>NC_053390.1:528510739-529720939 GCF_905171765.1 Bufo bufo | reverse complement strand
AACTGCCCTTCTGGTGCTCGCCACTTCACCATGTTGTACGGCAGTGCTGGTACTAGGTCCAGGGAGGGCTGCGCTGCTGGTGTATGCCTCACCACGTGATCCGACAGCGCCAGCCCCACTCTGCTGCTTTTGAAACGGATCCTGCGCAACCTGTGGTCTAGCGACACGGGGCCGGGTACGCCTGGTTCTATCAGGGACCTCCACCTCCTCATCCGAACTTTGGGTCAGAGAGCCACTGCTTTCTACAGGTTCATATTCTGACCCGCTAGATTCGTCAGATGAGGGTTCCCATTCCTCATCCGACTGGGTCAGAATCCTGTAGGCCTCTTCAGAAGAATACTCCCTGTTTGACATTTGGACTACTAAATTTAGGGGTATTCCCTGAGACTACCCAAGAAAAAAAGCAAGCCTGTCTTACAAAGGGGAGGCTAGCGAAGTACCGGAGGCCGCTGCGGTTGATAAAAAATATCAAAACTGATTTTTTTATCGCCGCAGAGCTTGGAAAGTGATTGTGCAGTGATCAAAAAAATATATATTTTTTGTCACTGCGGCGGGGCGGGCGTGGGTGAACGCACGTGTGGCGACCGATCAGGCCTGATCGGGCAAACACTGCGTTTTGGGTGAAGGGCGAGCTAAGGTGACACTAATACAATTATAGATCTGACTGTGATCAGTTTTGATCACTTACAGATACTATAAAAGTACAAATGCTGATTAGCGATACGCTAATCAGCGAATCAGTGACTGCGGTGCGGTGGGCTGGGCGCTAACTGACGCTAACTACCTAACCAAGGGACCTAAACTATCCTAAAACCTAACAGTCAATACCAGTGAAAAAAAAATGTGACAGTTTACACTGATCACTTTTTTCCTTTCACTAGGTGATTGACAGGGGCGATCAAGGGGTGATCAAGGGGTTAATTCGGATGATGGGGGTGATCTGGGGCTAAGGTGTAGTGTTGGTGGGTACTCACAGTGATGTCTGCTCCTCTGCTGGAACCAACCGACGAAAAGGACCAGCAGAGGAGCAGACAAGCCATATAACAGATCATATTTACTAATATACACTGCTCAAAAAAATAAAGGGAACACAAAAATAACACATCCTATATCGGAATTAATTAAATATTTTTCTGAAATACTTTGTTCTTTACATAGTTGAATGTGCTGACAACAAAATCACACAAAAATTTAAAAATGGAAATCAAATTTTTTAACCCATGGAGGTCTGGATTTGGAGTCACACTCAAAATTAAAGTGGAAAAACACACTACAGGCTGATCCAACTTTGATGTAATGTCCTTAAAACAAGTCAAAATGAGGCTCAGTAGTGTGTGTGGCCTCCACGTGCCTGTATGACCTCCCTACAACGCCTGTGCATGCTCCTGATGAGGTGGCGGACGGTCTCCTGAGGGATCTCCTCCCAGACCTGGACTAAAGCATCTGCCAACTCCTGGACAGTCTGTGGTGCAACGTGACGTTGGTGGATAGAGCGAGACATGATGTCCCAGATGTTCTCAATTGGATTCAGGTCTGGGGAACGGGCGGGCCAGTCCATAGCATCAATGCCTTCGTCTTGCAGGAACTGCTGACACACTCCAGCCACATGAGGTCTAGCATTGTCTTGCATTAGGAAGAACCCAGGGCCAACCGCACAGCATATGGTCTCACAAGAGGTCTGAGGATCTCATCTCTGTACCTAATGGCAGTCAGGCTACCTCTGGCGAGCACATGGAGGGCTGTGCGGCCCTCCAAAGAAATGCCACCCCACACCATTACTGACCCAATGCCAAACCGGTCATGCTGGAGGATGTTGCAGGAAGCAGAACGTTCTCCATGGCGTCTCCAGACTCTGTCACATCTGTCACATGTGCTCAGTGTGAACCTGCCTTCATCTGTGAAAAGCACAGGGCGCCAGTGGCGAATTTGCCAATCTTGGTGTTCTCTGGCAAATGCCAAACGTCCTGCACGGTGTTGGGCTGTAAGCACAACCCCCACCTGTGGACGTCGGCCCCTCATATCACCCTCATGGAGTCTGTTTCTGACTGTTTGAGCAGACACATGCACATTTGTGGCCTGCTGGAGGTCATTTTGCAGGGCTCTGGCAGTGCTCCTCCTGTTCCTCCTTGCACAAAGGCGGAGGTAGCGGTCCTGCTGCTGGGTTGTTGCCCTCCTACGGCCTCCTCCACGTCTCCTGATGTACTGGCCCGTCTCCTGGTAGCGCCTCCATGCTCTGGACACTATGCTGACAGACACAGCAAACCTTCTTGCCACAGCTCGCATTGATGTGCCATCCTGGATAAGCTGCACTACCTGAGCCACTTGTGTGGGTTGTAGACTCCGTCTCATGCTACCACTAGAGTGAAAGCACTGCCAGCATTCAAAAGTGACCAAAAGCCAGGAAGCATAGGAACTGAGAAGTGGTCTGTGGTTACTACCTGCAGAACCACTCCTTTATTGGGGGTGTCTTGCTAATTGCCTATAATTTCCACCTGTTGTCTATCCCATTTGCACAACAGCATGTGAAATTGATTGTCACTCAGTGTTGCTTCCTAAGTGGACAGTTTGATTTCACAGAAGTGTGATTGACTTGGAGTTACATTGTGTTGTTTAAGTGTTCCCTTTATTTTTTTGAGCAGTGTAATATGTTAGATGGCTTGTGATTTGATTTTTTGAAAATCGCCAGCCTGCCAGCGACAATCATTGGCTGGCAGGCTGGTGACGAACTTGTCCTCTAACTTTTGCCGGCCCGCGATGCGCGGGCCGGCTTGGAGCGAAATCTCGCGTCTCGCGAGATGACGCATATATGCGTGACTGTGCGCAGCGCTGCCGCCTCCGGAACGCGATCCTGCGTTAGGCGGTCCTGAGGCAGTTAAATTGCACACTGACTAATCCAGATGTTGTAGATTGCCAAAAAAAAGTGTTTTTTTGGTAACAGAATATGAAAGCTGTATATATTAAACTTGAATTTAACACTTGCAAATCATGAAAATACAGTTTTTTGGCCAAAAAAATTGTTTTTAAAACCCCAGAAAATGAAGGATGTATTTCTAGCTTAAATTGCACACTGACTAATCCAGATGTTGTAGATTGCGAAAAAAGTGTTTTTTTGGTAACAGAATATGAAAGCTGTATATATTAAACTTGAATTTAACACTTGCAGATCAGGAAACTACTGTTTTTTGGCAAAAAAGTGTGTTTTTAAAACCCTAGAAAATGATGGCTGTATTTCTAGCTTAACTTGCACACTGACTCATCCAGATGTTGTAGATTGCCCAAAAAATTTTGATTTGCAATGTCCCAAAAGCTCAGATGCAGTGCTGGTGCACTGAGCTTGCATAAAATGGCCACCGCCGCCGCCGCCCACCTAACTAACAGAATTATAAAAGGTTTTTTTTTTGGTCAATGGGCTCAGGGCAGGGTAAAACGATTGTGCTCTGCACCCACACAACTATTTCTATGTAGATCGCTGAGTTAGATTCTCTCCTATTCTCTCCCTGAAATCACAAGTCCAGCAGCATCCTCTCCCTACACTTGTAACAGCAGAGTGACGTGCAGCGCTATGTGACTCAAGCTTATATAGAGCCTGGGTCACATGCTGCTCTGGCCAATTACAGCCATGCCATTAGTAGGCATGGCTGTGATGACTTCTAAGGTAAGACAGTTAACCGCTTGTTGATTGGCTGCTCTGCAGCCTTTCAAAAAGCGCCAAGAAAGCGCCAAACACCGAACCCAAACTTTTACTGAAATGTTCGGGTCCGGGGTCCAAAAATCCTAAAGTTCGGTACGAACCCGAACTTTACAGTTCGGGTTCGCTCAACCCTACTTATGACCAATCAAAAATACATATATGATATTAATATGATATTTTACCCCACTCGGCAATCATACTATGGAAATATAATTTCCCAAAGGTTTTTTCTCTACTCAGATAATGTCCATTCTCCCATTAGCAATATGCATCTTTGCTAAGAGGACAACTAGCATTAGGGAGGTGTTTAACACTATATGTTCCCTCAGTATGGGGACTCTTGACTATATGCCGAGAGGAATATCTTATTAATACCACAATCAGTAAATACAAATATACGTTACCGGGTCAAGGATGAACAGGGTTTCAGGTGTGATCAGTTCTCAAAACTCTTCCAGTAGACAAAAATGTATCCAAGTTTCTTTTTGTTGTTGAAGTAAATTGTTAGTTGCAGTTGTTTCAATTGAAGAGTCCTGTCTAACCTTTTACATGCATACTTTATACCCCATGTTATCTAAGAACTCATCCCCTTCTAGATTAGGGATCTCCAATCAGACAAGGTGGGTGTATTCATATGCAGATAATAATGATGTCATTATAACCCCCGAAATACTGGTGAAAATGACATACTATTATCCATCCACCTCTAGATGGCACTGTTGTACCACATAACAATTTCAAACATTAATTCTAAATACCTAATAATATGTTCACATTACCTTTTTAACCTCTCCAATATACATCAGTATTAAGGGTTTCTTCCTGACATTTTACTTATCCATAATCTAGACATGTTGGAGTCACTATCCTCTACTGTCCTTTAGGGACAATGGGCCTTCTTATTTGACATCCGGGTTCATTAACTTGTTCACATGGCTAACTAATAACATTCAGCTCTCCTCATGAAATCCAATTAGTAGGAAGATAACTTCAATACTTTCTAGACTTTCTAAAGGCTATATTCAATCAGTGAGATACACACGGCATAAAATATATATTCTAAATGACACATACATGGTACGACATATTTATATATATATACATATACATATATCGACACACTGTTACACATAGATGACATATTATATAAATCATTGTTTAAGATATGTTGCAAATCTAAATATACCACACAGAAATATATAGAATATAATCATGCATACATGAATTGGACAATGCACACCAAATGTTTCCCCTAAGGCAATTACTTCCTTAATGACTTTGTAAGGAAATAAAATAATACATTGCTATTCAAATGGTTGTCTCTCACAGATACATGTCTGTAGGACCCATTATAGTATTAACAGATACATTACATCTGCTCACAATAATCGTTAAGAGACAATACATTCTATGTCCGCTACAAACATGTTACCCAAACTGAACTCAGCATAACCTCATCTCGGCCTATTTCAATCCTATAGAAAGATATTAGACTCTGGTTCAGTCTGACTTTACACTTAAAGGCAATGAGCATTGACATTTAAACTATAATATCTTCAGATAAGACTATACTCTTATGAAAATGCATGACAACTGCCATGAAGCAATGAGGCGAAAGAAGGTTTATGGCTGATCTGATAGTTTCAATTTTGAATTTTTTGAACTGGGGGAACTGATTTAACTTCTTTAGGTTTTTAATAGTTCTTAAAGACCCGTCTGGTTTTTCTATTAGAAATTGGGGGGAATAAAACCCTTTGCCATTCTCTTGCTCCATTACCGGGATTAAAACTGATTTTTCTATTAGATTTTTTACTTCTTTTTCCATGGCAGATGTGGCAAAAGCCTTTTCACCACAGTGTTTTGGAGGGGGCTGTTTGCCCGCCTCCTGCCCCTGGATTACGGCCCTTTAAGAAACTTATTTGGGCTATTGGATTCTTTCTCTTCCCCTTCCCTTGGATCCATTGTTCTCCAGCAGGGCGTTATCTCAGGGGCACGGCCAGACCAGTGGGAACTGGTTTGTGCAGGAAAAGCCATGCTTGCAAGTGATACAAAAGAGACTTTTACTAACTTTTAAACCCCTAAACCTATTCAAGTGAATTTTGGATAGGTTTGTCCCCAAGTTATACTGGTTAAATTGATATAAGTTATATGTATGTACGATGTAAACTCACAAAGTTGTAACAATTTATAAGAAGTGTAACTTTTCAGCTTAGGAGATAATTGAGTAGATACAGTAATTGACTCAATTATCTCCTAGACAGAGGGGAGGAATATGCTGGGTGTGTTTCTATTGTCCTATTGTGTCCGATTGGCTGCTGTACTTGCATTGTATGTGTTGTAATATGTTTATTGGTTAATGTATAGGTCTAGGGGGTATTCCTCTGGACTGACAAGGGAAAATAAAAGAGGCTGTATGCCCCAGGACAGTGTGTTCTGCTTAACCCTCAAGCGAAGTGTTCTCTCGTTCTTGGGGGGATAGGAGTGTATGCTGTTACAGTGCGACTGCCAGGAAACTGGTAAACTGTAAACTGTTCATAGGGTTTTTCCTGTTCGGCTGTATACAGCCTTCATGTGTTTTCCCTTTAGGAGTATGGAGTATTCACGTGCTTGCAGTTCGGGAAATTGGTGCTTGCAGTAACTGCCTGTCAATCTGAAAGGAGGATATCGTCTGAACGGAGTTGTGTGCTGAACGGTCCGTTACAGCAGATTTTCCTAGACTTGAAGTTTGAATTTTTGTAATAAAGAGTCTTGCTGGAGGGACCAGACGGAATTCTAATTTTAAACCGCTGCGGATTGAGTCTAGAATCCATGAAATTTGGGTCCATTCTATGAAAACATTTTTTAGTCTGCCCCCCACTGGTTATCTGGCGTCATTGTTGGTTTTGTTTATTTTTATCCCCAAAGGACTTGTTGAAGAAGTAGTTTCTACCCTTCCTCTGGTTCCTAAATTTGTCATCTCTGGATTTTTTGTCTGAGTCTCGATTCCCTTTGAAGGTACGAAAGGACCGGTTAAATCAATTTCCAGAAACAAAAAAATTTGGGAATCCCGGAAACTTTCTCTTTTTATCGGCCACCTTATCTAGTAGATCATCCAAAGTGGGACCGAACAGGTGTTCTCCTTCGCATGGGACACCACAAAGTTTATTTTTAGACGGGAGATCGCCACCCCAATTTTTTTAGCCATAGTGCTCTACGTGCCGAGTTTGATAATGCTGACTGAATCAGTGGAAGCATCAGCTAGGAAGTCCGCTGCTTTCTTCATTGTTGGAAGGGAAGCAATAATCTCTTCCCTGGGACATCTATTTTTAAGTTGGTTTTCTAATTCTGAAAGCCAGACTATAAGGGACCTGGCTGTACAGGTAGAGGCTATTCTTGGCCTAAAGAAGGAAGTTGATGCCTCCCATGCTCCATTTAAAAAGGTATCAGCCTTTTTATCTAAGGGAGCTTTTAATATGCCCATATCGTCGAATGGAAGGGCTGTTTTCCTAGAGACTTTAGAGATAGCTACCGTATATGCCGGCGTATAAGACGACTTTCTAACACTAGAAATTGTTTTCAAAAGTCGGGTGTAGTCGGGTGAGCAGGCACGTGACGTCAGAGAGTGAGCGCCGCCCGCACCCCAAGCTGAGAGTAAGGTACCCTAGAAAAGAGATGAGCGCTGATTAAAGTTAAAGTTACAGATTACAGTTAATAAATGTATACTCCTCTGAGTGTCGGGGAGGGGGATCTGTGGATAGCACTGTTATGGGGAGGGGGATCTGTGGATGGCACTGTCATGGGGAGGGGGATCTGTGGATGGCACTGTCATGGGGAGGGGGATCTGTGGATGGCACTGTCATGGGGAGGGGGATCTGTGGATGGCAATGTTATAGGGGGGGGGGATCTGTGGATGGCACTGTTATAGGGGGGGATTTGTGGATGGCACTGTTATAGGGGGGGGGATTTGTGGATGGCACTGTTATAGGGGAGGATTTGTGGATGGCACTGTTATAGGGGGGGATTTGTGGATGGCACTGTTATAGGGGGGGGGATTTGTTGATGGCACTGTTATAGGGGGGGGGGGATTTGTGGATGGCACTGTTTAGGGGGGGAGATCTGTGAATGGCACTGTTATGGGGAGGGGGAATCTGTGGATGACACTGTTATAGGGAGGGGGATCTGTGGATGACACTGTCATGGGGTGGATCTGTGGATGACACATATAGCATAAGATGCTATATAGTGTCATCCATATATCCCCCCATAGCAGTGTCATCCACAGATCCCCCTCCCTATAACAGTGTCATCCACAGATCCCCCTCCTCATAACAGTGCCATCCACAGATCCCCCTCCTCATAACAGTGCCATCCACCGATTCCAGTCAGTTCCCTGGACTGGAGAAGATAGTCTTGAAGACAGGGATGGCTGGGCATTGAGGGGTAGTCTTATACGGCGAGTATAGCCCAAACCCTATATTTTAAATGGAAAAGTTGGGGGTCGTCTTATACGCCCAGTCGTCTTATACGCCGGCATATACGGTACATCTATTTTTGGGGCTTTATCCCATGTAGCGGAGTCTTCCTCTTTGAACGGATTTTTACGCTTCAAATTCTTTGATATAAACACTCTCCTATTAGGCCTTTTCCATTCCCCCTTGATTAAGGCTGAAACATTTCTGTGGACTGGAAATGTGTTATGGTGTTTGGATTCTAGGCCCCCAAACATGATGTCCTGAATAGATCGGGGCTCTCTCGTCTCCTCAATGCCCATGGTTGAGTGAATCACTTTCAGGAGTTTCTCTGTATCCTCTAAGGGAAAACAGGGTCTTCCACTAATCTTGCCATCTTCAGAGGAGGATTCTGAAGAATTTTCAGATTGTTCAAACAGAGAGGAGTGTATCTCTTCCTCCTCAGGGTCAAAAGATATATACTCCTGTACAGACTTCCGGCACTTAGCTTTAAGGTCTTTCTCCCCCTGTCCCTTCCTATATGATAGTGTAGAGTTGACTTCGGATCGAACCAGGGTCTGTAGACATTTATAAAAGGAAGGAGACACTTCCGCTACTGTTCTGTCTATGCAAGATTGACACATCTTTTCCCAATCTGAGGACAACACGGATTTACATATGGCACATTCTTTGTTCTTCTTTTTAGAAAACACTTTTTTAGGTCTTGTCTGAAAATGGATTAACATAAATACATTAGTATAAGGAAGCATAACAAAGAGACCCAGGCACTCACCCCCTCAGGGGTACCGAGACAGGAGGGATTGTCTCCTCAGTAAATTTGTCCTCCTCCATGCTTCCCTTGCTGGCTACCAGGCTCGCTTGGAACGCTAGGCAAAATCGAAAAGTGCGCTCTTCTCATAAGCGCACCTGAATGACGTCACTTTGCGATGCAGTGCGCCTATCAGGTGACCGCTTTCCCCGGCTTACTCACTGCCGGAAGCAATAACTCCTCCTCCTCCCCCTGGGGTTCGGCGTCCATGCCTCTAGCGCATCAAGTGATGCCGCCAGGCACCTCTCGCTCCAGCACACTATCACCCCCTCCGGAGTTTAGCTGTGCCTCTGCTGTCCCCGTGCGCACCAGCTGATGCCACCTTACTCACCCCGGGACCGCAGGTATGAACAGAGCACCACCAGACGGAAGGACCTGAAAGGAAAAAACTGCAGGCTTCCCCAGAGACAGGAAACAGCACTGAATTGGAAGGAGAGTGTCCGCCCTTTTATTTTCTGCAGGTTTCCTGTCTCTGGGGGCGGATCCTCTCTCGTGGTGCTGTCATGGGTAAAGGGAAAATGAACATTCATTGCACCGGCAACAGCTCTAGTACACATTCCTGCAGTCAGCATGCCAGTTGCACACTTCCTCAAACGTTGCGACATCTGTGGCATTGTGCTGTGTGATCAAACTGCACATTTTAGAGTGGTCTTTTATTGTGGGCAGTCTAAGGCACACCTGTGCAATATTCATGCTGTCTAATCAGCACCTTGATATGCCACACCTGTGAGGTGGGATGGATTATCTCGGCAAAGGAGAAGTGCTCACTAACACAGATTTGTGAACAATATTTGAGAGTAAGGCCTCTTGCACACGACCATATGGCTTTTTCAGTATTTTGCGGTCCGCAAAAAACGGATTCGCAAAAAATACGGATGATGTCTGTGTGCATTCCATTTTTTGCGGAACGGAACAGCTGGCCCCTGATAGAACAGTACTATCCTTGTCCGTTATGCAGACAATAATAGGACATGTTCTATCTTTGAACGGAATGTACTGTAAAAACGGAAACGGAATGCATACGGAGTACATTCCGTTTTTTTGCGGACCCATTGAAATGAATGGTTCCATATACGGACCATGTACGGAACGCAAAAAACGGAACGTACATGGGGAAAAAAAACGTTTGTGTGCAAGAGGCCTAATGAGTCTTTTGTGTATGTAGAAAATATTTCAGATTTTTGAGTTCAGCTCATGCAAAATGGGAGCAAAACCAAAAGTGTTGCGTTTATATTTTTCCTCAGTGTATATATAAATTTCAGTTAGGCCTCATGCACACGAACGTATTTAGTTTTTTTTGCGGATAGGATATAGACATTTCAATAGGTCCGCAAAAAATGCAGACAGCACACCGTTTGCTGTCTGCATCGGTATGTCCGTTCTGTAGCCCCACCAAAAAAATAGAACATGTCCTATTCTTGTCCGTTTTAGGCATTGTTACAATGTCATCCGCAAAACACATACGGTCGTGTGCATGTAGCCTTAGTATGAGTTTACGTTTTTGCACGAACGCACCATCTGCGTGCGTGCATTTTGCAGAGCACTGTAGTGAATTTTTATACTAGTTTTGCACACACGCACAATCGCATGTGTGTGTGCGTGTGTGCTGTAGTGCACCGATCAGTAGTGTGCTCAGTAGCATCTGCACATTTTATTTTTTTGTTTTTGGGGGTGTGAAAAAAGATCTGCAGTTAGTGGTAGTTAGATACAGTCCTGATCAAAAGTTTAAGACCACTTGAAAAATGGCAAAAAAATCATATTTAGCATGGCTGGATCTTTTTTTTTTGTAAATTCTTTATTTACGATTTTCCATTTTCATTTTCAATTACAAAGAATCAAAATAGTCAAGAATCAGAGATTGAACAGAGTTCACAGAATAGGGCGACAATATAACAAATGTCAATTTTTAGGCAAAAAAAAAAGTACAGTACCCAATAGGATACCCCACAGTAATATGTGGAACAATTTGAAAAAACTGTATCACAGGCAGACGAATAAAGGAAAAGAAAGAAAGGGAAGGGGTGAAATTATTAAAGAGAAAAGGAAGGGGGAGAGGTGAAGGAAGGAGAGGAAGGAAGGAGAGGAAAGATAACAACAGACCTCGCTCTCACGTCTGGGATAAAAGTGTTGTGCATTCTGCAGAATCATAGAATACCAACCAATGACTCCAAGTTTTAGTAAACCTCTTCTCAGTGTGCCTTAATGACAAGGTGAGATCTTCCATTCTCATGGTCTCCTGGATCTTGTTGATCCACAAGGAAACAGAGGGAACAGATGGTTGCCTCCAGAGACACGGGATACAAGCTCTTGCAGCGTTCACTAGATGTCTTACCACAGACCTTTTATAGGAGGAGAGAGGAATCTCGCACTGATGGAGCAGGAAGAAAGCAGGCGTCTTAGGGAGGGTATATGAGGTGAATTTAGATGTAATTGACCACACCGAATCCCAAAAAACCGAAAGATGAGGACAGCTCCAGAATGTGTGTAGGATAGTGCCTCTCGCGGAGCCACAGCGCCAACATAAAGGCGAGGTTTGCGGAAAGATGGAGTGAAGTCTAGTAGGGACCCTATACCACCGGGACATAAGTTTAAATCCAGCTTCCTGGACATTGCTAGCAATAGATGTTTTGTGAATGCATGTATACAATCTTAGTCTTTGTTCCGATGAAAGTGTAGTATCTAGATCAGTTTCCCATTGAGTGATATAGTTGGGAGGAGGTTGATTGGTCGGATTGAGTAGTAGGTTGTACATTCGTGAAAGGGTGCGTCTTGACACATCTGTTTGGTCACATAAAAACTCAAAGTCTGTCTTGTCACGGACATAAGACTCTGCTGGAGGAAGAGTGGCCATGAAATGTTTAAGTTGAAGAGACTGCCAGGGATTAATATTAGGGGTACCAGACACCTCTGAGATTTGTTGGGGGGTGAGCCACAAATTCGAGGCGATCAGATGATGGGCCCTGAATTTGTTGCAATTCACCAGAACACGAAAAGGTCCGCGTTCCATCCCAGGGGGAAATTGTGGATTACCCAAGAGAGGGAACATAGGAGAGGGAGACGGAGAGATGCTGGGATGATTCTGAATAGAGGAGAAGACCTTCAGGGAGGGGCCTATGGTCGGGTGTAAACGAGCCTCTAGTGGTATGTGGGCGGCCAACCATGGAGTAGCAGGCAGTGGAGTAGACAAGAAAGACTGTTCGACCGAGATCCATTGTTTATAGGCTTTGTGGCGACACCAGTCTACAATTCTAAGGAGGTGTGATGCTCTGTGGTAGGAGATGAAGTCTGGCAGACCCAGTCCTCCTTCCAGTTTGGGGCGAAAAAGTGTCGACCTGGCTATTCTGGACGGTTTGCCGGCCCAAATAAAATGAGACAACATTTTCAAAAGATTGTGAAAAAAGAGTCTAGGAATATGAACTGGGAGGGCTTGAAAGAAGTAAAGGATTTTTGGCAATATGTTTATTTTAAAAATAGAAATCCTACCAAACCATGAAAACGTGTTTTTATGCCACCTGTCTAAGTCTGATTTTATGGTCTGGAGAAGAGGCGGGTAGTTAACCTGGTATAGGTCAGAGAGTGTAGGGGTCAGAAATATTCCAAGGTACTTTAGAGACGAGCGTGCCCATTTAAAGGGGAAGTTCTCTGAAATTGACATGACCGTGGCGGACGGGAGAGTAATGTTTAAGGCTTCAGATTTCTGATAGTTAATCTTAAAGTTTGAAAGGTGGGCATACACTTTAAGCTCCCGCATCAGGTTTGGGAGGGTAACCCTTGGGTTGGTAAGGAAAAATAGGAGATCATCAGCGTAAGCTGCGACTTTATGTGAAGTCCCGTGTATCTGTAATCCAGAAATATCGGGGTTCCCCCTTATGTGACACAGAAGTGGTTCTAGGCATATTACAAATATTAGAGGGGAAAGGGGGCAACCCTGTCTCGTTCTATTGCGGATGGATAGGGGCGAGGAAAATTGGCCATTCACTTTGACAACTGCCGTAGGATCGGAATAAAGATTAGTGATTCTAGACATCATCTTCTCACCAAGTCCTATATGACGTAGGGTCTCAAACATGAATTTCCAATTAACCCTATCAAATGCCTTTTCAGCGTCGGTTGATAAGAGTAATGTCGGGATCTTAGAGGTAACCGCTTGGTAAATCATATTTATTGCTCTTGTTGTATTATCCCGGGCTTCTCTCAAGGGTAAGAACCCAGTTTGGTCTAGATGTATTAATTTTTGGAGATGAGGTAGGAGGCGTGTAGCCAGTATTTTCAAGAACAGTTTTAGGTCCACATTAATTAGTGAGATGGGACGGTAGCTTTGGCATTGTGAAGGGTCCTTCCCTTCCTTGGGGACGACCGTAATGTGTGCTCTAAGGGTATCGTTGGGGAGAGTTCGGGACGTATCAAATGAGTTAAAGGCAGCTAGAAAATGAGTAAATAAAATGTCCCCAAATTGTTTATAGTAGGGTAGCTTGAGTCCATCTGGACCAGGAGCCTTCCCCGTCTGGGAATCTTTAATAGCAGCCTGTAACTCAGATAATGATATGGGCGTCTCTAATATCGAAATCGCCTCAGGGGGAAGAGATGAAAGGCCCGCAGATTCAAGGTAAGTCCTCATTGAGGGCATTGATCCATGGGTAGTGGACTGATGGGAGTCATCTAAGTTGTACAGTGTGTGATAGTAGGATCCGAACGCTTCAGTTATTTCCCGTGGAAGGTAGACCTTTGAACCGGAAAGGGTAGACACATGAGGAACATAAGAGCAAAGCCTAGATTTCCGCAGAGCCCGGGCTAGGGTTCTGCCTGGTTTATTCCCATGTTCATAATAGTGTCTACGGCATTTGACTAAGGTCGCCTTCGCTTTTGAGCGGCAAAGTGAACGAACCTGATCTCGGAGCTGGGTGAGCTCTGCTCCCAGCTGCGAGTCCAGGGTCTGTTTGTGTTGCTGTTCTAACGCGTGAATGCGTGACAGAAGGGAGTTATTTTTGCCGCTCTTTCTTTTTTCAACTGGGAACCCAATTTTATAAAGGAGCCTCGAATAAAGCATTTATGGGCCTCCCAAATAGTAAGGGGATCACTCTCTGGAGCCACATTAGTTACAAAATATTCAGTCAGGTCATTCCGGATTCCAGAAGAGACCTGTAGGTCTTGTAGGAGTGAGTCATTTAATTGCCAATGCCAGGCCCTGATTTGATGGGTCGGAAAAGAAAGTGATATAGTGATCAGGGCATGGTCAGAAAAAAATATTGGGTCAATCTCCGCCCTAGTGAGAAGGTCTAGTCTAGCATGATTCAGGAGGAAATAATCTAACCTGGAGTAGGAGTTGTGAGGGTGAGAGAAGAACGTATAGTCTCGGGATGTCGGGTATAAGATGCGCCATGGGTCTGCGAGTTGCTGGGAGAAAAGGAGCTCTTTGAGCTTGGAAATGGTTGAGTGGGGATAAGAAACCTGACCCTTGGAGGAGTCCAAGCGAGGATCTAGAACGATGTTAAAGTCACCTCCAAGAATCAGGAGGCCCTCGGTGAAGTCCTCCAAGGCTCTAAGGGTCTTGGTCAGGAAACTAACCTGTCCCGTGTTAGGGGCATAAACAGACACCAGTGTAACTAAAGTACCAGCTATCCTTCCTTTTACAAACAGGTACCTGCCAGCTCCATCAGTGCGAGAATCAACCAGGTCCCAGGAGATTGCGTTGGAGATAAGGATTGAGACCCCTTTCGTCTTAGAATCAGGGTCAGAACTGTGGTAGACATGAGGAAAACGTCTGTCGGAGAGCCTCGGAGTAGAAGAGGAGCGGAAATGTGTTTCCTGGATAAATGCCACATGCGCTCGTTTTCTCTATAGGAGACGCAGGAGAGAGGATCTCTTTTCCGGCAAGTTCAAACCCTGTACATTAAGGGAGACCAATAAAATGTCAGACATATTGAACAACAGGAGATAAAAAGCAAATGCGAACAAAGTACCTTTGTGAGAGAGAAGTGTGTTGTCAAGGGGAGGGGGGAAAAAGGGACCAGGGAAGGAGAAGACGGAAAGGAGAGAAAAGTGGAGAGAAGGGGGGAGGTTCTAGCTATAAGCAGCAACAGCTGCAATAATAAAAGTAACTGTGAGTAACCTGTCCAGAAGGGTATTAAGGAAAGGACTCACAGTGTCCTAGTAGGGGAGGTAGAACGGATGGCGTCTAGAAGAGAAGATGGAACCTGTAACGGACCGTTTCAGCAGACAAGGGGTTAAAATCAGTTTAGGCGATAAGCCCCTTTCTGAGAGACAGGCACAGCTACTGCAGGATACACCAAACTCCCGAACTGGATAAAAAGTAGCACTCCAAACTGGAACCTCACGAATAGCTGCTAGCAGACGAACAGGAATCAGCTTACACTTCTGGCAATCGGTCTTCTAGCAGCATACAGTGAATCCCCCCAATAACGAGACAAGGCTCCGTGTTGAGGGTCAAACAGTGGTCTGACTGTACTTCACGTACAGCCTCTTTTATTCATAAACCACAAACATAGTACTGCCAACAGGGGTTTGAAATACAACCAATCAGTATATTACAACACATACAATGTAACTACAGCAACCAATCGTTCACGCCCCCAGAGGACCAGAATGAAGACTGTGACATAGGACAAATACAACATATCCCCACAATGCATCATGGTCTCCTCCTCTCTGTCCCCGAGACAACTGAGGAGCAATCCAATTATCTCTGAGGACAAAGGGAGATCGCCAATACACATGTGAGGACAACAGAACAGACATCACCATTTAAACACACAATGGGACAATGGCACAATAGAAACACACCCAGCATTTTCCTCCCAAGTTGACAAGTTACACTTATTATAAATTGTTACAACTTTGTGAGTTTACATTGGCCATACATATAACTTGCATTAATTTAAACAGTATAACTTGGGGACAAACCTATCCAAAATTCACTTGAATAGGTTCAGGGGTTTAAAAGTTAGTATATGGCCCATAATCCAGGGGCAAGAGGCCAGCAGCCAGTCCTCTCCAAAACCCAGTGGCGAGGTTGGTTTCGCCACACATCTCCCCCCCCCAGGGAAGACTAACCAGATACCTGACCTCATGCCGGTCGGTACCTGAGTTAGTCTGGCAGCCCACCCACAACCAAATACTGGACCTGTTGACTTTAGTAGCCTGTCTCTGTCCAGTGAGTCCACCAAGGTTATGTTGGAAGCTGGTACTCCCGGTCTCTGTGTTGCTCCCTGGCTTGGAGTGAAGGTTGCTTTGTGGGCAGGTATCAGCGGTACTCTGCCCTGGTGCCAGCGCTACCACGGAAGAAGCCTGTTTGGAGCCTGGTTGTTGGAGGGGGAGACCCACTGTCTCTACCCCCTGTGCTGTAAGTGCAGAGACCACGGTCCCATCTGCACTGTTGTGGGGCTTATTGTCTCCCCCTGGTGCGTTAAGCTGCTGCTGGGGAGAGGGGGTAACGAGCTCCTCTCCCATACATACTTCCAGCCGCTGGGGAGGGCGACCGACCGTCTCCGCTCCCAATACAGTGTCCTGTTTCTGGGGAAAGGAGACTGGGCTCTCTATTCCCTGCTGGACACTCTGCCGCTGGGGGACAGGACCGACTGTCTCTGCCCCCTGTAACTCTGCCTGCCGCTGGGGAATGGAGACTGGGCTCCCAATTCCCAATAATTCATACGGCCGCTGGGGAATGGAGACTGGGTTTGTCACCTTACTGTCCTGCTGAGCCTTCTCACTGGCGTGGAACAGCTGCTGGTAGCCCTGTTCCAGCTCCATCTCCCGGGTCACCAGGTGGACCAGGTCCTGCTCAATCTCATGAGTGTCGTCCCAGTCATACCTGCTCTCCCTCCATTCCAAGAGATCATGGAACCGGGCTTGTGTAGGGCTCCCAAACTCCAGCTCTGAAAAAGTCTCCCATAACAAGCCAGGACCATCAAACTCCTCTCCCTCCGGCTTGTCATGCTCAGCTGTCCTGGGTAGGTACTGTGCCCCATACCACCAGAGCGCCTGGTAGGCATCTTCCAGCCACATCTCCCACCATGCTAGGAGTTCCAATTCCTTTACCCATTCCTCCCGGGGCTGCTCTCCCAGGAAGGGCATCCGCAGGGCTACTCGCTTCTGCAACCGCTGGTCTTCCGTGGGGAGTCTCTCGTCCTGCATATATTCCACAATACCCAGTACCTGGTACCAGATGCCTTTGCGGACTGCATCTCGATCATCCATGACACCCTCATCGTACTCCACTGCTGTTTCCATTCTGGTGCTGTCAGGGTCGCTGTACTGGGACATGCGTTGCCCTCAAATTGTAATTCCAGGGAATGATGTTTCTTTGTAGCTGTCCTTCTGGGCTGTGGGAACGATCCCGCTGCTTGCCACCAATGTAACGGACCGTTTCAGCAGACAAGGGGTTAAAATCAGTTTAGGCGATAAGCCCCTTTCTGAGAGACAGGCACAGCTACTGCAGGATACACCAAACTCCCGAACTGGATAAAAAGTAGCACTCCAAACTGGAACCTCACGAATAGCTGCTAGCAGACGAACAGGAATCAGCTTACACTTCTGGCAATCGGTCTTCTAGCAGCATACAGTGAATCCCCCCAATAACGAGACAAGGCTCCGTGTTGAGGGTCAAACAGTGGTCTGACTGTACTTCACGTACAGCCTCTTTTATTCATAAACCACAAACATAGTACTGCCCACAGGGGTTTGAAATACAACCAATCAGTATATTACAACACATACAATGTAACTACAGCAACCAATCGTTCACGCCCCCAGAGGACCAGAATGAAGACTGTGACATAGGACAAATACAACATATCCCCACAATGCATCATGGTCTCCTCCTCTCTGTCCCCGAGACAACTGAGGAGCAATCCAATTATCTCTGAGGACAAATGGAGATCGCCAATACACATGTGAGGACAACAGAACAGACATCACCATTTAAACACACAATGGGACAATGGCACAATAGAAACACACCCAGCATTTTCCTCCCAAGTTGACAAGTTACACTTATTATAAATTGTTACAACTTTGTGAGTTTACATTGGCCATACATATAACTTACATTAATTTAAACAGTATAACTTGGGGACAAACCTATCCAAAATTCACTTGAATAGGTTCAGGGGTTTAAAAGTTAGTATATGGCCCATAATCCAGGGGCAAGAGGCCAGCAGCCAGTCCTCTCCAAAACCCAGTGGCGAGGTTGGTTTCGCCACAGAACCTAATCTCAAGGAAAACTCCTAGTGACCTAGAAGTGAGGTAGAACATTTTTGCATCTTGGAGACCCCTTCCTAAAATGTAGAGTGACATGGACAGAGAAGAGAGGAGAGGATAGATGTAGGTTGTTATACCTACAAGACAGGGAAAATGGAGGTAGCACGGAAGGGTAACAGGAAACATAGAGGCAAAAATAAGAACAGAGTAATAAGACCATTAACGTCCATATGTGTTGAAGGGACGTGGAGAGGATCTCATCAAAGTCCCCTTCAAGAATACAGGAGAGGAGTCTCATCAACAGAGACGAGGATGACTAATCAACGGCCACGGGAGAAGCTGGAACGACCAGGAGATGTGCGTCTCGAGGAAGGAGATGATGATCGTCGAGGGAAATTCGGTCTTTGTGGTAACTCCTGCAGGAGTGGAGGTAATGTCCAATCAGGAACTGCAAATGGCTGGATATCCAGGAACTGGAAAAGATCCGAAAGATCAGCAGGAGAACGGACTACCATTGACTGCCCGTTAGGATACCGGACAATGATGTGGAACGGATGACCCCAGCGGTATGATGCACCTGCTTCTTTAATAGCCTCTAGCAGAGGCCGAACCATTCTCCGCATAGATAGGGTTAGGCGGGACACATCTGGCAGGATAGTAATCGGGGTGTCTTCAAAGAAAAGTTCCTTCTTTTCCCAGGCTTTGCGTAGGATTCGCTCTTTCACCGTGTAAAAATGAACACGGCAGATGACATCACGTGGCCTCTCCAAGTCACGATTTCTGGGACCAGCGGTCCTATGAACTCTGTCCAGCTCAATTTTGGTCAAAGGAGGATTATCAAGGACCGAGTTGAATATTTCGACCACAATAGAATGTAACTGGTCGCTGGGGACAGACTCCGGAATGTTACGGAGCTTAAGGTTGTTCCGGCTGCCTCTATTTTCCACATCGTCAAGATGTAAAGAAAAGTCCTGCAATTGAGAGGTATGAGCAGACAGGGTCACGGAATGAGAATGGACCGTAGATGCTGTGGCCGCAAAACGGTGTTCTAGAGTAGTGTTGAGCGCGAATATTCGAATTGCGAATTTTTTTCTCGAATATCGCAATTTCGAGTTTTCGCGAATATTTAGAATATCGTTCTATATATTCGCGAAATCGAATATTCGTTTTTTTTCTTTTTTTTTTATTATATTTTTTTCTTTCCCACTTCCCTAAAGTTGTTCTTACCTGTCCTTTGGATTCCTGGCTTCCTGGCTGCTCCAGTCAGTGGCGTTTTCAACTTACTGCAATATTCCATATTAGCTAAATTACAATCTAATCTATATGTGTATTTTACGAAATTTCGCAATAGTCGCAATTGCGATGCGAGTAATATAACACAAAATATTCGCATGAAGATTTCAACTTAGCACTGCTATACTACATATTCTAGCCTAATATGGAATATAGCTGTGCTAAGTTAGCACTGCTATATTCCATATTAGGCTAGAATATGGAGTATAGCAGTGCTAAGTTGAAATCTTCATGCGAATATTTTGTGTTATATTAGTCGCATCGCAATTTCGACTTTTTCAAATGTTCTTAATATTGCTCTAACTTCGTCTTTTAGAAATTTCGTAATATTGCTCTAACTTCGTCTCTTAGAATATTACGAATATTCTAAAAGACGAATTTAGAGCAATATTACGAAATTTCGTAAAATACACATATAGATTGTAATTTAGCTAATATAGTGCTATAATCCCTTTTTTTTCCTGTAATTTTTTTTTGCCTCTTCTGAACTTAAGTTTTGTAAAATATGTACACTATTAAAAATTATTACTATAGCAGTATATTAGCTTAAATACAATCTATGTGTATTTTACGAAATTTCGTAATATTGCTCTAACTTCGTCTTTTAGAATATTACGAATATTCTAAAAGACGAAGTTAGAGCAATATTAAGAACATTTGCAAAAGTCGAAATTGCGATGCGAGTAATATAACACGAAATAGTCGCATGAAGATTTCAACTTAGCACAGCTATATTCCATATTCTAGCCTAATATGGAATATAGCAGTGCTAACTTAGCACAGCTATATTCCATATTAGGCTAGAATATGGAATATAGCAGTGCTAAGTTTAAATCTTCATGCGACTATTTCGTGTTATATTACTCGCATCGCAATTTCGACTTTTGCAAATGTTCTTAATATTGCTCTAACTTCGTCTTTTAGAATATTCATAATATTCTAAGAGACGAAGTTAGAGCAATATTACGAAATTTCGTAAAATACACATATTAGCCTAGCCATAGTCATTAGCATAGGAACGTTGCCTTATACTATCAAGATAAATTTTCGCAATATGCGAAAAAATAATTTTGCGATAATTGGAATAATTGCGAATATTCGATTTCGACGAATATAACACGAATATTCATGCGAATATTCGCGAAATATCGCGAAATCGAATATGGCACCTCCCGCTCATCACTATTCTAGAGATGACAGCCGGGTGTCTAGCTAATGTACATCGTCACGAACCGTCTGGAGAGCCTGGGCTTGTTTGGTCTCAATACGGGCCACTTGTGCCTCCAAATCGGATTTAGTGGGCAATGCTTTCACCATTTCCCAGAGTTCTGCCAGTGTGCGATCAATGGTAGTTGGGGGTGGGGGGATCCCTTGGGATTCCTCAGGGTATTGCGACAGAGAGGAGAAAATGGCAGGTATGCCCTGACTGGGAGAGTGAGCGTCAGGGGCAGGCAGTATGCGGGCCAGAGTAGGAGCACGGTTCAGCAGGGCCTGCGGCGCCCCCCCAGTGAAACCCCTTGAGGGACTAGCATTGCTTGAGTGGCTCTGAGTATTATCCCTCCCGGGAGTTTTTTGAGACTCAGTTATTGCCAAGTGAGGCTGAGAAGCGTGGGTTTGTAGGCCTTCGTTAGGCCCGGATCTCGCCTGAGTAGCGGTACCTGGGAGCTTCGGCTGATATGGAGCTGTGTGGCGCAGCGGGGGACCCGGTCGGATGTCCGTCTTACTCAAGGAGGCAGGGGCTGAGCGGCAGGGATACAGATCACCCGGGTGCTGCTCACTTGGAATTTCCAAAGCTGGCGCAGGCAGAAACGGCTGCGCCGCGAGCCGCAGTGAGGAGGAAGTGGCGGCCATTATCAGCGACTCTGAGCCTCCTTGCTGCGTGGATCGGAGGAAACGGCCGATGGAGTGCTTCGGAGGGACCGCGGTTTGGCTTTTCGACCTTCTCCCTTTAGTCATGGCCAGAAGGAGGTGAATAGGAAGGTGGTCTCTCTTGTTTCCCTGAAGCAGGTCACGGAGCTCTCCTTACATGCGTCCTCACGCCGCCATGCCGAAGCCACACCCCCCGCATGGCTGGATCTTAACAAGGTTCCAAGTAGAGCTTCAACATGCAACAAGAAGAAATAGGAGTGAGACAAAACATTTTTTGAGCATTTAATTTAATGAAAACAACGAATAAACTGAAACAGGCTGTTTTTCAGCTGATCAAAAGATTAGGACCACACCTCCAAAAAAAAACTAAACCCCCCCAAAACAGAAATCCAACTTCCAAACATGAACTCAGTAATGAGTAGCTCTGCCATTATTGTTGATCACTTCAAAAATTTGTTTCGGCATGCTTGATGCAAGCATTTCCATGAGGTGAGTGGGAACATTTCTCCAAGTGGTGAAGACGGCCACACTAAGGCCATCTACTGTCTGGAACTGTTGTCCATTTTTGTAAACTTCCCTTGCCATCAATCCCCAAAGGTTCTCAATTTGATTTAGATCAGGGGAACACGCAGGATGGGCCAAAAGAGTGATGTTATTCTCCTGGAAGAAGTCCCTTGTTCTGCGGGCATTGTGTACTGTAGCGTTGTCCTGTTGAAAAACCCAGTCCCTACCACACAGACGAGGGCCCTCAGTCATGAGGAATGCTCTCTGCAACATCTGGACACAGCCAGTGGCCGTTTGACGCCCCTGCACTTCCTGAAGCTCCATTGTTCCACTGAAGGAAAAAGCACCCCAGACCATTATGGCGCCCCCTCCACTGTGGCGCGTAGAAAACATCTCAGGTGGGATCTGCTTGTCATGCCAGTAACGTTGGAAACCATCAGGACCATCAAGGTAAAAAAATTCTCAGCAGAAAATAAAACTTTCTTCCACCTTTGAATGTCCCATGTTTGGTGCTCTCTTGCAAAGTCCAAATGAGCAGTTCTGTGGCGTTCAAGGAGACGAGGTCTTTGAAGACGTTTTTTGTTTTTGAAGCCCTTCAGCCTGTCACGGCTGAGGATGGGGAAAACCCTCAGCCGTGCGGCAGGGCCGTTTGAAGGAATTTGGGGGCCCCAAGCAAAATAGACATGGAGGCCCCCCCTCCACGCCCTCCCCACCTTACGCACGCAAAGCCTACAGGAACCACAGTATATCCATACAGTTTAAGTTCACCCACACTTTATATAAATAAAAAAGGAGGTTTACAGTGCAAATACTGCTGTTGCATTTAATGTGCATGAAATTTGAACATTTTCAACAAATGAACATTTGCAAAAAACACCACTGTACCATACAATCCAATATACATTAAAAAAGTGCACAATAACTAAATCTAACATACTTAAAACACACACATTAACATTTTTCAGTTCTTACAAACATGTGCAAATGATCTAAAACTGCTGTTTGCGAACCTTGTTTTCTGCAAAGGCAATCACAATGTCCTCCATGTCCAAAGACTGGCGAACATCACGCTCAATTGATGTAAGTGCCAGTCCTGTGAGCCTTTCTTGGCCCATGGTGGACTCCCCCCTCCCTTGTTATTCCACTACCCCATGTCCTTCTTAGTCCCCCCTCCCCCTGTACTTCTTACTTCCCCCTCCCCCTCCCTGTGTCCTACTTACTCTCCCCCTCCCTGTTTGTTTTTTTTACTCCCTACCCTACCTTAGATAAGTTCCTAAGTTAATTCAGTCCTCCGGCTCCTTCCCTGGACCCTGTAGCGTGGCCGAGCTCCTCGCTCTCTACCTCCAGTCCTGGCTATCACTCAGTGCGGCCGGGAACCGCGTGGTACAGGTCAGGAGATTCAGTTTCCTGTTCCCGGCCGCGGCCAGACTAAAAGGAAGTGAGCACTCAGTGTACACTTCCTGTCAGTCCGGCCGGGAACAGAAAACTGAATCCCCTGTTCCTGTACCGCGCGGTACCCGGCCGGACTGAGTGACAGCCAGGAGGTAGAGGAGGAGAGCTCGGCCACGCTACAGAGCAGCAGTCAACAGAGGAGGAACTCGGGAGGTAACCAGGAGTGCTGCAGCCACCTGAGGCTCTCTATAGAGCGCTCAGGCGGCTGCAGCCTTAAAGGAAGCAAAACAAGCAACGGCTCTGCTTGGGGTCCCCTGGCCAGCTCGGGGCCCCAAGCAATTGCTTGTTTTGCCTGTCTGTTAGCGACGGGCCTGCCGTGCGGTGCCAGAAGATGGAAAGGTTGCTACTTGGCCAGAACCACAGAATTAGGGAGCAGGTCACCTCCTAGAGCTTCCCTCATCTGACCCCGACTCCTAGCTGCATGAGCCGCCCTTGAAGGTAGTAGGGCTCATGCTCAGGAACCTCGGATCCCTTCTAACCCTCCGCCGATCCCTGAACTAGGAGCTGGGTAGACAGCCCGTTCCTCCTGGACACGGAGAAACAGGAGTCTAAAGTGGCCAAACTACAAGGGGAACAGAAACAACTTATGGCAATGGCAGGTAAATGCAACAAACACCACACTCACCTGCCACAGACAACAAAGCCTGGAACCCATGTGCAAGTGCTGCTGTCCAGAACACAAACGAAGACAGCACACACCACACATCACACAGGAACCCAGGACCATAAGCTGCAATAACAAAGAGACCACACACACATCTTTATAACACCAGGAGGAGGCCCTCACTGACAGATGGTATTAGCCAGGAGGATGACTTCAGCTAACCATGGCTGAAGTACCCCTCAGAGTCTGGCATCCAGCAGGAGCTAAATAGCCCCAAGTGGCCACACCCACCCACACACCCGGTGTTCACAAACTAAGAAGGGAGTTAACCCTTCCTACACCAGGCAAGGGAAAAAGCCACTTAAAGGGGAAGTGTCCAAATAAACATCACACTGCAGCTGTTACCGCAGGCAACGACATGCATGGCAACCATGTCCTGGGAGTCAGCCAGAAGGCCGAGACACTGCCACCACATGTACACAATACCAAACGTTGCCACGGGCAGCCACAGTGAAGGGAAGTGTCACAGTGCACACCTACATAAACCTTGTGCACACCAGACATACAAAGTGCATACATACACACACACCCAACCAGGTGTAACCGCATGCACTTGACAGCAAGCTGCCTAGCAACAGCTCAGGCTGCTATAGTGGCAAGTACCAAATCATGTTGCCAGCGGCAACCACACGTGAGGCAACATACCAGCAGCCCTCACCATGTGGTTGACAATAAAACCAAACTGCAGGCAACTGCATGCGGATCCTGAGTCACGACCATGACCATGGACGTTACACAGCCTCAGATGCCGTCTGATGGTTATGGGGCTGCAGTCAGCACCAGTAAGGGTCTTAATTTGGGTCGAGGATCGTCCAGTGTCTTGACAGACAGCCAATTGGATCCTCCGCCTCATTGCTGGTGAAATTTTTTTGGGTCTTCCACTTGACTTTTTTGTTCCATAAGGCCTCATGCACATGCGTATTTTTTTGCGGTCCGCAAAAACGGGTTCCGTTTTTCCGTGATCCGTGACCGTTTTTTCGTCCGTGGGTCTTCCTTGATTTTTGGAGGATCCACGGACATGAAAAAAAAAGTCGTTTTGGTGTCCGCCTGGCCATGCAGAGCCAAACGGATCCGTCCTGAATTACAATGCAAGTCAATGGGGACGGATCCGTTTGACGTTGACACAATATGGTGCAATTTCAAACGGATCCGTCCCCCATTGACTTTCAATGTAAAGTCAGGAGTTAATATACCATAGGATCTGAGTTTTCTCCAATCCGATGGTATATTTTAACTTGAAGCGTCCCCATCACCATGGGAACGCCTCTATGTTAGAATATACCATCGGATTTGAGTTACATCGTGAAACTCAGATCCGACAGTATATTCTAACACAGAGGCGTTCCCATAGTGATGGGGACGCTTCTAGTTAGAATATACTACGAACTGTGTACATGACTGCCTCCTGCTGCCTGGCAGCACCCGATCTTTTACAGGGGGCTGTGATCAGCACAATTAACCCTTCAGGTGCTGCACCTGAAGGGGTTAATTGTGCGTATCATAGCCCCTTATAAGAGATAAGAGGCAGCAGGGGGCAGACCCCCCTCCCTCCCCAGTTTGAATATCATTGGTGGCCAGTGTGCGCCCCCCCCGCCCCCCCCTCTATTATAATATCATTGGTGGCCAGTGTGCGCCTCGCCCCGCCCCCCCTCTATTGTAATATCATTGGTGGCCAGTGTGCGGCCTCCGTCGGTCCCCCTCCCCCCCTCTATTGTAATTTCATTGGTGGCCAGTGTGCGGCCTCCGTCGGCCCCCCTCCCCCCCTCTATTGTAATTTCATTGGTGGCCAGTGTGCGGCCTCCGTCGGCCCCCCTCCCCTCCTCTATTGTAATTTCATTGGTGGCCAGTGTGCGGCCTCCCCTCCCCCCCCCCCCTGCCCGATCATTGGTGGCAGCGGAGATTCCGATCGAAGTCCCAGTTTAATCGCTCTGGGGCTCCGATCGCTCTGGGGCTCCGATCTGTGTCCGGCCGGGAGCTCCTCCTACTGGTAAGTGACAGGTCTGTGCGGCGCATTGCTTAATAATCTGTCACTTACCAGTAGGAGGAGCTTCCGGCCGGACACAGACATCGCAGCAGCCAGCAGGTAAGTATGATGCTTGTAATATTGTAATATTGCTAAGTAACCATGGCAACCAGGCCTGCAGTAGCGTCCTGGTTGCCATGGTTACCGATCGGAGCCCCAGAGCGATTAAACTGGGACTCTGATCGGAATCTCCGCTTCCACCAATGATCGGGGGGGAGGCCGCACACTGGCCACCAATGATATTAATACGATAGAGGGGGGGCCGGGGGGGCCGCACACTGGCCACCAATGATATTACAATAGAGGGAGGGGGGGCGGGTGAGGCCGCACACTGGCCACCAATGATATTACAATAGAGGGAGGGGGGGCGGGGGAGGCCGCACACTGGCCACCAATGATATTACAATAGGGGGGGGGCGGGGGGCCGCACACTGGCCACCAATGATATTCAAACTGGGGAGGGAGGGGGGTCTGCCCCCTTCTGCCTGGCAGCCCCTGATCTCTTATAGGGGGCTATGATATGCACAATTAACCCCTCAGGTGCAGCACCTGAGGGGTTAATTGTGCGGATCACAGCCCCCTGTAAGAGATCGGGTGCTGCCAGGCAGCAGGGGGCAGTCATGTACACAGTTCGTAGTATATTCTAACTAGAAGCGTCCCCATCACTATGGGAACGCATCTGTGTTAGCATATACTGTCGGATTTGAGTTTTCACAAAGTGAAAACTCATCTCTGAAAAAGCTTTAATGCAGACGGATCTTCGAATCCGTCTGTATGAAAGTAACCTACGGCCACGGATCACGGACGCGGATGCCAATCTTGTGTGCATCCGTGTTCTTTCACGGACCCATTGACTTGAATGGGTCCGTGAACCGTTGTCCATCAAAAAAATAGGGCAGGTCATATTTTTTTGACGGACAGGAAACACGGATCACGGATGCGGCTGCAAAACGGTGCATTTTCCGATTTTTCCACGGACCCATTGAAAGTCAATGGGTCCGCGAAAAAAAACGGAAAACGGCACAACGGCCACGGATGCACACAACGGTCGTGTGCATAAGGCCTAACCCTCAGGATCATTTAAGAAATTCCAAATGACTGTCTTACTGCGTCCCACCTCAGCAGCGATGGCGCGCTGTGAGAGACCCTGCTTATGCAGTTCAACAACCCGACCACGTTCAAAAAGAGAGGTTTTTTGCCTTTGCCATCACAACGTGTGATTACCTGACAGAAAATGACAATGAATCCACATCTTTGCACAGATTTGGCCTTTTAAAGGCATGTGGTCCTAAACTTTTGATCAGCTGAAAAACAGCCTGTTTCAGTTTAATCGTTATTTTCAATTAATTGAATGCTCAAAAAATGTTTTGTCTCACTCTCATTTCTTCTTGTTGCATGTTGAAGCTCTTCTTGGAACCTTGTTAAGATCCAACAATGTAAAATATGATTTTTTGCCATTTTTCAAGTGGTCTTAAACTTTTGATCAGGACTGTATATATAAATTTCAGTTAGGCCTCATGCACACGACAGTATTTTTTCACGGTCCGCAAAACGGGGTTCCGTTGTTCCGTGATCCGTTTCCGTTTTCCGTGTGTCTTCCTTGATTTTTGGAGGATCACCAGACATGAAGGAAAGTGATAAAAAATCTAAGTCAAGTTTGCCTTGCAAATGATAGGAAAAAAACAGACGCGGACGACAATCTTGTGTGCCTCCGTGTTTTTTCACGGACCCATTGACTTGAATGGGTCCGCAAACCGCTGTCCGTGAAAAAAATAGGACAGGTCTGGAAACTGGAAACACGGATCACGGACGCGGATGACAAACGGTGCATTATCCGAGTTTTCAACGAGCCCATTGAAAGTCAAGGGGGCCGCAGAAAATCACAGAAAACGGAACAACGGACATGGAACACAACAACGGTCGTGTGCATGAGGCCTTAGTGTGAGTTTAGGTTTTTGCACGAGCTCACCATCTGCAGGCGCGCATTTTGCAACCACTGAGCACTGATCAGTAGTGTCCATTACTGATCGCGTCTGCTCAGTTTGCACTGCAAGTTTTTTTGTTGTTGCAGAAAATACTTTATTTTATTTTTTTACAACTTTTCTTCTAAATTGAATTTCTAGGATGGGCACTCGTATACGGAAATATAGGACAAAATTTATTATTAAAACTTATAATAAAATGACAGTATAATAAAACAACAATATGGTAAAATACAATATAATAAACACAATTGGAGAAATTAATGTATGCACCGTTTAGGCCGAGGCTGATAACTCAAAACATCCTCACTCTGTTTTCCCCAAGGGGCTCTATACCGGAAAAGAACTGATCAGTTTTATCCTAATGCATTCTGAATGGAAAGTAATCCGTTCAGGATGCATCAGGATGTCTTCAGTTCAGTCGTTTTGACTGATCAGGCAAAAGAGAAAACCGTAGCATGCTACGGTTTTCTCTCCGGCGAAAAAAACTGAAGACATGCCTGAATGCCGGATCCGGCATTCTTTCCTATAGGAATGTATTAGCGCCGGATCCGGCATTCAGAATACCGGAACGACGGATCCGTCGTTCCGGCCTGCGCATGCGCAGATCGGTAAAAATGTGAAAAAATGTACAAGACGGATCCGTCGGTCCGCATGACAAGCAGAGAGACGGATCCGTCCTTGCAATGCATTTGTGAGACGGATCCGCATCCGGATCCGTCTCACAAATGCTTTCAGTCAGCGGCAGATCGGCCGCCGGATCACACTGCCGCAAGTGTGAAAGCACCCTAAGGACTTATTTTATCTGGATGAATCGCAACAATATATTGCTGATACAACAGAGACTGGACATATTTTGCAAAAAGTGTTAAGCGCAGATGAAATATCACATATGTGGAGCGCGACTTGTATATTCACCCTCGGATACACCTTACATTAATACAGGACATTCAGCGGAATTTTAGCACATACGTGCGTCTTTTTATTCAAATATAGGACTGACTGTACCACCACAATTGGTGTGTTTTTTTAGGATTGGTGTGTGATATTCATCATATATGAAATTTTTATAGGATAGATGTGTGACATGCATTGTATATGAAATTTGTAGGAGACACATCACCCAATTAAGCGAAGGCTGACCACGTAATTTATCCTCCCCCCTTCAATTCCAGGACCCAACGGATCCACATTGGGGAAACCAGAGTGAGGATGTTTTGAGTTATCAGCCTCCGCCTAAACGGTGCATACATTAATTTCTCCAATTGTGTTTATTATATTGTATTTTACCATATTGTTGTTTTATTATACTGTCATTTTATTAATAAATTTTGTCCTATATTTCCGTATACGAGTGCCCATCCATACCTCCCTATCAGTATGTCTTTGGCGTGTGGGAGGAAACCGGAGAAAATCCAAGCAAACACAGGGATTACATATAAACTACATGCAGATGTTGTCCTTGGTCGGATTCAAACCTAGGACCCCAGCACTGCAAGGCACCAGTGCTAACCACTGAGCCACCGTGCTGCCCACAGCATACACACCCCTCACACTAAGGTTTACACATTTCACATGTCACACCCCAATAAAATAAAAATGTCCCATTCATCCCAAAGAGTATACTCAGCTGAAGGCCTTTTGCACACGACCGTATGGCTTCTTCAGTGTTTTGCGGTCCGTTTTAAACGGATTGTTTTTCATTTTTTTGTTTCAGTAGTGTTTCCGTTCCGCTTCTGTTCCGTTTTGCCGTTCCTTTTTTCCGTTTGGTTTCTGTTTTTTGCGGATCGCAAACGGAAGCATGGCATATACAGTAATTACATAGAAAAATTGGGCTG
This sequence comes from Bufo bufo, assembly GCF_905171765.1. NCBI lineage: Eukaryota > Metazoa > Chordata > Amphibia > Anura > Bufonidae > Bufo > Bufo bufo. The sequence continues at coordinate 529,691,151 of NC_053390.1, read as the reverse complement.
GGCATAAAACTTTCAATAGATGGTTCCGCAAAAACGGAACGGATATGGAAGACATACGGATGCATTCCGTATCCGTTCGTTTTTTTTTACAGCCCCATTGACTTGAATGGAGCCATGGAATGTGATTTGCGGGCAATAATAGGACATGTTCTATCTTGGAACGGAATGCATACGGAGTACATTCCATTTCTTTTGCGGACCCATTGAAATGAATGCAAAAAATGGAACGTAAATGGAAAAAAAAGCGTTTGTTGCCTCCGATACTGAGTCTGCCAGTGAGGGAGAAGAGGATGCCACTTTCCTCTACTCCTCTACCCCCTCATCATCATCATCTGCTGATGAGAGACCCTCTAGAAGTCGCCCCAGGGTAGCAGAGGAGGCAGCCCTCCAGAGTGGGCACACATGAACCCCACCCCCTGACGATTATCAGCCCCAAATTCCTGAGTTTGTGGGCAACTCAGGAATTCAGATAGATTGTGCGGGTTCACTGAGCTAGATTTAATGGTGGCCCAAACCAATTTATACGCCCAACAATTTATTGATCAGAACCCTACTTCGCCATATGCTAGACCCCCTAGGTTGGACCCCAGTAGATGCAGCAGAGATGACAAAGTTTTTGGGACACGTGCCTAATATGGGCATAGTAAAAAAAACGTTAGGCAATATTGGAGTTTGGATTTTCTACCAGACTCCAATTTACAGTCAGACCATGACCCGGAAGCAATTTAAGTCAATTAGGAAATTCCTACACTACAACGACAATTCACAGTGTCCACCCCAAAACGACCCAACATTTGACCGTCTGTTCAAAGTTAGACCTGTCATTGAGCACTTCAGCACCAAGTTTGCTGAGGTGTATAACCCACAGAAAATTGTAAGTGTAGATGAGTCCCTATTACTATTCAAAGGGAGAATTATAACTAATGTGGGCTTCTAAATGTGATCCGCAGCCTTATTTTGCTAAAAAACAGGTTTTACTAACCTGTCACTCAAAGAAAAAAGGTGCCCAAGGGGATGTGCACTTCGCTTCAAGAAGCCAAATCGAGAAGTCCACACGGGCGCATCAGGCAGAGCCCTGTTCCCCCTTCGCGAGATCTCACAGCAGGAGGATGGAGGTAGAGCGAGAGGTGGCACAGAGGATTAGGAGGCGGTGCAGAAGTCTGGAAAGGCGGCGCTGGGCACGAACGGTGGTGGGTGCGGCGGGCACCTTGCATCCCTTGACATCCCCTGACATCCCCTTGGGCACCTTATTTCTTTGAGTGACAGGTTAGGAAAACCTGTTTTCTAGCAAAATAAGGCTACGGATCACATTTAGAAGCCCACATTAAGAATCCTGATGAGGCCCTGAACATCAGCATATGTTTAGCTGACAGGGGTGAAACCTGGTGACAGAATCCCTTTAAAGTTATTACCACATAAAGCAACACGTCAGATTTGCTAAAAATGGCCTGGTCCTTAAGGTGAAAAATGGCAGTGTCCTTAAGGGGTTAATTTACATAACATGCCCACAACTTTGAAGATGTTTTTTTTTTAAATTGTGAAGCAAACAACAAATAGTACAAAATAAAAGAAAAAGTCAATGTGCATAACTATTTACCCCTCTAAAGTCAATACTTTGTAGAGCCACTTTTTGCGGCAATCACAGCTCCAAGTCGTTTTGGATAAGTCTCTGTGAGCTTGCCACATCTTACCACTGGGATTTTTGCCCATTCCTCCTTGCAAAACTGCTCCAGCTCCTTCAAGTTGAATGGTTTGCGCTTGTGAACAGCAATCTTTAAATCTGACCACAGATTTTCTATTGGATTGAGATCTGGGCTTTGACTAGGCCACTCCAAGACATTTACATCTTTCCCCTTAACCCCTTAAGGATTTGGCCATTTTTTGCAAATCTGACCAGTGTCCCTTTAAGTGCTGATAATTTTGAAATGCTTTGACTTATCCAGGCCATTCTGAGATAGTTTTTTCGTCACATATTGTACTTCATGACACTGGTAAAATGAAGTCAAAAAAATTATTTTTTATTTTTTTTAAAAATACCAAATTTACCAAAAAAAAATAAAAATTGCAAATTTCCAAGTTTCAATTTCTCTACTTCTATAATACATAGTAATACCTCCAAAAATAGTTATTACTTTACATTCCCCATATGTCTACTTCATGTTTGATTCAATTTGGGAATGATATTTTATTTTTGGGGGATGTTACAAGGCTTAGAAGTTTAGAAGCAAATCTTGAAATTTTTCATAAATTTTCAAAAACCCACTTTTTAGGGACCAGTTCAGGTCTGAAGTCACTTTGTGAGGCTTACATAATAGAAACCACCAAAAAATGTGAACCTACACCCCTCAAGGTATTCAAAACTGATTTTACAAACTTTGTTAACCCTTTAGGTGTTGCACAAGAGTTATTGGCAAATGGAGATGAAATTTAAGAATTTAAATTTTTTGGCAAATTTTCCATTTTAATCCATTTTTTCCAGTAACAAAGCAAGGGTTAACAGCCAAACAAAATGCTATATTTATTTCCCCGATTCTGTAGTTTGCAGAAACACCCCATATGTGGCCGTAAACTACTGTACGGGCACACAGTAGGGCGTAGAGGGACAGGTGCGCCGTATGGTTTTTGGAAGGCAGATTTTGCTGGACTGTTTTTTTTGACATCATGTCCCATTTGAAGCCCCCCTGATGCACCCCTAGAGTAGAAACTCCATAAAAGTGACCCCATCTAAGAAACTACACCCCTCAAGGTATTCAAAATTGATTTTACAAATTTTGTTAACCCTTTAGGTGTTGCACAAGATTTAATGGAAAATAGAGATACAATTTCAAAATTTTACTTTTTTGGCAGATTTTCCATTTTAATATTTTTTTTCCAGTTACAAAGCAAGGGTTAACAGCCAAACAAAACTCAATATTTATGGCCCTGATTCTGTAGTTTACAGAAATACCCTATATGTGGTCGTAAACTGCTGTACGGGCACACGGCAGGGCGCAGAAGGAAAGGAATGCCATACGGTTTTTGGAAGGCAGATTTTGCTGGACTGTTTTTTTGGACACCATGTCCCATTTGAAGCCCCCCTGATGCACCCTTAGAGTAGAAACTCCAAAAAAGTGACCCCATTTTAGAAACTACGTGATAGGGTGGAAGTTTTGTTGGTACTAGTTTAGGGTACATATGATTTTTGGTTGCTCTATATTACACTTTTTGTGAGGCAAGGTAACAAGAAATAGCTTTTTTGGCACCGTTTTTTGTTTTGTTATTTACAACATTCATCTGACAGGTTAGATCATGTGGTATTTTTATAAAGCAGGTTGTCACGGACGTGGCGATACCTAATATGTATACAATTTTTTTATTTATGTAAGTTTTACACAATGATTTCATTTTTGAAACAAAAAAATCATGTTATAGTGTCTCCATAGTCTGAGAGCCATCGTTTTTTCAGTTTTTGGGCGATTATTTTAGGTAGGGTCTCATTTTTTGTGGGATGAGATGACGGTTTGATTGGCACTATTTTGGGGTGCATATGACTTTTTGATCGCTTGCTATTACACTTTTTGTGACGTAAGATGACAAAAAATTGCTTTTTTTACACCATTTTAATTTTTATTTTTTTAAGGTGTTCACCTGAGGGGTTAGGTCGTGTGATATTTTTATAGAGCCGGTCGATATGGACGCGGCGATACTATATGTATACTTTTGTTATTTCTGTAAGTTTTACACAATGATTTCATTTTTGAAACCAAAAAAATAATGTTTTAGTGTTTCCATAGTCTGATGCAAACTGATGCATTCTGAGTGGATACTTTTCCATTCAGAATGCATTAGGGCAAAAACTGATCCGTTTTGGACTGCTTGTAAGAGCCCTGAACGGATCTCACAAACGGAAAGCCAAAGAAAGCCAAAACATGAGTATATTTGGTTTATTATTTTAAAGAAAATTTCTCTCCAATTTTCTGAGACCATCACCTTATACAGTGTAGTAATAAAAGTAGCCTATCTCTAATCACTTATTTGGGAATTTCCAAACACCTATCCCTTCTCCATGTTCATCCTCCTTAAAGAGGACCTTTCACAGTTTTTTTTTATTTTAGATAAATACCTTTACTTGCTGGGTACTTGCTGATGCTGCCACCCTGAAAGTTTTTTTTTTTTTTAATATCGCGCCTGCGCCCCACTGTGGCCCCCTGTAATTAATATTAATACTGAGCATCGGTACAGGGAGGAGGAAACGCCAAGGTTTCTCAATGGTCATCTCCTTTTTCCTGTCTGTGCCGCGATCCAATCACAGCGAAGAGAGTCACAGCCAGGGAGATGGTGAGCTTTTTTTTTTTCTCCCTGGCTGTGCCACTCTCCGCTGTGATTGGATCGCGGCACAGCCAGGGAGAAGGAGACGCCCATTGAGAAACCCTGGCGTCGCCTCCTCCCTGTATCGATGCTCAGTGCGATATAAAAAAAAAACCATTCAGGGTGGCAGCATTAGTACCCCGCAAGTAAAGGTATTTATCTAGAATAAAACAAAACCGTGAAAGGTTCTCTTTAACGCTTCTATAAATTTGAGATACAGATAGGTGCTTCTCAGGTGCCAATAACCTATGAAATTGAGTACCAAATGTAAGTAGTCACCACCTCTTTATAAAATCCCTTGACTTAGTAATAAAATAATAAATAAAAAAATGTAGCCTACATTTTTGTACCTTGGGGAATTTAGGGGCCTCAGTGCTGAATTATATAAATTACAATTCACTGGGTGGCTATAATGTGGCAGTTCCTTTAAGGCCTCATGCACACGACCGTTTTTTTTTGCGGTCCGCAAAAACGGGTTCCGTTTTTCCGTGATCCGTGACCGTTTTTTCGTCCGTGGGTCTTCCTTGATTTTTGGAGGATCCACGGACATGAAAAAAAAGTCATTTTGGTGTCCGCCTGGCCGTGCGGAGCCAAACGGATCCGTCCTGACTTACAATGCAAGTCAATGGGGACGGATCCGTTTGACGTTGACACAATATGGTGCAATTGCAAACGGATCCGTCCCCTATTGACTTTCAATGTAAAGTCAGGAGTTAATATACCATAGGATCTGAGTTTTCTCCAATCCGATGGTATATTTTAACTTGAAGCGTCCCCATCACCATGGGAACGCCTCTATGTTAGAATATACCATCGGATTTGAGTTAGATCGTGAAACTCAGATCCGACAGTATATTCTAACACAGAGGCGTTCCCATAGTGATGGGGACGCTTCAAGTTAGAATATACTACGAACTGTGTACATGACTGCCCCCTGCTGCCTGGCAGCACCCGATCTCTTACAGGGGGCTGTGATCAGCACAATTAACCCCTCAGGTGCGGCACCTGAAGGGGTAAATTGTGCGTATCATAGCCCCCTGTAAGAGATCAGGGGCTGCCAGGCAGCAGGGGGCAGACCCCCCTCCCTCCCCAGTTTTAATTTCATTGGTGGCCAGTGCAGCCCCCCGGCCCCCCCTCCCTCTATTGTAATATCATTGGTGGCCAGTGTGCGGCCTCCCCCGGCCCCCCCTCCCTCCCTCTATTGTATTATCATTGGTGGCCAGTGTGCGCCCCCCCCCCCGGCCCCACTCTATTGTATTAATATCATTGGTGGCCAGTGTGCGGCCTCCCCTCCCCCCCCCGATCATTGGTGGCAGCGGAGAGTTCCGATCGGAGTCCCAGTTTAATCGCTGGGGCTACGATCGGTAACCATGGCAACCGGGACGCTACTGCAGGCCTGGTTGCCATGGTTACTTAGCAATATTACAATATTAGAAGCATCATACTTACCTGCTGCGCTGTCTGTAACCGGCCGGGAGCTCCTCCTACTGGTAAGTGACAGGTCTGTACGGCGCATTGCTTAATGATCTTTCACTTACCAGTAGGAGGAGCTCCCGGCCGGTCACAGACAGCGCAGCAGGTAAGTATGATGCTTCTAATATTATAATATTGCTAAGTAACCATGGCAACCAGGCCTGCAGTAGCGTCCTGGTTGCCATGGTTACCGATCGGAGCCCCAGCGATTAAACTGGGACTCCGATCGGAACTCTCCGCTGCCACCAATGATCGGGGGGGGAGGCCGCACACTGGCCACCAATCATATTAATACAATAGAGGTGAGGCCGGGGGGGGGCGCACACTGGCCACCAATGATAATACAATAAAGGGAGGGAGGGGGGGCCGGGGGAGGCTGCACACTGGCCACCAATGATATTACAATAGAGGGAGGGGGAGCACACTGGCCACCAATGATAATACAATAAAGGGAGGGAGGAGGGGCCGGGGGAGGCTGCACACTGGCCACCAATGATATTACAATAGAGGGAGGGAGGGGGGGCCGGGGGGGGGGGGGCCGCACTGGCCACCAATGAAATTAAAACTGGGGAGGGAGGGGGGTCTGCCCCCTGCTGCCTGGCAGCCCCTGATCTCTTACAGGGGGCTATGATACGCACAATTAACCCCTTCAGGTGCTGCACCTGAGGGGTTAATTCTGCGGATCACAGCCCCCTGTAAGAGATCGGGTGCTGCTAGGCAGCAGGGGGCAGTCATGTACACAGTTCGTAGTATATTCTAACTAGAAGCGTCCCCATCACTATGGGAACGCCTCTGTGTTAGAATATACTGTCGGATTTGAGTTTTCACGAAGCTCTGAAAAAGCTTTTATGCAGACGGATCTTCGGATCCGTCTGCATGAAAGTAGCCTACGGACACGGATCACGGACACGGATGCCAATCTTGTGTGCATCCGTGTTTTTTCACGGACCCATTGACTTGAATGGGTCCGTGAACCGTTGTCCGTCAAAAAAATAGGACAGGTCATATTTTTTTGACGGACAGGATACACGGATCACGGAGGCGGATGACAAACGGTGCATTTTCCGAGTTTTCAACGGACCCATTGAAAGTCAATGGGTCCGTAGAAAATCACGGAAAACGGAACAACGGCCACGGGTGCACACAACGGTCGTGTGCATGAGGCCTAAAGGAGATTTTTGGTGTTATAATTTATGCATTTTTTTTCTTGGTGTGTGATTTTTAGAGAGCCTGTTATTAGCTTCATTCATTTGTCGGGAAGGTGTGAGATAGTAATGTTATGGAGGAATAAACTTCATTTTATTTCAAGACACGGAGGCTCCTATTGCATCATCTTTCTTTACTGAAAACCACAGCAGCAAAGAAAACTGAAACCAAATTTACATATTGCCATAGCAACCGTCCCTCCCATCTTAGTCCTCTATATAGTGTCCACAAGCCCCTAACACTTCCTCTTTCTTTGCTGCTGCCACAGAGATAAGTACCTGTTTTGTCTAGCAGCGTATTTCTGATTTTTTGTATGGTATATGTATATATATTTTTTGTTGATCTTATTCTGTTTGGGGTGTTTGTCACGTTTTTCCTATTGGGGCACCTAGGTTTATTTGTCTACAGGCACTTAAAGATCTTTCCCCTATTATAGGTGCCGTTATTCTGTCTCCCTTTCCCTCCTAGGGAAGGGGGGAGTGAAATATTTTGCTTGTCCTACCGCAATGACCGGGATCTGAGGGGGTTTATTGATTGTTCTTTTCTCGGCACACTCTCTTTTTCCTCTCTCCCCTTCACTTACCCGGTGGGGGAGGGGGGGAATCCGAGCGCTCTTCTGCTTTGTCCTCCTCTTCCCGCCGCTTGCTAGCTTAGTCTCGTAGTCTCGCGGGATCTCGGCCAGCCGCACGATTTCGGCGGCCATTTTGTGGTAGCCCTATCTTGTTTGTTTTCTATTCGTCTGCCTATTACCTTTTCCCTCTGGTTTTTTCTTCTTGTTCCAATTTTAGCCACGCCCTCCGCCGTGCTTCTCCGTCCGGTTTTTCCTCTCTCTCCCTGCTCCATCTCACTGCTGGGTGACTACCCACTGTGAGTTTCTCTCTTCCCTCAGGTTAGGTGTGTTGTCCCCTGGGATTTACTGCCCCTCATTCTAGTGTCTTAACAGGGCCTGATAGTGAATCGATAACACTGCAATGATGTCTCATCCCTCTGGCCATACCCCTTCACAGAGCTTGGAAGCAGGCAGAGATTCTGTCTCTTCACCTAATCCTGCATCTGGTGGCTCCGCTTTTTCTGCGGATGCTTTCCAGCGCTCTGTTTCTGAGGCCATCATGGCCGCTATGGGCTCCGTTACCACGTCCCTTACCAAATCCATCTCGGATGCCCTCTCTGCTCGCCCTACTGTCTTCAGTGACCAGGCGCAGCCCGATTTACCTGTACCTCACTCCTCCAGAACACACTTGATTGGTGAGTCCAATGCCACCCCAGAGAGCGCGACCTCGTGCAAAAGAGCCTCATCCCGCCAGGCAGAACGGGCGAGGAATTGGAAGTGCGCCAGAGCACAAACTGAGCTAGAGATCGACTCTGATGTCGACTCTTAGGAGGAGGTTAGATGTGAGGATATGGATTACCCAGATGGAGATCTGTCTGATTCTGCCCCGGCCGATCCTATTCCGGCTCCCATCCCGACGCCTCCTGGCGTTTCATCTGCGGATGTTTTTCAGGGACCATCTGGTGTGTTAACCGACCCTCTAGGGGATCCCCTTTTCAACCCTGACAGTCTCCATCACCCCAGATCCGCCGAATGGCTCCCACTTGATCACGTAGCCCAATACCTGGAGGCGCGTGTACGTTGCCCTCTGTCTAAGGAGGCGCGTAACAAGCTGAAGGCCGAGTGCCTAGACCCATTATCGCGAACAAGGTCTGCGAGACCCCATCTGTGGACCCCAAAATGGTCCAGTTTTTAGCAAAATCTGTGTGGAACCCTAGAAGGGGTTTGGAATCGGCCCTTAAAGCGTGCCAGGACAAGCTCCTGGACGTCTTTGGTCCGTTGACGAAAATTTTTGAGATGGCGGAAATCGCCAGAGAGGCTAATACGCCCATAGATCCGGAAGAACTCCGGGGATGGGCCCAGCGAGCCATTTGTATTGCGGGCAATGTCAATAGTTCCCTGTCTATAGAACGGCGTAAAGCTATTCTGTTCAAGATTGAACCAAAACTAGTCAATCTTGCCCTCACTGAGGCCGGAGGGTCTTTTGTTTGGAGAGTCCTTCATTAAGGACATGGGCAGATTCGTGGGTGCCTTTACTGCTCTGGACAAGGCACAGTCGTCCATGAGGAGAGTGTTCCAGAGCCGTTTTTCCTCGAGGGCCGGCAGTTACAGAGGCTTACTCTTACAGTTACTCTTCATTCCACGCCCGTGGTTCGGGTAGAGGCTCCTACGGTCAAAGACCTTTCTCTCAGCGACCCTCCTTCCAGGACTCCAGGCAGTCGCAAAATTTCTTCCTGTCCCGAGGTGCACCTAGCCGCAGGCCTTTCAGAGGAGGTTCCGGATTCCGTCGTCCCCTTGGTAAGTCTCCCTCATCTTCCTTTTTCTCCAGTTTGTGTAGGGGGCAGACTCCAACTTTTTTCTCATGTCTGGGAGTCGATCACGTCAGACGGTTGGGTTCTATCCATAATACGGGGATTCCAGATAGAACTGGTCCAGGTCCCACATCATATCCCGTTTCCCCCTCCTATCCCATCCTCCGGGGCCACGTCTCAGGCCATAGACAAGGAACTAACAGAACTCTTTCACAAGAACGCCATCGAGCAGGTTCCGTCCTCTTCAGTGGGCCTGCTCAGCAGTATCTTCCTCATGCGGAAGAAAGGGGGACAGATGCGCCCCGTCATACATCTCAAACTTTTGAACAGATTTGTGCGCTACAGGCACTTCAAGATGGAGGGTATTCACCTCCTCAGGGATCTGCTCCTCAAGGGAGATTGGATGGTGAAATTGGATCTGAAGGATGCCTATCTCACCGTACCGGTCGCTGTTCCCTCCAGGGACCTTCTCTGTTTCCGTTGGAAAGGGCAGATATGGCGTTTCTCTTGCCTCCCCTTCGGCCTGTCGTCGGCCCCTTGGTGCTTCACCAAGCTTATGCGTCCGGTAGTCGCTTGGCTCCGCAGTCGCGGAATCAGGTTGATCATCTACCTGGACGATATACTTCTAACGGATCAGGATCCTTCTGTTCTTCTTTCTCAGTTGCAGGTGACGATGGATCTTCTATCTCGATTGGGTTTCCTCATCAACCACGAGAAGTCTTTATTGACTCCCTCCAGAGTTATGGAATTCCTCGGTTTCTCAGTGGATTCCGTCTCGGAGACTCTCAGCCTTCCCCAGTCGAAACTCCGGACTATCCGCAAGGAACTACGCAAGACGTTGGTTACCCCCCGAATTACACTTCGCCATCTGGCTCGGATCATAGGACTCCTCTCCTCTTCAATTCAGGCGGTGTTTCCGGCCTCCCTCCCTCCCTTCAGCGCCTGAAACACGCACACCTTTAATCTGGTGCCTCATACGCGGACACGATCTCGCTGGATTCGGAAACTCGGGACGAGCTGCATTGGTGGATTTCGAATCTTCAGGCTTGGAATGGGAAGGCGATTTGCGGTCCGCGCCCGGACTTCACGATAGACTCAGACGCCAGTCTGCTCGGGTGGGGGGCCCATTGCGACGGAGTCTCCACCGGAGGACGTTGGTCTCAGGAGGAAGCCTCACTCCATATCAACGCCCTGGAGCTGTTAGCCGGATCTTTCGCCATCCGCAGTTTTGCAAAGGACATCGCCAGTGCCTGCATTCGCCTTCGTATGGACAATGTGTCTGCTGTCCGGTATGTCAACTTCATGGGAGGTACCCACTCCAGCATGTTGTCTCATTTGGCCAAGGAGTTCTGGTCTTTCTGTCTCAACCAGGAAATTACGGTAGTGGCGGAGTATCTGCCTGGTCTGCAGAATGTCCAGGCGGACTCGAACTCTCGTTACCTCAGGGATGGCAGCGATTGGAAGTTAGATGGGCTGGTGTTCTCAGAAATCTCATCCATCTGGGGTCCATTCTATATCGACCTATTTGCCTCTCGGTTGAACGCTCAGCTACCGCACTTCTTCAGTTGGCGACCGGATCCGGACGCAGAGGCAGTGGACGCATTCCTGCAGGATTGGCGATGACCTCTCCTCTACGCTTTTCCACCGTTCGCGATGCTTCCCCGGGTCTTGACTCAGGTGCGGTATCAACAAGCGGAGTTGGTGCTGATTGTGCCGTTTTGGACTTCCCAGTCGTGGTTTCCTCACCTGCTGGACCTGATCATCCTACCACCGATTCTTCTTCCGGACTACCCAGATCTTCTCCTAGACTCCGGAGGCGCGCGACATCCACTACTGTTAGAGGGATCTCTCCGCCTGTTGGCATGCAGAATATCGTGCGCCTCAGCCAAAGCGACGATCTTTCGGACGCAGCTCATAGACTCTTGGAACAGTCGTGGGCTCCGGGCACCAGGAGGGCCTATAGAGCGGCCTGGGGATCATGGACTGGTTGGTGCGTGACACGAGGTGTGGATCCCCTTTCAGCCCCTGTATCACACGTCCTAGAGTTTTTGACGTCATTATTTGAGGAAGGTAAGGTGTATCGTACGATAAATCTCTTCCGGTCTGCGATTTCTTCCTTCCACCAGGGATTCGAAGGACGTCCTGCGGGTCAACATCCCCTGGTATGCCGTCTCCTCAAGGGATCTCGTATGTCTCGGCCTCCTCGGCCTCGGTTTTCTTCTACCTGGGATGTTTCTTTGGTTTTAGATCTTTTCTCTACTTGGCCATCTAATTCTCTACTTTCCCTTCGCCAGCTCTCGGCCAAACTGGTTACCCTCTTTTGCCTTATCTCTTGCAAGAGAGTTACAGATGTCAGGGCTTTAGATTTTGACGCCAGGTCTTTTTCGCCGGAAGGAGTCACTTTCAATATTTCCCGTCGGACCAAGACACATATCCGTTCAGTTTCTTATCCCAGTTTTCCGGCTGTTCCGAACCTTTGCCCGGTCGATTGTCTCCGGGAATATGAGGCTAGGACCTCCTTGCATAGATCTGCGGGGATCCATCAGCTGTTTCTCTCGTATCGACGTCCGTTTGCCCCGGTTTCTACTCCTACTCTGGCGCGTTGGGTTAAATGGACTATGTCCCTTGCAGGTGTGGATACCTCGGTCTTCACGGCCCATTCTACTAGGAGTGCTGCTTCCACCTCTATGTTGGTGTCTGGGGCTCGTCTGGAGGACATCATGAAGATCGCCGACTGGTCTCGGGCGTCTACTTTTAAAGAATTCTATTTTCGCCTGTCTCTACATGCTTTTTCTTCAGTTATTTTACAGCTTTAAACTTGCAATAGGAGCCTCCGTGTCTTGAAATAAAATTATGGGATTTTACTAGTTTATGACGTAAAGTCATGATTTTATGAAAGACACGGAGGCGAGTATTGCCCTCCCTTTTATGTATTCCCCCCCTTGGGTTATTGTTTATTATGATGTACAGTTTCTTTGGTGATATTCTGTATTATTGAGTTTTTTCTTGCTGATTTGTCGTGCTTGCACGTGTCGTCCAGATGGAGCATTTTCTTTCACATATTTTATTCTCTTTGTAGGATGAATCCGCTGATGGATTATTCCCGCTTGTTCCTATAGAGTAGCTTCGGCCTGTTCCAGTTCTAAGGTTGCGGGATCAGAGGTCTACCTTTTTTCCAGAGGTTCCGGAAGAAGACTCTGCTGTTGTCTCTTCTGAGATGTTTTAAGTTCGTATGGTTCCGGTTTCATGCGGTTCAGTTTGGAGTATCCAGTGTCCGGTCCGGTTGGAGTGGCATCCGCCAAGAAAGAGGAAGTGTTAGGGGCTTGTGGACATTATATAGAGGACTAAGATGGGAGGGACGGTTGCTATGGCAATATGTAAATTTGGTTTCAGTTTTCTTTGCTGCTGTGGTTTTCAGTAAAGAAAGATGATGCAATACTCGCCTCCGTGTCTTTCATAAAATCATGACTTTACGTCATAAACTAGTAAAATCCCATAATTATCTTATACTGTTTTATTCACTGCTTAGGATATAATTATATCTTTAATCGTTTAGGGACGTTTACGGTTGGTCTTCTAACACCCTGACAGTCAATCTAAAGAGACCAGAAGGTTACTTTACTTGTTATCATTTTCTACTAATGTTTGTATTTGTATATTATCCATTGTTGTTTTTCTCTCCTTTGCTCTCTTTCTGTTTTTTCTTTCCTCTCTTGGCTGCATTCTCCTGCCTTGCTGTGCCCTTGGGTCTCTTTCCGATATCCTTTCCTGTTTTTGGTTTTCACTGTTGGCCAATACAGCTCCTCTTAGTTTCTATTCTATAATACAGGGTATGAACTCACTATGTGATATGAACTCACTGGGGCACATTTATCAAGCTCGCCTGTGTTTAGGCATAAAATTATACTGACTTATTTGATTCAGCTGTCTTTTGCCTAGTATTTATTAAAAGTCACACAGCAGTTGATAAATTGGACTAAGCATATTGGTATTAGTCTGACCTCTGGTGGTTCGTTTTCAGTTAGACAGATTCATATTCACTTTGTCAGGGATATAAAGCAAAAGGCTTTATATAAAAGAAAGGATCAAAGAAAAAATTTCAAATGATTATTGATCCTCGAGGTGGACATACATAACACCTCAAAAAGAGTTTGATTGTTTATTTAATTATATTGTGCAATCAGTAAAACAAGGTACAAGCCTCTATGCAAAAATATAAATGATTTATTATACAATAATTTAAAATACAATCAAAGAATAAACAATGTGAAACTCAATAATCTGCAATAATACACAGTGATATGCAGTACCCAACACAAATACCAGCGTGTACACAGTACCTCTCAGACAGAAGAATATAACGTCCCGACCACACTTTTGAGATATAAAAACTCAATAACATTAATAAAAGAAACAAATCCTTGCTCAGCACAAACTATGACAAATCTCGGATAATGGGGTAGCAATATGAATTATCAAGCCCCATATTGACCATGGAATGAAATTATTCCAATCAGAGAGTTACCTCTAAAATCAATATTTAGGTGATTTATTCAGTAATATGCATTGTTACTGAACAGTGACAATTGATGTAGCACTGTTTTGATGTAGCACTGTTAACAACTATACATCTGCCAACAGCGGGAGTTTGCTAAATATCAGGCTGATTCATTTATATCAATACTACACAAAATAAAGTTATACATTACAGAGAATGCAGATAATGTGCAGAGACTAAGGGAAGTCAGCTCTAAGGTACGATCTGGTCATTAGGATCTTTCTCCTGGGTTTTCTTTGTTTCTCTTTGTTTTCCTGGTTCCCCTTTGTTGCTGTAGATTTCCTCATGTGTGTGTGGTTTATGATCACAAACTTATCAGTTAGACACACCTTCCTAGCTTGGAGTTTTCTAATCATTGTCGGCTAGGCGTGTACATATGATAAGGACTGTGATGTCATTGTATTACCCAAAATGCACTCTTGCTGTTGGTGTAATGTTACTCATTTACCCCTAGGTGACACTATTACCTAAGCTATTAGTATCATTCTATTAAGGGTTAAATATCCAAGTATGACTTTAAATCAAAGCTAGACGGATTAATTCTGACACTTCTTCAAATTAAGCACAGACTTTTAGGCACCCTTTGAATGTTTCACACATTGTTAAATTATGGGACCGATAATATGATGAGCCTTGTTTTCTCACATAGATATGTGTGCCTCCTCTGCTACACCAACGGGTGATTGATGGTTAGTTAAAATACCACATCTTTACGGATACTCATTAACAAAGTCCATATTTAAACTGTTCTCATCATATAATAGGAATATATGCGTTCCTATTAAGAAATATATATGATGACAGATACATAAACATCCTTAACAATACATAACAATATAAAACGATACATATGTCTTATTGATTTTCTTATGCAAAACTAAGGTTGATTATTAGTGTATATAGTTATCAATAGGGTTGTCCCGATACCACTTTTTTAGGACCGAGTACAAGTACCGATACTTTTTTTCAAGTAGTCACCGATACCGAATACCGATACTTTTTTAAAATGTCATGTGACCGTTTTGGGGGATCTGTGGATCTGTGGATGACGCACTGTCATGTGGGGGATCTGTGGATGGCACTGTTATGGGGGACCTGTGGATGGCACTGTTATGGGGGATCTGTGGATGGCACTGTTATGGGGGATCTGTGGATGGCACTGTTATGGGGGATCTGTGGATGGCACTGTTATGGGGGATCTGTGGATGGCACTGTTATGGGGGATCTGTGGATGGCACTGTTATGGTAGATCTGTGGATGGCACTGTTATGGGGGATCTGTGGATGGCACTGTTATGGGGATCTGTGGATGGCACTGTTATGGGGATTTGTGGATGGCACTGTTATGGGGATCTGTGGATGGTACTGCTATGGGGTGGGATATCTGTGGATGGCATTGTTATGGGGTGGGGGGATCTGAGGATGGCATTGTTATTTGGTGGGGGATCTGTGGATGGTGCTGTTATAGGGGATCTGTGGATGGAACTGTTATGGGGAGGATCTGTGGATGACACTGCTATATGTCATCCACAGATCCCCCTCATAACAGTGTCCCCCAATACACCGGCCCCGCCGCTCACCGAAGTATTTTTTTATAAACGTGAATCCTTATCCAGTTATTAAGTTGAACTAACGCTGCCCTCTCCCATGTTCCCCTGTATCCCCCTGTATCCCCACAGCACTTACTTAAGCTTCCATAGCAGGCAGAGCAGACGGCAGCAGTAACGTCACTCACTGACGTTGCGCGTCTGCTCCGCCTGCTTCACTCATAAAGTGGGCGGAGCAGGCGCTCTACGTCAGTGAGTGACGTTACTGCTGCCGTCTGCTCTGCCTGCTATGGAAGCTTAAGTAAGTGCTATGGGGATACAGGGGGGACATGGGAGAGGGCAGCGTTAGTTCAAAAAAGTATTCTATTTATGTATCGGGGCGGGGTATCGGCGGCTGAGTACCGCCGAGAAAACTCGGAATCGGTCCCGATACCGATACTAGTATCGGTATCGGGACAACCCTAGTTATCAAAAATTTTCTGCTTCATTAATAAATACCAAACTGTAGAGGTAATTAGCACCAGCTGCTCTTGTCATAAATCCATAAGGAGACAAGAAGGCCTCTTTTAAGACTGGTACATCCATGAGAAGAAATCTTATTAACAGCGTCCTTCCCATGACCCTCTCTCGTCCATCTTTAAAATACATACATATAGCAATATGACCTCTTATAGGTCTAATCAAATCCACTATAATTATAATATTTAGATAAATGTTTTATACACTTATGAAAAAGCACAACTTAGACTGGTCTAATTTATTTGCACATGAAAAATAGTTGCATGTGTACGCAGAAAAGTTGCACATCTCCCTGAAAGTGCAACTTTTAACGCAAACAAAGTCGCACTTTACCACTCAAAACTGTCAAATATAAGCCAGCTCTGGTGTGGAGTATTAAAAGTGGACAGTTTTTGCGCTTAATTCATACACAAAAAAAGACAGCTGGGTCTAAAACAGTGATGGCTAACCTCCGGCACTCCAGCTGTGGTGAAACTACAACTCCCAGCATGCTCCATTCATTTCTATGGAGTTCTGAGATCAGCCAAGCAAGTGTACATCTTGGGAGTCGTAGTGAAGATCCTGTTGGATCCAGAAATCCGTGTGCAAACGAATACCATTTGTAGACTCGGATCCGTCTAGCAAATGCATTGAAACACCGGATCCGTCTCTCCGGTGTCATCTGGAAAAACGGATCGGGTATTTATTTATTTTTGCACATGCACTGACCAGAAAACCGGATCCGTTTTGCCGGAACACTTGGTGCTGGTTCTGGTATTAATGCATTTCAATGGAAAATAATGCTGGATCCAGCATTCCGGCAAGTGTTCCGGAATTTTGGACGGAGAAAATACCGTAAGAGTGACTGAACTGAAGACATCCTGATGCATATTGAACGGATTGCTCTCCATTCCGAATGCATTAGGATAAAACTGATCAGTTTTTTTCCGGTATTGAGCCCCTAGGACGGAACTCAATACCGGAAAACTTTAACGCAAGTGTGAAAGTACCCTAAAACAGCATTTTTTGACAGGTGCAAACACTATAGTAAATGTTCCCCACTTTGTTACAATGGTGGTTCGCTTATTGCCATTGCTTCATGCCCAGGGGGCCGCCTGAGTCCTCCCCACGGCTGACCAGTGGAAATATTCGGGGATGTATTTTGTGCTGCTGGCGGCAGAATTATGTGATGGACTGTGGTAGTTGGCTCTGTTGGGGGTGGTATAATGTGCTACAATATGGTATTGCTGGCCCCGCCTACTTGTGTTGCCCCTTCCTTCCATCAATTTGGACCCGACTACAAAACAAGGCCATTTTTAGTATTTTTTTTCCAGGGCCACTTTAAGTTCCCAGTCCGCCCCTGTTGACTAGTAAGTTCACTTACCCTGCTATATATTTTCGAAGTTGTGTGTCCTGCCCCCATCTAACAGATTCTCTTAGATCTCTTCTGGTTTTGCCTGCTGTATCCTGTGCATTACATCTTCCTAGGCCTCAATAGGTCACTCTGCCTGCTGGAGCATGTTTTACAGCTATAATCTGTTTGTCTGTTTCTGTGACCAATCTGCCTCTCTGTCTTCTGACCAGACCTGTGTCTGTGACTCTGATCTCTTCTTCTGCCTGTTGTCTGTATTCTGGACTTGTTCCATGCACCGTAACCCTGAGTCTGTTCCCTGGTTTCACATGTATTCTACCAGCCTGTCCTCCGCCTGGTTCTGTGTGCTTTACTTGTTCCTCTGGTACTTTGCACTGGAGTCTCTTACCATGTGTGTCAGCTGCCAACTATACCAGGACTATTCCAAGAGGTAGTGCTCTAATGGCTCCCCTGCAGTGAAGTCCAGATCTCTATATTAGGGTTAAAGGTGAAAACCAAGGTAATACTATAATTACTACCTCAGGATTGGCCCTATATCAAACTGGTTAGTTGGCACAGTGGTTCCATTGTCTGTAACACTTTGCTCAGCCCCCTACTGATCAGCTGGAACACAGTTCTCTGAGGCAAAAAAAGGACTATACTGTTTTGAACAAACTGTGTTCAGTCTGTGTGGCTGCAGGGGGGAGGGTCCTAATTAATCTGTTTATTAGATCCAGAGGTAGCAAACTAAGTTCATACAGTGCTTGAGGTCCTTTCCAGCTTAATCACCAACACAAGACTTTTCCTGTTATTAATTGTGCAGCCTATGAATATTAAAATAAAATATTCTGAGAAAATTGAACTTGCTACTTTTCAGTGTAATCTCCCTTGACTTCAACACAGTAATTCTACTTTGCCTCCAGTAAACAGATGTCCTCAGGATAGGAGACTTCTTGCTGCTGCAGGAACCCTGTTACCGCCTCTTTGACAGCATTATCATCAGGAAATCCTTGCTCATGCAGAAATTTCTTCAGGTTCTGAAAGAGAAAGTAATTAGGCATGAGCAAATCAACCTCTGGATTATAGATCTGAAGTCTATTTGTTCAAATACTTTGATTTTAATGCTTTATCCGTACAGCAGTAAAATGTATTGGCTCCGTGGAGCCAAAGTTTATTTCTCCCGAAGTTGTGCGATACTTCGGTTAATTCCTACTGTATTAATATCTGCGTATTGAAAAACAATTTAAAATAGCAATCTGAACTGGGCTTTGGTAACAAGGTACCAGCCAGTACCAAAGCCCTCTTTGAATTGCTATTTTAAATTGTTTTTCAATATGCAGATATGCATACAGTAGGAATTAACTAAAATCTTGCGCAACTTCAGGCGAGAAGAACTTTGGCTCCATGGAGCCAATACATTTTAATGTTGTATGGATACAGGATTAAAATCGAAGTGTTTTAATGATCCACAGGTCGATTCGCTGAAGCCTAAAAGTAATCACTGAGAGCCAGGCTTGTGATTTGCGACTTGTGAGCTGGCACATTGTTGTGAAGCCGCAGCACACCTGCCGACAATATAGCGTTTCTCTTTGATTTCCTCACGTAATGCTTTTATTGTTGAAGCATAGGTGTCTCCGTAGTGTTGGGCGAGCATGCTCGGCCGAATACCATTTTCACTCGAATACCATTTTCACTCGCGATGCTCTGCACATTGCGGTGTTCGGCTGAACACCGAGTGTGCTCGAGCACGATGCTCGAGTCTCCTCCCCGCAGGTTTTTTGGCTGCCAATAAACGTGCGGGAAAGTACTGTCCCTCACTGTAATGCCGTAGCCATGTAGGTCACTGGCATTACAATGATTGGCTGGCCGGAACGCGTCACCTGGTGCTATATAGCACAAGATTTGACACATGGTTCGGCTCAGTCTTAGTCAGGGAGAGCTGCAGCAGAAGGCACAGATAGTGTAGGGACAGGAATTGTTTAGTGTTGAAAGGAGTTAGAGACCCTGTGGCGAAAATAACCTCGCCACTGGGTTTTGGAGGGGCCTGGTTGCCAGCCTCTTGCCCCAGGATTATGGGCCCTCTCATCAGCCCATGCAAAACTTAAACCCCATGGCGATTTGACTGTGTTTGTGGCATCTGAGCGCTCAGATCCAAGCCATATGGGGACATGTGGGGGTTGAGGTGTGTGACAGAACCATCTGTCTGTGTAATTGTATTGTTTGTTATGTGAGGGTACCCAGATAGCTAATTGTATTGTATTTGTGTATTCTGAGTGCCATTCACCTAATGATATGCACTCAGACTTGAGCTATCTGGGAATATCTTAAATGTCTGTGTTTGCTGTGGGGGTTTGACATTGTGTGTTTGGGTGGTGATTCCTGTCTTGTTGTATCCACATGTGTATTGGCGATTTCCCTTTGTCCTGAGAAATAATTGAATTACTCCTCGGGTGTCTCCAGGGCAGAGAGGAGGAAACCATGATGCATTGTGGGGATGTGTTGTGTCTGTGTATCCTGAGTGCTACGTATCTGTCCTGTGTCACAGTCTTCCTTCTGGTCCCCTAGGGGCGTGTACACCAGATGGGGACCTGCATAAATACGGGCGGGTAGCCCTCAATAAAGTGTTCCTGTTTTACACTCAACATAGAGCCTAGTCTCATGTGTGTGGGGATTGCTATACTTGTATACTCCCCTGGCTATTACTCCTAGCTCTTGTAAGAGCTGTTCCTGGTTCCTGTGGTGGTATCGGTGTCGAGCGGAGTGCTTGGAGTCCTCGGGAGGCACTGGGAGCATTTATCAACGGAGGTACCCGGTCGGGGTGCTAGGCGTTCCGTTACATTGGTGGCAAGCGGCGGGATCGTTCCCACAGCCAGAAGGACAGCTACGGGAGACACCATTCCATGGATTTTACAATTTAAGGGCAACGCATGTCCTAGTACAGCGACCCTGACAGCACCAGAATGGAAACAGCAGTGGAGTACGATGAAGGTGTCATGGATGACCGAGATGCAGTCCGCAAAGGCATCTGGTACCAGGTACTGGGTATTGTGGAGTATATGCGGGACGAGAGACTCCCCACGGAAGACCAGCGGTTGCAGAAGCGAGTAGCCCTGCGGATGCCCTTCCTGGGAGAGCAGCCCCGGGAGGAATGGGTAAAGGAATTGGAACTCCTAGCATGGCAGGAGCTGTGGCTGGAAGATGCCTACCAGGCGCTCTTGTGGTATGGGGCACAGTACCTACCCAGGACAGCTGAGCATGACAAGCCGGAGGGAGAGGAGTTTGATGGTCCTGGCTTGTTATGGGAGACTTTTTCAGAGCCGGAGTTTGGGAGCCCTACACAAGCCCGGTACAGGGACCTCTTTGAGTGGCGGGAGAGCAGGTATGACTGGGACGACACTCATCAGATTGAGCAGGACCTGGTCCACCTGGTGACCCGGGAGATGGAGCTGGAACAGGGCTACCAGCAGCTGTTACACTCCAGTGAGAAGGCTCAGCAGGAGAGCAGAGTGTCAGACCCAGGTCCAGAGCCCTTCAGCTGGGAGGATATTGTGTATGTTTACTGGGAAGAACCCCAGGTGGCCGGTGGAGATGGGACCGAGGTCTCTCCACTGCTTCTGCAGGGAATTGGGAGCCCAGTCTCCATTCCCCAGCGGCAGGCTGAGTTACAGGGGGCAGAGACAGTCGGTCCTGTCCTCCAGCGGCAGAGTGTCCTACAGGGAACAGAGAGCCCAGTCTCCTTTCCCCAGCAACAGGACACTGTGTTGGGAGCGGAAACAGTCGGTATCCCTCCCCAGAGGCTGGAAGTATGTATGGGAGAGGAGCTTGTTACCCCCTCTCCCTATTGGCAGTGTGAATTGCAGGGAATTGGGAGCCCAGTCTCCATTCCCCAGCGGCTGGGTGATTTACAGGGAATTGGGAGCCCAGTCTCCATTCCCCAGCGGCCATGTGATTTATTGGGAATTGAGAGCCCAGTCTCCATTCCCCAGCGGCCATGTGATTTATTGGGAATTGGGAGCCCAGTCTCCATTCCCCAGCGGCAGGCGGAGTTACAGGGGGCAGAGACAGTCGGTCCTGTCCCCCAGCGGCAGAGTGTCCAGCAGGGAATAGAGAGCCCAGTCTCCTTTCCCCAGCAGCAGGACACTGTATTGGGAGCGGAGACGGTCGGTCGCCCTCCCCAGCGGCTGGAAGTATGTATAGGAGAGGAGCTTGTTACCCCCTCTCCCCAGCGGCAGCTTAACGCACCAGGGGGAGACAGTAAGCCCCACAACAGTGCAGATGGGACCGTGGTCTCTGCACTTACAGCACAGGGGGTAGGGACAGTCTGTCCTGTCCCCCAGCAACAGGGCTGTTTAGCCAAAGGGGAGACAGTCGGTCTCCCCCTCCAACAACCAGACTCCAACCAGGCCTCTTCCGTGGTAGCGCTGGCACCAAGGCAGAGTACCGCTGATCCCTGCCCACAAAGCAACCTCCACTCCAAGCCAGGGAGCAACACAGAGACCGGGAGTACCAGCTACCAACATAACCTTGGTGGACTCACTGGACAGAGACAGGCTACCAAATTCAACAGGTCCAGTATTTGGTTCTGGGTGGGCTGCCAGACTAACTCAGGTACCGACCGGCGTGAGGTCAGGTATCTGGTTAGTCTTTCCTGGGAGGGGGAGATGTGTGGCGAAAATAACCTCGCCACTGGGTTTTGGAGGGGCCTGGTTGCCAGCCTCTTGCCCTAGGATTATGGGCCCTCTCATCAGCCCATGCAAAACTTAAACCCCATGGCGATTTGACTGTGTTTGTGGCATCTGAGCGCTCAGATCCAAGCCATATGGGGACATGTGGGGTTTGAGGTGTGTGACAGAACCATCTGTCTGTGTAATTGTATTGTTTGTTATGTGAGGGTACCCAGATAGCTAATTGTATTGTATTTGTGTATTCTGAGTGCCATTCACCTAATGATATGCACTCAGACTTAAGCTATCTGGGAATATGTTAAATGTCTGTGTTTGCTGTGGGGGGTTGACATTGTGTGTTTGGGTGGTGATTCCTGTCTTGTTGTATCCACATGTGTATTGGCGATTTCCCTTTGTCCTGAGAGATAATTGAATTACTCCTCGGGTGTCTCCAGGGCAGAGAGGAGGAAACCATGATGCATTGTGGGGATGTGTTGTGTCTGTGTATCCTGAGTGCTACGTATCTGTCCTGTGTCACAGTCTTCCTTCTGGTCCCCTAGGGGCGTGTACACCAGATGGGGACCTGCATAAATACGGGCGGGTAGCCCTCAATAAAGTGTTCCTGTTTTAAACTCAACATAGAGCCTCGTCTCATGTGTGTGGGGATTGCTATACTTGTATACTCCCCTGGCTATTACTCCTAGCTCTTGTAAGAGCTGTTCCTGGTTCCTGTGGTGGTATCGGTGTCGAGCGGAGTGCTTGGAGTCCTCGGGAGGCACTGGGAGCATTTATCAACGGAGGTACCCGGTCGGGGTGCTAGGCGTTCCGTTACAGACCCAAAAGTCCTTTTAAGGACTCTTGTTTTATCTGGCTGCAATAAATATCATTAGCGCAAACTGCGCTAAATTACAAGCAATTGTTTGGCTGCTGCTGACAGTGACACAACCTCTGCTACATCTGTTGTGTTACATTAGTGCATTCTAAATATCTGTGACATTCAGCGCAATTGTTGCATTACCTGCGCTACATCTCCTATATAACGTTTGCACGTCCTAAATATCTGTGACATTCAGTCAAATTTTTTTGCCGCTGGTGACAGCAACATTACCTGCGCTACATCTGCTGTATAATGTTTGCGCATCCTAAATATCTGTAACATTCAGCGCAACTGTTTGGCCGCTGGTGACAGTGACATTACCTGTGCTACATCTCCTGTATAACATTTGCGCATCCTAAATATCTGTGACATCCAGTCTAATTTTTTCTCCGCTTGTGACAGCGAGATTACCTTCGCTACATCTCCTGTATACCGTTTGCACATCCTAAATATCTGTGACATTTAGTAAAATTTTTTCCCGCTGATGACAGCAACATTACCTGCGCCACATATTCTGTATAACGTTTGCGCATCCTAAATATCTGTGACAGTCAGTCAAATTTTTTTGCCGCTGGTGACGGCGACATTACCTGCGCTACATCTCCTGTGTAACTTTTGCGAATCCTAAATACCTGTGACATTCAGTCAAATTTTTTCCCCGCTGGTGACAGCGACATTACCTGAGCTACATCTCCTGCATAACGTTTGCGCATCGTAAATATCTGTGACATTCAGTCTATTTTTTTCACTGCTGGTGACAGCGACATTACCTGCGCTACATCTCCTGTGTAACTTTTGCGAATCCTAAATATCTGTGACATTCAGTCTAATTTTTTCGCCGCTGGTGACAGTGACATTACCTGCGCTACATCTCCTGTGTAATTTTTGCGAATCCTAAATATCTTTGACATTCAGTCTAATTTTTTCCCCGCTGGTGACAGCGACATTACCTGCGCTACATCTCCTGCATAACGTTTGCGCATCCTAAATATCTGTGACATTCATTAAAAAATTT
Organism: Bufo bufo; assembly: GCF_905171765.1. Classification (NCBI taxonomy): domain Eukaryota; kingdom Metazoa; phylum Chordata; class Amphibia; order Anura; family Bufonidae; genus Bufo; species Bufo bufo. The sequence goes on along the minus strand of NC_053390.1, from coordinate 529,667,255 downwards.
TCTTTGCTGGTGACGGCGACTTTACCTGCGCTACATCTCCTGTATAATGTTTGTGCATCCTAAATATCTGTGACATTCAGTCTCATTTTTTTGCCGCTGGTGACAGCGACATTACCTGCGCTACATCTCCTGTGTAACTTTTGCGAATCCAGTCAAATTTTTTCACCACTGGTGACAGCGACATTACCTGCGCTACATCTCCTGTATACCGTTTGCACATCATAAATATATGTGACATTCAGTTGAATTTTTTCGCCGCTGATGACAGCGATATTACCTGCGCTACACCTCCTGTATAACGTTTGCGCATCCTAAATATCTGTGACATTCAGTCAAATTTTTTTCCCGCTGGTGACAGCGACATTACCTGCGCCACGTCTCCTGTATAACGTTTGCGCATCCTAAATATCTGTGACATCCAGTCTAAGTTTTTCGCCGCTGGTGACAGCGACATTACCTGCGCTACATCTCCTGTATAATGTGACATTCAGTCTAATATATTTGCGCATACACTTGCAAAACCTGCGCTACTGTACGTGTGACATACTGGCAAGCATATATACCATTTAATATGCTCAAGGTGAGCAGTAAGGGAAGGGGAAGTGGCCGTGCTGCTGATGGTGCACGCAGGGGCCGTGGCCCTGAATGCGGTGAAACTGTGCCTGTTGCCAGAGCACAAGAAACACACTCATCCACGATACCTAGCTTCATGTCCCAGTTTGCAGGGCGGCGCAGGACACCACTCTCGAAGTCACACCAGTGCGACCAGGTGGTCGGTTGGATTGCAGCAGATAATGCTTCCAGTCGGTTAAGCACCACCCTGTCTTTTACAAAGTCCAGTCTCAGTAGCCAAGAGTCTGATCAACAGAATCCTCACCCTGATCCTCCTTCCTCCTACCATGGAGAGTCTTGGCAAACAAGTGATCCCACACTCGGATATTCTGAGGAGCTCTTTTCAGCACCATTCCTTGATTTGGGCCTCTCGCCAAGCCCACTTGAAGAGGGACATGAGGAGATTTCGTGCACTGATTCCCAAACTCTTGAGCATCCACAGTCAGAAGAAGATGACGGTGGGGAGCGGCAATTAGTGTTTCACGAGGTGGATGATGATGATGAGACACAGTTGCCAATAAGTTAACCGCAATTAGTGTCTCAAGAGATTGATGATGAGGATGAGACACAGTTGTCAATAAGTGAGGTTCTTGTTAGGTCAACAAGTCAGGAGGATGACTAGAGTGAAGAAGTGTAAGAGGAGGTGGTGGACGATTAAATCACTGACCGAACCTGGGAAGGTGGCAAGCCGAGCAAGGACAGCAGTACAGAGTGCAGGGTTCCACAGTATAGCAACTGACTGGAAGAGGCAATGGGTGCCAAAAGGGAGAAGGCGGACCACACCAAACAGGCCCACAACTATTCCCTGGAGCACCCCCTTGCAGCAATCTCCCTTGGCAAGGGGTAGGTGTTCCGCAGTCTGGCGCTTTTTTGAGGAAAGCGCGGACAATAAAAGAATTGTCATTTGCAACCTGTGCCATACGAAAATGAGCAGGGGCGTGAACACTAGTAACCTCACCACCACCAGCATGATTCGCCACATGGCATCAAAGCACCTTAATAGGTGGGGCCGAACACCTGGGTCCACAATCAATGTCTGCGGGTGACACCACTGCCTCTTCTTCCCTTGTGTTACGTGCTGGCCAATCCCCTGTCCAAGACGCAGGCCCGGATGCCTCCCAACCTGCACCTGGACATTCGCAAGCACCATCAGCTAGCACATCTATTTCTGTGTCCCAGCGCAGCGTACAGATGTCCATACCCCAGGCCTTTGAATGAAAGCGCAAATACCCAGCCACCCACCGACAGGCCATAGCTGTCAAGGTCTTTGCTGTGTGTGCCGTGACACTTGTGCCATGCTTGCGGTTGCCGGTGGCAACGTGTTGCTGTTTAGGCATGTGGTGGCAGTGTCTCGACTTTGAGTCAGTTGTACTTCAGCTGTTGTTGGTGCTGGAACTCTGGTCCAGTCCAGGGTGTTCTATCTGCCCAGTCCTTGAGGGCCACCTTGTAGGACATCGATGTCATCTGCGATGTCATTCCTTTATCTCCCTTGTATCCTCTATGTACCCTACCTCACTTGTTGTATGTTTGGTTTGGGGTTATGTTCAGGGTTTGTTGTACGTCTTGTTGGTTGTTACATGTCTGGGCTGTTGTTGGTGTTTGTCCCTGCATGTGTGCAAGAAGTTTTCCCTGTTTGTGTTGTACCTCCGTGAGGAGGCTGGTTTCCCGGAGGGGTGAACCATAAGTCTGTATGCAGTGCTGCCTGGGGCTGCCGTGCTCCTTGTGGCATGGGGTCCAGGCAGTATCAGGAGTGCTGGATACCTGTGTGTGTGTTGTTTGCACGGTGTCCTATTTGGTGTGTGGGCACCCGTACTTATGCACGGGTTCCAGTCGTGGTGGCTGCGGCAGGTAAGTGTGTTTCTGGTATTCTTACCTGCCAACTCTGTTGCTTCTTATGGTATTTTCCTTTCCCTGCTGCTAGGCCATTTGAGACTCCTGTTCATCCATGTCTGGGAAGAACAGGTAGTCTCTCCCCTGCTCCTAAGTGAGGGATTATCAGGGCGACTCAGGGCCAAAGGTATCCAGGGTATGAGTCGTCCTACCATCAAGGTCCGCTTATACGGTTAGGAGTTAGGGCGAGGATTAGGGGCGCTATAGGAGGTGACCAGCTCCCTTATCCCGGCGTCCTGGCCTAGCTGCTTCCCCATTATTCCTGACATTGTACGGTGGGGGGTTTTCCCCACTCCCCACCATGACAATAGCACTAAATGCGTACCTTTCAAAATTGCTGGCCCTGGAAATGTTTCCATTTAGGCTTGTGGACACTGAGGCTTTCAGCAGCCTGATGGCGGCGGCCGTCCCTCGTTACTCAGTCCCCAGTCGCCACTATTTTTCCCGGTGTGCCGTCCCAGCCTTGCACCAACATGTGTCCCATAACATTACCCGTGCCCTGTCCAATGCAATTATTGGGAAAGTCCACTTAACGACTGACACATGGACAAGTGCTTTTGGCCAGGGATGCTACATTTCCCTGACGGCACACTGGGGGAACGTTGTGGAGGCCGGGAGCGAGTCGTACCCTGGAATGGCACAGGTGCTACAGACGCCAAGGATTGCGGGCCCTACTTCCATCAGGATTTCCGCCACCACCTACATTAGTGGCTGCAACCCCCCCCCCCTCTCCTCCTCCATCTCCTCCTCCACTTCCACCTCTGAATTCTCATCTTGCAGCACCAGTCAGCCATCAGTCAGTAGCTGGAAGCAGTGTAGCACTGCAGTGGGGAAGTGGCAACAGGCCGTGCTGAAACTAATTTGCTTAGGTGACAAACAGCACACCGCCGCAGAGCTGTGGCAGGGCATAAGGGACCAGACTGAGATGTGGCTCTCGCCACTCAACCTATAACCAGGCATGGTTGTGTCTGATAATGGCCGTAACTTGATGGCGGCTTTGGAGCTTAGCAAGCTAACACACATACCATGCCTAGCCCACGTGTTCAACTTAGTAGTTCAGCGGTTTCTCAAAACCTACCCCAATTTGCCTGAGCTACTGGTGAAGGTGCGCCGCGTGTGTACCCATTTCCGAAAGTCATCTTCAGCTGCCGCCGGTCTGGGTACAGCAACGCTTGCAATTGCCAACTCACTGACTGTTGTGCGATGTGAGCACGCGCTGGAACTCCACGTTCCACAACGTTGGCCAGGCTTTGTGAGCAGCAAAGGGCAGTAGTGGAATACCAGCTGCAACAAGGTCGTCAACTTTCCAGTCAGCTTCTGCTCTTCACAAGTGAAGAGTGGGCATGGATGTCTGAGCTCTGTGAGATTTTACGCAACTTTGAGGAATCAACACAGATGGTGAGCAGCGATGCCGCTATTATCAGCGTAACCATCCCACTTCTGTGTCTACTGAAATGCTCGCTGCTTACAATGAAGGTCGGACGCTTTGCATGTGGAAGGGGTGGAAATAGGGGAAGACAGTACACAGGGTGATAGCCAGACCACCCTCTGTTCGTCTTCTCAGCGCGACTTGGATGATGATGAAGAGGAGGAGGAGCAGCAGGAGACGGTTGCCTCCGCTACAGAGGGTAGTACCCATAGCAGGTTTATTCCATCTGTTCACCGTGGATGGGCCGAAGAGGATGAGGAGATTGAAAGTCATCCTCCTGATGAGGACAGCGAAGTCTTGTCTGTTGGGACTCTGGCACACATGGCTGTCTTTATGTTATGCTGCCTTTCCCGTGACCCTCGCGTTATATGCATTTTGGCCAACACCGATTACTGGTTGTTCACCCTTCTCGACCCCCGCTACAAAGAGAACTTCTTATCTCTTATTCCTGTGGTGGAGAGGACTAGCAAAATGGTGCAATACCAGAAGGTCCTTGTGGAAAAATTGCTCCAAATATTTCCAGCTGACAACGCTGGCGGCAGAGTATGTAGTTCCTTGGGCAACTAGGAGGGGAGATGAGGGGAACACACAGCAGTTCCAACAGAGGCAGGACAACACTCTCCAAGGCCTGGGACAGTTCCATGACACCCTGCCAGCACCCTCACCCTGATGCGCAGCCAGACGCTTATTTCTCATAGCCAGACCCTTATTTCTGATATTTGCGGACTCTATACTGAGAGGGAATGTTCCAGAGAATTGGCGCATAGCAAATGTGGTGCCAATATTCAAAAGGGGTCCAAAAACAGAGCCTGGAAACTATAGGCCAGTAAGTTTAACATCTGTTGTGGGTAAACTGTTTGAAGGTTTTCTAAGAGATGCTATCTTAGAGCATCTCAACGGAAAAAAGCAAATAACACCATATCAGCATGGCTTCATGAGGGATCGGTCATGCCAAACTAATTTAATCAGTTTCTATGAGGAGGTAAGTTCTAGACTTGACAGCGGCGTATCAATGGATGTCGTATATCTGGACTTCTCCAAAGCATTTGACACTGTACCACATAAAAGGTTAGTATATAAAATGAGAATGCTCGGACTGGGAGAAAATTTCTGTATGTAGGTAAGTAACTGGCTGAGTGATAGAAAACAGAGGGTGGTTGTTAACGGTACATACTCAGATTGGGTCACTGTCCTAATGGGGTACCTCAGGGGTCAGTATTGGGCCCTATTCTCTTCAATATATTTATTAATGATCTTGTCGAAGCCCGTGATAAGAACATAGTTCAACCACTTTACAAATCGCTAGTCAGACCACACATGGAGTACTGTGTACAGTTCTAGGCTCCTGTGAACAAGGCAGACATAGCAGAGCTAGAGAGGGTCCAGAGGAGGGCAACTAAAGTAATAACTGGAATGGGGCAACTACAGTACCCAGAAAGATTATCAAAATTAGGATTATTCACTTTAGAAAAAAGACGACTGACGACTATGTATAAATATATCAGAGGTCAGTACAGAGATCTATCCCATCATCTATTTATCCCCAGACTGTGACTGTGACGAGGGGACATCCTCTGTGTCTGGAGGAAAGAAGGTTTGTACACAAACATATAAGAGGATTCTTTACGGTAAGAGCAGGATCTCTCTGCCTGAGGATGTGGTGATGGTGAGTACAATAAAGGAATTCACGAGGGGCCTGGATGTATTTCTGGAGTATAATAATATTACAGGCTATAGCTACTAGAAAGGGGTCGCTGATCCAGGGAGTTATTCTAATTGCCTGATTGGAGTCGAGAAAATTGGCTTCTACCTCACAGTTTTTTTTTTGCCTTCCTCTGGATCAACTTGCAGGATGACAGGCCGAACTGGATGGACAAGTGTTTTTTTTTTCGGCCTTATGTACTGTGTTACTGTGTTAGTGTCATAAGGAGGGAAAAGTTTTGGAAGATGGAGTACGTAGCAGACCGTGTCAGCGTCCTCAGTGATCCCTCTGTGCCTTACAACTATTGGGTGTCCAAGCTGGACACGTGGCACGAACTAGCGCTCTACACCTTGGAGGTGCTGGCCTACCCTGCCGCCAGCGTTTTGTCTGAGCGTGTATTTAGTGCTGCTGGTGGCATTATAACAGATAAGCGTATCCGCCTGTCAACTGAAAATGCTGACATGTTGACTTTTATTAAAATGAACAAGGCCTGGATTGCCCCTTCTTCTCTACTTCACCAGAGGAAAGCGGCTGAACATAAAGGCACTTTAAATGTGGCTTTCATGGTGTATTGAATACACTGTATTCCCATGCACCCCTTTCAGCACAAAAAAGGGTATATGGTTCAATCTTCCTTTTCTTGTCCTCCTCCATCATATCAACATGCTTATTAGGCTGTTAAATAAATTATCCATCTTTTCTGAAAGTGGATATTATAAAGCACTTTATGTTTCCATTTCTCTGTGTGCGCAATAGAAAATGGCGACAGCTTACAGCTGAAAAACAAGAAGATGACAATGATGTGTGTGGCGAAACCAACCTCGCCACTGGGTTTTGGAGGGGCCTGGCTGCTGGCCTCTTGCCCCAGGATTATGGGCCCTCTCATCAGCCAGGCCTCATTTGTTCACAAAGGACTTGAACTAACTTGAACTCCTGGTCTAATTCATGCCATTGTGGGATGTTAAATGTCTGTGTATTGAAAAGGGTTGTGACATTGTATGTTTAAATGGTGATTTCTGTTCTGTTGTTCCCACATGTGTATTGGTGAGTTCCCTTTGTCCTGAGAGATAATTGAATTGCTCCTCGGGTGTCTCCAGGGCAGAGAGGAGGAAACCATGATGCATTGTGGGGATGTGTTGTGTCTGTGTGTCCTAAGTGCTGCTTATCTGTCCTTTGTCACAGTCTTCCTTCTGGTCCCCTAGGGGCGTGTACACCAGATGGGCTTGGTTGTTTTATAGCTCCCTGTGGGCGGACCTGTATTTGCAACAACTGTAATAAAAACCAGGCTGGGTGTGCCAGCACCTCAGACCACTGCTTGACCCTCAACACGGAGCCTTGTCTCGTTATTGGGGGGATCCACTGTATGCTGTTAGAGACTGATTGCCAGGAGTGTAAGCTGATTCCTGTTCGTCTGCTAGCATTTATTCGTGAGGTTCCAGTTTGGAGTGCTATTTTGTATCCAGTTCGGGAGTTTGGTGTTCTGCAGTAGCTGTGCCTGTCTCTCAGAAAGGGGCATATCGCCTAAACGGATTTTAACCCCTTGTCTGCTGAAACGGTCCGTTACATTGGTGGCAAGCAGCGGGATCGTTCCTACAGCCAGAAGGACAGCTACAGGAGACACCATTTCTGTGGATTCTACAATTTAAGGGCAACGCACGTCCCAGTACAGCGACCCTAAAAGCAACAGGATGGAACCAGCAGTGTTATACGAGGAGGACCTGGATGGCCGGAATGCATTAAGGAAAGGCATCTGGTACCAGGCCCTGGATAATGTACAATACCAGCAGGGTGAGAGTCTCCCCAGTGAAGAGCAGCGGTTGCAGAAGCAAGTGGCCCTGCGGATGCCCTTCCTGGGAGAGCAGCCCCTGGAGGAATGGGTGAAGGAACTAGAGCACCGGGTATGGCAGGAGCTATGGCTGGAGGATGCCTACCAGGCGCTTTGGTGGTATATGGCACAGTATATACCCTGGACAGCCGAACATGACAAGCCAGAGGGAGAGGAGTTTGATGGTCCTGGCTTGTTATGGGAGTCCTTTGCAGAGCCTGGCTTTGGGAGCCCTGCGCAAACCAGACTTCAGGACATTTTCTATGAGAGGGAGGCTAGGCATGAGTGGGATGACCCCCATGAGGTAGAGCAAGACCTGGCTCACCTAGCAACCCTGGAGTGGGAACTGGAGCAGGACTACCGAGATCTCTTCCACTCCATTGGGAAGGCTCAGCAGGACGGTAAGGTGACAGACCCAGATCCAGACCCATTCAGCTGGGCAGATATTGTAGAGTGTTACTGGGAATGACCCCAGGTGGCCGGTAGAGATGGGACCGAGGTCTCTCCACCGGTCCTGCAGGGAATTGGGAGCCCAGTCTCCATTCCCCAGCGGCAGTGTGAAGTGCAGGGAGAGGAGAGCAGCGTTCTCCCTCCCCAGCGGCAGGCTGAGTTACAGGGGGCAGAGGTAGTTGTTCCTGCCCCCCAGCAGCAGAGTGATATGCCGGGAAGGCAGTGTGAAATGCAGGGAGAGGAGAGCAGCATCCTCCCTCCCCAGCGGCAGGCTGAGTTACAGGGGGCAGAGGTAGTTGTTCCTGCCCCCCAGCAGCAGAGTGATATGCCGGGAAGGCAGTGTGAAATGCAGGGAGAGGAGAGCAGCGTCCTCCCTCCCCAGCGGCAGGCTGAGTTACAGGGGGCAGAGGTAGTTGTTCCTGCCCCCCAGCAGCAGCATGATTTTTTGGGAATTGGGAGCCCAGTCTCCATTCCCCAGCGGCAGAGTGTCCAGCAGGGAATAGAGAGCCCAGTCTCCTTTCCCCAGCAGCAGGACACTGTATTGGGAGCAGAGACAGTCGGTCTCCCTCCACAGAGTATGGAAGTATGTATGGGAGAGGAGCTTGTTACCCCCTCTCCCCAGCGGCAGCTTAACGCACCAGGGGGAGACAGTAAGCCCCACAACAGTGCAGATGGGACCGTTGTCTCTGCACTTACAGCACAGGGGGTAGGGACAGTCGGTCTCCCCCTCCAGCAGCAAAGCTGGGTATCCAAAGGAGAGACAGTCGGTCTCCCCCTCCAACAACCAGGCTCCAACCAGGCTCCAACCAGGCTTCTTCCATGGTAACGCTGGCACCAGGGCAGAGTACCGCTGATACCTGCCCACAAAGCAACCTCCACTCCAAGCCAGGGAGCAACACAGAGATGGGAGCACAGAGACCGGGAGTACCAGCTTCCAACATAACCTTGGTGGACTCACTGGACAGAGACAGGCTACCAAATTCAACAGGTCCAGTATTGGGTTGTGGGTGGACTGCCAGACTAACTCAGGTACTGACCGTGAGGTCAGGTATCTGGTTAGTCTTCCCTGGGAGGGGGAGATGTGTGGCGAAACCAACCTCGCCACTGGGTTTTGGAGGGCCCCAGGATTATGGGCCCTCTCATCAGCCAGGCCTCATTTGTTCACAAAGGACTTGAACTAACTTGAACTCCTGGTCTAATTCTGTTCTGTTGTTCCCACATGTGTATTGGTGAGTTCCCTTTGTCCTGAGAGATAATTGAATTGCTCCTCGGGTGTCTCCAGGGCAGAGAGGAGGAAACCATGATGCATTGTGGGGATGTGTTGTGTCTGTGTGTCCTAAGTGCTACTTATCTGTCCTGTGTCACAGTCTTCCTTCTGGTCCCCTAGGGGCGTGTACACCAGATGGGCTTGGTTGTTTTATACCTCCCTGTGGGCGGACCTGTATTTGCAACAACTGTAATAAAAACCAGGCTGGGTGTGCCAGCACCTCAGACCACTGCTTGACCCTCAACACGGAGCCTTGTCTCGTTATTGGGGGGATCCACTGTATGCTGTTAGAGACTGATTGCCAGGAGTGTAAGCTGATTCCTGTTCGTCTGCTAGCAGCTATTCGTGAGGTTCCAGTTTGGAGTGCTATTTTGTATCCAGTTCGGGAGTTTGGTGTTCTGCAGTAGCTGTGCTTGTCTCTCAGAAAGAGGCATATCGCCTAAACTGATTTTAACCCCTTGTCTGCTGAAACGGTCCGTTACAATGTGTAAGCTAAAAACTATAGAAGTTAGATATAGGGAGGTAAAGGGGGCGGGCGCGCTTGATTTCAGGCAAGAAAGCCGCTGCCCGCTTGACTTCAAGACAATCGTTTACATAGCGTGGCCAGTTGAATAAAAGTCTTTTTTTAGACTTTTACCACATTGCACAGAATAGACACAGACTTTTATAATCATGCTATAGGCTGCAATAAGGTACTGCTGGCAGTTCAATATGCATTTTCTAGGTGACAGGTTCCCTTTAAGGGGTTTCCAGCACGTAACCCCAGAGAGGACGTGTGAGTTACTCTGTGTGTGGGCAAGACTATACTGTAGTGTTGCCAACCTGTGGATAGTGCTGCCTCGGAAGCGTGCTGTCACTACCAGAGCTTTGAGACGTTCTCACAGCTCTTTTTCTCCGCCCCTGTGATGAAGTCTTTACTTTCTGTTTCCTTCCTCCCAGCTGTTCCTCCTGCGGTTGATTTCCCTGCCTTTAAATCACCCCTCCTCCTATTGTAGGGCGTGGATTATATTTCTCATTTCAGTTGTAGCTCTTGCTTGAGTATCTTCACTTGTAGCTATCAGTTCACTGGACCTGTGTTCTGCTGCAGCAAGCACTCCGGATATTGCCAGCTGTCCTTGGATCCGTCTTCTCTGCGGCTGCAGCTCCTTCATCTAAGTGTGCAGACATTGTTGTGTACCTGGTTATTTTCTGACTGGATCTGAGGTGGCCACGGTTCCCTCCATATACTGAGCAGGGCACCGGTGGCCGTGCCCCTTCCACTATTGTAGGGGTTACAGTGGTCATCAGTCTTAGGTACGCGGGCATGCCTCGTTCCGCCATTTGGATCCGGGCATGTGCTTTAGCAGCATAGGGAGAGCTTTGAGGGTCTGACAGGGGTCACCCTTTATCCTCCCTAGTTTGGGTCCGGTCAGTAGCTCTTTTTACTGTGTATACTCTTGTTGCTCACATACAGCCGTGACATTATAATCCACCAAAACCGTCCTTTTTTGACATGGATCCGCTTTCTGGCCTGGTTGACCGCATGCAGGGTCTTTCTTTGGAAGTAGCGGATCTCCGTCAATCTATGACTCAGCTTCAAGCATTGGGCTCTGCTCCGGCTCATGGAGTCTGTTGCGAGCCAAAGGTCTCACTTCCGGAAACGTTCTCCGGGGGCAGTGAGAATTTTGTTCGCTTCAGAGAGGCATGCAAACTCCATTTTTGCTTGTGTCCCCACTCCTCTGGTAAGGAGGAGCAGAGGGTGAGGATTGTCATCTCCCTGCTCAGGGGTAATGCTCAGACTTGGGCTTTTTCGCTGCCATCAGGGGATCCCTCCCTTCGATCCGTGGAAAGATTTTTTGTGGCCCTGGGGCAGATATATGATGACCCGGATCGTGTTGCTCTGGCCGAATCTAACTTACGTGTTTTATGCCAGAACAAACTGTCTGCGGAGCTTTATTGTTCTGAATTTCGGAGATGGGCAGCTGATTCAGGTTGGAATGATGCTGCACTCCGGAGTCAGTTCTGTCATGGTCTCTCAGAGAGATTGAAAGATGCGTTTGCTTTCCATGAGAGACCAACGTCCTTAGAGTCTGCCATGTCATTGGCGGTACGCCTTGACAGGTCGTCTAAGAGAAAGAAACAAGACCTCTCTGTCCAGCCATTGTTAGTCTAGGGGCAATGGTGCGGACTCATTCAGTGTGCAGGGGCCTCATCCTGTCTCGCTCCCTCTGAGGAGGAGCCCATGCAGCTAGGTCGACTTGCCCCTGATAAAAGAGGATTTAGTCCTCAGAGTATGGTGTGTTTTTGTTGTGGGGGCATAGGTCATTTGGCAAATGTTTGTCCGTCTAGGAGATTCTTGAACTGTACTAAGAGCGATAATAAGAGAAAAACCTCAAAAGGTAAATCATCAAATTCTGCTTCATCTGCTACTTTGGGCAAAGTTGATGTAGGAATTGATGCTTTTCCTCTGACCTGCAGTTCCCGTTTTCTCCTGTCTGCCAGGGTGGCGCTAGAGAGCAAAGTCATTTCTTATTGACACTCAATTTGTAGCCATGCATGGTTTTCAGGTTTGCACATTAGAAAAGGATATACCTGTTTTTGCTATTGACTCTGCTCCACTCTCACAGAGATCTCTGAAGGGCATTGTTCACAATATCCGGCTAGCTGTAGGTGACACTCATGTGGAGGATATATCTTGTTTTGTCCTTAACGGATTGCCTTCTCCTCTAGTTTTGGGGTTACCCTTGCTCACTAGACATAACTCCACTATTGATTGGCAAGGAAGGCAAATAAATGAGTGGAGTGACTTTTGTAGAGAGAATTGTCTCACAGCGACTTTTGCAGAGGTGTCTACTAAAACTGTGCCATCATTTCTCTCTGATTTCTCGGACGTGTTTTCCGAGAGCGGTGTTCAGGAGCTACCTCCTCACCGGGAGTTTGACTGTCCCATTAACCTCATTCCCGGCGCCAAGCTGCCAAAAGCACGCCTCTACAATCTCTCACAACCGGAAAGAATCGCAATGCGAACTTATATCTCCGAGAGTCTCGATAAGGGGCATATTCGTCCCTCAAAGTCACCTGTGGCCGCGGGTTTTTTTTTTGTTAAAAAAAAAGATGGCTCTCTGAGACCTTGCCTAGATTTTAGGGACAACCTACATAGAAAATGCCAGACCGCTGGTACTGAATTATGTCCTTTATTACAAAATCACATTATACAACATACATGATTAAAAGAATCAGTGCAGGAGATAAAAGCAACATCACTGGAGGAGACATACATGAAACGGAGTCCCTAACATAGAAAAATGTACAGAAGACATGGTCATGCATATGGGAAATCATACATGATGAGAAAAGGGACATTTACCCGTGCAAAGAGTCTCCTCCAGGATGGCGCCAACCCCAACGCGCGTTTCGGCGTACCTTCGTCTGGGGGTAGCGTCATCACTGGAGGACATGGTTTAAATATAAGCATCAGCCAAACTGCATACCGGTAATCATTATTCCTACGTCACCGGACTGCACCGGATTTACTCGACTGAACTTCCTGGATGCCGGCATCTAGGGGACCGCGTGACCAGCCGGAAACATGTGATCCGCTTCTGGTCACGTGATCCGAATGACGTCACTTGAGCGCGCACATCCTAGGCGCAGCTCAGTAGCGTCATCCTAACTTTCTTATATGATTCGGATCCATCATACAGAGATGTCCGTATATTTACCAGGCCGAAAGAACATACATATGCAGTCAAATTGTACCGGAAAGACATATACATCAATCATTTAATATGGACATACATAAATAAGAACCAAATTCATGTAATATAAAAATTTATATACAGGATTATTCACTACATACATGCATCATATAACAACTTACTCCACAGACGTACCATTTAACCAGTGAATAAGGCATCCTCTCTCTCATTATTCAGGTGACAGATATACATCAATACTATAGGTTAATGCCTAACCTTTACATCTATAAGTCACCAAATATTAGCAGTGATACCAATAAAGTGCAAAGTGCAAAAATGGGAAAATATATCCCAGTATATGAGAAAAGTGTGCATATTTATTATATGCGTGACCATTGGTATAATAATACCACAGGTAATTCATATGTCAAGTGAAAAAAATATATATATATATGAGTGTGAATAAAAATATGAAAAATCCATATTATGTTAAGAAACAATACACCTCATGTGTTATTTGTTGTGTGCCTTCACTGTAAGAGTCAGTGAATTGTAAAAAGTGCAAAGTGCATACAATTATATATCAACTTAGATATATAAGTTATATAGTGTACTAAAAACCACTAGTGCTGTGAAAGGAACAACTGAGAGAGAAGGGGAGGGGAAGAGGGGAAGGAGAGAAGGGGAAGGGAGGGGAGGGGGGGGAGGAGGGGGAAGGGGAGGTGGGGGAGGAGAGAGAGGAAAAGCAACGAAAAGATTTATATCGGTTACAATATTCCATTGTTCGTTTCAATATCGGTCACCACATCACATTCCCCGAAGTGTCCCATCAAAGAGGCACAATGGGAAATGCAAGGCGGGGGCACAACTCAAAACCAACAAACACTTAATCAGTCCACCAGACGACTGCATAGTCGATCCATACATTGGTCACCGCATCACATTCTCCGGCACACATGGTCCATGTGAACCGGGGAATGCAAGGCGGGGACACAAAGTCCACTCAGCGATGACCCTGAAAGGCCAGGGGAAGAAAAAGTGATTAAAACAAAATTAAAATCCATACATTAAACCCCTATTTGGGTGTGGAGACCCCTATGAACCATGATATCTACAGGAAAGTGGAGAAGCCAGTGGATTCATTCAACCCGCCCGGGTGCAGTGTATTTAATTTCCAAATCCATTTGCACTCGAGCTGTCCCAATCTTTTGGTAATGTTCCCTCCTCTGATGTTTTTCATGACACAGTCAATCGCCCGTACCTTCAAATGCACGGGATTGCAGTCGTGATATGTCTTAAAATGTCTTGCAACTGGTTTTAGATTACATAAATCTTCTTCCTCTGTTGCTGCCATTATATCTCTAACATGCTCTCGCACTCTCACCTTCAATTCTCTCGTGGTTAAACCCACATAAATTTTGGGGCAAGAACATCTAGCATAATACACGACTGCCGTACTCGTGCATGTGAGGCATTGTGTGATTTTAAATGTTTTTGTATTGGCCGTGTCATTAAAAGAGGTAGCCCTCTCCATATTTGGGCATGCTATACATTTCCCACATGGGACAAAACCCCACTTCGGCTTCCCCAATCCTGGGAACAAAGGTTGTTTTTGTTTTACATACAAACTTCGTACAAGGTGATCCCTCAAATTCTTTGAACGTCTCGCCGTTATCATGGGGTAAGGTGCTATAAATTTTGTCAGAATGGGATCGGTCATTAAAATCGGCCATGATTTTTCCAAAATGCCCTTCATCTCTATCCACCTTCCATGATATCCCGTGATGTATCGTGTCTTGTTATCCTTGTTCTTTTGGGTTTCAGAGAAGAGTAAATCCTGCCTGGAGCATGTTTTTGCTCTCCTATAGGCTTTCTTGATTGCGCGTTGGCTGTATCCGCGGCTTGTGAATCTTTCCTTTAAAGCTTTGGCCTGTTGTTCAAAAATTTCCTCCGTAGAGCAGATTCTCCGAGCCCGTAGGTATTGTCCAATCGGGATTGAATTGATCATCTGTGGAGGGTGTGACGAAGACGCATGTAAATATGAGTTTACTGCTGTAGGTTTTCTAAACACATTCGTCACTATCCCTCCATCTGCACCTCTCTCTAGATGTACATCCAAAAACTCAATATGTTCCTTACTGTACTTATACGTTAATTTGATGTTCTTGGCGTTCTTATTTAATGCCATAAAAAACTCTTCCAACTCCCTGGTGCTTCCCTGCCAGATCATAAATACATCGTCGATGTACCGCGCCCAAAAGTAAATCCAGGCAGGATTTACTCTTCTCTGAAACCCAAAAGAACAAGGATAACAAGACACGATACATCACGGGATATCATGGAAGGTGGATAGAGATGAAGGGCATTTTGGAAAAATCATGGCCGATTTTAATGACCGATCCCATTCTGACAAAATTTATAGCACCTTACCCCATGATAACGGCGAGACGTTCAAAGAATTTGAGGGATCACCTTGTACGAAGTTTGTATGTAAAACAAAAACAACCTTTGTTCCCAGGATTGGGGAAGCCGAAGTGGGGTTTTGTCCCATGTGGGAAATGTATAGCATGCCCAAATATGGAGAGGGCTACCTCTTTTAATGACACGGCCAATGCAAAAACATTTAAAATCACACAATGCCTCACATGCACGAGTACGGCAGTCGTGTATTATGCTAGATGTTCTTGCCCCAAAATTTATGTGGGTTTAACCACGAGAGAATTGAAGGTGAGAGTGCGAGAGCATGTTAGAGATATAATGGCAGCAACAGAGGAAGAAGATTTATGTAATCTAAAACCAGTTGCAAGACATTTTAAGACATATCACGACTGCAATCCCGTGCATTTGAAGGTACGGGCGATTGACTGTGTCATGAAAAACATCAGAGGAGGGAACATTACCAAAAGATTGGGACAGCTCGAGTGCAAATGGATTTGGAAATTAAATACACTGCACCCGGGCGGGTTGAATGAATCCACTGGCTTCTCCACTTTCCTGTAGATATCATGGTTCATAGGGGTCTCCACACCCAAATAGGGGTTTAATGTATGGATTTTAATTTTGTTTTAATCACTTTTTCTTCCCCTGGCCTTTCAGGGTCATCGCTGAGTGGACTTTGTGTCCCCGCCTTGCATTCCCCGGTTCACATGGACCATGTGTGCCGGAGAATGTGATGCGGTGACCAATGTATGGATCGACTATGCAGTCGTCTGGTGGACTGATTAAGTGTTTGTTGGTTTTGAGTTGTGCCCCCGCCTTGCATTTCCCATTGTGCCTCTTTGATGGGACACTTCGGGGAATGTGATGTGGTGACCGATATTGAAACGAACAATGGAATATTGTAACCGATATAAATCTTTTCGTTGCTTTTCCTCTCTCTCCTCCCCCCCCTCCCCTTCCCCCTCCTCCCCCCTCCCCTCCCCCCCTCCCCTCCCTTCCCCTTCTCTCCTTCCCCTCTTCCCCTCCCCTTCTCTCTCAGTTGTTCCTTTCACAGCACTAGTGGTTTTTAGTACACTATATAACTTATATATCTAAGTTGATATATAATTGTATGCACTTTGCACTTTTTACAATTCACTGACTCTTACAGTGAAGGCACACAACAAATAACACATGAGGTGTATTGTTTCTTAACATAATATGGATTTTTCATATTTTTATTCACACTCATATATATATATATTTTTTTCACTTGACATATGAATTACCTGTGGTATTATTATACCAATGGTCACGCATATAATAAATATGCACACTTTTCTCATATACTGGGATATATTTTCCCATTTTTGCACTTTGCACTTTATTGGTATTACTGCTAATATTTGGTGACTTATAGATGTAAAGGTTAGGCATTAACCTATAGTATTGATGTATATCTGTCACCTGAATAATGAGAGAGAGGATGCCTTATTCACTGGTTAAATGGTACGTCTGTGGAGTAAGTTGTTATATGATGCATGTATGTAGTGAATAATCCTGTATATAAATTTTTATATTACATGAATTTGGTTCTTATTTATGTATGTCCATATTAAATGATTGATGTATATGTCTTTCCGGTACAATTTGACTGCATATGTATGTTCTTTCGGCCTGGTAAATATACGGACATCTCTGTATGATGGATCCGAATCATATAAGAAAGTTAGGATGACGCTACTGAGCTGCACCTAGGATGTGCGCGCTCAAGTGACGTCATTCGGATCACGTGACCAGAAGCGGATCACATGTTTCCGGCTGGTCACGCGGTCCCCTAGATGCCGGCATCCAGGAAGTTCAGTCGAGTAAATCCGGTGCAGTCCGGTGACGTAGGAATAATGATTACCGGTATGCGGATTGGCTGATGCTTATATTTAAACCATGTCCTCCAGTGATGACGCTACCCCCAGACGAAGGTACGCCGAAACGCGCGTTGGGGTTGGCGCCATCCTGGAGGAGACTCTTTGCACGGGTAAATGTCCCTTTTCTCATCATGTATGATTTCCCATATGCATGACCATGTCTTCTGTACGTTTTTCTATGTTAGGGACTCCGTTTCATGTATGTCTCCTCCAGTGATGTTGCTTTTATCTCCTGCACTGATTCTTTTAATCATGTATGTTGTATAATGTGATTTTGTAATAAAGGACATAATTCAGTACCAGCGGTCTGGCATTTTCTATGTAGGTTGTCTATTTATATTTATTGCCATAATCTAGGTTAGCACTTTAATGTGTATTCAATTGATGGTTACGGTATCTATTTCGGTAGTCTAGATTTTAGGGAGCTGAACCGTATCACGATTCGCGATCCCTATCCCCTTTCTCTGATCCCGGACCTCTTCAACCAAATTGTTGGGGCCAAGGTGTTTTCCAAATTGGATTTGAGAGGCGCGTACAACCTGGTCAGGGTCAGAGAGGGGGATGAATGGAAAACGGCCTTTAATACCCCTAACGGGCATTTCGAGAATCTCGTTATGCCTTTCGGCCTGATGAATGCTCCGGCCGTCTTTCAGCATTTTGTTAATAGTATTTTCTACCATTTAATGGGGAAATTTGTATTGGTGTATCTTGATGATATTTTGATTTTTTCCCCTGATGTTCAGACCCATCAGGATCATCTTTTTCAGGTTCTGCAGATTCTGCGGGGAAATAAATTGTACGCCAAGCTGGAGAAATGTCTTTTTATGGTATCGGAGATTCAATTTCTGGGTTTTCTCCTCTCTGCTTCTGGTTTTCGCATGGATCCGGAGAAGGTCCGTGCTGTACTTGAGTGGGAGCTTCCTGAGAATCAGAAGGCATTGATGCGCTTTCTGGGTTTTGCGAACTATTACAGAAAGTTCATTTTGAATTATTCCTCTGTTGTCAAACCCCTTACTGACATGACAAAAAAGGGGGCGGATTTTTCCTCTTGGTCGGAGGAGGCGCTTGCAGCCTTTTCTAAGATTAAAGAGAGTTTTGCGTCTGCTCCCGTCTTGGTGCATCCCGATGTTTCCTTACCTTTTATTGTTGAGATGGATGCTTCCGAGGTGGGTGTGGGTGCAGTTTTGTCCCAGGGCCCTTCTCCTGCCAAATGGCGACCCTGTGCCTTTTTCTCTAAAAAAACTCTCCCCGGCAGAGAGAAACTATGATGTGGGAGATAGGGAGTTGTTGGCCATCAAGTTGGCTTTCGAGGAATGGCGCCATTGGTTGGAGGGGGCCAGGCACCCTATCACAGTTTTTACCGACCATAAGAATCTGGCATACTTGGAGTCGGCCAGGCGTATGAATCCGAGACAGGCCAGATGGTCTCTGTTCTTCTCCAGATTCAATTTTGTCGTTACATTCCGACCTGGGATCAAAAATGTGAAGGCTGATGCTCTCTCTCGCTGTTTTCCGGGAGGAGGAAACTCCGAGGACCCGGGTCCCATTTTGGCGGAGGGGGTAGTTGTTTCTGCTCTATATTCCGATTTGGAGGCCGAGGTCCAGGCTGCCCAGACTGAGGCACCTGCCCGTTGTCCTTCTGGGAAGTTGTTCGTGCCTCCTGAGCTACGTCACAAACTCTTCAAGGAGCATCATGATACGGTTCTTGCTGGTCACCCCGGGAGTAGAGCCACGGTAGATCTCATTGCTCGGAGATTTTGGTGGCCGGCTCTTCGTAAGTCGGTGGAGGGTTTTGTGGCTGCTTGTGAGACGTGCGCTCGCGCTAAGGTCCCTCGTTCACGGCCTTCAGGTTCCCTTCTCCCGTTACCCATACCTTCCCGTCCTTGGACACACCTGTCCATGGACTTTATCACGGATCTTACTCGTTCCTCAGGGAAGTCGGTGATCCTGGTGGTGGTGGACCGTTTTAGCAAGATGGCTCATTTCGTACCTTTCCCTGGTTTACCCAATGCTAAAACGTTGGCGCAAGCTTTTGTCGACCATATTGTTAAATTGCACGGCATTCCCTCTGATATTGTTTCCGATAGAGGCACGCAGTTTGTGTCCAGGTTCTGGAAGGCTTTCTGTTCTTGCCTGGGGGTTCGGCTGTCCTTCTCTTCTGCTTTTCACCCGCAGTCGAATGGTCAGACTGAGCGCCTCAATCAGAATCTGGAGACATATTTGCGGTGTTTTGTGGCAGAGAACCAGGAGGATTGGTGTTCATTTCTCCCTCTTGCTGAGTTTGCTCTGAACAACCGTCGTCAGGAATCTTCTGATAAGTCACCATTCTTTGGTGCATATGGGTTCCATCCGCAGTTTGGGACATTCTCGGGAGGGGCTCTTTCTG
This sequence comes from Bufo bufo, assembly GCF_905171765.1. Taxonomy (NCBI): domain Eukaryota; kingdom Metazoa; phylum Chordata; class Amphibia; order Anura; family Bufonidae; genus Bufo; species Bufo bufo. Next base: position 529,647,674 of record NC_053390.1, on the reverse strand, counting down.
GTTTACCTGAGGAGGAGAGATTTTCCTCGTCTTTGTCTACCATTTGGCAAAAGATTCAGAGTAATCTTAGAAAGATGAGTGAGAAGTATAAGCGTGTGGCTGATAAGAGACGTGTGCCTGGTCCGGACCTGAATGTGGGTGATCTGGTGTGGTTGTCTACAAGAAATATTAAACTGAAGGTTCCCTCCTGGAAATTGGGTCCCAAGTTTATTGGGCCTTATAAAATCTTGTCAGTCATCAATCCTGTTGCCTTCCGTCTTGATCTTCCACGGGTTTGGAAGATACATAATGTATTTCACAGATCGCTCTTAAAACCATATGTCCAGCCCACGGTACCCTCCTCTTTGCCTCCTCCTCCGATTTTGGTTGATGGCAATCTGGAGTTTGAGGTTTCCAGAATTGTGGACTCTCGCATTGTCCGCGGTTCTCTTCAGTACCTCGTTCATTGGAAGGGTTATGGTCCTGAGGAGAGGATGTGGGTTCCGGTGTCGGACATTAAAGCCCCTCGCCTCATCAGGGCATTTCATAGGGCTCATCCTGAGAAGGTGGGTCCTGGGTGTCCGGAGTCCACCCGTAGAGGAGGGGGGGGTACTGTCACTACCAGAGCTTTGAGACGTTCTCACAGCTCTGTTTCTCCGCCCCTGTGATGAAGTCTTTACTTTCTGTTTCCTTCCTCCCAGCTGTTCCTCCTGCGGTTGATTTCCCTGCCTTTAAATCACCCCTCCTCCTATTGTAGGGCGTGGATTATATTTCTCATTTCAGTGGTAGCTCTTGCTTGAGTATCTTCACTTGTAGCTATCAGTTTACTGGACCTGTGTTCTGCTGCTGCAAGCACTCCGGATATTGCCAGCTGTCCTTGGATCCGTCTTCTCTGCGGCTGCAGTTCCTTCAGCTAAGTGTGCAGACATTGTTGTGTACCTGGTTATTTTCTGACTGGATCTGAGGTGGCCACGGTTCCCTCCATATACTGAGCAGGGCACCGGTGGCCGTGCCCCTTCCACTATTGTAGGGGTTACAGTGGTCATCAGTCTTAGGTACGCGGGCATGCCTCGTTCCGCCATTTGGATCCGGGCATGTGCTTTAGCAGCATAGGGAGAGCTTTGAGGGTCTGACAGGGGTCACCCTTTATCCTCCCTAGTTTGGGTCCGGTCAGTAGCTCTTTTTACTGTGTATACTCTTGTTGCTCACATACAGCCGTGACACGTGCCCACAGCACCACTGGTAGTAGAGAGAGAAAAGTGGTGCCGCCTCAGAAGTGTGTCCACGGCACCGCTAATAGTGCTGCCTCGGAAGTGTGTCCACAGCACTGTTGTAATTCACCAGGTGATAGTGAATTACAAGGAGCCACCCATGGGATGGGGGCTACACAGAGTAAGCGTTCCTGTGAGAAGGGAGCAGAGAAATGGGTCTGCAATTTATATTGTAGCATGCACAAGGGGCACTGACTGTAGACAAATGTTAAAGAAACTGGGAGCAGGTGTGAATGGAACATTGGATAAATCAGTATGGCAGAAATTTCTCACAAATTTTAAGGGGTGGTTTGAGAACTATAACAAATATGCCCAGGCCACAATGTGGTATGGTGTAGCCCAGGGAATGACTATGACTGCCCATAAGGCAAAAGACACTGACAAAGGGACCGTGTATGAAATATGGGCTGTGATTAAATTGCCTACAAAAGAATTAATAATCCCTCATGAAGTACGGTCTATTAGCCCCCATAATCCACAAAAATCTCTCTCTCCAACAGTACCACCTCCATATAATGGCCCGGAGGGGTGGACTTGTCCTAAATGTGGACAACAAAACCCAGATGCAAGAGAGAGATGCTCAGCCTGTGGGGGGCCCAAGCCACACTCTTGTGTGGGCTTGTACCCACTGGTCAATAAGACCCTCCCCACAGTCAGAGCTGGGCAAGTGGAAACACATGATTATAATATTTATCGGCCATGGACTCCTAGTGAGTTGCTGGCCATGTGTAACACTTTGCCTGTCCCCAGTACTTTCCTTCGTAAATTGGAAAGTATACAGACCGCATATAAAGCCACTTGGGCGGATCTGGAGAGTTTTCTAGAGACAAAAGAAGGGGAGGTACTTAAGAATCAAATGTTGGCAAAGGCCCCTTGTACTGTCCCTATAGATAAGGCCACAGACCAGTCGGGCCAGGAATTTATCACGGCTCTTAAACCCTGGGTGAAACAGCAACAGGACAATCAGACTGATACCTTTATGACACAAACACAAGACTCTAAGCAGACTTTACTGGACAATAACTTGAGGGAAGGGTTAGGATGTATTTGCCTCCTTAACCCCACTCTTGGTGACAGTTCAGGAAGAACTGGAGTACACTTTGGTCCTTAGGTACATAGACATCACCTATCCCGACCTGCTCTTCACCGTAACCAGCCTCCCCCATCCACAGGATATACCGTCGTCTTCTTCTTTTCGCAGGAACTTTCTGGACGTCTTTTGCTTCCATCTTCCGGTATCAGCCCCTCCTACTGTCGTCTTTTCCTGACTTCCGGAGCGGCCTGACCCTCACTGAACAGGCCTTTCTTTCTGGGAACCATCTTCCGGTGTCGGCCACCACCAATGTTGGAGTGGCCACACCCCCACAGTCTCTCGTTATTGATGCCGGTCTTCAGGTGTCGTCCACCCCCAAGGAACCTGGAGCGGGTTCACCCTCACAGTCTCAATTTTCCATCTGTGCCAACTTTCTTTAATCAAGACTTTCGTCCGACATCCCTTGTTCCGTCTTGATTGAAGGATGTGTGCGGTTCTCCCATGGACAGATGAGTAGGTCTTTACAAGGCAGGTCAGATTTTTCTTTAAGTGAGGTGATGTCATGGTATCTAAATTCTACCTGTGGGAAATAACTCCTCCACACTACCCATCCAGTCCTTCCCTTATGAACTTCACCGTTCCTGGGTTCAAGGTGGAAAATGGCGAACAGAGGGGGCCTGTCCCTAGTGTGCCCTACTCTTATCCCCATTCACCCAAAATACATCCTATTTACACAGTTCCCCTCCCCCTCCCCCAACCCACCGAAACCCGAGGACATTTATGACACAATACTATGAGGTCTCAGGAAGGCATAGGATGTACCTCCCAAAACCTCATATGAACCAGTTCAATATCCATTTCATGGGGTCTCAGGATAATTTGATTTTTCATCCTGAACCCCCACACGAACTGACATGTCCCTTGGATCTTAGGCTTCAGGACTTTGGTGAGATTAATTCCTGAGCCTCCGGCGGTTGAGTTCGTAAGGTGCCGTCTGGTTCTGGTTCAGTTGGTCAACCAGTCTCTAGACCCTCCGGTGCATAGTCCCATGTGGATAACGAACACCAGAACCAGGAGATGGTTCCGGACAGGTTCTTCCACCCGAACACCTCTGAATGTGGATCCGGACAGGTTCTTCCACCCAAACACCTCTACCTCAGGAACCTCACAAGTGTCGGGGCGGATGACTGTATCTTCTGTGGCATCTGGGTTTTTCCTCTGCTCCATAGTACCTATGACAGAAGAAAATACCAGGCGCTCGTGGGAGATTTCTCCCCTCCGGTGCAGTTAGTTGCACTACCCCAGCCCCTATACCTTTGACCCATGAAGAGAAAGGCATTGGGCTGACCTCCATCTCACAGGACCCCTCGTTATCCCAACACTGGTGTGAGAACACCCTACCGCGTCTCCCCATCCCTCTGCACCAACAGATCAGGATGGGTACCTTACTAAGTTAGGACATTCGAGGGGAGCTGCGGATGAGGCACCATCTAGTAATTGATGGCACTGTATCCCTGTCCACTCATGTGTACTCGAGCTGATTTCCCCCTGTCATCCTGTTTTGTGGAGGCCGGCAGAATCCATGGCATAAGTCCTCCCTAGACTCTTCAGGACTCCACAACACAAGAACCCAGTCCACACTCCGCTGCCAATCACCCTGCGCCCAATCCCAATCAGAGCTGTGCCACCTGGTCGGACCAGAATTAAGTGTGCAGCGCAACATTACACCAATGTTGTCTGTCCGCCCTAGTCCCCAGTATAACACAGCCCCACCGAAAACCTTGAGCACAACAGTGTTATCTGTATCGATCTGAGACTCTGGTTGCCCAGAATAATATCACACCATCATTTGTGTGCTGCATGGAGAAGGTCCTTTAATGCCTTCTCCTGACCAGCAGGAATTCCCGTGTGAAATTATCTGATCGCGAACCTATACTTTCCCGATCCACAGTATAACACTGTCCCACTCCAAGGGGACACAAGAATGAAACAAAACAGCAGCGACTGGACTCACAGTGGGTAATGTAAACTACAATAATCAGCAGGGTGAGACACATTCATAGACCAGGACCTCTGCCGTACACATAAAAAACATAGAAACAGGTGACAAACACACAACATGGACATACACAGGGAACAAACGGTGTAACAAATAGTACAGGGGTTTCAAATGTTGCCCAGCCTAGATTGGCCATTCTGACCCCTCAGCGCCTGGTGAGGCATGTGCCGCTGAGAAGTAACCCCTTTATGGCCAAACTGACTAGACCCCACTGCACGATTTGTTACCTGGATCCCATCACTGGACACATTGCAATTACTTGCACAAGGGCAATTCTTTGCAATGTGTCCCTTGTTCCCACACCTGAAGCACCTGACCTGGCTTCCTATCCTTCGTGTTTTTTCCTTAACTGTTTTGCAGTGCTTCGCTATATGACCTAAGCCACTACATGAAAAGCATCTGATGTTTGCTCGGCATGGCTTAGGTCCGTCCACACTGCATCCGCGCTCCCTGAATTGTTCCATCCTCAGGGAGGCACTTTTCACGATATTTCTTTTTCCCAAAGTCAGGGAAAAATCTCTGTTAGTCTGGACCGGCTTGATCTGATGATTTGACCGGTCACAGACTACTCTCCCCCTTTTTGCCCTGCACAGGGCAAAGTTTTGGGAGATTCCGACCCTGACTTTACGGAAAAAGAAAGGGCCGGCACCAAATTGGTGATGACCTGTTGCATGCCAGTAAATATCTGAGAGCTTACAGCAACCTGAGCCTTCAATTTGGTTACCGTCACATCAGTAGAGGCAGTCCGCTCTTTGAAGGCCTTGACCTCAGTATAAGACTGAGTCAACTAAGCCTCAATTTCCTCCTTCTGCCTCTGCAGCTCTACTAACTGTGACTCTAACCTAGCCACCTGCGCATCTCGGTCTACGGTAGACTGTACATTCTCTGCCAGCTGTGCCCGCAATGCCAAAACCTGGTACGAATTACTGGCACAGCACTGGCAGTGAATGGTCGGAGGAATTGTCTCCGTTGACCGAGACACCAGCGCAACTTCCTTTGGCTTGCAGATGCTAACCTCAAATGTATGCACAAGTTTGGCTAGCATCTGAAGCCGTTTGGTGGATTTATTTAACACCGTCTGTTTGTTAACACATAGTTTGTCATAGCTACAAGTCTGTGTTAACAAATCGGACCACAGCATTTCTGCTGACTTGTATGTGGTGGGGAGGATGGGATTGAAGGTGCTGTGTCTGCTCAAGTGTTGCAGTGAGGAGCCGTCTACCGATGACCGCCTATTTATACCTTTATCTTAATAACACTACTTTCACTTTACCTTACGCTAATCACTGAACTAGCTGCATGCGCCTTACTAACTACCGCTAGTAACCACACGTTACACAGTAGGTACAAATAACACACACAGTAGTTATGAACACCTACAGTACACAACGCAAGCAATGCACTAACAATACAGTACTAAACTATACTGTACTAACTATACAATACACTTACACACACACACATTAGCAGCCCACCCAACCTGGACTAAAAACTATCCCTAAGAACGAAGGGTTTACAGTGGCGCTGGAAGGGTAAATGCAGGCCACAGACACAGGGTTGCAGGGATTAACCCAGAATAGGGAGCGGAGATGCTCCTATAGGGTTAGGGTGGGGGATTGGTGGTCCAGGGGTTAAGGGTAGGGGTGCAGAACAGGGGTACAGGTGACAGGGTATATCAGGGAACAGGGGTAATAAAGGTAGGTAGGGGCCACAGGTATAGGGTAGGTATTCGTTGGTGGGATAGGGTAGTTAGGGGTTAATGATACTTATGCTCATTTTCCAGGGGAAGTTGCTCGTCTCCTTCTGGTCCGGGCTGCAGGCTCCTTCTCCAGGGGCACGTCATGGAGCTGCTCTCTCCCATGTGTCTCTCCTTGTAGTCCAGTTCCAACAGCCCTTCCCTTTGTCTTGGACTCATATATAAGTCACTCTCACTCCCCCCCTCCTCCATCCATTATATAGATACCTGGGGCATACATGGGCAGTTATAGGCCCATATATACACTGCTCAAAAAAATAAAGGGAACACAAAAATAACACATCCTAGATCTGAATTAATTAAATATTCTTCTGAAATACTTTGTTCTTTACATAGTTGAATGTGCTGACAACAAAATCACACAAAAATTAACTCAACCCATGGAGGTCTGGATTTGGAGTCACACTCAAAATTAAAGTGGAAAAACACACTACAGGCTGATCCAACTTTGATGTAATGTCCTTAAAACAAGTCAAAATGAGGCTCAGTAGTGTGTGTGGCCTCCACGTGCCTGTATGACCTCCCTACAACGCCTGTGCATGCTCCTGATGAGGTGGCGGACGGTCTCCTAAGGGATCTCCTCCCAGACCTAAAGCATCTGCCATTTCCTGGACAGCCTGTGGTGCAACGTGACGTTGGTGGATAGAGCGAGACATGATGTCCCAGATGTGCTCAATTAGATTCAGGTCTGGGGAACGGGCGGGCCAGTCCATAGCATCAATGTCTTCGTATTGCAGGAACTGCTGACACACTCCAGCCACATGAGGTCATGCAGCAGAACGTTCTCCACGGCGTCTCCAGACTCTGTCACGTCTGTCACATGTGCTCAGTGTGAACCTGCTTTCATCTGTGAAGAGCACAGGGCGCCAGTGGCGAATTTGCCAATCTTGGTGTTCTCTGGCAAATGCCAAGCGTCCTGCACGGTGTTGGGCTGTAAGCACAACCCCCACCTGTGGACGTCGGGGCCCTCTTATAACACTCATGGAGTCTGTTACCGTTTGAGCAGACACATGCACATTTGTGGCCTGCTGGGGGTCATTTTGCAGGGCTCTGGCAGTGCTCCTCCTGTTCCTCCTTGCACAAAGGCGGAGGTAGCAGTCCTGCTGCTGGGTTGTTGCCCTCCTACAGCCTCCTCCATGTCTCCTGATGTACTGGCCTGTCTCCTGGTAGCGCCTCCATGCTCTGGACACTACGCTGACAGACACAGCAAACCTTCTTGCCACAGCTCGCATTGATGTGCCATCCTGGATAAGCTGCACTACCTGAGCCACTTGTGTGGGTTGTAGACTCCGTCTCATGCTACCACTAGAGTGAAAGCACCGCCAGCATTCAAAAGTGACCAAAACATCAGCCAGGAAGCATAGGAACTGAGAAGTGGTCTGTGGTCACCACCTGCAGAACCACTCCTTTATTGGGGGTGTCTTGATAATTGCCTATGATTTCCACCTGTTGTCTATCCCATTTGCACAACAGCATGTGAAATGGATTGTCACTCAGTGTTGCTTCCTAAGTGGACAGTTTGATTTCACAGAAGTGTGATTGACTTGGAGTTACATTGTGTTGTTTAAGTGTTCCCTTTATTTTTTTGAGCAGTGTAGAACATGTCCTATTCTTGTCTGCAACCACCGACAAGAAAAGGCATTTTTATTATAGTGCCAGCCATGCAGGAACGTACATGGCCGGTGTCCGTATTTTGCGGACCGCAAAACAGTTGCGGATGTGTGAATGGACCCTTATAGATGCCTGTGCGTTTTAAGTGTGCAGACTAGAGAGGAGCGAATAGATTCCTCAGTGTGTTGTTTAAGTGTTCCCTTTATTTTTTTGAGCAGTGTATATATATATATATATACACACACACATATATACATATATATATATTTATATATATATATACCTGGGGGAGAGCCATGGCAGATACACATATACAGATGTATGCACTGCATACACACATCCTCATATATACACTGCTCAAAAAAATAAAGGGAACACTTAAACAACACAATGTAAGTCAATCACACTTCTGTGAAATCAAACTGTCCACTTAGGAAGCAACACTGAGTGACAATTAATTTCACATGCTGTTGTGCAAATGGGATAGACAACAGGTGGAAATTATAGGCAATTAGCAAGACACCCCCAATAAAGGAGTGGTTCTGCAGGTGGTAACCACAGACCACTTCTCAGTTCCTATGCTTCCTGGCTGATGTTTTGGTCACTTTTGAATGCTGGCGGTGCTTTCACTCTAGTGGTAGCATGAGACGGAGTCTACAACCCACACAAGTGGCTCAGGTAGTGCAGCTTATCCAGGATGGCACATCAATGCGAGCTGTGGCAAGAAGGTTTGCTGTGTCTGTCAGCGTAGTGGCCAGAGCATGGAGGCGCTACCAGGGGACAGGCCACTACATCAGGAGACGTGGAGGAGGCCGTAGGGGGGCAACAACCCAGCAGCAGGACTGCTACCTCCGCCTTTGTGCAAGGAGGAACAGGAGGAGCACTGCCAGAGCCCTGCAAAATGACCTCCAGCAGGCCACAAACGTGCATGTGTCTGCTCAAACGGTCAGAAACAGACTCCATGAGGGTTATATGAGGGCCCGACTTTCACAGGTGGGGGTTGTGCTTACAGCCCAACACCGTGCAGGACGTTTGGCATTTGCCAGAGAACACCAAGATTGGCAAATTCGCCACTGGCGCCCTGTGCTCTTCACAGATGAAAGCAGGTTCACACTGAGCACATGTGACAGACGTGACAGAGTCTGGAGACGCCGTGGAGAACGTTCTGCTGCCTGCAACATCCTTCAGCATGACCGGTTTGGCATTGGGTCAGTAATGGTGTGGGGTGGCATTTCTTTGGAGGGCAGCACAGCCCTCCATGTGCTCGCCAGAGGTAGCCTGACTGCCATTAGGTACCGAGATGAGATCCTTAGACCCCTTGTGAGACCATATGCTGGTGCGGTTGGCCCTAGGTTCCTCCTAATGCAAGACAATGCTAGACCTCATGTGGCTGGAGTGTGTCAGCAGTTCCTGCAATACGAAGACATTGATGCTATGGACTGGTCCGCCCGTTCCCCAGACCTGAATCCAATTGAGCACATCTGGGACATCATGTCTCGCTCTATCCACCAACATCCCGTTGCACCACAGACTGTCCAGGAGTTGGCAGATGCTTTAGTCCAGGTCTGGGAGGAGATCCCTCAGGAGACCGTCCGCCACCTCATCAGGAGCATGCACAGGCATTGTAGGGAGGTCATACAGGCACGTGGAGGCCACACACACTACTGAGCCTCATTTTAACTTGTTTTAAGGACATTACATCAAAGTTGGATAAGCCTGTAGTGTGTTTTTCCACTTTAATTTTGAGTGTGACTCCAAATCCAGACCTCCATGGGTTGAGTTAATTTTTGTGTGATTTTGTTGTCAGCACATTCAACTATGTAAAGAACAAAGTATTTCAGAAGAATATTTAATTAATTCAGATCTAGGATGTGTTATTTTTGTGTTCCCTTTATTTTTTTGAGCAGTGTATATATGGGCCTATAACTGCCCATGTATGCCCCAGGTATCTATATAATGGATGGAGGAGGGGGGGGGGGGGGGGGGAGTGACTTATATATGAGTCCAAGACAAAGGGAAGGGCTGTTGGAACTGGACTACAAGGAGAGACACATGGGAGAGAGCAGCTCCATGACGTGCCCCTGGAGAAGGAGCCTGCAGCCCGGACCAGAAGGAGACGAGCAACCCCCCCTGGAAAATGAGCATAAGTATCATTAACCCCTAACTACCCTGAAAAATTGGATTTCCATTTTTTAATTTATGTGTGATTTTGTTGTCAGCACATTCAACTATGTAAAGAACAAAGTATTTCAGAAGAATATTTAATTAATTCAGATCTAGGATGTGTTATTTTTGTGTTCCCTTTATTTTTTTGAACAGTGTATATCTACATAAGAGGGAACATATACAGTCGTGGCCAAAAGGTTTGAGAATGACACAAATATTAGTTTTCACAAAGTTTGCTGCTAAACTGCTTTTAGATCTTTGTTTCAGTTGTTTCTGTGATGTAGTGAAATATAATTACACGCACTTCATACGTTTCAAAGGCTTTTATCGACAATTACATGACATTTATGCAAAGAGTCAGTATTTGCAGTGTTGGCCCTTCTTTTTCAGGACCTCTGCAATTCGACTGGGCATGCTCTCAATCAACTTCTGGGCCAATTCCTGACTGATAGCAACCCATTCTTTCATAATCACTTCTTGGAGTTTGTCAGAATTAGTGGGTTTTTGTTTGTCCACCCGCCTCTTGAGGATTGACCACAAGTTCTCAATGGGATCAAGATCTGGGGAGTTTCCAGGCCATGGACCCAAAATGTAAACGTTTTGGTCCCCGAGCCACTTAGTTATCACTTTTGCCTTATGGCCTTATGGCACGGTGCTCCATCGTGCTGGAAAATGCATTGTTCTTCACCAAACTGTTGTTGGATTGTTGGAAGAAGTTGCTGTTGGAGGGTGTTTTGGTACCATTCTTTATTCATGGCTGTGTTTTTGGGCAAAATTGTGAGTGAGCCCACTCCCTTGGATGAGAAGCAACCCCACACATGAATGGTCTAAGGATGCTTTACTGTTGGCATGACACAGGACTGATGGTAGCGCTCACCTTTTCTTCTCCGGACAAGCCTTTTTCCAGATGCCCCAAGCAATCGGAAAGAGGCTTCATCGGAGAATATGACTTTGCCCCAGTCCTCAGCAGTCCATTCACCATACTTTCTGCAGAAGATCAATCTGTCCCTGATGTTTTTTTTGGAGAGAAGTGGCTTCTTTGATGCCCTTCTTGACACCAGACCATCTTCCAAAAGTCTTCGCCTCACTGTGCGTGCAGATGCGCTCACACCTGCCTGCTGCCATTCCTGAGCAAGCTCTGCACTGGTGGCACTCCGATCCCGCAGCTGAATCCTCTTTAGGAGAGGATCCTGGCGCTTGCTGGACTTTCTTGGATGCCCTGAAGCCTTCTTAACAAGAACCTCTTTCCTTGAAGTTCTTGATGATCCTATAAATTGTTGATTGAGGTGCAATCTTAGTAGCCACAATATCCTTGCCTGTGAAGCTATTTTTATGCAACGCAATGATGGCTGCACTCGTTTCTTTGCAGGTCACCATGGTTAACAATGGAAGAACAATGATTTCAAGCATCACCCTCCTTTTAACATGTCAAGTCTGCCATTTTAACCCAATCAGCCTGACATAATGATCTCCAGCCTTGTGCTCGTCAACATTCTCACCTTAGTTAACAAGACCATTACTGAAATGATCTCAGCAGGTTCTTTAATGACAGCAATGAAATGCAGTGGAAAGGTTTTTTGGGATTAAGTTAATTTTCATGGCAAAGAAGGACTATGCAATTCATCTGATCACTCTTCATAACATTCTGGAGTATATGCAAATTGCTATTATAAAAACTTAAGCAGCAACTTTTCCAATTTCCAATATTTATGTAATTCTCAAAACTTTTGGCCACGACTGTAAGAGGCCATACAGGGAATATATATCCCTATTGGCCATATAAGGGGGCCCATATACATACATACCTATTCATATCAATGAAGGGGCAGATACATACATATATCCATATACATACGCCCACCTGACTTCCCTCTACACAGCCCATACCCTAATACAAGAAAAATATGTGCCTGAGGAGCTTATCTCCTAAGATTACATCTATTGTCAAGGGGTTGAGGGAACGTCTGTTAAACTCCCACTAACAAAGCCTGTTAAACTTAACATTCATGATGCTGCATCTATTGTCACACGTGTGTTGGTAAGCTCAGATAGTCCATACAATTTACTGGGGACTGACGTGCTTAGTGCCATGAAAGCATCTGTGGATTTATCTTCAGGAAAACCCCAAATAATAGCCCCTGTAAAGATTCTGTGTGCACTCATGTCCTTAATCACATTTAGTGCCTCCTCTACCTCTAAATTTACACCCCCAGATTGACTGGCTGAAGTGCCATCACATTTGTGGGCGACTTCCAAGACAGACGTGGGCAGACTACCAGTAACTCCTGTAGTTGTGCAGCTGAAAACTGGAACTAAGCCGCCATGTGTACGTTAGTACCCACTAAATTCTTCACAGGAAGATGCTATTGCTCATGATCTAAAAGATCTGTTGGGGTAAGGGTTAATAATCCCTATAAAAAGCCCCTTCAATACGCCCCTATTTCCTGTGAAGAAGAGACAGACTATGAAGGGTGGTCAGCCATCAGTCTATCGAATGGTACATGATTTAAGGGCAGTAAATGCTGTAACTGTCATAAATACACCATAAGTGCCCAATCCACACACGCTGTTAAACCAGGTGCCTATAGATGCCACAACTTTTAGTGTCATTGATCTTGCAAATTTTCTCTTTCTTTCTTCTCTGTCCCTTTAGACGAAACATGCTGACCCTATTTTGCTTTTACTTTCCGTCACAAGCAGCATGCATGGGTCGATTTACCGCAAGGGGCTGCCAATTCTCCCGATTTTTTCTCTACTGCTCTACATTCTGTGTTGCAGTCCTGGCAGCCGGCCTATCCGGACACTGTTCTTTTGCAATATATTGATGATCTGTTAATTTGTTGCCACAGTCCTTAACAGTGTAAAGAGGAAAATTTATCTTTGCTTATTTTCCTTGTTGAAAATGGTTGTAAAGCTTCCAAAGAGAAGCTGCAACTTTGTAAATCTACTGTGATTTTCCTAGGTCACTGTATTTCTCCAGGCACTAAACACCTCACATCTGAGAGGGTTAGTAACCCTGCCAAGTACTCCAAGGGCTCTGCGTGCCTTTATTGGACTTGTCAGTTACTGCCGCCCCTGGAATAAGGATTGCTCTCAGATGATGCAGCCACTGTATGACTGCCTCAAAGTAGAGACTTTTGTACTAACACCAGGAGCTGTGAGTGCATTTCATGCATTAAAACTAACTCTCACTACAACACCAGCATTGGGCATCCCCAACTACAAACAAAATTTCACATTGTATTGTCATGAGCAAGGGGGATTTGCCTCAGGTGTACTGATACAGAAACACGGGGACCGTATGCGGCCCATAGCATACTATTCTACCAGTCTAGATAGTTTTGCCAGATCACTACCCACATGTTTCAGAGCTGTTGCTGCAGCCTCTGAATTAGTGCTGAAAACAGAAGACCTGGTACTACAACACCCTCTTACATTACAAGTACTGTAACGGATCACCTGGCACCCCGACTGAGTACCTCCGTTGACGGATGCGCCTAGCGTTTTCCTGAGGTTTCCAAGCACTCTGGCAGACACCACAATCACCGAACCGAAGAAGCCTATAAATCCTCTTCAAGCATATGAATGCTGTAGGCAGTTGAATAGGAACCATACGAATAGGTTTTCACTCCTAGCAGTCAAACTGGGACAGCATGCAATAAATCCTCCCCCAAGAATGAGACGACACTTCACCTTGAGGGTTAAAACAGGAACTCCCTTTATTTTAACACAAGCATTGATTTATACACATCTTCCAACAAGGTACCACCCACAGGCTCTGCAAAAACAGCCAATCATATGTATCTACAGTATTTAAACCTTCCCAGCAATTGTACACAAAATCCCCTTCCCTCTATCTGTAACGCAATAAACAAAACACAATGAGCATTGTCTGAGATGTAATTAACCAACACAATAAGCATTGTCTCAGACACAATCCACAAAATACAATTACCAAACGTAATGGACTAACTTGAACCCTGGCATGCACATATACAATTTAACCGAACACATAATAACATACATAGTATTTAAGACAGCCTGAATGCAATCTGCTACACAGTCTTAAAGGGGCATTGTTCCTAAAAGTCATAACATGTCCACGGATGGCCATTAAAGGGCCAGTAGCAGCAATATAAAATACCACATGCCCAAATATTGCATTCAAACGTACCAAATCACCAGGGGCCGTAGTCAGCAGGTAGGAGGCGGGCAGCCAGGCCTCTCCAATGCCCAGTGGCGAGGCGGGTTCCGCCACATTTCTCCCCTTTCCCATTGAGACTATCCAGACTCCAGACCTCCAGGCGGTCTGGGGCTCTGATAGTCAGCCGGCCTTTCTCCAAGGGTGTAGTTGTCCCTATGGCCCCCTGCCACTTGTTCCCAGTTGTAGATCCATGACTTGGGGGGAAGGTAACCAGGGTGCCCTCTCCCCTGGTTGAACAAAGCTGTTGCTGGGGGGAAGGGGTAACAGGCTCCTCTCTCTGCGACACCCTCCCTTGTTGTAGGGGAAAACAGACTGCCTCTCCTTCCAATACATTGTCCTGTTGTTGTGGACCAGGACAAACTGTCCATATCTCCAGTGGTGCAGGTACAGAGACTACGGTCCCATCTGCACTGTTGTGGGGCTTACTGTCTCCCCTTGGTGTGCTAGGCAAACCGCTGGGGCTACTTGGGGAACAGCGGCCAGCGGTGTTCTGCACTGATGCCAGCAATTCTGCTGGGGCGAGGGGGGTACAAGCCAGCCCTGTAACAAGGGGGTCGGTGGAGCAGAGGCTAGCGGCTCTCTGCCCTGATGCCAGCTCTTCTTCTGCAGGGACTGGAGTACAGTCCTGCTGGGTAGTAAGGGGACAAGTAGGGCAGAGGCCAGCGGCGCTCTGCCCAGATGCCAGCTCTTCTGCTGGGAGGGGGCCAGAGGGGGCTAACGACTCCTCTACTGACCCCAGTACCTGGTTTGGAGTTGGCTGTGGAGGGGAGGGGTTGCTTACCTCCTCCTCCTGGTACTGCTGCTGGAGTTGGAGATCTGGGCCGGCTGCCCAGTATCTCTGTAGGGCCGGTAGCGAGATCTCGGTCCCATCTGCACCTGCCATCTGTGGGTCTTCCCAGGACCAGTCGATAAGGTCCCTCATTTCTGGGGCTGGTTGGGGAGTAGGAGGTACCGAATGCAGGTCTCCTGATGACGGGCTTAGTTGTTGGGGAGCGGGAACGAAACTCAACGCTCCCAATGGTGTACAGTCCATAAGCCCCATCAGGTTAGAGACAGGCGGTGTCACTTGATCATATAAGTCCGCATAATTCTGTTTGATCTCCCACTGCTCTGGTAGTACTTGCAGGGTATAGGGTGACTGACTGGAGCTGACCAGGTGCTGGTAATCCTGCTCCAGTTCCCATTCCTGGACAGCCAGTTCAATCAGGTCTGGCCTTAGGTCTTCGGCCATAGGGAGATCCAGCACGGCCCCTCTATAGTCAAAAATGTCCCAAAGCCGTGACTCTGCCGCACTCCCAAATTCCGGTTCTGTAAAGGCCCCCCATAATAAGCCAGGGCCATTATAATCCATGCCCTCGGGTTTGTCAAATTTGGCCATTCCGGGAACCCGCTGAACCGCGTACCAACGTAGCGCTTGGTATGCATCATCGAGACCCAGTTCCCTCCATGCCAGTGAATTAAGTTGCCTCACCAATTCCTCCTGGGCCTGTTCTCCCAGCATAGGTATCCGTAGGGCCACTCTGGCTTGTAACCGCTGCTCCTTGCTGGGAAGACGCTCACCTCGCCAACGCTGGACACCTTTCTTCCCACATCTCTTGTCGGGCGCTCTCTCTGCAGTCCAACCTGGTTGCCTCTCCTATTGGCTTGACCAGTGGTGCCAAGAGGTTCTGTAACCTCCAGGTCCATTCCTTTTCTACCTCGAGTGTTGTCCAGGGACTTGCTGGTTCTATGCCGCTCCATAATAATTCCTGTGTCTCCAGGGTGTTGTTCCTCTCACACCAGGACGCCATCCCACTGCTTGCCACCAATGTAACGGATCACCTGGCACCCCGACTGAGTACCTCCGTTGACGGATGCGCCTAGCGTTTTCCTGAGGTTTCCAAGCACTCTGGCAGACACCACAATCACCGAACCGAAGAAGCCTATAAATCCTCTTCAAGCATATGAATGCTGTAGGCAGTTGAATAGGAACCATACGAATAGGTTTTCACTCCTAGCAGTCAAACTGGGACAGCATGTAATAAATCCTCCCCCAAGAATGAGACGACACTTTACCTTGAGGGTTAAAACAGGAACTCCCTTTATTTTAACACAAGCATTGATTTATACACATCTTCCAACAAGGTACCACCCACAGGCTCTGCAAAAACAGCCAATCATATGTATCTACAGTATTTAAACCTTCCCAGCAATTGTACACAAAATCCCCTTCCCTCTATCTGTAACGCAATAAACAAAACACAATGAGCATTGTCTGAGATGTAATTAACCAACACAATAAGCATTGTCTCAGACGCAATCCACAAAATACAATTACCAAACGTAATGGACTAACTTGAACCCTGGCATGCACATATACAATTTAACCGAACACATAATAACATACATAGTATTTAAGACAGCCTGAATGCAATCTGCTACACAATCTTAAAGGGGCATTGTTCCTAAAAGTCATAACATGTCCACGGATGGCCATTAAAGGGCCAGTAGCAGCAATATAAAATACCACATGCCCAAATATTGCATTCAAACGTACCAAATCACCAGGGGCCATAGTCAGCAGGTAGGAGGCGGGCAGCCAGGCCTCTCCAATGCCCAGTGGCGAGGCGGGTTCCGCCACAAGTACCACATTCAGTTGCTGAACTACTACACACCACCAAGCTGAAACATTTGTTTCAAGCCAGAATCACAAAATATGAGATGACACTACTCAGTCCCCACATTACCTTACAGCGATGTACTGTTCTAAATCCAGCTACTTTGTTGCCAGTGGATTTAGAAGAGGAGGGGGGAGTGGGAGTAGTAGAAATGACTGATCCAGTTGCAAATCATAACTGTCATGAATCGATGATTGCAGAAACAAAAGGGTTACCAAATGTTACTGAAGCACCATTAACTAACCCTGATGCTGAGTATTTTGTAGATGGCTCCAGATGGTGGAATGACGAACAAGGATACTTTGTCACCGGGTATGCGGTAATCCAAGATGGTAAGGTAATCATACAAAAACCACTCCCATCTTGTGCTGCTGCACAGGAGGCAGAGTTGAAGGCACTCACTGATGCATGTACATTGGGTAAGGGACAGAGAATTAATTGTTTGGAGATAACAAATGTGTATTTCTCGTTGCAGTAGGGGAAACTCCCTCCCTTGAAAAATAGATGACACAACAGCCTGGAGATGACAGTCTGGAAGCTCCCGTGCTGCGATATTATCTCTGGTTGCTGCTGTCATCCACTTAGATAGTGTGTGCTTGTGTTCCTTGTGTGGTTTTAATAAAATGTATGCATGGTCTATGCAGCTTATCTGTATACTCTGTGAAGTACGGGCTGTCTAAGGTGTCATTCGTTTGCTTAGGTAGGTTAGTAGTTAGATACACAAATGATACAATGAAGCCTTTAGAAGAAATATCTACCATGTGAAAAGATTTTTCAGCGCCCACAAAAAATTGAAAAGAGGAGGGAAATGTTAAAGAAATGATCCAGCTTTTCTGAAAGTGGATATTATAAAGCACTTTATGTTTCCATTTCTCTGTGTGCGCAATAGAAAATGGCAACAGCTTACAGCTGAAAAACAAGAAGATGACAATGATGTGTAAGCTAAAAACTATAGAAGTTAGCCATGTGTGTAGAAATAAGATAAGGTGTGTGCGTGCTAATAACCAAATATGCATTCCTTGCTGAAAACACAGTCTTAGCTATAAACCTGATAGTGGAATATTAAAAAGCACACAGGCTATTAACCAATCAATAGATGGATTCAGTTCTAACCAATTAAAAGTACTATACAGTTGCAAGAAAAAGTATGTGAACCCTTTGGAATGATATGCATTTCTGCACAAATTGGTCATAAAATGT
This sequence comes from Bufo bufo, assembly GCF_905171765.1. Lineage (NCBI taxonomy): Eukaryota > Metazoa > Chordata > Amphibia > Anura > Bufonidae > Bufo > Bufo bufo. The sequence continues at coordinate 529,629,738 of NC_053390.1, read as the reverse complement.
GATCTGATCTTCATCTAAGTCACAAAAATAGACAATCACAGTCTGCTTAAACTAATAACACACAAATAATTAAATGTTACCATGTTTTTATTGAACACACCATGTAAACATTCGCAGTGCAGGTGGAAAAAGTATGTGAACCCCTAGACTAATGACATCTCCAAGAGCTAATTGGAGTGAGGTGTCAGCCAACTGGAGTCCAATCAATGAGATGAGATTGGAGGTGTTGGTTACAGCTGCCCTGCCCTATAAAAAACACACACCAGTTCTGGGTTTGCTTTTCACAAGAAGCATTGCCTGATGTGAATGATGCCTCGCACAAAAGAGCTCTCAGAAGACCTACGATTAAGAATTGTTGACTTGCATAAAGCTGGAAAGGGTTATAAAAGTATCTCCAAAAGCCTTGCTGTTCATCAGTCTACGGTAAGACAAATTGTCTATAAATGGAGAAAGTTCAGCACTGCTGCTACTCTCCCTAGGAGTGGCCGTCCTGTAAAGATGACTGCAAGAGCACAACGCAGACTGCTCAATGAGGTGAAGAAGAATCCTAGAGTGTCAGTCAAAGACTTACAAAAGTCTCTGTTAGCGAATCTACGATACGTAAAACACTAAACAAGAATGGATTTCAAGGGAGGATACCACAGAGGAAGCCACTGCTGTCAAAAAAAACATTGCTGCACGTTTACAGTTTGAAAAAGAGCACCTGGATGTTCCACAGCAGTACTGGCAAAATATTCTGTGGACAGATGAAACCAAAGCTTATGTGTAGAGAAAAAGAGGCACAGCACACCAACATCAAAACCTCATCCCAACTGTGAAGTATGGTGGTGGGGGCATCATGGTTTTAGGCTGCTTTGCTGCGTCAGGGCCTGGACGGATTGCTATCATCGAAGGAAAAATTAATTCCCAAGTTTATCAAGACATTTTGCAGGAGAACTTAAGGACATCTGTCCACCAGCTTAAGCTCAACAGAAGATGGGTGTTGCAACAGGACAATGACCCAAAGCATAGAAGTAAATCAACAACAGAATGGCTTAAACAGAAGAAAATATGCCTTCTGGAGTGGCCCAGTCAGAGTCCTGACCTCAACCCGATTGAGATGCTGTGGCATGACCTCAAGAAAGCGACCAGACATCCCAAGAATATTGCTGAACTGAAACAGTTCTGTAAAGAGGAATGGTCAAGAATTACTCCTGACCGCTGTGCACGTCTGATCTGCAACTACAGGAAACTGTAACGGTCGCGTACACACACACACAGGGGGGAGGGAAGTGACCACTGCGCTCCATCCTTACCCCTGGCCCTGCCTACTTGCCTCACGAGTCCTAATGACAGGGGACAACTGGACGGCAATCCCTAGCTTGGACTAAGTGCAGGGATGATAGACAGACAAACAACAGAACGTGAACGGACCGAGTCAATACCAGGAAAGCTACAAAGTACAAATGGAGCAAGCAGAGAATTGTCAGGAGAAGCCGGGGTCATAAATACCAGGAGAGTCGTGTAGTACCAAAGGAGTCAGCAGATGATCGTCAGCAGGAGGCCGGGGTCAGAATACCAGGAGAGCAGCAAAGTACACAAGGAGCAGGCAGAGGATCGTCAGGAATTCAGCAGGAGGTAAGTACGCCAGGAAAGACAAAACCACAGGTGGAACCTAAATTAACAGGCAACCTGTGGCCAGCAGGCTGCCTGTATTTATAGTGGGGAGTGAGGGTCATGTGACGTGGCAAGCGCCACATGACCGACAGACCAACCAGTCGAGCACCGAGTGATCAGCTCGGCGCTCAAGGCAGACTTAGGAGCAGGGAGCCACCCACTTAGTAAAGCCGCCCTGGGAACGAGGTCAAACACAGATCCTCGCTCCCGAAGATAAGCAGCAGGTCTGCGGCTAATGGGGGACCGAGTGCACCTTCGGAACCCCGTTACAGAAACATTTGGTTGAAGTTATTGCTGCCAAAAGAGGTTCAACCAGTTATTAAATCCAAGGGTTCACATACTTTTTCCACCTGCACTGTGAATGTTTACATTTTACGAGGGGCAACCGGACCCAAGACTTCAGGCGATGGCCTTTCAGGGTGTTCTAAATTAAATTTTCAAACAAGTCTAGGAGCATGAACCTCCCTGGCAGGTACCCAAGATCTCTCTTCAGGTCCATACCCCTTCCAGTGAATCAGGTACTGCAAGGAATTACTCACCTTCCTGACATCCACTATTTTAGACACCACATACTCGACAGCATCATTAACAAGAACCGGCGGAGGAGAGGCTTTCGATGGTACTACCGGTTCAAAATATTTTTTAAGTAGAGATTTATGGAACACATTATGAATGTGGAATGACTCGGGCAGCTCCAACCTAAATGATACCGGGTTAATCACCTCCGTGATCTTATATGGTCCAATAAAACGAGGAGCAAACTTTTTAGAATCTACCTTAAGAGAGAGATTCTTGGAGGACAACCATACCTTATCCCCAACCTGAAAATTCACCCCCCTTAAACGTCTCCTATCGGCCTTGAGTTTCTGAGAACTTTGAGCCTTTTCTAAGTTCGATTGAACTGTGCACAGTTCAGAGGAGAGCCTATCCGCCTCAGGGTTAGAGGAGGAGACGGATGACCCAGAATGAAAACGGGGATGGAAACCATGGTTACAAAAGAAAGGTGAAACCCCAGCAGAAGAATTGACACGGTTATTCAAAGCAAATTCAGCCAATGGAAGAAATTTCACCCATAATTGCTGGTCATCAGCAACATACAACCTCAAGAATTGTTCCACAGACTGTTTAAGGCCCTCCAGAATTTGGACACAAACTGCACACCCCTGTCAGAAACAATATTTTCCAGGATACCATGCAATCGAACAATTTCTTTCACAAAAATAGACGCCAGAGTTTTGGCATTCGGGAGTTTAGACAGGGGAATGAAATGGACCATCTTGCTAAACCTATCGACCACTACCCAAACTACAGTCTTACCCTCCGCCGGCGGTAGGTCAGTTATAAAGTCCATCGAGCTATGGGACCAGGGTCTACTGGAAATGGGTAGGGGTCGTAGGTTACCAGCAGGGCGAGTCCTAGGTGTCTTGGACCTGGCACAAATCTCACAGGCTGACACGTAGGACTTGACATCCCTAGTTAGAGTGGGCCACCAATAAGATCTAGAAACCAAATCCTTAGTGCCCTCAACACCCGGATGTCCATAAAAGGCAGAATTGTGACACTCACCCAACAGCTGGAGACGAAATTGTACGGGAACAAACAACTTATCTGTTGGGGTGGATACCGGTGCCAGATGTTGTTCAGACCTAATGCGAGCCGAGATATCCTAGGTAAGAGCTGCTATGAAGATTTTTGCTGGTAGGATGGGTTCAGGTGGTACCTCAGTAGGTTGAAAAGCATGGAAGCTCCGAGATAATGCGTCCGCCTTCACATTTTTACTTCCCGGCCTGAACGTAATGGAAAAATCAAAACAGAGCCCATCTGGCTTGACGGGGATTCAACCTCTTAGCAGACTCGAGAAACATAAGGTTTTTATGGTCAGTGACAACAGTTACACAATGCCTTGCCCCCTCCAGAAAATGCCTCCACTCCTCAAATGCCCATTTAATGGCCAGCAGCTTCCTATTCCCTATGTCGTAGTTTCTCTCCGTGGGAGAGAATTTCCTGGAGAAGAAGGCACATGGTCTCAGGTTAGTGAGGGTAGCAGGACCTTGTGAAAAGACTGCTCCTGCGCCGTCCTCGGACGCATCCACCTCCACAATAAAAGGTTTCTCCTGATCAGGCTGGATCAGAATGGGAGCGCTAGTGAATGCCTTTTTTAATTTTTCAAATGAAGAAATGGCCTCAGTAGACCAATTCTCCAAATCCGCCCCTTTCTTAGTAAGGTCGGTCAACGGTTTAGCGATTACGGAAAAATTCATAATAAATTTACGATAGTAATTGGCGAAACCTAGGAACCGTTGTAAGGCCTTTAAGGATGAAGGTCTTACCCATTCCTTAATTGCTAGTACCTTACCAGGATCCATCTTGAAGGCGTGAGGAGTCAGAACATGCCCTAGAAACTGAATCTCCTGTACACCAAAAGACACATTTCTCTTGCTTAGCGGATAGCTGATTCTCCCTCAACACCTCTAATACTTGTTTAACATGAGACACATGGGATTCGAAGTCAGGAGAGAATATCAAAATGTCGTCAAGATAGACAATAACAAATTTACTTAAGAACTCCCTAAGAATGTCATTCATGAAGTTTTGGAACACAGCTGGGGCATTGCAAAAGTCCAAAAGGCATCACCTGATATTCAAAGTGTCCTACCGGAGTATTGAACGCCGTCTTCCATTCGTCTCCCTCCTTGATTCGAATTAGATTGTATGCCCCTTTCAGGTCAATTTTGGAAAACCAGGTTGCCCCCAGAACCTGGTTAAATAAATCCGGAATCAATGGGAGTATCTATTCTGGACAGTAATTTTATTTAATCTCCGGTAATCGATACATGGCCTAAGACCACCATCTTTTTTCTTAACAAAGAAAAACCCCGCTCCCCATAGGAGAGACAGAAGGTCTAATATGCCCTTTACCAAGGCTCTCCTTAATATAATCTTCCATGGCCTTGCGTTCGGGCTTAGAAAGATTATAAATTCGCCCCTTAGGAAACTTGGCCCCCTCTACTAGCTCTATGGTACAATCAGAACGTCTATGGGGGGGTAGAACCTCCGGGGTTGGTGATGAGAATACATCAGAGTATTCCCTAACAACAGTGGGTAAGGTATCAGACTTTACTGAGACCCCAGCCTGTACCACGGACAAGCACGAGTCACACTTAGGCCCCCATCTCACCAACTCCCCACTGGACAAATCTATAGTGGGGTTATGTAGTCGGAGCCAAGGCAACCCTAGTACCACCTCAGCCGGTAGGTTCTCCAGGACTAAAAGTGAACATCTCTCTGAGTGGCACACACCCACGGTTAGAGAAATCTCAGACGTACATGAGCTCACCGTACCACCAATAAGAGGAGTAGCATCAATAGCCATGACATGGATAGGAGTTGGTAAGGCAAACATAGGAATACCCAATCTTACAGCATACTCAGAGTCAATAAAGCTAGCTGCTGAGCCAGAATCAATAAAGGCCTTACCCGGCCATTTATCTACTCCCTGAGAAATCGTAATGGGTACCAAAAGCTTACATTTAGAAAATTCAGGGCTTACCTGGTCTTTAGGTTGCCTTGCCTTAGGAGCCTTGACAGAGAGGACCTTCTTAGGACACTGGTTGATCCAATGGTCAGGATCTCCACAGTAAAAGAATTCTCCACATCTGCGGCGAAGATTCCCTCGGGTCATGCCAACCTGCATGGGTTCCTCGGTGGAGACCTCAGCATTGTCTCTGGGATAGGCCTCTGGCTGGACCACCATCTGGGAAGAGAACTGTTGTTCCTGTCGTCTCTCTCTAACCCGTCGGTCAAGTCGCCCTGAACTAGTGCCTTTAGAGCCGTCTTGGCTACTAGAGCCCTGTCTGGTTCATCATAGAGGGTACCTAGGGCCTGAAAGAACCCCTCCACAGAAGATAAACAACTGGCGCCACCAGGTAAAGAGAACGCCCAGTCCTGGGGATCACCCTGTAGTCGGGAAATGATAATGCCCACGCGTTGACTCTCGGGGCCAGAGGACACGGGGCGCAAACGGAAGTAAAGTTTGCAATTCTCCTTAAAAGAGAGAAACTTCTTCCGGTCTCCAGAAAAGGGTTCTGGGAGCTTAATCTGGGGCTCAAAATGCAGACTGGAGGCCTGAGGAGTGAAAGAACCTTGCCCTAACTCAAAAGAACTGAGTTTTTCCCCTAACTCCTGCACCATCTGCGTCAGATTAGAGACATGGTCAGTCAGGGTCACCAGAGGATTCATTATACAGTGGTTATTGGGCCTGTTAATCTGTAACGGTCGCGTACACACACACACAGGGGGGAGGGAAGTGACCACTGCGCTCCACCCTTACCCCTGGCCCTGCCTACTTGCCTCGCGAGTCCTATTGACAGGGGACAACTGGACGGCAATCCCTAGCTTGGACTAAGTGCAGGGATGACAGACAAACAAACAACAGAACGTGAACGGACCAAGTCAATACCAGGAAAGCTACAAAGTACAAATGGAGCAAGCAGAGAATTGTCAGGAGAAGCCGGGGTCATAAATACCAGGAGAGTCGTGTAGTACCAAAGGAGTCAGCAGAGGATCGTCAGGAGGAGGCCGGGGTCAGAATACCAGGAGAGCAGCAAAGTACACAAGGAGCAGGCAGAGGATCGTCAGGAATTCAGCAGGAGGTAAGTACGCCAGGAAAGACAAAACCACAGGTGGAACCTAAATTAACAGGCAACCTGTGCCCAGCAGGCTGCCTGTATTTATAGTGGGGAGTGAGGGTCATGTGACGTGGCCAGCGCCACATGACCGACAGACCAACCGGTCGAGCACCGAGTGATCAGCTCGGCGCTCAAGGCCGACTTAGGAGCAGGGAGCCACCCACCTAGTAAAGCCACCCTGGGAACGAAGTCAAACACAAATCCTCGCTCCCGAAGCTAAGCAACAGGTCTGCGGCTAATGGGGGACCGAGTGCACCTTCGGAACCCCGTTACAGAAACGTTTGGTTGAAGTTATTGCTGCCAAAAGAGGTTCAACCAGTTATTAAATCCAAGGGTTCACATACTTTTTCCACCTGCACTGTGAATGTTTACATGGTGTGTTCAATAAAAACATGGTAACATTTCATTCTTTGTGTATTATTAGTTTAAGCAGACTGTGATTGTCTATTGTTGTGACTTAGATGAAGATCAGATCACATTTTATGACCAATTTGTGCAAAAATCCATATCATTCCAAAGGGTTCACATACTTATTCTTGCAACTGTATGTGTACCAATCAGAAGCCATTATTGAAATATCTGTAAACCAATCATGTTTTACTTTGAGAAGTTACACCCTTTGAACTGTGTATAAATAAAGGGCCAAAGACACTCCCTCTTTGGGATCCTGGCAGAATGTTGAACTATACTAAGACTTCTGTCATTTTCCTCCGTCGACGTCATTCACCTGAACACGTGACAACGATCATCACATGACTGACCCTTGGTCTGCCACAACAAGGCTGCCCTCGCTCCTAATGTTTTAGAAGGTCAGCTCAGCAGCAGACCCTCATCCCTAATGTTTTAGAGGGTCACCAACAGCAGGCCCTCGCCCATAATGTTTTAGATGGTCAGATCAGCAGCAGGCCCTCGTCACTAATGTTTTAGATGGTCAGATCGGCAGCAGGCACTCGCCCCTAATTTTTCAGAGGGTCAGCTGAGCAGCAGATCCTCACCCCTAATGTTTTAGAGGGTCAGATCAGCAGCAGGCCCTCGCTCCTGTTTCAGAGGGTCAGCTGAGCAGCAGATCCTCACCCATAATGTTTTAGATGGTCAGATCAGCAGCAGGCCCTCGCTCCTAATGTTTTAGAGGGTCACCAGCAGGCCTTTGCTCCTAATGTTTTGAGGGTCACCAGCAGGCCATCAATCATAATTTTTCAAGGCTGTGTATGATGCCCTCCTTTATGTGTAATAAAGGGTGTATTGGAGTGCCGGTTCCTTGTAATTTTGGCAGCCCTTTTTACTTAGTGCATAGGCTTTATGAGTGTCCAACTACCTGAACAATTGTACCGCAATGTGAATGAGGCCCTCCTTTATATGATATACAGGTTGTATCGGAGTGCCTCTTCCTTGTAATTTTTGGCAGCACTTGCACTTTATATACAAGTAAATATATAGGAAAGAATGTTTCCTAACAATTTTTCCTCTAAAATCGATTTTATCTTCCGTTTTGTGCCTATTATTGTCAGTCTGTAAAAGTGGCGTACTACTCGGACAACATTGTTCCCAGCAGCAACCTGGGAGTCCAAGATACATCCAGACATCCTCCCCATGCTGTTCCCGAACCATTTCAGTGGTGTTTCCATCAATTTCTGACCTTTTCCTGTGAACCAGACACCTTCCCCTCTTCAGAGCAGGGGGTGCCTAGTTTAATGCTCGGGTTCTCCCATTGACTTCCTTTTTTTGTGTAAATTCTTTATTTAAATTTTCAAATGTATTTTGAACAGACAAAAATATTACTGAAGGGACGCAGCCCAACAATTGTATTAGGTGTATTTGCACATATACACTCACCTAAAGAATTATTAGGAACACCTGTTCTATTTCTCATTAATGCAATTATCTAGTCAACCAATCACATGGCAGTTGCTTCAATGCATTTAGGGGTGTGGTTCTGGTCAAGACAATCTCCTGAACTCCAAACTGAATGTCAGAATGGGAAAGAAAGGTGATTTAAGCAATTTTGAGCGTGGCATGGTTGTTGGTGCCAGACGGGCCAGTCTGAGTATTTTACAATCTGCTCAGTAACTGGGATTTTCACGCACAACCATTTCTAGGGTTTACAAAGAATGGTGTGAAAAGGGAAAAACATCCAGTATGCAGCAGTCCTGTGGGCAAAAATGCCTTGTGGATGCTAGAGGTCAGAGGAGAATGGGCCGACTAATTCAAGCTGATAGAAGAGCAACGTTGACTGAAATAACCACTCGTTACAACCGAGGTATGCAGCAAAGCATTTGTGAAGCCACATCACGCACAACCTTTAGGGCGGATGGGCTATTAGTATGGTGTTCCTAAAAATTCTTTAGGTGAGTGTATAAGCAACTGGCCTATACACTCACCTAAATAAAAAGACCGAAAAGCATAGACATTTACTTAACATCCGGTATTCGGAGTGTGAACAGAAGCATAATACATTAAGAGATAGGTGTGAATCTAAGAAAGGAGAGGAGAGAAGGGTGAGGGAAGAGAGGAGGGTAAGGGAAGAGAGGAGGGTAAGGGAAGAGAGGCGGGTGGGATGGGAAGAAAAGATAGAAAAAAAACAACTTCTCTTCTGGATTCTATGCTGTCAATAATGTGTATTCCTGTGAGTTTTGGAGCGCAATCCAGTGCTGCCACGTTTTGTGAAATTTGGATACTGTACCTCTTAGAGATGCTGTCAGGTCCTCCATTCTCATGACCTCCTGAAGTTTGTAGATCCGCATTGCTATTGTGGGAGCAGATTTTTGTTTCCACATGCAAGGGATACATGTTCTTGCGGCGTTCATCATATGTTCTACCGCCGACCTCCTGTATGTTGACATGGGGATCTTGCTATGATGGAGTAGGAAGAATGCAGGTGTCTTGGGGAGAGCATGGTTAGTGAATTTAGACGTGATGTGCCACACCTCATGCCAAAAGCTGGCTAGCACGGGACACTCCCAGAAAACATGTAAAATCGATCCTCTGTTTCTCCCACAATGCCAACATAGCAGGGAGACTGTAGGAAAAAGAGAATGTAACTTGGCAGAGACCCTGTACCACCTGGATAGGACCTTAAAACCTGTTTCCTGTATATTGCTGGCTATAGAGGTCTTATGTGTTAAGGATTGAATGGTGGGAGAGATGAGTAGGCCATACAATCTAGACAGCGCGTGTCTGATTACCCCCTTCGCATCGCATATTTGTTCAAAGTCTGTTTTGTTTCTTACATATGTGGATGCTGGAGGTAACGATGCAAGGAAATGTTGTAGCTGATGTGATTGCTGAAAGTGTATTTTCCGTCTCAATGCACCGTGATTCCTACCTTTGTCCCCGAAGACAGGCCTGGAGAACGTATCAGTGACACAAGCAGTATGATGTCAGTAACAGTTCTATTTATTGTTGGTTGTTCAGGCCTTTATATACATCCATGCATACATACGAGAATAGCTGCGGCTCTCATTACAATAATAGCAGTCCCTTATACAGACAGCAACTCTTATTATAATTTCGCTGACTAGAAACTTTTCCTTATACAGAGATGAGGTAAATGTATATACATTTACCCTTCAATATGATGTCACCCAACCTTCTGTCCTTCATACAGATTACATAGCTAATTCTTGTTAACCCTTCAATCCCCTCTTAAGTCATGAATATGAATTATCTTTTCTCTCTCATAGAGAGGTAAGTAGCATAGGATTGTCCAGGGTCTGTGGGTTTTGGACACATTCCACAAAACATCTGTATGAGGGAAGGAATACATTGGAAGCAACAACATATGACAATCAAGGAAGCAATTATAATTATAATACTCATTGCTAATGTTCTAAACCAACTCAAATCCGGCAACCAGCTCAATAACCAGTCCCACCAAGAGGATGACTCAACATCTTTCCTGATATTATTAGCAATTTCATGTAACCCTTGAATATGGGACTGGATTGATCTGGAATGATCAGATAAATTAAAGCAACACATTCCTTTAAAATCTTGACATCCTATATTATGTTTAAGTAACAAATAATCTACAGCAAATCTAGTTTCTAGCACTGCTCCTCTTATACCTTGTATATCTAAAAGCATGTCTGATAAGGCGATAGAGGTATGATTCAGAGATTTAGCTAAGTCACATGCAATAGAATTTATAGTACGAGTATTATATATAGCCAGTCCAGGCACTCCTAATATAGAGGCGCCCAAACTTGTATATTCTGTACGGCTGAGAAGGGGTAAAGTAGAGTCACAGTCTTCTGATAAAGTCTTGGTAACCGATCTGTAAGTTCTCCTGATAGGGGGTTGACTGGGAAGAGCCAAAGTCAGCCTGGATAACGCGCAGGGACCTCCAATAACATTAGCAGGAATGTAATTGTAAGTGCTGTTACCACAAGACAAAAACCATCCCTTAGGGAGCATTATATTATAGATAAAACTGGGAGTCACAATGGTCTTATTACAACTCATGGAATTATCCAGGGAGCTAGCAAGTCTACTATTCTTTTTACAAGTGTCGTCAATATACTCATATACACTATTCTTAGGTAATCCACTTTTTATGTCTCTATTATCACAATATAAAGTCATATCCTGGGAAAAGGTAAAACAAGTATCTGCTGCAGTCACGTTAATCGTAGTTATTCTAATATTATCCCTGCTATTTCCTAATTTCTGACACTCCCCACAGAAGTCATACAAGGGGATAAAAGATTGTGTATTGTTAGCCTTCGACCAGACTTCAAGGAGGGATTCATCGGGTGTAGGCACAGCAATAACGCATGTTTGTATAAGATCCCGTGGGCTCTGTAAGTCTTTAAGGCACAATGAACTAACATTTAGGGCATTTGCTATCCTGACTATACTATTTTGTTCAGAATAAAAGGGGACGGGAGCAAAGGGATCTTGCTCCTGAGCTCTTTTATATACTGGCTGATTATTTGGTGCACCGCAGAAGAAACTCATCTTCTCTGGGTGATAAATACATGTAGTAATAAGCCAGGCTGGCAAGAAAACACAAAGATTAATAATTATCAGCAGACAAACAAATCTCCCAGAATATTGTGGGGTCATCATCTTCAGCCTGTGGCAAGGCACTTTTCAGGGAAACTTCTTCTGAGTTCCCCTCTTTGTTCAGGGAATTCACACCTGCTTCACCCTCTTTGTCTTTGTCTGTCACTGGAGAAGAAGCCTCAGGGACCCTTTTTATCCTGCTAGCGTGAATCCAGATTGGAGCCTCTTCTGTCAGAATCGCTGTTCTGGTGACTGCTACCACTCGGGTGGGTGGTCCAAACGGGAAATCAGTCTGTTTTCGTCCTTTTGCCAGGCGCTGGACTATCACCACATCTCCTGGTTGGAAAGGATGCGTAGGTTCCTGTGGAGAGAAAGGAGAGGCACGAGCAACATCTCGTTCAATTTGATCTAAAGTTTCTACAAGTTTCCTCACATATTCTGCCTGTACTACTTCTAGATCCCCTTTTTCTATCACGGGGGCCTTTGGACCCCAGGGAGTGGGGAAGGGTCTTCCCATTAGGACCTCAAATGGTGAGTAACCAGTATTCCTATTAGGCTGCATCCTAATTTCTGCTAGGGCTATAGGCAAGAACTTTTTCCAATTTGTGAATGTGCCTCCAGTAATTTTTCTTATTTTCTCTTTAATCGTTCTATTCATTCTTTCTACCACCCCTGAACTTTGCGGGTGATACGGGAGGTGAAACTTCCAGTCAATCCTAAGGGCTTTGGAAAGCTCCTTACATACCCTGGACGCAAAAGCTGGGCCATTATCTGAGTCAATTTGAACAGGACACCCCCATCTAGGGATGATTTCTTGTAACAAAATTTTTACCACAATTTGTGTGGTTTCATTGGTGGTAGGAAAGACCTCTGGCCATCTAGAGAACAGATCCACAATTACAAGGGCATACTCCTGTGTTCTTCCTGTCTTTGGGATATGAGTGAAGTCAATTTGTAAATGAGTGAAAGGTGAAGTTGGGTAATTCAGATGCTGGTGTTGGGCCTTCTTTGAATTATTTGGGTTATTTCTGAGACATATAATACATCGTGAAACATAAGATTGTACCTTTGATCTGAGACCTGGTATAAAAAAATCTCTCTGAATGAGGTCAGTAGTTGCCTGTGCTCCCCTATGGCCAAGACCATGATACTGTGCAATTAAAATCGGGGCGCTTGCAACTGGGATACATGGCTTCCCCTCTTTGCAGAGAAGACCCGTATTAGGGTCTTGTACTGCACCTACCGACTGCCATTCCATTTTGTCACTACTGGTAGCCAAGTCCTGGAGGCTGAGCAATAGATTGTCAGTAAGAGTAATGTCTGGAACTAGGGAAGGCATTTGAACTGTTGCTTCTGTTCTAATAGAAGCCTCTTTTGCTGCGTGATCAGCCAGGGCATTCCCTTTAGCTATGTGTGTTTGGAGTCCAGTATGTGCCTTACAATGGATGATAGCAACTTTGCTTGGTAATTGGATGGCGGCCAGGAGATCATGTACTAAGGTGGAATGTGAAATTTGTCTCCCATCTGCAGCTATGAAGCCTCTCCTCTGCCAGATCACCCCATGATCATGTACAACCCCAAAGGCGTACTTGGAATCGGTGTATACATTTACATCATTCCCTTCAAAGAGACAACAAGCTCTAGTGAGGGCAATCAGTTCAGCAGCTTGAGCCGACTGAAAAGGTATAGGATTAGATTCCAGTATAACATCAGGGAGCCGAACCACAGCGTATCCTGCATGATAAGTGTTGTCATTAGGGCGGGAACAGGATCCATCCACAAAAACATCAGGTGCTCCTTCAATGGGTGTGGATTGTAAGTCAGGCCTAGGTGAGGTATGCTCATGTATAAGTTCAGTACATGCATGGGGAGGAGGCAAATCATCCTGCTCTCCCTTGTAGCCAAGTAGGGCATTCAGTATAGCCATTGGACCGAATGTGGGGGCTGAGTATTTGATATGAAGTTGAGGATTAGATAGCAACAAAACTTCATATCCACTCAGTCTTTGTGCTGACATATGTTGCGTATGTATGTTCCTCAATAGGGCCTGAACATTGTGTGAGGTATGCAGAGTGGTGGGATGACCTAGGGTGATAGGCGTAGCCATCTCAGCGACCATAGCACAGGCTGCCAAACTCCGGAGACACGCAGGCATGCCCTGAACCTGTACGGGAACCACTTTCGAGAAAAAAGCAACAGGGCGGAATTTACCTCCATGATTCTGCGCCAGGACACCTGCCATGGTTTTACAATTGTCCCTGGCAAATAAGTGAAACATCACGCCATAGTCGGGTAGGCCCAAACCAGGACTTGAAACCATTGCACATTTCAAATGACTAAAAGCTTGTAACATGTCATCAGACCATTTAATGGAGTCAGGCATCTCAGTATTAGTGGCTTGTCTCAGAATATTATCATAGTAGGAACAATCAGCAATCCATTGGCGGCAGTAACCAATCATGCCAAGAAAGGACAACATGTCTTTCTTGGTTTGTGGGCGGGGCAGACCCAGTACGGCAGTAATTCTGGCATGGCTGATTTTCCTCTCACCTTTACTGAGAACAAAGCCCAAATACTCAACACTTTCCATACACCATTGTAATTTCTTCCTAGAAACTTTGTGACCGCTGTCACACAACCACAGTAGTAAACTAACACAGTCTGCCTGGCAGGCCTCCCGAGTAGAACTACATATGAGGAGATCATCCACATATTGTAGAAGGACAGAACCATGAGGGGCAGTCCAAGGACGCAGTGTAACTTGGAGGACAATGGAGTAGACTACTGGGGAGTCCACATAACCCTGAGGCAGTCTACACCAAGTATACTGGCGAAATTTAAATGTGAAGGCAAAAAGTGGCCGTGTCTCCTTGTCAACTGGGACAGAAAAAAATGCATTCTTTAAATCAATAACAGAGAAAAACTCTGCATGGGCAGGAATAGCTGATAGCAGAGATGGTACGTCTGGAACCACTGGGGCTATAGGTATGATCTGTGCATTTACTGCTCTAAGATCCTGGACAAACCTAAAGGTATTGTCAGCCTTTCTCACTAGATTAATAGGTGTATTATAGGGGGAGATGATTTCCTCAATAACCCCTGCCTCTAGAAATTCCATCAACATAGACTCAATCCCCTTTTCTTTTTCTGGGGAAAGGGGGTATTGTTTAATGTAAACAGGTGCAGCGCCGGGCTTAAGCATTGCCCTATATGGTGTACAAGAGATAAGGCCAACATCTTGGTCAGTATGTGCCCAAACCTCAGGAGGTACTGGATCAAGTAGCGAATCCTGAGGTTGGCATTCCAAATATAAAAAACAATTATCCTTTGGAACATGAATGGGCATAACTGAGGATGTGACATGTAGGTGTCCCGTCTTGCTTATCCCCAACTGCAATTGTAACAGAACAAACAAATCTCTCCCTAATAAATTGACAGGACAATTTGGAATGATCCTAAAACTGTGTGTGAACATTGACTGGTGCTGGTATGGATGTTGGATCGAGAGGGGAGGAGTTTTATAAGATCTGGTTAGTATCCCATTTATTCCCACAGAGGGCTCAGCATTCTCTCTTGGACCACTATAATAATCCTCACATATAGTACTACTGGTAGCACCAGAATCCACAAGAAAAGGGAGAGGTCGTCCCTCTATGGTTAACACAATCAGTGGAGATTCCTTATAGTGGTTTGTGATGAGAGTGAATGCTGGGACACAGTCCCCCGGGCAACCTCATTGTGAGGTCTGCTGCCCCCAGGCTACGGGAAAACGAGGGGCACTATTCTGGGGCCGTGGCAGTGGTGGGGGAAGATCTCGGATCTGAGCTTGTGGGTTAGGTTGGGTGCCTCGAGCTTGGGTATCATTTGGGGCAGGTTGCCTGAATGGGTAAGGGCATTGACTGATCCAGTGATCAGTCTGACCACAATTAAAGCAACCTGCAGAACGATTTCTATTATTCCCTCCTCTCCCAGAGCATGGCCCTCTACTCCGTCTTCTGCCCCTACCCCTATTGTGCTGATTTGAGGGACAATTCCTATCCTGAGTTTGGTAATGGGCCTCTTTAGGTCTTATTATTTCAAAACAACCAGCCGTATCCTTCTCCAGCAATTTATTGTAGAATTGATCTTTATTAAGACTAGGCCATTCGGAGACCATTTGTTTAACAGTAAGCTGGAGATGTGGCTGCAGATTGGTAAGGAAAGTCTGAATGAGCATAGAATGCATATTATCCTGAATACTCATTCCTGCCTCTAGAGTCCAAACTTCATTGAACCTCTTCCAAAAGGCTATAACAGACTCTCCTGATTTCTGTCTACAGGCTACAGCAGTTGGTAATGAAGACCTAGTCTGGAAACACCTCTCCAGTTCACACTTAATTTCCTCCCACATTGTGTCTATGCCTGCCTCAGTATTTAATTTATAATTACCAGCCGGCGTATTCGGAGGCTCTATAGTACTTATAGAGGAGACCTTGCTCCAATCCCAGGGGGAATTATGTCCAACTATCCCATCTATTATAAGGCGCATATCCTCCTGAGTCAGACATCTCCCTTTACAAGCTCTCTTCAAATAATGAAATGTCCCAGATGAAGATGAAGAGGGTTGAGGGCAGTGTTTAACAATCTTATTAATATCATCTATGTCAATAGCTTTCTTTAACAAGGTGTCCCCTACAGTCATAAAAGGGAACTGTTCCTCAAGGTCACTGTCCACATCAGGATGAGTTATTTGTGCTGATGTGGGAAAATTCTTTTGTGATCTAAGGCGCATAGGAACTATGACATCCCCAGCACCAGCAGCACCAGCCGCTGGATCCTGACCACTTTGATCAGGCATAGGTTGTGGCAACTGCGGAGGTGGCTGCAGGAGCTGGGGAGCAGTAGGTGGTTGGATATTAGTAACAGTATATGCAGCCAGTAAAGCTAAGTCATCTTTTGAAAGGGATGGATATATCTGTGGGATATTACCTAAATAGGGGGGAGGGGGCCTCTGGAGTGAACCCCTTGTCAATTATTTTTCTAACTCATGTTTCTTTTTATACCCCTCCTGGCTCTCTGCCTTCTGTCTGTGAACCGTCTTATTTGGTCTATCATACCAGTATGGTGCATAAGTTAGCCAATTTTCCCCTCCCGACTGCATGTACTGCATATCCCACTGGGGATCTGGACCATAATATGGGTAAGCGTCAGTGTCACCCAAACATAACCCTTTTATCATATCCATATGGAAGGTGTCATTAGCCCCCTCCCGAGGGAACGAATTTATACTCTTCATCCCCTCTGTCCATCCTGCCAGATTATCTACCCAGGGAGTGACTAAATAATAATCAGTCCCACAGACACGGGCTACATAATCCTTACATGTTTCTCCTACATTTGGAGGGGGTGGAGAGACCTTTCCTTGCTTTGCACCCATGTCTTAATTGAGATGGAAGCAGAGCAAAGTTGAACTTAGTATTGGCTTTACAGAATCGTGAAGGACTTATGTTTATGCACAACCACCTGCTCAACTGTCTGTTAATACGATCCCTTAAAACAGTTACTTGCGTTCACCAGTTGCTGGGTTTAGAAGGTCATCCAGGACACACACAATAAAGTTAGTACATTCGTCACAGTATCAATTGCTGCTTACCTTCAGCATACAAAATTACTTAATGCTTTATAACAATATAACAGAAAGCCTAAGAAAGCGAAAGAAAAGAAGCAATAGACAGGGGGTGACAAGAGAAATCAAGGTGCAGAGTCTATATGAAGTCTTCCCAAAAGCCTCTGGTGTATCTTTCCCCAAGAGATATATCTAATGAATACTTCCCCAAAGATTTAACTGTGTGACCTGGCCAGGAGTCTATTTGCAGTCTATCTTCCCGAAAGACAGACACCATCTGTGTCCACACTATTTTGCCTAAAAATAGTTTCCTTTACTTTCAGAGTGTCTAAAGCGGATTCAAAATAGAAGCAACAGAAAATTTTACGGAAAGCATCGGAAAGTCCCCAGTCGTTTAGACAGGAATGTTCCGTTACTTACCGAATTCCTGTATTTTCTAATACACGGACGAGCTCCCAATCTGAAAGTGTATTTTCCGTCTCAATGCACCGTGATTCCTACCTTTGTCCCCGAAGACAGGCCTGGAGAACGTATCAGTGACACAAGCAGTATGATGTCAGTAACAGTTCTATTTATTGTTGGTTGTTCAGGCCTTTATATACATCCATGCATACATACGAGAATAGCTGCGGCTCTCATTACAATAATAGCAGTCCCTTATACAGACAGCAACTCTTATTATAATTTCGCTGACTAGAAACTTTTCCTTATACAGAGATGAGGTAAATGTATATACATTTACCCTTCAATATGATGTCACCCAACCTTCTGTCCTTCATACAGATTACATAGCTAATTCTTGTTAACCCTTCAATTGCCAACTCAATAGATTAACTGGGTCCGAGATGTCATTAAGTGTTTGAGGAGAGAGCCAGGTGCTGGACATGGTAAAGTGATGTGCTCTGAACTTACTGGCCTTCATCCACCTTCGGAACGGTCCCTGATCTTAATATTAATATCAGCAATATTATTACTGGGGGACTTTTAGGGGACATTCTTATTACTGGGGACAGTAAAAGGGGCATTATTATGATTGCTGGAGACATTATTAGTACTGTGGGCACTATATGGGGCATTATTATTACTGGAGAAATTTTAGGGGGCATTATTATTACTGGGGGGTCACTATTTTGTCTTCAGCATAGTATTTAGGGGCATTGGAGAGCACACCAGGCACAGTATTAGGGGTGGCAGCAGGATGGGTAGTTTGTGTTAAAGGGAATATCCAGGATGTTATTTCATTATTTGATGCAATTTGGATTTTAGAAATTTCTATATATAGATAATTTTTGCACTGTTGTGCGCTAAGAAAACTACTAAAGTGTATAAATATGCAGGAAAAAATGGACTTTCACACAATGACCATAGGTGTCCCTCTATGACTGTCCAAAAAGTTGGGAGGTATGGCGATAACGGGACTTGGACCCCCGCTTTCATGATAATGATGACCTATCCTGAGGATTTCATCATTATCTTTTCCAGGATAACCCCTTTAAGAAGGTTGGAGAAGATAATGGAAAAGTGAGGTATCTAACATGTCTGTGTGGCAAACTCTGCAGAGATGAGAAGTGTCAGAAAGAAGTCAACATGGTGGTCTTGACCAAGTGGAGAAGATGGGGCTTCATAGTCATGGGATTCTTATTCCCCTGGGAGCTTGCCTCAAAATATTTCTTTAGAAAAAGGTAGATACTCTGCTACCTCAAGTTGCCACAATGGATACTAAAGAACTAGCAGCTGAAGCAGACCTTGCATTGCTCAGAGATAAACATAAAACACTACCAAATGCTAGATCTGCAAAGCAGCATATCTATTTTCCACATAGGGTCTACGCCGAAGGCAATACCAGAGGAGAGTTTGTGTCAGAGCTAATTAGGCAAGTGATAAAACTTGTGATGAAACTCATATAGATGCAACCACAGACACTCTGGTTAAATCTACTATAGATATTTCCAGTGATTATATTTCATTATGCAACCTATACAAGAGAAAAAAGAAGACAGGAGGAGGCACCTCGTGTGTGTTGCCGTTTGACACGAAATCTCATTATATATAATCTGTTGCGCTTACCATTTACTGTTGTGATGAGTCACAACAGCTTTAATTTGCCTTGCTGGTATTTTCCCGTCCAGCGAACGGGATGCCTGCACCGCTGCCAAGGTCTTTGCCCGTGCCGCAGGAGTGGTTTTCGGGATGGGAAGATTTGTGGAATGAAGAAAAAGTCAGGACCTTCGTATCGGTGCTGTATGCAGGAGATGTGGTACCAAGTGGATATTGGTAAAAAGGGTATTTTTTATTCCAGGTCTACACATTTCAGGGTCGAACAGCCCCCTTCATCAGGACAATATGTAACTCTTCCTCTGAATTGAACGCAGCAGATAGTCTGCAACTATGACTTTTCTCATGTCTGAATCTCCCTACTCTGTTTGAGGAACAATGTCATTTCCTTATCTCTCCTGCAAAAATCAGAACTATTTTGTGCAGTTTTTCACCAGGTAAAAGCCCTGGACCAGATGGTCTTCTTCTGCCATAGGTTAAATCATTCTGATATCTTTATCTCCCATCTTACGGCCCTGTGTAACTCCCTTTTAACTGGTAGCTCCCTCCTGAAACATGCTCTAGAAGCACACATCAATCCCACAAGATGGTAAAAATCCGCTTTTATGTAGTTTCTGACCAATCTGCCTTTTGAATTTTGATGTTAAGATCTGTGTGAAATTACTAGAGTCTAAACTACAACCTTTAATACCCTTTCCAATTCAACCAGATCAATCGAGATTTGTATAGGGTAGGGAAGACAAACACAATTTTATAACAAGACACGGAGGCTTCGTATTGCATAACTCTTTCTTTACTAAATTCCTCAGCAGCAAAGAGTTAACATAAAAAAGTGAATGACAAACCCCCAAATAACCCCTCCCATCAGCCAGTCCATAAATAGGTCCTCCCTCTACATATCTTCCTCTTTTCTTTGCTGCTCCCCAGCACATAAGTGCTCCTTATTTGATTGGTGATATTATTATTACTTATTGTATTGAGATCAGGTTTTTAGATCTTAAGGTTTATATATTCCCTTGGTCTGTCACCTTGGTCTTATTTATACAGTATATATATTGTATCCTGCATTTTGTTTTGTTCTTTTCTTTTATCTAGGTCGTTTTATCCTTACTGTTTGTGCGCATCTTCTGCGCTATTCCGCTTGCCCCTACTAGTTATTCTTAGTATTATCACAGTACCTCATTCTGTCCTCGCTCTGTTTTCCGTCGCCATTGCCCCCTCTATCTGTGCAGCGTTCGCGCTTCTTGTCGTCCGAAATCTCGCGATTTCCGGGATTTCGGCGGCATTCTCCTTTAGGGGCGGGGCGCGCTGGGCGCCATCTTGCTACCCCCGTTCTGACCTGTTTCCCAGTGTAGGCCGTTCTCGGCCACCATCTTAGTACACCATGGGTGTAGGGGGCGTTTCTCCTTCCTTCCCCTCCACCCACTGTTTCTGCTTCCGGTTCGCCGTCTGCACGTCCGCATCGGCTCCTGCGGCTGTCCTGCTTGCTTGTCGGTCGGTCCTTTGTGTCTTGTCTGTCCTGCGCCAGGAGTGACTAACTCCTCATGTCTCTGCCCAGTGACACCCCCTTATCTCAGGGGAACCCTACCACCAGCTCCATAGCACCCCCTGCTGTTGTTAACCCCAGACAAGCTGAATCACATGTAATGGATTTACAGCAATCCATTTCGTCAGCTATTGCCAGCGCCATGGGTAATATGTCCTCTATTATATCTCAATCTGTTTCTCAGGCGCTTAGACCCGGCTCCTGTTACCTCCAGAATTTATGATGTAGATAGCTTAGTTCCATCAAATGACAACGTGCATAGGTAACGTAAGAGAGCCTGTCCGCGCCAGGCGGAAAAAGCGCGCCCCTGGAAGTCCGCTCGGGCTCGTCCCGACTCTAGTTCTGACTCTGATATTGAGTCTAATGAGGAGGTTTTGAGTGAGGATCATTATTTCTCTGATATGGACCTTGAAGGAGTCCAGGTGGCTGATGAGTTTTCTGGTTTCTCCCCCCCCCCCCCCTACCCCTTCAGGCTCTGGTCCAGAAGCTGGTACCTCGGGTCCTCACTCCCTTGTTGATCCGCAGGGTGTTCCCCTGTTTGATCCTGACAACCTTCACCACCCCAGGTCGGCTGAATGGTTACCCATACCTCACGTGGCCCACTATTTGGAGAATAGAGTGAGGAAGCCGCTCTCCAAGGAGACCCAGAATAAGTTGAAGGCAGAATGCCCCTGTCCCCTGATACCAAATAAGGTGTGCGAAACACCAAATGTGGATCCCAAAATGATCCAATTCCTTTCAAAATTGGGCTTTAATCCCTGCAAAGGCCTTGATTCCGCTCTCAGAGCTTGTCAAGACAAGCTCCTAGACAGTCTAGGACCCCTGACAAAAATGTTTGAAATGGCTGAAAAAGCCAGATCTGAGGGTACGGCCATAGACCCAGAAGAACTAAGTGGCTGGGCGCAACGTGCCATTTGTTTGATTGGGAATGCTAATTCCTCTCTCTCCATTGAACGGAGAAAAGCTCTTCTTATGAAGATTGAGCCCAAATTGTCCAATATGGCACTGACCGAGACGGGCAAGGAGGCCCAGGGGCTCCTCTTTGGGGATAGCTTCTTTAAAGATTTAGGGAAGTTTGTGGGAGCGTTTACTGCCCTTGACAAAGCGCAAAGCTCCATGCGCAGCGTTTTTCATGGGCGTGTCTCTAGCAGGGCCGGCAGCTTCAGGGGCCTACTGTCCGGCCGTGTCCACTTCCAGATGCGTGGAAACGCTCGAGGCTCCTATCAGCAACGTGCTTCGTTCCAGGACCAGAGGCAGCAGTCCTCCTTCTTCCCATCCAGGGGTCAGTCGTACCGTCCCAGAGGATTCAGAGGCTCTGTTGGTTCAAGACGTCCACTCGGTAAGTCCTCAAAATCTATGGTTTTCTTCCAGCCATTGTATCGGGGGCAGACTCCGAAATTTTTTACCTGCCTGGAGCCGTGTCACCTCCGATCCGTGGGTGCTTGCCACGGTTCAAGGATTCCAGATAGATCTGGTAGTTGCTCAGTTGTCACTTCCGGAGCCTCATCCGCTGGTCTTATCGGAATCGGCTCGGTCTCTCATGGACCTAGAACTCTATTCCCTTGTGGTCAAAGGAGCAATAGAGAGAGCTTCCCCCCATTCGGTCGGAATAGTCAGCTCTATCTTTTTAGTGGAAAAAAAGGGAGGTCAATTCCGTCCAGTAATAAATTTACAGAGACTGAACAGGTTTGTATGTTACCGCCATTTCAAAATGGAAGGGATTCATCTTCTCAGGGACCTTCTTCTCCCAGGGGACTGGATGGCGAAGTTAGATCTGAAGGATGCTTACCTGACGGTGCCTGTCTCCCCTCAGTCCAGACTACTCCTTCAATTTCGCTGGCACAACCTTCTCTGGCAATTCACGTGCCTACCGTTTGGCCTCTCGTCAGCCCCTTGGTGTTTTACCAAGTAATGAGACCGGTAGTGGCTTGGCTTCGCAGTCAGGGTATTCGTCTGGTGATTTATCTGGACGACATCCTCTTCATGGCTCAATCCCCATCGGAGCTCCTTTCTCATCTGCACTCTGCGATGTCTCTCATTACAGATCTTGGTTTTGTCCTCAACACCGAGAAATCCTGTCTGCAACCGTCCAGGTCGATAGAGTTTCTGGGTTTTGTCGTGAACTCCAGCGAGCTTTCCTTTTTTCTCCCGAGAACCAAGGTCAAGTCCATACGGAAGGAACTTCGTCACGCTCTGAGACTTCCTCAGTTGTCGCTTCGTCACTTAGCTCGCATTATTGGTCTCCTCTCCTCCTCCATCCAAGCGATTTTCCCGGCTCCTCTTCATTACCGGGCGTTACAACGGCTCAAGATCGCCCACTTACAAGCGGGGGCCTCCTATGCGGATCTGGTGACTCTGGATTGCGAGACGAGGGATGAACTTGCGTGGTGGATATCCAACCTCGACGCGTGGAATGGCAAGGCCATCGTGGGACCCCAACCCGACCTGGTTGTGGAATCAGATGCCAGCCTTCTCGGCTGGGGTGCTTACTGCAATGGGGTCTCCACCGGAGGTCCTTGGTCAGGCAACGAAACTCACCTTCATATCAACGCTCTGGAACTTTTGGCAGGTTACTTTGCCATACGCAGCTTCACCAGCGACAGGATTTCGGCTTGCATCAGACTCAGGATGGACAATGTGTCTGCAGTACGTTATGTCAATGCCATGGGGGGCACCCATTCTTCAATTCTGTCCCATTTAGCGAAGGAGTTTTGGACTTTTTGCCTCGACAAGGGCTTCACGGTAATCGCGGAATATATTCCAGGTCTCAGCAATACCTTCGCAGACTGGAGCTCTCGCCACTCATCGGATTTCAGCGACTGGAAATTAGATCCAACTGTATTCTCCTCCATCATGTCGACTTGGGGACCCCTATGTATAGATCTTTTTGCTTCTCGGTGGAACGCTCAGCTACCGCGCTTCTACAGTTGGAGACCAGACCCGTTGTCGGAAGCTGTGGATGCCCTTCTTCAGGATTGGTCGGATCATCGAGCTTACGCTTTTCCTCCGTTTACTCTCATTCCGCGGGTGCTGTCTCAAGTTCGTCGTCAACAGGCGGACTTGGTGCTGGTCGTGCCCTTTTGGCAAGCCCAATCGTGGTTTCCTCAACTCCTGGAACTTCTAGTGGAGGACCCCCGACTTCTCCCATCATTTCCGGATCTCCTTCACGGACCCCTGGATCAACATCATCCTCTGGTGACAGACGGCTCTCTCACTCTCCTCACGTGCAGAGTTTCGGGGAACAGTGGAATGTCTCGGGCGTATCGAGAACAACTCGTATCCTTTTGGAGAGCGCATGGGCTCCCGGCACCAGACGGGCCTATCAATCAGCTTGGAATCGCTGGTCTGGTTGGTGCACGGGACGGAGTTTGGATCCCTTTTCAGCACCTGTGACGGACATGCTCGATTTCCTGTCATCCCTGTTTGAGGAAGGTAAGGCCTATAGGTCCATTAACCTTTTCCGCTCTGCCATCTCTTCTCGCCACCAGGGTTTTGCGGGTTGCCCGGCGGGTCAGCACCCCTTGGTGTGTCGACTCCTTAAAGGATCTCATCCACCCAGACCACGTTTCACTAACTCCTGGGATGTGATGCTGGTCCTTCATTTTTTCACGGCCTGGCCCCTCAATTCGGATTTATCTCTTCGCCAATTTTCGGCAAAGTTGGTCACCCTTCTGTGCTTAATTTCCTGCAAAAGGGTCTCGGACGTACGAGCCTTGGATTTTGATGCCTTATCTTTTACTCCTAGCGGGGTTTCCTTTAACGTATCTCGCCGCACCAAAACTAATATCCGGTCGGTTTGCTATCCGGCCTTTCCGGATAACGTTTCCCTTTGTCCAGGGCAATGTTTGCAGGAGTATTTAGGATGCACGTCTTCCTTACGTAATCCGCTTTCTCCACAACTTTTCATTTCTTTCCGCAGACCTTTTCTTCCGGTCACTAGTGTCACCCTTTCCCGTTGGGTTAAATGGATTTTGTCTCAGGCCGGAGTTGATACGTCTATCTTCACGGCTCATTCGATTAGAGGAGCCTCTGCTACATCCATGACTGTTGCCGGAGCCCGTTTGGAGGATGTCCTACGGTTGGTGGATTGGTCTAGGGCTTCTACGTTTAGGGAGTTTTACTTCAGACCGCCTCCTCATGCTTTTTCTACTGTAATGTCGTCACTTTAAACTTGCAATACGAAGCCTCCGTGTCGTGTTATAAAATTGCATGATTTTCCTATTTTATGACGTAAAGTCATGATTTTATTAAAGACACGGAGGCGAGTATTGCCCACCCGACTTTTTCCCCCCACATTTTTCAGGTCCTGATGTTCGTATTACCGTATATTATTATTTTTTATATTATATATATTATCGTTATTTATTTACGTTCTATTTGTTGGATATTGTTTATATTATATATTTTATATTGATCTTTTATCGCCACACGATTGGATATGTTTCCATTTCTATGTATTACCTTCGTCTTCTTTTTCTGTTGTCTCCTTAGGCTGACTTCTGGTTTTCACCACGTGATGTTTCCAAGAAATTCTTAGTTCTGGTTGACCGCTGTTCCGGTTGAGTTCCGGTGTTCAGGTTCTAGTTCCACGGATCCCAGTTAGTGTCCGGTTGGAGGAGTATCGGTTTGGTTTCGTGTATGGATCGGCTAGTCACATCAAAGAAAGAGGAAGATATGTAGAGGGAGCTATTTATGGACTGGCTGATGGGAGGGGTTATTTGGGGGTTTGTCATTCACTTTTTTATGTTAACTCTTTGCTGCTGAGGAATTTAGTAAAGAAAGAGTTATGCAATACTCGCCTCCGTGTCTTTAATGAAATCATGACTTTACGTCATAAAATAGGAAAATCATGCAATTCCCATTGCTTACTCCATGCTATTTATTCACTTTGCTCAAAAAAATAAATTCCCACTAGTCCTTCTTGGTCTTGATGTTGAAAAGGCCTTTGTTCGAGTTAACTGGTCTTTTATGAAGTTGACACTACAGCGTTTTAAGTTTCCCCCAGCGTTTATACCAGGCATCCTCAAGCTGCGGCCCTCCAGCTGTTGCAAAACTACAACTCCCAGCATGCCCGAACAGCCTACAGGTTGGTCTCCAACTGTACGAGGCAAGGCTGCCCCTTATCACCCTCACTTTTCATACTGGCCATTGAAACTCTTCTTCAACATATCAGACAAGACCCTAAAATCAGTGGGCTAATTCCTGGGAGTGAAGACTTAAAGGAAACCTGTCACCAGTTTTATGGTGTCCTAACTAAGGGCAACATAAATAAGTGATTGATTCTCTTAGCACAATGCTGGGTCACTTTCTTTAATTGACCCAGTCAATCTGCCAACATCTTGTATTGAAAAGCTCCAGCTGATAATGATGAGTCATGAATATTCATGAGCTAATGACTCTCCCCGTCCACCTGCTGCTGAATGACAGTTATTTTCCATCTGAACCAGCAGCAGGTGGGCAGGGGAGTGGCTATAGCTCTGAATTAAATATACGCTGGACTCCAATTAGCTCATTAGCATGCGGCATCTTTGTGTGTATATTATGAGGTAACCATCTGTCACACCAGTAAGTGAATACATCTAAGGTACTTTTTAGCAGTTAATGATTGTATATAATTAGTTAGATTATAATCAAATATCCACATGACAGGTTCCCTTTAAAGGTAACAGCATTCAGCCAACGACCTGTTGTTTTTGGTCTCCAACCCAGTTTAAGGCCTTCCTAAACTGGTTATTACCTTAGATAACTTTCTGACTTTAACCCCTTCACTACCAGGCCATTTTACATTTTTGTTTTTTACTCCTAGCCTTCCCAGAGCCATAACTTTTTTATTTTTCCATTCACATGACTGTATGAGGGCTTGTTTTTTTGCAGGACAAGTTGTACTTTCCAATGGTACCATTTACTTTTGGATACAATATAGCGGGAAGCTGGAAAAACATTTTGATTGGGGTGAAAATATAAAAAATAAAAAACACAATTCTGCCACAGTTTTATGGGTTTTGTTTTTACAGTGTTCCCTATGCGGTAAAACTGACTTGTGCCCTTCATTCGCCAGGTTAGGTCGATTACAACAATACCACATTTATGTAGTTCTTATTGTGTGTTAATACTGGAAGAAAATAAGAACTTTGGAAAAAACAATTTTTTTCTTTACATTACAATATTAAGATCTCCATAACTTTTACAGAGACTACAGCGCTGGGCGAGGGCTCTTTTTTTTTGTGTGTATGACTTTTTGATAACTTTTTATTCAATTTGTTTGGGGAGGGGAAGTGACAGAAAATGACTAAATGACGATTCTGATGGATTTTCCATTACACTATTCATTGTATGGGATAAATATTTTTCGATTTTAATAGTACAGGCGTTTTTTGCAAACAGTGATGCCTTGTTTGTTTGATGTTTATTTTTTGACAATTTTCATTTTGGGGAAAGGGGGATCAAAGAAATCATTTAATTGCTTCTCTCATAGACTCCAATGCATTAGCATTTCACTATGTTCATATGGAACCCTGCCACAGACAGTGTCTCCATAGGAACCTATCTGCAGCAGCCTCGGATCATTCAGAGGACGGAGGATGAAGCACACACTATTCAACTCCCCCAATCAACACTAGGGGAATCTGTTGCATGCCCAGGACCACAACATCTGAGGGGTTAAATGTGTGCCATCAATGTTATCGTCAATAGCATACATTAGCCCGAGGTGTCTGGTGTTTAAAACAGCAATCACCCAGATGCTATGGCATCTGCTTCACTCACGAGTGGGCTCCATATTTAAATACCCGACTTCTACCGTAAATTTACTGTGGGCAGTTAGGAAGGTGTTAAAGTAAATTATGGCAAATCAGAGATCTTGAATATATCCATTGCTTGGTCTGAGCTTTCCCAACTGAAATCATCATCCACCTTCTCGTGAAAAGAGAAATCAGTTAAGTATCTAGGGGTATGCATCTACAAACCCCCTTCGGATTTATATCAACTAAACTTCTTGACAACCTGACGCGCTTTTTACGAGAATATGATTTCCCTATCATGTCTTAGATGGGGAGGAATAACTTGTTAACGTCTTACACGGTCCCCCAATTGCTTTAAGTCATGCAAATGATCCCAATCTACCTACCATCTTATTATTTACAATCTATTCGGTCACTATTTTCTAGATTCTTCTGGAGGGGATGGAGACCCAAGTTGTCACATGGCTTGCTAATCCAAAAGAGAGAGGAGGCCTAGGTTTACCTGATATCTCGGCTTACCACAAGGTTATACTTTTGTCCTGCTAGCTTGATCCTGTCGCCCCCTATAGAGATCCCATTCTCTCCACTTTGTTAGAACGCTCTTATGGACCCTCTCTACAAGATGATCTGTGGCTGCCTGACCCTAAAAAGTTCAGAGCCCCCATGTATCAGCTTTTGTGGTGTAGCATATGTGAAACCTAGTGGTCCATGTGTCTGACTTTGGCATCTCCACCGACTCCACTCTCTCTAGTAAGTCTCCTAACCAGACTGCTCACTCTCGAGGTTTCCTCATACCAAGACAAGTGGAATAAACTGTGTTCTCTCCCACTTAAGTCTCTACTAGGGAACAGAACAGTACCTGATCTCAAGTCCTTCGTTCGACTCTATAGTGATTCTTCTTCCACCTTCCTGTATTATTGCCGTTTTAAACAAATTTGCACATCTGCTGTGAACATCTTCTCTTTTCAACGGCTACTCACTGAGCTTGAAGGAACTTTATCTACCACTAATCCGGCCAAAAGATTGATCTCCTTTTCATACCATAATTTTACTGTATTGAAACTCAAGAAGAACATTAAAGAAGTACTCCCGTCGACCAGTATGTCAAAACAGTTCTTCCTGTTGCTTCATCCCTGCTACAAGTCTCCTTTCTGCTTTTACTGTGCTGGTCTGGCATATTTATGTGCCTTTCTCTCTACTATATTCATTAAAAATGGCTGCTGCTCTTTCAAAATTCCTTCCCATGCAGCGTCCCACATCTGTGTGAAAAAGGAACACTTCAAACATCTGCATATCTGTACTTATTGAATTATAATGTATTGTATTCCTTATTTTCTGACTGGCAATGTCATTTCATCCATTCGCCCCTAGGTGGTGAAGGAACCACATAGTATATATAAAGAGGGGGTGTGTCTAGCTTGGAGGAGAATGTTAGCGGAGAGCAGTATGTAGTCGGAGTAAGAAGCAAGTCCATGGAGGAAGGAGACAGTCCTAGGTCATCATGTAACAGCTGTACTTTTCTCTGGGCCCTGATCCAGCCTAGAGAAGATATCGGCAGAGGACCAGCACCAGACAGTGAGTCTATACACAGAGATGCAAGGATACTATTGAGGGTAACAGCTAACCAAGGCTTATAGACCTCATTAGCACCAGTGATCAGGAGAAGCTTACAGAGTGCCTGAACACAACCAGACAGCCTAGGCCAAGTTGCCATTATCACTGAATTATCCTTCCGGGTGGTAGTGAGAAGCCATAAAACAAGTTCTAGAAGATTTTCCTGGCAAAGAATGAAGCAGATGTGTTTGCCTGCCGTGAGGGAGACGCCCTTAACCCCTTCCCAACCCATGACGTACTGGAAACCACTGCGTTCCCGCAATTTGACATAATAGTACGTCATGGTGATGCGCGCGCGATCACTGCAGGGGCCCAGCAGTCCCTGGTAGCCGGGCCCCTGCTGTATCAGCCACCATCGCTGTAGATGCCGGCGGATTAACCCCTTCTATGCTGCGGTCCGCGCTGACCGCGACATAGAAGGGGTTTGTGTCGGGTGAGTGAGCGCATCGAGTCCCCGCACTGCTGTGGCCGGGACAAGATGTGTCAGAAGGCAGCCCGATGCCATGCAGAGGCTGCCCAATGCCTTGCACGGCATCAGGACCTGCCTTCTAAGGGTGCTGAGGAGATCCAGCCTCAGGCTGGGTCTCCTAGGCAACCCGTTTGTGTACTACTCACTGTAGTACACGCACAGACAATGCATTACAATACAAATGTATTGTAATGCATTGCAGAGGGGATCAGACCCCCAAAAGTGAACATCAGAAATAAAGTAAAGAAAAAAAGTTTAAAAAAGTGTTTTTAATAAAATTAATAAAGTAATAAAATTAAAGTAAAAAAAGAAAAAAAAATGCCCCTTTCCTCTCATTTTATAATAAAAAACAGAAAAAAAACAACACACATATTAGGTATCACCGCGTCTGTAATGACCGGCTCTATAAATATATCACATGATCCACCCTGTCCGATAAACACCAAAAAATAAATAAAAACAATGTAAAAAAAAGCCATTTTTGTCACCTTACATCACAAAAAGTGCAACACCAAGCGATCAAAAAGGCATATGGCCCACAACATGGTATCAATAAAACCGTCACCTCATCCCGCAAAAAATGAGCCCCTACCTAAGACAATCGCCCAAAAAATAAAAAAAACTATAGCTCTCAGAACATGGAGACACTAAAACATAATTTTGGGGTTTCAAAACTGCTATTATTGTGCTAAAGTGAAATACATAAAAAAATATACATATTAGGTATCGCCACGTCCGTATCAACCATCTCTATAAAAATATCACATGACCTACCCCCTCAGGTGAACACCGTAAGAAAATAAAAATAAAAACTGTGTAAAAAAAAGGCATTTTTGTCACACTACATCCCAAAGATTGCAACAGCAAGTGATCAAAAAGGTGTATGCCCCCCAAAATAGTAACAATCAGACCGTAACCTCATCCCGCAAAAAATGAGACCCTACCTAAAAGAATCTCTCAAAAAATAAAAAAGCTATCGCTCAGACAATGGAGACACTAAAATATGATTATTTTTTGCTTCAAAACTGCTATTATTGTGCTAAAGTGAAATAAATAAAAAAAAGTATACATATTAGGTATCGCCACGTCTGTAACAACCAGCTTTATAGAAATATCACATGACCTAACCCCTCAGGTGAACACCGTAAAAAAAAAAAAAAAAAAACTGTGTAAAAAAATAAGCCATTTTTGTCACCTTACATCACAAAAATTGTAACAAAAAGCCATATACCCCCCAAAACAGTACCAATCAAACCGTCACCTCATCCCGCAAACATTAGTCCTTACCTAAGACAATTGGCCATAAAATAAAAAAGCTATGGATACACTAAAATATCATTATTTCGGTTTCAAAAATGCTATTATTGTATAAAACTTAAATAAATAAGAAAAAGTTGACATATTAGATATTGCCACGTCTATAACGATCTGCTCTATAAAAAAGTCACATGACCTAATCCCTCAGGTAAACGCTGTAAAAATAAATAAATAAAAACTGCGCCAAAACAACCAATTTTTATGGTCCCCTTGCCCCATAAAGTGTAATAATGAATGATCAAAAAATCATATGTACCAAAAAATGGTGCCAATAAAAACGTCAACTCTTCCTGCAAAACACGAGCCCCTGCACAAGACGATCGGCAGAAAAATAAAAAAAATAGGGCATTCAGAAAATGGAGATACAAAAAATAAAAACGGTGCCAAAACATCCATTTTTTGGTTACCTTGCCTCACAAAAAACATAATATAGAGCAATTAAAAATCATATGCACCCCAAAATAGTACCAATAAAACTGGCACCTTATCCCGTAGTTTCCAAAATGTGGTCACTTTTTTGAATTTCTACTGTAGGGGTGCATCAGGGGGACTTCAAATGTGACAAGGCATCTAAAAACCAGTTCAGCTAAATCTGCCTTCCAAAAACCATATGGCGTTCCTTTCCTACTGCGCCCTGCCGTGTGCCCGTACAGCAGTTTACGATCACATGTGGGGTATTTCTGTAAACCGCAGAATCAGGGTAATAAATATTGAGTTTTATTTGGCTGTTAACCCTTGCTTTGCTACTGGAAAAAATGGATTATAATGTAAAATCTGCCAAAAAAGTGAAATTCTGAAATTTCATCTCCATTTTCCATTAATTCTTGTGGAACACCTAAAGGGTTAACAAAGTTTGTAAAATCAGTTTTGTATACCTTGAGGGGTGTAGTTTCTAAAATGGAGTCATTTTTGGGTGGTTTCTATTATGTAAGCCTCACAATGTGATTTCAGACCTGAACTGGTCCTTAAAAAGTGGGTTTTCGAAATTTTCCGAGATTTGCTTCCACACTTGGATCATTTCAAGATTTGCTTCCAATATTCTAAGCCTTCTAACGTCCCCAAAAAATAAAATGTCATTTTCAAAATTATCCAAACATGAAGTAGACATATGGGAAATGTAAAGTAATAACTATTATATGAGGTATCATCATCTATTATAAAAGTAGAGAAATTGAAATGAGAAAATTTGGGAATTATTTATTTTTTGTAAATTTGGGATTTTTTCACAAATAAAAGTGAAATATATTGACGTAAATTTATGACTATCATGTAGTACAATGTGTCACGAGAAAACAATCTCAGAATGGCTTGGATAAGTAAAAGTGTTCCAAAGTTATTACCACATAAAGTGACACATGTCAGATTTGCAAGAAATGGCCTGGGCAGGAAAGTGAAAACAGGCCCGGGGTTGTAGGGGTTAAAGGAATACTCATAGATAAATAATTATTAGCATCTTTAGTGCCAGTGGGCTGTGAAATAAATATAGGATTTCCATCAGGATCCTTGCCTGTCAAGAGTCTACTCCTAAAAGGACAATTCCTCATAGACATTTGTCACTACCAGAAAATAGAATACCCTTGAACTTGTTATGCATACAAAAGCTTTCCATTGATGAACTGTACCAACTGTTCAGAGACTATTGATCTTCAGTAAATGTTCAACTGGTTTACAATGACTCCTCATTCTTACAATTACTACTTTCAACATTTGCACCTAATGGTGCTGGCGTCATGGACACAGGGGCCCATCCACAAGCACCCTACACATCACCACCATCAAGGGCACCTCAACCAACATCTGGCTGGTGTTTCCTGCAACGGAGAGTGCCCCGGAAGATCTTGTGCTGTCTTCCCATCCACTGCACTGCCGACCCAGGAAGGCATCTGCTAACCTTGAGTACAAACAACCACTTCCCCCATCGGCCCACCGTGAGCCTCACGTGTTTTCCCCTGCGGTCCGGCACGCTGCACCCATGTTGCTGCAGCATTACTTACAAGTCCCAGAATACTGCTTTCTGAAGGGGGAGTGTAAATGAGGGTGGGTGTTTCCTCCATAATGTTGTTTCCACCCACTGATCCTCCTCTTGGCAGTTTGTGTTCTCATCAAAACACTTAGGGTACTTTCACACTAGCGTTTTTCTTTTCCAGCCTAGAGTTCCGTCACAGGGGTTCTATACCGGAAAAGAACTGATCAGGTATATCCCCATGCATTCTGAATGGAGAGGTTTCCGTTCAGGATGCATCAGGATGTCTTCAATTCAGTCATTTTGACTGATCAGGCAAAAGATAAAACTGCAGCATGCTACGGTTTTATCTCCGGCGAAAAAAACAGAAGACTTGCCTGAATGCCGGATCCGGCAGTTTTCCCCATAGGAATGTATTAGTGCCGGATCCGGCATTCAAAATAACGGAATGCCGGATCCGTCCTTCCGATCTGAGAATGCGCAGAGCGGTAAAAATGTGAAAAAAGATACAAGACGGATCCGTCTGTCCACATGACAAGCAGAGAGACGGATCCGTTCTTGCAATGCATTTGTGAGACGGATCCGCATCCGGATGCATCTCACAAATGCTTTCAGTCACATGCAGATCTGCGGATCCGGCGGGCAGTTCCGACGACGGCACAGCTTGCCGGATCACACTGCTGCAAGTGTGAAAATAGCCTTATTTGATTAAAGTAGTATTCCCATCTCAGGCAATGGGGGCATATCACTAGTATGTGCCTCCATTGTCTGATAGGTGCGTGACACACCTCTGGGACCCGCACCTATCTCGTAAACTGAGCTGACAAAGTGAAGGAAGTGACCGCGCAAGTGTGGTGTGCCCTCCTTCACTTTGCCAGCTCAGTTTACTAGATAGGTGCGGTTCCCAGACGTGTGACCCGCACCTATCAGACAATGGGGGCATATACCAGTGATATACTCGCATTGTCTGAGGTGGGAATACTAATTTAAATTATGATGTTTAATTTTCTAATATAAAAGGGCTTATAGGATAGCTAACATAGATCTATGCATCTGCTGTTTGTTTCATTTATTTGCTAAGTGTATCCTATGTTTGTGTGCGGTGGCATGTTTGACGTCCGCAAAGTGTCGTTGTTCAACAAGTGTCAGGCAGTTAAACATGGCATGGATCTAACATCCTTTAGTTACTGTGACTGCTGTACTGCATAATAACTCTGCTTGCTGTTCATCTCATCCTGCATAATAATTACATATGATATATGCATCTTTTAGTAACCCTGCTTGCTGTGTATCTCATTCTGCATAATCCTGCATAATCATCACATATGGTATATGCATCTGTTCTGGTTCTGGCCAAGCTGCCAGTTCGGTTGATGTACTGCTCCGAATTGATTAGTGTACGTGCACGGAGAGATCAGACTGAGACAACTCACAGCACGGAGTTAAACAGGATCTCTAGTTTATTTCGTAAAACAACACACAATACATAGGTTTTACGACAGGGAGGGGGGGTGAAAGATAAAGTATATCTTTCCTATTGGCTACAAACACTCTACTTTTTCTACTTCTTCTGTAACCTTGACGGCCAGAAGAAGAAATTCCTCCACCCTCCCCCCTGGCTCGTGGGAGATACCGTTACTTCTCATGCTTTGCAACTGCTTGCTTGAGCTGAATGGAAACCTCTCTGTAACTGCTTGCTTGAGCTGAACGGAAACCACAAAGAAACACATGATAAAATACAAAATAAGATTCTAGTTTATAGGTGTTGGCTGAATGCCTGGCCGCCATCTTAGCTAAACATAGTCCTCAACAAGCAAGTATCCATTTTGTATCAATAGTCCATAACAGTCCCCCCTTGGAAACTTGATTGTAGACTTTCCCTTCGCCTAGCGAATCCCCTGGGCATACCATTCGTATCCTCTTCACCCGCAGTGGCGACAACCTACCCCTTATAGGTAGGCTCCCGGTTGCTCGGACTTGTGGTAATACCCTGGGATTCATCTCACCCTATCTCAGCCAGGCATCATTGTGAGGAGGGGGAGCTGTGTTGAACGATGTTTCCTTCTGTCCTTCCTCATCGTAGAGGAGCATAATAGGTCGTTCATCAGTTTTCTTCATTCTTTTTGAAATGCGGGTCACACAAATAAGAACGAGCTTAATCACTACATATATCACCAATAGTATTAGGGCTACCTGCAATATTACTTGGACAATTCCCATGAACCAACCCCCAATACCTTTGAACCAGTTATTGGGGTTAAGGGGAGAGAAGGTATCAGACCACCATGTATCTTTATCAGCTTTATGTGCATCCAGCCATTTATCTCTTAAATCCGCCATCTTCTCTATATCCACCTTAACTTGCAAATTACCCTGCGGGTCTATGTAATGGCAACAAGAGGGTCCCACAACCTGGCACATACCTCCATCTTTAGCTGTAACATAATCTAGAACTAATGTGTGTTGGTTGGTGACGATGATTAACTGGTTTTGCACAATGTTTGAGGTATTCATAAGTCTCATCACCTCCCATATTTGGTCATCCAGGTAGTCTGTTGCTACTACCAGATGATCCCACATCTGCATTATCATGGGATATATGAAGATGGAACTAACAATTTTGTTGGTAATGCTCATCTCTACTACATGTGGCTTGCCATTTGGTCTGGGTGTGTTATCTTTGGCCCTACGGTACAAGGTGTGTTTAGGTACTGCATTTATGTCAATTTCAGAGTGTGGTACTATAAAGGTAGCAGGAGTAAGCCTGGCGATGGTGCACAGTCCTGTGACATTCTCGGATAACCATTTGTATGCTTTGTGTCCACAAACTAAGTATATGTCGTCTGGAACTGCTACTGCTGTGCCATTGAATAATCGGGTAATTAGTTTGGCTAATTGTGTCCCTTTCGCCAACTCATATCCTTTTGACTGACTTTCGGTGTCGTTAGCTAATATACCTGTCCGGAGATCCTGTACAGTACGGTTGTTACAGGGCAGATCCTTTCCGTTCTCAGCATCTACACCAATACACTGCACGTGGCTGTCTGTTTTTGAATCATTGCAACCTGAGTGTATGTGTGGACTAAATGTCATACCTTTGGTTTGTACTTGGAGACAATAACAGTGTGTCCAGCTAGGAAAACATGTGACATTAGCCCAGTGTCTCTCTTGCCAAGGGCTAGAGCTATGATCTACCGAGGGTCCTGATCTGTTTATCATGAGCCATGGGGCATCTGCCCACCCTGCAACAGGTAAGGCTACTTCCTTGTCCTTGTTTGTACTGGATTTAACTTGGTGTATACTAGTGAGAAAGATGGTAGAATTAGACAGGTCAATCAGTTCAGAAAGGTCCAGGGGTATTGCAAAATAAGGCATACTGGTTGAACTCACGGGACTGTGGGTACAGATCCAACAATCTCTCAGAGTTTCAGTCTCCTTCAACCCCTGGACTAAAATTTGATGGTGCCGTATCAGTGAATTGTCCCATTCATCACCCAGTGGCGTGAATACTGCAGATATGCCCACTGTCAAAGTCATGATCAGTATGTGAATCCTCATGGCTTATGGTTCCTGGGACGGTGGGACAGCCTTCACTCTTTTACAATGTGAAGCGTGGATCCAGGTGGGTCTCCCTTCGAGTTTCACAGAGGTTGGGGTGGTCAGCAACACCTGGTAAGGTCCCTCGTATCGTGGTTCGAGGGTGCTTCTGACGTGTTTCTTGACCACCACCCACTCTCCAGGTTTGAGAGTGTGGCTTCCCTCCAGGGAGTTAGGATCTGGAATGGAAGAGAAAACTTGTGCATGTATATTAGACAATTGCTTGCTCAAGGCTATCACATATTTTGCAACAGATTCATAATGCATTTGTAACTGTTGTGGGAAATACTGTCCCATTCTTGGCCCTGTTCCAAATAAGATCTCATATGGGGTTAGTTTGTGTGGGGGCCTTGGTGTATGCCTAACTGAAAAGAGGGTTATAGGCAAACACTGAACCCAATTAAGCCCTGTCTCCCTGGTCATCTTCAGCATTTTAGATTTTAACACCCCGTTCAATCTTTCGACTTTGCCGCTGCTTTGGGGCCTGTATGGGGTATGATACGCCAGGTGTGACCCTACCATCTTCCAGACCTCTTGGGTTAGACTAGCAGTGAATGCTGGGCCCTGATCACTCTCAATGACCTCAGGTACTCCGAACCTACAGACAAGCTCCTGCATCAGTTTTTTTGCAGTAGTGGTTGCTGTCTGGTTTCGGACGGGGTAGGCTTCTGGCCACCCAGAGAACAAGTCTATCACTACTAGCACATATTGAAACCCTTGGCACATTGGCATCTGGATATGATCGATTTGTATCCTCTGAAAGGGATATAAGGCTTTCGGGAGACATTTTCTGGGAGTGGGCTCGGTTCTGCCGGGGTTACACTCTGCACAGATGAGACACGCTTGAGTATGTCTCACCAGGACAGGGGTTATCCCTGGGGCCACCCATATTTTGTCAATTAGTTCTTTCATGATGGTTTTGGATTGGTGGGTGGGCCCATGGGCCACTGAGGCTATTAGGGGATAAAGAGCTCTGGGTAGGCAGACTCTCTTTCCTTGTGTCCAGAGTCCAGATTCTTCTTCGAGGGCTGATTCTTTCAGCCAGATTTCCTTTTCCCTGGGAGTGGCCTGTTTCTGCATTTGTTTCAGTAGGTCCCATGTGATTTCTTCTTGTTCCAGGTCCTCCTGTGTTATCATAATCTGGTCTGACTGGACTCTTTCCTCTTTCACTGCTGCTTCCTTGGCCGCTTGGTCAGCTAGGGCGTTTCCTCTGGCCTCAGGGGTGTCAGCTCGAGTATGGGCCTTTACTTTGATCACTGCCACTTGGTTGGGCAGGAGTATTGCTGCCATTAGGGCTGCTACTGCTGAAGCATTCTTGATTGGGGTTCCTGCGGCTGTGATGTAATCCCGGGCCTTCCATATTACTCCTAAGTCATGAACTACTCCAAAGGCATATCTAGAATCTGTGTAGATATTGGCGGTAGAGTCTTTTGCCATAAGGCAGGCTTCAGTGAGGGCAATGAGTTCAGCTTCTTGTGCTGACTGGTCTAGGCGCAATTGTCTTGCACACAGCACTTCATGTTCACTTGTGACTGCCATGCCTGTATGGAACTTCCCCTTGTCATCGGCGTACCTTGAGCCGTCCACAAAGAGAATCCAATGAGGGTTTGTCAGAGGAGTGTCTTGGACTGATGGTGGTGTCCCTACTTCAGCTTCCATCATTGTGATGCAATCATGTTCTTGTTCCTTGTAAAGAGAGTCGGTTGAGGCCCATAGTTCTTCTTCCTGAAGATCCTCTTCAGCATGTAGATCAATAAAATCTTCAGAATCTCCATTACACTCCCCCCTTGGAAGAGGAAGGAGTGCAGCAGGATTGAGGATGAGGCACCTCTGAATGGTGACATTATCTGGCAGAAGCAAACTACACTGAAGCCGGAGGTGGCGCTGTGCAGTGAGGTGTTTAGGTTGAGTCTGCTGGAGGATGGCAGAAATGTCATGGGGAGCCAGAATAGTGAGGGGATGACCCAGCACAACGTCAGATGTGACGTTTAGAAGAGAGCTGGCAGCATGGATAGCTCTGACACAGGAAGGGGCAGCTCTGGCTACCGGGTCAAGACGCTTAGAACAGTAACCCAAGGGTCGATTGCGGCCACCATGAGTTTGAGTGAGGACTCCAGTGGCGTGACCTTGGCGTTCCATGACATACAGCCGGAAAGGAAGGTTGTAGTTGGGGATGCCAAGAGCAGGGGCAGATGCAATGGCGGCCTTCAATGACTGAACAGCTTCTCCGGCCTCCATTGTCATCTGGAAAGGAGTAGCAGCATTGCGAGGTATACAGTCATATAAGGGCTGCATGAGGACAGAAGCATCAGATATCCAAGGCCTGCAGTAGGAGATGAGTCCCAGAAAGGTTTGCAGCTGATGGGGAGTGTCCGGGAGTTGGATGTCAGAGATAGCCTTCTTCCTCGCCTCAGTTAGGTGCTTGTGACCTTGAGAGATGCAATCACCTAGGAAGACAACTTTGGGGAGACACAGTTGTAGTTTGGCTTGTGAGACTCGACATCCAGCAGAGGCTAAAAACTGGAGAAGTGAGACAGATTTTGTCATGCAGATTTGGGGAGAGACCGCACAGAGGAGAAGGTCATCCACATACTGGAGGAGTTCCACATCCGGGTGATCTGCTTGCCAGGGTTGCAGAACAGAGGACATAGCCTTGCTGAAGCAGGAAGGGCTGTTTTGAGCCCCTTGAGGCATAACAGTCCAGGTGTACTGTTTGCCTGCATGTGTGAAAGCAAAAAGAAACTGACATTTCTCATGTAAGGGAACAGAAAAGAATGCATTGGCCAGATCAATGACAGTGAAAGTAGTGGCAGTGGGTGGAATGCCAGCAAGGAGTGTGTGCGGATTGGGGACAATAGGTGTCTCAAGAACAGTAGCCTCATTGACAGCTCGGAGGTCCTGCACCATGCGGTACGTTGGAGGCTGTCCTTTCTCCCTTTTCTTCCGTACTGGGTAAAGGGGTGAGTTACAGGGAGAAGTAGTGATCTTGATTGCCCCATTCTGCAGGAGGGCCTGCACCTGGAGGGTAACAGCATCCTGTTGTGAGATAGAAAGCGGATATTGCGCTTTGTATGGCAGAACCTTGGGATCCTTCAGGGTCACAGTGACCGGTGGGACATTGAGGCGTCCGATATCATGGGGTCCTTTGGTCCAGAGAGTATCGGGGATGAGGTGCAAAATGGTTTGCAGCGAATCCCCTTGCTCATATAAATCAGTGCAGAATTTTATTGTCAGACATCCAGCAGCCGTGGGTGTCACATAATTTGAGTGAAAACCACAAAGACCAAGAAGCAAGACAGTTTCTTATCAGAAAGAGGATCTTAAACTAACACAGCAGAAACTAACATTTCTGTGAAAAGAAAAAAGGTGGGGGTCAACTGATCCCCCGTAGCTGTCCTGCAATGTGGTGGAATGATCTGCTAATCTTGCTTTCGCCCATTTGTCTGTAATTGTTCTATAAATAATTCTCCAGACTCATGATCCCGGGGGTCAAAGTTAGCACCTTTAAGTTCAGGGATGTGGATTTGATCCATTATCAGTGTGGAGTATTCACCTGTCTTGTTTTCCACTATACTTTGCAGGTCCAACCATGTGCACCCATAGGTTTGATGCACTTGGGACAGTTTCCTGAAAAAGGGCATGGGATGGGTCTCAGGGTCAGGCAGTAAATTCACTATGGTGAATAACTGTTGTGGGGATGTGGATTCTGCAGCACCGTCTGCATCCCCCTGTTCTGCTTCATCAGGTTGCCCTCCTACCATTATAGGAGTAAGGGTGGCAGGTGAGTGTGGTAGCATGAATGTACCGTCCGGGTTAACCATGGGGTACAAGGTAGTAGGAAGGGGCAAGGGTGACATAGAAGTTACGGGGGGGGGGGGTCCGGACCGAATGATATTAAAGGTCCGTTCATGGGCGTTGCCTGGGGACAAGATGGCGCTGTAGCTAACACGGGAAGTGATGGGACGTGCCGGGGAGTAGTTACCAAGGTGTGGTTTTGTGGGTGGGGAGCCCCACAGGCAAGGCACGTATTTCGGGAGGAGGGATTCTGTTGACCACATGTTTTGCAGGTCCACCCACCTGCTTTCTTCCCGGCGCCATTATAGGGTGTTGGCAAGTCATGTATCAATGCAACACCAGGTTTACAGAAATATCTCTGTCTTTTCTCATCAAAATTTAGTTCTCCCCCCCCCCCCCCCGTCTGTTCAAATTCTTTACTACAGTCCAACCACACACGACCATGTCTGTCAATTTATTATCCTCTAACTTCTCTCTTTTCTCGTTTAACAACACTTGCCAGGTGGCACTACAAAGGATGCCTCCTTTACAGACACTATAACTCTTCTCCAACTTAGTTAATCCTTTTATGAAACGTTTGCTTCTCCTGTCCGCCACATACTGTTCAGGAGAACAGTAACCCTTCGGGACACTTTCCTCATTTCCCATCTTCTGGATCCTTCACCTTGTTCTGGACAACACAGAAACCCGATATAACACGAATGAGCCTAATGTCCCACACACTCTGGGTAGACACTGGCCGGTCTCCTCCCTTCTGTCGTCTCTCGGTCACAACACCAGGGTGACCGATTGACACTTTAGGCACTTTAGGAGACCTTTGGGTTTCTATCAGTCTGTGTTTCCGTTACAAAGGGTCGCACATTAAAAACAATAAACCACAATACATCAAGGAAGAACCCTTGCGTACTGTCTAATCGTCTCTCGCACCTACTGGAGCCGCCTAAAGACCTCTGTATAAAGTAATCACTGGACGTGAAGACCTTTGAGTCCCGGCAGCACACTCTGGGCTACCCTGAACCGCTCTCCACCCATCTGTGATCGTCCCCTTTATGGAGATTTGAGTCAGACGCCGGGCTGAACTCCGATACAGGCACACAGGAGAACTCCGTGTCTCAGTCAGTGATACTTGTCAACAGGATCTTCACAACTTATAGGCACAACACAGTACATCAAGACTTTAAAAAACATATGGGGTTCTTACTTTCATGCCCTCGAGGACGTCCCAGACTGCTTCCGCACCCCTCCCTCAGACGAACTCCAAGAGGCTACACCAGGGGACACTTTATAGGCAAGATGACTCAATTTTCTCACCTCATATCACGGGTTGCGATCCCGGTGTCCGTTAGTGCGCCTCTCCTCGTCTGGTCTCCGGGGGTACGGGAACAGAGGGTCCAATCCTCGAGCCCCACGTTGGGCGCCAAAATTGTTCTGGTTCTGGCCAAGCTGCCAGTTCGGTTGATGTACTGCTCCGAATTGATTAGTGTACGTGCACGGAGAGATCAGACTGAGACAACTCACAGCACGGAGTTAAACAGGATCTCTAGTTTATTTCGTAAAACAACACACAATACATAGGTTTTACGACAGGGAGGGGGGGTGAAAGATAAAGTATATCTTTCCTATTGGCTACAAACACTCTACTTTTTCTACTTCTTCTGTAACCTTGACGGCCAGAAGAAGAAATTCCTCCACCCTCCCCCCTGGCTCGTGGGAGATACCGTTACTTCTCATGCTTTGCAACTGCTTGCTTGAGCTGAATGGAAACCTCTCTGTAACTGCTTGCTTGAGCTGAACGGAAACCACAAAGAAACACATGATAAAATACAAAATAAGATTCTAGTTTATAGGTGTTGGCTGAATGCCTGGCCGCCATCTTAGCTAAACATAGTCCTCAACAAGCAAGTATCCATTTTGTATCAATAGTCCATAACACATCTTTTAGTAACCCTGCTCGCTGTGCATCTAATTCTGCATAATCCTGCATATAATCATCACATATGGTATATGCATCTTTTAGTAACCCTGCTCGCTGTGCATCTAATTCTGCATAATCCTGCATATAATCATCACATATGGTATATGCATCTTTTAGTAATCCTGATTGCTGTACATCTCATCCTGTATAATAACTCTGCTTGCTGCACATGTCATCCTAGATAATAATCACATATGGTATATGCATCTTTTAGTAATCCTGATTGCTGTACATCTCATCCTGTATAATAACTCTGCTTGCTGCACATGTCATCCTAGATAATAATCACATATGGTATATGCATCTTTTAGCAACTCTGATTGCTGTACATCTCATTCTGCATAATAACTCTGCTTGCTGTACATCTCACTTATGGTACATATGACTATGGTATGTGACTTACTCTGGTCACATGACCTTGATTCTAAGCATTCTATGCTGGGGCTGTAGTAGGAGGAATGAAGAGCTGCTGAGGGGCGGCGATGCCGCAGATGACAATCTTCCTTCAGACTTTTGGATCTGCACAGGAAGGAGAGAAACTGGCTTCTTGGGGAAGACATAAGTATACGGACAGAATGGTTAGCCCTATCTAAGTCACATGATGCAGTAACTGAAAATGAAGATGTGAATTTCTGTATAAACTAAGAATCTAAAACCGTAACTTTATTAGTAAAGGAGCTTTAATATCTATTTGCAATGCAAGTCTGAAAACAAACCATGGGAGTGGTTCTTTAATAGACGGCCTGTTTCCTATTTATAAAGAACCCTCCCTGTGCAAAATACACTGTGAAATGCGGTATTTTAATATAGGTTTCCCTAATCACAAATGGGCACAAAATAAGAAGCCAAAGAAACAGCCAATTCAGGAGATCAGTGGCAAAACTGATTTTTAATGGTCCACTTATCACATGTAGATAACTTTATAAGTTACATAACTATTAGCAATTATTAGGGTTGTTCAAAGTGGACAATTCAAAAATGCAAAGAACTGTCAATACTAAAAGGGTTCAGAATAAGGCTGGCGCTATGTGGTGACATTTGGCCACTTTCAAGTCATTGTGTGATTGTACAATATTCCTGCGACTAAGGCCTCATGCACACGACCGTGCCGTTTTTTTGTGGTCCGCAAACCGTGGATCCGCAAAAAACGGAAGGCGCCCCTGTGCCTTTCGCAATTTGCGGAACGGAACGGGCGGCCCATTGTAGAAATGCCTATTCTTGTCCGCAAAACGGACAAGAATAGGACATGCTATATTTTTTTTGCGGTGCCACGGAACGGTGCATTGGATGCGGACAGCGCACAGAGTGCTGTCCGCATCTTTTGCGGCCCCATTGAAGTGAATGGGTCCGCACCCGTGTCGCAAAAAATGCGGCTCGGATGCGGACCACAAAAACGGTCGCGTGCGTGAGGCCTAAGCCACACACAACTTCAATAGTTTCCTATGGGTCACATGAGACACATTTCAACTTGGATTTTTTACGACAATCGGGAACCACTGAGGTGATGCTTCATTAATGTTATCACTTTACTGTATCTTGCGGACTGTCAAAAATCAGCATGCAGCCCTAACCTAATGATGCGTTTGAAAATTCTTGGTGATCACCAAACCATCTATGAAGTGGTGGCGCAATGTTATGGTGTGTCATGCATTAAATGGGCTATTTTTCTATGGTGATCCCTGATTTTGTCTGTGCATAGGTGAAACAAATAACATGAAATGATTATTCTAGCACAATGGTTAAAAAAATCACAGCTAATATCTCACCGGTTTCCGACAGATCCCTGCTGTGCTGCACTTCCTGTTCTCAACACAGCAGGAAATTGCAGGGCATGCCGTTCAGCCAATCTGTGTCTGAGGCGGAGCCTCGATGCAGCCAGTGATTGGCTGATCAGCATTCCTAGCTATTTCCTGCCGTGTTGAGAACAGGAACAGGAAGTGGAGGGCATGAAAGGAGCTGTGCACTGCTAGAAAAGAAGCAGTGGGGAATCTGCAAGGTCAGTATAACCATTTGCAGGATATCTGAGACCATTTTTAATGTGCTGGAATACCCTTGTAATGACTTTTTTTTATCTTATTTATCTGTACTCTTCATTCCTTAAATTGTTCTAATAAAAATATTCTCAGATTCATTATCTGATTCCAGCTTTCATTATAAATGAACAGTTTAATCGGGCTGCGTGTAGGTAACACTAATGCTTTTGGATGATAATGTTTGTGTGACAAGGCGGCAGGTAGGAAGCTTGGCTATTATGATGTGCCCCTTTCCCCGTATTAGATTCTAATATCCAGTTCATGCATAAAAATCCATTTTCAGACTGCTTTGGATAAACAAAAGCTGAACGCCAATTGCTGCTGAGGTTAACATTGGTCCCTTTTAGTAAGGCTGAAATGCTATTGGTGTTCTGCACGTGTACCACATCTATTTTACTACTTCAAGCACTAAATATTATTTGGGTTATCAGTGTGCACTTCTTTTGACTCCAATGTTGTCTGAACCATCAACCTCCTAATAAGACTGAACCATCAACCTCCTCTTCTCCAGTGGCCCCATGTCAATGTTCTGTTTCATGGTGGTCTGGCCATAAGTTCACATGGATTTTTCTGCAGGTTTTTCAGCCAGAAGTGGATTAGAAAGGAATGGGAAATATAAAGGAAGGTAACCTCCTCCAAAAAACTCCACGTGAACCTACCCTAAGGCCTCTTTCACACGACCGTATGGCTTTTTCAGTATTTTGCGGTCCGTTTTT
Source organism: Bufo bufo (assembly GCF_905171765.1). Classification (NCBI taxonomy): domain Eukaryota; kingdom Metazoa; phylum Chordata; class Amphibia; order Anura; family Bufonidae; genus Bufo; species Bufo bufo. Next base: position 529,584,965 of record NC_053390.1, on the reverse strand, counting down.
CACGGATCCATTGTACCTTTTTTTGTTTCCATTGTGTTTCCGTTTCTGTTCCGTTTTTCCGTATGGCATATACAGTATACAGTAATTACATAGAAAAAATTGGTCTGGGCATAAAATTTTCAATGGATGGTTTCGCAAAAACGGAATGGATACAGAAGACATATGGAGTACATTCCATATGTGTTCCGTTTTCTTTGCGGACCCATTGACTTGAATGGAGCCAAGGAACGTGATTTGCGGGCAATAATAGGACATGTTCTCTCTTTCAACGGAACGGAAAAACGGAAATACGGAAACGGAATGCATACGGAGTACATTTCTTTGTTTTTGCGGAACCATCGAAATGAATGGTTCCATATACGGCCCGAAAAAACGGCCCGCAAACGGAAAAAAAAAAACGGCCGTGTGAAAGAGGCCTAAGTGTGGGTTAGGGCTCATGCACACGACCGTATGGCTTTGGCTCCATTCACACGTCCGCAAATGGGTCCACATCCGTTCCGCAATTTTGCGGAACGGGTGCGGACCCATTCATTTTCTATAGGGATGGAATGGATGTGGACAGCACACAGTGTGCTGTCCGCATCCGCATTTGTGGAGCGCAGCCCCGATCTTCGGGTCCGCAGCTCCGCAAAAGATAGAACATGTCCTATTCTTGTCCGCAGCTTGCGGACAAGAATAGGCATTTCTATAGGGCTGCCGGGTGGGTGTGTTGCGGATCCGCAATTTGCGGGTCCACAACACACCGCGGACGTGTGAATGGAGCCGTGTCCGTTCTTCCGTTTTTCGTGATTTTCTGTGGACCCATTGACTTTCAATGGGTCCGTTGAAAACTCGGCTAATGCACCGTTTGTCATCCGCGTCCGTGATCCGTGGTTCCAGTCCATCAAAAAAATATAACCTGTCCTATTATTTTCGCGGACAACGGTTTGCGGACCCATTCAAGTCAATGGGACCGCTAAAAAACACGGAGGCACACAAGATTGTCCGCGTCCGTTTTTTTCTTATCATTTGCATGGCAAACCTGTCTTAGATTTTTTTTTTACTTTCCTTTATGTCTGGTGATCCTCCAAAAATAAAGGAAGACACACGGAAACAAAAACGGATCACGGAACAACGGAACCCCAATTTGCGGAACGGAACACAACAACGGTCGTGTGCATGAGGCCTTTTTCAGTGTTTTGTGGTCCGTTTTTTACGGATCCGTTTTTTGTTTCCGTTGTGTTTCCGTTTCCTTTCCATTTTTCCGTTCCGTTTTTCCGTATGCCATATACAGTATACAGAAATTGGGCTGGGCATAACATTTTCAATAGATGGTTCCGCAAAAACGGAACGGAAGACATACGGATGTATTTCCGTATGTGTTCTGTTTTTTTGCGGACCCATTGACTTGAATGGAGCCAAGCACCGTGATTTGGGGACAAGAATAGGACATGTTCTATCTTTTCACAGTACGGAAATACTGAAACAGAAAGCACACGGAGACACTTCAGTATTTTTTGCTGAACCATTGAAATAAATGGTTCAGTATATGTACCGCTTACTGAACTAAAAAAACGGCCAGTATACTGAACGCAAATTACTGTCGTGTGCATGAGCCCTTAGTCTAGTGTCACACACAGCTTTTTGTGGCAGTTGTAATGCAGTATTTTAAGACAAAGTCGGAACTGTATTGGGAGGGAATGAGAAATAAAAAGGAAGGACTTATACGTCTCCTTCCTGTTGGGTCCACTTTAGAATGTGGCTCAAAAGCTGCCCCAAAAAGCTGGGTGTGATGGATTTACATGCTTCAATGATTTATGATATTCATTCATTTGACCACTTTTTGGTCCATGGTTCCTCATAGTAGAGAAGGCATACAACATGTATGTGTAATAAAGTTGAAATTATAATTATATTTTAAATTGTGTGAGGAAAATTCAAAAAGCTGCACGGCAACATACTGTTAAATTGCCAAACCATGAAGCGATTGTATTTACACACAGCAATTTGCTGATCCTAGAAGAGTTGTGATCACTCTTTGACTACTTAAAGTAGGACCACAAGTTACCCTTATTGTTGTCATGAGGTCACTGGACCATTGGAGCTGGAGTTTCAGGTCTACATCTTCAATCAATCTTTCAGGAGTAGAGTATGAAATACTCTGGTTCACATCTTTATGCAGTAAAGGGGCAATTATGTGATGCCTTTGGTAGGAAAATGATTGTAATAATAGATGGCACCAGTATCCCACACAGTGGAGTAAATTAATTCTGCTAATGTTTCTTCTGCTTCCTCCTGGCTGGACGGCAAGTTCTGCAGCAAAATGAGAAGATTTTTATGATAATGTAGAGAATAAGGAATAGGCAAATGAGCAGGAAACCGATGACATCTAGGCAGTGGTACTGGTACCAGGATAGATCATGGGATGCTGGACGCAGGTGCTTTGCTCCTTTGTGACGCATGACAAACTCTATCCAGAAAACAGCTCTATCTAGTGGTTTAACTGGCTGGTCATGATGTATCTGAGATATCCTCACTGCATTTTCTTTATAACTGAAAGATAAAATGTAGTAATGTTTTACATTTAACCTTATTATTGCCTTAAAGGGGTTTTCCGTGAGTGTGATATTGATGACCGATTCTCTGGACACCCGGGACCCCTGTGGATCAACTTTATGAGGAGGCCACAGCGCTTTGGTGTGAGCTGTGGCCTCCTTGCAGCTTACAAAAGACAGCAGTGTCCATTAAGCTACATTCACACGTCCGTGGTGTGTTGCGGACCCGCAAATTGCGGGTCCGCAATACACCAGCCCGTCACCCCCATAGAAATGCCTATTCTTGTCCGCAAGCTGCGGACAAGAATAGGACATGCTCTATCTTTTTGCGGAGCTGCGGACCCAAAATTGGGGCCGCGCTCCGCAATTGCGGCTGCAGACAGCACACTGTGTGCTGTCCGCATCCATTCCGTCCCCATAGAGAATGAATGGGTCCGCACCCGTTCCGCAAAATTGCGGAACAGATGCGGACACATTTTGCGGACGTGTGAATGGAGCCTTAGGTAGATGGCCGTGCTTGATATTTCAGCTCAGACCCATTTCCTTGAATGGGACTGAGCCACGCCTTGGCCACGTGACCTATGAATGTGACGTCATTGGCCTAGGAAGAGGCCACAGCGCCACTGCCTCTTCAAACAGATGTTTGGCAGGGGTGCCGGGTGTAGAAACTCACCAGTATGATATTAATAGCCTATCAGAATCTTTGAAAACCCCTTTAACACTGCTTAATTTTAAATACCTAAGAAATGCCACATTTTTCAAAAATTACACTCAAAGGCTATGTACACCTTTGCAACCATTTGTTTATGATTATTAGCCAATGCATCGAAAATTTGAAATTAAGAAACTCTAGAATAGATCATAATTAAAAATGTCCTACTGTTTTGTTTCTACTGCTCCTACATTGATCTATATGTCTCCACGGTAACAGACAACAAAACAACCCTGTGCAGTCTGATCCCGCAGTCATACTCCCATCTTCCTGTTCGTTACTTCTTTCTAACCTAATGTAGGCTGCATAAAGTAGGGGACAAATGGCTGTTGCCACGTAAAGTAATAAAATTGAGCCAGAATTGTAGTGCACATGGCATGCACAACATTTATTAGGTGTCTTAGACACTGGTTAGCGATGAGCTCGACAAGAGGTGTGGCTTTGTAGGAAAGGGGAGTGGCTTAACACACAAAACTCTGTGGGAAAAATGCATAATTCTGGCATAAAGTGAGCCAACTCACAGACAATATAAATTTTGACTAGACGGTCTAAAGATGTGCCCCAGAGGAAGGTGTGCCAAAACATGCGTTGGGGTTTACGGTTCTCCTGAGGTGAATTCTGATTATGGGTAAGGATGTATATGGCGCTTGTCCTCATTTAATTTCATTGCAGTGCATATATACGTTTATATACATTAATGTGGGTAAATTGTGGTTATTTATTATCATACCCTGCAATGTTGAAGGGATGATAAGCCATTTGTGTAATATTTTGGCTTGTATGTTTCTTTACATCGTTTTTCATATATTTTGTTGGTTTAACTATTTTTTTATAGCTTTTTGACTTTTCAAACATCCAGCTTCTACAAACTTCAGGCTCCATATGCTATGCATTGTTTGTTACTATCCCTCAGGAACACTGCACTTTTTCTGTTGTAGTGATTCATCCTCTTTTAAAGGGGTTTTCTCATCTCACACAATGGGGGCATATCGCTAGGATATGCCCCCATTGTCTTATAGGTGTGGGTCCCACCGCACCTATATCGAGAACGGAGCCCCGAAAGTGAAGGAGAGCGCACTGCGCATGCGCAGCCGCCCTCCATTCATTTCTATGGGGCCGCCGAAAATAGCCGAGCGCCGGGGCTCCGTTCTCGATATAGGTGCGGGTCCCAGTGGTGGGACCCGCACCTATAAGACAATGGTGGCATATCCTAGCGGCACGCTCCCATTCACTTCTATGGGAGAGGCGGGGATTAGCGCTTGGTGGTGGACGGACGGAAATCTGGGGTCCTCCAGCCACAGCGCTCCACGCTCCATTCTCAATATAGGTGCGGGTCCCAGTGGTGGGACCCGCACCTATCAGACAATGGGGGCATATACTAGCGATATGCCCCCATTGTCTAAGATGGGAATACCCCTTTAAGTATTTATAGATTGTCTCAATAAAAAGTGTGTTTTATTTGAGATTTGGTGACTCAATTTTTCTGTAGGTTGTATTATTATACGTGTCTGCTCTTTATTGGGGTATTACCATAGTTCTGTAACTATTTTCCTAATTATCATCAATATTAAAAGCCCGGACAACCCCTTTAATGTTAGAAATCAAGCATTATTTTAGCATGAAAAATTCACTTGAAGATCACCTTACCTTGGATTGTTAATAACAGTATTTACTGCATCCACTAATTCTTGGCTCTGCATCTTGTTGATATCTAGCATTACCGCCATGCCTTTGGTCTTCATATGAATAATATTATCTGGCTGATCAGCAAATAATGGAATTCCAACCATAGGCACTCCATGATAGATGGCTTCATAAATTCCATTAGTTCCTCCATGTGTAATGAAAGCTTTGGTCTTTGGATGGCCTAAATGAGGACATTTTAAGGATGGTTATGCACCACATTTTTGTTGGCCTTTTTAAGTGAAAAATGTCACAGCTAGATATTACATGTTGGCCAAAAGAAAATTATAAAATGTCCTACAAACACTGAGTATTTTCTAGTTGCTTTTTAAGACTTTTAAGTCTCTTTTCTATGTTTTTGTCAATTGCAGCATGCTCTGGGTGTGCCTTTTTTCAGAAGTCTTCTCTAACGAAAAAAAAAAAAAAAAATCGTCAAAAACGCCATCCCAAAATAGAATACATTAATTTCATGGTCTTTTTTACAAGTCAAAATGCAAAAAAAAAAAAAACATGTGGAAGCGCCCTAAATGATAAATAAGGTATTTTATTACTATTAGAACAATGAACTAGCGTTATTATATCCCATGAACTATTTTTCTAATACATAAATATGGCGGACACATTCCTGGGAAACCATTGCTTTGTGTGGACGAGCTTATCCTGCTGAAAAATGCTAGTTGGAAGACCTGCCATGAGAGGGAACATGTGGTCACAGGATGTCCTGCACATATCTCTGAGCTGTCAGTGTCCCTCGTATCACTACTAGTGGTGAGCGACTGTCATATGCCATGGCTCCCCATATAATCACACCAGCAGTTGAGGCAGTGTGTTGCTCCACAGCAAAAGCGCTCACAATGAGGCCTTTATATTCGAACCCAACCATTGTCGGGTCCCGATTAGGACCTGGATTTGTGGCATAAGATGATACAGTTCCACTCCATAACAGTCCAGGATTCTCATTCATGACACCACTGCAAACGAAGGCGACAGTGGCTGGCTGTCAATAGCAGAACGCGTATTGGGCGCCGTGACACAAAATTTCCTTCTGCTAAGTGCCTGGAAATGGTCCAGGCAGGGACAGGGGTATGTAACCACTGCTCTCAGCACCTCCAAACAGGTCAGAACGGCCTATGTTGCTGGCAATTCATTGAAATGGCCATCCTGCTTCACCCAATCCAATGATGCTCCCCCTCTCAAAGTCTGTCAACTGGGAAAAATGTCTTTGAGTACGTCGTAGAGGCAAGTCTAGCAGTTATCAATACTCAAAAGTAGCCTCTGAGAGCTTTTTTATAGGGCAGTGGGGGAAGCAGTTTTTCACCCTCTTGTGACAAGACTCAGTGTCTAATCAGTTTTGCAGTAATCTGGCATGTCTATCTGGGTGTGTTATTTTTTGTCGCTGAGTGTATTTCACCCTATAACACCGCTCCCTGGAATGTTTATTTTAATAAGGATAGGGGAATAAGTCACTACAGACACCTATGGTAGCGGGCTGTTCTTCCAAGGGCACAAAGGTTTAGACATGTTGAAATACATCACCCATGTTTCCTGAGATCAAGAAATGATGCAACAAAATATATTCCAAAGCTAGAGCAATATGTGTACTTGCCCTTTTCAGCCTCCTCTGCTTTCTCTGGTGTTTGGCTTGGTAACTTAGGAGCACTGTACCGTGCTGTTCGTCATTCACCTATAACCTTTGTCCAGAGAGAAGAGCCCCTCACCATGCTTTGCCTAGATCCTAATCCAGCCCTGTACTTAGTTGTATGAATGGTTACAAACCTATTGAGCTCCAGTATTACAAATATGCCGACAGTGATTCAGTTATGTTCCTGAAGTGGAACAAGTAACTACAGGATCCATTACAAAACTAGGAATGACACTGTCCAACTTTTCCTCTGCCCCTCCCTTCTATTCCTCAACCCCACCCGCCATCTCCAGGTCTGATGATGATGACTCATTATTACTGTATTATTTCTTATTTTAGAAAAAAAAAGGATGATTTTCAGAATTCTGTATTGAAGTAATGTTAACAATTATGTTAAAGGGCATCTTTCAGCAGATTTGTACCTATGAAACTGGCTGACCTGTTACATGTGCACTTGGCAGCTGAAGACATCTGTGTTGGTCCCATGTTCATATGTGCCCATATTGCTGAGAAAAACGTATGTTTTATTATATGCCAATGAGTCTTTAGGAGCTCATTTGCTATTAGAGGCTTTGCCCTCTCTGAAACTGCCCCGCACCCTCTTCACTTTGATTAAAAGATACCAGGTGTGATCGTGTTTACACTGCCTGGCCCTGTTAATAAAAGTGGTGAGGGCACCGCAGTTGCAGAGAGAGCCGAGTCTCTAGGAGTAATGGCATTGCCAACATTGCACCTAGAGGCTTAATTGCATATATTAAAACATCATTTTTCTCAGCAATGCGGGCACACATGACCATGGGACCAACACAGATGCCTTCAGCTGCCAAGCGCACATGTAAGGCTACTTTAACACTAGCGTTTTTGCAGATCCATCATGGATCTGCAAAAATGCTTCCGTTACAATAATACAACTGCATGTGTGGCGAAACCAACCTCGCGACTGGGTGGTGGAGAAGCCTGGTTGCCAGCCTCTTGCCCCAGGATTATGGGCCCTCTCATCAGCCCATGCTAAACTTAAACCCCATGGCGATTTGACTGTGTTTGTGGCATCTGAGCGCTGTTTGGATATATTGAGCGCTCAGATCCAAGCCATCTGGGGATATGTTAAATGTCTATGTTTACTGTAATGGTTGGGACATTGTATATTTGAGTAGTGATTTCTCTCCTATTGTCTCCATGTGTGTATTGGCGATTTCCCTTTTGTCCTAAGAGATAATTGAATTACTCCTCGGTTGTCTCCAGGACAGAAGACATTGTGTATTCTCCTGCCTGTGATGATTACATTAACCCATTGTGTAAGGTAATTGTATCACAGGCAGAGGGGAAGATTTTGTGTGGGAGTGTTTTACTGTATTGTACGTGTTTATTGGTTGTTTTTACAAAACCCTGTGGGTGGTAACCTTGTTGGAAAATGTGTATAAGACAATGCTTGTGTGTTCAACATAGAGCCTCGTCTCATGTGTATGAGGATTGCTATACGCTGTATACTCCCCTGGCTATAACTCTTAGCTCTTGTAAGAGCTGTTTCTGCTCTCTGGATTTAGGAGAGGTTCACCCACTGGAGCCTGGAGCCTTGTCGTAGGTCCAGGGTGGGAAGGAGACGGTGAGACCTCAACCAAGCTTCGGCGGTTCGTGGGGTCTGCAGCGCTTACGGTGTCAAGTGGAGTGCATGGAGTCCTCGGGAAGCACTAGGAGCATCCATCGACGGAGGTACCCGGTCGGGGTGCCAGGAGATCCGTTACAGCATGCATCCATCATGAACAGATCCGGTTGTATTATGTCCTCTATAGTCATAACGAATCCGTCTTGAACACCATTGAAAGTCAATAGGGGACGGATCCGTTTTCCATTGTGCCAGATTGTGTCAGGGAAACTGATTCGTCCCCATTGACTTACATTGTGTGTCAGAATGTATCGTTTGGCTCCACTCCGTCAGGCGGACAGCAAAACGCTGCAGGCAGCGTTTTGGTGTTCACCTCCAGAGCGGAATGGTGACTGATTGAGACAAACTGATGCATTCTGAGCGGATCCTTTTCCATTCAGAATGTATTAGGGCAAAACTGATTCATTTTGGACTGCTTGTGAGAGCCCTGAACGGATCTCACAAACGGAAAGCCAAAACGCGAGTGTGAAAGTAGCCTAACAGGTCAGCTAGTTTCATAGGTAAAAATCTGCTGACAGATGCTGGCAGAACTAACAGCATTGAAATCTTTAGTTCCCAAGCCTTACCCAAGAGATCATTCTGAGGTATCCAGTCATACAAGATTGTGTTCTCCCCTAATGTAGCTGGTCTTTTTCCACTGTATCTCCAGATTACCTGTTTCAATAATACAATAATTAATAATTATATGACAGAGGTGTCTTATTATAATTCTTATAGGTTCCATTAGGGGCAGTCAAGATTACCTTCTGCGGCAACTGGCTCAGGGCACTAGCAATCACGTTACTTCTTTCATCTGTCAGGTTTTTCACCATAGAGCCAAGCGAGAATACAATGATGCCATGTTCTCCTGAGCTTTGTACAATCTTTTCCATATCCTTAGTGAACAAAATGCATTCTGTTATTATCTCACTTTATGATCCAGTTTTCTAAGTGATATATACATGCACATAGTCAGGTTTTATTGCTCGTATTGCAGTGTGTTTGCCGTGTGAAGTTTGGCCTGCTATCTCCTTGTAGATAGGCTCTGAAGTAATCCGTCCCTCCCTTCTTTCTGTGCCTGGCAGCCATTTTTAGATTATGCCTTTGTACTATGAACATCTCTTGTTGAACCCTGTGGCTTGCAATGTCAGTCTTAATAATATCGTGCCTTTTTTTTCGCAGTTGATAAAGTTGGTAAAATATTAATTGGCATACCTATCCATGACTAACCATGCCCACATTTCCAACTACTTTTCAGTAGCATTTGTTCTCCTCATAATCTGTTCTAATATTTGCAACCGGCGCCTCCCCCTAGGGCCCTACTATATAAAACGCGTCCCAGGTGTAGGAATTGCCCAGTGGTATAGTGCGGCCTGAAATGTCTCTTTATGGGTGTCACGGTGCTCCTACCTGGATATGGCTGGACCCCAGGCTTTGGCTCCGAAGCAATAAATAGGGGGAATAATTGAGGGATAAAAGAATAACTTGAATCCAGACCTTGAGATGAAGTTCAATGGCAGCTTTACTTTGCATAAACATTCTCCAAAACGGTTTACAGGCTTTATCTTTGTTCCACCAGGCTTTAGCATGAAACTGGCAGGCAAACTCCACCCTGCTACATCTGTTTCTCTCTGAATCTGCTGCACTGACTGGCTGGCTGTATAACTCAGCTTCTTCTGTATTCTGCACTTCAGTTTGTAGTCTGACTCTAGGTTATGCCAGGGAACTTTCTTCCTGGCTCCTGAGGCTTCAAGCTTTGGCCTCCATGGCCATCAGAGCTTAGGGTGCTCTGGATTGCGTTGGCACGTCCAGCAGAGACGTGCCCCTGCACACCCTTCTCCTAGCTGAGGGTAAGCTAAACTGACTCTAACTGGTCCCCACCCTTCCTGCAGGAAGTAGGACAAGCCCACTTCTCTCCAGAGGGGAGTTAAAATGGAATGGAAAGCTCTGCCGTGTTTGCTGCCACCTGCTGGTGAACCAGGCACATTACATAAACATAACAGTTACAAAACAGGATTAGGAATGCACAGTGTGGAGGACGTGGACAAAATGCATAGATGACATTGGTGTTAGCCTAATAAAGACAGTAGCAGGGTGCAGCAGTGGTAACACCACTCTGGGGTGTTACATATTTGTCTATGGAAATTTAATGGCTTGACTTTATTCCACTTACCTCTGGCAAAGGCTTTGGTGGTTTACAGTGCAGGCCCCCTACAAACTCAAAGTTTGGAAGGAATGGTCGTGGGTACTCAAAATCCCAGTATGTCCGAATGAGCCAAATTTCAGCTTTCCCCATAATTTCACACAATGTTGTTGGCCGACCTATTAAAACAAAATACATATTTGCAATGACATGTATTAAATAAGTATTGGATGACAGGCATTAAAGGGGTTGTCTGGTTTCTGATATTAATGACCTATCCTCAGGATGGGTCATCAATATCATACCGACTCATGGCACCCCTGCCAATCAGCTGTTTGAATAGAACGCAGCGCTGCATTCTCTTCTATGTTTACTTGCTCGCGTTGACATTAAAGCGATGAGCAGGTGTAAGGACATCTCCTCTGTCCCATTCACTTTAATGGTACAGAGCAGCTGTGGTTACACTCAGTCCCATTCAAATGAATGGGACGAAAGAGCTGTAATCACACATGCTCGCCAGTGCAATGTCAACAGCGAGCAGGTAAACAATCAAGAGAATGAAGCCCCCACATTGTCTTCAAACAGCTGATCAACGGGGGTGCCGGGAGTCATACCCCTGCTGATCTTATATTCATGACCTATCCTGTGGATAGGTCATCAATAGTGGTGAGCGAAGCAAGCTTCAGATGCTACATCCGAAGTCGCTTCATGCAAAACTTCGGAACACTAGTCATTAATATTGGAAAATGGACAACCCCTTTAACAATACCGATATTGCAGAGTATTTTATGTAAGTTGAATGATCTTGGAACAAAAGCATGGTGTAGCTTAACTTTTGCATCCACCTTGTTGGCTCTTTCTGAGGTACTTACTGTCAGTCTGCACTTTCATAGGGCACACTAATGTAGATACTGATGTGGATCTGACTTGATCCACGTTTAAAGGGTTCTTCGAGACCGGGAACCCCATTTGATATGACATGATAGACCTGAGCCCTAGAAAGGTAGTATAGGTCTTTAAGTATTGATATCTCAGAGTTAGGGCTCATAGACACGACCGTATGTATTTTGCGGTCCGCAAAAAACTGATCCGGGCGACGTCCGTATGCATTTTGTATTTTGCACAATGGAACAGCTGGCTCCTAATAGAACAGTACTATCCTTGAATGGTTCCGCATATGGACACGGAAAGAAAATACGTTCGTGTGCGCGAGCCCTTAGGCCCCTTTGCAGACGAGCGTTCCTCCCGCAGCGAGTCCGCATCGCAGCTCCCGGCCTGACCTCCCAGCACTGACGGGATTCACATAACATTATATTGCTTTATGAGGCTATGTAACCCTTACAGTTCTGGAATGTTTTGGATAACACTGGCAGCATTATGTCAGTGTTATCCAATACATTCCAGAACTGTAAGGGTTACATAGCATCATAAATCAATATAATGCTATGTGAATCCCGTCAGTGCTGGGAGGTCAGGCTGGGAGCTGCGTTGCGGACTCACTGCGGGAGGAACGCTCGTCTGCAAGGGGCCGTAGAGTCTTAGAAATCAATATACAATCAGTGTATTTGAACATTTATAATTCTGTGATTCTCAAACTGTTGTGAATTGCATACTTTGGTGGGCTTCAACCCTGCTAGCATATATAGTGACTACTTCAATAATTTGATTTGATCCCAGTCTGAAGGTGTGCTGGTGGTTACTCATTAGCCACACTCGTGAGATTATTTCAGTGACATACATTTGAACTTTTGCCAGCCACCACATGTACATCATATATCCGGCAGTTCAACTGCTGAAAAAAACACCTACTTTTCTGACCATAGGAGTAGAAAAGTGAGTAATCAAGAAACCATGAAATAATTAGTAGAGCAGGGAGATATGTGTTGTATATTATTCTAAAGTAATGCGTTTTTGTACTCAGAAATCTTGCAAATATAATTTTTCTGGTTAGCCAGTGAAGGTATCACTCCTAATAAGTGTTTTACAATGCAAAGTAATTTGTGTAAAAACAAATAAAAAGTAAGATTGGAGCATAAATGATATTTACCTAATACCTCGCTGTAATATTGATTCCAGGACGGTAAAATGACAAAATAAAATATGGCATCTTGAGATAAATAGAAAACAGCATTTTTTAATCTTTCAACAAAAGACATTTTATCAGTCAGCTGAGTCATTGTACCGGGCACATAAGAATATGGTGCTGGGATGTGACCACAGTGTCTCTCCATGACATTGCCCATTGAGAACCTAAAGGAATAGACAAATGGGACTCCAATGATCTCAGCAATAAGTTCGCCACATGGAGCCAAGGGATCCGCCACCAGGATGTCAAACTTTTCCTCCTGTAGCTTATTCAGTAGTACCTTGTTCTTTATAATACCGTCACACACAAGGCGTTCCAGTACCTCAGAGTCCGCCAAGGCCTTATTCATTCTTGTAAAGAAGTCCCAATACGACATGTTAGGCAGTTCATAAATCCATATGCGAAGAAATTCCTCCAGAAGCTCTTCATTTTTCTCTTTGTCAAATGAAACTGGAAACACCTCAAACCGTAAAGCCGAAGTTTTATTGGTGTCCATGATCATGTTGGCTGAATGAACCAGCACAGTAACCTCATGGCCTTTGTGCGCAAGCTTCTCGAGGATGGTGTTTAGATTCATAAAATGGCTACCATCTGTGGGCCATGCTAGAATTTTTCCTGGGGAAGCTGTGCTGAAGAAGCTAATATGCAGCACAAGTATAACTCCTGCCCAGAACATGCTGAAATCCAAGTGTAGATCCAGAGCAGAAATGCAGCGAACACCACCCTGCAGCCAGTGTTTATCAGGAAATCACGTGCTAGAATAGACTTCTGTAAAATAGTTTGCTTTAGCATTGGATGAGAGAATTCTCTCCAGGTTTTCTGCTCTTGATGCTCCACCTACAGGTCATTTGATTTCCATATACAGCTTGTTACAGTCTTCACTCTGTATTACTACATTTTTATGTTTAATCACTGCATACTTTTAAAGAACACAGCAGATGATGAGTGGTGCAGGAATTTAAAGAATATGGGTGGAATTTTTCATCTGCAGTGTTTTTTGGTCAGTTTTAAGGCCTATTTCACACTGGCGTCACTCGTTTCGGCAGGGGAACAGCCTGCCGGATCCGTAACTACAGTGTACATCCGTGAGCTGCTGGAAGTCCGCCCGGCCTTATTCACATGCAGCGGTATTTGCCCTGCATATTTGCCGTGCTGCGGCCGGATCTCCAGCGCTCCCGATAATAGTGGATGGGGCCGAGCGGACTTCCGGCAGCTCACGGATGTACACTGTAGTTACGGATCCGGCAGGCTGTTCCCCTGACGAGTAACGCCAGTGTGAAAGTAGCCTAAGTCTGTCTCGGGTTTGTGCGGTTGCACTTAATTTATGAAATGGCACACAGGAATAATGATTTTGGCGCGCGTGAGATGCAGTTTAATGAATGAGTCTGACACCAATCAGTGAAGGTACACCAGGTGGTTTCCCGATGTGGAAACATTTTTGCGAGTTTTGTGAATGTCACAGAAGATAAATGAGACTTAAAAGGGTTATGTCCTGATTGATGTAAAAAAATGAAAATCAAAACTAGAACCAGCTCTGAACCTCACATGGATCCAAAGATCTCCACATTTACAGCTCCAAATGCTCTGCTAGATTACGTATCTATAGCCTGGCAGCTCAAGGATGTATCCTTTCTGCTGCAGATCTCTCTCTTTAACTGCCAGAGCTTCAGCCAACAGAAGATAAGGCTAGTGACACGTGAAGATTTAAACTGAGCATGTGCGGCCATCTCAGTGAGACGGACAAAAAATAAGGAAAATAACAAACAGCAGGTGGCGCTGTACAGATACACTTTATTGAATAGCTCACTGGCTATGCTACATTTTAAATTAAATGCAATTACAAAAGTATTCAGTTTCAGGTGCCGGTTCGAAAACTGTAGAATTAGCTTCATAACACAACCCTTTAAAAGTGATCTAATCTGTAAACTTGGCTTTAACCCCAGCCCACTTTTGAAAGTGGCGCAGGGTGGTGCAGGAAGGCAAAAGTTGCAATATTTAGCAGAAAAAGTCACCAGCATTTGCGACATTGTAACTCGAAAAACTGGCATACCAGATTTCTTACTTGTCCTTCTAAGCTTCTATCTGCACAAGGCAGTTGTGGTGGCACCAATGCTCTTCTGCCCCATTTATTGGCATAGCTATCAGGGAAGCAGCTGCTTCAAGGCCGAGCGCAGAAGGGGCCCGGGAGCAGTCACTGTGCTTCATCAACCCGGGCCCTGTCAGAGCAGCTGTCTTTTCCTGCACCTAAAGTCAGGTTCTGAGTCCTGCACTTGTACTGCACTAATCTGACACTGACATTACTCCACCTCTCCCCCTCCTCAGATCTAAAGCTGGACTGTGACCAGCATTAGGACGGTCCGATATGGGTGGAGCTGACATAGCTCCGTCCCTTTTCATACCTGCGATTCCAGCAGCCTGAACCTTCTATGCCCAGCTTTCCCAGACTGTTCTCATGTCTCTGCACATGTGACGTGCAGTACAATAGGAAAGCTGGGTGACACATTACATAATGTAATGTCATCCAGCTTTTCAGCTATCCTGCATGGCACAAGTGTGGAGGCATTAGAGTATGCGCAGTTGGAGGGGGAAGGGGGTCACTCATGTGCCATGTTAAGACAGCAGGAAAGCTGGATGTCTACATTTGTGTATTGTATATGAGTGCTTTCATGTGGTGACTGTGTGTATGAATGAGTCCATGTATTTGGTGACTGCGTATGAATGTGTCCATTTATGTGATGACTGTGTGTATGAATGCATCCATGCATGTAGTTATTTTGTATGAATGCGTCCATGTATGTGGTGACTGTGTATGAATGCGTCCATGTATGTGGCGAGTGCCTTTATAAGTACATCCATGTATGTGGTGAGTGTGCGTATGAGTGCGTCCGTGTACGTGGGGAGTTCATGTATGAGTGTGTCAACGTATGTGGTGACTGTGTGTATGAGTGCGTCCATGTACGTGGGGAGTGCATGTATGAGTGCATCAACGTATGTGGTGACTGTGTATTAGTGTGTTTATGTATGTGGTGAGTGTGTGTATGAGTGCGTCAACGTATGTGGTGACTGTGTGTATGAGTGCGTCCATGTACGTGGGGAGTGCATGTATGAGTGCGTCAACGTATGTGGTGACTGCGTGTATGAGTGCATCCATGTACGTGGGGAGTGCATGTATGAGTGCGTCAACATATGTGGTGACTGTGTGTATGAGTGCGTCCATGTACGTGGGGAGTGCATGTATGAGTGCGTCAACGTATGTGTTGACTGTGTGTATGAGTGCGTCCATTTACGTGGGGAGTGCATGTATGAGTGCGTCAACGTATGTGGTGACTGTGTATTAGTGTGTCTATGTATGTGGTGAGTGTGTGTATGAGTGTGTCAACGTATGTGGTGACTGTGTGTATGAGTGCACCTATTTATGTGGTGAGTGCATGTATGAGTGCCTCCATGTATGTGGTGACTGTGTGTATTAGTGTGTCTATGTATGTGGTGACTGTGTGTATGAGTGCCTCCATGTATGTGGTGGGTGTGTGTATGAGTGCCTCCATGTATGTGGTGTGTGTGTATGAGTGCGTCCATGTATGTGGTGAGTGCCTGTATAAGTGCCTCCATGTATGTGGTGACTGTGTGTATTAGTGTGTCTATGTATGTGGTGAGTGTGTGTATGAGTGCCTCCATGTATGTGGTGACTGTGTGTATTAGTGTGTCTATGTATGTGGTGAGTGTGTGTATGAGTGCCTCCATGTATGTGGTGACTGTGTGTATTAGTGTGTCTATGTATGTGGTGAGTGTGTGTATGAGTGCCTCCATGTATGTGGTGACTGTGTGTATTAGTGTGTCTATGTATGTGGTGAGTGTGTGTATGAGTGTGTCCATGAGAGAACTGTATAGGACACCTGTGGCTGCAGTATGAAAGGTACAGAGTCTAAAATACTTGTGGTTATGTAGAGGTAAATCAGACATGTCTATTATAATTGCAGCATAGGTTTAAAGGGATTAAGTTAAATATAAACTCCGTCAGCAGCTATATAAATGTTAAAAAAAACTATAAAGTCATGCTAAAAATGACAGTAAAATAAATAAATTAAAAAAGTCACAAATTAGTCGACAGAACTATTTATTCCGTCATGAATGACGGAAAAAAAACGAACAGTTATTTGTCCCCATGGACGTTTTGAATTCCGTCCGAAAATTCCGTTATATTCCGTTAAAACTCTGCTATAACAGAATTCCATAACACGAACCCGCCCGTAGCCATATGAGTGGGGTTTGCACAGGAGGAGGGAGTTTGCAAAGAAGTGTGTGTATGGAGCCCGTAAAAAAATTAGCTGTGAGGCCAAGCAGTTTTAGCCAGTGGACTCACTGCCTGTCTTCCTGGGTCCACGTTTTAATACAAAGAAAGGTCTCCTGAAGTTTATGATCCTCCTACTAAAAGGGATTGTGTCATTTCAAGTGGCATTTATCATGTAGAGAAAGTTAATACAAGACACTTACTAATGTATTGTTATTATCCATATTGCCTCCTTTGCTGGCTGGATTCATTTTTCCATCACATTATACAGTGCTTGTTATTATGGGTATGACCACCATGCAATCTATCACTGCTGGATTGCTGGGTGGTTGCAACCATGGAAACGAGCCATGTAAAATGTGATGGAAAAATTTATCAAGCAAGGAAAGGAAGCAATATGGATAATAACAATACATTAGTAAGTGCCTTGTATTAACTTTCTCCTCATAATAGATGCCATTTGCTGAAGTGACACAACCCCTTTGTTTCAATAGTTTTTTATTGAGTTTAACAATATACAAAAAAAAAAGCATCGGGCTTTCCCGACGACAAATAATAGAAAATAACAAAAGAAACATTCTTCAGTACGAAGAAACCGATATGCTTTACACGTACTAGAAATGCCTGCTGTCAGCAAGAAAATTATTGAGTTGAAATAAGTGGCCACCAATGTCTTATACAAATACCAATGGCAAGGTGTCTGCTATTCAAGCCTGTTTACTTTTGTAGATGAATTGGTTCAAGACCAAACAGTTGGCAGGACTATGGAGTCTCTAAAATTGAATACTATATGGGGAACTCGCCCATGGCTTCCAATTTTGGAGGAATCTATCATACCCCTCTCCCCCCATAGCAATAATTCTTTCATATGAGTATGTGATGTTAAGTGCAGCTATCAATTCAGAGATGACCGGTAGGTCTGGGGTTTTCCACTTTCACAACAGTAATAATTTTGCTGTCACACAGAATATACAGAGTATGGCCCTTAGGCGGACAGGCAGGGCATCCACTCCTATCAATTACAGGACTAGTTGCGGTGACCATGACGTCCCATAAAGCCCAATTCTGGCCCATAATTCTCTACAGTCGGACCAGTACAATTGAATCTTAGGACATTGCCATAATATATGGAACAGGGTTCCTTTACATCCGCAACCTCTCCAACATAGATCAGATACTGAGTCGTACATAAGAGCCAGTTTATCCGGTGTGTAATACCATCTTAATATAGTTTTAATTGCTGATTCTACATGGGAAACGCACTTCAGATATTTGTCTATCATTCTAAGGGCCTGCATCCATTCCGTTTCAGAAATAGACAGATTTATATCTTTATCCCATGCCACCATCAGGTGAGAGCGTTTAAAAGACCCCGAGTGGAGAATGGAATTATAAAGGGTTTTCAAACCTTTCACATTGCTCGTAATATACAATTTAGCTAATTTGTCCATTTTCACACCGGATGGCTGCAGGTCCTGTAATAAATGGCGTATCTGGAGATATTTGAAAAACTCCCGGCTAGGGATAGAAAACTTTTCTCTGATCCATTGGAATGGTTGCAGTACACCATGAATTAACAGGTCCCCCACCTTATGTATGCCGGCTGATGCCCATGGTGACAGATCTGTTTGAGGAAGTAGTGTCCGGAGCAGTGAAAAGGGGAGAGAGGCAATTGTGGGGGGAGCGTCAGCATCTGCTAAGATATGATATTTGGACCATGCTTTCAGTGATGCCAACACCGTCGGGCCTAAATTTTTGGGAGTAGGGATCTTCCAAAAAGGCAAGTTTAACAACCCCTCCAAAGAGTACGGGGCAGCTTGAGAGGCTTCCAGGGCAAATCCTGGGAAGGCTGTGTCCATCCCTTCAACATGGAAACCAAGGAGGTTATATAGTACAATTTCAAATCTGGCAACGCTAGTCCTCCCATACAGCGTTCCCTGGTCATAATATCTCGGGCTATCCTGGGGTGTTTCTTGTCCCAAATATAATTAGAGAGGAGTAAATGTGCTCGGGTAAAGAACCTTTCTGGGATGGTTATAGGCAGAGTGCGATACAGATATAGAAACTTAGGAAGAATGAACATTTTAAATGTAGCAATCTTCCCCATCCATGAGGTGTCAAGTTTGGCAAATTCTCAGAGTTCCTTTTCTGTGGAGAGTAGTAAGGCGTCATAATTTTGGGTATATAGCAGGCTTTGGGTAGAGGACATATTGACGCCTAGGTATTTAATGCTATCAAGCCGCCAATCAAAGTTCCATGTGCTGCGAAGGTTCACCACTAGGTGCTCTGACATATGAATAGGTAAGGCTTGCGTCTTTAAGGAGTTTAGATGGTAATATGAGAGGTCACCGTAAATGGAAATCTGGGCCATAACCTCCTTTAAGGATTCCATTAGATTTGTTAGGGTCAAACATACGTCATCTGCATACAAGGATATGACATGAGAGCCTCCACCTATATTAACCCCTACTATACGGGAGTCCTGTCTAATTGCCTGGGCCAGTGGTTCCATGGCTATTGTAACACAACCCCTTTAATGATATTAGTTATTCTACTTCTTGTACTGGGACAGTCTATGAAACATCTGCTTTATCCTGGTTGCATGTCTGAAATATTAAATGATATCTTGAAATATATGTAAAAATAATGACAATTTATCACTGTATTTATCAATCTGGAGACGTAGGGGAGCAGGAGTAGATTCCTAGTGCAATGTGAGCTAAAATTTACAACTTTTGTACAGCAGAAGCTTCACTGTACTGACTGGGTCTGAAATTAAAGGGGTTGTGTCACTTCAGCAAATAGCATTTATCATGTAGAGAAAGTGAATACAAGGCACTTACTATTGTTTCATTATTATCCATATTGTCTCCTCTGCTGGCTAGATTTATTTTTCCATCACATTATATACTGATTGTTTCCATGGTTACAGACCACCCTGCAATCCAGCAGCAGTGGTTGTGCTTGCACACTATAGGAAAAAGCGCCGTCCTATGTAAGCTCCCACGGTCCCGCCACCAGTGAGGCACAACTTTCGCACTGTTACTGAATATGTAGTGTAAAGATTACCAAACCGACAATGTGTACAAAATGACTGACTCCTTGGACTATGAATTGTACACTGGGGTACCAGCTGACACAGATGTAATGCATAGAGGAGACCCTTGGATGCAGCCAGACTGTTCCAGTTCCATAACTTGTTTATTTGATGACTTGTGTGAATTTTTGGCTGTACATTTCTTTAGTGGCTGTTACTGAGACATGGTTCAATGGGAGTAATGACTGGGATATAACAATACCAGGGTTCTCTCTATATAGGAAAGACAGAGAAGGCAGAAAAGGGGGAGGGGTGGCCCTGTATGTGAAAGATAGCATAAAATCGAATTTAATACAAGTTAGCGAGACCAATTTAGAGTCAGTTTGGGTTACCTTGCAGCTTGATAATCATAAGGTAACTCGTGTAGGTGTGATATATAGACCACCTAGCCAAGTCAAAGAATTAGATGATCTACTAGTTGAGTAAATGGGAGACTTTAATCTTCCTGATGTAAACTGGAAAACCAAAATAGCTAGTTCTGCCAGGAGTACAGATATTCTAAATTCCCTACTAGGATTATCTCTACAGCAAGTAGTTGAGGAGCCAACCTGGAGGTCATTTTAGATTTAGTATTCACAAATGGGTATTTGGTATCTGATATTACTGTAGGGGAAAGCTTGGGATCTAGTGATCACCAGTCAGTGTGGTTTACTATAAGTACAGTGACTGAGTCACACCACACAAAAACAAAAGTTTTAGATTTTAGAAAAACTGACTTTTCTAAAATTAGATTAGTGGTATACGAGTCCCTATCAGATTGGAACAGTTTCAATGGAGTCCAGGAGAAATGGGACTACTTAAAAGTAGCACTATTGAAGGCAACAGATAATTGCATTAGGCTTGTCACTAAAAGGGAAAAAAAAGGAAGAGACCACTGTGGTACTCAGAAGAAGTGGCCAAAATCATTAAAAACAAAAAGATAGCATTTAGTAATTATAAAAAAAAAAACAAGGATGACAGGCAAATTTATAAGATTAGGCAGAGAGAGGCCAAACAAGTTATAAGAGCTTCTAAAGCACAGGCAGAAGAGAAATTAGCTCAGTCAGTGAAAAAAAGCGATAAGACATTCTTCACATACATAAATGAAAAAAGGAAACTAAAACAAGGAATTACCAAATTAAAAACAAAAGAAGGAAGGTATATGGAAGAAGATAAAGAACTAGCTGACTGCCTCAATGAATACTTCTTTTGAGTTTTTACAAAGGAAAAGGACCTCAGTTAGGAAGGAAGACTAATGCATCTTTTGATGCATGTGTCTTTACAGAGGAAGTGGTTCTAAGTCAGCTGTCTAAAATTAATACAAATAAGTCACAGGGGCCTGATAGGATACACCCAAAGCTATTAAAAGAGCTTAGCGGTGAACTAGCAAAACCATTAGCAGATTTATTTAACCAATCACTGGTAACAGGAGTCGTCCCAGAAGATTGGAAATTAGAAAATATTGTGCCCATTCACAAGAAAGGTAGTAGGGAGGAATCGGGCAACTATAGGCCAGTAAGCCTGACATCAATAGTGGGGAAATTAATGGAAACCATAGTTAAGGAGAGGATTGTGGAACATCTAAAATCCCATGGATTGAAAGATGAAAAACAGCATGGGTTTACTTCAGGGAGATCATGTCAAACTAATCTTATAGATTTTTTTGATTGGGTGACTAAAATAATAGATGGCGGAGGTGCAGTAGACATTGCTTATCTAGACTTTAGTAAGGCTTTTGATACTGTCCCACATAGAAGGCTTATCAATAAATTGCAGTCTTTGTGCTTGGACTCCCATATTGTTGAATGGATTAGGCAGTGGCTGAGGGACAGACAACAGAGGGTTGTAGTCAATGGAGTATATTCAGACCATGGTCTTGTTACCATAGGGGTACCTCTGGGATCTGTTCTGGGACCCCAATTGTTTAATACAGTCCTGATCAAAAGTTTAAGACCACTTGAAAAATGGCAAAAAATCTTATTTAACATGGCTGGATCTTAACAAGGTTCCAAATAGAGCTTCAACATGCAACAAGAAGAAATGAGAGCGAGACAAAACATTTTTTGAGCATTCAATTTAATGAAAACAACGAATAAACTGAAACAGGCTGTTTTTCAGCTGATCAAAAGCTTAGGACCACATGCCTTTAAAAGGCCAAATCTGTGCAAAGATGTGGATTCATTGTCATTTTCTGTCAGGTAGTCACATGTTGTGATGGCAAAGGCAAAAAAACTCTCCCTTTTTGAACGTGGTCGGGTTGTTGAACTGCATAAGCAGGGTCTCTCACAGCATGCCATCGCTGCTGAGGTGGGACGCAGTAAGACAGTCATTTGGAATTTCTAAAATTCTATGATCCTGAGGGTTATGGAACAAAAAAGTCAAGTGGAAGACCCCAAAGAATTTCATCAGCACTGAGCCGGAGGATCCAATTGGCTGTCCGTCAAGACACTGGACGATCCTCGACCCAAATTAAGGCCCTTACTGGTGCTGACTGCAGCCCCATAACCATCAGACGGCATCTGAGACTGAAGGGCTTCAAAAACAAAAAACGTCTTTAAAGACCTCGTCTCCTTGAACGCTAAAGAACTGCTCTTTTGGACTTTGCAAGAGAGCACCAAACATGGGACATTCAAAGGTGGAAGAAAGTTTTATTCTCTGATGAGAAAAAATGTAACCTTGATGGATTCCAACGTTACTAGCATGACAAGCAGATCCCACCTGAGATGTTTTCTACACGCCACAGTGGAGGGGGCGCCATAATGGTCTGGTGTGCTTTTTCCTTCAGTGGAACAATGGAGCTTCAGGAATTGCAGGGGCGTCAAACGGCCGATGGCTATGTCCAGATGTTGCAGAGAGCATTCCTCATGACTGAGGGCCCTCGTCTGTGTGGTAACGACTGGGTTTTTCAACAGGACAACGCTACAGTACACAATGCCCGCAGGACAAGGGACTTCTTCCAGGAGGATAACATCACTCTTTTGGCCCATCCTGCGTGTTCCCCTGATCTAAATCCAATTGAGAACCTTTGGGGATGGATGGCAAGGGAAGTTTACAAAAAGGGACAACAGTTCCAGACAGTAGATGGCCTTCGTGCGGCCGTCTTCACCACTTGGAGAAATGTTCCCACTCACCTCATGGAAACACTTGCATCAAGCATGCCGAAACGAATTTTTGAAGTGATAAACAATAACGGCGGAGCTACTCATTACTGAGTTCATGTTTGGAAGTTGGATTTCTGTTTTGGGGGGGTTTTGTTTTTTTTTGGAGGTTTGATCCTAAACTTTTGATCAGCTGAAAAACAGCCTGTTTCAGTTTATTAGTTGTTTTTATTAAATTGAATGCTCAAAAAATGTTTTGTCTCACTCCCATTTCTTCTTGTTGCATGTTGAAGCTCTACTTGGAACCTTGTTAAGATCAAGCCATGCTAAATATGATCTTTTGCCATTTTTCAAGTGGTCTTAAACATTTGATCAGGACTGTATCTTTATCAGCGAAATTGCAGAAGGCCTCGATGGTAAGGTGTGTCTTTTTGCTGATGACACAAAGATTTGTAACAGGGTTGATGTTCCTGGAGGGATACATCAAATGGAAAAGGATTTAAGAAAACTAGAGGAATGGTCAAAAATTTGGCAACTAAAATTTTATGTTAGTAAGTGCAAGATAATGCACCTGGGGCGTAAAAACCCAAGAGCAGAATATAAAATAAGTGATACAGTCCTAACCTCAGTATCTGAGGAAAGGGATTTAGGGGTCATTATTTCCGGAGATTTAAAGGTAGGCAGACAATGTCATAGAGCAGCAGGAAATGCTAGAGAATGCTTGGGTGTATAGGGAGAGGCATTACCAGTAGAAAGAGGGAGGTGCTCATGCCGCTCTACAGAGCACTAGTGAGACCTCATTTGGAGTATTGTGCTCCGTACTGGAGACTATATCTCCAGAATAATATTGATACTTTGGAGAGAGTTCAGAGAAGAGCTACTAAACTAGTACATGGATTGCAGGATAAAACTTACCAGGAAAGAATAAGGCCTCTTTCACACGGGCGTCATGTTTTTTGGCCGGATAAGATGCGGGTGCGTTTCGGGAAAATGCGCCATTTTTCCCTGTGAGTGCAAAACATTGTAATGCGTTTTGCATGCGCGTGAGAAAAATCTACATGTTTGGTACCCAAACTCGAACTTCTTCACAGAAGTTCGAGTTTGGGTTAGGTGTTGTGTAGATTTTAATATTTTCCCTTATAACATGGTTATAAGGGAAAATAATAGCATTCTTAATAGAGAATGCATAGTACAATAGGGCTGGAGGGGTTAAAAAAAATAAAAAAGAATTTAACTCACCTTAATCCACTTGTTCGCGCAGCCCGGCTTCTCTTCTGTCTTCTTCTTTAACCCCTTAAGGACTCAGCCCTATTTCACCTTAAGGACTTGGCCATTTTTTGCAAATCTGACCAGTGTCACTTTAAGTGCTGATAACTTTAAAACGCTTTGACTTATCCAGGCCGTTCTGAGATTGTTTTTTCGTCACATATTGTACTTCATGACACTGCTAAAATTGGGTCAAAAAAGTTAATTTTTTTGCATAAAAAAATACCATATTTACCAAAAAATTTGAAAAATTTGCAAATTTCAAAGTAACAGTTTCTCTACTTCTGTAATACATAGTAATACCCCCAAAAATTTTGATGACTTTACATTCCCCATATGTCTACTTCATGTTTGTAGCATTTTGGGATTGATATTTTATTTTTTGGGGATGTTATAAGGCTTAGAAGTTTAGAAGCAAATCTTGAAATTTTTCAGAAATTTACAAAAACCAAATTTTTAGGGACCACTACAGGTCTGAAGTCACTTTGCGAGGCTTACATAATAGAAACCGCCCAAAAATGACCCCATTCTATAAACTACACTCCTCAAGGTATTCAAAACTGATTTTACAAGCTTTGTTAACCCTTTAGGTATTGCACAAGAGTTATTGGCAAATGGGGATGAAATTTGAGAATTTCATTTTTTTGCCTAATTTTCCATTTTAACCCATTTTTTCCACTAACAAAGCAAGGGTTAACAGCTAAACAAGACTGTATCTTTATTGCCCTGACTCTGCCGTTTACAGAAACACCCCATATGTGGTCGTAAACTACTGTACGGGCACACAGTAGGGCGTAGAGGGAAAGGTGTGCCGTTTGGTTTCTGGAAGGCTGATTTTGCTGGACTGTTTTTTTGACACCATGTCCCATTTGAAGCCCCCTGATGCACCCCTAGAGTAGAAACTCCATAAAAGTGACCCCATCTAAGAAACTACACCCCTCAAGGTATTCAAAACTGATTTTACAAACTTTGTTAACCCTTTAGGTGTTGCACAAGAGTTATTGGCAAATGGGGATGAAATTTGAGAATTTCATTTTTTTGCCTAATTTTCCATTTTAACCCATTTTTTCCACTAACAAAGCAAGGGTTAACAGCCAAACAAGACTGTATCTTTATTGCCCTGACTCTGCCGTTTACAGAAACACCCCATATGTGGCCGTAAACTACTGTATGGCCACACAGCGGGGCGTAGAGTGAAAGGTGCGCCGTATGGTTTTTGGAAGCCAGATTTTGCTGGACTGTTTTTTTGACACCATGTCCCATTTGAAGCCCCCCTGATGCACCCCTAGAGTAGAAACTCCATAAAAGTGACCCCATCTAAGAAACTACACCCCTCAAGGTATTCAAAACTGATTTTACAAACTTTGTTAACCCTTTAGGTGTTGCACAAGATTTAATGGAAAATAGAGATACAATTTCAAAATTTCACTTTTTTGGCAGATTTTCCATTTTAATATTTTTTTTCCAGTAACAAAGCAAGGGTTAACAGCCAAACAAAACTCAGTATTTATTGCCCTGATTCTGTAGTTTACAGAAACACCCCATATGTGGTCGTAAACCGCTGTACGGGCACGCGGCAGGGCGCAGAAGGAAAGGAACGCCATACGGTTTTTGGAAGGCAGGTTTTGCTGGACTGGTTTTTTTGACACCATGTCCCATTTGAAGCCCCCCTGATGCACCCCTAGAGTAGAAACTCCAAAAAAGTGACCCCATTTTAGAAAGTACGGAATAAGGTGGCAGCTTTGTTGGTACTAGTTTAGGGTACATATGATTTTTGGTTGCTCTATATTACACTTTTTGTGCGGCAAGGTAACAAGAAATAGCTTTTTTGGCACGTTTTTTTTTTTTTTTGTTATTTACAACATTCATCTGACAGGTTAGATCATGTGGTAATTTTATAGAGCAGGTTGTCACGGACGCGGCGATACCTAATATGTATACCTTTTTTTTATTTATGTAAGTTTTATACAATAACTTCATTTTTAAAACCAAAAAAAGTTTTAGTGTCTCCATAGTCTAAGAGCCATAGTTTTTTCAGTTTTTGGGCGATTATCTTGAGTAGGGTCTCATTTTTTGCGGGATGAGATGACGGTTTAATTGGCACTATTTTGGGGTGCATATGACTTTTTGATCGCTTGTTATTACACTTTTTGTGACGTAAGATGACAAAAAATGGCTTTTTTTACACCGTTTTTATTTTTTATTTTTTACGGTCGTCACCTGAGGGGTTAGATCATGTGATATTCTTATAGAGCCGGTCGATACGGACGCGGCGATACCTAATATGTATACTTTATTTTTATTTATGTAAGTTTTACACAATGATTTCATTTTTGAAACAAAAAAAATCATGTTTTAGTGTTTCTTTAGTCTGAGAGCCATAGTTTTTTCAGTTTTTGGGCGATTATCTTGGGTAAGGTATGATTTTTGCGGGATGAGATGACGGTTTTATTGGTACTATTTTGGCGTACATGTGACTTTTTTGATCACTTTTATTACCTTTTTTGGGAAGTAAGGTGGGCAAAACTTCAATTTTCTCATAGTTTTTATTTTTTTATTTTTATGGTGTTGACCGTGCGGGGAAAGTAACATGACCGTTTTATAGATCAGGTCGTTACGGACGCGGCGATACCTAATATGTGTAGTGTATTTTATTTTTTTAATTTTTATTCAGTGATGAATGTTTTTTTTTTTATCTTAACTTTTTTCACTTTTTTTAACTTTTTTTTTTAACCCAGACCCACTTGGTTCTGGAAGATCCAGTGGGTCTGATGTCTGTATAATACAGTACAGTACAATATATATTGTTCTGTACTGTATTTTACTTACACTGAACAGATCTATGCTTTCAGCATAGATCTGTTCAGCACCATGGACAGCAGGACGCCTGAGCAGGCGTCCTGTTGCCATGGGAACCTTCCCCGTCTGCTCAGAACTTCGCAGACGGGGAAGGGTAAGCACAGGGCTGAGGGGGGCTCTCTGGGGGCTCTCTCCGTCTCCATCGGGGGGCTGCAAAGGCACAGCAGCCCCCCGATGGAGAGGGAGGGAGCTCCCTGACCGACGACAGTTAACTTTTTCCATACAGCGGTCCGTACGGACCGCGGTATGGAAAGGGTTAAACGGCTGACATCTGCACAGATGTCAGCCGTTTATACCAGGGTGCCAGCTATGTGCTGGCACCCTGGTATAACCACTAGAAGCCAACGATCGTTCATGGGGAGGCGGGCGGGGGATCGCGATCCCGCCTGCCGCACCGCCCGCCTCCCGCACCGCCCCCACCGCATGCGACACCCCCCCCGCACCACCCGCCGGCATAAAATCGTGCAGGGGTGCAGGGGGGGGGTGAAAAATATTGATTATAGGCACTCAAAAGTTTCTGATCCCCGCGGTCAGGGACCGCGGGCATCAGAAACTGCAAAAAGCGCAGCAAACCGCAGGTCTGAATTGACCTGCGGTTTGCTGCGATCGCCGACACGGGGGGGTCACATGACCCCCCCTGGCGTTGTCACAGGATGCCGGCTGAAGGATTTTAGCCGAAATCCCGTTCCGTTTAACCCCTCGGGCGCCGGAATACTGATTTCAAGTTAGGACGTACCGGTACGCCCTGAGTCCTTAAGGACTCGGGAAATAGGGCGTACCGATACGCCCTGCGTCCTTAAGGGGTTAAGGAATAGGACCTTTGATGACGTCACTGCGCTCATCACATGATCTTTTACCATGGTGATGGATCATGTGACGGACCATGTGTTGAGCGCAGTGACGTCACCACAGGTCTTTTTCCTACTGCACAGCAAAGATGAAGACAGAAGAGAAGCCGGGCTGCACAGACAAGTGGATTAAGGTGAGTTAAATTATTATTATTTTTTTTAACCCTTCCAGCCCTATTGTACTATGCATTCACCTCACGCATCGCACCCGTGTGGAAATCTCGCCTGTCTGAAAGAGGCTTAACCACCTCAGCCCCCAGTGCTTAAACACCCTGAAAGACCAGGCCACTTTTTACACTTCTGACCTACACTACTTTCACCGTTTATTGCTCGGTCATGCAACTTACCACCCAAATGAATTTTACCTCCTTTTCTTCTCACTAATAGAGCTTTCATTTGGTGGTATTTCATTGCTGCTGACATTTTTACTTTTTTTTGTTATTAATCGAAATTTAACGATTTTTTTTGCAAAAAAATGACATTTTTCACTTTCAGTTGTAAAATTTAGCAAAAAAAACGAGATCCATATATAAATTTTGCTCTAAATTTATTGTTCTACATGTCTTTGATAAAAAAAAAAAAATGTTTGGGTAAAAAAAAAAATGGTTTGGGTAAGGCCTCATGCACACGAACGTTTTTTTTCACGGTCCGCAAAAACAGGGTCCGTAGGTCCGTGATCCGTGACCGTTTTTTCGTCCGTGGGTCTTCCTTGATTTTTGGCGGATCCACGGACATGAAAAAAAAGTCATTTTGGTGTCCGCCTGGCCGTGCGGAGCCAAACGGATCCGTCCTGAATTACAATGCAAGTCAATGGGGACGGATCCGTTTGACGTTGACACAATATGGTGCCATTTCAAACGGATCCGTCCCCATTGACTCAATGTAAAGTCCGGAGTCCCTTTTATACCATCAGATCGGAGTTTTCTCCAATCCGATGGTATATTTTAACTTGAAGCGTCCCCATCACCATGGGAACGCCTCTATGTTAGAATATACTGTCGGATATGAGTTAGATCGTGAAACCTCATTTCCGACAGTATATTCTAACACAGAGGCGTTCCCATGGTGATGGGGACGCTTCTAGTTAGAATATACTACAAACTGTGTACATGACTGCCCCCTGCTGCCTAGCAGCATCCGATCTCTTACAGGGGGCCGTGATCAGCACAATTAACCCCTCAGGTGCCGCACCTGAAGGGGTTAATTGTACTATCATATCCCCCTGTAAGAGATCAGGGCTGCCAGGCAGCAGGGGGCAGACCCCCCCCCCCCCCTCCCCAGTTTGAATATCATTGGTGGCCAGTGCGCCCCCCCCCCTTCCTCCATTGTAATAAATCGTTGGTGGCACAGTGTGCGCCCCCCCCCTTCCTCCCTCTATTGTAATAATTCGTTGGTGGCACAGTGTGCCCCCCCCCCGCCTCCCCCCCCTTCCTCCCTCTATTGTAATAATTCGTTGGTGGCACAGTGTGCGCCCCCCCCTTCCTCCCTCTATTGTAATAATTCGTTGGTGGCACAGTGTGCCCCCCCCCGCCTCCCCCCCCTTCCTCCCTCTATTGTAATAATTCGTTGGTGGCACAGTGTGCGCCCCCCCCCCCCTTCCTCCCTCTATTGTAATAAATCGTTGGTGGCAATCATTGGCCCCCCTCCCTCTATAGCATTTTCAACATTGGTGGCCAGTGTGCGGCCTCCCATCTTGCGCCCCCCCCCCCCCCCCCCCCCGATCATTGGTGGCAGCGGGTTACTAGCAATAGTACAAGATTCATACTTACCTGGGAGCTGTGATGTTCGTGTCCGGCCGGGAGCTCCTCCTACTGGTAAGTGACGGTTCATTTAGCAATGCGCTGCACAGACCTGTCACTGTCACTTACCAGTAGGTGGAGCTCCCGGCCGGACACGAACATCGCAGCAGCAGGTAAGTATTAATCTTCTACTATTGTACTATTGCTAAGTAACCATGGCAACGAGGACTGTAGTAGCGTCCTGGTTGCCATGGTTACCGATCGGAGCCCCAGCGAATAAACTGGGACTCCGATCGGAACTCCGCTGCCACCAATGATGATGGGGGGGAGGGGGGGGGGGGGGAGATGGGAGGCTGCACACTGGCCACCAACGTTGTTAATGCTATAGAGGGGGGGGGGGGGGCAATGGGGGGCGCACACTGTGCCACCAACGATTTATTACAATAGAGGGAGGAAGGGGGGGGGGCGCACACTGTGCCACCAACGAATTATTACAATAGAGGGAGGGGGGGGGGGGGCCGCACTGGCCACCAATGATATTCAAACTGGGGAGGGGGGGGGGAGGGTCTGCCCCCTGCTGCCTGGCAGCCCTGATCTCTTACAGGGGGATATGATAGTACAATTAACCCTTTCAGGTGCCGCACCTGAAGGGGTTAATTGTGCTGATCACGGCCCCCTGTAAGAGATCGGGTGCTGCCAGGCAGCAGGGGGCAGTCTTGTACACAGTTTGTAGTGTATTCTAACTAGAAGCGTCCCCATCACCATGGGAACGCTTCTGTGTTAGAATATACTGTCGGTTCTGAGTTTTCACGAAGTGAAAACTCAGCTTTGAAAAAGCTTTTATGCAGACGGATCTTCGGATCCGTCTGTATAAAAACTAAACTACGGCCACGGATCACGGACACGGATGCCAATCTTGTGTGCATCCGTGTTCTTTCACGGACCCATTGACTTGAATGGGTCCGTGAACCGTTGGCCGTGAAAAAAATAGGACAGGTCATATTTTTTTCACGGCCAGGAAACACGGATCACGGATGCGGCTGCAAAACGGTGCATTTTCCGATTTTTCCACGGACCCATTGAAAGTCAATGGGTCCGCGAAAAAAAACGGAAAACGGCACAACGGCCACGGGTGCACACAACGGTCGTGTGCATGAGGCCTAAAAGTTATAGCATTTACAAACTATGGTACAAAAATGTGAATTTCCGCTTTTTGAAGCAGCTCTGACTTTCTGAGCACCTGTCATGTTTCCTGAGGTTCTACAATGCCCAGACAGTACAAACACCCCACAAATGACCCCATTTCGGAAAGTACACACCCTAAGGTATTCGCTGATGGGCATAGTGAGTTCATAGAACTTTTTATTTTTTGTCACAAGTTAGCGGAAAATGATGATTTTTTTTTTTTTTTCTTACAAAGTCTCATATTCCACTAACTTGTGACAAAAAATAAAAAGTTCTATGAACTCACTATGCCCATCAGCGAATACCTTGGGGTCTCTTCTTTCCAAATTGGGGTCACTTGTGGGGTAGTTATACTGCCCTGGCATTCTAGGGGCCCAAATGTGTGGTAAGGAGTTTGAAATCAAATTCTGTAAAAAATGACCTGTGAAATCCGAAAGGTGCTCTTTGGAATTGTCACGGAACCATGAACCAGACGTACAACAAGAGATAAGTGAAAATTAGAAGGCTTTATTGAAAATAAAGCTGTAAAGCAAAAGTCCAAACGGATGGTGAAACCGAGCAGAGTCTTTGCGAAGCCAGAGGTCAGGAACCAGAAGGGTAGTCAGACGAAGCCAGGATCAGGAACCAGCAGGGTAGTCAGACGAAGCCAGGATCAGGAACCAGCAGGGTAGTCAGACGAAGCCAGGATCAGGAACCAGCAGGGTAGTCAGACGAAGCCAGGATCAGGAACCAGAAGGGTAGTCAGACGAAGCCAGGATCAGGAACCAGAAGCAGCAGCAGTCTTAGAAGCATGTGAACACAAGAGGACCAAGCAAGGAACTGAAGCCACAGACCTCCTATATATATGAGCTAGGCATCCAGCTCCTCCCAGGGGAAGGAGGAGCCGCAGGGTGGAAGGCTACAAGAAACCCAGAAACCAAGATGGCCGCCAGCACATGTCAAACAAAGGAGAGCAGCAAGCAGGTAAGACCATGACAGTACCTCCCCCTCAAGGGCCCCTCCTCCGCGGAGCACAAAACGGTTTCTGAGGGAAGCGTGCGTGGAAGGCTCGGAGCAAGGCAGGAGCATGGACATCTGCGGAGGGAACCCAGGAACACTCCTCTGGACCATAACCACGCCAATGGACCAAAAACTGCAACCGACCGCGGACCAGGCGTGAGTCCAGGATATTGCTCACCTCATATTCCTCACGATTGCCCACTTGGACCGGACGAGGCCGAGGAACCGAGGAAGTGAAACGATTACACACCAGTGGCTTCAACAGGGAGACATGAAACACGTTGGAGATCCGCATGCCAGGAGGAAGCGCAAGGGCATAGGCTACCGGGTTTACCCTGCGAAGCACTCGGAAGGGACCAACAAAGCGAGGCGCCAGCTTGGGAGTGGGCACTCGAAGGTTGAGGTTGCGGGTGGACAACCATACACGGTCTCCGACCTGGTAGGAAGGAGCAGGCGCTCGTCTGCGATCAGCCTGGAGTCTCTGGCGCTGCGCAGAGACCTCAAGGGACTTCTGGATCTGTACCCAAGAAGCACGTAGGACGGAAAGGTGATCCTCCACAGCCGGAATATCCTGGGGAGAGAATACCTCCGGTAACACGGCAGGTTGGAACCCATAATTGGCCATGAAGGGAGACGTCCCAGAGGAAGAGTTCACCGCCGTGTTCCTGGCAAACTCAGCCCAAGGCAGGAGGTCAACCCAATTGTCTTGGTGATCGGAGACATAGCAACGAAGGAATTGCTCCAAGGCCTGATTGGATCGTTCTGCGGCCCCATTGGACTGAGGGTGGTAGGCCGAGGAGAAGGAGAGATGAATCCCCAACTGGGAGCAAAAGGCGCGCCAGAACCTGGACACAAACTGACTCCCCCGATCCGACACAATCTCCTTAGGCAAACCATGCAACCGGAAGACCTCCCTGGCAAAAATCGTGGCCAACTCTTGTGCAGAGGGTAACTTCTTGAGAGGAACACAGTGGCACATTTTGGAAAACCGATCCACAATCATGAGAATGACCGTATGGCCTCGGGATGCAGGGAGGTCCACAATGAAATCCATCCCCAGGTGTGACCATGGACGCTCCCCGGTGGCTATGGGTTGCAGAAGGCCCAACGGAAGGTGCCGAGGGGACTTACTCTGGGCACAAACGGAGCATGCCGCTACATATGCGGCGATGTCGGAACGTAGGGAAGGCCACCAGAACAGACGTGAAACAGCCCAGGACAGCTGATTCTTTCCAGGATGCCCCGCGGTCTTGGAGTTATGGTAGGTTCGCAACAACCGAGTGCGCAACTCCTCAGGCACAAAACATCTGCCGTTGGGTCTCCCAGAGGGAGCACCAGATTGAGCCGCCAAAATCTGCTCACCCAGGGGAGAGGTCAGGCTGGTGCGAATGGCGGCCAGGATCTGATTCGGAGGTATGACCGAAGTCGGAATCGACTCCTCCCTGGACAGCTCGGAGTACTGCCGTGATAAGGCATCCGAGAGACCATGAGAGAAAGCAGCGACCAGAGCCTCATTATTCCAGCCCACCTCTGCTGCCAGGGTACGAAACTCAATGGCGTATTCAGCTACGGATCGTGAACCCTGTCTGATGGACATAAGGAGCTTCGCAGCAGAGGCAGCACGAGCCGGCACATCGAATACCTTCCGAAGAGAAGCAACAAAACCGGAAAACTCGGCAACCACCGGATTGTTGTTCTCCCATAAAGGGCTGGCCCAGGCCAAGGCCTTGTCCGAGAGCAGCGAGATCAAGAAGCCCACCTTTGATCTCTCAGTAGGAAAGGCATGTGGCAGCAACTCGAAATAAATGCCCACCTGGTTAAGGAAACCTCGGCACTGAGTTGGCTCTCCCCCAAAGCGCTGTGGAAGAGGGGCAGAACCGGTCATACCCCGAAACACCGCAGGCGCAACAACAGGTGTCGGGGTAGACTCTGGCGCAACAACCGGAGCGGCAGTAGGAGCGAGCCCAGGAGCGACAACCGACCCATCGGCAACGGGAGCGAAATGAGCCGTGCGTTCAAGCAGGGTTTGCAACGCCACAGCGAACCGACCCAACAGGTGATCCTGCTGATCAAGTCTGGCAACCAGCGTGGGTAGCGAGGATGGCCCTGTACCGTCAGAATTCATGGCTTGGTCCTAATGTCACGGAACCATGAACCAGACGTACAACAAGAGATAAGTGAAAATAAGAAGGCTTTATTGAAAATAAAGCTGTAAAGCAAAAGTCCAAACGGATGGTGAAACCGAGCAGAGTCTTTGCGAAGCCAGAGGTCAGGAACCAGAAGGGTAGTCAGACGAAGCCAGGATCAGGAACCAGCAGGGTAGTCAGACGAAGCCAGGATCAGGAACCAGCAGGGTATTCAGACGAAGCCAGGATCAGGAACCAGAAGGGTAGTCAGACGAAGCCAGGATCAGGAACCAGAAGCAGCAGCAGTCTTAGAAGCATGTGAACACAAGAGGACCAAGCAAGGAACTGAAGCCACAGACCTCCTATATATATGAGCTAGGCATCCAGCTCCTCCCAGGGGAAGGAGGAGCCGCAGGGTGGAAGGCTACAAGAAACCCAGAAACCAAGATGGCCGCCAGCACATGTCATGTTTTGGGGTGTCATTTTACATATACCCATGCTGGGTGAGAGAAATATCTTGGCAAAAGACAACTTTTCCCATTTTTTTATACAAAGTTGGCATTTGACCAAGATATTTATCTCACCCAGCATGGGTATATGTAAAAAGACACCCCAAAACACATTCCTCAACTTCTCCTGAATACAGAGATACCAGATGTGTGACACTTTTTTGGAGCCTAGGTGGGCAAAGGGGCCCATATTCCAAAGAGCACCTTTCGGATTTCACAGGTCATTTTTTACAGAATTTGATTTCAAACTCCTTACCACACATTTGGGCCCCTAGAATGCCAGGGCAGTATAACTACCCCACAAGTGACCCCATTTTGGAAAGAAGAGACCCCAAGGTATTCGCTAATGGGCATAGTGAGTTCATGGAAGTTTTTATTTTTTGTCACAAGTTAGTGGAATATGAGACTTTGTATGAAAAAAAAAAAAATCATCATTTTCCACTAACTTGTGACAAAAAATAAAAAATTCTAGGAACTTGCCATGCCCCTCACGGAATACCTTGGG
This sequence comes from Bufo bufo, assembly GCF_905171765.1. Classification (NCBI taxonomy): domain Eukaryota; kingdom Metazoa; phylum Chordata; class Amphibia; order Anura; family Bufonidae; genus Bufo; species Bufo bufo. The sequence goes on along the minus strand of NC_053390.1, from coordinate 529,550,025 downwards.
GTGTCTTCTTTCCAAAATGGGGTCACTTGTGGGGTAGTTATACTGCCCTGGCATTTTCCAGGGGCCCTAATGTGTGGTAAGTAGGTAAATGAACTGTGAAATCCGAAAGGTGCTCTTTGGAATGTGGGCCCCTTTGCCCACCTAGGCTGCAAAAAAGTGTCACACATCTGGTATCTTCGTACTCAGGAGAAGGTGGGGAATGTGTTTTGTGTTGTCATTTTACATATACCCATGCTGGGTGAGAAAAAAATCTTGGCAAAAGACAACTTTTCCCATTTTTTTATACAAAGTTGGCATTTGACCAAGATATTTATCTCACCCAGCCTAGGTGGGCAAAGGGGCCCAAATTCCTTTTAGGAGGGCATTTTTAGACATTTGGATACCAGACTTCTTCTCACGCTTTGGGGCCCCTAAAATGCCAGGGCAGTATAAATACCCCACATGTGACCCCATTTTGGAAAGAAGACACCCCAAGGTATTCAATGAGGGGCATGGCGAGTTCATAGAAAAAATAAATTTTTGGCACAAGTTAGCGGAAATTGATTTTTTTTATTTTGTTCTCACAAAGTCTCCCTTTCCGCTAACTTGGGACAAAAATTTCAATCTTTCATGGACTCAATATGCCCCTCAGCGAATACCTTGGGGTGTCTTCTTTCCAAAATGGTGTTATTTGTGGGGTGTTTGTACTGCCCTGGCATTTGAGGGTCTCCACAATCATTACATGTATGCCCAGCATTAGGAGTTTCTGCTATTCTCCTTATATTGAGCATACAGGTAATGAGATTTTTTTTTTTCCGTTCAGCCTCTGGGCTGAAAGAAAAAAATGAACGGCACAGATTTCTTCATTCGCATCGATCAATGTGGATGAAAAAATCTCTGCCAAAAAAAGAAAAAGGAGGGGAAAGGCGTCTGCCAGGACATAGGAGCTCCGCCCAACATCCATACCCACTTAGCTCGTATGCCCTGGCAAACCCGATTTCTCCATTCACATCAATCGATGTGGATGAATAAATCATTGCCGGGATTTTTTTTTTTATATATACAAAGTGTTTGCCAAAGTATATGAACACCGCCACCTCCTCAGCTCATATGCCTCGGCAAACGTATCTTTTACTGCAGAGGAGAAATCTCGTCTTGCAGCGCCGCATACACCGACTTGCGTGTAATCTGACAGCAGCGCAATGCTTCTGTCAGAATGCACATCAGTGCTGCAGCTAGTCGATCGGTTGGTCCACCTGAAAGGTAAAAAAAACAAAAGAAAAAAGAAAAAACCAGGCCGCAACGCAATAACTTTAATAACTTTAGAACAGAACATATTAACTTTTTATAAACTTTTTTAACTTTTTTACTTACCGGTAATTTTTTTTTTGTTTAGTTTTTTTTACCTTTATAGAACAAACCTCTCCTTCCCCATGGGACAATGTGCAAAGCGCAAATCGCCCAAAGATGTGGCGAAGTACGTTATGCACTTTATCCCAGGTGAAAGGAGAGGTTTGCAGCAGCTGTGAGTAAAAGGGCCCTAATAGCCCTGTGTGCCTGTCCTGTGAGATGCAATCCCTATGCTAGGTGTACCTGTGTGTGGTACTTCCGGAAACACTCACCAAAGCATAGGGCAGGGTGGTCAGGACAGTCAGGACAGAAATAGCGGGTGTCACGCCTTATTCCACTCCTGCTACAGACACGACATCTTTTTCGGGGTGACGGTTGGGTTGAGGTACCAGGAACGACACTGGGGAAATGTCGCTCGTGTAGACGGCTAACTACACTGGTGGATGGGGCCACGGAACCTCCTGGGTAAAGGAGGTTCTCGATGATCTCTTACTGGAATTTGAGGAAGGATCGTGTTCTCCCAGCCTTACTGTAGAGAACAAAACTATTATACAGCGCCAATTGAATTAAATATACAGACACCTTCTTATACCAGCGTCTGGTTCTGCGGGAAACTAAATAGGGAGCCAACATCTGGTCATTGAAGTCCACCCCTCCCATGAGCGCATTATAGTCGTGGACTGAGAGGGGCTTTTCAATGACACGGGTTGCCCTTTCAATTTGGATTGTCGTGTCTGCGTGAATGGAGGAGAGCATGTAAACGTCACGCTTGTCTCTCCATTTCACCGCGAGCAGTTCTTCGTTACACAAGGCAGCCCTCTCCCCCCTTGCAAGACGGGTGGTTACAAGCCGTTGGGGAAAGCCCACGCGACTAGTTCGCGCGGTGCCACAGGCGCAAATCCGTTCTAGAAACAAATGCCTAAAGAGGGCCACACTTGTGTAGAAATTGTCCACATAAAGATGGTACCCCTTGCCGAATAAGGGTGACACCAAGTCCCAGACTGTCTTCCCACTGCTCCCCAGGTAGTCAGGGCAACCGACCGGCTCCAGGGTCTGATCTTTTCCCTCATAGATCCGAAATTTGTGGGTATAGCCTGTGGCCCTTTCACAGAGCTTATACAATTTGACCCCATACCGGGCGCGCTTGCTTGGGATGTATTGTTTGAAGCCAAGGCGCCCGGTAAAATGTATTAGGGACTCGTCTACGCAGATGTTTTGCTCGGGGGTATACAAATCTGCAAATTTCTGGTTGAAATGGTCTATGAGGGGCCGAATTTTGTGGAGCCGGTCAAAAGCTGGGTGGCCTCTGGGACGGGAGGTGGTGTTGTCGCTAAAATGCAGGAAACGGAGGATGGCCTCAAATCGTGCCCTGGACATAGCAGCAGAGAACATGGGCATGTGATGAATCGGGTGCGTGGACCAATATGACCGCAATTCATGCTTTTTTGTCAGGCCCATGTTGAGGAGAAGGCCCAAAAAAATTTTAAGTTCGGAAACTTGGACTGGTTTCCACCGGAAAGGCTGGGCATAAAAGCTTCCCGGGTTGGCGGATATAAATTGTGTGGCATACCGGTTTGTCTCTGCCACGACTAAGTCCAAGAGCTCCGCAGTCAAGAACAGCTCAAAAAATCCCAGGGCCGAACTGATTTGAGCCGTCTCAACCCGAACTCCAGACTGGGCGGTGAAAGGGGGAACTACAGGTGCGGCTGAAGTTGGTGACTGCCAATCAGGGTTTGCCAGCACCTCAGGGATTCTAGGGGCTCTACGGGCCTGTCTGCGAGGTGGCTGCGACGGGGTAACTAGTGCACGTGCCACCGTACCAGCTTCAACTGCCCTTCTGGTGCTCGCCACGTCACCATGTTGTACGGCAGTGCTGGTACTAGGTCCAGGGAGGGCTGCGCTGCTGGTGTATGCCTCACCACGTGATCCGGCAGCGACAGCCCCACTCTGCTGCTCTTGAAGCGGATCCTGCATAACCTGTGGTCTAGCGACATGGGGCCGGGTACGCCTGGTGCTGCCAGGGACCTCAACCTCCTCGTCCGAACTTTGGGTCAGAGAGCCACTGCTTTCTACAGGTTCATATTCTGACCCGCTAGATTCGTCAGATGAGGGTTCCCACTCCTCATCCGACTGGGTCAGAATCCTGTAGGCCTCTTCAGAAGAATACCCCCTGTTTGACATTTTGGACTACTAAATTTAGGGGTATTCCCTGAGACTACCCAAGAAAAAAAGCAAACCTGTCTTACAAAGGGTAGGCTAGCGAAGTACCAGAGGCCGCTGCGGTTGATAAAAAATATCAAAACTGATTTTTTTTATCGCCGCAGTGCGTGTAAAATGAATGTGCAGTGATCAAAAAATATATATTTTTTGTCACTGCGGTGGGGCGGGAGTGGGTGAACGCACGTGTGGGCGACCGATCAGGCCTGATCGGGCAAACACTGCGTTTTGGGTGGAGGGCGAACTAAAGTGACACTAATACTATTATAGATCTGACCGTGATCAGTTTTGATCACTTACAGATACTATAAAAGTACAAATGCTGATTAGCGATACGCTAATCAGCGAATAAAAGTGACTGCGGTGCGGTGGGGTGGGCGCTAACTGACGCTAACTACCTAACCAAGGGGCCTAAACTATCCCTAAAACCTAACAGTCAATACCAGTGAAAAAAAAAAAGTGACAGTTTACACTGATCACTTTTTTTCCTTTCACTAGTGATTGACAGGGGCGATCAAAGGGGTGATCAAAGGGTTAATTGGGGTGCAGGGGGGTGATCTGGGGCTAAGGTGTAGTGTTGGTGTACTCACAGTTCAGTCTGCTCCTCTGCTGGATCCAACCGACGAAAAGGACCAGCACAGGAGCAGACAAGCCATATAACAGATCATATTTACTAATATGATCTGTTATAAGACTTTTGATTGGATTTTTTGAAAATCGCCAGCCTGCCAGCCAATGATCGTTGCTGGCAGGCTGGTGACGAACTTGTTCTTTGAATTTTGCCGGCCCGCGATGCGCATGCGCGGGCCGGCTTGGAGCGAAATCTCGCGTCTCGCGAGATGACGCGTATATGCGTGATTGTGCGCAGCGCTGCCACCTCCGGAAAGCGAATCTGCGTACAGCGGTCCGGAGGTGGTTAAAGGACCTAGAAACGTTTAAATACATAAAGGGAATCGACAAGGTAAAAGAGGAGAGAATATTTAAAAGAAGAAAAACTGCTACAAGAGGACATAGTTTTAAATTAGAGGGGCAAAGGTTTAAAAGTAATATCAGGAGTAGTGGATGCATGGAATAGCCTTCCTGCAGAAGTGGTAGATGCAAATACAGTGAAGGAGTTTAAAGGGTTTCTGTCACCCCATTAAACCGTTTTTTTTTTTTTCTTTAATAATAATCCCTATAGTGCGATCTCATGATACATAATCAAATTAATAATTTTGGTTCAGTAGATTTTGCTAAAAAACGATTTTTAAAATATGCTAATTACCTTGCTACCAGCAAGTAGGGCGGCTACTTGCTGGTAGCAGCTGCATCCTCCGATGGTAATGACGCCCCCTCGGCATGCTGATTGACAGGGCCAGGGAAGGTAATCCTTCTCTGCTGGCGCTGTTAGAATTTGAAATCTCGCGCCTGCGCCGTACCTGGCTTCAATTGGCGCAGGCGCACTGAGAGGCGGCCGCTCTGCTCGACCGCTCCATCCTCAATGCGCCTGCGTCGATGACGTCATCGCATACACCCGGAAGAGAAGACGCCGGCGTCTTGACCAGACCACACTAAAACATGATTTTTTTTGTGTCAAAAATGAAATAATTGTGTAAAACTTATATTTTTATAAAAAATATAAAAATATCACATGACCTAGCCCCTCAGGTGAATACAGTAAAAAATAAAAAAAACGGTGTAAAAAAGAAATTTTTTGGCACCTTGCATCACATAAAGTGTAATAGCAAGCGATCAAAAAGTCATACGCACCCCAAAATAGTGCCAATCAAACCATCATCTCATCCCGCAAAAATCATACCCTACCCAAGATAATCACCCAAAAACTGAAAAAACTATGGCTCTTGGACTATGGAGACAATAAAACATGATTTTTTTTGTTTCAAAAATGAAATAATTGTGTAAAACTTACATAAATAAAAAAAATGTAGATATGTTAGGTATCGCCGCATCCGTAATAACCTGCTCTATAAAAATACCACATGATCTAACCTGTCAGATGAATGTTGTAAATAACAAAAATAAAAACTTTGCCAAAGCAGCTATTTCTTGTTACCTTGCCTCACAAAAAGTGTAATATAGAGCAACCAAAAATCATATGTACCCTAAAATAGTACCAATAAAACTGCCACCCTATCCGGTAGTTTACAAAATGGGGTCACTTTTTTGGAGTTTCTACTCTAGGGGTGCATCAGGGGGGCTTCAAATGGGACATGGTGTCAAAAAATCAGTCCAGCAAAATTTGCCTTCCAAAAACCGTATGGCATTCCTACAGCAGTTTACGACCACATATGGGGTGTTTCTGTAAACGACAGAATCAGGGCCATAAATATTGAGTTTTGTTTGGCTGTTAACCCTTGCTTTGTAACTGGAAAAAATGGATTCAAATGGAAAATGTTATCTCTATTTTCCATTAAGTCTTGTGGAACACCTAAAGGGTTAACAAAGTTTGTAAAATCAGTTTTGAATACCTTGAGGGGTGTAGTTTGTAAAATGGGGTCATTTTTGGGTGGTTTCTATTATGTAAGCCTCACAAAGTGACTTCAGACCTGAACTGGTCCTGAAAAAGTGGGTTTTAGAAATTTTCTGAAAAATTTCAAGATTTGCTTCTAAACTTTTAAGCCTTGTAACGTCCCCAAAAACTAAAATGGCATTCCCAAAATGATCTAAACATGAAGTAGACATATGGGGAATGTAAATTAATAACTATTTTTGGAGGTATTACTATGTATTATAGAAGTAGAGAAATATAAATTTGGAAATTAGCAAAATTTTTGAAATTTTTGGTAAATTTGGAATTCTGGTATAAATAAAAATAAAAAATTTTTACTCCATTTTACCATTGTCATGAAGTACAATATGTGATGAAAAAACAATCTCAGAATGGCCTGGATAAGTAAAAGCGTTTTAAAGTTATTCACACATAAATTGACACTGGTCAGATTTGCAAAAAATGGCCTGGTCCTTAAGGTGAAAATGAGCCCAGTCCTTAAGGGGTTATAGGGCATCTGTCAGCAGATTTGTACCTATGAAACTGGCTGACCTGTTACATGTGCTACGGACTGGAAAAATGCTTTTCAGCCCAAAATAAGTAAAATGTGTTAGCTTTTAAAGGGAATGTGTCATCAGAACATAGCTTATTGTTTAAATCAGATTTTTTATGCTAACCCCTTCCCGACATCTGCCGTACATGTATGACAGATGTCAGGTCTTTATAGATGGCGCCAACTGTGGAGCGTTGCGAGCGCAATAGCTTCTGGGTGCCTGCTGTTTCATTAATAACATCATGAGCATTGCCACATGCAAAAATACCCATACTATTAAAATATTAAAAAGTTACCCCACACAGTGAATGGGGAAAAAATGTCAGATTCGTCGTTTTTTCATCATTTTATCTCTGAAAAAAATTGAATAAAAAGTGACCAAAAAAGTAATACACACCCCACAATGGTATTATTATTAAAAACTACAGATTGTCCCGCAAAAAAAATTAGCCCCCACACATCTCCTTAGAACATAACTATAACAAAGTTATGGGGATCAGAATATAGTGATGAAAATAAAAAATATCTAGTTTTGCCACATTTGTACTGACAAAAGTCAGTTTTCTACATAGAGAACACAGTAGAAAACTAAAACAAAACATAAAACTGTGGTGGAATTGCTTCCCACTATATTGTATTCCATATTAAATGGTGACATTAGAAAGTACAACTTGTCCCGCAAATAACAAGCCCTCATATGGCTATGTGAACAGAAAAATAAAAAAGTTATGGTTCTGCGAAAGCAGGGAGCAAAAAACGAAAACACAAAAACGGAAAATCACAGTGTCAGGAAAGGGTACAGGTAACTTATTAGCCATTATCACCACAGACAGAATTACAATGACAAGCAGTGTCAGACTGGGATGCGTAGGGCCCACCAGTAAAATTCATTCAGGGAGCCCACTGTACAGCGACATGCAAATATTACCTGCCCACACAGAGGCAGACAGCAACAAGACGCTATAAGATGATTGATTATGGGGGTCTCTGCAACAACTTCAAAAGGTGGGTCCCAGGGAAGAGAGGATACTGGCTGGCCTGCCTCTATTACTACAGGCCATCTTAACCTTCTGATGCGTCTATAATAAAAAAAAAACTGGATAGTCTACCCTATTGATATAGGTTATTTGAGATGCTGTGCTGGTGGACAGGGGGCCCATCATTCTCAGGGACCCACTAGGAGATTACCCTGTTCCCCTGTGGGCCAGTCCAAGCCTGATGACAAGTAGCATCTCAATATAGATAACACAGAATCAACCATTCACAACAGGTGAAGTCATAGCTTATCAGTTCCCCTCTGACCTTCAATATATTTATTATATTTAAGCCTTTTTTTTAACAAGGCAGTGTTAAAGGGGTTATCCAAACTCTATAATGCCCCCCAAAATACCCGGGCACCGCAATATAGGTAATACTTACCCTGCTCCCCGGCACCTGCATCGCACCCGATGCCCACACGACCGCCACGTGGATCAAAACATCTGGCGACGGGGGAGCAGCCAATAGCAGGCTGCAACAGGAACGAGCCTCCCTAGCCTCACCCGTGATGTTAGGGAGGCTAGGTCCCATTGCGGCCTGCTATTGGCTGCTTCCCCACCACCCCTTGCCGGATGTTTTGATCCGTGTGACGGGGAGATGCAGCGGCAGCCGTGCAGGGATCAGGAGTGACTCAGGTGCCGGTGAGAGAGGTAAGTATAACTTATATGAGGGGCATTATAGGGGTTGGATAACCCCTTTAAGACCAATAGGAAACTCCCCAGTAGTATACCAATTGGCAGTCACATAAGCCTCAACAACCACTGTAAATGTTGCACCACTATTGCCCACAGGAAAAAGACCTTTGCGAGCCAGTTCACTCAACAAGTATTTACTGTGACATCATATATGGACTGTGCCCTAATGGGGATGTGGGGGGGACCCGATGGCATGGAAGGCAGCGCAATGCCTAAGGAAGGCATTGCGCTGCCTTCCGGTGAAGAGCCTGTGAGATCCAGCCCCCTGGATCTCACAGGCCGGAAGCTGTATGAGTAATACACACAGTATTACTCATACAGCCAATGCATTCCAATACAGAAGTATTGGAATGCATTGTAAAGGATTAGACCCCCAAAAGTTCAAGTCCCAAAGTGGGACAAAAATAAGGTGAAAAAAAAAAAGGTAAAAAATAGGGGGGGGGGGGGGGGGGGGAGTATACATATTAGGTATCGCCGCGTCAGAATCGACCGGCTCTATAAACATATCACATGACCTAACCCCTCAGAAGAACACCGTAAAAAATAGCAAATAAAAACTGTGCTAAATAAACCATTTTTTTGTCACCTTACATCACAAAAAGTACAACAGCAAGCGATCAAAAAGGTGTTTGCCCACCAAAATAGTACCAATATAACCTTCACCTCATCCCGCAAAAAATGAGCCCCTACCGGAGACAATTATGGAGACACTAAAACATCATTTTTTTTGTTTTAAAAAAGCTGTTATTGTGTAAAACTTACATAAATAAAAAAAAGTATACATATTTGGTATCGCCGCGTTCGTATCGACCGGCTCTATAAAAATATCACATGACATAACCCCTCAGATGAACACCGTAAAAAATAAAAAATAAAAACTGTGCTAAATAAACAATTTTTTGTCACCTTACATCACAAAAAGTGCAATAGCAAGCGATAAAAAAGTCATATGCACCCCAAAATAGTACCAATCAAACCGTCATCTCATCCTGCAAAAAATGAGACCCTACCTAAGATAATCGCCCAAAAACTGAAAAAACTATGGCTCTCAGAATATGGAGACACTAAAACATGATTATTTTTTTTGTTTCAAAAATGATATTGTGTAAAACTTACATAAATAAAAAAAAGTATACATATTAGGTATCGCCGCGTCCGTATCGACCGGCTCTATAAAAATATCAGATGACCTAACCCCTCAGATGAACACCGTAAAAAATGTAAAATAAAAACTGTGCTAAATAAACAATTTTTTGTCACCTTACATCACAAAAAGTGTAATAGCAAGCGATCAAAAAGTCACACACACCCCAAAATTGTGACAATAAAACCGTCATCTCATCCCGCAAAAATCATACCCTACGAAGGTAATGGCCCAAAAACTGAAAAAATGATGGCTCTTAGACTACGGAAACACTAAAACATGAAAAAAGAAATCATTGTGTAAAACTTACACAAATAAAAAAAAGTATACATATTAGGTATCGCCGCATCAATGACAACCTGGTCTATAAAAATATCACATGATCTAACCTGTCAGATGAATGTTGTAAATAACAAAAATTTAAACGGTGCCAAAACAGCTATTTCTTGTTATCTTGCCTCACAAAAAGTGTAATATAGAGCAACCAAAAATTATATGTACCCTAAACTAGTACCAACAATACTGCCACCCTATCCCGTAGTTTTTAAAATGGGGCCACTTTTTTGGAGGTTCTACTCTAGGGGTGCATCAGGGGGGCTTCAAATGGGACATGTCAAAAAAAACAGTCCAGCAAAATCTGCCTTCCAAAAACCGTATGGCATTCCTTTCCTTCTGCGCCCTGCCGTGTGCCCGTACAGCTGTTTACGACCACATATGGGGTGTTTCTGTAAACTACAGAATCAGAGCCATAAATATTGAGTTTGGTTTGGCTGTTAACCCTTGCTTTGTAACTGGTGAGGGGTGTCGTTTATAGAATGGGGTCATTTTTGGGTGGTTTCTATTATGTAAGCCTCGCAAAGTGACTTCAGACTTGAACTGGTCCCTAAAAATTGGGTTTTTGAAAATTTCTTAAAGATTTCAAGATTTGCTTCTAAACTTCTAAGCCTTGTAACATCCGCAAAAAAATAAAATATCATTCCCAAAATGATCCAAACATGAAGTAGACATATGGGGAATGTAAAGTAATAACTATTTTTGGAGGTATTACTATGTATTATAGAAGTAGAGAAATTGAAACTTGGAAATGTGCAATTTTTTACAAATTTTTGGTAAATTTGGTATTTTTTTTTATAAATAAAAATGATTTTCTTTTTACTTCATTTTACCAGTGTCATGAAGTACAATATGTGACGAAAAAACAATCTCAGAATGGCCTGGATAAGTCAAAGCGTTTTATTGTTATCAGCACTTAAATTGACACTGGTCAGATTTGCAACAAATGGCCAAGTTCGTAAGGTGAAATAGGGCCGAGTCCTTAAGGGGTTAAGCAAGGCTGAAAATAGGTGTAAAATTTAAAAAAATATATTGTAATGGAATAGTTACTACATCAACTATGAATCTTGTATTAGTTTGTACTAAGTGCTATACGTATATTTTTGGGGTTCTAGAGTTTCCTGCTGGTGTTTAATATCATGTCAGCTGCTCGATTAGGGTCTGTTAACACTGCACTTGGGTTCTGCATTAAGTATATACAGTACATGGAGAGGTTCCTCTGACTTACATACATGCCCATAGATTTCTATAGCCAAATGTATGCTAAAGACATGACCCTTTTGCATATATTTGGACGGCATACTTTGGTGCATTTTTTTTTAACTGTATCAAAAAGCATTGTGGACTAGGTTATTGCACAAAATAAGTACATTGTGTTGCATATGATTTTATATGCAATTCAGTTGCATATGTTTGGTAGTATGTTCATATACACACATCACACTATCCGCATTTATACTTACCTAATGCCTCACTGAAGTACCCATCCCATTGTTCTGAAAAGAGTAGATGGAATAAGATATCTTGAAATATGTAAAAGTTCAAATTTCTTAGTCTTTCCGCAAAAGACATATTGTCAGTGAGCTCCACCATAGAGCCAGGAACATAGGAAAATGGAGCTGGGAGTTTACCACATAGTCTTTCCATTGAGTTACCCATTGAAAACCTAATGGAGTAGACAAAAGGCACTCCAAGGAGCTCAGCAATAAGTTCACCACACAGTACCATTGGGTCAGAAACCAAAACGTCGAACTTATTCTCTTTCAGTTGTTTTAACAGTGATTCGTTCTTCACTACACCGTTACATATTTGTTCTTCTTGTTCCCGCAGTTCTGCCATAAACTTCCTAGTCTTTTCATAGATATTCCAATAAGACATTTTTGGTAATTCATAAATCCAAAATGCCAAAAACCGATCCAAAAACTTTTCATTCTTCTCTCTTGTAAATGGAACAGAGAAATTTTCAAATTTCAAAGATGAGATATTATCCACGCCCACAATCATAAATGCTGAGTGGACTAACACAGTCACATCATGTCCTTTACGTGCCAGTTCCTCCAAAATTATTATCTGATTTAAGAAATGACTTGCATCTGTTGGCCAAGCTAAAACCTTCCCAGCAGATACTGTGTTGAGGCAGCATATAGGCAGTAGCAAGAGGAAGACACCAGTACAAAGCATGTTGATTAGTCAGTGTGCTTTCAGGTTATGAGTGGTAGCTCAAAAAGTACAAATTTCACAGTAATGGCCAAAGGTTCATGGCACTGGCGAGAAATAATGATTTTTTTTTCAATCCTGTGAACCGAACGTATTGCAGCATAAGTAGCCATGCTTCAAGCATCTCTTACTCCACAGTTTTAATTATTATAAATCAAATTGTGACAGTAAGGCCAGGTTCAGACTAGTTTAATATGGGCATTTTTTTTTTTTAAGAATCTATGATACAATTCGTTTTGGGTCATTAGACCTGCAGTTGCATTTGGATTTTTTCATGTAATACAAGTGTAAAGATCAGGGTGGATTGGCCATAGACCCTACAGCGAAATTTCCTGATGGGCCGATGCTCAGGGGGCCACCCAAGCTCTCCTGATGGCCACAGGCCAGGTACATAGTGATCTGATGGGCAGCATGGTGGCTCAGTGGTTAGCACTGGTGCCTTGCAGTGCTGGGGTCCTAGGTTCGAATCTGACCAATAACAACATCTGCATGGAGTTTGTATGTTCTCCCTGTACTTGTGTGAGTTTTCCTCCAGGTACTCCAGTTTCCTCCTACACTCCAAAGACATACTAATAGGGAACTTAGATTGTGAGCCCTATTGGGGGTAGCTTGATGCTAATGTGTGTAAATCGCTGCAGAATATAATAGTGATATATAATTGCATAAAATAAATAAATCTGATGCTCAATGGCTGCAGTTGCCCAATTGAACTGTATTACCATCCTCAGGACAATAATACAGTTGAATACTGTGGAGAGAGCAGCAGTATCTTTTGCTGCACTATGATATTGCAGGCCCTGTCTATTTCTGGTGTCCCTTCCTACTTGTGTTGGCCCCGCCAACTTTTTTTGCCCGGTCTTCAATCAATTTAGTCCCGCCTACAGCATGGGGCTACTTTTAGTTTCTTTTCCAGGGCCACTTTAAGTTCCCAATCCCCCCCTGGTAAAGATGCACCCATAATACAAATGTTAAAAGTGTACCTGTCATACACGCACAAAAATGCACCAATTACGTTCATCTAAAACTGGTCTACTACCAGTCGGAAATATTTGATTTGGAGCTGCTTGATCTACTTGAATCACTTTAATGTACTCCAAACACAAGAAGCATTCCATGATAAGAATAACATTAAATGAACCACATTCATTGGTACTTAAACCTCACAAACCAAAAGGTTTAAACCATTAGAAAATTGAGTTGTAATGAGTACAATGGCATAGAGAGTACCTACAGATCACAGACACACCTGGTCTGGCGGTAGCATTCACAGTGTAACCATGATTCAGCATATTTTAGGATCACATGAGAACCAAGTGTGGTAGCCTTCAGGCCTTTGACCTTTGTCTTTATATCTCCCTCTGATCAAATAATGTCTCATTTATAGAACTGATAAGCTGGAATCTCTAAACAACTCTAGTTTTTACTGCACTCGTTTTCATAAATTTGGTCCATCAGCAGTGGCTTACATAGAGAAGTAAGGGCCCCATAGCAAGGATCAAACCAGGCCCCCCACACAGGACTCAAGGGTTTCTGCCTAAACCCTTTTCAATGACACTTGGGCCACTTATTCCACTGCCTCATTTGTTAAAAGTTGTTAGAGGGTAGAATCCTGACCAAGTTTTCACCTCCAGTAGAAGAGGAGCTAATCCCAGAGACTTAGACTTAGTCCCTTCTAGCTCTGGGCCCCATAGTAGTCGCATGGTCTGCCACTATGGTAGTTACACCCCTGTCCCTCAATAGCTGCTTCAATAGTAGCAGGATACTTAAAGGACTTGTTCTACCAATTGTTTCTTAGGGGAACAAGCAGGCTTATAAAACAAAGGAAAAAAAATTAATTACCAGTTGAAGGTCCATCTATTCCAGTGCTGCGTGTCCACCCAGGGGCTTGCGGTCCTCATCAGGCCATTAAGTGATGACCTTATGTCCATCATTTAAACTACTCAATCACTGACCACAGCAGTCACATGCCATTCATGTACGTACATGCGACTGCCAAGGCCAATGATTAGCTACAGTGCAATATTGTGTTACATTGACCGGTAAACAAAGGATATTATTGGCAGATGATAATCCACACAATATACACCCATCTAGGCTTGTCTTTACAATATAAATACAAGATTTCAAAACATACATTGAAATTATTAACTCCCGGGAGGCTCGTTGTTTGCTGCACGCACGCCATCAGAGGCGTGCAGCGTTATAGTCAGTAATTAGATCGAAGTGTGTTTGGCGTGATTATTGCGTACCCACCATCAGGGTCGCAGTACATAGTGTTGGCCATACACTTGGATCAATGCCCCTGATGAATTACCGACAGTAGTCGGAAGGGAAACGCGTCGAGCATTAGACTGCAGTATAGATTTGATACATGCAGGCTGACTCTCTTCCCCTTACTGAGCCCCAATAGGGAATACTCATACATTGAAATGACTATGAGGTGGTGCCCACCTAAATATATTAAACAGTGAAAGTGTGGCCAAGTGAGTGGAATCTTTTCTTGTGTTCACTTTAAGTGTGACCCCACCTCAGAATGGGGTCCTTGAGAACCTAGGGGCAAATTCATTTGATAAGGTAATACCTCTGTACAGAGTGTACAGGCAGGAGGACAAGGTCGAGAGGGGGCCACACTGAGCAGAAGCAGTAACATTTCTTTTCTTCTCTTTCCACAAACCTCAAATGAGCATCGGGCACTGGGTTCTGACCTACCTTTAGACTCTTTACTAGATTGAGAAGAGTCAAGAGCAAAGTCTCCCATAGGTGCTTTAAAATTCTTCTAAAAAGGTGATGAGTTTTCTGTTAGCCTTTTTAAGTCACCCCATTCACACCTCCATAGCCTCCATATATAGTAAGAGTACATATACACTATGCTGTACTGCATATAACTGTATAGGCTGACCCTGCACTACATATACACTATGCTGTACTGCATATAACTGTATACGCTGACCCTGCACTACATATACACTATGCTGTACTGCATATAACTGTATACGCTTACCCTGCACTACATATACACTATGCTGTACTGCATATAACTGTATACGCTTACCCTGCACTACATATACACTATGCTGTACTGCATATAACTGTATACGCTTACCCTGCATTACATATACACTATGCTGTACTGCATATAACTGTATACGCTTACCCTGCACTACATATACACTATGCTGTACTGCATATAACTGTATACACTGACCCTGCACTACATATACACTATGCTGTACTGCATATAACTGTATACGCTTACCCTGCACTACATATACACTATGCTGTACTGCATATAACTGTATACACTGACCCTGCACTACATATACACTATGCTGTACTGCATATAACTGTATACACTGACCCTGCACTCCATATACACTATGCTGTACTGCATATAACTGTATACGCTTACCCGGCACTACATATACACTATGCTGTACTGCATATAACTGTATACGCTGACCCTGCACTACATATACACTATGCTGTACTGCATATAACTGTATACGCTGACCCTGCACTACATATACACTATGCTGTACTGCATATAACTGTATACGCTGACCCTGCACTAGATATACACTATGCTGTACTGCATATAACTGTATACGCTTACCCTGCACTCCATATACACTATGCTGTACTGCATATAACTCTATACGCTTACCCTGCACTCCATATACACTATGCTGTACTGCATATAACTGTATGCGCTGACCCTGCACTACATATACACTAGGCTGTACTGCATATAACTGTATACGCTGACCCTGCACTACATATACACTATGCTGTACTGCATATAACTGTATACGCTTACCCTGCACTCCATATACACTATGCTGTACTGCATATAACTGTATACGCTGACCCTTCACCCCGTATACACTATGCTGTACTGCATATAACTGTATACGCTGACCCTGCACTACATATACACTATGCTGTACTGCATATAACTGTATACGCTTACCCTGCACTCCATATACACTATGCTGTACTGCATATAACTGTATACACTGACCCTGCACTCCATATACACTATGCTGTACTGCATATAACTGTATACACTGACCCTATGCTGTACTGCATATACCTGTATACGCTTACCCTGCACTCCATATACACTATGCTGTACTGCATATAACTGTATACACTGACCCTGCACTCCATATACACTATGCTGTACTGCATATAACTGTATACGCTTACCCTGCACCCCGTATACACTATGCTGTACTGCATATAACTGTATACACTGACCCTGCACTCCATATACACTATGCTGTACTGCATATAACTGTATACACTGACCCTGCACCCCGTATACACTATGCTATACCCCATATAACTGTATACACTGACCCTGCACTCCATATATACCATGCTGTGACCCATATAACTGTATACACTGACCCTGTACCCCATATACATTGCGCTGTACACCATATAACCGTTTACACTGACCCTGCACCCCATATATACTTTGCTGTACACCATTTACCTGTATACACTGACCCTGCACTACATATACACTATTCTGTGCCCTATATAACTGTATACACTGACCCTGCACCCCATATACATTGTGCTGTACACCATATAACCGTTTACACTGATCCTGCACCCCGTATATACTTTGCTGTACACAATATACCTGTATACAATGACCCTGCACCCCATATACATTGTGCTGTACACCATATAACTGTTTACACTGACCCTGCACCCCATATATACTTTGCTGCACCCTATATAACTGTATACACTGACCCTGCATTCTATATACACTAGTCTGTACCCCATATAACTGTATACATTGACCCTGCACCCCATATATATTGTGCTGTACACCATATAACCGTTTACACTGATCCTGCACCCCGTATATACTTTGCTGTACACAGTGGCGTAGCTAGAATTGACTGGGCCCCACAGCAAATTTGTGAATGGGGTCACCCTCCCACAGTAATTTTTTCACAACCCCTTCCTTTCATGCCGCCCCCATTCCTGTGGCTGCTAAAGATCACTCTCTCAGACCAGGCCCGGCAGCTATTCCATCCGTTTTCTACACTGTCTATACTGTCACTGTATATCATTTCATTGTGTAATACTGTTGAGGGGGCCCTGACAAAATCTTTTAGTCCTCCTCCTCCTGGATGGGCCCCTTCTGGGTCAGGGCCCCAAAGCAGCCGCTTCCCCTGCTTCCCCTATAGCTACGCCCCTGGCTGTACACCATATACCTTTTCACAATGACCCTGCACCCCATATACACTATGCTGTACCGCATATAACTGTATACATTGACCCTGCACCCTGTTTATTCTTTGCTGTACCCCATATACCAGTATACACTGACCCTGCACCCTATATACATTGTGATATATCCCATATTACTGTATACAAAGACACTGCAACCCGTATATACATGGTACTGTAGAAGCTGGTGAGTGAAAGCCCTGTTCAACACTCACTCCTCGGGCCTCATTACATGGTGTGGGGCAGTTTTGCCACAAGGAGACATTACTATAATGTATGGGGGCAACACAAGATAAGCCCCATACAGTATAATGTCTCCTTGTTGCCCCATACTATGAGAGCAACAAGGAGACATTGCTGTATAATGTATGGGTGCAACAAGGAGACATTATACTGTATGGGGGCTACAGCTATAATGTCACCTTGTTGTCTGGGCTGCCTGAGGACCAGAAGTGGAAGTGGACGGAGTCTGTCACCACATTTCCTGCATGTTTTATTTTAAATGGATATTTACTTCGATATATAAAGTTTTCATGATAGACTTAATATCGTTATCGTAGGAATATTTTTTATATCGCCGAACCCTAATTGAGCCCATGCAATCTGCAACAGGAGCAGAGCTCTAACATATAGCCAGGCACCTGCTCATTTTCCTCTTATCTAGTCTTCAATAAAAGACTGAATAAGGGGAAAAATACCCTGATTGCTGGTAAGATATTGTTATGCATTTTACGGTATCTGCCAATTTTACACTGGCAGTTAGCCTTTTAAACCCTGTCTTTGTTATGGCCTAATATGCTTCCCTACCTGGCAACCCTTGACGCCATTGTTAGGCCTTCGGTTGCCATGGTCACTGTCAGAATCCTGCGATTGTTTCTCAAGGGGCCAGATAGGGTACGGAGGGAGCCCCTCTCCCCCTTTCTAGACCACTTATATGGCGTCATTGCCATCAACTGTAACAAAGGGCAGCTAGCTCTGATCTTGGCAATTGCAGCAGGTGCCCAGCCATATGTTAGAGCTCTGCTCCTGTTGCACATGGCACAGTCTCAATTCCTGAACCTATGCTGTGCCAGGACTGTATAACCATGGCACTCTGTGCAAATACTGGCAGTAGCACCATACATGCACTTCACTTATCGCCACTGGGTTATAGCAAATGGTTCAAATGGCGTCTAAGTATCGCTTTATCTCACGTTATGGTGATTTGATTCCCCCTTAGTATATCAACCTGTCTTCACGGCCAGTGAGAAGAAACTGTGTCTAGCTATTTTCACTGGCTGACATGTACTACAGCAGTAATAACTCTGCTGCTTGTGCATAGGAGGAACCCTGGGGGCACAAAACATTTTTATTAAAGTGGTTGGTCAGTTTCTGGCTACTCTTGATCAATGTGTTTGTGAGATGACTATATGGCACTTACTAATATAGCCTTTGTTGATATTCTCCTCCATTTTCTATATTTCATAAGATATGCCCACTTGTCAGCCAAGTCTTTTGTGCTCTCCACAGAAAGTTCCTGTCCATAAAATGGCTACTGATGGAGAGTCAAATCACTCAGTCTCCTCCATTCAAATACACCGCGCCTGCCGTCTGCACTTGCTCTGTTGGGAGTTTAGTGCAGATGCTGTGCATTTGAATGCAGGAGGCAGACTGATGTGTCTGGTCACATGATCCTCCATCAGCAGCCATGTTACGCGGACAGCACAGAAGATTTACCCCAAAAAGCGACATGACATATAGCAAATGGCACATAATATTAACAAAGGCTATATTAGTAAATGTCATATAGTCATCTTACATACACATTACTCAACAGTAACCAGAACGTGACCAACACCTTTAATAATTGTAATTGGAAAATTGTTATGTTTTGTGTAATTTAACACAGCAATGTAATATATAATTGTGGGATAACCCATGTAAGATCGGTGTAAAACAATAGAGTAAGGCATACTGAACTCCCTGCTCCCCTGCTGCTCCCAATCCAACATGTACTGGGTCCCATCCGTCTCCACTTCCTGGTCCCATCTCTTCAATCAAAAAAATGCCTGTTTAGCCAATCATGAGGTGGGTCACCACAGCAGCTAGAGATTGACAGAGCGGGCATTTTATGTATGTCACGAGGGACCAGGGAGGAGAAATTAAGGAAAAGTAAGGTGAATAGCCCTCTTTTTATTATTTTATGCCAATCTGAGCTGGTATTAAAAAGTATCAAGGGCTGGCCAACCCCTTTAAATTCCGTATAATACATCAAAATAACTCCTACTACACATCTCTGAAAAGTGGTATTCTAGTAAATATTATTGGTTTTTACTTAGAATTATGAATTCTTAGTGTATTTTTCATTTGAACTCACCCATGATATAGCTGTAATAGTTGTCCCACTGCTTCCAAATCAGAAGCTGTAACAGATCATGTACAAGATACAACAGAACATTTTTTTACTGTGACATCATATATGGACTGTGCCCTAATGGGGATGTGGGGGGGACCCGATGGCATGGAAGGCAGCGCAATGCCTAAGGAAGGCATTGCGCTGCCTTCCGGTGAAGAGCCTGTGAGATCCAGCCCCCTGGATCTCACAGGCCGGAAGCTGTATGAGTAATACACACAGTATTACTCATACAGCCAATGCATTCCAATACAGAAGTATTGGAATGCATTGTAAAGGATTAGACCCCCAAAAGTTCAAGTCCCAAAGTGGGACAAAAATAAGGTGAAAAAAAAAAAGGTAAAAAATAGGGGGGGGGGGGGGGGGGGGGAGTATACATATTAGGTATCGCCGCGTCAGAATCGACCGGCTCTATAAACATATCACATGACCTAACCCCTCAGAAGAACACCGTAAAAAATAGCAAATAAAAACTGTGCTAAATAAACCATTTTTTTGTCACCTTACATCACAAAAAGTACAACAGCAAGCGATCAAAAAGGTGTTTGCCCACCAAAATAGTACCAATATAACCTTCACCTCATCCCGCAAAAAATGAGCCCCTACCGGAGACAATTATGGAGACACTAAAACATCATTTTTTTTGTTTTAAAAAAGCTGTTATTGTGTAAAACTTACATAAATAAAAAAAAGTATACATATTTGGTATCGCCGCGTTCGTATCGACCGGCTCTATAAAAATATCACATGACATAACCCCTCAGATGAACACCGTAAAAAATAAAAAATAAAAACTGTGCTAAATAAACAATTTTTTGTCACCTTACATCACAAAAAGTGCAATAGCAAGCGATAAAAAAGTCATATGCACCCCAAAATAGTACCAATCAAACCGTCATCTCATCCTGCAAAAAATGAGACCCTACCTAAGATAATCGCCCAAAAACTGAAAAAACTATGGCTCTCAGAATATGGAGACACTAAAACATGATTATTTTTTTTGTTTCAAAAATGATATTGTGTAAAACTTACATAAATAAAAAAAAGTATACATATTAGGTATCGCCGCGTCCGTATCGACCGGCTCTATAAAAATATCAGATGACCTAACCCCTCAGATGAACACCGTAAAAAATGTAAAATAAAAACTGTGCTAAATAAACAATTTTTTGTCACCTTACATCACAAAAAGTGTAATAGCAAGCGATCAAAAAGTCACACACACCCCAAAATTGTGACAATAAAACCGTCATCTCATCCCGCAAAAATCATACCCTACGAAGGTAATCGCCCAAAAACTGAAAAAATGATGGCTCTTAGACTACGGAAACACTAAAACATGAAAAAAGAAATCATTGTGTAAAACTTACACAAATAAAAAAAAGTATACATATTAGGTATCGCCGCATCAATGACAACCTGGTCTATAAAAATATCACATGATCTAACCTGTCAGATGAATGTTGTAAATAACAAAAATTTAAACGGTGCCAAAACAGCTATTTCTTGTTATCTTGCCTCACAAAAAGTGTAATATAGAGCAACCAAAAATTATATGTACCCTAAACTAGTACCAACAATACTGCCACCCTATCCCGTAGTTTTTAAAATGGGGCCACTTTTTTGGAGGTTCTACTCTAGGGGTGCATCAGGGGGGCTTCAAATGGGACATGTCAAAAAAAACAGTCCAGCAAAATCTGCCTTCCAAAAACCGTATGGCATTCCTTTCCTTCTGCGCCCTGCCGTGTGCCCGTACAGCTGTTTACGACCACATATGGGGTGTTTCTGTAAACTACAGAATCAGAGCCATAAATATTGAGTTTGGTTTGGCTGTTAACCCTTGCTTTGTAACTGGTGAGGGGTGTCGTTTATAGAATGGGGTCATTTTTGGGTGGTTTCTATTATGTAAGCCTCGCAAAGTGACTTCAGACTTGAACTGGTCCCTAAAAATTGGGTTTTTGAAAATTTCTTAAAGATTTCAAGATTTGCTTCTAAACTTCTAAGCCTTGTAACATCCGCAAAAAAATAAAATATCATTCCCAAAATGATCCAAACATGAAGTAGACATATGGGGAATGTAAAGTAATAACTATTTTTGGAGGTATTACTATGTATTATAGAAGTAGAGAAATTGAAACTTGGAAATGTGCAATTTTTTACAAATTTTTGGTAAATTTGGTATTTTTTTTTATAAATAAAAATGATTTTCTTTTTACTTCATTTTACCAGTGTCATGAAGTACAATATGTGACGAAAAAACAATCTCAGAATGGCCTGGATAAGTCAAAGCGTTTTATTGTTATCAGCACTTAAATTGACACTGGTCAGATTTGCAACAAATGGCCAAGTTCGTAAGGTGAAATAGGGCCGAGTCCTTAAGGGGTTAAGCAAGGCTGAAAATAGGTGTAAAATTTAAAAAAATATATTGTAATGGAATAGTTACTACATCAACTATGAATCTTGTATTAGTTTGTACTAAGTGCTATACGTATATTTTTGGGGTTCTAGAGTTTCCTGCTGGTGTTTAATATCATGTCAGCTGCTCGATTAGGGTCTGTTAACACTGCACTTGGGTTCTGCATTAAGTATATACAGTACATGGAGAGGTTCCTCTGACTTACATACATGCCCATAGATTTCTATAGCCAAATGTATGCTAAAGACATGACCCTTTTGCATATATTTGGACGGCATACTTTGGTGCATTTTTTTTTAACTGTATCAAAAAGCATTGTGGACTAGGTTATTGCACAAAATAAGTACATTGTGTTGCATATGATTTTATATGCAATTCAGTTGCATATGTTTGGTAGTATGTTCATATACACACATCACACTATCCGCATTTATACTTACCTAATGCCTCACTGAAGTACCCATCCCATTGTTCTGAAAAGAGTAGATGGAATAAGATATCTTGAAATATGTAAAAGTTCAAATTTCTTAGTCTTTCCGCAAAAGACATATTGTCAGTGAGCTCCACCATAGAGCCAGGAACATAGGAAAATGGAGCTGGGAGTTTACCACATAGTCTTTCCATTGAGTTACCCATTGAAAACCTAATGGAGTAGACAAAAGGCACTCCAAGGAGCTCAGCAATAAGTTCACCACACAGTACCATTGGGTCAGAAACCAAAACGTCGAACTTATTCTCTTTCAGTTGTTTTAACAGTGATTCGTTCTTCACTACACCGTTACATATTTGTTCTTCTTGTTCCCGCAGTTCTGCCATAAACTTCCTAGTCTTTTCATAGATATTCCAATAAGACATTTTTGGTAATTCATAAATCCAAAATGCCAAAAACCGATCCAAAAACTTTTCATTCTTCTCTCTTGTAAATGGAACAGAGAAATTTTCAAATTTCAAAGATGAGATATTATCCACGCCCACAATCATAAATGCTGAGTGGACTAACACAGTCACATCATGTCCTTTACGTGCCAGTTCCTCCAAAATTATTATCTGATTTAAGAAATGACTTGCATCTGTTGGCCAAGCTAAAACCTTCCCAGCAGATACTGTGTTGAGGCAGCATATAGGCAGTAGCAAGAGGAAGACACCAGTACAAAGCATGTTGATTAGTCAGTGTGCTTTCAGGTTATGAGTGGTAGCTCAAAAAGTACAAATTTCACAGTAATGGCCAAAGGTTCATGGCACTGGCGAGAAATAATGATTTTTTTTTCAATCCTGTGAACCGAACGTATTGCAGCATAAGTAGCCATGCTTCAAGCATCTCTTACTCCACAGTTTTAATTATTATAAATCAAATTGTGACAGTAAGGCCAGGTTCAGACTAGTTTAATATGGGCATTTTTTTTTTTTAAGAATCTATGATACAATTCGTTTTGGGTCATTAGACCTGCAGTTGCATTTGGATTTTTTCATGTAATACAAGTGTAAAGATCAGGGTGGATTGGCCATAGACCCTACAGCGAAATTTCCTGATGGGCCGATGCTCAGGGGGCCACCCAAGCTCTCCTGATGGCCACAGGCCAGGTACATAGTGATCTGATGGGCAGCATGGTGGCTCAGTGGTTAGCACTGGTGCCTTGCAGTGCTGGGGTCCTAGGTTCGAATCTGACCAATAACAACATCTGCATGGAGTTTGTATGTTCTCCCTGTACTTGTGTGAGTTTTCCTCCAGGTACTCCAGTTTCCTCCTACACTCCAAAGACATACTAATAGGGAACTTAGATTGTGAGCCCTATTGGGGGTAGCTTGATGCTAATGTGTGTAAATCGCTGCAGAATATAATAGTGATATATAATTGCATAAAATAAATAAATCTGATGCTCAATGGCTGCAGTTGCCCAATTGAACTGTATTACCATCCTCAGGACAATAATACAGTTGAATACTGTGGAGAGAGCAGCAGTATCTTTTGCTGCACTATGATATTGCAGGCCCTGTCTATTTCTGGTGTCCCTTCCTACTTGTGTTGGCCCCGCCAACTTTTTTTGCCCGGTCTTCAATCAATTTAGTCCCGCCTACAGCATGGGGCTACTTTTAGTTTCTTTTCCAGGGCCACTTTAAGTTCCCAATCCCCCCCTGGTAAAGATGCACCCATAATACAAATGTTAAAAGTGTACCTGTCATACACGCACAAAAATGCACCAATTACGTTCATCTAAAACTGATCTACTACCAGTCGGAAATATTTGATTTGGAGCTGCTTGATCTACTTGAATCACTTTAATGTACTCCAAACACAAGAAGCATTCCATGATAAGAATAACATTAAATGAACCACATTCATTGGTACTTAAACCTCACAAACCAAAAGGTTTAAACCATTAGAAAATTGAGTTGTAATGAGTACAATGGCATAGAGAGTACCTACAGATCACAGACACACCTGGTCTGGCGGTAGCATTCACAGTGTAACCATGATTCAGCATATTTTAGGATCACATGAGAACCAAGTGTGGTAGCCTTCAGGCCTTTGACCTTTGTCTTTATATCTCCCTCTGATCAAATAATGTCTCATTTATAGAACTGATAAGCTGGAATCTCTAAACAACTCTAGTTTTTACTGCACTCGTTTTCATAAATTTGGTCCATCAGCAGTGGCTTACATAGAGAAGTAAGGGCCCCATAGCAAGGATCAAACCAGGCCCCCCACACAGGACTCAAGGGTTTCTGCCTAAACCCTTTTCAATGACACTTGGGCCACTTATTCCACTGCCTCATTTGTTAAAAGTTGTTAGAGGGTAGAATCCTGACCAAGTTTTCACCTCCAGTAGAAGAGGAGCTAATCCCAGAGACTTAGACTTAGTCCCTTCTAGCTCTGGGCCCCATAGTAGTCGCATGGTCTGCCACTATGGTAGTTACACCCCTGTCCCTCAATAGCTGCTTCAATAGTAGCAGGATACTTAAAGGACTTGTTCTACCAATTGTTTCTTAGGGGAACAAGCAGGCTTATAAAACAAAGGAAAAAAAATTAATTACCAGTTGAAGGTCCATCTATTCCAGTGCTGCGTGTCCACCCAGGGGCTTGCGGTCCTCATCAGGCCATTAAGTGATGACCTTATGTCCATCATTTAAACTACTCAATCACTGACCACAGCAGTCACATGCCATTCATGTACGTACATGCGACTGCCAAGGCCAATGATTAGCTACAGTGCAATATTGTGTTACATTGACCGGTAAACAAAGGATATTATTGGCAGATGATAATCCACACAATATACACCCATCTAGGCTTGTCTTTACAATATAAATACAAGATTTCAAAACATACATTGAAATTATTAACTCCCGGGAGGCTCGTTGTTTGCTGCACGCACGCCATCAGAGGCGTGCAGCGTTATAGTCAGTAATTAGATCGAAGTGTGTTTGGCGTGATTATTGCGTACCCACCATCAGGGTCGCAGTACATAGTGTTGGCCATACACTTGGATCAATGCCCCTGATGAATTACCGACAGTAGTCGGAAGGGAAACGCGTCGAGCATTAGACTGCAGTATAGATTTGATACATGCAGGCTGACTCTCTTCCCCTTACTGAGCCCCAATAGGGAATACTCATACATTGAAATGACTATGAGGTGGTGCCCACCTAAATATATTAAACAGTGAAAGTGTGGCCAAGTGAGTGGAATCTTTTCTTGTGTTCACTTTAAGTGTGACCCCACCTCAGAATGGGGTCCTTGAGAACCTAGGGGCAAATTCATTTGATAAGGTAATACCTCTGTACAGAGTGTACAGGCAGGAGGACAAGGTCGAGAGGGGGCCACACTGAGCAGAAGCAGTAACATTTCTTTTCTTCTCTTTCCACAAACCTCAAATGAGCATCGGGCACTGGGTTCTGACCTACCTTTAGACTCTTTACTAGATTGAGAAGAGTCAAGAGCAAAGTCTCCCATAGGTGCTTTAAAATTCTTCTAAAAAGGTGATGAGTTTTCTGTTAGCCTTTTTAAGTCACCCCATTCACACCTCCATAGCCTCCATATATAGTAAGAGTACATATACACTATGCTGTACTGCATATAACTGTATAGGCTGACCCTGCACTACATATACACTATGCTGTACTGCATATAACTGTATACGCTGACCCTGCACTACATATACACTATGCTGTACTGCATATAACTGTATACGCTTACCCTGCACTACATATACACTATGCTGTACTGCATATAACTGTATACGCTTACCCTGCACTACATATACACTATGCTGTACTGCATATAACTGTATACGCTTACCCTGCATTACATATACACTATGCTGTACTGCATATAACTGTATACGCTTACCCTGCACTACATATACACTATGCTGTACTGCATATAACTGTATACACTGACCCTGCACTACATATACACTATGCTGTACTGCATATAACTGTATACGCTTACCCTGCACTACATATACACTATGCTGTACTGCATATAACTGTATACACTGACCCTGCACTACATATACACTATGCTGTACTGCATATAACTGTATACACTGACCCTGCACTCCATATACACTATGCTGTACTGCATATAACTGTATACGCTTACCCTGCACTACATATACACTATGCTGTACTGCATATAACTGTATACGCTGACCCTGCACTACATATACACTATGCTGTACTGCATATAACTGTATACGCTTACCCTGCACTACATATACACTATGCTGTACTGCATATAACTGTATACGCTGACCCTGCACTACATATACACTATGCTGTACTGCATATAACTGTATACGCTTACCCTGCACTACATATACACTATGCTGTACTGCATATAACTGTATACGCTTACCCTGCACTACATATACACTATGCTGTACTGCATATAACTGTATACGCTGACCCTGCACTACATATACACTATGCTGTACTGCATATAACTGTATACGCTGACCCTGCACTACATATACACTATGCTGTACTGCATATAACTGTATACGCTGACCCTGCACTAGATATACACTATGCTGTACTGCATATAACTGTATACGCTTACCCTGCACTCCATATACACTATGCTGTACTGCATATAACTCTATACGCTTACCCTGCACTCCATATACACTATGCTGTACTGCATATAACTGTATGCGCTGACCCTGCACTACATATACACTAGGCTGTACTGCATATAACTGTATACGCTGACCCTGCACTACATATACACTATGCTGTACTGCATATAACTGTATACGCTTACCCTGCACTCCATATACACTATGCTGTACTGCATATAACTGTATACGCTGACCCTTCACCCCGTATACACTATGCTGTACTGCATATAACTGTATACGCTGACCCTGCACTACATATACACTATGCTGTACTGCATATAACTGTATACGCTTACCCTGCACTCCATATACACTATGCTGTACTGCATATAACTGTATACACTGACCCTGCACTCCATATACACTATGCTGTACTGCATATAACTGTATACACTGACCCTATGCTGTACTGCATATACCTGTATACGCTTACCCTGCACTCCATATACACTATGCTGTACTGCATATAACTGTATACACTGACCCTGCACTCCATATACACTATGCTGTACTGCATATAACTGTATACGCTTACCCTGCACCCCGTATACACTATGCTGTACTGCATATAACTGTATACACTGACCCTGCACTCCATATACACTATGCTGTACTGCATATAACTGTATACACTGACCCTGCACCCCGTATACACTATGCTATACCCCATATAACTGTATACACTGACCCTGCACTCCATATATACCATGCTGTGACCCATATAACTGTATACACTGACCCTGTACCCCATATACATTGCGCTGTACACCATATAACCGTTTACACTGACCCTGCACCCCATATATACTTTGCTGTACACCATTTACCTGTATACACTGACCCTGCACTACATATACACTATTCTGTGCCCTATATAACTGTATACACTGACCCTGCACCCCATATACATTGTGCTGTACACCATATAACCGTTTACACTGATCCTGCACCCCGTATATACTTTGCTGTACACAATATACCTGTATACAATGACCCTGCACCCCATATACATTGTGCTGTACACCATATAACTGTTTACACTGACCCTGCACCCCATATATACTTTGCTGCACCCTATATAACTGTATACACTGACCCTGCATTCTATATACACTAGTCTGTACCCCATATAACTGTATACATTGACCCTGCACCCCATATATATTGTGCTGTACACCATATAACCGTTTACACTGATCCTGCACCCCGTATATACTTTGCTGTACACAGTGGCGTAGCTAGAATTGACTGGGCCCCACAGCAAATTTGTGAATGGGGTCACCCTCCCACAGTAATTTTTTCACAACCCCTTCCTTTCATGCCGCCCCCATTCCTGTGGCTGCTAAAGATCACTCTCTCAGACCAGGCCCGGCAGCTATTCCATCCGTTTTCTACACTGTCTATACTGTCACTGTATATCATTTCATTGTGTAATACTGTTGAGGGGGCCCTGACAAAATCTTTTAGTCCTCCTCCTCCTGGATGGGCCCCTTCTGGGTCAGGGCCCCAAAGCAGCCGCTTCCCCTGCTTCCCCTATAGCTACGCCCCTGGCTGTACACCATATACCTTTTCACAATGACCCTGCACCCCATATACACTATGCTGTACCGCATATAACTGTATACATTGACCCTGCACCCTGTTTATTCTTTGCTGTACCCCATATACCAGTATACACTGACCCTGCACCCTATATACATTGTGATATATCCCATATTACTGTATACAAAGACACTGCAACCCGTATATACATGGTACTGTAGAAGCTGGTGAGTGAAAGCCCTGTTCAACACTCACTCCTCGGGCCTCATTACATGGTGTGGGGCAGTTTTGCCACAAGGAGACATTACTATAATGTATGGGGGCAACACAAGATAAGCCCCATACAGTATAATGTCTCCTTGTTGCCCCATACTATGAGAGCAACAAGGAGACATTGCTGTATAATGTATGGGTGCAACAAGGAGACATTATACTGTATGGGGGCTACAGCTATAATGTCACCTTGTTGTCTGGGCTGCCTGAGGACCAGAAGTGGAAGTGGACGGAGTCTGTCACCACATTTCCTGCATGTTTTATTTTAAATGGATATTTACTTCGATATATAAAGTTTTCATGATAGACTTAATATCGTTATCGTAGGAATATTTTTTATATCGCCGAACCCTAATTGAGCCCATGCAATCTGCAACAGGAGCAGAGCTCTAACATATAGCCAGGCACCTGCTCATTTTCCTCTTATCTAGTCTTCAATAAAAGACTGAATAAGGGGAAAAATACCCTGATTGCTGGTAAGATATTGTTATGCATTTTACGGTATCTGCCAATTTTACACTGGCAGTTAGCCTTTTAAACCCTGTCTTTGTTATGGCCTAATATGCTTCCCTACCTGGCAACCCTTGACGCCATTGTTAGGCCTTCGGTTGCCATGGTCACTGTCAGAATCCTGCGATTGTTTCTCAAGGGGCCAGATAGGGTACGGAGGGAGCCCCTCTCCCCCTTTCTAGACCACTTATATGGCGTCATTGCCATCAACTGTAACAAAGGGCAGCTAGCTCTGATCTTGGCAATTGCAGCAGGTGCCCAGCCATATGTTAGAGCTCTGCTCCTGTTGCACATGGCACAGTCTCAATTCCTGAACCTATGCTGTGCCAGGACTGTATAACCATGGCACTCTGTGCAAATACTGGCAGTAGCACCATACATGCACTTCACTTATCGCCACTGGGTTATAGCAAATGGTTCAAATGGCGTCTAAGTATCGCTTTATCTCACGTTATGGTGATTTGATTCCCCCTTAGTATATCAACCTGTCTTCACGGCCAGTGAGAAGAAACTGTGTCTAGCTATTTTCACTGGCTGACATGTACTACAGCAGTAATAACTCTGCTGCTTGTGCATAGGAGGAACCCTGGGGGCACAAAACATTTTTATTAAAGTGGTTGGTCAGTTTCTGGCTACTCTTGATCAATGTGTTTGTGAGATGACTATATGGCACTTACTAATATAGCCTTTGTTGATATTCTCCTCCATTTTCTATATTTCATAAGATATGCCCACTTGTCAGCCAAGTCTTTTGTGCTCTCCACAGAAAGTTCCTGTCCATAAAATGGCTACTGATGGAGAGTCAAATCACTCAGTCTCCTCCATTCAAATACACCGCGCCTGCCGTCTGCACTTGCTCTGTTGGGAGTTTAGTGCAGATGCTGTGCATTTGAATGCAGGAGGCAGACTGATGTGTCTGGTCACATGATCCTCCATCAGCAGCCATGTTACGCGGACAGCACAGAAGATTTACCCCAAAAAGCGACATGACATATAGCAAATGGCACATAATATTAACAAAGGCTATATTAGTAAATGTCATATAGTCATCTTACATACACATTACTCAACAGTAACCAGAACGTGACCAACACCTTTAATAATTGTAATTGGAAAATTGTTATGTTTTGTGTAATTTAACACAGCAATGTAATATATAATTGTGGGATAACCCATGTAAGATCGGTGTAAAACAATAGAGTAAGGCATACTGAACTCCCTGCTCCCCTGCTGCTCCCAATCCAACATGTACTGGGTCCCATCCGTCTCCACTTCCTGGTCCCATCTCTTCAATCAAAAAAATGCCTGTTTAGCCAATCATGAGGTGGGTCACCACAGCAGCTAGAGATTGACAGAGCGGGCATTTTATGTATGTCACGAGGGACCAGGGAGGAGAAATTAAGGAAAAGTAAGGTGAATAGCCCTCTTTTTATTATTTTATGCCAATCTGAGCTGGTATTAAAAAGTATCAAGGGCTGGCCAACCCCTTTAAATTCCGTATAATACATCAAAATAACTCCTACTACACATCTCTGAAAAGTGGTATTCTAGTAAATATTATTGGTTTTTACTTAGAATTATGAATTCTTAGTGTATTTTTCATTTGAACTCACCCATGATATAGCTGTAATAGTTGTCCCACTGCTTCCAAATCAGAAGCTGTAACAGATCATGTACAAGATACAACAGAACATTTTGAACCCTTTCCAAGAAAAACATGGGTGTCGTGAGTCCAGACGTAGCCGCAGGTACAAATGAAGCAGGTGCCGGGACATTGCCACACAGTCTCTCAAACACAAAACCTGGTGAAAATCTCAGACTATATATAAAAGGAATATCTAACTTCTGAGCAAGAAGATCCCCGCACGGAATGACAGGGTCTGAGAGGACAATGTCATAGTTAGACAAATGAAGTTTCTTCAAGAGTCTTTTGCTCCTTAATATTCCATTACATATATGCTTGTGGATGTATGTGACATTTCTTGAAAGGGTCCTCAGTGTCCTATACATCCTCCAGACTGAGACTTTATGACTTTCATACACCCAGAAGTGAATGAATCTTTCCCAAACTGCATGAAGTTCTTGAGCAGTAAATTTTACCTCTACCATTTCTATGTGAAGATTGGAGGATTCAGATACTACCTGTTGTTGTGAGGCGGTGACGGCAAGCATGGTGACATTATGTCCTCTGGAAAGCAGTTCCTGCATAATCAGCTTCAGGCTCATCAAGTGACTATTCTCTGCCGGCCACACCAGGACGTTACCACAATGAAAACTCCCAGAAAGCAGCAGCTGAAGCAGACATGATTTAAGGAAGTACTGTAGCATCACCATGACAGTACAATATTACACCGTTAAATTTGGATGCTGTAATCACCGTAACGATAAGCCTTGCACTCGCCTGTGTCCAAGAGCATCATAATATATTCATGATTTCAGACAGGGCTTGGGGCCGTGTTGTTTAATGTAATGCATGGAGTGGATTTGCAGAAGAAAAGAATTGGCTCAAGTGAAAATGTGAAATACAAACAGCCAAAGCCATAGGCTTATGTCACTGATGGCAGAGAGATGCTTGGAAGGGTGTGTCCCAATGAGGATAGTAAGAGCCTTCACCCTCATCCTTTCTGCAAACTGTATCCTTCAAATGTAGCCTCATGTCTTGTTGCATAGAGGTATTTAATGGACAGGACTCAAAGGAGTCCTCTCAATGCATCTTAGGGAACATTCAAAAGGCTGTGGTGTCACCATGATGACCGTGTTGCGGACTGCAAAATACAGGACCACAAAACACAGGCACAGGCCATGTGAACTCTGCATCGCGGTGCAAACTTTGACTTTGATGGGTCCACAATCCGCAAGATGCGGAGAAAGATAGGACATGTCCTATCTTTTGCAGTGAAGAGGCACGGACCTGGAAGACCACGGAAGGCCTTCCATGTGTTTCCATGGGCTTTTTATATATATATATATATATATATATATATATATATACACTCACCTAAAGAATTATTAGGAACACCATACTAATACGGTGTTGGACCCCCTTTTACCTTCAGAACTGCCTTAATTCTACGTGGCATTGATTCAACAAGGTGCTGATAGCATTCTTTAGAAATGTTGGCCCATATTGATAGGATAGCATCTTGCAGTTGATGGAGATTTGAGGGATGCACATCCAGGGCACGAAGCTCCCATTCCACCACATCCCAAAGATGCTCTATTGGGTTGAGATCTGGTGACTGTGGGGGCCATTTTAGTACAGTGAACTCATTGTCACGTTCAAGAAACCAATTTGAAATGATTCGAGCTTTGTGACATGGTGCATTATCCTGCTGGAAGTAGCCATCAGAGGATGGATACATGTTCTCATTCTGTTTACGCCAAATTCGGACTCTACCATTTGAATGTCTCAACAGAAATCGAGACTCATCAGACCAGGCAACATTTTTCCAGTCTACAACAATCCAATTTTGGTGAGCTCGTGCAAATTGTAGCCTCTTTTTCCTACTTGTAGTGGAGATGAGTGGTACCCGGTGGGGTCTTCTGCTGTTGTAGCCCATCCGCCTCAAGGTTGTGCGTGTTGTGGCTTCACAAATGCTTTGCTGCATACCTCGGTTGTAACGAGTGGTTATTTCAGTCAACGTTTCTCTTCTATCAGCTTGAATCAGTCGGCCCATTCTCCTCTGACCTCTAGCATCCACAAGGCATTTTTGCCCACAGGACTGCCGCATACTGGATGTTTTTCCCTTTTCACACCATTCTTTGTAAACCCTAGAAATGGTTGTGCGTGAAAATCCCAGTAACTGAGCAGATTGTGAAATACTCAGACCGGCCCGTCTGGCACCAACAACCATGCCACGCTCAAAATTGCTTAAATCACCTTTCTATCCCATTCTGACATTCAGTTTGGAGTTCAAGAGATTGTCTTGACCAGGACCACACCCCTAAATGCATTGACGCAACTGCCATGTGATTGGTTGACTAGATAATTGCATTAATGAAAAATAGAACAGGTGTTCCTAATAATTCTTTAGGTGAGTGTATATATATATATACAGTATATATATAAAAAAAAAAAAACAGGAGGCAGCACCGATGTACTTTGAAACAACCGGGTGCATTCTCTAAGGCAGGGGTAGGCAACCTCCGGCACTCCAGGTGTTGTGAAACTACAACTCCCAGCATGCATACTTGCTCTGCTCTTCTCAGAACTCTCATAGAAATGAATAGAGCATGCTGGGAATTGTAGTTTCACAACAGCTGGAGTGCCGAAGGTTGCTGATCCCTGCTCTAAGGGCTAAAGCTTACCCAATAGTCACATGTAGAAAAGAGAGCAGCACTCTAGTATAGGATAAAACAAAATCCAAAAGATTTATTCACCCAAAATGTGGCAACTTTTCGGCTCTACAATTGAGTCTTTCTCAAGCTTGAGAAAGACTCAATTGTAGAGCCGAAACGTTGCCACATTTTGGGTGAATAAATCTTTTGGATTTTGTTTTATCCTATACTGGAGTGCTGCTCTCTTTTCTACATATACTGTATATATATATATATATATATATATATATATATATATATATATACAGTGGGGGAAATAATTATTTGACCCCTCACTGATTTTGTAAGTTTGTCCAATGACAAAGAAATGAAAAGTCTCAGAACAGTATCATTTCAATGGTAGGTTTATTGTAACAGTGGCAGATAGCACATCAAAAGGAAAATCGAAAAAATAACTTTAAATAAAAGATAGCAACTGATTTGCATTTCATTGAGTGAAATAAGTATTTGAACCCTCTAACAAAAAAAGACTTAATACTTGGTGGAAAAACCCTTGTTTGCAAGCACAGAGGTCAAACGTTTCTTGTAATTGATGACCAAGTTTGCGCACATTTTAGGAGGAATGTTGGTCCACTCCTCTTTGCAGATCATCTCTAAATCCCTAAGGTTTCGAGGCTGTCTCTGTGCAACTCTGAGCTTGAGCTCCCTCCATAGGTTTTCGATTGGATTAAGGTCCGGAGACTGACTAGGCCACTCCATGACCTTAATGTGCTTCTTCTTGAGCCACTCCTTTGTTGCCTTTGCTGTATGTTTTGGGTCATTGTCGTGCTGGAACACCCATCCACGACCCATTTTCAGTTTCCTGGCAGAGGGAAGGAGGTTGTCGCTCAGGATTTCACGATACATGGCTCCGTCCATTTTCCCGTTTATGCGAATAAGTTGTCCTGTGCCCTTAGCAGAAAAACACCCCCAAAGCAAAATGTTTCCACCCCCATGCTTGACGGTGGGGACGGTGTTTTGGGGGTCATAGGCAGCATTTTTCTTCCTCCAAACACAGCGAGTTGAGTTAATGCCAAAGAGCTCTATTTTGGTCTCATCAGACCACAGCACCTTCTCCCAGTCACTCTCTGAATCATTCAGGTGTTCATTGGCAAACTTCAGACGGGCCTGCACATGTGCCTTCCTGAGCAGGGGGACCTTGCGAGCCCTGCAGGATTTTAATCCATTGCGGTGTAATGTGTTTCCAATGGTTTTCTTGGTGACTGTGGTCCCTGCTAATTTGAGGTCATTAACTAACTCCTCCCGTGTAGTTCTAGGATGTTTTTTCACCTTTCTCAGAACCATTGACACCCCACGAGGTGAGATCTTGCGTGGAGCCCCAGAGCGAGGTCGATTGATGGTCATTTTGTGCTCCTTCCATTTTCGAACAATCGCACCAACAGTTGTCACCTTCTCTCCCAGCTTCTTGCTAATGGTTTTGTAGCCCATTCCAGCCTTGTGCAGGTCTACAATTTTGTCTCTGACATCCTTGGACAGCTCTTTGGTCTTTCCCATGTTGGAGAGTTTGGAGTCTGCTTGATTGATTGATTCTGTGGACAGGTGTCTTTTATACAGGTGACTAGTTAAGATAGGTGTCCTTAATGAGGGTGACTAATTGAGTAGAAGTGTCTAACCACTCTGTGGGAGCCAGAACTCTTAATGGTTGGTAGGGGTTCAAATACTTATTTCACTCAATGAAATGCAAATCAGTTGCTATCTTTTATTTAAAGTTATTTTTTCGATTTTCCTTTTGATGTGCTATCTGCCACTGTTACAATAAACCTACCATTGAAATGATACTGTTCTGAGACTTTTCATTTCTTTGTCATTGGACAAACTTACAAAATCAGTGAGGGGTCAAATAATTATTTCCCCCACTGTATATATATATATATATATATATATATATATATATATATATATATATTAGAAAAAAGGAAAGAAGCAGCACACAAAAAGGGTTGTACGGGTGCAAAATAATCCTCCTTGGGGACCTGTGACCAAGATCCCAGGTATGGATAATGAAGCAAAAGAAGGCAGCACTCCAAATGATGAAAAAAGTGGATGGTTTATTCACTCATCAACAACGTTTCAGCTCTCTCTATGGAGCCTTTGTCCAGCTGAGTAACATGTGCACAATTACAATTATAAATAGTGCAAGTGATTAACAAATTACAAATTAATATATCATCTAATAAAGTGCAAATGCATAAATATTATAGTCATGTTACAAGTGTAGTCAGTGTATCATCGTGATTCAATATCGCAGCAACATAAATATGACAATAAAAGTTCCATGATGTGATACATATAATATAAAATCGCCACAAAAGCATAATTGATAATCAAGTGTGAAAAGTGAACAGGTGTGTTTACCATGATACAACAATAAAGAAAGTTAAAAACCTTTGAATGAATCACCTTAGGCCGAGTAGACATGGTGGGAACTGTTGGCGTCCAGGAAAGAAGACGGCGCACGCGCCGCTCTGACCGCTATCGCGAGATTCACAGAGATAGTCCGTAGTATGTAGACCACTTCAAAGATGGCCGCTTTTGAACATTGCTGTAGGGCGCATGCGCATGCCAATACGACCGCCCATGTAAAATTGACAGACACTTGTACAGTGTCTGAGAGCTGCAGTGTATAGCAGACATAGCTGATCCAAACATCGGGGGCCAGCGGGTCAACGTCGGTCACCAATAGGATATTCGCATCAGCGGGGTGGTGCGGTGGTCATGCCGCTAACATCCCGCTGTTCAGAATTGACAGCAAATCCGCTCCATGTCACTCATCGCCACACAGTAGGAAGGATCCACGTAATGTGAGTCCGACACCACTGTCAGTTAGGAGGACACGGACAAACTACATCGGGGCTCATAATGTGTTAATATTATAAATATTACATATGGCAGCAACACCCGTCTGTGTAAATTCGACCCAGGTCCCATAGGGGGCAGGAGTCGCATTATAGCGCAGACAGGGGCTCTCATCCAACAGTAGCTAAATCTGATAATAAAGATACAAAAATGAAAAATATACAGAAGGATCGCCAACACAGTTCCTCCAGTCTTCGCCATATGTGACCATTCGTAATTTATATTTCAAAATAATGTCCTATAAAAAAGAACTGGTCTTTCTCTTTCTCATTTTTATAGGACATTATTTTGAATTATAAATTATGAATGGTCCTTTGGTTTACGTCAGCAACATAGAGAGAGCTAAAAAGTTGCTGATG
This sequence comes from Bufo bufo, assembly GCF_905171765.1. NCBI lineage: Eukaryota > Metazoa > Chordata > Amphibia > Anura > Bufonidae > Bufo > Bufo bufo. Next base: position 529,512,946 of record NC_053390.1, on the reverse strand, counting down.
AGTGAATAAACCATCCACTTTTTTCATCATTTGGAGTGCTGCCTTCTTTTGCTTCATTATATATTTATATATATATATATAATTTTAGTTTTTTAATGGTCAATTGGACAAAGTCCAGGTAATGCGGAACAATGTCAGGCACACTGGTCTCTGATTACCTTAGATTTATTTTATTTTTTTAAAGGACACATCGACAGAGTCCAGCACCAGCATTAATATTGTAAAGGATTTGTGTGTGTGTGATCGCGAATTATGTGATGAAGATTAGGGTGATTAATAATATATCTGATTGTATAGCTTTAAATATTACAGCACTAACACAAATGGCTGCCAGCCTGCCTGACTGAGGGTCAGCGTTTTTCTTTTCCGGCACTGAGTTCAAAATTCCGTCCAAAATTCCGGATCAGTTGCCGGAATGCCAGATCCGGCATTAATTTACATTGAAATGTATTAGTGCCGGATCCGGCATTAAAAATACCGCAATGCCAGATCCGTCCTTCCGTAAAAATGTGAAATAAATACACTGCTCAAAAAAATAAAGGGAACACAACAATAACACATCCTAGATCTGAGTTAATTAAATATTCTTCTGAAATACTTTGTTCTTTACATAGTTGAATGTGCTGACAACAAAATCACACAAAAATAAAAAAATGGAAATAAAATTTTTCAACCCGTGGAGGTCTGGATTTGGAGTTACACTCAAAATTAAAGTGGAAAAACATACTACAGGCTGATCCAATTTTGATGTAATGTCCTTAAAACAAGTCAAAATGATGCTCAGTAGTGTGTGTGGCCTCCACGTGCATGTATGACCTCCCTACAACGCCTGCGCATGCTCCTGATGAGGTGGCGGACGGTCTCCTGAGGGATCTCCTCCCAGACCTGGACTAAAGCATCTGCCAACTCCTGGACAGTCTGTGGTGCAACGTGAGGTTGGTGGATAGAGCGAGACATGATGTCCCAGATGTGCTCAATTGGATTCAGGTCTGGGGAACGGGCGGGCCAGTCCATAGCATCAATGCCTTCGTCTTGCAGGAACTGCTGACACACTACACACTCCAGCCACATGAGGTCTAGCATTGTCTTGCATTAGGAGGAACCCAGGGCCAACCGCACCAGCATATGGTCTCACAAGGGGTCTGAGGATCTCATCTCGGTACCTAATGGCAGTCAGGCTACCTCTGGCGAGCACATGGAGGGCTGTGCAGCGCTCCAAAGAAATGCCACCCCACACCATTACTAATCCAATGCCAAAACGGTCATGCTGGAGGATGTTGCAGGCAGCAGAACATTCTCCACGGCGTCTCCAGACTCTGTCACGTCTGTCACATGTGCTCAGTGTGAACCTGCTTTCATCTGTGAAGAGCACAGGGCGCCAGTGGCGAATTTGCCAATCTTGGTGTTCTCTGGCAAATGCCAAACGTTCTGCACGGTGTTGGGCTGTAAGCACAACCCCCACCTGTGGACGTCGGACCCTCATATCACCCTCATGGAGTCTGTTTCTGACCGTTTGAGCAGACACATGCACATTTGTGGCCTGCTGGAGGTCATTTTGCAGGGGTCTGGCAGTGCTCCTCCTGTTCCTCCTTGCACAAAGGCGGAGGTAGCGGTCCTGCTGCTGGGTTGTTGCCCTCCTAAGGCCTCCTCCACGTCTCCTGATGTACTGGCCTGTCTCCTGGTAGCGCCTCCATGTTCTGGACACTACACTGTCAGACACAGCAAACCTTCTTGCCACAGCTCGCATTGATGTGCCATCCTGGATAAGCTGCACTACCTGAGCCACTTGTGTGGGTTGTAGACTCCGTCTCATGCTACCACTAGAGTGAAAGCACCGCCAGCATTCAAAAGTGACCAAAACATCAGCCAGGAAGCATAGGAACTGAGAAGTGGTCTGTGTTCACCCCCTGCAGAACCACTCCTTTATTGGGGGTGTCTTGCTAATTGCCTATAATTTACACCTGTTATCTATCCCATTTGCACAACAGCATGTGAAATTGATTGTCACTCAGTGTTGCTTCCTAAGTGGACAGTTTGATTTCACAGAAGTGTGATTGACTTGGAGTTACATTGTATTGTTTAAGTGTTCCCTTTATTTTTTTGAGCAGTGTATATAACAGATCAGTTTCTCCAGATGACATACGGAGAGACGGATCCATTCTTGCAATGCATTTGTAAGACGGATTTGCATTCGGATCAGTCTACAAATGCTGTCCGATGGAACTGCTTGCTGGATCACTCTGCCGCAAGTGTGAAAGTAGCCTAAGGACTGTATTACGCCAACAGATTATCTGACAGATTTTCTGACCAAGCATTGGTCAGATGGCCTATTACACACACAGATCGGGCAGATTATCTGGGATGAATGTTCCTGTGAAAGCTTGTTCCTGACAATCTGCCTTTCTAAAGGTGCAGATGAAACTTTCATTAGTGCAGGCAAGTATTCTGGGCAGCAGTCTAAACAGCATTCTACCGTGCAGAAACAATGCAGCTGTATGAGGATGAGTGTTTGCAATAGACTGTCTTGAACTTTTGCCGCAGGAGTATCCTATGGATTTTAAGAAAAATTGTGAACACACTCAATGGCAGATTATAATAGGGGCGTTTGGGCCGGTGGCCCAGGCCCAATGTTTCTGTGGGGCTCATCGGCACCCAAAATAACCATTACAACGAGGAAGGGGAGTTGTGATTCTGGTAGGAGAAAGAACCTTTGATCACATAATCGGCATGTGAACATCGATGTAACTGGTCCTATAGTTATGACACCATCACAGGTTCTCTCTCTCAGAGGAGGAGTATTGCCTATATAGTTTTATGGAGTTTTTCTGAAGATTACATCAGGAAATGTGACATAGGGTGTTATACAGCATACTGTGGGCTACTGTATATTGTGTGGTATTATACTATATACTCCATAATATGGGGTGCTTTACTAGATAATGCATTCTGTGGGGTACTGCATACTGTGGGGTGTTATACTATATACTGCATACTGTGGGGCACCGCATATTGTGGGGTGTTATACTATATACTGCATACTCTTGGGCACTGCATACTGTGGGGTGTCATACTAGATACTGCATTCTGTGGGGTACTGCATACTGTGGGGTGCTATACTCTATACTGCATACTATGGGGCACTGCATATTGTGGGGTGCTATACTATATACTGCATACTGTGGGGCACCGCATACTGTGGGGTGTTATACTAGATACTGCATACTGTGGGGCACTGCATACTGCGGGGTGTTATACTAGATACTGCATTATCATGCTTATTAACCCCATAGTGACCACTAATACACCTTTTTGCTGACGTAAACCAAAGGGGTTTTAGCTAAACAGCTGGCTTCAATCAATTATTACATGTACCCAAAGGGGCAGACAGGTATTGCGGTATCATCCAGAGAGCTTCAGCAGGCTGTTATCTGCTATAAACAGGCTGCCACAGGGCACACCGCAGATGAGAAAGAGGTCTTAGTCATTATATTATTATTCCGGTGTATGCAAGAGTTATTTGACCAACATATAATAACTAGAGATGAGCGAATCGAAGTTGACAAAGTTGAATTTGATACGAATTTCAGGAAAAATCCGAACTTCTTCACGCTTCGTGGTAACGAATCACAAAAATGGCTGCTGCAGCTGCACGTGTTAGGACATGGAGCAAGGAACTCTGGGAACGAGGGATTACCCACAATGCCATGCATGCAGACAATCAGCACTGTGATGTCACAACTGATCCAAACATGAAATAGACAGACATATGACTACAGGATAAGGTGGCAGTTTTGTTGGTACTATTTTAGGGTACATATGATTTTTGGTTGCTCTATATTACACTTTTTGTAAGGCAAGGTAACAAAAAACAGCTGTCTTGGCACCGTTTTTATTTTTTGTTATTTACAATGTTCATCTGACAGGTTAGATCATGTGGTATTCATAGAGCAGGTTGTTACGTACGCGGCAATACCAAATATGACTACTGTTTTTGGTTGTTTCAGTTTTACATAATAAAGAATTTTTGAAACAAATGATTTTTCAGTGTCTCCATATTCTGAAAGCCATAGTTTTTTATTTTTTTTGGGCAATTGTCTTAGGTTGGGGCTCATTTTTTGCAGGATGAGGTGACGGTTAGATTGGTACTATTCTGGGGCGCATACGCCTTTTTGATCGCTTGGTGTTGCACTTTTAGTGATGTAAGGTGACAAAAAAAGTTTTTTTTAGCACAGTTTTTATTTTATTTTTTTGACGGTGTTCATCTGAGGGGTTAGGTCATGTGATATTTTTATAGAGCTCGTCAATATGGACGCGGCGATACCTAATATGTCTACTTTTCTTATTATCCCTATTTTTTACAAATTGTTTTTACTTTATTTTGGGAAAAGGATGTTTTTTTTTTACTTGAAACTTTATTTTTTTTATTATAAAAAAAACACTTTTTTCATACTGTGGGACTTCACCTTTTCAGGCTTTGATCCCTGTTCAATTCAGTACAATACATTATGTATTGTACTGAATTGAACTGTCAGTGTCTTACACAGTAAGGCTACTTTCACACTGGCGTTTTGGTTTCCGTTTGTGAGATCCATTCAGGGATCTCACAAGCGGTCCAAAACGGATCAGTTTTGCCCTAATGCATTCTGAATGGATAAGGATCCGTTCAGAATGCATCAGTTTTCCTCCGGGTGGATCCGTCCTGACACACAATGTAAGTCAATTGGGACGGATCCGTTTTCACTGACACAATGCAAAACGGATCCACCCCCCATTGACTTTCAATGGTGTTCAAGACGGATCAGTTTTGGCAATGTTAAAGATAATATAAACGGATCCATTCTGAACGGATGCATGCGGTTGTTTTATCGGTGCGGATCCATCTGTGCAGATCCATGACGGATCCGCACCAAACACGAGTGTGAAAGTAGCCTTAGACGCTGACAGTTGCCTAGGAGACCCAGCCCTCAGGTTGGATCTCCTGGGCTTCTGTAGCATCCATAGCCCCCTGCCAGCGCAGCTCGGGGGGCCGATGAAATCAGAGGGAACCCCCTCCCTCTGTAAACCTTGCACGTGCCGCGGTCAGCGATGACCGCGGCATGCGAAAGGGTTAATCCGCCGGCATCACCGCATACAGTGATGCCAGTGGTTACAGCCGGGCCCGTGCTGCGGATCAGGCGGGTGCAGGTCCTGCACCCGACCGATCACATCATGTACATGCACGTGGGAATGCAGTTAGGCACCATATTCCCCCACGTACATGTACGTGATATTGTGGGAAGGGGTTAACAGGGTTGATTACAAGGAAATATTTATACGTCTTATTTGCCCTTGTGCGGTGCAGTTATATGTTCTAAAGCATAATTACAGCCCTTTTTGGTGTGTATTAGTGGCACAAAAATATATATGATTTAACGTTCTGCGGTGCTGTTTTATGTTCTAAAGCCTTTTGTGGCGTTTATAAGTGGAAAAAGGTAAGGGCCTATTTGCTATTCAGCGGTGCAGTTATATATTCTAAAGCCTTCTTTGGCGTGTATTAGTGGGGAAAAAAAGGGCTTATTAGCCGTTGTGTGGTGAAGTGAGAAAATTACAGCCCTTTTTGGTGTGTATTAGTGGCAAAAAAATATATATTATTTGCCGTTCAGCAGTGCAGTTTTATGTTCTAAAGCCCTTTTTGGCGTGTATTAGTGGTACAAAAAAAAGTATTTGCCGTTGTGTTGTGAAGTGAGAAAATTACAGCCCTTTTTGGTGTGTATTAGTGGCACAAAAATATATATTATTTAACGTTCTGCGATGCTGTTTTATGTTCTAAAGCCTTTTGTGGCGTATATAAGTGGAAAAAAGTAAGGGCCTATTTGCTATTCAGCGGTGCAGTTATATATTCTAAAGCCTTCTTTGGCATGTATTAGTGGGGAAAAAAGGGCTTATTAGCCGTTGTGTGGTGAAGTGAGAAAATTACAGACTTTTTTGGGGTGTTTTAATCTCCTTTTTATTTATTTATTTGATCTAACAGTATGTCAGACAGAGAAGTGCCAGGTCCTGCACAGGGGAGTGGCAGAGGGCTAAATGTTTCTGGCGCAGGCACAGGTCGCAACAGAGTAAGGCGGCGTGGCAGCAGGAGTCGCAGCGAGAGGCCTGAGATCCCGGTGTCATCTAGCTGTCGTGTCTTGACCAGCAACCCAGCGGTTCTTGAATGGTTGACTCGGTCATCCACTTCGTCCCAAGTGACATCAGACACCCCCAGCCAAGAGTCGGTGGGTTCATCAGACACAACCCTTAGTTGGCCCTGTGCCCTCACCTGTCCTCAACCTGCCTTTGTCCTTTTCTGTTCCCTCAGCCAGCCAAGTATTATATTCTGTGGGCTCAGCTACACTATACAGCGAGGACGAGCTACTAGAGGACAGTCAGCAGCTACTGGTCAGCCAAGATGTGAAGGAATCACCCGCCGCTTCCTCCAGTAGGTGGGCAAGTAGTGATGAGGAGGACCCAGAGACCGTTGAGGAGGACATCAGTGACGTGCAGACAGTACTCGATGATGATGTAGCTGATCGCACTTAGAAGCCTGGTGAATTAGGGGCTTCATCATCATCGGGAGAAGAGGGTGGCAGCTTGCCCGTGAGGCAGCGGTGGAGCCAGCAAGTCGCTAGTGTGGCCGAGAGTCAGCAGGGTGGCAGCAGTGGGAGGTCAGGAGCCAAACATGCCCCCGTTAGACCACCCTCTTCGCATGAGCCTACCTGCCTGGAAAGTAGTGGTGCAGGGGTTCACAGAAGCAGAGGCGGTAGCAGTCAGTCAGTGCAGGTTGTTGGGGGTAAAATCACCTTCTTGGCGATGTGGCAATTTTTTGGGCAGAAGGTGAAGCGTGGGCAGGGTGCCAATGTTGGCACCATGGCCCTGCGTCAACATATATGAAGCGTCACCATAAAGTGGCCTAGCAGATCTGTGGTTACGATCTGGTGGTCCAGCCTTTCGCAGCTGCCGCTGCATCACCCAGTTGCACGCACCCGATTTCAGGCAGTCAAGGCTCCACCACCTCAGCAGAAGGGAACTGTCTGTCATTGCCATCATCTGCTGGTCCTGATGCTCCTGCTCCTCCACCTCTTCCTCGTCAGTCATTCTGTCAGGAATCAATCACTGAAGCGATTGCCAAGAGACAACAGTATGTGTGCACTCACCCAACGGTGCAGAAGCTGAATGTGCTCCTGGCCAAGTTGCTGTGTCTGCAGTCTCTTCTTTTCCAAGTGGTGGACTCTGCACCTTTCAGAGAACTGATGGCTCGTGCCGAGCCCAGGTGGAGAGTCCCAAGCCATCATTTCTTCAAAAAGGCAGTACTAGACCTGCACACGTATGTAGAAAAAAAGGTGGGCCAGTCCTTGAGCCTGTTGGTGTCTGCCAAAGTGCACGGCAGCGCCGACTTGTGGAGCTGTAACTACGGTCAGGGACAATACATGTCCTTTACGGCCCACTGGATGAATGTGGTTCCGGCATAGCCACACCAGCAACTTGGCCAGGTGACGCTGCTTCTGCCTCCACATTCTAACGCCGTTGGTCCAGCAACAATGTCTGCCTCTGCCTCCTCATCCTCCACCGTGTCCTCAGCCTCCACTGCAGGGACAATTCACAGTGCCCCTCCAGCATACCATATGTGTAGGGCACGGTGGTGTCATGCTGTTCTGCAACTTTTTTGCCTGGGCTCACAGAGGGGAGGAACTGCTCCGTGTCCTTCCTCAAGAAATCGAATCCTGGCTTTCTCCGCGACAACTCAAAATCGGAACCATGGTGACCGACAACGGGAAGAACATGGTGTCGGCGCTGCATCACGGAGGGCTGAGCCATGCACCCTGCATGACACACGTGTTCAATCTGGTTGTCTAGAGGTTCCTGAAGTCTTCCACCCATCTGCAAGACATCCTAAAAATGGCCAGGAAACTTTGCATGCACTTCAGCCACTCGTACACCACAAAGCACACCCTCCTTAAGCTGCAGCAGCAGAACAGCATCCTGTTGGCTGATATGCGACGTTTCCACCCGTTGGAATTCCACCCTCCATATGTTGGACCGACTGTACGAACAGAGAAAGGCCATAAATGATTTCTTGATCATCCAAGCGGACAGGAGTACTCCCCTGTGTAACTTCGATGTCAGCCAGTGGCATCTCATGCTTGACACCTGCATTTTGCTCAGACCCTTTGAGGAGGCCACGTTATTTGTCAGTCGCCAGGACTACAGTATGAACAACGTCATTCCACTGATTCATATCCTGGAACAGATGCTGGTAAATCTGGCTGGTCAAGGGACTGGAGGCGTGGCGCCTAGATCTCATGTGGGGGCTGAACTGGAGGGGGAGGAGGAGGACGACGATGACATTGAAGCACAAGCAATGTGTAGTGAAATGGGTGTTTTTTTTTTTACACAGGTGACAGGAAAGGAGGAGCAGGAGCAGCAAGAGGAGCTACAGGGCAATGAGGAAGATGAGGCAAAGGACCCAGACACACTGTGGCAGTATGCAGTGGAAATGGAGGCAGGGAGTCCCTCCGAGTCACTTGCACAAATGGCCCGATGCATGCTCACTTGCTTGCGTAGTGACAGCCGAATTGTCACCATTCGGCAGAGGGATGACTTCTGGTTGGACCCTTGCTACCGGTCCAAAATAGGGGCCTTTTTTACACCCGCTGAGAGGGAGGACAAACTAAACTACTATAGAGACATCCTATGTAGTCAGTTGGTTGCTGCCTATCTGCACCATTGTCCATCCTCTCGCAGTTCTGACCGGGGGGCCCTCTTCGCTCACGTTCCTCTGCCATGGCTGCTGTGGCAGAGTGGGGGGGGAGGGTAGGAGCAGTTCCAGCTCCATCAGCAGCAACTTGAGTCTATAGTCGCTGATGAGCAGCTTTCTTCACCCGCTTAGTGAAAAAACTGCTCACCAGCAGCAGCAACAGCTAGACCTGGAGCAGGACCTGAACCAGCAGGTAGTGGCATACTTGGACAGCACCATGCCACCCCACATTGAAGATCCGCTGGACTACTGGGCAGCCAAACTGGATTTGTGGGCGCAACTGGCAGAGTTTGCCCTGGAAAAGCTGTCCTGCCCGGCCAGTAGTGTGGCCTCAGAGCGGGTGTTTAGTGTGGCGGAAGCCATAGTTACCCCAAGAAGAACTCGCCTGTCCACCCAAAATGTGGAGAGACTGACGTTTGTGAAGATGAATCAGGCGTGGATCAGCCAGTATTTCCATACACCATTGCTTGATGCATCAGACTAGATCATCCATGGTGCCAAACCAACACTTTCACAAAAGAGACCGGTTTCTTGTGGCTATCTGCCTCAGCTACTATTCTGATGCTTCCACCTGCCTGATGCCACACATCTGATGCCAAGTGCTCCTTATTTCACCCATCATCTTCAGCTGGTACTGGTATTGCCACCCACCTCTGTCACTGGGTCACTCTGTGGTCTCCTGATGTTGCTGCCACCTCCACACTGTCACCTTGCCACGCTGTGGTCTCCTGATGCTGCTGACACCTCAACACTGTCACCTTGCCACTCTGTGGCCTCCTGATTCTGGTGCTGCCACCTCCACACTCTGTCATTGTGCCACTCTGTGGCCTCCTCCTGATGCTGCTGCTGCCACCTCCACTCTGTCAGTGTTCCACTCTGTGGCCTCCTGATGCTGCTGCCACCTACACACTGTCATTGTTCCACTCTGTGGCCTGCTCCTGATGCTGCTTCTGCCGCCACCACCTCCAAGCTCTGTCATTGTGCCACTCTGTGGCCTCCCGATACTGCTGCTGCCACCTCCACACTGTCATTGTGCCACCCTGTGGCCTCCTCCTGATGATGCTGCTGCGACTTCCACACTCTGTCATTGTGCCACCTTATGGTCTTTTTCTGATGCTGCTGCTGCCATCTCCACACTCTGTCAGTGTGTCACTCTGTGGCCTCCTGATGCTGCTGCCACCTACACGCTCTGTCATTGTGCCACTCGGTGGTCTCCTCATGCTACTGCTGCCACCTCCACACTGTCATTGCGCCAATCTGTGGCGTCCTCCTGATGCTGCTGCTGCCACCACCTCCACACTCTGTCATTGAGCCCCACTGTGGTCTCCTGATGCTGCTGCCACCTCTACACTGTCATTGTGCCACTCTGTGGCCTCCTCCTGATGCTTTCACCTCACCACTATGTCATAGGGCCACTCTGTGGACTTCTCATGCTGTTCCCACCATCTCCACTTCATGACTAAGCCACTATTTTGCCTTTCGGCCTGGCTGACATCATTTATTTGACCATTCTTCTGATCGGTCAGAAGGAAGGAAAAATGAGACGCACAATAGATCCTGTCTATGTAACAGCTGTAAGGCCTGCATGACATGGTCCCTATTTTGCATCAGAATTGGCTTATGATTTAGTAGCCAAAAGCAAGAGTGGGTACAAAACACAGAAGACATGCAAAGATTCCATTCACGTGTCATCTCTGTTTTGGATCCACTCCTGCTTTTTTGGCTTTAACAATACTGATGGAATTACTGACCAAATGCTGACCGAGAGAAGGTGGATGCTCCACAGACAGGATCCGTTTTTTGGGCGTTATTGTTCTCATGGATCAGAGGAAGGGCAAAATAATCAGTGACGTCAACACAAACTTACTGCTGACACCCACTCCACTCTTTCGGGGGGCTCTACTTGTATAAGCGTTAAATAGAACAGGTTCTGTAGAAATCTATGTGGAATCAGTGAATTGGTTTGAAAGGACTGCACTCTTTCACACTATAGTACATGTATTCATCATTTTTTAAGCATTATCTTAATGCTGTCATTGCACCATGCTTGATTGTAAAGTTTGTCCTGCTACCTCACTATAGCCAGGTTCTGTAATCAGTTCCTCCCTTCTTCCTGTGTGTCAGCCATTGTAGTTCAAGCAATAGAACAGTCCATCTGTCCTGGTAAACCCTGGCAAAGATCATATTTTCACCTACTGATTGTACATAATTATAAGGATTTAGCACGGAAATAAACCTCATCTGGATTCTTCATACACGTCTGAAGTTGAACACTGTCTGATAGATATCAGGTGAAATTGTTCAATACAGACAAGCATAGCCATATTGTCTCATGAGCTCATATTTCAGCCTGGGTATTGAGTCAGAACATCCACCCAGGGGCGTAACAATCGTGGTCGCAGAGGGTTCAACCACGACCAGGCCTGGTGGGAAGAGGGGGCATGCTGCACTCACATGTAATGGGGCTCGGCATTGTCACTGTTCTTCATGCCTAGCCCTGTCAGAGCTCTCAACTCAGCTCCATCACATGAGGTACACCATCTACAAGGCCCCAGCGCGGGGCTGATAGATGCTGGAGCACATGTGATGCAGGTGACATGAGCACTCTAACAGGCCCGGCATGAAGTACAGTGACAGTGCTGGGCCCCCTTACATGTGAGTGAAGACTGGGGGCAGTGGGGGACATTACTAGGGGCAGTGGGGAACATTACTGGGGGAAGTGGAGGACTTTACTGGAGGCAGTGGGGGACATTACTAGGGGCAGTGGGGGACACTACTGGGGCAATGGGGAACATTACTAAAGCTAGTGAGGGACATTACTGGGGGCAGTGGGGGACATTACTGGTGTCAGTGGGAACATTACTGGGGGCAGGTCGGGGGGGGGAGGGGGCGATCCAAAGTTTGCCCAGGAGCCCATAGTACTGTAGTTACGCCACTGCATACACCGTGTGAGGTTGATGACAACAGTAGACTGCCCTAATTGTTCTAATAGGGAAATCTTTTTAATCTGCCAAGAATTCTCCTCCTTACACAGATGCAGACATTGCTTGAGAAGGCAGCATCAAGAAACCCAAGACGAAGCTATATAACCGTATTGTTCAGACAACATTCCCACAAATGCCTTACTAAATGCTTTTATGATTACTCTGCTAAGCACAAACAGCTTAATGGTATTAATGGTATCATTTTTACTTGTGAAATGTAATTTTATGCTATCCCAGTTCATATAAACACAAACTGAAATGGATTATATGTCATTGCACAACTCAATTTCTGTTCTTTCAATGACATCATTAGCTCCACACTACAATACACTCACCTGTAGTGTAGCTATGTACTATCCCAATACTAATAGTTACTGATCGTTTTTTCTGTTGCTTATATGGCACCAACATATTCTGCAGCACTGGACAGCGGTTGTCAGCACTCACGTCAGTCCCTGTCCAAGATATCCACAATCTAATTTCTCTATTGCAAATACACACATACAGTAGGCAATGTTATAGTAATCCATTGAACCTATCTATACAACTGGGAGAAAACCCTCTTAAGTTTTGTGGATATTGGTGCAGCATTGCAACCAAATATTTAGCAACTTTTAAAAATCCACAGCATTCCCTAAACTCCAAACAAATCTGCTAGGATTAGTACTATCTAAAGGGAAGGGAACATCTAACCATCTTCCAAGAGGTCACAGCACATTGTCAGAAGACATCATGCTGCGGTTTTATCTCCGTCCAAAATTCCGGAACATTTTTTCCCATTATAATGCATTAATGCCGGATCCAACTCTGAGTGTTCCGTCAAAACGGATCCGGCATTGCGGTCTGCGCATGCTCAGACCGCAAAAAATTTGAAAAAAAATAAATGCCAGATCCGTTTTTCCAGGTGACACCGGAGAGACGGATCTGGCATTTCAATGCAGTTGTCAAACGGATCAGGATCCTGATCCGTCTGACAAATGCCATCAGCTTGCATACATTTTGCCTGTCGGAATCCTCTGCCGCAAGTGTGAAAGTACCCTAAGTCTATATTTAAAAATCTCTAATTAAAGGTACTTAAAATTACAGTAGTTGGCCCATTCTCAGGATAGATCATCAATATCAGATAAGTAAGAGTCCGAAGTAGTATGAATTAGCTGATCGGTGGAGATGTCAGGTGTCGAACAACCACCGATCAAATCTTGATCTAGGTCACCAGCATCTAAGTACTGGGAACTGTTTTAATGTGCTTGTATAGTCAGGGAACTTAAAAGGGGTGTCTCATCTCATAAAGTGATAGCATATCACTAGGATATCAACTTCATGTGAAATAATCCTCAGCCCGTCCTGTGTACTCTCCAACTCCAGGAAATCGTGACTATGTTGCATGTTGCATGGAGATTGGAGAACAACTGAAATCACAGGACTGGTAACCAGGTAGTACAGAGCATAGAAAATAGAACTCCAGCAACAGTCATTGTATCCTAAAAATCTTCTTTGGCACCGATATTAAAAACCAAGAAAATCATGTTGCATACTGCTGACGCCTTTCTGGCCTAGCCAGGCCCTTAATCATAACCAGAAAAGCGTCAGCAGTACGCAACATGATTTTATACGTTTTTAACATGGATGCCAAATAAAGAAGATTTTTAAGGATACAAGAACTGTTGATGGAATTCTATATTCCATGGTATCAATGGGATATGTTATCACTTTGTGATCAGTAGGGGTCTGAAACAAAGATCCTAAAAATGTAGGGGCTGCAGCACTGGTTTAGCTTTTTCCTACACAGCTGCCACTGGCTACCCATAGAAATGCATCATAACCACCACTTTATGACAAATTAAAGAGTATAAAAAGTCCTTGTTTTTGTCCTTTCAGTAGTACTTCAGTATACCAGTGACCTTGCAATAAAAAACCTTCTTCAATGCTGGCATGTGAGGTATGAACATTTTTCACAACAGGATTATCTCTTATATTATAAAAATGAGTTTCTGTCTGTCTGTTCTTTATGCGCAACCAAACGACTGGAGCTATCTTTACCAAATTTGGCACACAGGTACATCAGGTGTCCGTGAACGTTTTAGACTGGCTCTCTAGGACGTACCGTTCCTGAGATATTCCCAAAATATTACTTACATTAGCCAATAGAAGCCTGCAAGTCTTTCTCTTCATATCCCAACTGCCATACACATGGTCACATGTCCCTTATCAGCCAATAGAAGCTTGCAAGCCATTAGTCTACACATACACACAGTTTTACTCCAGGTATCCATAACAACCCAGCCATTTTTCTTCATTGCTGTAGGTCAGTTTTATGCTAGGGCTACACAACAGCCTGCCCCCTAACAATAACATACACAGTGAACGCCCCTTTAACAATGACCTCCACAGTGCCCGCCCCTTTAACAATGAGCTCCACAGTAGCTGCCCCTTTAATCGTGGCCCCTGCCCCCTTACAGTGACCTCCACAGCGTCCTGCCCCTTTAAGGCTAGGGCTACACAACGACATGTGCCGCGCAACAATTTTTATAATGATAGTCTATAGTGTTGCACTGCGACATGCAACATGCTGCGACTGTGATGCAACAGTCGCAGAAAAATCCATCTTGCAGTCGTAGTGCAACACCATAGCCTATCTTTATAAAAATAGTTGCGTGACATTGGTGCGACAAAATGTTGCGCGGCACATGTTGTTGTGTAGCCCTAGCCTTAAAGGGTTTCTGTCACCCCACAAAACTCTTTTTTTTTTTTTTGGATAGTTAGATTCCTTATAGGGCGATATAGGAGAATATAATAGTCTTACTTACTTTCATGCGGCCGATTCTTTATAAAACGAAGTTTTATAATATGTAAATGAGGGCTCTACCAGCAAGTAGGGCGTCTACTTGCTGGTAGCCGCAGCAGCAATCCGCCCCCTCGCCGTGTTGATTGACAGGGCCAGCCGTGATCTCCTCCTCCGGCCGGCCCTGTCAGTAATTCAAAAATCGCGCGCCTCTGGTCATTCGGCGCAGGCGCTCTGAGATAAGGAGGCTCGTCTCCTCAGTGCGCCTGCGCCGATGACATCACCGAAAGAGAAGACGTCATCGGCGCAGGCGCACTGAAGGAGTGCTGAGGAGACGAGCCTCCTCATCTCAGAGCGCCTGCGCCGAATGACCAGAGGCGCGCGATTTTTGAATTACTGACAGGGCCGGCCGGAGGAGGAGATCACGGCTGGCCCTGTCAATCAACACGGCGAGGGGGCGGATTGCTGCTGCGGCTACCAGCAAGTAGACACCCTACTTGCTGGTAGAGCCCTCATTTACATATTATAAAACTTCGTTTTATAAAGAATCGGCCGCATGAAAGTAAGTAAGACTATTATATTCTCCTATATCGCCCTATAAGGAATCTAACTATCCCAAAAAAAAAATATGAGTTTTGTGGGGTGACAGAAACCCTTTAAAGGGGCAGGACACTGTGGAGGTCACTGTAAGGGGGCAGGGGCCACGATTAAAGGGGCAGCTGCTGTGGAGCTCACTGTTAAAGGGGCGGGCACTGTGGAGGTCATTGTTAAAGGGGCGTTCACTGTGGATGTTATTGTTAGGGGGCAGGCTGCTGTGGAGGTCACTGTTAAAGGGGCGGGCACTGTGGAGGTCACTGTTAAGGGGGCAGGGGCCACTATTAAAGGGGCAGCTGCTAGGGAGGACACTGTTAAGTCAGCAGGGTACCGTGAGGTCACTGTTAAGGGAGCGGGGTACTGTGGAGGTCACTGTTAAGGGAACGGGGTATTGTGGCAGTCACTGTTAAAGGGACGGGTGCTGTGGAGGTCTCTGTTAAGGGGGCAGGGAACAGTAGAGGTCACAGATAAGGGGACGGTCCCCTATGGAGGTCAGTGTTAAGGGATGGGGTGCTGTATAGGTCACTGTTAAGGGGGCGAGCCCCTGAGAAGGTCAATGTCAAGGGAGTGGGGTACTGTCGATATCTTTTAACGACACACAGAAACATTAAATGAAATAGATGAAATATACCCGTGCGAAGCCGGGTCCTTCTGTTAGTCTCTTATATATATAAAAATTAGTTTCTGTCTGTCTGTCTGTCTGTCTAAACATCTGTCTGTCTTTTCTTTATGCGTGACCAAACGACTAGACCGATCTTCACTAAATTTGGCACACCAGTACATTAGGTGTCCGGGAAGGTTTTAGTCCCAGCTCTCTAGGATGTACCGTTTCTGAGATATTCCCCAAAATGACCTGCATTAGCCAATACAAGCCTGCAAGTCTTTCTCTTCATATCCCAACTGCCATACACACGGTCACATGTCCCTTATCAGCCAATAGAAACTCACAGGCCCTTAGTCTCCACATACACACAGTTTTACTCTGGGTTTCCATAACAACCCAGCCATTTTTCTTCACTGCTGTAGGTCAGCTTTAGGCTAGGGCTACACAACGACATGTGTCACCTGACAATAAGTCACACGACACATAGGGCACAGCTACACTGCTACATGTGTCGTGCAACATTGATGTCGCACCAATGTCACGCAAATTTTTTATAATGATAGTCTATGGTGTTGCACTGCGACATGCAACATGCTGCGACGTGAAAGTCGTAGAAAAATCCATCTTGGATGGATTTCTTGCAACTGTCGTGTCGCAGTATGTTGCATGTCGCAGTGCGACACCATAGCCTGTCATTATAAAAATTGTTGAGACAAAATGTCGCGCGACACATGTCATCATGTAGCCCTAGCATTAAAGGGGCAGGGCGCTGTGGAGGTCACTGATAACGGGGGAGGGGACACTATTAAAGGGGCAGCTGCTGTGGTCACTGTTAAAGGAATGAACACTGTGGAGGTCAATGTTAAAGGGGTGTTCACTGTGGATGTTACTGTTAAAGGGGCAGGCCACTGTGGAGGTCACTGTTAAAGGGGTGGACACTGTGGAGGTCACTGTTAAGGGGGCAGGGGCGACAATTAAAGGGGCAACTGCTGTGGATGTCTCTGTTAAGGCAGCAGGGTACTGTGAGGTCACTGTTAAGGTAGCAGGAAACTGTGGAGGTCACTGTTTAGGGAACGGGGTACTGTGGCGGTCACTGTTAAAGGGACGGGTGCTGTGGAGGTCTCTATTAAGGGAGCAGGGAACAGTGGAGATCACAAATAAGGGGACAGTCCCCTGAGGAGGTCACTGTCAAGGGAGTGGGGTGCTGTTAAACTGTTAAAGGGGCAGGCTGCTGCGAAGGTCAAAGTTAAGGAAGTGGGCCGCTTTGGAGGTCCCATTTTAAGGTGGCGGCGCACTGTGGGGGGGGTCAGTGTTAAGGGTTGGGGGACTGTGGAGTTTACTGGTAAGGGGCTGGGTTGCTGTAGATGTCACTGTTATGGGGGATACTGTCGATATCTTTTAACGACACACACAAACATTAAATGAAATAGATGAAATATACCCGTGCGAATCTTATATATAATTGATTTTAAGATGTCTTACCTAAGATGTCACTATAGTAAGAATCCCATTGACCCCAAAGAGAGAAAAATATATAGTCTTGCACCAGATATGAGATGATATTGGATATCCGTTCTGAGAAATTCATTCTGTCAGTCAGTTCTGACAAGAACGCTGGGTTGTATGATGGAATGGATGGCAGTTTTCCACAATGCCTTTCCGCTGCTGAGGCAGGTGTGAACCTCAATGAATAAATGAATGGTATGTCCAGTGTCACTGCTATGAGGTCCCCACACATGGTGACTGGGTCTGATATCATTATGTTGTATTGGTTTGACTTCAGCTTTGTCATTAAGTCTTGGTTTTTAAGTACAGAATTACAGTTTTCCTTAATCATCAGATTGACTTCACTCACCAAATTGCTGAAACGCTCATAGAACTGAAAAAAGGTCATGTTTGGCTTTTCATACATCCAGAGCTTAACAAAGTCATCAATTATTGCTAGCATCTCAGTCTTCCCATAAGAGACGTTATAAATCTCATACTTTTCTGAGTGGGACTTATCATTTGCATTAATGTAAGCTGCTCCTGTTGATATCAATACTGTCACACTATGGTTTCTCTTTATTAGCTCATCAATTATAGTTTTGATGTTTAACCAGTGACTGCCTTCTGTTGGCCAGATCAAAATGTTTCCACAGAGTACCGTTCCAGAAAGAAACACGTGGGCGATCAGCAACTGTGCTGCTTTAGTCATCTTTCATTTAGTACGAGATAAGACTTTATTAAGGCTCCTGTACTATTCAATTAAAGCCACTTGATCAGACGCCTCACAGAGAAGGTGATCTTCAGCCAAGATAACAAGCTGAGATGTTGTAAATCTCACCAATTTGTAAATCTATAAAATATGATAGAGAGAGATTAGATAGATAGATAGATAGATAGATAGATAGATAGATAGATAGATAAGAGATAGATAGATAGATAGATAGATAGATACTGTTGATATGAGATAGATAGATAGATACTGTAGATATGAGATAGATAGATACTGTAGATATGAGATAGATATAAGATAGAGAGATAGATATAAGATAGATAGATATGAGATAGATAGATAGATAGATATTAGATAGATAGATAGATAGATAGATAGATAGATAGATAGATAGATAGATATGAGATAGATAGATAGGAGATAGATAGATAGATAGATAGGTTCATAGATTTGTTTTACTTACCTGAAATGTCTTCCTCCTTACACGCAAATGGCAAATCTGCTGTTTGAGTTTCAGACACCTGTGAAATCCCTCTTATATCTCCATTGTACTGAGTGGATTATTGCACACAATAGGATTTATAGTTCTGATAGGTCAGGATATTTCATAAATTACATTTAATGAGCTACAGGAGTCCATAGAGACTGATCAAATTACCAGTATATATTTCATCATATCTGCTCTTATATGTTTCCCTTATCATGACATATGGCTATACTCCACCCTGTGGGCTGATAGGATATAGGAAATAAATTTTTAGCTGAAACTTGAACATTATACCACATTCCAAATTATTATGCAAATTATATTTTTCTCTGATTTTCCTAAATGGCCGATGCAAGTGACAGTATAATTTTCAAGTCATCACCCCTTAGAGTATAAATCAAATTTTATTAAGCAAACCTGCCAATGATAACAGTATTTTTTTTCCCGAATTAAAAAACTTTAAATTATTATGCACAACAGAGTTTCAAAGCATGGTAAAATAGTTTATAAGGCCGAAAAAAAGACATTTGTCCATCCAGTTCGGCCTGTTATCCTGCAAGTTGATCCAGAGGAAGGCAAAAAAAATAACTGTTAGGTAGAAGCCAATTTTCCCCACTTAGGGGGAAAAAAAATTCCTTCCAGTCTACACTCAGGCAGTTAGAATAAATCCCTGGATCAAGGACCCCTCTCTAGTAGCTATAGCCTGTAATATTATTACACTCCAGAAATACATCCAGGCCCCTCTTGAACTCTTTTATTGTACTCACCATCACCCCCTCCTCAGGCAGAGAGTTCCATAGTCTCACTGCTCTTACCGTAAAGAATCATTTTCTATGTTTGTGTACAAACCTTCTTTCCTCCAGACACAGAGGATGTCCCCTCATCACAGTCACAGTCCTGGGGATAAATAGATGATGGGAGAGATCTCTGTACTGTCCCCTGATATATTTATAGATAGTAATTAGATCTCCCCTCAGTCGTCTTTTTTCTAAAGCGAATAACCAGAATGTTGATAATCTTTCAGGGTACTGTAGTCCCCCCATTCCAGTTATTACTTTAGTTGCCCTCCTCTGGACCCTCTCCAGCTCTGCTATGTATGCCTTGTTCACAAGAGCCCAGAACTGTACACAGTACTCCATGTGTGGTCTGACTAGTGATTTGTAAAGTGGTAGGACTATGTTCTCATCACGGACATCTATGCCCCTTTTGATGCAACCCATTATCTTATTGGCCTTGGCAGCAGCTGCCTGACACTGGTTTTTACTGCTTAGTTTGCTGTTCACGAACATTCCTATATCCTTATCCATGTCAGTGTTACCTAGTGTTTTACCATTTAGTATGTATGGGTGACTTGCATTATTCCTTCCCATGTGCATAACCTTACATTTGTCAGTGTTAAACCTCATCTGCCACTTATCTGCCCAAGCCTCCATTCTATCCAGATCCATCTGTAGCAGTATATTGTCCTCTTCCGTGTTAATTACTTTACACAGTTTAGTGTCATCTGCAAAAATTTATATTTTACTGTGCAAGCCTTCAACATGATCATTAATAAATATATTGAATAGAATTGGGCCCAATACTGACCCCTGAGGTACTCCACTAGTGACAGTGACCCAATCTGAGTGTGTACCATTAAAGGGGTTATCCGAGTAATGGAAAAAAAAAAAAACATTAGAAAACTCATCAGGACTTACATATACATTAAATCCAAAAGAAATCCCAGCAGTCGTGTCTTGTATAATCGTGATGTTTTATTCCATCAAATCAAAATTGTCCTACAGCCAGGACGCGTTTCGGCAAGCATGCCTTTATCAACAGGTGAAGGTATACTTAAATGAACAGGTATATATAGAGAGATAATACCGCCCATAATGACATCACCCACCCACCCTGGTGGAAGGGGCCAAAGGTGTCAAAAAATTAAGCAATGTCAAACAACAATATATCAGAAGCGAACAAACAGTATACATATTACCAAATATCTTAATTGAACATAACAGGCCATATTTTCCGGTGTATGATCCCTCAATGGATAATAGAAGTCTGAAAAAAATAATAATAGAATATATAAATAAATCAGATATGCATAATCTCATAATCCCTGTTGAGGCCTCTTGGATGCAGAGTATCCAACATATGAATCCAGTAGGCCTCTCTACGTAATAGCATTTTTTTTATGTCTCCACCCCTCCTAGGTCATTTAACCTGTTCCAATACCTGGAACCTAAGCTGGGCTATGCTATGTTTACACCGATCAAAGTGAAACGGAATGGGTAGCATCAGATTTTTAGTTCCAATTGTAGATTTTTAGTTCTAATTGTAGATTTATGCTTCCCATACGATCCCTAATTGTTTGTGTTGTCTCCCCAATATATAGTAAACCACACAGGCATTTTATCAAATAAATTAGTAGATTCACAGGTGTAAAAACCTTCAATTGGGAAAGACCGCCCACTATGCGGATGATAAAATGTAGAACCTCTGATTATATGGGAGCACTGTGAACAGTGCAGACATGGGAAAGTGCCCTTCCGTTGGGTTGCCAACACCATTTGTTTCAATGCCATTTTTGTACTCCCAATGTCTGAGTGCACAAGTTTATCCATGTAGCTAGAGTTCCTTTTATTACATATCAAGGGTGGATTCTTGAATTCTTCAATCATAGGGTATGCCTTCCCCAGTATATGCCAGTGTCTACGTATGATATTATCCAGCCTGTGATTACACGGATGAAATTTGTGTACCAATGCCACTCTAGAAACTTTTGTTGCCCCAATATTAACAGGATTGTCAAGTTCCCTCCTAGTTTTACTCAGAATAAAAGGAGGGTAACCCCTCTCCTTAAATCTATTGGTCATCTCGTTAATCCTGGTAAATTTTTAATCTGGGTCAGAGACAATTCTTTGTACACGCTGATATTGGGATTTTGGAATGGTCCTCTTCAATGCCGGTGGATGAGCACTTGAGAAGTGAAGAATACTGTTCCTATCTGTATCCTTTCTGAAAAGATCAGTTGACAGAATACCACATTGGTCCTTAATCACCAGAGTATCAAGGAAGCTCACCTTATGCATGTCACAAACCAATGTAAATTGTAACCCTTCATGTATATGGTTCAAATGGTCGAGGAAGGCCAAAAGGGTCTCATGTGGCCCCGCCCATATGCAAAAAATGTCATCAATAAATCTTTTCCATAAGAGGACATTATTCTGATACCACATGGTATTATATAAATGTAAATCCTCAAAATTTGACATATACGCGTTTGCATAGGGCAGGGCCACATTCGACCCCATCGCGGTCCCACGCCGTTGTAGGTAGAAGATATCTTCAAACATGAAATAATTTTCATACAACACAAGTTTCAAAAGATGTAGAAAAAAAATCCTGTTCATCCTTAGTGTATTTACTTCTATCTAACAAGGATCTAACTGCTTGAATACCTCCTATATGATCAATAGAGGTAAACAAACTAACCACATCAATGGTTACCAAGAAACTATCAGGAGGAATGGATTTCAAACTAGCAATTGTATTGAGAAAATGTTGTGTATCAGACAAGAAGGATTTAGTATCCTTAATTAAAGGCGTCAATGCCTTCTCCAATACAATTGCCAGAGGTGATAATATTGACCCAACAGAGGCCACAATGGGTCACCCTGGAGGGTCAATTAAGGTCTTGTGCACCTTGGGGAGAATATAGAAAACCGGGGTAATCGGTGTATGATTAATCAAAAACGTATACAATTTTCCATCTATGACCCCCAAGGATAAAAACTGGCTGGCTGTTTTTCTATTTTCTCTTTAATACGAAAAACTGGATCAGTAGGTAGTTGTTTATACAGGTTTCCATCAGAGAGCTGACGCATTACTTCTGCCACATATTTAACTCTGTCCATCAGGACAATCGCGCCCCCTTTACCAGCAGGCTTTGCTATAAGATCCTTATCTTCCATTAACGATCGAATTGCCAATTTTTCTTGTAACGTCACATTATATGAAAAGCGCAATTCACCCCTCTTTATGGAATCCATCTGGCTCTGTATCTCTTTGCTGACTAATTGAACATAAGTCTCAATTGGATGGTAAGTCTTAGGAGGCATAAAATGACTTTTATTCTTTAGACCCAACTCTATCAGGCGTAGACCAGAATGTCCCCCCTCCTCACCATACACATGTTGCAGTTTTTCATCACATATCACAAAATGCGCCTTAAGCCTCAGCTTACGAAAAAACTGATTACAGTCCACATCAAACTGAAAAGAATCGAATGCAGTGGAGGGACTAAACGACAGTCCTTTTTGGAGCGCCTTCATCTGAACAGCACTAAGATTCCGAGAAGACAAATTAATCACAAGAGACGTGCTCTTACCTGAGAGCGCGTCTGGATCGCTTGGCTCAGTCCCATCCCTTCGCCAGTGTTTGCGGTGCTTGCGGCCTGCGCGCCTCCTCCTCCACGCGGACGCCCGCCCCTCCGAAAAAAAGGGCGAGTCTCCTGTGGTCCTGCAGATTCGTTTACGGAACTGGAGGTGTAAGATCCTGGTTTTGTCGGCCTTCTGTAACCGAATCTCTGGCGGGATGAGGTATCTTGCCATTTATATACTTTATTTAGGTGATAATCTTCGCTATCGCGCAAAAACTTCGATCTCTTTTTGTCTTCCGTTTCTTTCTTGTATGTTGCAATATACGAATCCACAGAATCCTTCAACTGACTGAATTCTTCTGATGTGATAGAATCTCTAAGTTGCTGTTCAGTGGCGGAAATTTGCACTCGTATCTCTCCCACTGCTGTCTGTATACGATTAATGGTCAGTAGCATAAGATCATAAGAGCACTTATTAATGATCCTTTCAAAGTCCTTGCAGTATTCAATGTCCTCTGGAAAAAATGTCGGGCGCAGATGCACCCTAAGGCCCCTCGGGATCCTTTTCACCTTATGGTATTCTGCTAATGTTATAGCATGTAATTCATATGACGTAAGTCGTCTAAGTTCGCGTTCCCAATCTCGCTTCTTAAATTCTCTAGTTGGAATATTTAAGAAATCAGAAGTCGACGTCACCTGCGAAAGAATCCTTTCAGCATCGGCATTATCGAAACTCAAAGTCATAGAGGTAGTAGTCATCTGGAGCGGTGCTCGTGCCCACGATAATAGTAATTAGAAGAAACAGCCGGCACTCACTCAATGCACGCCGCACGGGATAGGAAACAATATCCACTTGAAATAAAAAATAAAATCCCAGCAGTCGTGTCTTGTATAATCGTGATGTTTTATTCCATCAAATCAAAATTGTCCTATAGCCAGGACGCATTTCGGGAAGCATGCCTTTATCAACAGCTGAAGGTATACTTAAAGGGATTCTGTCACCTCTCACAACACAAATTCAGATTTTAAACCAGTTATGCTCCACAGCTTACCTTGAATCGGCTGTGCTGTTCTATATTGTAATCCGTCCAGTAGTTTTGCAGAAAAACAACTTTTGTAATTATGCAAATTAACCCTGAAGGTGCCCAGAGGGGCGTTACGTTCCCCTTTGTGTGCCCAGTAACGCCCCTCTTACAGTGCCCAAAACGCCTTCCTCCAGAATCCCTAACCGCCCACAGCGTCTCATCCCTCTCCTCCCCCTCCCTGACGGCCGAGCAAAGTCTCGCGCAGACGCAGAACCCACTGAGGGCTGCGCCAGTGCGATTTGCTGGAGACTGAGGGAAGAGCGAGCATCGGACGTCACTGGGCTCGGCGCATGCCCAGTGATGACGATGAAGCTCCTGCCCTCCAGCAAATCGCACTGGCGCAGCCCTCAGTGGGTACTGCGTCTGCGCGAGACTTCGCTCGGCCGTCAGGGAGGGGGAGGAGAGGGATGAGACGCTGTGGGCAGTTAGGGATTCTGGAGGAAGGCGTTTTGGGCACTGTAAGAGGGGCGTTACTGGGCACACAAAGGGGAACATAACGCCCCTCTGGACACCTTCAGGGTTAATTTGCATAATTATAAAAGTCGTTTTTCTGCAAAACTACTGTACGGATTACAATATAGAACAGCACAGCCGATTCAAGGTAAGCTGTGGAGCATGACTGGTTTAAAATCTGAATTTGTGTTATGAGAGGTGACAGAATCCCTTTAAATGAACAGGTATATATAGAGAGATAATACCGCCCATAATGACGTCACCCACCCACCCTGGTGGGAGGGGCCGAAACGCGTCCTGGCTGTAGGACAATTTTGATTTGATGGAATAAAACATCACGATTATACAAGACACGACTGCTGGGATTTTATTTTTTATTTCAAGTGGATATTGTTTCCTATCCCGTGCGGCGTGCATTGAGTGAGTGCCGGCTGTTTCTTCTAATTACTATTATCGTGGGCACGAGCACCGCTCCAGATGACTACTACCTCTATGACTTTGAGTTTCGATAATGCCGACGCTGAAAGGATTCTTTCGCAGGTGACGTCGACTTCTGATTTCTTAAATATTCCAACTAGAGAATTTAAGAAGCGAGATTGGGAACGCGAACTTAGACGACTTACGTCATATGAATTACATGCTATAACATTCGCAGAATACCATAAGGTGAAAAGGATCCCTAGGGGCCTTAGGGTGCATCTGCGCCCGACATTATTTCCAGAGGACATTGAATACTGCAAGGACTTTGAAAGGATCATTAATAAGTGCTTTTATGATCTTATGCTACTGACCATTAATCGTATACAGACAGCAGTGGGGGAGATACGAGTGCAAATTTCCGCCACTGAACAGCAACTTAGAGATTCTATCAAATCAGAAGAATTCAGTCAGTTAAAGGATTCTGTGGATTCGTATATTGCAACATACAAGAAAGAAACGGAAGACAAAAAGAGATCGAAGTTTTTGCGCGATAGCGAAGATTATCACCTAAATAAAGTATATAAATGGCAAGATACCTCATCCCGCCAGAGATTCGGTTACAGAAGGCCGACAAAACCAGGATCTTACACCTCCAGTTCCGGAAACTAATCTGCAGGACCACAGAAGACTCGCCCTTTTTTTCAGAGGGGCGGTCGGCGTCCGCGTGGAGGAGGAGGCGCGCAGGCCGCAAGCACCGCAAACACTGGCGAAGGGATGGGACTGAGCCAAGCGATCCAGATGTGCTCTCAGGTAAGAGCACGTCTCTTGTGATTAATTTGTCTTCTCAGAATCTTAGTGCTGTTCAGATGAAGGCGCTCCAAAAAGGACTGTCGTTTAGTCCCTCCACTGCATTCGATTCTTTTCAGTTTGATGTGGACTGTAACCAGTTGTTTCGTAAGCTGAGGCTTAAGGCGCATTTTGTGATATCTGATGAAAAACCGCAACATGTGTATGGTGAGGAGGGGGGACATTCTGGCCTACGCCTGATAGAGTTGGATCTAAAGAATAAAAGTCATTTTATGCCTCCTAAGACTTACCATCCAATTGAGACTTATGTTCAATTAGTCAGCAAAGAGATACAGAGCCAGATGGATTCCATAAAGAGGGGTGAATTGCGCTTTTCATATAATGTGACGTTACAAGAAAAATTGGCAATTCGATCGTTAATGGAAGATAAGGATCTTATAGCAAAGCCTGCTGGTAAAGGGGGTGCGATTGTCCTGATGGACAGAGTTAAATATGTGGCAGAAGTAATGCGTCAGCTCTCTGATGGAAACACGTATAAACAACTACCTACTGATCCAGTTTTTCGTATTAAAGAGAAAATCGTGCAAACAGCCAGCCAGTTTTTATCCTTGGGGGTCATAGATGGAAAATTGTATACGTTTTTGATTAATCATACACCGATTACCCCGGTTTTCTATATTCTCCCCAAGGTGCACAAGACCTTAATTGACCCTCCAGGGCGACCCATTGTGGCCTCTGTTGGGTCAATATTATCACCTCTGGCAATTGTATTGGAGAAGGCATTGACGCCTTTAATTAAGGATACTAAATCCTTCTTGTCTGATACACAACATTTTCTTAATACAATTGCTAGTTTGAAATCCATTCCTCCTGATAGTTTCTTGGTAACCATTGATGTGGTTAGTTTGTATACCTCTATTGATCATATATAGGAGGTATTCAAGCATTTGGATCCTTGTTAGATAGAAGTAAATACACTAAGGATGAACAGGATTTTTTTTCTACATCTTTTAAAACTTGTGTTGTATGAAAATTATTTCATGTTTGAAGATATCTTCTACCTACAACGGCGTGGGACCGCGATGGGGTCGAATGTGGCCCCGCCCTATGCAAACGCGTATATGTCAAATTTTGAGGATTTACATTTATATAATACCATGTGGTATCAGAATAATGTCCTCTTATGGAAAAGATTTATTGATGACATTTTTTGCATATGGGCGGGGCCACATTTTGGCTTTCCTCGACCATTTGAACCATATACATGAAGGGTTACAATTTACATTGGTTTGTGACATGCATAAGGTGAGCTTCCTTGATACTCTGGTGATTAAGGACCAATGTGGTATTCTGTCAACTGATCTTTTCAGAAAGGATACAGATAGGAACAGTATTCTTCACTTCTCAAGTGCTCATCCACCGGCATTGAAGAGGGCCATTCCAAAATCCCAATATCAGCGTGTACAAAGAATTGTCTTAAGGAGAGGGGTTACCCTCCTTTTATTCTGAGTAAAACTAGGAGGGAACTTGATAATCCTGATAATATTGGGGCAACAAAATTGTCTAGAGTGGCATTGGTACACAAATTTCATCCGTGTAATCACAGGCTGGATAATATCATACGTAGACACTGGCATATACTGGGGAAGGCATACCCTATGATTGAAAGGGCGTTGCAAGGGGGGTGAGGGCCGCACCGGGTGACACCAGTGATGGGGGTGACACCAGCAGGGCCAGCATTTACGAATCCCAGGCATAGTCATTTGTATTGCCGTCCTCAGGAGAGGGAGACATGTGTCTGGGATTCGAACCCACAACCTTCTGTATCAGAGGCAAAGCACTTACCCACACAGCCATAAGAGCTGCATTGCCACTGACTGAAAAAATATGAGACTTCTACTGTTATAGCTGGCTAAGTGTACATCTATACACATGACAGCTGCCCCAACACACACCCAGCACTGCTATATCTCTATATGACAGCTGTCCCAGCACACTCAGCTCTGCTATATCTCTATATATGATAGCTGCCCCAGCACACCCAGCTCTGCTACATCTAATACACATGACAGCTGCACCAGCACACTCAGCTCTACTATATCTCTATATATGACAGCTGCCCCAGCAAACCCAGCTCTGCTACATCTATACATATGACAGCTGCCCAAACACACCCAGCTCTGCTACATCTATACACATGACAGCTGCCCCAGCACACTCAGCTCTGCTATATTTCTATATATCTATCTATACTGTATAGCAATACTTAGAGATATATAGATGTAGAAGAGCTGGGTGTTCTGGCGCAGCTGTCATATATAGAGATATAGTAGAGCTGAGTGTGCTGGTGCAGCTGTCGTGTATTAGATGTAGCAGAGCTGGGTGTGCTGGGGCAGCTATCATATTTAGAGATATAGCAGAGCTGAGTGTGCTGGGACAGCTGTCATATAGAGATATAGCAGTGCTGGGTGTGTTGGGATGGCTGTCATGTGTATAGATGCACACTTAGCCAGCCATAACAGTAGAAGTCTCATATTTTTTCAGTCAGTGGCAATGCAGCTCTTATGGCTGTGTGGGTAAGTGCTTTTTGCCTCTGATACAGAAGGTCGTAGGTTCGAATCCCAGCAGAAATTTTTCTGAAATACAGGCTAAATTAGAATACACAAGCACTGACTCCATATATGGACATACAGGGCGGGACACAGGAAGAGGCTGACATGGAGGTAAGTATAAGTTTTTTTTTTTTTTTTAAATACCCGACTGTTACTGCCATGGCGGGAGGCACTTGATACTGGCACATGGGGGGAGGGGGGTTGGCACCTGATACTGGCACATGGGGGGGGTTGGCACTATGATACTGGCACATGGGGGGAAGGAGAGAGGGACCTGATACTGGCACATGGGGGGGAGGGGGGTTGGCACCTGATACTGGCACATGGGGGGGTTGGCACTATGATACTGGCACATGGGGGGAAGGAGAGAGGCACTTGATACTGGGACATGGGGGGAGGAGAGAGGCACTTGATACTGGCACTTTTGGGGGGGGGAGATGGCACTATGATACTGGGACATGGGGGGGAGGAGAGAGGCACTTGATACTGGCACTTTTGGGGGGGGGGGTGGCACTATGATACTGGGACATGGGGGGGAGGCACTTGATACTGACACTTTTTTTTGGGGGGGGGGGGGAGATGGCACTATGATACTGGGACATGGGGGGAGGAGAGAGGCACTTGATACTGGCATGTGGGGGGGGGGTTTGGCACTTGATACTGGCACATGGGTGGGTTTGGCACTATGATACTGGCACATGGGGGGAGAGAGGCACTTGATACTGGCACTTTTTTGGGGGGGGAGATGGCACTATGATACTGGGACATGGGGGGGAAGAGAGAGGCACTTGATACTGGCACATGGGGGGGTTTGGCACTATGATACTGGCACATGGGGGGTGGGAAGGAGAGAGGCACTTGATACTGGCACATGATGGGGGGGGGGATGGCACTATGATACTGGGACATATGGGGGGGGAGAGGCACTTGATACTGGCACATGATGGGGGGGCATCTATGGGGGACACTAGGCCGGAAGCCTATCAGAGGCCGGACACTGAGGGCATCTACTGGGGCACTATATATGGGGCATTTTATACTGGTACATTATGGGGGGCACTAGCAGGAAGGGGGGAGAGGAGCACTATGGGGGAATTTACTGGGGGCACTATATAGGGGTATTTTATACTGGGACATTATGGGGGCACTATGGGGACATTAGCTCAACTGGGGGCATTACAAGGGGGTATTTTTTGCACTGTCACATTAAAAGGAGATTTATTTCTACTGGGGGGGGGGCATTATGGTGGGCTTTATTACTCCCCCATGGTATGACCCCCTAGTAGCAGCACAGCCTCTCCCTGCTATGCTATCCCTCTGCCCCTTCTCCAAATCCTAATTATGAAATCTTTCTCATTAGGATAAATTACAACATCAGCTCTGCTGAGCCCCCGGCCAAGTGTTGAAGTGGCGTCCGAGATCCCCAAGGGCCAAGCCAAGTAATTGTAAGTTTTCATGTGAAATATGTTTGTTATACACATATAACATACACTGTGCCACACAATATACAGTATACCGCTACACTGTGTAGTCTGTTCTATAAGCACCATTGTTTTGTGGCGGCGGACAGAAAATAATCTGGAAGTGTCCCTCCCAAGACCAGGCTCTGACTGCCCCCTACGGATGCCCCCTATGGCAGTAGCACCACCATAGCCCCCATATATGGCACCATTTTCTACCTCACCGGGTGACACCAGCCCTAGCAACGCCACTGGCTACAGGCAGCCTCACCATATATTGAAGAATACAGATTAGCTACCTGTTTTAAGGGTTTGGAAGATACAGAAGTAATAGGACTAAGCATACCAATAAGCATTACAGGCAACCTCTCCAAATTACTCTGGTTTACAAGGGACCTGAAGCAAAGTCACCTACCAGAAATACTTATACAGCTAAGCCTAAACCCAGCCAAACCTATTAACAGTGGATCAACAGAATTCCTCTAAATTGCAAAGGACTGTATTCTGTCTGGATGTATATGCCGCAACTGGAACCAACATCAGTAAAAGTTGTGAGTTGTATCCTACCACTGTCTACTTCATTCTTACAACTGGTTGTACCACCATTAACGGTACTGGCGTCATGACAAATAACACCAAGGGACCCAGCCGCCACAAGCACCCTAAACACCACTGCCATCAAGGGCACCTCGACCTCCATCTAGGCTGGTGCTTCCCTACCACAGAGTGTGCCCCGGAGGATTTAGTGCTGTCTTCCTCAACACTGTGCTGCCAGCCAGGGAGGCTTTCTGCTAACCGTGAGTAAACCGACGAACTGTGTTATTATTTGGCCCCTCATTGGCCCATCGTGCACCTTACGCGTTGCCCCTGCGGTTCTGGCTGGCTGCAGATATCCTTCTTTTCAGCATTGTATTGTGCTGCATTGCAGCAACAAGTTGACTGACTGAGGCTTCTCTCACCCCCAGTCAGTCACTAGAGCCAGCGGACATGTCACTCTGTGACTGACCGAGGGTGAGAGAAGCACTTCTGCCCCCAGCGCAGCTCACCTGACGGTCTTCACATATTTTTTTTTTCTCTTTAGGTATAATGAGGGGTGTGGCCTAGTAAAGTCATACATGAGGTAGTAGAACTGCACAGGAGATTGCAATGACATCCCCGTGACCTCCTGTGCCAGGTCTTGCAGGGTGACGTCATGACGTTCATGACAGCATCATGTAATCACGCGAGACCCGACACAGGAATGCATGGTGGCATGGTGATGTCATTGCAACCAGCTGTGGGATTCAAATTTTTAACAGATTCCCTACTCAACGGTGGAGACGCGGCGTCACGACACATGTTTACAGATACATACACCATATATAAGCAACACATATATGTTTTAGAGTAGAGGTTGTTTCATTTATTCGTCCTTGGTGGTGCTGGCGCCACTTATATATATATCCTGGGGTTTGCTAATAAAGTTGGTCGAGAAGATCAGTGTCGGTTGGTTGTTGAGAGGAGCAGAACCACATTGTAGCTGCTTTTTTAGCCCCTTAGCCCTGATCAAGCTAAGGGAGCATAGAGAACAGTATTACAGCAGCACAGCACGGACCAGTGAGTCTATGTCTGGATATGGAGAAAGTCTAGTGGAGGTTAGAGCTAAGTTAGCCAAGGGACTTCCAAGTAACAGTGACCAGGAGGCACCTAAAAGTACATGGACACAGCTGGATGATTAATGCGCAAAATTATCCTTTACCACATGCCTCTATGGACATAGTGGACAGTAATTCTTCAGTGAGAATCTTTTCCAAAGAATGGAGCAGAAGACTGATGCCTGCCATTAGGGAGCCGCCCTGTGGATTGCTACTGACTAGTACAAGTTATTATATCCATTACCTGAGTGCTATAGTGTGGACAAAGTATAGACAGATATAGAGAGAAGGAAAACTCCTCAAGTTACAATTGCCAAGCCTGTGTCACTACCAGAGCTTTGAGACGTTCTCACAGCTCTGTTTCTCCACCCCTGTGATGATGTCACTACTAGAGCTTGGAGGAGTTCTCTCTGCTCTGTTTCTCCGCCCCTGTGATGAGGTCTTTACTTTCTGTTTCCTTCCTCCCAGCTGTTCCTCCTGTGTTTGATTTCTCTGCCTTTAAATCACCCCTCCTCCTTTGTAGGGTGCGGATTATATTTTTCATTTGAGTTGTACAGTCTTGTGAAAAAATTAGGACACCCTTTGAAAGCATGTGGTTTTTTGTAACATTTTTAATAAATGGTTATTTCATCTCCGTTTCAACAATACAGAGAGATTAAAGTAATCCGACTAAACAAAGAAAACTGAAGAAAAGTCTTTTCAAGATCTTCTGTAAATGTCATTCTACAAAAATGCCTATTCTAACTGAGGAAAAAGATAGGACACCCTTGCCCCTAATAGCGAGTGTTACCTCCTTTGGCTGAAATAACTGCAGTGAGACGGTTCTTGTAGCCATCTACCAGTCTTCGACATCGGTCTGAGGAAATTTTACCCCACTCCTCAATGCAGAACTTTTTCAGCTGTGAGATGTTTGAGGGGTTTCTTGCACGTACAGCCCTTTTCAAGTCACCCCACAGCATCTCAATGGGATTCAAATCTGGACTTTGACTTGGCCATTCCAGGACTCTCCATTTCTTCTTTTTCAGCCAATCTTTGGTTGATTTACTAGTATGTTTTGGGTCATTGTCATGTTGCATGGTCCAGTTCCGCTTCAGCTTTAATTTTCTAACTGATGGTCTCACATGTTCTTCAAGCACCTTCTGATACACAGTAGAATTCATCGTGGATTCTATGATGGTGAGCTGACCAGGTCCTGCTGCAGCAAAGCAGCCCCAAACCATGACACTTCCACCTCCATGCTTCACAGTTGGTATGAGGTTCTTTTCTTGGAATGCTGTGTTTGGTTTACGCCAAACATGTCCTCTGCTGTTGTGTCCAAATAATTCAATTTTGGACTCATCTGTCCAAAGAACATTATTCCAGAAGTCCTGGTCTTTGTCAACTTTATCGCTGGCAAATGTCAGTCTGGCCTCGATGTTTCTCTTGGAAAGCAAAGGTTTCCTCCTTGCACACCTCCCATGCAAGTTAAACTTGTACAGTCTCTTTCTGATTGTAGAGGCATGTACTTCTACATCAACAGTAGCCAGAGCCTGCTGTAGTTCTCGAGATGACACTTTAGGGTTTTTGGATACCTCTTTTAGCATCTTGCGGTCTGCTCTTGGGGTGAACTTGCTGGGGCGACCAGTCCTGGGCATGTTGGCAGTTGTTTTGAAAGCCCTCCACTTGTAGACTATCTTCCGGACAGTGGAATGGCTGATTTCAAAATCTTTTGAGATCTTTTTAAATCCCTTCCCAGACTCATAGGCTGCTACAATCTTTTTTCTGAAGTCCTCTGACAGCTCTTTTGCTCTCACCATGGTGCTCACTCTCACTTCAACAGTCAGGAGCACACCAAACTAAATGTCTGAGGTTTAAATAGGGCAAGCCTCATTCAACATGCAGAGTAACGATCTACTAATTATGTGCACCTGGTGTGATATACCTGTGTGAGATCTGAGCCAATTTAAGAGGGAATACATGTGAGGGTGTCCTATCTTTTTCCTCAGTTAGAATAGGCATTTTTGTAGAATGACATTTACAGAAGATCTTGAAAAGACTTTTCTTCAGTTTTCTTTGTTTAGTTGGATTACTTTAATCTCTCTGTATTGTTGAAACGGAGATGAAATAACCATTTATTAAAAATGTTACAAAAAACCACATGCTTTCAAAGGGTGTCCTAATTTTTTCACATGACTGTATCTCTTGCTTGAGTATCTTCACTTGTGTGCTATCATTTCACTGGACCTGTGTTCTGCTGCAGCAAGTACTCCGGATATTGCCAGCTGTCTTTGGATCTGTCTTCACTGCTGCTGCAGCTCCTTCAGTTAAGTGTGCAGACATTGTAGTGTTTCTGTTTGTTTTCTGACTGGATCCGAGGCGACCCCGGTTCCATCCATATACTGAGCAGGGCACCGGTGGCCGTGCCCCTTCCACTATTGTAGGGGTTACAATGGTCATCAGTCTTAGGTACGCGGGCATGCCTCGTTCCACCATTTGGATCCGGGCATGTGCTTAGCAGCATAGGGAGAGCTTTGAGGGTCTGACAGTGGTCACCCTTTATCCTCCCTAGTTTGGGTCCGGTCAGTAGCTCTATTTACTGTGTATGCTCTTGTTGCTCACATACAGCCGTGACAGCCTGTTACAAGGATTACAGCTAATCCAATATCTGAGTCATATCTTTATGCCATATAAATGAACTGTACTGACTACCTGGAGACAAGTGATTTAAGTAACGGTTCAACTGTTTTACTACAACCGACTCCTCATCTTTTCCACCACAACCTTTGCACCTAACGGTCAGGGCCGTCTTTTCGAATGGGCACGCTGGGCAGTTGCCCGGGGGCCCCACTTGCCTGGGGGCCCGCCTGCCCAGTGAACCCACCAGCCAACTTCCCAACCGTCATTTAGCAGCGTTGCCGCCAGGGCCGTCTTTACCAAGGGGCAAAAGGGGCAGCTGCCCTGGGCCCAGTTGCTCCTGGGGGGGCCCAAGGCAGCTGCCTCTTGAGCCCTGCTAGCTACTGCCCCGGGTGTCAGGCTGTCGGCTACACAGGCATCATGATCGTACTGTGTTAATGATCTTAATTCTAGGACCTTAATGAGTTTTGATCTAGGACCTTAATGACATCATTACCATGTGACCAGTAACCTAGCAATTACTGGTCACATGGCTATGAAGTCATCACAGGTCCTATCAGGAGTGTTGCAGAAGTTAACTGTGGAGCTTTTCTGTGTAAAGATTACATCAGAAAAAGGTGACATGGGGTTGTTATTTTAATATACTGTAAACTACTGTATAGTGGGGTGCTGTGTACTGTGTGGGGGGCTGTATACTGTGTGGGGGCCTGTATACTGTGTGGTGGGCTGTATATTGTGTGGTGGGCTATATATTGTGTAATGGGCTGTATATTGTGTGGTGGGCTGTATACTGTGTGTGGGGGGGGGGGGGTGGCCTGTATACTGTGTGGTGGGCTGTATAGTGTGGGGGGCCTGTATAGTGTGGGGGGCCTGTATAGTGTGGGGGGGGGCTGTATAGTGGGGGGAGTGCTATACTGCTGTACTGTATAGTGTGGGGGGCTGTATACTGTGGGTGCGGTATAGTGTAGAGTGCTGTACTGTATAGTGTGGGGGGCTGTATCGTGTATAGTTTGGGGTGCTGTATACAGTGAGGTGCTGTATAGTGTGGGGGTCTATACTGCTCTACTATATACTGTGGGGTACTGTATAGTGTGGGGTGCTAAACTGCATACTGTGTGGTGCTGTATACTATAGGGTGCTATACTGCATACTGTGTGGTGCTGTATACTATAGGGTGCTATACTGCATACTGTGTGGTGCTGTATACTATAGGGTGCTATACTGCATACTGTGTGGTGCTGTATACTATAGGGTGCTATACTGCATACTGTGTGGTGCTGTATACTATAGGGTGCTATACTGCATACTGTGTGGTGCTGTATACTATAGGGTGCTATACTGCATACTGTGTGGTGCTGTATACTATAGGGTGCTATACTGCATACTTGGGGGTTTACATCCACTTTAATCATACAACTAAAAAAACGAAATAAATATAGATATATATATAAATGTACACACACTCTGGTGCTGGTGGGTAATGCTGGTGTGGGTACTGCTGGTGCTGGTGGGTATTAATGTTGGAGTGGCGTGTGTACTGCCTGGGTACTCTACATTGTGACATCACAAAAAAAAAAAATGTTTGGGTTTACATCCACTTTAAGTTATTAGTGCCCCTCAAGTTTTGACTGTAATATCTTATGTGTCCCCCTTATATAGCAATCTTAGAGTTGCCACTCGTTCGAGGAAGTGTAAAAAAGGTGAGGAAAAATAAAGTTTATTACGTGTTGGTGAAAATAACCTTTAGTGCAGAAATGAAACGTAATGTTTTGAGTGGAGCACAGAAGAGGAAAAAGGCTGCAGAGGAGAAAGAGAAAATGTGCAAACTTCCAAAACTAACATCTTGGCTCAATCCAGGTGCAACGTCAGCCAGTAGTTCTGCTCCTCCAGATGTAGCATCCACATCTACATGCACTCCAATTCCAGCAGAAATACCAATGGTATCATTACCTGATCCTACTGCTGGGGAAAATCCACAAGAGGAAATGCCCAATAAATATCGCCTTATTGATAATTTGCATTTTTATTCTAGTGCGTGATTGTGTAGACAGGGCCCCAGTGCACTGTATTGCCCGGGGGCCTATAATGCTCTTAAGATGGCACTGCTAACGGTGCTGGCGTCACAAACAACCGGGGTCCCAGCCTCAAAAGCACCCTAAACACTTATACCATCAAGGGCACCTCAACTACCATCTGGCTGGTGATCCCTGTACTAGAGAGTGCCCCGGAGGATTTAGTGCTGTCTTCCCCATCACTGCACGCCGGCCCAGGGAGCCTCTGCTAACAGTGAGTAAAAACTACTACTAACCCCATCGGCCCACTGCAGCTCACGTGTTGCCCCTGCGGACCCGATCGCTGCATAAACACATAAATACACCATATACATGGTACACATACGTAAATACACTATATATACACTACACACACACACCACCCAACTTTTAAAAAGTCTAAGGAGCTAAAATATC
Source organism: Bufo bufo (assembly GCF_905171765.1). Classification (NCBI taxonomy): domain Eukaryota; kingdom Metazoa; phylum Chordata; class Amphibia; order Anura; family Bufonidae; genus Bufo; species Bufo bufo. Next base: position 529,476,589 of record NC_053390.1, on the reverse strand, counting down.
AGGCACAACAATTTTTTTACAGTGCTGGCCCACACCTCTAACTCCACCCAATGTCTATCTGTACATGTCCCAGCCCTGCCTAGTCTCCATAGTACCCCCCACACAGTAGTCATGCCAGTTCTGGGATGGTAGAGAGGTATGAATATCTAAACAGACTATATAGACACTACACTCAGATAATCACATATACAATATACACCCATATATGATACACCATACAGTATATAAATTACACATAGGCTACACCTACAGTAGATTTACCTACTCCACATACATTTTATACACATTTGTACCTAGCACTAAAGACATATTTGCATACACATTATATTCAGTGCTATCCAGAATGCAGCGCCACGTACCTTACATCCAGTGACGTCTCCTCTGATGTAGATGTTCTCTTTCCTTATCTTCTTCACTCAGACCAGATCGCCATGATGATTTTTCAGCCATCTCCCGTTTCTGCAGTTTGACAAAAAGATATCTTAGGTTCCTACTTTTCCATCATCCTCCAACCCTCTGAACAACTCATCCTGCCACCTCCATATACAGTGCTTCCTGTGCTCACCAATACTAACTAGCAGAAACAGATATACTCCCTGATAATACTAGTACCACACAGATAGTGCCCTTCAATAATTATTGGCACACACTGCCCTAAAATAAATGCGTCCAGCAAATAGTGCCCCTGACACTAATAGTGTAAACATTATGTCTCCCAATTACTACTGGGGGACTATGGGGAACATGATTACTATTATGGGCACTATAGGAGCATTATTACTTCTGGGGCACAGTGGAGACATTATTGCTGGGGCACTATTACTACTAAGTGCACTCTAGCAGAGAATTATTACTATTGGTGGGACTTTGGGGAGTACTATAACTGTGAGGGGCAAACTGGCCACTTAAATTGAGCACCAGTAAAAAGAATGTCCCTTTTAATGTGCGCCAGTACAAAAAATGCCCCCTAATAATGTCCACTAGTTCAAAAATGCTCCCATTCTGTGTGCCACTACAAAAAATTCCCCCTCTTAGTGCCCCCAGTTGAGCTAATGTCCCCATAGTGCCCCATAATGTATGCAAGTATAAAACACCCCCATATAATGCCCCCAGTAAATGCCCACATAGTGCTCCTCTCCCCTTCCCCATAGTGTCCCCCATAATGTGTCAGTAGAAAAATTCCCTGATATAGTGCCCAAGTAGATGCCCCCATACTGCTCCTTCCCCTTCCCATAGTGCCCCCATAATGTGCCTATATAATATGCCCCCATAGTTTTCTCCCTCCCAACCCCATAGTAACCGCATAATGTGCCAGTATAATATTCCCACATAGTGTCCCCCATAATGCGCCAGTATAAATGCCCCTTCTTAGTGCCCCCATAAAGTGCCCATATAATATGCCCCCACCGTGTTCTTCCCCCCAACACCATTGTGCCCCCAGAATGTGCCAGTTTAATATGCCCCCATAGTGTCCCCATGATGTGCCAGCAATGCGCCCAGTAGATGCCCCTATAGTGTCCCCAATGATGTGCCAGTAATGCCCCCAGTTGACGCTCCCATAGTGTTTCACAGAAAAGAAAAAAAAGAACACCTATTCTTACCTCCACGCTGGCAGCGCTGCAGGCCTCTTCCGGCCTGTGTTCCGCAAAGTACAAAGCCCGGCTCAGGCGGACACGATGACGTCTACTGCCTTAAGCCTATCAGAGGAACAGGGAAGGGAGACGCCTCTACCTTGCCCTGCTGCAGAGTTCATCTGTATCGCTGTTCTGAGGACGGCAATACAGATGACTGTAGGGAGATGAGTGCTTCTCCAACGGCAGCGCTCATTCCCAGCTGCCCTGCTGCCGCCAGAGCACCGGACCGGGATTCAGTCGGTAACACAGTTCTCCTATCTGTCTGTAATTTTAGCAAGCAGATCTGGAGAACCAGAGGGAACTGGCTGAATCCCATGCCTGATCGCAACCGCCTGCGTCGGGATGTGGGAGAGCAAGATGAATGCAGACGGTGACAGAGAGCGGAACACAGGTAAGTAATTTTTTTGTTTTAAATGTATGTACTCCGGCTGTACTGGGGGTTGTGATGGAAAGCATTATATTTACTACCGAGCGGGACATTCTATATATTATGCAGGGGGCATTCTACAGAAAAGGGCATTTTATCTCTTTATTTTTATATAGATAAAAAAGGACGTATATACAGTTGCAAGAAAAAGTATGTGAACCCTTTGGAATGATATGGATTTCAGCACAAATTGGTCATAAAATGTGATCTGATCTTCATCTAAGTCACAACAATAGACAATCACAGTCTGCTTAAACTAATAAAACACAAAGAATTAAATGTTACCATGTTTTTATTGAACACACCATGTAAACATTCACAGTGCAGGTGGAAAAAGTATGTGAACCCTTGGATTTAATAACTGGTTGAACCTCCTTTGGCAGCAATAACTTTAACAAAACGTTTCCTGAAGTTGCAGATCAGACGTGCACAATGGTCAGGAGTAATTCTTGACCATTCCTCTTTACAGAACTGTTTCAGTTCAGCAATATTCTTGGGATGTCTGGTGTGAATCGCTTTCTTGAGGTCATGCCACAGCATCGCAATTGGGTTGAGGTCAGGACTCTGACTGGGCCACTCCAGAAGGCGTATTTTCTTCTGTTTAAGCCATTCTGTTGTTGATTTACTTCTATTCATCGGGTCGTTGTCCTGTTGGAACATCCAGGTGCTCTTGTGCAAACGTGCAGCAATGGTTTTTTTTTGAACAGCATAGGCTTCCTCTGTGGTATCCTCCCATGAAATCCATTCTTGTTTAGTGTTTTATGTATCATAGATTCACTAACAGGGATGCTGGCATATGCGAGAGACTTTTGTAAGTCTTTAGCTGACACTCTAGGATTCTTCTTCACCTCATTGAGCAGTCTGCGCTGTGCTCTTGCAGTCATCTTTATAGGACGGCCACTCCTAGGGAGAGTAGCAGCACTGCTGAACTTTCTCCATTTATAGACAATTTGTCTTACTGTGGACTGATGAACAGCAAAGCTTTTGGAGATACTTTTATAACCCTTTCCAGCTTTATGCAAGTCAACAATTTTTTATCGTAGGTCTTCTGAGAGCTCTTTTGTCCGAGGCATCATTCACATCAGGCAAAGGTTCTTGTGAAAAGCAAACCCAGAACTGGTGTGTTTTTTATAGGGCAGGGCAGCTGTAACCAACACCTCCAATCTCATCTCATTGATTGGACTCCAGTTGGCTGACACCTCACTCCAATTGGCTCTTGGAGATGTCAGTCTAGGGGTTCACGTACTTTTTCCACCTGCACTGTGAATGTTTACATGGTGTGTTCAATAAAAACATGGTAACATTTAATTCTTTGTGTGTTATTAGTTTAAGCAGACTGTGATTGTCTATTGTTGTGACTTAGATGAAGATCAGATCACATTTTATGACCAATTTGTGCAGAAATCCATATCATTCCAAAGGGTTCACATACTTTTTCTTGCAACTGTGTATATATATATATATATATATATATATATATATATGTATGTATGTATGTATGTATGTTCTGCGATCACTCAAAAACGCAACCATCGATTTCAACAAAACTTGGTATACACATCCCTTGCTACCTGGAAATAAATCTTGTGGGGGTCATACGCCTCTACACAGCAGCTGCATGGAGTTTTTTGCTACACACATATTGCTCTATAACTCAAAAACTCATCGATCAATTTCTACTAAACTTGGTACACATATCACTTACTATCTGGGAACGAATACTGTGGAGGTGACATGTCAGTACACAATGAGTTTCTGTCTGTCCCAACGTCTGTCTGTTCTTTATGCGCGACCAAACTACTGGAGCGATCTTCACCAAATTTGGAACACAGGTACATCAGATGTCCGGGAAGGTTTTAGATCGGGTCTCAGCTCTCTAAGACGCACCGTTCCTGAGATATTCCCAAAAAATAACCTGCATTAGCCAATACAAACCTGCAAGTATTTCTCTTCATATCCCAACTGCCATACACACGGTCACATGTCCCTTATCAACCAATAGAAGCTCGCAGGCCCTTAGTCTACACACAGTTTTATGCCAGGTTTCCATAACAACTCAGCCATTTTTCTTCACTGCTGTAGGTCAGCTTAAGACTAGGGCTACATGACGACATGTGACGCACGACAATTTTTATAATGATAGTCTATGGTGTTGAACTGCGACATGTAAAGCTGAGAAATGGGGATCATTCTAAATTCAAGTGGTATTATACCTACTATAAATGGATCAATGGAAGCTCTCAGCGCACATTTTGATCAAACTTGTGTCGGGCCCATTAGACTGAGCAAACGCCCATCTGCCTGGGGCTTCTGAGCAAAGTACAAATGTTGCTGGTCCCTACACTGCCCTGAAAATGTGGACTTGAATAAGTCCAAGAGAGGCGGTATATTAGTGATAGGGACCCATTTGCGGAAGCCACATTGACGCTTGGAAATTGGCCTGACACAAGTTTGATCAAAATATGCGCTAAGAGCTTCCATTGATCCATGTATAGTAGGTATAATACCACTTGAATTTAGAATGATTCCGATTTCTCTGCTTTACTGCTTATATGTGTGTGCAGCCATTATTTTTTTTATCAACTATGTTTTCTTTATGGATATGCACCTATGACTATGAATAACAATGTGCCAGTCTAAATTTTCTTTTAGAACCTCAACATGTGGCATGCTGCGACTGCAGTCGCAGCATGTCACATGTTGCAGTGCAACACCATAGCCTACAATTATAAGAATTGTTACGCGACACATGTCATCGTGTAGCCCTAGAATTAAAGGGACAGGGCGCTGTGGAGGTCACTGTTAAAGGGGCAGGGGCAACTATTAAAGTGGCAACTGCTGTGGAGGTCACTGTTAAGGCAGCAGGGTACTGTGGAGGTCACTGTTAAGGGGGCAGGGGCCACTATTAAAGGGGTAACTGCTGTGGAGGTCACTGTTAAGGCAACAGGTTACTGTGGAAGTCACTGTTAAGGGGGCAGGTCCCTGAGGAGGTCACTGTCAAGGGAGTGGGGTGCTGTGAAACTCACTGTTAAAGGAGCGGGCTGCTGTGAAGGTCAAAGTTAAGGGGATGAACTGCTGTGTAGGTCCTATTTTAAAGTGGCAGGGCACTGTGGGGGGGGGGGGGCAGTGTTAAGGGGTGGGGGACTGTGGAGTTCAAAGTTAAAGGGGCGCGGTGCTGTAGAGGTCACTGTTATGGGGGATACTGTTGATAGCTTTTAACGACACATAGAAACATTAAATGAAATAGATGAAATATACCCGTGCGAAGCCGGGTCCTTCTGCTAGTCTCTTATATATATAAAAATGAGTTTCTGTCTGTCTGGACGTCTGTTTGGACATCTGTCTGTCTGTTCTTTATGCGTGACCAAACGACTGGACCGATCTTCACCAAATTTGGCACACAGGTACATCAGGTGTCCGGGAAGATTTTAGAGTGGGTCTCAGCTCTCGAGGACGTACCATTTCTGAGATATTCCCAAAAAATTACCTGCAGTAGCCAATACAAGCCTGCAAGTCTTTCTATTCATATCCCAACTGCCATACACACTGTCACATTATCAGCCAATAGAAGCTCCCAGGTCCTACTCCAGGTTTCCATAACAACTGTTCACAGGTTTTAGCAGTTCGCAGGTACTTAAATATTCAGTGATATGACGTGTATCAGCCAATATAAGTTTACATTTAATTTTCCAGGTTTTCATAACAACACAGCCATAAAGCCATACTGGCTGTCTGCATTCTTATAAGGATTAGATACACAGCTCAGCAGACAGTATCACACAGGATAGGATTAGATACAAAGCTCAGCAGACAATATCACACAACATAAGACTAGATACACAGCTCAGCAGACAGTATCACACAGGATAGGATTAGATACACAGTTCAGCAGACAGTATCACACAGGATATGATTAGATACATAGCTCAGCGGACAGTATCACACAGGATAGGATTAGATATACAGCTCAGCAGACAGTGGGGCGGGGTGCTGTAGAGGTCACTGTTATGGGGGATACTGTCGATATCTTTTAACGACACATAGAAACATTAAATTAAATAGATGAAATATACCCGTGAGAAGCCAGGTCGTTTTGCTAGTCTCTTATATATATAAAAATGAGTATCTGTCTGTCTGTACTTCTGTCTGTCTGTTCTTTATGCATGACCAAACGACTGAACCGATCTTCACCAAATTCGGCACACAGGTACATCAGGTGTCTCAGCTCTCTAGGACGTACTGCTCCTGAGATATTCCCAAAAAATGACCTGCATTAGCCATTACAAGCCTGCAAGTCTTTCTCTTCATATCCCAACTGCCATACACACAGTGTTACTCCAGGTTTCCATAACAACCCATCCATTTTTCTTCACTGCTGTAGGTCAGCTTTAGGCTAGGGCTACAGGATGACAATAAGTCGCACGACACATATGCAGCGTACTCAAGTTAGGTGTAGAAATGTTCCTGGGTGTTGTAGTGCAATTGTGACACTAACCTGAGACAGCTGACTCTCTGCAAGGGCAGGTGATGATAAGTAATGTTCGTGACGCCAGTGCCAATTAAACGGTGGCACGCCGTTTGCTGATAGCAGGAATAACTGAGGAACCACGTGATGTTAAAACAGAACTCAAACTTTAGTAGTCATCATACATGGACATAGATGGAAGCGCAGTTCCTTTGCAGACAGCTGGTTGCAGTACATTTGATGCAGGCAATATATATAGCAAGGTGACTTCAGAGTGTTAAACACAGGACTTGCAGTACAGGCGGCTTGCACTCTATTCCTGACTGATCCTGGAACATAGAAACTCTTCTCCAAGGCCCAATGCCCTAGCTCTGGCTTATATCCTTGGTTTTATAATGATCAAGTACCTCCTCTGTTGTCTTTAGTACCTCTTGCTTTTCTGGACTTGCCTCTGTCTCTCCCAGCACTGACTCTGGAAACTTCTAAACTCCCCAGTCTCCTCAGGCTGATTCCGGTGGTGTTCCTGCTTCTGCATGTATGAACTCAGGAGGGGAACCTTCTCCTTGGATCTGGAACCCGGTTACAGGGACGGCAATACCCTCTCCTGGTCTGCAGGCTTCAGGCCTGGACTTGACTCTGACATAGTCTAATCTCCAACTCCAACTCCTTAACTCTAGACTCAAGACTGCTCTCCTTACCCTGACTGGGCCTTATATAAACTAGGGCTCCCTAGCTCCCTCTAGTGACTCAGAGCTGGAATGACACCCCTAGCAGGCCTGTACATGCACATTTCACAGTAACAGGGAAGTACATAGCATTACATTACATAACATTTTATAAAGATGACTTATACCAACTTTCCCTTAAATAAGGGGAAACGACAGCACACCAGTGACCCTTCTGTAGTGACGGGCATTACAGCTCCCGTACACTACACATAGGGCACAACTACACTGCTACATGCATCCATCTTGGATGGTTTTTTTTGCGACTGTCGTGTCGCAGTTGCAGCATGTCACATGTCACATGACACCATAGCTTATCATTATTAAAGTTGTTGAGACAAAATGTAGCGCGACACATGTCATCGTGTAGCCCTAGCATTAAAGGGGCAGGCACTGGGGAGGTCACTGTTAAAGGGGCAGGTGCTGTGGAGGTCACTGTTAAAGGGGCGGGTGCTGTGGAGGTCACTGTTAAACGGGCAGGCACTGTGGAGGTCAATGTTTAAGGGGTGGGCACTGTGGAGGTCACTGTTAAAGGGGCGTGCACTGTGGAGGTCACTGTTAAAGAAGCGGGTGCTGTGGAGGTCACCTTTAAAGGGGGCGGGCACTGTGGAGGTCACTGTTAAAAGGGTGGGTGCTGTGGAGGTCAGTGTTGTAGAAGTGGACACCGTGGAGGTCACTTTTAAGGGGGCAGGGGACACTATTAAAGGGGCAACTGCTGTGAAAGTCACTATTAAGGCAGCAGGGTAATGTCAGGTCACTGTTAAGGGGGGTACTGTGAAGGTCACTGTTAAGGGGGCAGTCCCCTGATGAGGTCACTGTCAAGGGAGTAGGGTGCTGTGAAACTCACTGTTAAAGGGGCGGGATGCTGTGAAGATCAAAGTTAAGGGGATGGGCTGCTGTGGAGGTCCCATTTTCAAGTGGCAGGGCACTGTGGGGGGGTCAGTGTTAAGGGGTGGGGAACTGTGGAGTTCACTGTTAAAGGGATGAGGTGCTGTAGAGGTCACTGTTATGGGGGATACTGTCGATATCTTTTAACGACACACAGAAACATTAAATGAAATATACCCATGCAAAGCCGGGTCTTTCTGCTAGTATATATATAAATGAGTTTCTGTCTGGACGTCTGTCTGTCTGGACATCTGTCTGCCTGTTCTTTATGCACGACCAAACGACTGGACCGATCTTCACCAAATTTGGCACACAGGTACACCAGGTGTCCAGGAAGATTTTAGAGCTCTCTAGGAAGTACCGTTTCTGAGATATTCCCAAAAAATGACCTGCATTAGCTAATACAAGCCCCCAACTGCCATGCACACAGTCACATGTCCCTTATCAGCCAATAGAAGCTCGCAGGCTCTTAGTCTCCACATACACACAGTTTTACTCCACGTTTCCATAACAACCCAGTCATTTTTGTTCACTGCTGTAAGTCAGCTTTAGGCTAGGGCTGCATGACGACATGCACAGCTCAGCAGACAGTATCACACAATAGACTTAGATACACAGCAGACAGTATCACATATGATAGGATTAGATACACAGCTCAAAAGACAGTATCACACATGATAGGATTAGATACACAGCTCAGCAGACAGTATCACACAATAGACTTAGATACACAGCAGACAGTATCACATATGATAGGATTAGATACACAGCTCAAAAGACAGTATCACACATGATAGGATTAGATACACAGCTCAGCAGACAGTATGACACAGGATAGGATATTAGATACACAGCTCAGCAGACAGTATCACACATGATAGGATTAGATACACAGCTCAGCAGACAGTATCACACAGGATAGGATTAGATACAAAGCTCAGCAGACAGTATCACACAGGATAGGATTAGATACACAGCTCAGCAGGCAGTATCACACAGGATAGGATTAGATACACAGCTCAGCAGACAGTATCACACATGATAAGATTAGATACACAGCTCAGCAGATTAAAATTATCTGCCTGAGTAGACGTATGAGAAGAAAAATAATAAAGGATTTATTAAATATAAATAGGGAAAAATGAATATCACGTCTGTGACAATCAGTCTTCCAGACTACAATGGTGGTGTAGGAGAGGGATTAAATCCACACCACTATAATAGAGTCCGGACTAGAATCCTATACAGCTAGCACTGCAGTGCTAATATAAGCTGATCAGGAAATTGCACACGGCTCAAGGGGTTAAACCAGGCACAAACCTGGGTTAAACCAGTTAAACCAGCCGGTGATCCTGTGTTTGTTACACGGCTCTTTAGGCAAGGTGTGTGCTTGACTCAGGCAGCGCTACAGCTGACTTGTGTACTTAGGGTTTGTGATCATCATTACACCTTGGCTGTTTGGGCTGATGGAGATGGCTGAGTGAGCGTCCACAATATTGTGGCACCTGGTGGATGCTTTACCCCAAGGGGGCTTGATTCACTTGTCAGCTATCCCACATCGCCCAGCCAGGTTGATCTACACCTGACAAACCTGTGCCTGGTTTAACCCCTTGAGCCGTGTGCAATTTCCTGATCAGCTTATATTAGCACTGCAGTGCTAGCTGTATAGGATTCTAGTCCGGACTCTATTATAGTGGTGTGGATTTAATCCCTCTCCTACACCACCATTGGAGTCTGGAAGCCTGATTGTCACAGACGTGACATTCAGTTTTCCCTATTTATATTTAATAAATCCTTTATTATTTTTCTCCTCATACGTCTACTCAGGCAGATAGTGTCAGGGGACACTATTAAAGGGGCAGCTGCTGTGGTCACTGTTAAAGGAATGGACACTGTGGAGGTCAATGTTAAAGGGGTGTTCACTGTGGATGTTACTGTTAAAGGGGCAGGCCGCTGTGGAGGTCACTGTTAAAGGGGTGGACACTCTGGAGGTCACTGTTAAGGGGGCAGGGGCCACTATTAAAGGGGCAACTGCTGTGGATGTCTCTGTTAAGGCAGCAGGGTACTGTGAGGTCACTGTTAAGGTAGCAGGAAACTGTGGAGGTCACTGTTTAGGGAACGGGGTACTGTGGCGGTCACTGTTAAAGGGACGGGTGCTGTGGAGGTCTCTATTAAGGGAGCAGGGAACAGTGGAGATCACAGATAAGGGGACAGTCCCCTATGGAGGTCAGTGTTAGAGGGCAGGCCCCTGAGGAGGTCACTGTCAAGGGAGTGGGGTGCTGTTAAACTGTTAAAGGGGCAGGCTTTAGGCTAGAGCTACACGACGACAATAAGTCGCATGACACATAGGGAACAACTACACTGCTACATGCATCCATCTTGGATGGATTTTTTGCGACTGTCGTGTTGCAGTCACAGGGTGTACCAGGCTATTACTATTCAGTGACTTTCTCTATGGTACTATAATACAGTATAGTATTGGGGATCACAGTGGGCACAGTAATGGGGGTAGCAGCAGGATGTCAATGTTCGGACACCAGGAGGAGGAGGATGATGTAAAAGTGAGGAATCTAAGATGTCATTGTGTCAAACTCTACTGAGATTACACGTGGCTGAAATTATTTGTCAAGGTGGTCTGGTCCAAATAGAGAAAATGAGGAAAGAAAATGTCTACATCACAGGAGACATCACTGGATATAAGAGGTATGTGGTGCTATATTCTCCTGTATATGTTACAGCGCCGTATGTAATGTCCATCCACATATGTTTTTAACAGTATGGCTGCGGGAAGGGGTTGGATTGAACATTTGGAGGGGGGGGCATTTCAATTTTAACCACAGGCTGCAGAAACGCTAGAATTGGCCCTGACGTTGCTAAACTATTTTCTTGCACTACTAATCTTAATACAACTGCAAGAACCAACCCAAAATCATCATCATACCACCTAATAGAGGAAAGGGCAATATAGGGGCGAAAAAAGCACTCGCTCCTATTGTATGAAGTTATCAGCTGTAGAGTGCTACATGACAGGTCATTTAGGCGACACTAACAGCACATCCAATCCCAATATCAGCAAGAGATAAGACCAACCCAGTGACATGCGAATGTTCATGCATTTCAACTCAACCTAGATGGCCACAGAGGGTAAACAGGAACAGTAAGAGTTCATCTCCAGCCAGAAAGGCACAATACTTCTGTGTACAATGTTCACAATGATAAACGGAAGAGTTTTTGCTGAACCCTGCCCAATCCAGCAAAAACGCTAGTGTGAAAGTAGCCTTGCTTATGTTTGGTTGTGTTACAGTTGCAGTAACCCAGACCAGGGTACTAGCAAACTGTTCTAGTTACATAGATGCCCGTGATGAGAACATAGTCCTGCCATTTTACAAATCACTAGTTAGACCACACATGGAGTACTGTGTACAGTTCTGGGCTTCTGTGAACAAGGCAGACATATCAGAGCTGGAGAGGGTTCAGAGAAGGGCAACTAAAGTAATAACTGTAAAGGGTACCCAGAAAGATTATCAACATTAGGGTTATTCACTTTAGAAAAAAGACGACTAAGGGGCGATCTAATAACTATACTGAATAAAAATATAAACGCAACACTTTTGGTTTTGCTCCCATTTTGCATGAGCTGAACTCAAAGATCTGAAACATTTTCTACATACACAAAAGGCACATTACTCTCAAATATTGTTCACAAATCTGTCTAAATCTGTGTTAGTGAGCACTTCTCCATTGCCGAGATAATCCATCCCACCTCACAGGTGTGGCATATCAAGGTGCTGATTAGACAGCATAAATATTGCCCAGGGGTGCCTGCCCACAATAAAAGACCACTCTGAAATGTGCACAGTTTTGCCTTACTAGAGGGAGTGGGGGGAGGGGAAGCAGAAAACCAGTCACTATCTGGTGTGGCCACCATTTGCCTCACGCAGTGCAACACTTCTCCGTCACATAGAGTTGACCAGGTTGTTGATTGTGGCCTATGGAATGTTGGTCCACTTCTCTTAAATAGCTGTGCGAAGTTGCAGAATATTGGCAGGAACTGTAACACGCTGTCGTATACGCCGATCCAGAGCATCCCAAACATGCTCAATGGGTGAAATGTCTGGTGAGTATGCTGGCCATGCAAAAACTTGGATGTTTTCAGCTTCCAGGAATTGTGTACAGATCCTTGCAATATGGGGGCCGTGCATTATCAATATGGGGGCCGTGGATGAATGGCACAACAATGGGCCACAGGATCTCATCACCGTATCTCTGTGGATTCAAAATGCCATCAATAAAATGCACCTGTGTTTGTTGTCCATAACATATGCCTGCCCATACCATAACCCCACTGCCACCATGGGCCACTCGATCCACAACGTTGAGGTCAGCAAACCACTCACCCACACGACGCCATACACGCTGTCTGCCATTTGCCCTGAACAGTGAAAACCGGGACTCATCTGTGAACAGAACGCATCTCCAACATGCCAGACGCCATCGAATGTGAGCATTTGCCCACTCAAGTCGGTTAAGACGACAAACTGCAGTCAGGTCCAGACCCCGATGAGGATGACGAGCATGCAGATGAGCTTTCCTGAGACGGTTTCTGACAGTTTGTGCAGAAATTCTTTGGTTATGTAAACCGATTGTTGCTGTAGCTGTCCAGGTGGCTGGTCTCAGATGATCATGGAGGTGCACATGCTGGATGTGGAGGTCCTGGGCTGGGGTGGTTACACGTGGTCTGGAGCGAACCATATTGTATATTCAATGTGGGGAGCCATGATGTCATGGCACCTAACATTGATAATTGACAGTTTGTTAAATATTTATTACTTACCTGCTTTAGGAATGGGTTAACCCAGATGCTGTGGGTGCTCGTGTAGTTTTGGATGAATTTGATTGGAGATCTCATTAACAGACTTTCTGAACCTATAAAAGAACAGAAAATAACGATTTTAGTGCATTCACGTAAGTATCCTCACAAGATCCCTCCCTCCCTTCCCTATTTATTTATCCAGTCGCTTTGCTTATTGACGGGGGGTAAGTCACTCTCACGAGTGGACTTTGTGGTTTATGGTTATTGGTTGAAAATATTTCTATAATTATATTTGTTATTAAAAGTTTGATTAATTAATCAGTATATAATTTAATTGGTTAAGTAATAAGCATCGCGGCATTTAAATATCCAACTAATAAATAAAGATATTTGTTTAATTCTACAACGTGTAATGACTTATTTATATATTGGCTGATTAATGGGGCATATGACATCATGCGGTTGTGAGGCTGTTTGGATGTACTGCCAAATTCTCTGAAACGCCTTTGGAGATGGCTTATGGTAGAGAAATGAACATTCATTGAACGGGGAACATGCCAATTGCACGCTCCCTCAAACGTTGCAACATCTGTAGCCTTGTGCTGTGCGATCAAACTGCACATTTCAGAGTGGTCTTTTATTGTGGGCATTCTAAGGCACACCTGTGCAATATTCATGCTGTCTAATCAGCACCTTGATGGGTGGGATGGATTATCTCGGCAAAGGAGAAGTGCTCACTAACACAGATTTAGACAGATTTGTGAACAATATTTGTAATGGGTCTTTTGTGTATGTAGAAAATGTTTCAGATCTTTGAGTTTAGCTCATGCAAAATGGGAGCAAAACCGAAAGTGTTGCGTTTATATTTTTGTTCAGTGTATTTATAACTATATCAGAGGTCAGTACAGAGATCTCTCCCATCATCTATTTATCCCCAGGACTGTGACTGCGACAAGGGGACATCCTCTGCCTCTGGAGGATAGAAGGTTTCTACACAAACATAGATGAGGATTCTTTATGGTAAGAACAGTGAGACTATGGAACTCTCTGCCTGAGGAGGTGGTGATGGGGAGTTCACTAAAAGAGTCCAGGAGGGGCCTGGATGTATTTCTGGAGTGTAATAATATTACAGGCTATAGCTGCTAGAGAGGGGTCGTTGATCCAGGGAGTTATTCTGATTGCCTGATTGGAGTCGGGAAGTAATTGTTTTCCTCTTTAAATGAGGAAAATTGGCTTCTACCTCACAGGTTTTTTTTTTCTTCCTCTGGATCAACTTGCAGGATAACAGACTGATGGATGGATGTGTTTTTTTCCTAACAAACTACAGTGTGAGGAAAATTGGCTATTACCTCACAGTTTTTTTTTTTTTTTGCCTTCCTCTGGATCAACTTGCAGGATGACAGGCCGAACTGGATGGACAAATGTCTTCTTTCGGCCTACTATGTTACTATGTTATTTATAAGGGCATCTGTCAGAAGATTTGTACCTATGAAACTGGCTAATCTGTTCAATGTGTGCTTGGCAATTGAAGGCATCTGTGTTGGTCCCATGTTCATATTTGCCCACATTGCTAAGATAAATTAAGTTTTAATATATATGCAAATGAGCTTCTAGGAGCAATAGGGTGTTGCCATTACAGCTATGAGGCTCCACTTTCTCGGCAACTGCCGCGCCCTATGCACATTAGAAGTCATCGCCAGGCAGTAAAAACATCATCATGCCTGGCCCTGTCAATCAAAGTGCACAGGGCAAAGCAGTTGCAGAGAGAGCAGAACCTCTAGAAGTAACAGCAACGACCCCATTGCTCATAGAGGCTTATTTGCATATATTAAAACATAATTTTTCTCAGCAATGCAGGCACATATGAACATGGGACCAACACAGATGCCTTCATCTGCCAAGCGCACATGTAACAGGTCTGAAAGTTTCATAGGTACAAATCTGCTGACAGATGCCCTTTAAAGCTATTTAATGTTATCTCATCTATCATTACATAGTTACATAGTTAATACGGTTAAAAAAAGACATAAGTAGGGATGAGCAGACCCTTGGATGTTCGAGTTCGCTGGATTTGGCCGAACTTCGGGTCAAAGTTTGGGTTCGGGACCCAAACTTGAACACCATTAAAGTCAATGGGGACCTGAACTTTGGTGCTGTAAAAAAGTCATAATAGGGGCTAGAGGGCTGCAGAAAGAAGCAAAATGGGGATAAGAGCAGGACAATTGCCCTGCAAACAAATGTGGTTAGGGAAATGACTTAAAATAACATAGAATAGAAAAAAATAAAGAAATAATAATCTTGAACTCAGAGGCGGAGGTCAAAGTGGAGTAGAATGTTGAGGAGGCGGTAGACGTGGCAGTGTAGGTGGAAGCGGTAGTGGAGGAGGAGGAGGTAACCAAGAGTGTTGTTTGGTTTTTTTCCACTTTATTTATTTATTTTTTATTAATTTGGGAAGGCCCCAAAACATTGGGAAATGGAAAAGAGAACGCAAAGAGAAAGTGCGCTGGAGTATAACAATGGCTGGGTGCGGCCGGTATACTTGTCTATTCAGCACAAGGTACGGACAAGTCTTGTGGGATCCATGCCTGGTTCATTTTAATAAACGTGAGCTTGTCCATGTTGGCTGTGGACAGGCGGCTGCGCTTGTCTGTGATCACCCCCCCTGCCGTGCTAAACACACGTTCGGACAATACACTGGCCGCAGGGCAGGCCAGCACCTCCAAGGCGTAAAGGGCAAACTCAGGCCATGTGCCCAATTTGGAGACCCAGAAGTTGAATGGGGCAGACCCATTAGTCAGTACATGTAGGAGTGTGCAAACGTACTGTTCCACCATGTTGCTGAAATGCTGTCTCCTGCTAAGACGTTCCGTATCAGCTGGTGTTGCTGGTTGTTGTGGCGTGCTGACAAAGCTTTTCCACATGTTGGCCATGCTAACCCTCCCTTCTGAGGTGCTGGCGGTGCCCCAGCTGCGGTCGCAACTTCTTCCTCTTCCTTTGCCTTCTCATTGTGCTTCCACTGAGTCCCCGCTGTCAGGTGGGAATGCCATCAGCATCTTTCGGTCATGCTCCAGTGACGAAATTAAGGACGACACGTTGTCCTTGTAGCGGAGATCCAGTAGGGTGGCCACCCAGTAATCAGCACTGGTTAGAATGTGGGCAAACTGGCGGTCGTTGCACAGGCACTGCAGCATGTAGTCGCTCTTGCGTGCCAGGCTGCCAAGAGGCAATGACAAGCTGTCCTCTGTGGGAGGTGTATCTTTTGTGTCCTCTGTATCCCCCCAACCACGCTCCAGTGATGCCCATGAGCTGCTTTGGGTGCCACCCTGCTGTGAACACGGTTCCTCATCATCTTCCTCCTCATCGTCCAGAACTGTGTCCTGTGCCACATCCTCTTCCATAATCGCCCGAAGCGTTTTTTCAAGGAGACATAGAAGTGGGATAGTAACGCTAAGGACGGCATTGTGAGATTGAGAAACAGTCACCACTGTCTGAACACTGTTTATGTGCATATTGATTTATTAGGATTGTCATTCTGCTCTTTAACCACAAGAGGCCGCTGTTTCCCCACACAGCTAACATACTACAGTACTTGAAAATGCATGAGAGGTGGGGTTAACAAGCTAAAGAAGGAGCAGGAAGGAGCTCAGCAGACATCTTGAGGAAAGACACAGAGAGGCTGGAGAACAGCATCGGGTGGCATCCAGGCGTCAGTGTGTCCTGGAGTGGCCAGAGTTGTAGCTGAATGTGACTGATCGCTGTCCTGTACCCAGATATCATCCAGAGGATAATTTCCCTGAAGGCTGATAGAGCTGTGGAACAGAGCTACATACCCTGCATGGCCTCCTGTTTGCTGGAGAGACTTGTAGTTTGGTTTAAAGTCAAAATCAGATAAAGAGCAGACCCGGGTCGGCAGAGCGTGCACACACCCAATTACAGATTGGCGCCTAGAGACTGAGAATAGGCCTGTAGTTAGATAGATAGGGTCTCTGTTTTGTATCAGGCCAAAAGTGTTTGCCACGTTTACTACAAGGAATCCACTGCTTAAAGAGACATTGCGCAATTGAAAGCTGCCATACTGTTCACCAGTTCAATCCAGCCTTGCGCTTCACTCAGGAATATTGTAGAGCCGATAGGATTGTAAGCTGCTATGTTGCACCACAGGCAAAACCGTATCTTGCATCCCACACAATTGTTCCT
The DNA here is from genome assembly GCF_905171765.1 of Bufo bufo. NCBI lineage: Eukaryota > Metazoa > Chordata > Amphibia > Anura > Bufonidae > Bufo > Bufo bufo. The sequence goes on along the minus strand of NC_053390.1, from coordinate 529,459,440 downwards.
GTTCCTAGGCCGTGTTAATTGCGCCCGCCAGCAGGTAAAATATCACAATTGTTTTCCCGGCTACCATTGGAGGGCGCCGTGCTGTGCAACACAGGGGTCTCGGCCTCCGGGCTGAGTGTATGTGAGTGTATGTGACTTTATTTTATGTTAACTGCATTTGGGATTGTGTTTGATTTCCTGTTATGGTAAAAAGTCTGTTTTACAAAAGCTGGTGTAAGTGTTGCTTTCCTCGTTCGTGATTTCGCTATATCCTGGGGAGCCCACCCTGGTACACGGTCTTACAACTTGGCATAGTCGGCAGGATACAGCGACCGTTGTGGACGGGAACGCGGCGGGAGTTCTTCCCTCGGCTCCAATGGCACCGGATCAGGACCAGCTTTCCCCCAACACCATGTCCACCCCTGTAGGATAAATCCCCCTTGGTGTCGCTGTTACGTCATCTGCCAAAATTTGACGGTAAAAACATGACGTTGCAGGACTGGACTGAGAGGGTGCAAAGTGCGGTTAAACTGTGTAACTTCACCCCCAAACTGCGAGCCGAAGTTGCATTGGGGCCTCTAGAGGGTGAAGTCAGACGGACCATGATGGTGAGGCCCGAACCCAAAAGAGGCACTCTAGAGAAAATATTCTGCTAGAGAGAGCCCAAGGGGGGGGGTGCCAAAAGTAGTGCAGTTGTGGGCTCACTTCAACCGACCACAGCGAGAGGGCGAGACCCTGATGCAGTACTCCAATGCCCTACAGGAGACGATCAATAAAATATAGGCAATGGGAGCCTTCCAGGAGGTGGACCGGCTACTAAGAGACCAGTTCATAGTGGGGCTCTCCAACAAGTTCCTGCAGGACAAGCTGTAAGAGATGACCCGGATGATGGCCGACATGACATTCTACAGTGTCTACCAAGCTGCCGTGGAGAGAAAAGAAGAGCATGTACCTGTGGAGGTGAGAGTAGTGAGTAGTACCCATGCTACAAGAGATAGGCCGGGGTCTGAAGAATCGGAGTCTTTAAAGGATCTGGTCCCAGATGAAGGCATGATCACCCCGGTCTCCAGAAATGTCCCCAACACCTTGCGCTACTTCACCCAGGATGACCCAGGAGAGAGGGCCTTGCTGTTGGGCTTGTCGGCAGTACGGCCATGTGGCCAGAGAGTGCGCAGAACATGCGATGTTCGAGCAGTCGTTAAACTTGATGGTCAGGGGTTGTTTAGTCTGCATGAGAGGTGGGGTTAACAAGCTGAAGAAGAAGCAGGAAGGAGCTCGGCAGACATCTTGTGGAAAGACACAGAGAGACTGGAGAAGAGCATCGGGTGGCATCCAGGCATCAGTGTGTCCTGGAGTGCCCAGAGTTGCAGCTTAATGTGACTGATCGCTGCCCTGTATCCAGATATCGTCCAGAAAAGAAAGGATACCCTGCATGGCCTCCTGTTTGCTGAAGAGACTTGTAGTTTGGTTTAAAGTCAAAATCGGATAAAGAGCAGACCTCGGTATGTAAGAGCGTGCACTCACCCAATTACAGATTGGCGCCTAGAGACTGAGAATAGGCCTGTAGTTAGATAGATAGGGTCTCCGTTTGTATCAGGCCAAACGTGTTTGCCACGTTTGCTACAAGGAATCCATTGGTTAAAGAGACATTGCGCAATTGAAAGCTGCCATACTGCTCACCAACTCAATCCAGCTTAGCGCTGCACTCAGGAATATTGTAGAGCCCGTAGGAATGTAAGCTGCTGTGTTGCACCGCATGCGAAACCGTATCTGGCACCCCACACAATGCCCACGCAAGGCCGTGTTAATTGCACCAGTCAGCAGGTAAATTATCGCAATTGTTTTCAAGGCTACCATTAGAGGGCGCTGTGCTGTGCAACACAGGGGTCTCGCCCTCCGGGCTGTGTGTATGTGACTTTATTTTATGTTCGCTGCGTTTGGCTTTGTGTTTGATATCCCGTTATAGTAAAAAGTATGTTTTACAAAAGCTGGTGTCAGTGTTGCTTTCCTCGTTCGTGACTTCGCTGTATCCTGGGGAGCCCACCCTGGTACACGGTCTTACAGCGTCATCGGCACTGGCCATGTGGGTGGAGTACTCAAAACAGCGCAACACGGCACACGCGTCCTGCATGGAGGCCCACTCATTGGTAAAGTGGTGCTGTTCTGCAGAGCGACTCACCAGTGCGTGCTGCAGCTCAAACACCACTATCGCCCGCTGCTGCTGACACAGTCTCTCCAGCATGTGCAAGGTGGAGTTAAACCTTGTGGGTACTTCGCATATGAGGCAGTGAGCAGGAAGGCTGAAGTTACGCTGCAGCGCAGACAGGCGAGCAGCAGCAGGGTGAGAACGCCGAAAGCACGCACAGACGGCCTGCAGTTTCTGCAGCACCACCAAATTCAGCACATACGCCAGGCAAGGGATGAGCGTCAAACCGGCTAGGCCCAGAGCTGCTACGAGATTTTGCCTGTTATTGCACACCACCAGGCCGGGCTTGAGGCTCAGTGGCACCAACCACTCATCGGTCTGTTGTTCCATGCCTGTCCACAGCTCCTGCGTGGTGTGGGGTTTTCCCCCAAGCCTATGAGTTTCAAAACAGCATGCTGTCGTTTCCCCCTGGCTGTGCTGAAGTTGGTGGTGCAGGTGTTACGCGGACTGAATGAGGAGGCGGTAGAGAAAGAAGCGTAGTAGGAGGAGGAGGCAACAGGAGGCAAAGAGAAACTTCCTGCAATCCTCGGTGTTGGAAGGACATGCGCCAAACTGCCATCTGCCTCAGGCCCAGCTGCCACTGCATTTATCCCATGTGCTGTTAGGGAGTTATAATGTCGATGCCCGTGCTTACTGGCCCACGTATCGGTGGTTATGTGTACCTTGCCACAGATGGCATTGCGCAGTGCACACCTGATTTTGTCCGCCACTTGGTTATGCAGGGCAGGGATGGCTCACCTGGAAAAGTAGTGGCGGCTGGGAACCACGTATTGTGGGACAGCCACTGCCATAAGGTTTTTAAAAGTCTCCGTCTCCACCAGACAGAATGACAGCATTTCAAAGGCCAGGAATTTTGAAATGCTAGCATTCAGGGCCAGGGATCTCTGGTGGGTAGGGGGGGTACTTCCTCTTTCTCTCCAGTGTTTGGGGGATGGACAGCTGAACACTTCCATGGGACATTGTGGAGATGCTTGGTTACGGTGGTGGTGTTGCTGCCGCATCCTCTGTTTGCGGGGTGGCAGGTGCCACTGTCACTCCAGAGGGGGAGGAAGAGACCAAAACCGCAGCAGAAGAGGGAGCAGGAGGAGCCTGAGATCTTTCGTGGCTTTTGAGATGTGTACTCTACTCGTTCTTTGCATTTAGATGCCTGGTCATGCAGGTGGTGCTCGGGTTTAGAACATTTATGCCTCGCTTCAGGCTCCGATTGCACAGCGTGCAAACCACTCGCGTCTTGTCGTTAGCACATTGTCTGAAGAACTGCCACTCCAGGGAACTCCTTGGAGCTGGCTTTGGTGTGCTCATTCCCTGGGTGCAGTGGGCAGTAGCAGGCCTACTGGCTAGGGGACGGCCACTCTGCTTTTGCACCCTGCTCCCTCTTTTGCTGTGTGGCTGGCGCTGTGTGACCACCACCTCTTCCTCCGAACTGCACACGTCACTCGCATGAGCTTGATTCCTTGTGGGGTCTAGGACTTCATCAAACTCCATATCATCTTCCACCCACACTTCACCCCTGCCCGGTCTGCACACTGCAGAATGCCACAGCAGTTGGCACCTGTGTTTCGTCATCAGAGACGTGCTGCCGTGGTCCTTCCATGTCCACATCCTGAAACATAAGTGGTTGGGCATCACTGCACTCAATCTCTTCCATTTCTGGTGCAGGGCTAGGTGGCTGGCCCACGGAAACCCTGCCAGCAGAGTCATCAAAAAGCATAAGAGACTGCTGCATGACTTGGGGCTCAGACTGCTTGGCTGATTTGCAAGGGGGTGAGGTGAAAGACAGATGCCCATGGGCTGTACTGTAGGCGCTAACTTTGCGCTTTCAGCAGGGGACCGGGTATATGTCACCCACCGAACTAATAGACGGATTAACTATATTAATTTACCTAATATCACAGAAGGTTATAGCTACCAATTTAAAATTTAACTTTTACTAAATTATATTAAAAGAAGCATCATTCCAAATATTCCATGATAGTATATTTTTGTATGCCAGACAAAAAGAAGCTAAGCCCACCTCTGGAGTTAGGGTAGTGGGAGAATAATTTATAAATAATAGGTAAGACGGATATTGCACTTACGGTTAGAAGATATCCTTAAGAGATAGATGTGTTATCAGTGCGGGCTGCAGGTCGGATATCCTTATAGATACCTAGTGACTAGGCCCTTTACTTACCCCTACATGACCCTAAGGTGCTAGCTCACAGTGGGCTGCTTGTTCTAAAGGACAGGATGAATCGTCCTAAAGATGACAGTAGTGAAATGTCCCGACGCGTTTCCCCAAGTAAAAGAACTTGGTTCGTCAGGGGACTTTATATTCCCATAGCCGAAGGATGGTGGCTAAAGATTCTGGCGGTGACAGAGGCTGATGATATGCCGGCATACTATATATGACACTCTGTGACTGTATATTAATTTACCTGTCACGTATGCAGTGCAGGTGTACCTCACACCAAAAATGGGTATATGTCACCCAAATATCTAACAGACGGATTAACTATATTAATTTCCCTGTCACGGATGCAGTGCAGGTGTACCTCACACAAAAAATGGGTATATGTCACCCACCGAACTAACAGACAGATTACCTATATTAATTTCCCTGTCACGGATGCAGTGCAGGTATACCTCACACAAAAAATGGGTATATGTCACCCACCGAACTAACAGACGGATTAACTGTATTAATTTTCCTGTCACAGATGCAGTGCAGGTGTACCTCACACACAAAATAGGTATATGTCACCCACCGATCTAACAGATGGATTAACTATATTAATTTCCTTTTCACGGATGCAGTGCAAGTGTACCTCACACAAAAAATGGGTATATTTCACCCACCAAACTAACAGATTAACTATAAAATTTTTGTATCGGGGTACAAAGATGGCGCAGACTTTCAACAAGCTTTATTAAATGCCCGACATAAGTCCATCAAGTTCAACCAAGGGATTGGTGGGGATGCGAATCCCAGAAGGAAGTGAGACTCAGATTTCTACACGTTTTCATAAGCATTAATGTCATTTACTTTCAAGAATTTATCTAAAGCCTTTATAATACTGTCCACTGTTTCTGCTGTGACCACATCCTGGGGAAGTCTAGTCCACAAATTCACAGTTCTTACAGTAAAGAAGTTTTGATGCTTCTGGAGACTGAACTTTTTTTCTCCAGTCGGAGGCAGTGCCCCCTTGCCTTGTGAGGGCATTTGACCTGGAACAGTTTTTCACTGTATTTTTTGTATGGCCCATTTATATATTTGTATAGGTTAATCATGTCCCCCCTTAGACGTCTCTTCTCAAGACTAAATAAATCGAATTCTTTTAATCTTTCTTTATAACTAAGACCCTCCATGCCCTTATTAGTTTAGTCGCTCTCCTCTGTACTTTTTCCAGCTGCAGTGCATCCTTTCTATGGCCTGGTGCCCAGAACTGAACTGCATATTCCAGATGAGGCCACACAAACGCTTTGTAAAGTGGTCATATTATATCCCTGCCCCGCTGGTCCATGCCTCGATTAATGCATGACAATATCCTGGTGGCCTTAGAAGCAGCGGATTGACATTGTATGCTGTTATTTAATATAACATCTACAAGGACAATATAATTATGAACACCTTCCCAATTTAAAATATACCTTTTATTAATTGTCTACTAAAAACTGGCCTACAGCCGGACTACATATAACAAGAAGGCACATATACAACACAAACTATGTGGTCATACTCAGAACTATATAGGTGTTTGCTCACGGTTAGCTGGATTCACAGGGGGGAAAAAAAGATGAGAAAATGTGAACGCACCCAGTGCAAGGATACTCAATATATTACTCACGATCAGCTGAAATATCAATAAACAAAGTAATTTTCAGCTTAGTGGTCACCCGGTATTATTGAGACCAAATGGAATACACAGATAAAAAACATGGTCGCATTCAATATAGAGATATTCAGTATTTACTCACTGTTAGCTGAAATACCAATAGATGAAGTATTTCTCAACCAGGTGGTCATCCAACACTGGTGAAAACAATCAGGTAGTCATCCAACACTGATGAGATCCGGGATAGTCCAGAGGCAGTAGTAGTGATGGTAGATCCTTGAGAGATATTATCCAGTAGGTCAAATCACCCTTATAGAGAAACGGTAAGGAATAACTATCCTACACACTTCCCTATGTCACCCTAACTAGACTAAGCCCAGGGACACCCCTTGAAGGTAGGAGCTCCCTGTCCTCGTACCTAACCTGGTATGCCCTGTATTACCTTTTCCTATATAACGCTGAGTAGAGAACATATATGCAAACACATTAACATAGAAAGAAAACTAAAAACAAATCCCAACGTTACGTTTCCCCAGCCGATATATATTCCGACTGGTTCGTCAGGGGAAGAGGAGGAGGATGCTCCAGCAACAGTGTCTCATAATAGAGATTTTCTATATAGTGTTCCCTCAGTCGAGACCCTCCAGGAGTAGGAGCCCAAATGAAGGCTAAAGATGACCGGTGTCCCCATGTCTAAGTCAAACTTGGCGCCTTATAAAAAGTCCACCCATAATAAGTCCCTCCCCCTTAGAACTTACTCCCTCTCCTATGTATGATATAAGGAATTCCAAAATCTATATAATACATCTATAGTCCCCCATTCAATCGATCCCCATAGAGCTGTGTGTTAGAATTAAATCAAAGAACACCTTCAAGAAAGTGCAGCATTAGTATATCATGTGGACGCCGATTTGGAACGCAAATGCGTTCCACAAACCGGACGTGATGTTAGAAACCAGAAGTGACGTAGACAGTCGCACTCCGCAAAACCGGAAGTCACTCTGGAACGCAAATGCGTTCCACCATGCGATTCAGGACTTCAATCTCAGACCGGAAATGACAAATATCATGTACCCGGCGATACATACAGCTTCCAGCCGATTATATCTCTCAATCAAATGGCCAAATGTTAACAGGGCACAAAGTTTCAAGATGCGCCGATGGTTGCAACTAGAGTTGAGCGAACACCTGGATGTTCGGGTTCGAGAAGTTCGGCCGAACTTCCCAGAAATGTTCGGGTTCGGGATCCGAACCCGACCCGAACTTCGTCCCGAACCCGAACCCCATTGAAGTCAATAGGGACCCGAACTTTTCGGCACTAAAAAGGCTGTAAAACAGCCCAGGAAAGAGCTAGAGGGCTGCAAAAGGCAGCAACATGTAGGTAAATCCCCTGCAAACAAATGTGGATAGGGAAATGAATAAAAATAAAAATAAAATAAATAAAAATTAACCAATATCAATTGGAGAGAGGTCCCATAGCAGAGAATCTGGCTTCACGTCAGCAGAGAATCAGTCTTCATGCCATAGCAGAGAATCTGGCTTCACGTCACCCACCACTGTAACAGTCCATTGTCATATATTTAGGCCCCGGCACCCAGGCAGAGGAGAGAGGTCCCGTAACAGAGAATCTGGCTTCATGTCAGCAGAGAATCAGTCTGCATGTCATAGCAGAGAATCAGGCTTCATGTCACCCACCACTGGAACAGGCCACTGTCAGATATTTAGGCCCAGGCACCCAGGCAGAGGAGAGAGGTCCCATAGCAGAGAATCTGGCTTCATGTCAGCAGAGAATCAGTCTTCATGTCATAGCAGAGAATCAGGCTTCACGTCACCCACCATCTTAACAGTCCATTGTCAGATATTTAGGCCCAGGCACCCAGGCAGAGGAGAGAGGTCCCGTAACAGAGAATCTGGCTTCATGTCAGCAGAGAATCAGTCTGCATGTCATAGCAGAGAATCATGCTTTACGTCACCCAACACTGGAACAGTCCATTGTCAGATATTTAGGCCCAGGTACCCAGGCAGAGGAGAGAGGTCCCGTAACAGAGAATCTGGCTTCATGTCAGCAGAGAATCAGTCTGCATGTCATAGCAGAGAATCAGACTTTACGTCACCCAACACTGGAACAGTCCATTGTCAGATATTTAGGCCTAGGCACCCAGGCAGAGGAGAGAGGTCCCGTAACAGAGATTCAGGCTTCATGTCAGCAGAGAATCAGTCTTCATGTCATAGCAGAGAATCAGGCTTCACGTCACCCACCACTGGAACAGGCCACTGTCAGATATTTTTAGGCCCCGGCACCCAGACAGAGGAGAGAGGTCCCATAATAGAGATTCAAGCTTCATGTCAGCAGAGAATCAGTCTTCATGTCATAGCAGAGAATCAGGCTTCACGTCACCCACCACTGGAACAGTCCATTGTCACATATTTAGGCCCAGGCACCCAGGCAGAGGAGAGAGGTCCCATAACAGAGATTCAGGCTTCATGTCAGCAGAGAATCAGTCTTCATATCATAGCAGAGAATCAGGCTTCATGTCACCCACCACTGGAACAGGCCACTGTCAGATATTTTTAGGCCCCGGCACCCAGACAGAGGAGAGGTTCATTCAACTTTGGGTTGCCCCGCAATATAATGGTAAAATTAAAATAAAAATAGGATTGAATGAGGAAGTGCCCTGGAGTACAATAATATATTGTTAAGGGGAGGTAGTTAATGTCTAATCTGCACAAGGGATGGACAGGTCCTGTGGGATCCATGCCTGGTTCATTTTTATGAACGTCAGCTTGTCCACATTGGCTGTAGACAGGCGGCTGCGTTTGTCTGTAATGACGCCCCCTGCCGTGCTGAATACACGTTCAGACAAAACGCTGGCCGCCGGGCAGGCCAGCACCTCCAAGGCATAAAAGGCTAGCTCGGTTCACGTGGACAATTTGGAGACCCAGAAGTTGAATGGGGCCGAACCATCAGTCAGTACGTAGAGGGGTGTGCACAGGTACTGTTCCACCATGTTATTGAAATGCTGCCTCCTGCTAACTTTTCCACATCTCTGCCATGCTAACCCTGCCCTCAGAGGAGCTGGCCGTGACACAGCTGCGTTGGCGACCTCTTGCTCCTCCTCTGCCTTCGCCTTGGGCTTCCACTTGTTCCCCTGTGACATTTGGGAATGCTCTCAGTAGCGCGTCTACCAACGTGCGCTTGTACTCTCGCATCTTACTATCACGCTCCAGTGCATGAAGTAAGGTGGGCACATTGTCTTTGTACCGTGGATCCAGCAGGGTGGCAACCCAGTAGTCCGCACACGTTAAAATGTGGGCAACTCTGCTGTCATTGCGCAGGCACTGCAGCATGTAGTCGCTCATGTGTGCCAGGCTGGCCAGAGGTAAGGACAAGCTGTCCTCTGTGGGAGGCGTATCGTCATCGTCCTGCGTTTCCCCCCAGCCATGCACCAGTGATGGGCCCGAGCTGCGTTGGGTGCCAGCCCGCTGTGAACCTGCTTCATCCTCATCCTCCTCCACCTCCTCCTCGTCCTCCAGTAGTGGGCCCTGTCTGGCCACATTTGTACCTGGCCTCTGCTGTTGCAAAAAAACTCCCTCTGAGTCACTTCTAAGAGACTGGCCTGAAAGTGCTAAAAATGACCCCTCTTCCTCCTCCTCCTCCTCCTGGGCGACCTCCTCTTCCATCATCGCTCTAAGTGTTTTCTCAAGGAGACATAGAAGTGGTATTGTAACGCTGATAACGGCGTCATCACCACTGGCCATGTTGGTGGAGTACTCGAAACAGCGCAACAGGGCACACAGGTCTCGCATGGAGGCCCAGTCATTGGTGGTGAAGTGGGGCTGATCCGCAGTGCGACTGACCCGTGCGTGCTGCAGCTGAAACTCCACCATAGCCTGCTGCTGCTCGCACAGTCTGTCCAGCATGTGCAAGTTGGAGTTCCACCTGGTGGGCACGTCGCATATGAGGCGGTGAGCGGTAAGACCGAAGTTACGCTGTAGCGCAGACAGGCGAGCAGCGGCAGGATGTGAACGCCGGAAGCGCGAACAGACGGCCCGCACTTTATGCAGCAGCTCTGACATGTCGGGGTAGTTGTGAATGAACTTCTGCACCACCAAATTCAGCACATGCGCCAGCCAAGGGATGTGCGTCAAACCGGCTAGTCCCAGAGCTGCAACGAGATTTCGCCCATTATCGCACACCACCAGGCCAGGCTTAAGGCTCACCGGCAGCAACCACTCGTCGGTCTGTTGTTCTATACCCAGCCACAACTCCTGTGCGGTGTGGGGCCTGTCCCCCAAACATATGAGTTTCAGAACGGCCTGCTGACGTTTACCCCGGGCTGTGCTGAAGTTGGTGGTGAAGGTGTGTGGCTGACTGGATGAGCAGGTGGAAGCAGAGGAGGAGGAAGCTGAGTAGGAGGAGGATGAGACAGGAGGCAAAGAATGTTGCCCTGCGATCCTTGGCGGCGGAAGGACGTGCGCCAAACAGCTCTCCGCCTGGGGCCCAGCCGCCACTACATTTACCCAGTGTGCAGTTAGGGAGATATAGCGTCCCTGGCCGTGCTTACTGGTCCACGTATCTGTGGTTAGGTGGACCTTGCCACAGATGGCGTTGCGCAGTGCACACTTGATTTTATCGGATACTTGGTTGTGCAGGGAAGGCACGGCTCTCTTGGAGAAGTAGGGCAGGCTGGGAAGAACATACTGTGGGACAGCAAGCGACATGAGCTGTTTGAAGCTGTCTGTGTCTACCAGCCTGAATGACAGCATTTCATAGGCCAGTAGTTTAGAAATGCTGGCATTCAGGGCCAGGGATTGAGGGTGGCTAGGTGGGAATTTACGCTTTCTCTCAAATGTTTGTGAGATGGAGAGCTGAACGCTGCCGTGTGACATGGTTGAGATGCTTGGTGACGGAGGTGGTGGTGTTGGTGGTACATCCCATGTTTGCTGGGCGGCAGGTGCCAACGTTCCTCCAGAGGCGGAGGAAGAGGCCGAGGCGGCGGCAGCAGCAGAAGAGGCCGAGGCGGCAGCAGCAGAAGAGGTAGCAGGGGGAGCCTGAGTGACTTCCTTGTTTTTAAGGTGTTTACTCCACTGCAGTTCATGCTTTGCATGCAGGTGCCTGGTCATGCAGGTTGTGCTAAGGTTCAGAACGTTAATGCCTCGCTTCAGGCTCTGATGGCACAGCGTGCAAACCACTCGGGTCTTGTCGTCAGCACATTGTTTGAAGAAGTGCCATGCCAGGGAACTCCTTGAAGCTGCCTTTGGGGTGCAGGGTCCCAGATGGCGGCGGTCAGTAGCAGGCGGAGTCTCTTGGCGGCGGGTGTTCTGCTTTTGCCCACTGCTCCATCTTTGTCTTTTGCTACGCTGTTGGCTCGGTCTCACCACTGCCTCTTCCTCCGAACTGTGAAAGTCAGTGGCATGACCTTCATTCCATGTGGGGTCTAGGACCTCATCGTCCCCTGAATCGTCTTCCACCCAGTCTTGATCCCTGACCTCCTGTTCAGTCTGCACACTGCAGAAAGACGCAGCAGTTGGCACCTGTGTTTCGTCATCATCAGAGACGTGCTGAGGTGGTATTCCCATGTCCTCATCATCAGGAAACATAAGTGGTTGTGCGTTAGTGCATTCTATCTCTTCCACCCCTGGGGAAGGGCTAGGTGGATGCCCTTGGGAAACCCTGCCAGCAGAGTCTTCAAACAGCATAAGAGACTGCTGCATAACTTGAGGCTCAGACAGTTTCCCTGATATGCATGGGGGTGATGTGACAGACTGATGGGCTTGGTTTTCATGCGCCATCTGTGCGCTTTCTGCAGAAGACTGGGTGGGAGATAATGACTAATGCCTGTACCTGCTCAGGCCTTACCATCCTTAGAACGGCATTGGGACCCACCAAATATTGCTGGAAATTCTGGCGGCTACTGGGACCTGAGGTAGTTGGTACACTAGGACGTGTGGCTGTGGCAGAACGGCCACGTCCTCTCCCAGCACCAGAGGGTCCACTAACACCACCACGACCGCGTCCGCGTCCCTTACTAGATGTTTTCCTCATTGTTACCGTTCACCACAATAAGAAAAATATTATTCAGGCCAATGTATTGAATTCAAATTCAGGCCTTTTTTTACAGACACCTAACACTATCTGGCTATCTATTTAGGTACCGTATTACACTAATACAGGCACACCAGTAATGACAGATTTAGCTGAATACAAATTTGAGGCCTATTATTTAGGCGCTGGGTGACAGGTATACGTTTACGGACAGAATTAGACTTGGATCTGCACTGTAGCGTGTGTGGGAAGTTCTTGAGAATTACCCTATCAGCACCTTGAATCTAATATACCCTTTTAGGGATAGATTTAAAGTAGGCCTGATACAGCAGAAACCACTAATTTTGAGAATTGCAAAATTGGGAATTGTTTTTCAACCCAGAACAAAAACTGTGCTTTGACGGACACTAAATAACTTGACCAGCTAAAACAGTAATGACAGATTTGGATGAATATAAATGTGAGGCCTATTTTTTAGGCGCTGGGTGACAGGTATACATTTAATCACAGAATTAGACTTGGATCTGCACTGTCGCGTGTGTGTGAAGTTCTTGAGAATTACCCTATCAGCACCTTGAATCTAATATACCCTTTTAGGGATAGATTTAAAGTAGGCCTGATACAGCAGAAACCACTAATTTTGAGAATTGCAAAATTGGGAATTGTTTTTCAACCCAGAACAAAAACTGTGCTTTGACGGACACTAAATAACTTGACCAGCTAAAACAGTAATGACAGATTTGGATGAATATAAATGTGAGGCCTATTTTTTAGGCGCTGGGTGACAGGTATACGTTTAATCACAGAATTAGACTTGGATCTGCACTGTAGCGTGTGTGTGAAGTTCTTGAGAATTACCCTATCAGCACCTTGAATCTAATATACCCTTTTAGGGATAGATTTAAAGTAGGCCTGATACAGCAGAAACCACTAATTTTGAGAATTGCAAAATTGGGAATTGTTTTTCAACCCAGAACAAAAACTGTGCTTTGACGGACACTAAATAACTTGACCAGCTAAAACAGTAATGACAGATTTGGATGAATATAAATGTGAGGCCTATTTTTTAGGCGCTGGGTGACAGGTATACGTTTAATCACAGAATTAGACTTGGATCTGCACTGTAGCGTGTGTGTGAAGTTCTTGAGAATTACCCTATCAGCACCTTGAATCTAATATACCCTTTTAGGGATAGATTTAAAGTAGGCCTGATACAGCAGAAACCACTAATTTTGAGAATTGCAAAATTGGGAATTGTTTTTCAACCCAGAACAAAAACTGTGCTTTGACGGACACTAAAAATAACTTGACCAGCTAAAACAGTAATGACAGATTTGGATGAATATAAATGTGAGGCCTATTTTTTAGGCGCTGGGTGACAGGCTCAACTTGCCCCTGATGTAGTATATGGCCAAAAAATAACCACACTATTGATGGTTAAATGCACTTGATGAAAGCTTGACCCTGATGTAGGATATAGCAAAAAATAACCACACTATTGATGGTTAAATGCACTTGGGTGACACAGGCTCAGCTTGCCCCTGATGTAGTATATGGCCAAAAAATAACCACACTATTGATGGTTAAATGCACTTGATGAAAGCTTGACCCTGATGTAGGATATAGCAAAAAATAACCACACTATTGATGGTTAAATGCACTTTGTGACAGGCTCAACTTGCCCCTGATGTAGTATATGGCCAAAAAATAACCACACTATTGATGGTTAAATGCACTTGATGAAAGCTTGACCCTGATGTAGGATATAGCAAAAAATAACCACACTATTGATGGTTAAATGCACTTGGGTGACACAGGCTCAGCTTGCCCCTGATGTAGTATATGGCCAAAAAATAACCACACTATTGATGGTTAAATGCACTTGATGAAAGCTTGACCCTGATGTAGGATATAGCAAAAAATAACCACACTATTGATGGTTAAATGTACTTGGTGGCAGCTTGTGCTGGCGCACAAGCAAGCCACAAAATGGCCGCCGATCACCCCAGAAAAAAGTGACTGAAAAACGCTCTGGGCAGCCTAAAAACACTGAGCAATTGAATAGCAGCAGTTCAATGATCCACAGCTGCAGATCGATCACAGAATGAAGTCTTTTGGAGGAGTTAATCTGCCTAATCTCACCCTAACGTCGCAGCTGCAACCTCTCCCTACACTTGTATCAGCAGAGTGACGTGCAGCGCTACGTGACCCAAGATTATATAGAGGCTGGGTCACATGCTGCACTGGCCAATCACAGCCATGCCAATAGTAGGCATGGCTGTGATGGCCTCTTGGGGCAAGTAGTATGATGCTTGTTGATTGGCTGCTTTGCACACCGAACTCGAACCCGGACTTTTATGAAAATGTTCGGGTTCGGGTCCGTGTCACGGACACCCCAAAATTCGGTACGAACCCGAACTATACAGTTCGGGTTCGCTCATCCCTAGTTGCAACATCATATTCCCTTTCTATAAGATATTTAAATGGGAGCTACTTTGTACGGGAATGATATGAAAAAAATAAAATAACTATATACTGAAAGGGGAAAGAGGGGGGGGGGGAGAGAAGGTTAGGGGAATATCAGGGTTGGACATTCATTAACAATAGGACATCAGTTCCACCGGATAAAACATTCTTCATTCAACCATTACAGGGAAAACAACAATTATAAGATAGAGCCAGTTGTGGCTGTACGATATATATAATAGGATCATTCTCGATCCGATAATTCATAAAGATGGCAAGAATAATGATATAACTTAAATCCCCACTGGTAGTTGGTTAATAGGGAGAAGGAGGAGGAGATAATCAAGAGAGTCGAAAACCAGACCAACAAACAACAGGACAAAATGAATAGTCGTTTCTCGGCATTACCTTCCTATATAAGGGATACGACGGATCTATTTTTGCGCATTCAGGATACTGCTGTAGAGGAAAAGACATTCTTGGCCTCCATTGATGTTGAGGCCCTCCACAGCAGTATACCTCATGAATGGGGTATCAAGGCAGTTGATTCTTTTTTGATGACTAGGGGTATTCAGTTTAGGGCCCATAACTCTTTCATGATTTCCATCCTCAGATTCGTATTAACACATAATTTCTTCCTTTTTAAGAATGTGTTTTACCACCAGCTCAGGGGCACCGCGATGGGTAGCCTTTGTGCACCAACTTACGCAAATTTGCTCCTGGGCTGGTGGGAGGACCAACTTGTGTTTAGCGATGTGGAGGAACCCTGGACCACCCACATTACCTTCTGGGGAAGGTATATTGATGATATCTTCCTACTGTGGGATGGTCCAGAGGTTGCCTTTAGGTCATTTGTCACATCACTTAATCACAATCCCATTGGTTTGAGATTTACCTGTGAAATAAGTAACAGGGAGATCTCATTCCTAGATATTAAAATCTCTAAAAGGGATGGAATGCTGTGTACCGAAACTTTTAGGAAGCCAACGGCTACTAATAGCCTTTTACACTGGGGCAGTTTTCATCCGAACCCAGTCAAAAGAGGCATTCCGAAGGGCCAATACATCCGTATTAGAAGAAACTGCACAGATACCTCTACATTCATGAAACAATCAAGGGACTTAAGGGACAGGTTTTTGAGCAGAGGCTACCCAGATGAGACACTGAAGAAGGCCTTTAAACATTCCCTGGCCACCAATGGAGACCGTTTTCTGGACCCACAAAAAAAGGGTAGAGTACAGGATAAGGTCATTAGAGTTATCGGGACTTTCGATAACTCTCATGAGAGGATCTTGGAAATCCTTAGAAGACATTGGGGTATCCTTCAAACAAATAGGGACCTCGTGGATGTACTCCCACTCAAACCAGGGATCACCTTTAGGAGGGGAAAATCGATAAGGGATCTCCTAGTACATAGTCTTTACACGACACCAAAAATCTGTGGTACTTGGCTAGATAGGAGACCGCTGGGAATGTTTAAGTGCAGTGGGTGCATTGCATGTCCGTTTATCATCATATCGAAAACCTTCAGAAGTGTCTCAACGGGTAGAACCTTTGAAATGAGGGACTATGGCAATTGTAAGAGTTGCGGAGTGGTCTATCTGATAACATGCCTATGTCCGATGAACTATGTGGGCAAGACTAAGAGGGAATTGAGGAGGAGAGTGGGAGAGCACCTAGGAGATATCAGACATGGACGAGACAAACCTATGGCAAATCATGTTCATGAATTCCATGGGGGCGATGCCAGATCCCTGGGCTTCCAAATTATTGAGATTATCCCACCCTCTTCATGTAAGGGGGATTGGGACAAGAAGATCTTACAGAAGGAGTGCCAGTGGATTTATAGATTAAAAACATATAGTCCATATGGCTTAAATGAACAACTATCATTTGCCTGTTTTTTATGAACCGGGTGCTCTCTCGCTCTCTCTCTCTCCCTTCCTCTTGCCCTCTCCGTCTCCCTCTGCCTCATACCCAACCCACTTGGGCACAACTATTAATTTTGTCCTGTTGTTTGTTGGTCTGGTTTCCGACTCTCTTGATTATCTCCTCCTCCTTCTCCCTATTAACCAACTACCAGTGAGGATTTAAGTTATATCATTATTCCTGCCATCTTTATGAATTATTGGATCGAGAATGATCCTATTATATATATCGTACAGCCATAACTGGGTCTATCTTATAATTGTTGTTTTCCCTGTAATGGTTGAATGAAGAATGTTTTATCCGGTGGAACTGATGTCCTATTGTTAATGAATGTCCAACCCTGATATTGCCCTAACCTTCCCCCCCCCCTCTTTCCCCTTTCAGTATATAGTTATTTTATTTTTTTCATATCATTCCCGTACAAAGTAGCTCCCATTTAAATATCTTATAGAAAGGGAATATGATGTTGCAACCATCGGCGTATCTTGAAACTTTGTGCCCTGTTAACATTTGGCCATTTGATTGAGAGATATAATCGGCTGGAAGCTGTATGTATCGCCGAGTGCATGATATTTGTCATTTCCGGTCTGAGATTGAAGTCCTGAATCGCATGGTGGAACGCATTTGCGTTCCAGAGTGACTTCCGGTTTTGCGGAGTGCGACTGTCTACGTCACTTCCGGTTTCTAACACCACGTCCGGTCTGTGGAACACATTTGCGTTCCAAATCGGCGTCCACATGATATACTAATGCTGCACTTTCTTGAAGGTGTTCTTTGATTTAATTCTAACACACAGCTCTATGGGGATCGATTGAATGGGGGACTATAGATGTATTATATAGATTTTGGAATTCCTTATATCATAGATAGGAGAGGGAGTAAGTTCTAAGGGGGAGGGACTTATTATGGGTGGACTTTTTATAAGGCGCCAAGTTTGACTTAGACATGGGGACACCGGTCATCTTTAGCCTTCATTTGGGCTCCTACTCCTGGAGGGTCTCGATTGAGGGACACTATATAGAAAATCTCTAGTATGAGACACTGTTGCTGGAGCATCATCCTCCTCTTCCCCTGACAAACCAGTCGGAATATATAACGGCTAGGGAAACGTAACGTTGGGATTTGTTTTTTGTTTTCTTTCTATGTTAATGTGTTTGCATATATGTTCTCTACTCAGCATTATATAGGATAGGGTAATAAAGGGCATACCAGGTTAGGTACGAGGACAGGGAGCTCCTACCTTCAAGGGGTGTCCCTGGGCTTAGTCTAGTTAGGGTGACATAGGGAAGTGTGTAGGATAGTTATTCCTTACCGTTTCTCTATAAGGGTGATTTGACCTACTGGATAATATCTCTCAAGGATCTACCATCACTACTACTGTCTCTGGACTATACCGGATCTCATCAGTGTTGGATGACTACCTGATTGTTTTCACCAGTGTTGGATGACCACCTGGTTGAGAAATACTTCATCTATTGGTATTTCAGCTAACCGTGAGTAAATACTGAGTATCTCTATATTGAATGCGACCATGTTTTTCATCTGTGTATTCCATTTGGTCTCAATAATACCGGGTGACCACTAAGCTGAAAATTACTTTGTTTATCGATATTTCAGCTGATCGTGAGTAATATATTGAGTATCCTTGCACTGGGTGCGCTCACATTTTCTCATCTTTTTTTTTTTTTTCTGTGAATCCAGCTAACTGTGAGCAAACACCTATATAGTTCTGAGTATGACCACATAGTTTGTGTTGTATATGTGCCTTCTTGACCCTCTTGTTATATGTAGTCCGGCTGTAGGCCAGTTTTCAGTAGACAATTAATAAAAGGTATATTTTAAATTGGGAAGGTGTTCATGATTATATTGTCTTATTCTTCCTCTATGGATATTCACTGCAAAAGCGTTTTTTTGTGTGGTAGCATCTACAAGGACACCCAAATCCTTCTCTATAAGTGACTCTCCCAGTGTTACATCACCTAGGACATATGAAGCACGGAGATTATTACTACCAAAATGCATAACTTTACATTTATCCACATTGAACCTCATTTGCCAAGTTGATGCCCAATTACTCAGAGTGTTCAAGTCAGCTTGTATTTTATGGACATCTTCCATAGTACTACACAGCTTAGTGTCATCTGCAAAAATAGAAATGGTGCTATTAATCCTGTCCTCGATATCAATAATAAATAAATTAAATAATAGAGGACCCAGCACTGAACTTGGGGTACACCACTTATAACCCAGGACCATTCTGAATAGGAATCATTGACCATAACTCTCTGGACAGGGTCCTTCAGCCAGTTTTCAATCCGTTCCTTGTAATATACCCAGAATAGCTTTTGTAGGGATTGGTCAGGGTTAATAATCCTGCCTCAGGCCCTGTAGGAAGTTAGGTGTTGATCCGACCCTAGCTCAGTATAGTCTAGAGTTGGAGATGGAAAGGAGAGTTGTGACATGTGCTCCACTCCTCACAGGACTAGACAAACGTTCCAGAGAATCATCTTCTCTGAGGATTATCTCACCATGTTTACAGTACCCCAGAGAACCAAGAGGGTCCAGAATCTGCATGACCCAGCATTGGAGTTAGTCAGTAACCTTTTACCGTGTCCATGATTAGTAGAGGATGAGCATGCACGTTTCCTGAGAGGGTACAAATGGAAACACAAGGAAACAATTCAGCTCACTTAACCTTGGTGAATGAGTAGAAAGTATCTTTCGTTAACTCACTGTGGTACATGAGTAGAAAGTGTCTTCAAGTAACAAAATAAATTTCAGGATTCAGGAGGGTTCTCCTTCAATTGCATCTCTCATTAAGCAATTAACTCTCTATGTTCCCCTGAATCCAAAGCTAGACAAATCATCTGAATGTACTTGACAAAATTGCAATTTATTGGGTTTTTATGTTAAACAGTACATACCCAAATGTGAGGACTGATCTTATGTTACATTATTGTAATATTATATACGGTCAAACTTTGTCTATATGTCGTGCTATATGATTGCTTTTCTAGTAATCTTTGTATTTTAATTATGTCTTATTGACAGAATTTGTGGCTAACTAGGGGCAGGAGATTTGAGGTGACGTGTACATACAGCATATACATTACTCACAAAGTTAGGGATATTTGGCTTGTGGGTGAAATTTCAGGATAAACCTAAAATGCACTATAACCTTTAAAGGTGAACGTAATGTGAACTTCTCTAAACTTTTGAATGCACATGTACAACTGTTCAATGTTTCAGTACTTTTTGCACAACTTGCTGTTCTCTAACAAGGAGCTTAACGGCAAGATTCACAACAGATGTTTGAACCATGAATCGCCCAATAAATTTCCTGGTTCAATTAGAATTGGTATTTAAACAGTCCTCCTCATCATGCTGTTCACATTTTGACATCATGAGACCAACACCTAACAATTGATCAACAGTACTTCGCCATTGCAAGTCTTCAAGCAAGATTTTCTCAGATGGAAGTGGCCACTGAGCTTAGAGTTTCACAGAATGTCATCATTAGGTTGCAACAGAGATACAGAGAGACTGTATAGAAGGCATAGAAGTGGACATCCTTTGGCCACATCTCACACTGATGACTGCTTCATTGTGAACAATGCCCTTCGGAACCTGATGATGAATGCCACTTAACTCCAGCTAGATTTAAGGGAGGTAAGAGGCACCCAACCGTCACGGCAGACCATTCGACCATTTAGTGTGGTCTGCATGCTAGACACCCTTCAAGGGTACCTGAACACAGGCGTCATCGTATTGCATGGGCCAGGGAGCATCTACGCTGGACGGGGGACCAGTGGGCCACAGTGCTGTTCACTGATGAAAGTCGATTCACGCTGAGCAGAAATGATGGCCGCCAGCGATGTTGGAGGCGTCAAGAAGAACTCTATGCATCAGCCACTGTTGCCACCAGACGAGCCTTTGGTGGTAGTGGTGTTATAGTGTGGGCAGGTGTGTCTAGTCAATAAAGAACTGCCCTACACTTTGTGAATGGTACAGTGACAAGCCCATCATTTATCCAGTCATTGTCCCTCTGCATGAACAACACATGCCTAATTTCATTTTCATGGATGACAATACACCAGCTCATCGAGGTTGCATCATTAGGGAACGGCTGCTGCAGATTGGGGTACCTCAAATGGAGTTGCCTGCACTTTCTCTATGGGATCAGCTGAGTCGCCGTGTAGAGGCTTGTAACTCTGTACCCCAGAACCTCAATGACCTGAGTCATTTTAGAAGGTTACCTACAGAATGATTTAGATCAGACTGAGCCTCCTCTGAACTTGGGGAAACCAATCATGACTCTTATCACAACTATCAAATATCTGGGCTAGATTATAAACTCAGTGTACTTCACAATGTAACTCCCATTTGTCAGAAATCCACTATCTTGCAATCCTTCCATTCATGATCCAGTCATTTAGAACCTTATCCAAGTGCAAAAGGACCACTAAGGGCTGAGAAGGTCCCAAACAATATTATTATATATTTGTATAATCAATAAACAATTCAATTAAACTCCATGCCGGGTCTTCCAAAATAACCCACAACAAGATCCGAGGTGGGTTTTCCAAGCAACCCCCAATGAGTTTAAAAGGAGGTTCTATGGTGTTTCTAAACATGGCTACTGAGGAAGAGGTCTGGGAACCTCGAAACGCGTTTAGAAAACCCTAAACAAATCCACAAGAAACACTGAAGAAGGAGAGAGAACCACGTGACACTTGCCTAGTCGCGTGGGACGCCAAAGCCGGAACAGCAGTAAACCACGTGAGACGCCGTACAGTGCACCCTTTATGGACCAAAAATTTACAGTAGAGATGTGTAACCAATATGGTGACCATCTCCTATGATGTCAATACAGCTGATGTATAATTATATTGAGGCTTGTAGCATAGATATCCTCTACATTTAAATCATTAAAGTATGTTGGTCTCTATGATAGGAGAACAAGCTTGTATTGCCAGCTGTACTTGCGTCACCAACGGGTGTATGCAGCGGCCTCCCACGTGGCTCAATCCAGTATATATCCACTGATGAGGAAGAGGATAAGGCGGTCTAAAGATGTAGACATGTGCTGTCCCGGCGTGCCCGCGGTCAGGATACAAAAAAGGGAGCAACCTATGCTTACCATCTGCGCTATTTAAACTCTGCTTCCGGGTGGGTCCGGCACATGATTCCCTGGTCGATCACATGATCGCACTGCCGTATAAGGTCATGTGTTTATTGCGATCACATGACTCCTAGTGGCGTCCCTGGATACCAAGCTCAGCTATATATGCTAAGCTTGAACATGCCGGTCGCTCATGTTTATCTCCGATCATGTGACCCCCTGCTAGCACAGAGCGCCCAGACAAAATTGCGTTTCGACACAGTTTAGTGCTATATAGATTGAGCCATAAGCTGGTGACATGTGTGAATGACAAATAATCTCTCTGCTAACCCAGTAGGATTGGTTAATTAATATATCTGGGAACAAAGGGCCGCTAGATATTGCCCTTACAGATATCTCAATTTATTTATACAATAAGCCTATTGGGTTATTAGTAATATAAAATTGACTGCAAGGGGGGGTACGTTATATTGTTGTTTATAAAACATACTGACCGTGGTCTATTTTTATTGATGACTAGTCCATAGAGCCTACCGTGGAACCTGATCTGGTCCAAAGGCATTACCTCACCAGAGATGGGGATAAAGTACAAAGGGATTTATCCCTGTGTTATTTAATTATTATTATATAGCATGATACCATTGATAAATTGTTCCCCATCTCATTCAAGGATGTAGGAGACCTCTTCACAGAAAACACGCAAAGTCAATGTGTTCATTGAGTCCAGACAGTATAACAGTATTAAGCATAAAGATCCATCTGGACTCTTTTTGTCTTAGGAACTTATCTAAATCCCCCCTTCTGGTTGTGGGTTTGAGTACTTCAATTGTTGAAAATCGGACAACCTCTGCAGCCCCAGCATGATTTGCCCACACATGGCGAGAGATGGGTTTATCACGTTTGTTGCGGATGTCTCCAACGTGTTCTAAGATTCTTGTCTTAAACATCCTCTTTGTCTTTCCTATATATTTTATACCACAGACACAGGTGGCCAGATAGACCATTCCAGTGGTATTGCAATTCGCAAAGTTGCGGATATAGAAGGTTCTATCTTCCGAGCTGTTTTTAAATGTGTTGCCTGGGGAAATAAACTTGCAAGCTTTGCATTTACCACACCTAAAAGTGCCTACTTGCCTGTTGGTCAGCCATGTACTGGTTTCAGGTGGATCTAAATGGCTATTGACCAGTGCGTCCCCTATACTCCGACCTCGTCTGAAAGTGATAGACAGGTTTTCTGGCAATACCTTAGTTAGGTCTGGATCTGTTTTAATTAGAGACCAGTAACGACTCAAAATGTCACGAACCTGTTGTGACTCAGAGTCAAAGGTGCCGATGACTCTAATTGGTCCTTGGGGACTTGTAGTTTTTAATTATGGTTGTAATAGGGAGGACCGTTCTCCGGAGTTGGCCCAATTCCAGGCCTCATGGAGGCATTGACTGGGGTATCCCCTTTCCCTAAAGTGGTGAAATAACTTAGAGGCCTCCCGTGTAAAGGTCTGAGGGTCAGAGCAGTTACGACGTACCCTCAAGAACTGGCCTTTAGGGATACCCTTTTTGAGGGACCTTGGATGAAAGCTCTCCCACCGTAAGAGGCTATTTGTGGAGGTCTTTTTTCGAAATAACGTAGTTTTGATATATAGTTGTTTTCATCTCTCTCGAGGGCTACGTCTAAAAACGTAATTGTATTTCGATGAATTTCTGACGTGAAATAGAGGCCTATGTGACAGGAATTCAGTTTCTCCATGAAGTGTTGGAATTCCCTCTCAGTCCCTGACCACAGAAGCAGGACATCGTCAATAAATCTGGACCACAGAGATATATATTTGGTCCATTCAGTCATGGCTTCAGAGAAAACAATCATGTCTTCCCACCAGCCCAGGAGAAAGTTAGCATAAGTTGGTGCACAGGGGCTACCTATAGCGGTGCCCCTGAGCTGGTGGTACAGACGATCCTCAAATACAAAGTAGTTGTGTGTTAAAACAAAATTCAGGAGTTCCAGAACAAACTGGTTATGGTGACTCATGTTTTTAGATCTGGACTCCAGGAAATACCTCACAGCTAAGAGGCCCTTGTCATGGGGGATTGATGTATAAAGTGCCTCTACGTCAATCGAGGCAAACCAACTATCTGGTTCCATGGTATGCCCTCTAGTCTTTTGAGTAGATCGGTTGTGTCACGGAGATAGGAAGGTAGAGAGGAAACGAAAGGGCGAAGAATGTGATCAATATAGGTCCCAACATGTTGGGTGAGGCTATCGATTCCCGAAACTATGGGGCGTCCTTTTAACGGGATGAACCCCTTATGGACTTTTGGGAGTCCATAAAAAGTTGCTATTTTTGGATTGGTAGGTAGCAGGAATTCAAGTTCTTTTCGATCTATACATTTATTCAAGAGGCCACATGATCGGAGATAAACATGAGCGACCGGCATGTTCAAGCTTAGCATATATAGCTGAGCTTGGTATCCAGGGACGCCACTAGGAGTCATGTGACCTTATACGGCAGTGCGATCATGTGATCGCCAGGGAATCATGTGCCGGACCCACGTCATACCCGGAAGCAGGGTTTAAATAGCGCAGATGGTAAGCATAGGTTGCTGCCTCGTTTCTATCCTGACCGCGGGCACGCCGGGACAGCACATGTCTACATCTGCAGACCGCATTATCCTCTTCCTCATCAGTGGATATATACTGGATTGAGCCACGTGGGAGGCCGCTGCATACACCCGTTGGTGACGCAAGTACAGCTGGCAATACAAGCTTGTTCTCCTATCATAGAGACCAACATACTTTAATGATTTAAATGTAGAGGATATCTATGCTACAAGCCTCAATATATTTATACATCAGCTGTATTGACATCATAGGAGATGGTCACCATATTGGTTACACATCTCTACTGTAAATTTTTGGTCCATAAAGGGTGCAGATGAAATATACTAAATATACTAACCATATGAATGCGCATCCTGGTGCACTATAGTTTCATTTAAATAGTGCTACTAACAGTGGTCTGTACTAATAATCATCCTATCATTATTTGTTGTTGATGATCTGACTATTGAATAGTCCCTATACCTGGTCTCTATAGCTATATAGCTTTGAATTAAATGTCTATTAGTGGTTTTATACATCAGTAACCACTTCATGATGAGAGATTAATCATCGTAGTCTCTCTATACTCCGGTGAAATTTTTGTGGTGTTGGACACTCTGCTATGTTTCATTAATGTTTTTGTCCCCTGAGGAGCCTGAAACCAACGAGGCGAAACGCGTTGGCACAGGGTGGTCAGGAGTGTCTATGTGACACATGACTTGTATATGTACTGCATCACTTTAGACAAATTTTCTTGCACTATATGTTAATGGATGGTCCTTTGCCACCTCACGGGGGGGCTATTTATGCATGTTGTTTGTTATTTTTTTGATACTTATAGTAGCCTAGGTCTCATAGTAGGGACAGCATTATTGTGCTGTATCCAATACCCGTATCAGGGCCTTCCAGGGATTAATAGGAGGTACGAGACACGGGATCGCCCCTATCGGGGCGGCTATTCCATTTGCAGGCAGGGCAACATTAATAAGGCTAGCATCAGGGTTATTGCCCCAATAGCCTATTGAACAAATATTTGGCTGCCTTTCCTGCAAACATAGGCTAGTGGAATACCTTTTCCACATTTAGGTTTTTTGATTTATTTTGGCATTTATTATTTATTTTTGTATCATAAGGGTCCAATGGCTTTTTTAACAATGATTTATTAAAAGTTATGTCTTAGAATTAATGTTAATTCTGTGAAGTTGTTTATAACTGACCATATTCTACTATATTCCCTTGAACGGGGTTATGTTGACTTGTTTTGGATACATATTAACCATATATGGAGTAACAACTTGAAGTATATTTACTCCAACTCCAACCACTATTGCTGCTACTAACTACTACTGCCAACACTGCTACGTATCAATTAAACCACTGTTATTCTTACCTCTGCTATTAATAACTATCACTGCCAATATTACTAATATGAACTGCTACTATCAGTTAACATACTAATTGAGCCTCAACTGTTTTTGAACTGTGACTATACATTAAGGACTCACTGTTAACTAACCATTACTAACTATTCTTTGAACCGCTGCTATTTCAACTGCTGCTATATTTTTGTATTGCTGCTATATTTTTGAATTTCTGCTATCCCACTGAGGACTTGACATACGAATCTATGGTCACTGGCTAACCAATACTATCTTTTGAACCGCTGCTATTTCAAATGCTGCTATATTTTTGAACTGCTGCTATCTCACTGAGGACTCGACACATAAGTCCATGGTCACTGGCGAAATAGAAATACCAGAGGATATTACTAACTACAACAAATACATTAGCGTCAACAGTCGTTTATTTGGGATTTAAATCAATTATTTTACTTTAGTTTATTGTATATTTTATATGTAATTTTAGAGTGAATAAATATGTGTTTATTGACCTATATGCAACCAGATGGTGAGTGCCTACTCCTTTTTGACCTACATTTCAATATTTTTTTGTGATTGGGTGAATCACTTTTTGAGTAAGAGCACCTTTTCTGGTGCCACATAGAGGGTGAGCCACTATAATATTTAAAATACTACTTCTTAGTTCGGGCCCTGCAGCTACACCCCTAATCAGGGGTCTGCCAAGATAACCCCCTTAGGATTAGCCCAAAGTCAAACCAGTTGATTTAACAGCCACTGCAATTAACAGAATCATTCCAAGAATGGATTGATCTTTTCTAATCTCAAGAAATTTAGGTTAATCTGCATAAAACTTTCTGCCTAAAAATATTGATATGGGACATGATATAGTTGCTTACTAACAACAGGACTAGAGCCTAGACGCCAGACACGTTTTCTACATCCCTGGAATTGTGTGGTGTGGTTTAAAGGGATAATCCTATTGTAACGGACCGTTCAGCACACAGCTCCATTCAGACGATATCCTCCTTTCAATGCACAGGCAGCTACTGCAAGCACCAGTCTGCCGAACTGCAAACTACGGAACAGGAAAAGCATACAATCGGCTTACACTCCTGGCAATCAGCATACAATCCAATTCCCCCAAGAACGAGACGACACTTCGTTTTGAGGTCAAGCAGAACTGACTGTCCTGGGGCATACAGCCTCTTTTATTCACAATCCACAAACATAGTACTGCCCACAGGGTTTTGAAATACAACCAATTAATATATTACAACACATACAATGTAAGTACAGCAGCAAATCGGACACAATGGCACAATGGGACAATAGAAACACACCCAGCATATTCCTCCCCTCTGTCTAGGAGATAATTGAGTCAATTTCTGTATCTACACAACTATCTCCTAAGCTGAAAAGTTACACTTCTTATAAATTGTTACAACTTTGTGAGTTTACATTGTACATACATATACCTTATCTCAATTTAACCAGTATAACTTGGGGACAAACCTATCCAAAATTCACTTGAATAGGTTCAGGGGTTTAAAAGTTAGTAAAAGTATCTTAAAGGGCCGTAATCCTGGGGCAGGAGGCTGGCAAACAGCCCCCTCCAAAACACTGTGGCGAAATGGCTTTCGCCACATATCTTCCCATTCGGGGGGAGACTAACCAGGTAGCTGACCTTCTGTCGGTCAGTGCCTGAGTTAGTCGAGTCACCCACCCACAGTAAATTACAATCAACCCCCAACACTTGGTTACTGCACCCGGGGAATTTTGTAGCTTGTTTCCGTCCCATGGCTTCACCATGGCTGTGTTGGGCACTGGTCTCTTGGCTTTGTGGGTCGCTGAGTGAGCAGAGACCGGCGGTACTCTGCCCTGGTGCCAACGCTTCAGCTGGGGGGACCTGCAGATAGGCAAGTCTGGGACAAGGGGACAAAGGAGGGCAGAGGCAAACTGTGCTCTGCCCAGTTGCCAGCTCTTCCGCTGGAGCAACCGGGGTATAGTTCTGCCCGGTGACAAAGGGAAAGTTAGGGCAGAGGCCAGCGGCGCTCTGCCCAGATGCCAACTCTTCTGCTGGGAGGGGGTCAGTGGAAGCTAATGGCTCCTCTACTGACCTCAGTACCTTGGTAGGGGTTAGCTGTGGAGGGTAAGGATCGCTTACCTCCTCCTCCTGGTACTCACACTGCCGCTGGAGATCTGGGCCGACTGCCCAGCATCCCTGTAGGGCCGGTAGAGAGACTTCGGTCCCATCTCCCCCTGCCTGCTAGGAGTCCTCCCAGGACTAGTCTATGAGGTCCGTGACCTCCGGTACTTCTGGTTCCTGTTGGGGGAGAGGAACGACTGTCTCTTCTCCTAAGGGTACACACTGCCGCTGGAGAGAGAGACTGGTTGTCTCTGCTCCCAATACAATACTCGGCTGTTGGGGAGGAATGACGGCACCTTCAGCTCCCTGTAACTCACACTGCCTCTGGGGAGCAAGGACGGCACCTTCAGCTCCCGGGAACTTGCTCGGCCGCTGGGGTATCTCCCTCCTGTCTACCGCTGCCATGGCCTGCAGGTACTCTCTGATCCTCCACTTCACCATCTGTACGAGGTTTTCTGCGGGGTTGGGTCCCAAGAGAGACAGCACCCCATTAACCTCGCTATCAAACTTCTCCTGAGTGTAGCAGGGCTCCATGCTTGCTCTGCTTATTTTGGTTCCTTTGTAGATAGGGGCGCTGTACGGGTACTAGCGTTGGCCTCAATTTGTAATCCAGGAACTGGTGTTGCCTTGTAGCTGTCCTTCTGGGCCGTGAGAATGATCCCGTCGCTTGCCACCAATTGTAACGGACCGTTCAGCACACAGCTCCGTTCAGACAATATCCTCCTTTCAATGCACAGGCAGCTACTGCAAGCACCAGTCTGCCGAACTGCAAACTACACGAACACTGGAAACCGCGGAACAGGAAAAGCATTCAATCGGCTTACACTCCTGGCAATCAGCATACAATCCAATTCCCCCAAGAACGAGACGATACTTCGTTTTGAGGTCAAGCAGAACTGACTGTCCTGGGGCATACAGCCTCTTTTATTCACAATCCACAAACATAGTACTGCCCACAGGGTTTTGAAATACAACCAATCAATATATTACAACACATACAATGTAAGTACAGCAGCAAATCGGACACAATGGGACAATGGCACAATGGGACAATAGAAACACACCCAGCATATTCCTCCACTCTGTCTAGGAGATAATTGAGTCAATTTCTGTATCTACACAACTATCTACTAAGCTGAAAAGTTACACTTATAAATTGTTACAACTTTGTGAGTTTACATTGTACATACATATAACTTATCTCAATTTAACCAGTATAACTTGGGATGAAACACCAAAGAAAAAAGGCCAGCACAGAAATGAATATATAATTAATCTTTATTATGGTCTCAAACCGGGACCGGAGGTAAAAATACAGATAAAATACAATACTATGATGGATGGGAGACACACAGGAAGAAAAAGACCAACACCACTGGTAATGAGCATATAAATAAAATATATATATGTCAATAAGATATCAAAGCAAATGGAATCATATAAATATACATAGTGTATAGATGAATAAAAAAAAGCCAGATATCTAAAAAACAGGCAAAGTCATGGATAATACAAACGGATGAAAAATCCAAAAAACAGTACAGGGATAGATAAAGACACACCTTGTCCCCTGAAGAAGCTAACGCGAAACGTGCGTTGGGGCTATCCAGTTCACCACTCAGGTATTATATGTCATTAGTCTTTATACGGATGTTTCACTAATCTGATCCATGTACTTGCATTTTGGCACTTTGCACTTTATCTATCCCTGTACTGTTTTTTGGATTTTTCATCCGTTTGTATTATCCATGACTTTGCCTGTTTTTTAGATATCTGGCTTTTTTTTATTCATCTATACACTATGTATATTTATATGATTCCATTTGCTTTGATATCTTATTGACATATATATATTTTATTTATATGCTCATTACCAGTGGTGTTGGTCTTTTTCTTCCTGTGTGTCTCCCATCCATCATAGTATTGTATTTTATCTGTATTTTTACCTCCGGTCCCGGTTTGAGACCATAATAAAGATTAATTATATATTCATTTCTGTGCTGGCCTTTTTTCTTTGGTGTTTCATCTTACGTGCAGGCTTGGCACGAGTACTCACTTTTGTGATTTATATATTGGTGTATACAGTATAACTTGGGGACAAACCTATCCAAAATTCACTTGAATAGGTTCAGGGGTTTAAAGGTTAGTAAAAGTATCTTAAAGGGCCGTAATCCTGGGGCAGGAGGCTGGCAAACAGCCCCCTCCAAAACACCGTGGTGAAGTGGCTTTCGCCACACCTATATTCTACAGTTTTAAAACCAGCACCTGGATCTGAATACTTTTCTAGTTGCATGTAATTAAAAATTTTGTACAACCGCTGAGTTATTCAATAAAATGTATCTGTATAGCGCCACCTGCTGTTTGTTCTTTTTTCTTATTTCTTTGACCTGCTCACTGAGATGGCCGCACATGCTCAGTTTCATCCTTCAACTGCCTCTCGAGCTGTGATAGGCCCCTTTCACACGGGCGAGTATTCCGCGCGGATGCGATGCGTGAGTTCAACGCATTGCACCCGCACTGAATACCGACCCATTAATTTCTATGGGGCTGTTCACATGAGCGGTGATTTTCACGCATCACTTGTGCGTTGCATGAAAATCGCAGCATGTTCTATATTCTGCGTTTTTCACGCAACGCAGGCCCCATAGAAGTGAATGGGGTTGCGTGAAAATCGCAAGCAAGTGCGGATGAGGTGCGATTTTCACGCACGGTTGCTAGGAGTCGATCGGGATGGAGACCCGATCATTATTATTTTCCCTTATAACATGGTTATAAGGGAAAATAATAGCATTCTGAATACAGAATGCATAGTAAAATATCGCTGGAGGGGTTAAAAAAACTTGATCGCGTAGCCCGGCATCTCCTTCTGTCTTCATCTGATCTCTGTGCAGCAATAGGACCTGTGGTGACGTCACTTCGGTCATCACATGATCCATCACATGATCTTTTACCATGGTGATGGATCATGTGATGACCGGAATGACGTCACCACAGGTCCTGTTGCTGCACAGAGATCAGATGAAGACAGAAGGAGATGCCGGGCTACGCGATCAAGTGGACTAAGGTGAGTTAAATTTTTATTTTATTTTTTTAACCCCTCCAGCGATGTTTTACTATGCATTCTGTATTCAGAATGCTATTATTTTCCCTTATAACCATGTTATAAGGTAAAATAATACAATCTACAGAACACCGATCCCAAGCCCGAACTTCTGTGAAGAAGTTCGGGTTTGGGTACCAAACATGCGCGATTTTTCTCACGCGAGTGCAAAACGCATTACAATGTTTTGCACTCGCGCGGAAAAATCGTGGGTGTTCCCGTAACGCACCCGCACATTTTCCCGCAACGCCCGTCTGAAAGAGGCCATAGGGAGTGAGCTGCAGCAGAAAAGACACACCCCTTGAGCTGTCAGCAATAAATGGGGAGATCTCTGGATCCATGTGAGGTACAGGGCTGGTTCTAGCTTTATTAGACAGATATTGTCATGTACTATGATGTCTTCAAGGGTGATTTCCACTGGTCAATTGTCAGGCTGTTAATCGGGAAAGAACATTAGTACAAACACATGTTCCGAATAATCTGCCTATGTAAAGGTGCCGCAGATCATTCATTGGGTGAATTGATTGTTTACGT
The DNA here is from genome assembly GCF_905171765.1 of Bufo bufo. NCBI lineage: Eukaryota > Metazoa > Chordata > Amphibia > Anura > Bufonidae > Bufo > Bufo bufo. The sequence goes on along the minus strand of NC_053390.1, from coordinate 529,428,143 downwards.
AGCACATTAAATGATTGCAGTAAAATGCAGTAGCCATTGCTCGTCCCCATTCAGTGGAGGTGATTGCTGCATGTAAAAAACAAAAACTTTTTTTTAGAATTTTTGGTGATTTTTGTTTTTAATTTTATATGTCCTAAAATCAGGCAATTTACACATTGGCCACTAGGCCTAAAATATGTCAAAACATTATTTTCTTTGAGAACAGCCACATGGGCTACAGACACAATGAACATAAGATATGGAAAAAATATAAATATATAAGATAAAAGAAAGGGCTGTAAGGGTTGTATGAGCTCAAATTCCTAAACCCAGTGGACCTTTTTAACATCTGAATATGGATTTTACAGATATGAGAGAAAAAATACAAAAAATCTATATATACTTGGGGTGGTATGTCGATATTCTAGGTGGATTGAGGCATTCCTGTGTGTAAAAGCAGAAGCGGAAAACAGTAGCTAGACATCTAATTATAGGTGGGCCCATTTTTTCAAATAAAATAATCACACACGTGTGCAAGCAATTAGATATAACACAAACCAATGCTTTTTTCAATTGGTCTTTATTAAAAATTGTGAGTCCTTTTCTCTGTACAGCTTTCTCTAGGAGCATGCTGTCTGTTTTCACTTGGTTCCATCAAAAATCTCTGCTGATGGCTCCTTATCACTGATCTGGTAAACACTCATTATAGCTCAATTCTTATGTTATTCATGAGAATGTGGCTTAAATAAGTGTTTATGTTTTAGTAATTTAGAGATAAGGGGTTTTCGATGACCAGCAGAAGCTGAAAGTAGGATTTACAAAGCTAGACAAACAGTTTACCCTTTGTGACAGAACGGCTGAATATTTTTAATAAAGACCCACCAAAAAATTTTTTTTTAGCCCAACATGAGTAAAATGCTATTAAAAAATTGTCCCGAAGGTGTACATAGCCTTTAATGTAAAGTTAGGTAAATTATGTCAGACAATTAGGAAAAATTGGCTATATTTCTTGCCTCTTGCTTATGTCTTTCAGAATCATAAGGGGCTAGGATCATCATCTTACTCCCCATGAGCTAGTGACAGGAAGACCCATGATGTCCCCTCAATTGACACAGGTATGATAATTGTTAAGCAGAATAAATTCAAACATATCTGAGGGAATTAACCAAAGCTACTAGATTTTGTTTTCAACAGGTGACCGTGAAACAGCCATCCAAGCAAAAGGAACCACTGCCAGTGAACCCACACAAGTTTATACTTGCAACCAGAAAAGTGGGTGGAAGCAGCCAAGGTTTCTGGACCCTTCTAAAGTAATCTTTGCGATGCCAACAGTGAAAGAGAGATCAGTATCGATTTATCTAACCCACTGCAGAAAAGTTCCAAAATACAGAGGGGGCACATCCTCTCACATTGTTATATGATATACAATAAGTATATACACTGACGTGCAAAAGGGTAAAAAAAAATGGAACTTTTGACTTTCAGGCTCCATATCTCACCATCCACTAGAGCTTCGAATGTGAGACTACCATCATTTTATAGACAATCATCTTGGCTATATCATACATAAATTGGACTTGTAACTATTTAGCATATGATAAGTCATGCAGATTCGTGTAACTGCATTGTTACTGTTTTGCTCCTAAAATTCTAAATTTAAATTTTTATTATTGTTAGTATTTTGTAAATCCACCTTTGGCTTTTAACACTGCCTGAATCCTTCTGGGCATGCTCTCGATCAGATTCAAGCATGTTGACGACTAAAATCTGTTCCCAGGTCTTTTCTACACATTCCCAATGTTGGTGCATACTGCCGACTCACTTGGGTACGATTACAGCTTTTTCTTCAACTCTACCCACGTGTTCAATTGCGTTGAGGTCTGGGGACTGTGGGGGCCAATCCAGCACCTCTACTTCATTGTCATTGCATCATTTCTTCGCCAATCTCGTTGTATGCTTAGGGTCGTTGTCCTGTTGGAACACTATGTCGTCCTTTTCATACCCATAGTACTCGAGTGTAGGAAGTAACTCGTCTTGTAGGATACTCGCATATAGCTCCGCATTGAGACCACCATCGATCCTGGTCAAATATCCAACGCTTTTGGTTGTGAAACAACCCATCATCAGGCTTCCTCCACCGAACTTGACAGTTCCTTCAATATCTCTATCCGTTAGCACCCTTTTCCCTTGTGTCTTCCATACCCATTTGCACCCATCAGAGCCTAGTCTATTCACTTTCATCTTATCGCTCCAAATTACCCATTTCCAATCTTCTACTGTTCACACTTTTTTGCAAACTCGATCTGAGACTTCTTATGATAATATTGGAGTCGAGGCTTCTTCACCTTTTTTAGGACTACCATTTCAGACTTGTGTAATGCGTGTCGCATTTTGCTTGTATGGACGTCTGTGATCTCACTAATACGAAGTATACTAGCCACCATCACTACCATGTTTGTCGCTCCAGAACTGATAGACCTTGTGATTAGCCTACTTCTTGACTCTGATATTTTGCATGGATGTCCACCTCTTGGCTTTGGAATGGACGGACTTCATTATGTATTCTTCCAACTGTCCTGGCACTCATATGATGCAGTTTGACAATTTTCTTGGCCGAGATACCGCTATCGATGAGCTGAATGATGTTGTTTCTCTTTTCTTGGGAAATCTTTTTTTTTCCATAGCTGCTCCTGGATTCAAACCAGTGACCTTTCACTTGGGAATCAACCTAATAACACACTGAACTATTAGGGAATGTGAGAACAGGTTGTAATTTATAGTATACAAGAAGAAAAAGATTGTTTCACCACCAGGAGCAAAACAGTAACATGACAAGAATCTACATAACTAATCATATGCTAAATAGTTGCAAGTCCAATTCATGTATGAGATAGCAAAGATGATTGTCTATAAAATGATGGTAGTGTCACGTTTAAAGCTGTAGTGGATGGTGAGATATGGAGCCTGAAAGTCAAAAGTTCAAAACATTGTTACCCTTTTGCTCATTAGTGTATGTAAATTTGGTTTATTTTTTATAATCGTGGTAGGTTACCAGTGTTATTGATTTATAACAATGTCTATTACAACAACTTTATTCTCGGCTTTAGGTGTATGTACAGATACAACATCGCTAGCGCTCCCTTCAGAATCGCGGGAACGCAAAGCGATTTCCAATTCAATGAGCAAACCCGAATCGCGTAAATAGCCATTGAGAAAAATCAGGGTGCAATGTTGGTTTGTGAACACCAGATGGCGCATGGAACTACAGTCAGTTACTTAGTTGATGTGCGCTATACTGTAAATATCAAAGTATCGCTGTGGAGATACTGTAGAAGTACTGTAGGTGTCAAGACTTAAGATGTCCGGCTGCCAGGATTATATGTATCTTCTAAATGAGGATGGCAGCTGCCATGTGGAGATTAATTTTAAGGGCATGAATTCAATGAATGCCGGTGCACAGAGTGAACCTGCAGCGGTGGTGGGGTGCCGCACATACCGGACTTCATCTTCCTCCTCTTACTATATACATGTGCTCTGTATATATGTGTGTGTATATATATATATATATATATATATACACACACACACACACATACACACTCACATAAATAATTATTAGGAACATCATACCAATACGGTGTTGGATCCCCTTTTGCCTTCAGAACTGCCTTAATTCTACATGGCATTGATTCAACAAGGTGCTGATAGCATTCTTTAGAAATGTTGGCCCATATTGATAGGATAGCATCTTGCAGTTGATGGAGATTTGAGGGATGCACATCCAGGGCACAAAGCTCCCGTTCCACCACATCCCAAAGATGCTATATTGGGTTAAGATCTGGTGACTGTGGGGGTCATTTTAGTACAGTGAACTCATTGTCATGTTCAAGAAACCAATTTGAAATGATTCGAGCTTTGTGACATGGTGCATTATCCTGCTGGAAGTAGCCATCAGAGGATGGATACATGTTCTCATTCTGTTTACGCCAAATTCGGACTCTACCATTTGAATGTCTCAACAGAAATCGAGACTCATCAGACCAGGCAACATTTTTCCAGTCTTCAACAGTCCAATTTTGGTGAGCTCGTGCAAATTGTAGCCTCTTTTTCCTATTTGTAGTGGAGATGAGTGGTACCCGGTGGGGTCTTCTGCTGTTGTAGCCCATCCGCCTCAAGGTTGTGCGTGTTGTGGCTTCACAAATGCTTTGCTGCATACCTCGGTTGTAACGAGTGGTTATTTTAGTCAACGTTACTCTTCTATCAGCTTGAATCAGTCGGCCCATTCTCCTCTGACCTCTAGCATCCACAAGGCATTTTTGCCCACAGGACTGCCGCATACTGGATGTTTTTCCCTTTTCACACCATTCTTTGTAAACCCTAGAAATGGTTGTGCATGAAAATCCCAGTAACTGAGCAGATTGTGAAATACTCAGACCAGCCCGTCTGGCACCAACAACCATGCCACGCTCAAAATTGCTTAAATCGCCTTTCTTTCTAGGGATGTCCCGATACCGATACCAGTATCGGTATCGGGACCGATACCGGACATTTGCACGAGTACATGTACTTGTGCAAATGTCCCCGATACCACTGCCGATACCTGTGCGCCGCTTCTAAATGTGTCTGTGTCCGTCCGCGGCCTGCATCTCGCACAGCAAATACAGCTTCTTCTTGCTCCCAGTCTCCGCCCCTCGCCCTGATTACCAGCGGCCTCTGCTATCCCCGGCTCCACGTATGTTTAAGACTCCGCCCACAGCCATCCGACGTGACCATTTCTGCATGTGGTGTTAGGAGGTTGCCTGGAAAGAGACTTTTCCCGCGGCTGCTCTGATTCACACTTTCCGCAGCGGCCGTCCCCGGCCCCTCCCCCCATGTTCCCGATGACTCCACACAGACATCTGATCTCCGAATCGGAGCCCAGGAGCAAGCCAGCCGCGGGAAAAGCCTCTCCAGAGTCCAGAGTCCACCCTCCGGCCTCCTGAAACAGAGTTCGCCTGCCAGTAGTTTTAAAAGTTATAGGAACCGACCCTAGTAAGTGTATAAAGCTTAGTTAGAAGATTATAACCAGCCCAAGTGGTCACAGACAGAAAGAAATAAAGGTGTTGTGTCTGTCTTCTATGGCCCTGGTCCTTCCTGCCTGCAAGCTGCACATTGATCTCTAAAAGCAGGCATTAGGGCAAGAAGAAATATACATTACTGTATGATGGCCACAAGACTATTATACTGAGGAGGGGGGGGCTTCAAAAATTGTTGTCCTGACTCCTTACAGTAGCGTCTACTTGTGGCCCCCATACAGTATAACGTCTCCTTGTGGCTGCCCCCATATAGTATAACGTCTCCTTGTGGCTGCCCCCATACAGTATAACGTCTCCTTGTAGCTTCCCCTATACAGTATAACATCTCCTTGTAGCTGCCCCCATACAGTATAACATCTCCTTGTGGCCCACATACAGTATAATGTCTCCTTGTGGCTGCCCCCATATAGTATAACGTCTCCTTGTGGCTGCCCCCCATACAGTATAACGTCTCCTTGTGGCTGCCCCCATACAGTATAACGTCTCCTTGTGGCTGCCCCCATACAGTATAACGTCTCCTTGTGGCTGCCCCCATACAGTATAACGTCTCCTTGTGGATGCCCCCATACAGTATAATGTCTCCTTGTGGATGCCCCCATACAGTATAACGTCTCCTTGTGGCTGCCCCCATACAGTATAACGTCTCCTTGTGGCTGCCCCCATACAGTATAACGTCTCCTTGTGGATGCCCCCATACAGTATAACGTCTCCTTGTGGCTGCCCCCATACAGTATAACGTCTCCTTGTGATTGTGAGGCTGCAAACCAACACCATACAGGGGCAATGCTCAACCTACTATGATATAGATGTATGTATTGGTAATAATTTATTAGTATCTCCATTTCAGTTTTTTATTTCTATTAACATTCTATTTTTATTATTTTTAATTTCATTTTTTACATGTATTTTTGATAATAAAAACATAGCTGGAATCAATGTGGAAAAAGCACACTAATGGAGAAAGAAATTTTCCCAATATTCTAAGTAGAAATAATGGAATTCATTTGTAAAAATCAACTCGTCTCGTCAAGCAGAGTTCTGCACCTGCGACAGGGTATCCCCAAAGCTGAGGATGCTTCCCCTGCCGCTTGATTGAGAAGTCCAAACATCTCAATGACAATGTGAATCTCGTACCTATGCTGCTGTTCCAAGTAGTGGTGCAAGTACTGAGGCTCTGCTTCTACTAATGGAGCAGCGACTTTGCATGTGCCAGTAGCGGCACCTGCTCTGCACCCGTGCTGCTTCTCAGTGCGAGATTGTCATGCCCGGCTTAGCCCGGCTGAGATGTCCGGGCCTGTCAATGAAATGGCAAGGGTAGTGTCCTTAGTTTAGGGACACCCCGTAACAGGTGCAGAATTCTGCTTGATGAAACAAATCAATTCTTATGAATAAATTCGCTCATCTCTAGTCCAAAGCAGAACCCAAATTTGGCCAGATTTGATAGAAGACTTAATTTTTTCCCTGTCACTATGTCCAATATAGTGATATGAATAGAAATCTGTCTCGCCATCTAAAGTCAAGTGACATATACTGGCCTTAGGGCACCATGGACCTGATGACAGATTCTTTAATCTTGCTCCAGAGATAGTTGAGAGTGAGCTTATGGAATGTCCTCTTAAACACAATAGTCATGTCTGTAACCATCTTTGGAATTTTCGAAAGTACGAATAATGTATGCATTATTCATCACCTCAACGAATCAACACTGCACCAGCACCACTCCTCTGCAACAGGATTAACCCTTAATAACAATCCAGAATTTCCCGGACAGTCACACAGCCTTTCTGTGGTGCTCGCCTCCAAAATCAAACATTTATCTTCCATAGAATACATAAAGCTGCACTCGCTGGTCCTGTTTCGACAGCTTTATTCAATCTATGCCAAATTACAGATAAACATGGGGAGACAAAAAATAATCATTGTTTCACGTTATGTGACGCTTCTTCGGGGCTGACATCACATTAAAGGGGTTCTGCACTTTCATTTAACTGATGATCTATCCTCTGGACACCCGGGACCCCCGCCGATCAGCTGTTTGAGAAGGCAGCGGCCCTCCAGCAGCGCCGCGGCCTTCTCAACTAGCGCGGGCGCGGCAAAGCTCCATTCAAGTGAATAGAGCTTAGCCGCGCCCACGCTAGTTGATACTAGTCGTGACGTCAGTGGGCCGGCGGCCCGGTGGTAAACAGTGAGAAGGCCGCGGCGCTGCTGGAGCGCCGCTGCCTTCTCAAACAGCTGATCGGCGGGGGTCCCGGGTGTCGGACCCCCGCCGATCAGAAGCTGATGATCTATCCAGAGGATAGATCATCAGTTAAATGAAAGTGCAGAACCCCTTTAAAGATCCCCTGAGGAACATCATGTGAAACGGCCAGGCCAACAATTTTTTGTCCTGCCTTGTTTATCTGTAATAACGGAACACCGCAACCATGGCAATGTTTTAACATAACGGGTAAGGCTACAATGTGCTTTTCTATGTAACTGATTGCATTCACATAGTTGAAAATACCATACCAAATGTTACTAAGTATCGTGACCGCACAAAGAAGGATCCGTACTGTCTAACAACAAATGTGAACTGAGAGCAAGGCAGGTGATTTGACTCTGCCACCAGAAAAGACTGTGTACGCAGAAGTCAAGATTAAGAAAATTGCATTTACTATAAATTAATAAAAGCAGGTTAACAGTGAAGTTACAGAGGTAAAGACGAGCAAAATCTTCAAAACAGTATAAACAATACAAGTTAAACACTGCAACAATTTTCACCTTTGTTGTGTCCGTATTCGCAGTGCGGACACTAAGAAATAATAGTCCCAGAAACTGTTCCTAACTGACCCTAACTTTCAAGCGGGTGCGCACCCCCCTTATCCCAGTGGTCCAAGTGGACCGCTTACAGTTTGTGGAAGTGCACGGTGGGGCCCAATGTCGTCCTTTTCCTTTAACCAGCGCAGGATCCGCAACAAAGAAGTCCTCCTCAGCAGGCCGGAAAACCAGTTGAATATAATCCAGGATTATTACAGTTACTGTCCGGTACCTCGACAGCACTGTGAGTCTCTTTACTGTTTGGGGCAATCCACACACGTCTTACTGTAATGACCGGCGTCACGCACAGGGAAAAGGGGGTCTCATATAATGCAAGCGCATCCTTAACCCTTTCGGATAACCCAGAGCAGAACTGACTCCTGAGAGCCGGGTCGTTCCATTGGGTATCCGTAGCCCACCTACGGAAGTCAGAGCAATACTCCTCTACCGGCCGCTCTCCTTGTAGGAGTCTCCGTAATCTTGATTCAGCCAGTGTGACTCGGTCAGGGTCGTCATATATGAGACCCAAGGCCCCGAAAAACTCATCCACTGACCGAAGAGCCTGGGAATCAGTAGGTAAAGAGAACGCCCAGGACTGCGGGTCCCCCTGCAGCAGGGAAATAACAACCCCCACCCGCTGTTCTTCATTACCAGAGGAGTAAGGGCGCAGTTTAAAATATAATTTACAGGCCTCACGGAATGTCAAAAACTTGTCCCTTCCCCCAGAAAATCTGTCAGGGAGAGGGACCTTGGGTTCCGCAACAACCTGGTTACCAGTAGCAACCGCTGGGCTTGCGGTCAGTTGTAATTGCTGCTGTTGCTGGAGGACCGACGCCTTTAATCCTGCCACCTCCAAAGACAGGCCATGAAACTGTTTGGACAGAGCAGCAATTTGATCCATACTGGACTGATTCTAAGTAGGTAAAAAAAAAATATTTATTTTTTTACCTACACAAAATAAGGGCCAGATATAATGTAATGACCGGCGACACGCACAGGGAGGGAAAAGGGAAAGCCCTGCCCAAGGGAGAGGGAAAGGTGGTGACCCATGACTCACCTTGCGGCTGGCACCTGACTGCCCTGATGTCCCTAGACGGGTTCCTCACCCGTGCGGCGATCACGTGCCTAAACCCTGGCTTTCCCTAAATGAGCCCTAGATAGTGAACGGGCCGGTGGGATCGCTAGTCCGCACCACTGACACTAAGAGGGAAACACCAGGGAGAGGACAGACAATACAGACAAACACATACACCCAGGTGGGCGACCACAGCAGACCACAAAGGTCCAACAGGGATCCGGAGGGTAGCGTTCTGGACCAACAACCAGAGAACGCAGCAACACAGCTCCAGAGGGTCAGAATAGATGTCCAGGCAGGAAGCTCTATATCTGGCAACCAGAGAAGTGTAAGAGGGGAATATAAGGAGGTTTGGGAGTGCTGGTAAAGGAACAGCTGAGGAGAAGGAGCTACGGATCCCTGAGTGAGCCAAAAAGGGTTGCAAAGCAAACCCAGAAAGCTACCATAAGGAAACAGCCCTATCTTACATAGAGCGCGCAGCCAACCGCTGCGACTTCCTGACCCCGGGTATAACGGAGTCAGGCGTGGTTCTTGACACCCTCGTGACACTTACACAACACAGAACTTGTTTTCTATCTTGCCAATATGGCGGCAGTTGTAGTTCAAGTCTCTCTTCCTCCTTCTTCCTGCTCACACTGAGGCAGGGTGACATCATAAGGGACGTGTCACTTCAACACTTAGCTGCTGCCTTAAAGAACTAGTATCACAGTAATACACTTTCTCTATGTAAACTCCAATGCAAATTGGTCCTATGCTGCCATCTATTGACCAAACGAATACTGCAGGCATTTTACATTAAATTTTAACACAGTTTACCAGGATAATGAAACTTAGAGACATTACATGACTGTTTCTTACATATTCCCCTCACTTTAAGATTGTCAGTTCCTGCCAATGACTGAATATCCAGAGGGCTGTACTCTTATACGTAGAGTGGTAATGTACCGTTGTATGGCAGGCCAAATAAACTCATCCTGCGCATACCGAACAGGGGGAGTGCCAGCATTTTGTCTAGTGGTGCGTCTGAGAACCACTGGTATACTCTGGGGTGCTGTAGCCATAGGCTGAGAAGGACCAGCAGACTCCGCACCAGAGGGGGCACAGGCTGGGGGCACAGTAGTCACAGGTGGAACATCCTCAGGAGTAGGGATTGGCCAACAATCATCTTCATCATCGTAAGCCCATTCCACACCACCAGTCTCTGACTGTGGGAGCTTGTTGACATTATCAGTTCCATCACAATTTGCTTCTTCAGATTGACACAGGCGCAACATATTTCTGTGAAGTACTCGGACACAATCAGTTCCTTCCTTCTGGACTTCGTACACTGGCCCATTTGCATACTTCCAGGCAACTACACTATACGGCACAGCCTCCCACCTGCTTTCCAATTTTCCTTGAGGCTTCTTGACACGTACCAGCACCAGGTCACCTGGCTGCAATGGTGCCCTTTGCACCGGGGTCTTATCAGGATGAGAATTTTCTTGCAGACGCTGCCGCACCAATCGATGAACTGTCTCAAGTCTCTGCCGATGTGCCCGCACCCAGGAGGCTGGATCTCTTGGAGGGAACCCATCCACATCATTTAACTGTAACTCTCTGACACTTCGCCCAGACCATCCAAAGAGGAGAGTATAAGGAGAATACCCTGTTGTAGAATAGACCTGATTGTTATAGGCCCACACCATCTCAGACAAGAACTGAGGCCACTGTAACTTCTTGTCCTCCTCCAAAGTCCGCACCATCTGAAGCAGAGTTCTATTGAATCGTTCGCAGGCTCCATTTCCTTGGGGATGGTATGGAGTCGTGTGCGACTTCTTTATCCCGTAGATACGTTGAACCTCTTTCATCACATGTCCCTCAAAGCAAGCCCCTTGGTCAGAGTGGATGCATTGTGGACACCCGTACACTCGGATGAAATCTTGGCATAGGGCTCGAGCTGCCGACTCAGCGGTCTGGTCCTTGGTGGCGGTCAACACCGCAAATTTGGTGAAGTGGTCAACCATTACGAGACAGTACTGGTGCCCACTGTTGGATGGGCCCACCATTAGGTAGTCTATCATGACGATCTCCAAAGGTTCCTGGGTCACTATGGTTTGCAGGGGAGCTCTTTGTTCTATCGCTTTATGGATCTCACAAGTTTGACATCTATGACATACTTCTTCGACCATTTGACGGAGGCCTGGGCAGTAAATCAGTCGCTGTAGCCAACAAAATGTCTTCTCATGACCAAAATGTCCATTCTTATTATGAGCCTCAAGAGCCAATGATTGAGCTAGTTCACTAGGCACTACGATTTGGTAACGAATGTCGATTTCAGAAGGTAGATATACCTTTCGGCATAGCACTCCATTTTTTATCTCTAACTTTTCCCACTGACTCAGGACTGATAGCATTTCACGTGTCAGTCGTTCTCTTTCCTCTTTACAGGGCTTCTTGCCTTTCTCAACACACTTGATCATTTTCGCCAGCCCCTCATGGGCCTGCTGTATTTGCACCCATTCCTGTCGTGAGGGGCCAAAGAAAGGAGCCGTTTCGGTCCCTTCCACTGCACACTGCATAGCAATGACCAAGGCTTGTCAAAATCTGCTGTAGTCAGGCACCTCCACATGCTCTAACTCATGATCAACGTCTCCGCTGGGGGCCTGGGTAGTCACCCTAGAAAGTCCATCGGCATTTTGGTTCTCTGTCTTGGACCGATACTTAATGCGGTAATTGAACTTAGACATTCGGGCTATCCACCTCTGCTCCAAAGCCCGAGCTTGGCATTTTCCTGGTGAGCTAATGGGTTGTTATCAGTCAGTACTAAGACTTCAGCTCCGGTCAGATACTCAGAGAATTTCTCAGTCATGGCCCAAACCAGTGCCAACAGTTCTAACTTAAATGAACTATAATTGTCAGGATTTCTCTCAGAATCTCGCAAAGATCGGCTGGCATACGCTATGACACGCTCTTGGCCATCCTGGAACTGAGAAAGCACCGCTCCGAGACCATACAGGCTTGCATCCGTATATAACTGGAAGGGCAAGTGGTAATCAGCATACGCCAAGATTGGGGCCGTTGTCAGAGCATCCTTCAATGCCTGGAAGGTGTGTTCTTGTTCAGGGCCCCATTTCACGGACCGGTTCTTCGGACCCTCGGAGGTGCCTCGTAGGAGAGCATTAAGTGGTGCTGCTACTCTAGCAAAGTCCTTAATAAACCGTCGATAGTAGCCGGCTACTCCCAGGAACGCTCTCACCTCTCGCAGGATAGTCGGTGTCGGCCAATCTTGAACAGCCGCTATCTTGTCCCTCGATGGCCTTACCCCTTCTCCTGATACACAATGACCCAAGTAATCAATTTCAGATTGGAACAACCGACATTTACTGGGTTTCAGTTTGAGCCCATGTTCCTGCAATCGTTGAAATACTTGTCCCAACTGGTGGAGATGGTCCTCAAAGGTTGCAGAGTACACTATAATGTCGTCCAAGTAGATGAGAGTGAACTCAAAGTTGAAGTCACCAAGACATTTCTCCATCAATCGTTGAAACGTTCCAGGTGCATTTGTCAACCCAAAGGGCATCCGGTTAAATTCGTATAGTCCTAGTGCCGAAAGAGACTCCTCAATCCGAGGTAAGGGGTAGGAATCTCGTTTGGTGCAGGTGTTCAACTTTCGATAGTCTACGCAAAACCGAATGGACCCATCTTTCTTCCTTACTAGTACCACTGGAGCTGCCCAGGGACTTTGGCTTTCTTGAATGATCCCACTCTGCAGCATCTGGGTCAACAGTTCTTTCACCTCCTAATACATCTGTGAAGGAATTTGTCGGTAGCGCTCTCTGATTGGAGGGGTGTCTCCTGTGGGAATCTCATGGTAGATCCCTGTTGTACATCCAAAATCTTCAGCATGACGTGCAAAGGTTGTGCGGTTTTCCCATAACAGTTCATCTACCTTCCGGATCTGTTCGAGAGAACACAAAGAAGTCTCTATCTTCATCTGTTCTCAAATTGCACCGCCATTCCATTTAGGGGTGGGGTTCTCGCCTTCCCCCATAGACGCGGTTACGGTCCATTCACCTCGTTCAGCCGGCCTCAACTGCATCAGGGTTTTTTTTCCTCACTTCCTCCGGAGTCACATAGAGGTTAGCCAGCAGCCTTCCTGGGGCTAGGTCTACACTCTGATCCTGGAGGGGTACTCTCCCATTGCGGACTACTGCCAAGGAACGGGCAACTAGTGGATCAACACTTCTTCCGGCTGTCGGCAGTGGTTCTATGAACACAGTTATGCCCTCTAGTTTCCTACAGGTGCCTACAGGCATGGACACTATCATCTCCCGTCTGGGTGGCAATGTAACTTTTGTATGCAGAGGGACCGAAATTCGAGCAAGAGGACACTGTGCATCTGAACTTTTCTGTAAGCCACATGTTCGGACCAGCCGCTGGAAGGCTGTTTGAGTAGGCCGATGGCTAGTGGTTTCTCTCCAATAACTGTGACCTTTCTTTTCAAAGAGAATCTGATCCAATTCTTTTAACACATTCATCCCCAAGATGACAGGGACCTGTACTTCATGTGACTCCTGTACCACCACAATGCCTTTCTTGGCTAGATCTTGGCCACATATACTGACATTCATCCAGGCCACTCCCACCACCGTTACTGGTAACTGATTAGCTGCAACCACTCGTATGAATGTATGGGGATCATATTTCACATGTTGCTGAAAGTACAGTTCGTAACAGTCTCTACTCAGGGTCGTTACTTGGGAACCCGTGTCAATCATCCCGGTAACCGGAATACCTTCCAATTCCATCTGTATGATGGGACTTGCAGCGATCAGGTCCTCTTCAGGGCATTCTCCCCTCATAGTCTCCTTCTCAGTTTCCCCTACTGCCCGCCCTACTGCAGCAGGGGATTTCAGTTTAACGGCGGTCTCTCATAAACTTGTCGCTGCTCTGGACATCTAGCAGCAATGTGGCCCACGCGTCCACACTCCCAGCAGCGTATCTCCCGTCGCTCTGGCCATCGGTTTGGGCCCCTTCGGTAAGCCCCATCGGTCACTCCTGAGAGTTGTACTACATTATTGGGACCCCTTCGGTAGGTCCTATCCTCATCCCTCCAGCGGGGTTGTGGGTGATTCTGACCTTTTTGGTGTGAACGGCCCACCCCTTCGTCTCTAGTTTTATGGAGGCCTGCAATTCTCATAGAATTCTCATTACAAATGGTTTATAGGTGTTCCATTTGCTCTTGCAATTTCTGCATTACTGTAAGTATCTCTTTAACTGTCCCTTTTTCCACTGTTTCTGGGCCAGAGCTAGCCCCCTGCAACAATGTGACTCCAACTGCGGTCTGAGGATTCTGAACCATACTATTGGCACGTGAGATGGCCTCTACCTGTACGTCATGAAATTTAGCATCAGTCTCCCGTCGTATAAAGTCTTGCATAGCAACAAACTGCCATCACGGATCCCCAGAATAAACTGGTCACGGAGTGTCCGGTCAGGGTTACAGAAGGCTGGTGAGCCCCCTCTTTCCTTCCCTTGAATATCTCGGAGCAGTTCTTGTAGGGCATTTGCATACTGAGGGAGACTTTCATTCTCCTTTTGTACCCTCTGGAAGAACCGTGCCTGCAGGGACCCCAGCAATGCGGTTTCTCCATAGATAGTTTCTAGAATCTGGACAACTTGCTCAAATGTCTGTCTTTGTTCAAATGGCCGCAATATCACTGTAGTCTTAGCATCTCCTTGTAACGTCAATATGGCTAGCTCTACTAGTACTTCTGGTGCGGTCTGGTACATGCGCTGTACCATTCGTATCTGCTCTGCCCACACACTCAAAGACATATTATTGCCATCAAACTTTGCTAACAGACTCATTACAGCCCCTGCTGGCATTCTTCCTCCAGCACCATCCCTCCTAACGGGTGCGTCGCCGTCCATTCTGGTAGGCGGATCCTGCCGAACTACGCCAATTTGTGAAAAGAGAGCAAGGCAGGTGATTTGACTCCGCCACCCAAAATCCACCAATCAACACATAAATCAGGCTAGAGTTGGCATTAATCTGCACCTCAGTATCCAAGTACCAGAGGTGAGGAACATGGGGGTATTTTATGGATTCTAAGACATTAGTTGTTAACAAATATGAACAAGGCAATTAACCTTAATTGCCTGTGAACTTGTCTCTGGCTCACATGACCGTGGGAAAATTACTCTCATTCACTGGCAAAGCTGTATTTTTTTGAATGAAACCTATTATGCATTAATAAATGAGTCATTTTTATACATAGTTCCGCCTGGCCACAGATTTGAGTGCCGGTCCACTTACTCATTTATAATATTTGTGCATTGAAACCATAGGATATCATAAGAATAACAGCGTAGGCATGAGGGCAGCCAGTTAGTTTGCAGAGGAGTATCAGGCATAGTGGATTGTGTAGTGTAATTACTTACTTTAGGTAAACACTGCCATCTACTGGGGTTGTGGTGTATTGCAGTTACAGTGGTTGTTTCTTTCATAGCGAAGGATGAGAACTCGCGCTTCAGCAGTAACGTTATGCAGAAAAAAGGAGCGCTAGCGATGACACAGCTGTAGATTTACCAATATTCATACGTATCGTAGAAGTATTGTGGACCCTAATAGTATTACTGTTGAATTAACCAATAGTAATCATTTTGAAGAGCATTTGTGGTATGGACATATGAAACATATGATCCGCACTTCCGTTCCGCAAAAAAATAGAACATGTCGGACAAGAAAAGGGATTTTCTATGAGAGTGCCGGCGATGTGCGGTCCGCAAAATGCGGAACGCACATTGCCGGTGTCCGTGTTTTGCGGATCCGCAATTTGCACATCCGCAAAACACATACAGACGTGTGAATGGACCCTTAGGCTTGTTGTTATTTTCATGCTGCAAAAGACTATTCTTAAAAGTCACTACCCCCTTTGAGCATTTTTTTTTGTGTGCTGAAAGTGTTAATGCTCCTGGCTGCCATAATAAACCTTACTCTTCCTAAAGATTGCATTTCTTGAGAGTGATATATTCTACAACAAGATTGCTATGCCAGTTTTTGGAATAAAAAATTTGCTATTCTTTTTGCAACTTTTTCAACGCCTGCGTGACAATATTTGGTCACAAGGGTGTTTTTATGCCTTTCACACCACCTGGGAGTGGTGGGGGCTGGGCTGGGGCTGTAAAGCTCTGCAGAATATGTCAGTGCTATATAAATAAGTAAAATAAACATATAGTGGTTTCGTAACCATTCCTAATTCTTTCTTTACTCCAAATAAGACTTTGTAAAGATCTATAGAAGAGACTGACCTAGGGTAAATCCCTGGTCCTCATATGTTGTGCTGCTTTAAGGAATCTTAGATCTCATTTCAGAAAATATGGATACCGGCCGTGTGCATGCCGCCATTTTTTTTTACTTCTGTAAAAATGTCCTATCCTTGTCTGCAAAACAGACAAAGATAGGACATGCTCTTATTTGTGGGCTGACATACTGATGTTGACAGCACACTTTGTGCTGTCCGCATTTTCTTTTGGGCCACATTGAAATTAACCGCTTGCCGCCACTGTAACACCGATAGGCTGTAGATTTTTAAAATAACCAATGAAATAGGTATGTCAGACGCTTTTTTGTAAATAGCGTCTGATATACCTGCTACCTGCTCCTCTGGTGGTCCCTTTTGCTTGGATCGACCACCAGAGGACACAGGCAGCTCTGTAAGTAGCACCAAACACCACACACACACACACACACACACATTACACCCCCCCCCTGTCACTTATTAACCCCTTATTAACCCCTGATCACCCCATATATACTCCTTGATCACCCCCCCTGTCATTGATCACCCCCCTGTAAGGGTCCCTCATCACCGCCAGTTACTTAGCTACTTGTTAGGTAGTTAGCCCACCGCACCACAGTCGCTGATTAGCGTCATTGCTGTTGCTAATCAGCACTAGTACTATATAGTATCTGTAAGTGATCAAGACTGATCGCATTCAGATCTACAGTTGCAAGAAAAAGTATGTGAACCCTTTGGAATGATATGGATTTCTGCACAAATTGGTCATAAAATGTGATCTGATCTTCATCTAAGTCACAACAATAGACAATCACAGTCTGCTTAAACTAATAACACACAAATAATTAAATGTTACCATGTTTTTATTGAACACACCATGTAAACATTCACAGTGCAGGTGGAAAAAGTATGTGAACCCCTAGACTAATGACATCTCCAAGAGCTAAGTGGAGTGAGGTGTCAGCCAACTGGAGTCCAATCAATGAGATGAGATTGGAGGTGTTGGTTACAGCTGCCCTGCCCTATAAAAAACACACACCAGTTCTGGGTTTGGTTTTCACAAGAAGCATTGCCTGATGTGAATGATGCCTCGCACAAAAGAGCTCTCAGAAGACCTACGATTAAGAATTGTTGACTTGCATAAAGCTGGAAAGGGTTATAAAAGTATCTCCAAAAGCCTCGCTGTTCATCAGTCCACGGTAAGACAAATTGTCTATAAATGGAGAAAGTTCAACACTGCTGCTACTCTCCCTAGGAGTGGCCGTCCTGCAAAGATGACTGCAAGAGCACAGCGCAGACTGCTCAATGAGGTGAAGAAGAATCCTAGAGTGTCAGCTAAAGACTTACAAAAGTCTCTGGCATATGCTAACATCCCTGTTAGCGAATCTATGATACGTAAAACCCTAAACAAGAATGGATTTCATGGGAGGATACCACAGAGGAAGCCACTGCTGTCCAAAAAAAAAACATTGCTGCATGTTTACAGTTTATACAAGAGCACCTGGATGTTCCACAGCAGTACTGGCAAAATATTCTGTGGACAGATGAAACCAAAGTTGAGTTGTTTGGAAGAAACACACAACACTATGTGTGGAGAAAAAGAGGCACAGCACACCAACATCAAAACCTCATCCCAACTGTGAAGTATGGTGGTGGGGGCATCATGGTTTGAGGCTGCTTTGCTGCGTCAGGGCCTGGACGGATTGCTATCATCGAAGGAAAAATTAATTCCCAAGTTTATCAAGAAATTTTGCAGGAGAACTTAAGGCCATCTGTCCACCAGCTGAAGCTCAACAGAAGATGGATGTTGCCACAGGACAACGACCCAAAGCATAGAAGTAAATCAACGACAGAATGGCTTAAACAGAAGAAAATATGCCTTCTGGAGTGGCCCAGTCAGAGTCCTGACCTCAACCCGATTGAGATACTGTGGCATGACCTCAAGAAAGCGATTCACACCAGACATCCCAAGAATATTGCAGAACTGAAACAGTTCTGTAAAGAGGAATGGTCAAGAATTACTCCTGACCGTTGTGCACGTCTGATCTGCAACTACAGGAAACGTTTGGTTGAAGTTATTGCTGCTAAAGGAGGTTCAACCAGTTATTAAATCCAAGGGTTCACATACTTTTTCCACCTGCACTGTGAATGTTTACATGGTGTGTTCAATAAAAACATGGTAACATTTAAATCTTTGTGTGTTATTAGTTTAAGCAGACTGTGATTGTCTATTGTTGTGACTTAGATGAAGATCAGATCATATTTTATGACCAATTTGTGCAGAAATCCATATCATTCCAAAGGGTTCACATACTTTTTCTTGCAACTGTATATAAGTACATTAGGGTCACCTTAGGCTCTACAAAAAATGCAGTGTTCGCCCGATCAGGCCTGATCTTGTGCGCACACTTGCGTTCAGTCCGCCCCACCGCAGTGACAGTATTAATTTTTTTCTGATCACTGCAAAAACACTGTAAAATCGCTGCGGCGCTATAAAGATCACTTTTGAGCTTTCTGGATCTTTATTAGTGATCGCAGCTTTACTTCGCAAGCACTCCTTTTTACTAGGCAGGTGTGCTCTTTTTCCTAAGTAGTCTCAGAAGAATACCCCCTAAATTTAGTTAGCCCAAAATGTCAAAGGGGTATTCCGCTGAAGAGGCCTACAGGATTCTGGCCGTGATGGATGAAAGCGATGGGGACGCCTCACCCGCTGAATCCAGTGGTTCAGAATATGAACCTGTAGACAGCAGTGGCACTCTAACCGTTAGTGAAGATGACGAGGTTGAGGTCCCTGCTATGGTCAGGCGTACCCGACCCCATGTCAGTGTTCTGCATATCCCGCGTGATGAGCCTCATTTGCAGCAGAGTGGTGCTAGCGCTGATCTTTTTTATGGTGCGGCATACACCAGCAGTGCAGCACATCCTGGATCTTCTACCAGCACTGCCGTATTCCCTGGTGAAGTGGCGAGCACCAGAAGGGCAGTTCAAGCTGGTACGGTGTTGTGCATTTTCATACGTATACAATATTATCTAATGACATTATAATCAAAATGTATGCTCATCTCATTGCCTTTAAGAATAAAATCAGCCTGAACCAAAGTTCTATTATGTGGCTGAGGAAGCCAAGATGAGTTCATGGCAAGTTCAGTTTATATAAAAATAATTGTGAACATAAACGGACATTGTATTTAAAAGTTATTACTAAAGATATGGGACTATCTAGGGGGAGTATGCCAACTTCCTAAGACATGTCTGTCTGGTGGGAACAAGGTTATTTGGTGAATAAGCAATTACTTGATAAGGACTCATATCCTTGAGGCACACCTGCTGTATGAGGTTCAATTTATATATTCATAATTATATTATATACACTCACCTAAAGAATTATTAGGAACACTATACTAATACGGTGTTGGACCCCCTTTTGCCTTCAGAACTGCCTTAATTCTACGTGGAATTGATTCAACAAGGTGCTGATAGCATTCTTTAGAAATGTTGGCTCATATTGATAGGATAACATCTTGCAGTTGATAGAGATTTGAGGGATGCACATCCAGGGCACGAAGCTCCCGTTCCACCACATCCCAAAGATGCTCTATTGGGTTGAGATCTGGTGACTGTGGGGGTCATTTTAGTACAGTGAACTCATTGTCATGTTCAAGAAACCAATTTGAAATGATTCGAGCTTTGTGACATGGTGCATTATCCTGCTGGAAGTAGCCATCAGAGGATGGGTACATGGTGGTCATGAAAGGATGGACATGGTCAGAAACAATGCTCAGGTAGCCCGTGGCATTTAAACGATGCCAAATTGGCACTAAGGGGCCTAAAGTGTGCCCAGAAAACATCCCCCACACCATTACACCACCACCACCAGCCTGCACAGTGGTAACAAGGCATGATGGATACATGTTCTCATTCTGTTTACGCCAAATTCGGACTCTACCATTTGAATGTCTCAACAGAAATCGAGACTCATCAGACCAGGCAAAATTTTTCCAGTCTTCAACAGTCCAATTTTGGTGAGCTTGTGCAAATTGTAGCCTCTTTTTCCTATTTGTGGAGATGAGTGGTACCCGGTGGGGTCTTCTGCTGTTGTAGCCCATCCGCCTCAAGGTTGTGCGTGTTGTGGCTTCACAAATGCTTTGCTGCATACCTCGGTTGTAACGAGTGGTTATTTCAGTCAACGTTGCTCTTCTATCAGCTTGAATCAGTCGGCCCATTCTCCTCTGACCTCTAGCATCAACAAGGCATTTTCGCCCACAGGACTGCCGCATACTGGATGTTTTTCCCTTTTCACACCATTCTTTGTAAACCCTAGAAATGGTTGTGCGTGAAAATCCCAGTAACTGAGCAGATTGTGAAATACTCAGACCGGCCCGTCTGGCACCAACAACCATGCCACGCTCAAAATTGCTTAAATCCCCTTTCTTTCCCATTCTGACATTCAGTTTGGCGTTCAGGAGATTGTCTTGACCAGGACCACCCCCCTAAATGCATTGAAGCAACTGCCATGTGATTGGTTGACTAGATAATTGCATTAATGAGAAATAGAACAGGTGTTCCTAATAATTCTTTAGGTGAGTGTATATCTCTGTATGGTATATTTAGTTTACAACATATGTTAATCAATAATTCATATAATGTATTATCTATGAGTAACAATGTATCGATTTATATATATGTTATACCATGTATTTTATCATTTAGAAGGTATTGTAGAAGGTACAGAAACATTGAAGTAAGTTTATGTTAATTGGATTTCTGAGAAGAGTAGATGTTATTTTAAAACAATAGTTATTCATGGATGTAGATAAGTGAAATGTACAAGTTCCGATGCCAAGCATCAAAGCCGCTATATAAAATTTTCATTTTCATCAAGTGAACCTATATTTCAAAAAGATAGGAGAAGACAGCCAACTCCAACAAGTCCAGGATATAGGTAATTCAAAGTGTCAGGAAAAGACCTTCCTCAATGATTTATATAAAAAGGTCAACGAGGTCATGTGAACGTATTATTAGATATTTAATTTTAATGCTTATCTACAGTACCGCAGTGCCATCTGGAGGCAGATGGACAATATTATATTATTTCATTATTTGTTCTATACCATATTAGGAGTTGATATGACATCATGGTGTTATTAGCATGCGAATACACCCACCTGATTGGGAATCCCTAATCTAAAGGGGATGATTCTTAGATAAGGGGGGGGAATAATTACTCGTGTGCGGAGTAGCAAGGGAGATCTATAGATCCAAAGATAAAAAAAAAAGCCATAAAGATCCGTATATCCATTGATCCATTCATTCATTCAATCAAAAAGAAAAACTTTACCAGAAGAAACTTGGATTATTCTTTTTGGATTACTAGCAAAGTTCTTCAGAACTGATCCCATCTGAACTCTGTCTACCTTTGACCCGGTAATGTATATTTTGTTTACTACTCGTGATATTAATAAGATATTTCTCTCGGTATATAGCCAAGAGTTCCCATATTGTGGGAATATATAGTGTTAGGTGCCTCCATAATGCTGATTATTCTCTTAGCAAAGATGCATATTGTTAATGGAAGAGCTGACATTATTTGAAAAGAGGACTAAACCCTTGGAAAGTTATTTTCATTAGTCTGATTGCCGAGCTGAATATTTTATCATATTAATATCATATATTTTTGATTGGTCATAGGAAAACAGAGTCAAGGGATAACAGTTATTTTCCTATATATCCGTGTTTTATTGTTATAGCCTGTTTGATAACAGAAGATCCTAAGTTTCTCTTGGTATATGAGTCTGTTTATTAAAAGTATGACACTGGTTGTCATAAATCACTAAATCATACTGTGCTAATCAGATAGGGGTGTGTTAACACCATCGTGTGGTACATTTTGGGTGTTCCTTTGTAACTTCATCATTTGTTTTGCAGTTGTATTGTTTTTATATTCTTTGTTTTTATAATAAACGATTATATATTTTTGCATATACAATTGTCCCTTTGTTTTACTGCTTGCACAAATCAAATTAAGATACTTGATAAAAAGAACTTAGAGGCGTGTTTATGTCCGCCTGAAGGATAATATAATTTTTATATTTTTTTTTATCCTCTCTTTTATATGAAGATTCTTTCATATAGAAGATATATGACAACGGTGGCACATGCAGTAACTCCCCCGTCGCAGCCACCACGTTCACAGGCCAGTAGAGCCCTTAGTCTCCCAGAGGTGCTGGCAAACCCAAATTGGCAATCCCCTGCTTCCGCCGCACCCGTATTGCCCCCTTTCACCGCCCAGTCTGGAGTTCGCGTGGAGACAGATCATTTAGGATCAGCCCTTGTGTTTTTTGAGCTGTTCTTCACCGCGGATCTCTATGACTTTGTTGTGGCAGAAACCAACCGCTACGCCAGTATATAACCGCCAATCCGGAAAGCTTCTATGCCCAGCCTTTCCGGTGGAAACCAGTCACAGTTTCCGAATTTAAAATATTTTTGGGCCTTATCCTCAGCATGGGTCTAACTAAAAAAAATGTATTGCGGTCCTATTGGTCTAAATACATTACATGCCCATGTTCTCTGCTGCTATGTCCAGGGCATGGGTGTAGGAACCCCAAAAAATATCTGGGGGGGGACAGCATTTTTGCTCGCCGGGTATATTCTTATTCAATAAACTGCGAGTTGTTTATATCGTTAAATTTTAAGTGTGTGTGAACCCCCCCCCCCCCCACACACACACACACACACACACTTACTTACAGTTCTGAAGACTCAGGGGTGCTGGCTGGCTTGGCCTCAAGGGTGCTGGCTGGCTTGGCCGGGCAGAAGGAGTGTGGGAGACTGTGAGGCCTTTTTCTCCAAGCTGCTCCGGATCAGTGCTCTGGGCAGCTGGGCTCCGGGCTGGAAGTGGGCACAATAAGAAAAAAATATTTTTCATTACACCTCAGGTCAGACCATCAATCAGACCCCCAATGTTAATCAGACCTCAGCTAACAGCCCCAATAAGATCCCCAATGTTAATAAGACCTCAGTTCACACTTCAGCTCAGACCCAAATATGAATGACCCCCAATCAGACCTCAGATAAGAGCCCCATGCCTCATAGCAGCCCCCAGTGCCTCTCATCAGCCCCCCAGTGCCTCTCATCAGCCAGTAATAACAGCCCCCCCCCAATTATGTGCCAGTAATAACAGCCCCCCAATCATGTGCCAGTAATAACAGCCCCCCCAATCATGTGCCAGTAATAGCAGCCCCCCCAATCATGTGCCAGTAATAGCAGCCCCCCCCAATCATGTGCCAGTAATAGCCCCCCCAATCATGTGCCAGTAATAGCCCCCCCAATCATGTGCCAGTAATAGCCCCCCCAATCATGTGCCAGTAATAGCCCCCCAATCATGTGCCAGTAATAGCCCCTCCAATCATGTGCCAGTAACAGCCCCCCAATCAAGTGCCAGTAACAGCCCCCCCAATCAAGTGCCAGTAATAGCCCCACCAATCAAGTGCCAGTAACAGCCCCCCCAATCAAATGCCAGTAATAGCCCCCCCAATCAAGTGCCAGTAATAGCCCCCCCAATCAAGTGCCAGTAATAGCCCCCCCAATCAAGTGCCAGTAATAGCCCCCCCAATCAAGTGCCAGTAATAGCCCCCCCCCCAATCAAGTGCCAGTAATATCATGTGCCAGTAAAACAAAGTATTGTATATATATAAAAAAAAAAAATTAACACTTATACTTACCTCTTTAGAGCGATGCGATGCAGGCCTCTTCTGGCCTGTCACTGTGTCCCGACTCCAGCGCTGTACGGCTCAGGCGGCGCGATGACGTCATCTCGCCGCCTACGCCGGCCTCTGATAGGCTGCCGGCCTAGTAGTGCCGGCAGCATATCAGAGGAACAGGAAAGGGACACACCTCCCTGCCCTGCTCCTCCGCAGCCTTGTGTTTGTATCGCTGTCCTGAGGACGGCGATACAAACAGATCACTATGGAGATGAGCGCTTCGCTTCCACAATGGAAGCGCTCATCTCAGTGCCTGCCCCGCCGCCGCTGGGGGGGATTTGACCATACCTGTCCCCCCTGCATTATTTCCTGGGGGGGATCCGTCCCCCCCGCTTCCTACGCCCATGGTCCAGGGAACGTTTTGAGGGCATCATGCGCTTTATGCATTTTACTGACAATAAAACCTGTCATCCAAGAGACCACCCTGCTTATGACCGGCTCCACAAAACTCGGCCCCTCATAGACCGTTTGTCATCCAGGTTTGCAGATGTGTATACCCCCAATCAGAACATCTGCATAGACGAGTCCCTTGTACATTTTACCGGCCGCCTTGGTATCAAACAGTACATCCCCAGCAAGCGCGCCCGGTATGAGGTCAAACTGTATAAGCTCTGTGAAAGGGCCACAGGCTATACATATCGTTTTAGGGTCTATGAGGGAAAAGACTCAAAACTGGATCCGGTCAATGCCCTGAATACCTGGGGAGCAGTGGTAAGATTGTCTGGGACTTGGTGTCACCCTTACTCCACAAGGGGTACCGCTTATACAGTACAGACCAAAAGTTTGGACACACCTTCTCATTCAAAGAGTTTTCTTTATTTTCATGACTATGAAGGCATCAAAACTATGAATTAACACATGTGGAATTATATACATAACAAACAAGTGTGAAACAACAGAAAATATGTCATATTCTAGGTTCTTCAAAGTAGCCACCTTTTGCTTTGATTAATGCTTTGCACACTCTTGGCATTCTCTTGATGAGCTTCAAGAGGT
The DNA here is from genome assembly GCF_905171765.1 of Bufo bufo. Taxonomy (NCBI): domain Eukaryota; kingdom Metazoa; phylum Chordata; class Amphibia; order Anura; family Bufonidae; genus Bufo; species Bufo bufo. Next base: position 529,403,176 of record NC_053390.1, on the reverse strand, counting down.
AGTCCCCTGAAATGGTCTTCCAAGAGTCTTGAAGGAGTTCCCAGAGATGCTTTGCACTTGTTGCCCCTTTGGCCTTCACTCTGCGGTCCAGCTCACCCCAAACCATCTCGATTGGGTTCAGGTCCGGTGACTGTGGAGGCCAGGTCATCTGGCGCAGCACCCCATCACTCTCCTTCATGGTCAAATAGCCCTTACTTTCAAAGTTTTCCCAAATTTTCAGCTGACTGACTGACCTTCATTTCTTAAAGTAATGATGGCCACTTGTTTTTCTTTACTTAGCTGCTTTTTTCTTGCCATAATACAAATTCTAACAGTCTATTCAGTAGGACTATCAGCTGTGTATCCACCTGACTTCTCCTCAACGCAACTGATGGTCCCAACCCCATTTATAAGGCAAGAAATCCCACTTATTAAACCTGACAGGGCACACCTGTGAAGTGAAAACCATTTCAGGGGACTACCTCTTGAAGCTCATCAAGAGAATGCCAAGAGTGTGCAAAGCATTAATCAAAGCAAAAGGTGGCTACTTTGAAGAACCTAGAATATGACATATTTTCAGTTGTTTTACACTTGTTTGTTATGTATATAATTCCACATGTGTTAATTCATAGTTTTGATGCCTTCAGTGTGAATCTACAATTTTCATAGTCATGAAAATAAAGAGAATTCTTTGAATGAGAAGGTGTGTCCAAACTTTTGGTCTGTACTGTACGTGGACAATTTTTACACAAGCGTGGCCCTCTTTCGGCATATACATATAGTCGGAATTCAATGCTGTGGCACTGCGCGACCTAGTCGCCGGGGCTTCCCCCAACGGCTCGTTAATACCCGACTTGCACGGGGGGAGAGGGCTGCCTTGTGTGACCAAGAACTGCTCGCGGTGAAGTGGAGGGACAAGAGGGACGTTTACCTTCTGTCCACCATTCACGCAGACACGACTGTCCAAATTGAAAGGGCAACTGGAGTCATTGAGAAACCCCTCTCTGTCCACGACTATAACCTTCACATGGGAGGGGTGGACTTCAATGACCAGATGTTGGCTCCCTATTTAGTGTCCCGCCGCACCAGACGCTGGTATAAGAAGGTGTCTGTTTATTTAATTCAATTGGCTGTCTATAATAGTTTTGTTCTCTACAGTAAGGCTGGGAGAACAGGATCCTTCCTAAAATTCCAGGAAGAGATCATTTCGGAACTCCTGTATCCAGGAGGGTCCGTGCCCCAAGTCCCTGATGTAGTCAGCCGGCTACATGACTGACACTTCCCGAGTGTCTATCCTGGTACCCCAACTCAACATTCCCCAAGAAAAAGATGTCATGTCTGTAGCAGGGCTGGAATAAGGCGTGACACCACCGTTTTTTGTCCTGACTGTCCTGACCAGCCTGCCCTATGCATAGGGGAGTGTTTCCGCAAGTACCACACACAGGTACACTATTAGTGTAGGGATCGCGTGACACAGGACAGGCACACAGGGGTCTTAGGTCCCCTTCACACAGAGCTGCTACAAACCTCTCCTTTCACCTGGGACAAAGTGCATAATGTACTTTGCCACATCTCTGGGTGACCAAGCGATCAACCAGCTGCAGCACTGATGTGCATTCTGACAGAAGCATTGCGCTGCTGTCAGATTACACAAAGTAGGTGTATGCGGCGCTGCAAGACGAGATTTCTCCTCTGCAGTAAAAAAGATACGTTTGCCGAGGCATATGCTTTGGCAAACATTTTTTATAAAAAAATAAAAAATTCTGGCAATGATTTATTCATCCACATCGATTGATGTGAATGGAGAAATCGGGTTTGCCAGGGCATACGAGCTGAAGTGGGTTTGGATGTTGGGCGGAGCTCCTATGTCCTGGCAGTTGCCTTTCCCCTCTTTTTTTTTTTGTTGCACATTTTTGGGCAGAGATTTTTTCATCCACATTGATCGATGCGAATGAAGAAATCTGTGCTGCTCATTTTTTCTTTCAGCCCAGAGGCTGAACGGAAAAAAAAATCTCATTACCCGTATGCTCAATATAAGGAGAATAGCAGAAACTCCTAATGCTGGCCATACATGTAATGATTGTGGAGACCCTCAAATGCCAGGGCAGTACAAACACCCCACAAATGACCCCATTTTGGAAAAAAGACACCCCAAGGTATTCGCTGAGGGGCGAGTCCATGAAAGATTGAACTTTTTGTCACAAGTTAGCGGAAAGGGAGACTTTGTGAGAAAAAAATAAATAAATAAAATTCCGCTAACTTGTGCCAAAAAAAATAATCTATGAACTCGCCATGCCCCTCACGGAATACCTTGGGGTGTCTTCTTTCCAAAATGGGGTCACATGTGGGGTATTTATACTGCCCTGGCATTTTAGGGGCCCTAAAGCGTGAGAAGAAGTCTGGAATCCAAATGTCTAAAAATGCCCTCCTAAAAGGTACTCATTGGAATTTGGGCCCCTTTGCGCACCTAGGCTGCAAAAAAGTGTCGCACATGTGGTATCGCCGTACTCAGGAGAAGTAGGGTAATGTGTTTTGGGGTGTCTTTTCACACATACCCATCCTGTGTGTGAGAAATATCTCTGTAAATGACAACTTTTTTTTAATTTTATACAAAGTTGTCAATTTACAGAGATATTTCTCTCACCCAGCATGGGTATATGTAAAAATACACCCCAAAACACATTGCCCTACTTCTTCTGAGTATGGCATCACCACATGTGTGACACTTTTTTGCAGCCTAGGTGCACAAAGGGGCCCAAATTCCAATGAGTACCTTTAGGATTTCACAGGGCATTTTTTACGCATTTGGATTCCAAACTACTTCTCACGCTTTAGGGCCCCTAAAATGCCAGGGCAGTATAAATTCCCCACAAGTGACCCCATTTTGGAAAGAAGACACCCCAAGGTATTCCGTGAGGGGCATGGCGAGTTCATGTAAAATTAAATTTTTTGTCACAAGTTAGTGGAATATGAGACTTTGTAAGAAAAAAAAAAAGAAAAAAAATTCCGCTAACTTGTGCCAAAAAAAATAATTTATGAACTCGCCATGCCCCTCACGGAATACCTTGGGATGTCTTCTTTCCAAAATGGGGTCACTTGTGGGGTATTTATACTGCCCTGGCATTTTAGGGATAAAGGAAACATATTGGAAATGTCACCATAACATCCACATTTGCAAATAATAACTTATCTGTAGATTTAGCAAGGCATTGAATGAGTTAACTGTATCTAGGCACGCCTTCAAACTATAAGGTTGCTTTCACAGCTTTCCCTTCAGTAGAAAGCAGTGATCAGCTTTGTCTACACCACCAGAGACAATGAATATTATTCTAGAAATCCTTCTGCTGCTCCTCACCATTATCTACTCATACTTGGAGTCTCTGGTAAAGTTATTCATACCTGTGAAAAGAAAATCAGTGAGTGGAGAAATTGTACTCATCACTGGTGCTGGTCATGGCATAGGAAAGATCACAGCAACAGAGTTTGCAAAACTTCACAGCGTCCTGGTGTTATGGGACATTAATAAGGTGAGATATACTATACAGCAGAGGCTAGATCTGTTATCATGGTCGGGACATAGGGTAAGCAAAGGTAGTCGGCAGTCCGAGGGGGGGAAGGAACCTCATATCAGGAATGAGTGGGAGATGTATGCAGCCCCCCTGAGGGTCTTGTAAAGCTACTGGTTTCTTAAAGAGGTTGTGTCACCTCAGCAAATGGCATTTATCATGTTGAGAAAGTTAATACAAGGCACGTACTAATGTATTGTGATTGTCCATATTGCTTCCTTTGCTGGCTGGATTCATTTATAAGTCATATTATACCCTGCTCGTTGTCATTGGGTTACAATCACTGCTCCGTATTCATAGGTATGCATGCAAAGCAGCTCCCTTCCCGGCCACCTCGTTTCAGCACTAACCCTTGCAAACAAGCAATGTATAATGCAATAGAAAAATGAATCCAGCCAGCAAAGGAGGCAATATGGATAATAACAATACATTAGTAAGTACCTTGTATTCACTTTCTCTACATGATAAATGCCATTTGCTGAATTGACACAATCCCTTTTCTCTTTTTATTGAAACCAGTGATCCTCCATGAAATGTACTGTAAGTGTATTTGGGTGTAAATGTAATGTGTATGTGTGTAATGTGCACTCATATATATGTTAGTATGCAAGTATATATATATATCATGTGTTTTTATGTATGTAGCATTATGTATTCTTAGACAGGGTTTACATACATCATAATGATTATTGACTGGTGTATATTATAAAAAGGATCCCGGCAATAAATCATAAAACCCCAGTTTATCACTGATCTTGATTGCCCACAACATCATAAAAATTATGAGTAAATGAACAGTAAATTCTGTATAAGATAACCAGCACCTCCAAATGTCATTACACCATAATAGTAAGGCAGGTGGATAGTAAAAACATTTGTATTTGGAGGGGGGCGGTATCCTAACTTTTTCTCTAGGGCTATAGGGTATCTATATACTGTATGCCCCTACTTCAGCACCATGCACCCACCATCTAGGACACATGATTTTTTGCTCATATCCTGGGGACTACCGCATTCAGCTGTATCCGTGTCCTAAGGTCTAGTGGTAGTATTGGTCATTGTATATTGGATTTATTCAGCGACTGTATGAAATTATATTTAATGACGAGTGCTAATGCTAGTGGTTATGGTGTGGCTGTATTATAGTTGCACTATTGGCACCACTTGTCTTTTGGCAGTGATTTTCATTCAGTAACAGGATGCTAATATTATTCAGTCACTATGTATTCGTCCTAGTGTGGCAGTATTATTTGTTCAGTAACAGTTTAGAGATAATCTTCACTGTATGGTTATAATGTTAGGTATAGAGGTATTATTTGATCATTTATATACATATAAATGATAATTTTTTTGTGTGTATATCAGGGGAAACATATGCCTTGGGGGCTAGTGTTCCTCATCTAAAAGGGGCTGTGCAGAAGGTAGATATTGATAACCTATCCTCAGGATAGGTCAATAGCAGATCGGCGGGGGTCTGACAACTGACCAGCTGTCTAAAGTGGAGGCAGCACTTGTGCGAACACTGTTTCCACTTCAAGATTACACTGCAAGTGTTTGTCCCATTCAAGTGAAAGTACCGCTGAGAAGATATGCAGTGTAATGTTGGAGAGGAAGATGGTCATATAACACAAGGGCAGAAGGTCTCCACTGCGGCCAGCTATTGGCTGCAGCAGCGTCAAAACAGAAGTTTACATTACAGGTCCCAAGCGGAGCAGTGGAGGCCAGAGAAGAAAGGAGCTGGGAGCCAGCGTCGGGAAGCAGGTAAGTATGCTTCCCTTCACATGTCTGCCCAGGAGGTTTCCCTACGCCCCCTTTAAAATTAGACACATCCTCTTGGGGACTTTATCTCAATCTCCACTTTTTTATTCACTATCTTCTTCTACTAAAAAGGGAATATCTTCCTTGTAAACTATGAGGTCTTCTAAACACCATACTTCCAAAAGAAATCCCATTATATAACATAATGGGAAGGTCTAGATCAGGGATGGCCAACCTGCGGCTCTCCAGCTGTTGTAAAACTACAACTCCCACCATTCCCTAATGTAGGCTGATAGCTGTAAGCAGTCTAGGCATGCTGGGAGGTTGGCCATGCCTGGTCTAGATTCTTCGTTCCCCATAGAGAAATGGAAGCGAGCTCTATTATGGGTTAAAACACAACACCAAGAAGAAAGACCAAAAGATGGTGCTGGATTGGACCCAAGAGTACCAACAAAAATGTATCTTTATAAGAAATTCACAGTATCTGTGCAGTTCACTCCTGGAGTATCAGGTTTTCAGAACTGTAACAGAGTGGCCTCCTGTATATGGACTTTTTGTAATATTTATTTATTGGACTGTTTGTGGTGCTGGATTAGTTTTGCTACACCACATAACAAGTACAACAGTTTTAATGTACCGTAAGTGTATAAAGAATAGAGAGTACACATACTAGGCTCACCCACCACACCCGATGCTCGTTTCTCCTACGCCTTCATCGCCGTGTGTGTGCACACCTCACCAAATGGAAGCTAATACTTCTATCACTTAGACCCTCTCTATGAATTTTTTTTTTACCTCTGTAATAGTATAATAGAACTATGTCTATCCTACTTAAGTGGGGAATGAATGGAACACATACTCCCCACTTAGCAATTGTTATGTCCCCTAATGAGTTAAAATACAAATAAAATATAGGGCATAATAGAGGCACAAAGTCACCTAGGTTCCATCTGGGGTTGCCCTTTTTGAGGCAGTTGCTCTGAGAGACTACACCCAAAGGAAATCTAGGGTGAATTCTAGGGTAATCTATTTAGTACACCTGCTGTGCATTTATGAAACTGGGCGCTTACCTAAAACCAGACTTAAAGGGGTTGTCTCACTTTAGCAAACAGCATTTATCATGTAGAGAACGTTAATACAAGGCAATTACTAATGCATTGTGATTGTCCAAATTGCCTCCTTTTATGGCTTGATTCATTTTTCATCACATTATACCCTGCTTGTTTCCATGGTTACAACCAGGCTAGAATCCAGCAGTGGTGAACGTGCTTGCACACTATAGGTAAAAAGTGCCTTTTTCTATTATGTGCAAGCACTGCCACTGCTTCTGGATTACAGGGTGGTCGTAACCCCTGGATACGAGCAGTGTATAATGTGATGGAAAAATTTATGAAGCCAGCAAAGGAAACAATATGGACAATCACAATACATTAGTAAGTGCCTTGTATTAACTTTCTCTACATGATAAATGCCGTTTACTGAAGTGAGACAACCCCTTTACTGAAACATCAGAACCATGGTAAGAATTTTCGCCTAGGCCATGTGACTGATGAACGTGTCGTCACTGGCATAGGGAAAGCAGAGAGAAGGCCGCTGCACTCACAGGAGCACCGGTGCCTTCTCAAACAGCTCATCGGCGGTCCCGGGTGTCGGACCTCACCAATCAGATTCTGATGACCTATCCTGAGGATATGTCAGCAGTAAAAACTTGGAAAACCCCTTTGAAACTGGGGGCTAAGTGGTAACTTCTGTTGTACGACAATCATAACTCCTGTGCAACATGCCCGCTGTCTTGGGACCACGTTTGACTCAGATCTTTCCTTTGTTCCCCATATTCAATCACTTGCACGCGCTTGTCGTCTGCCCCTCAAGAATATCGCCAGAATCTGCCCTTTTCTTACAGTGGAAACGGCAAAAACTCTTGTTGTTGCTTTGATTCATTCTCGTCTTGACTACTTTAATTAATTACTAATGGTCTTCCTCTCACTAAACTCTCCCCCTTCAGTCTGTCCTAAATGCTGCAGCCAGGCTCATCTATCCATCCAACCACTACACTGATGCTACTAGTCTGTGCCAGTCACTTCACTGGTAGCCCGTCCACCACAGAATACAGTTCAAACTTCTCACCCACAAAGCTCTCCACAGTGCTGCACCTCCATACATCTCCTCCCTCATTTCCGTCTACAACCCTACTCATGCTCTCTGTTCTGTTAGCGACCTAAGATTAACATCCTCCATCGTTTGTACCTTTCACTCCCGTCTTCAAGACTTTTCTCGAGCTGCACCTACTCTCTGGAATACTTTGCCCCGGAATATTAGGTCAATTCACAACTTCTTCACCTTTAAACGTGCCTTAAAAACACATCTTTTCAGGCAGGCTTATCAAGCTACCTAGGATGACTATTCCCTGAGTAAACCTCTTCCCCACCAACTCCTCGCAGATCAGCCTACACCACTGCTTTCAGTTCAATAATGGCTTGAATACTACTTATCACAATCAACTACCTTATGTGTCACCCCCAATTCCTCATAGATTGTAAGCTCTTGCGAGCAGGGCCCTCACTCCTAGTGTTTCAGTTGCATATTAGCCAGTTACTTTTTTTTTTATACATAAACCATATGAAATTGTAAAACGCTGCGGAATATGGTAGCGCTATATAAATAAACATTATTATTAGTATTATTATTATTATGACAGCAAGTCTCACAGCCAAAAATACCTGTGCAGCTTGAGTGCAACTTGCTGTCTCATAACTATTTTAGAGCTGTGATTTGGCTGTAAAAACACAAACTGCAACATGGAAATTGCATTGTGGTCTACGATGACAAAAGTCAGATCCAATCCGATGTTGCGTCACAGCATGTCACCTGTCACATTGAAACCCCACTGACAATTATGAGATGTGATATTGCAATGTGACATCACAATCTTCATGTCAGGTGACACATGCTGCTAAGTAACCCCAGCCTAACACTAATAATTATATAAAGTGCCATTATGGGGTTTTTTTTTTGGGGGGGGGGGGTTTGCCTTCACACGTGGCAGATTTTGTTGCGGAAAATTACTGCCACTGAAAATAATAGGGCTTGTAGAAATCCATGTGCTTCCCATCAAAACAAGCCCATTCAGATGAATGATACTGATTTTCAGTTGCAGATATTTTCTGTAACATAATCTGCCGCAGCAGAAGGCACTTTAATGGAAATATTGATGGCAATTTGGCATTAGTTGGTATAAAGATTCATGCATCAGAGAAGCGCTCTGGCTACCAACCAAGTCTACTACACTTTGGATGGCGCTGTGTAGTTCTAGCGCAAACCAGACAGTAAACTAGAAATCTTGGAAGTTAAAGGGGTTATCCAAGATCTAGAATGCCCCGACATATGCTCGGGCCCCTCACAGAGGTTGTACTAACCTCGCTCCCTGGCACCTGCGATGCTTCTCATACCTGCCATAGCAGGCCGCAATGGGGACCAGCCTCCCTAGCATCGCGGGTGACACTAGGGAGGCTCATCCCCCGTTGAGGTAAGTACAACCTCTGTGAGGGTTTATCCAAGTGCTAGAATGCCTCCCCCCCATATTCCTGGGCCCCTCACAGAGGCTGTACTTACCTCGACGGGGGACGAGCCTTCCTAACGTCACCCGCGATGCTAGGGAGGCTCATCCCCGTTGTGGCCCGCTATTGTAGCGGCAGCCGTGCCGGTATTAGAAGCGTAGCGGGTGCCGGGGAGTGAGGTTAGTACAACCTCTGTGAGGGCCCGGGCATATGGGGGGGCATTCTAGATCTTGGATAACCCCTATAAAGACAAAGGGGGGCATTTATTATGAATTATATGCCACTTTTTGGCAAATTAATGTTGCAGATTTTGTCACAATTAATTTTTTCAGCAAAATCTGTGACTTTTTGAGCGGGGAAGAGGGCAGGCCGACAGGCCCATCTCATTTATCAGTTTCCATGCCAGTTTTTGAAAATGACTTACCAGTAGATTTTAGTATGTCGCACGGCCTGCTGGAGGAAGCGCCAAAGTTATGTAGAGGCATGCGCCTTCACATAACTTTGGCATATCCGCTGGCAGCGCAGAGGGACTAAGACCATCATCTAAATCGCCGGTCCTAATAGATGTTCCCCAAAGTACATTAGAAAAGTGCAACTAATCATATCAATGGCTCTGAAGAGTCCTACCTTATTAGGAAACTAATAACCACACATTATAAAGTAGTGAAGAAATAAATCTATTATATGGCAATAGGTATACTACCTGTAGGTATGTTATACACTGACCCCTTAATGACCAATGACGTACTGTGTACGTCATGATGTGGTGTTAGATTTGACTGACTAATCGCAGCGTTCAGCAGCGCAGCTCCGATCTCCTCAGTGAGTGGTGATCATCCCCCATTCAGGATGTTCGAACGGGACCCCCATAATCACCCAAAAAAAAAAAAACACCTGTACCGCCACCACAATTATTCAGGACAGTCGAGCGGTAGTAGTGTGTCAGCTGTAACATACATAGTGTAATGGCTGACATCGCTGCTGGCACTGATGTCGGCCGTTTAACTCCTTCCATGCCACGGCCCATAGGGACTGCTGTATGGGAGGGGTTAACAGGGAGGAAGCTCCCTCCCCATCGGGCCGCTGTGCTGCTGTGGCAGCGTCCCGATGGTTTGATCATAACAGAGGGAGGAATCTCCCTCCCCCTCCCATCGGGCCGCTGCTCTGCTGTGGCAGGGTCCAGGTGGTTACCATGGCAACCAGATTCCTTACACAGTCATCAGGCTTGCCATGTTATATCTAAGCATGATCAGGCTCCTGCTAAAGATAGGAGCCTGATCAGGCAAAGTGTTGTCACAATACACTGCAGTACGCTATACAGTGTACTGCAGTGTATTGTAGAGCCATAAGACCCACTGGATCTTCACAAACCAAGTGGGTCTGGGTACAAAAAGTGTTAAAAAAAAGTGAATTAAAAAAATAAAAAATATCTAACATTTTCCCATATCCGCACATTTATGATTGAGTAAAAATGAAAAAAAAAAAAAAAACAACTCTGCACATGTTTGGTATCGCCGCATCCATAACGACCTTATCTATAAAAAGATCACATTACTTTTACTGCATGGTGAATAGTGATGGACGAACATCTGCCGGGATGGTTCACGAACGCGATCAAATGTTCGCGAACCGCAAGTTCGCGGCGGGTCCCATTCATTTTAATGGCAGGCGAACCTGAAAAACCTTCAGCTCATATTTGCAGCCAAGAAATAATTACTAGAAGTGCACAAATAGTCCCACAACATGGACATTGACATACCAGATGTATTATTCGAATTTGCAATCTCCATGAATTTTTTTTTCAATGCAAAATATCGGCAATATAATTTTCGCGTACGCGCATGCGCAAATGCACTATAAAGAAAGTATATTGGTATATAACAACCCGCTTCAATCTGTTTTTTGGGGGTATATCACACCAGTAGAAATTATTTGTTCCAATAACGCTCGTCCCTCTATATACCTGCAGTATCGCAGCAGAACCGCACACAACTGCCGCACAATACAAATGCACTATAATATACTTTCTAACATAGAAAGTATATTATAACATTGTACACGGAAGGCAATCCATTAGAATATACATAAAGATAAAACGCAACCTTTAATAATGTTACTATGAGGGTCCATTCACACGTCCGTAAGTGTTTTGCGGATCTGCAAAACACGGACACTGGTAATGTGCATTCCGCAATTTGTGGATCGCACATTGCCGGCACTATAATAGAAAATGCCTAATCTTGTCTGCAATTGCGGACAAGAATAGAACATGTTCTATTTTTTTGCGGAAACGGAAGCAAAGATGCGGAAGTACGGATGTGAATCCACAAATGCGGATGCGGACAGCACATTCCGGCCCCATTGAAAATGAATGGGTCTGCACCCGTTCCGCAAAATTGCGGAACGGATCCAGACCCATTTTGCGGACGTGTGAATGGAAAAGATATCCCTCAGAATGAAAATAAATTAAATTGTTAAAGTTAAGCAAAAAGCATAGATGTGGTAGGCAATAGGAAAGTGCTCGGCGGCACTAAATCAGGTGCTCGGCGGCACCAAATCAGAAACCATATGTCCTACCACAATCTGGGGGGTTCCAGTGCACATCGATGAATTCCGGAGGGAAAGCAAAAAAAAATCCATCCCTGGGCTAGATGATGATGTGGTATTGAAGGACAGGGTGGGCAAAGAACTGTCCCTGATATTGCCCTACCGGGGGGTGCTATTCTGGCCCTGATAGCCTAACCACAGACCACCCACCCTAATAAGAGCGACCCCGTCCGGAACCTTACCCTATATAAAAATGGCCCTAGTAAGCCCCTAGGCCCCTGATTTCCAGGTGATCACTATATAGATCTATGTGTTTTTGACTCATTATAAAAGTATATTATAAGTATATCGCACCCCTCTGTGTATCACACCTATCGATAGCACACCTATACTAGTCCTTAAAATGACTTTTGTGGCCCTATTAGCTAGAGTTTGGTGTCCCTAACAGCCTGTCCCTGCTCCACACAGCAACCTCTCCCTACACTGGCAAAACACTGAATGTAAAATGGCGGCCAGATCAGGTTTATTTATAAGGTAGGGGGTATGTCCATGTGCTGAAACGTCTCAATTGGCGGAATCGCGGACATGCAAAGTTCGCCGCGAAACGACCACCGGGCGAACCGCAAGGCCATCTCTAATGGTGAACACCATAAAAAAAAATAAAAAATAAAAAAAACTTTGATGGAATTGCAATTTTGCCCACATCACTTCCCAAAAAATGGTATGAAAAGTGATCAAAAAAGTTATATGTTCCCAAAATTAGTACCAATCAAACTGTCACCTCGTCCCACAAAAAAAGAAGCCCCTACATGAGATGATCGCCCAAAAAATAAAAAAATATGGCTTTCAGAAAATGGACACACAAAAACATGATTTTTTTTCAAATATTCTTTTATTGTGTAAAACCAAATAAAAATAATAAAAATAGACATAATAAATATTGTCGCGTCCATAACAACCTGCTCTATAAAAATATCCCATGACATACCCCCTAAGGCGAATGGCGTGTAAATAAAAATAAAAAATTGTCACAAAAAAGCCATTTTTTGTCACCTTACAAAAAAAAGCGTAATGCCAAGCGATCAAAAAGTTAAATATAGACCAAAATAATATCAATAAAAACCGTCACCTCATCCCGCAAAAAATGAGACCCTACCTAAGACAATCGGCCAAAAAATAAAAAAGCTATGTCTTTCAGACTATGGAGACACTAAAACATAATTTTTCTAGTTTAACCACCTCAGCCCCCAGTGCTTAAACACCCTGAAAGACCAGGCCACTTTTTACACTTCTGACCTACACTACTTTCACCGTTTATTGCTCGGTCATGCAACTTACCACCCAAATGAATTTTACCTCCTTTTCTTCTCACTAATAGAGCTTTCATTTGGTGGTATTTCATTGCTGCTGACATTTTTACTTTTTTTGTTATTAATCGAAATTTAACGATTTTTTTGCAAAAAAATGACATTTTTCACTTTCAGTTGTGAAATTTTGCAAAAAAAACGAGATCCATATATAAATTTTGCTCTAAATTTATTGTTCTACATGTCTTTGATAAAAAAAAAATGTTTGGGTAAAAAAAAAAATGGTTTGGGTAAAAGTTATAGCGTTTACAAACTATGGTACAAAAATGTGAATTTCCGCTTTTTGAAGCAGCTCTGACTTTCTGAGCACCTGTCATGTTTCCTGAGGTTCTACAATGCCCAGACAGTACAAACACCCCACAAATGACCCCATTTCGGAAAGTACACACCCTAAGGTATTCGCTGATGGGCATAGTGAGTTCATAGAACTTTTTATTTTTTGTCACAAGTTAGCGGAAAATGATGATTTTTTATTTTTTTTTCTTACAAAGTCTCCACTAACTTGTGACAAAAAATAAAAAGTTCTATGAACTCACTATGCCCATCACGAAATACCTTGGGGTCTCTTCTTTCCAAAATGGGGTCACTTGTGGGGTAGTTATACTGCCCTGGCATTCTAGGGGCCCAAATGTGTGGTAAGGAGTTTGAAATCAAATTCTGTAAAAAATGACCAGTGAAATCCGAAAGGTGCTCTTTGGAATATGGGCCCCTTTGCCCACCTAGGCTGCAAAAAAGTGTCACACATCTGGTATCTCTGTATTCAGGAGAAGTTGAGGAATGTGTTTTGGGGTGTCTTTTTACATATACCCATGCTGGGTGAGATAAATATCTTGGTCAAATGCCAACTTTGTATAAATAAATGGGAAAAGTTGTCTTTTGCCAAGATATTTCTCTCACCCAGCATGGGTATATGTAAAATGACACCCCAAAACACATTCCCCAACTTCTCCTGAGTACGGAGATACCAGATGTGTGACACTTTTTTGCAGCCTAGGTGGGCAAAGGGGCCCATATTCCAAAGAGCACCTTTCGGATTTCACTGGTCATTTTTTACAGAATTTGATTTCAAACTCCTTACCACACATTTGGGCCCCTAGAATGCCAGGGCAGTATAACTACCCCACAAGTGACCCCATTTTGGAAAGAAGAGACCCCACGGTATTCGCTGATGGGCATAGTGAGTTCATGGAAGTTTTTATTTTTTGTCACAAGTTAGTGGAATATGAGACTTTGTATGAAAAAAAATAAAAATAAAAAATCATCATTTTCCACTAACTTGTGACAAAAAATAAAAAATTCTAGGAACTCGCCATGCCCCTCACGGAATACCTTGGGGTGTCTTCTTTCCAAAATGGGGTCACTTGTGGGGTAGTTATACTGCCCTGGCATTTTCCAGGGGCCCTAATGTGTGGTAAGTAGGTAAATGACCTGTGAAATCCTAAAGGTGCTCTTTGGAATGTGGGCCCCTTTGCCCACCTAGGCTGCAAAAAAGTGTCACACATCTGGTATCTCCGTATTCAGGAGACGTTGGGGAATGTGTTTTGGGGTGTCTTTTTACATATACCCATGCTGGGTGAAAGAAATATCTCGGCAAAAGACAACTTTTCCCATTTTTTTATACAAAGTTGGCATTTGACCAAGATATTTATCTCACCCAGCATGGGTATATGTAAAATGACACCCCAAAACACATTCCCCAACTTCTCCTGAGTACGGCGATACCACATGTGTGACACTTTTTTGCAGCCTAGATGCGCAAAGGGGCCCACATTCATTTTATGAGGGCATTTTTAGACATTTGGATCCCAGACTTCTTCTCACGCTTTAGGACCCCTAGAATGCCAGGGCAGTATAAATACCCCACATGTGACCCCATTTTGGAAAGAAGACACCCCAAGGTATTCAATGAGGGGCATGGCGAGTTCATAGAAATTTTTTTTTTTTGGCACAAGTTAGCAGAAATTTATATATTTTTTTTTTCTCACAAAGTCTCCCTTTCCGCTAACTTGGGACAAAAATTTCAATCTTTCATGGACTCAATATGTCCCTCACGGAATACCTTGGGGTGTCTTCTTTCCGAAATGGGGTCACATGTGGGGTATTTATACTGCCCTGGCATTCAAGGGGCCCTAAAGCGTGAGAAGAAGTCTGGAATATAAATGTCTAAAAAATTTTACGCATTTGGATTCCGTGAGGGGTATGGTGAGTTCATGTGAGATTTTATTTTTTGACACAAGTTAGTGGAATATGAGACTTTGTAAGAAAAAAAATAATAATTTCCGCTAACTTGGGCCAAAAAAATGTCTGAATGGAGCCTTACAGGGGGGTGATCAATGACAGGGGGGTGATCAATGACAGGGGGGTGATCAGAGAGTCAATATGGGGTGATCACCCCCCTGTCATTGATCACCCCCCTGTAAGGCTCCATTCAGATGTCCGTATGTGTTTTGCGGATCCGATCCATGTATCCGTGGATCCGTAAAAATCATACGGACATCTGAATGCAGCATGACAGGGGGGGGTGATCAATGACAGGGGGGTGATCAGGGAGTCTATATGGGGTGATCACCCCCCCTGGAAGGCTCCAGGGAGACGCATGTATGTGTTTTGCGGATCCGATCCATCTATCAGTGGATCCGTAAAAATCATACGGACATCTGAATGCAGCATGACAGGGGGGGTGATCAATGACAGGGGGGTGATCAGGGAGTCTATATGGGGTGATCACCCCCCCTGGAAGGCTCCAGGGAGACGCATGTATGTGTTTTGCGGATCCGATCCATCTATCAGTGGATCCGTAAAAATCATGCGGACATCTGAATGGAGCTTTACAGGGGGTTGATCAATGACAGGGGTGTAATCAATGACAGGGGGGTGATCAGGGAGTCTATATGGGGTGATAACCACAGTCATTGATCACGCCCCTGTAAGGCTTCATTCAGACGCCCGTATGCGTTTTGCGGATCCGATCCATCTATCAGTGGATCCGTAAAAATCATGCGGACATCTGAATGGAGCTTTACAGGGGGTTGATCAATGACAGGGGTGTAATCAATGACAGGGGGGTGATCAGGGAGTCTATATGGGGTGATCACAACAGTCATTGATCACGCCCCTGTAAGGCTTCATTCAGACGTCCGTATGCGTTTTGCGGATCCGATCCATCTATCAGTGGATCCGTAAAAATCATGCGGACATCTGAATGGAGCTTTACAGGGGGTTGATCAATGACAGGGGGGTAATCAATGACAGGGGGGTGATCAGGGAGTCTATATGGGGTGATCACCCCCCCTGGAAGGCTCCAGGGAGACGCATGTATGTGTTTTGCGGATCCGATCCATCTATCAGTGGATCCGTAAAAATCATGCGGACATCTGAATGGAGCTTTACAGGGGGTTGATCAATGACAGGGGTGTAATCAATGACAGGGGGGTGATCAGGGAGTCTATATGGGGTGATAACCACAGTCATTGATCACGCCCCTGTAAGGCTTCATTCAGACGCCCGTATGCGTTTTGCGGATCCGATCCATCTATCAGTGGATCCGTAAAAATCATGCGACATCTGAATGGAGCTTTACAGGGGGTTGATCAATGACAGGGGGGTAATCAATGACAGGGGGGTGATCAGGGAGTCTATATGGGGTGATAACCACAGTCATTGATCACGCCCCTGTAAGGCTTCATTCAGACGTCCGTATGCGTTTTGCGGATCCGATCCATCTATCAGTGGATCCGTAAAAATCATGCGGACATCTGAATGGAGCTTTACAGGGGGTTGATCAATGACAGGGGTGTAATCAATGACAGGGGGGTGATCAGGGAGTCTATATGGGGTGATAACCACAGTCATTGATCACGCCCCTGTAAGGCTTCATTCAGACGTCCGTATGCGTTTTGCGGATCCGATCCATCTATCAGTGGATCCGTAAAAATCATGCGGACATCTGAATGGAGCTTTACAGGGGGTTGATCAATGACAGGGGGGTAATCAATGACAGGGGGGTGATCAGGGAGTCTATATGGGGTGATAACCACAGTCATTGATCACACCCCTGTAAGGCTTCATTCAGACGTCCGTATGCGTTTTGCGGATCCGATCCATCTATCAGTGGATCCGTAAAAATCATGCGGACATCTGAATGGAGCTTTACAGGGGGTTGATCAATGACAGGGGTGTAATCAATGACAGGGGGGTGATCAGGGAGTCTATATGGGGTGATAACCACAGTCATTGATCACGCCCCTGTAAGGCTTCATTCAGACGTCCGTATGCGTTTTGCGGATCCGATCCATCTATCAGTGGATCCGTAAAAATCATGCGGACATCTGAATGGAGCTTTACAGGGGGTTGATCAATGACAGGGGGGTAATCAATGACAGGGGGGTGATCAGGGAGTCTATATGGGGTGATAACCACAGTCATTGATCACGCCCCTGTAAGGCTTCATTCAGACGTCCGTATGCGTTTTGCGGATCCGATCCATCTATCAGTGGATCCGTAAAAATCATGCGGACATCTGAATGGAGCTTTACAGGGGGTTGATCAATGACAGGGGTGTAATCAATGACAGGGGGGTGATCAGGGAGTCTATATGGGGTGATAACCACAGTCATTGATCACGCCCCTGTAAGGCTTCATTCAGACGTCCGTATGCGTTTTGCGGATCCGATCCATCTATCAGTGGATCCGTAAAAATCATGCGGACATCTGAATGGAGCTTTACAGGGGGTTGATCAATGACAGGGGGGTAATCAATGACAGGGGGTGATCAGGGAGTCTATATGGGGTGATCAGGGGTGATCAAGGGTGAATAAGGGGTTAATAAGTGACAGTGGGGGGGGGTGTAGTGTAGTGGTGCTTGGTGCAACATATTTACTGAGCTACCTGTGTCCTCTGGTGGTCGATCCAAACAAAGGGGACCACCAGAGGACCAGGTAGCAGGTATATTAGACGCTGTTATCAAAACAGCGTCTAATATACCTGTTAGGGGTTAAAAAAAACACATCTCCAGCCTGCCAGCGAACGATCGCTGCTGGCAGGCTGGAGATCCACTCTCTTACCTTCCGTTCCTGTGAACGCGCGCGCCTGTGTGCGCGCGTTCACAGGAAATCTCGCGTCTCGCGAGAGGACGCGCCGGCGCGTCCACCCAGAAGAGCAGGGCCGCCGCAAAGACGCAATCCTGCGTACGGCGGTCCTGAGGAGGTTAAAGGGCTTCTGTCACCCCCCTAAAGTCATTTTTCATTTTTTGGCTACTTAAAATCCTTATACTGCGATTTATCAATATATAGTGCTCGTACTCTTTTTCGTTCAGTAGTTTCTTCAAAAAACGGACTTTTATAATACGTAAATTACCTCTCTACCAGCAAGTAGGGCGGCTACTTGCTGGTAGCAGCCGCATCCTCCTTTTAAAAAGACGCCCCCTCCTCATGTTAATTGACAGGGCCAGCGAGCGCTCTCGTCCTCTGGCTGGCCCTGTCTGCGTTCTAAATCTTGCGCCTGCGCCGTACCGGTCTTCAGTTGGCACAGGTGCACTGAGAGGAGGACACTCGCTCGGCCGCTCCTTCCTCAATGCGCCTGCGCCGATGACGTCACATCTACACCTGGCACAGGCGCACTGAGGAAGATGCGGCCGAGCGAGCGTCCTCCTATCAGTGCGCCTGCGCTGACTGAAGACCGGTACGGTGAAGGCGCGAGATTTAAAACGCAGACAGGGCCAGCCAGAGGACGAAGCTATTTTTTGTCACCTTACATCACAAAAAGTGTAATACCAAGCAATCAAAAAGTCATACACACTCCAAAATTGTACCAATAAAACAGTCATCTCATCCTGCAAAAAATGAGACCCAACATAAGACAGTCGACCAAAAAAATAAATAAAAATATGGCTTTTTAGAATATGGAAACACTAAAAATATTACGCTTTATTATGTAAAACTGAACCAAACAACCAAAAAAAGTAGTCATAATTGGTATTGTCGCATCTGTAACAACCTGCTTTATAAAAATACCACATGATCTAACCTGGCAGATGAACATTGTAAAGAACAAAAAAAAAAAAATGGTGCCAAAACAGCTATTTTTTGTTACCTTTCCTCACAAAAAGTGTAATACAGAGCAACCAAAAATCATATGTATCCTAAAATAGTACCAACAAAACTGCCACCTTAGGCCTCATGCACACGACCGTTGTGTGCATCTATGGCCGTTGTGCCGTTTTCCGTGATTTTCTGCGGACCCATTGACTTTCAATGGGTCCGTTGAAAACTCGGGAAATGCACCGTTGTTCATCCGCGCCGTGATCCGTGTTTCCTGTCCGTCCAAAAAATATGACCTGTCCTATTTTTTTGACGGACAACGGTTCACGGACCCATTCAAGTCAATAAGTCCGTGAAAAAACACGGATGCAAACAAGATTGGCATCCGTGGCCGTAGGCTACTTTCACACAGATGGATCCGCAGATCCGTCTGCATAAAAGCTTTTTCAGAGCTGAGTTTTCACTTTGTGAAAACTCAGATCCGACAGTATGTTCTAACACAGAGGTGTTCCCATAGTGATGGGGACGCTTCTAGTTAGAATATACTTTGAACTGTGTACATGACTGCCCCCTGCTGCCTGGCAGCACCCGATCTCTTACAGGGGGCTGTGATCCGCACAATTAACCCCTCAGGTGCTGCACCTGAGGGGTTAATTGTGCATATCATAGCCCCCTGTAAGAGATCATGTGCTGCCAGGCAGGAGGGGGCATACCCCCCTCCCTCCCCAGTTTTAAATTCATTGGTGGCCAGTGGGCCCCCCCTCCCTCCCCTGTAGTACTGTAGATTCATTGGTGGCCAGTGCCCCCCCCTCCCTCTCCTGTAGTACTGTAGATTCATTGGTGGCCAGTGGGCCCCCCTCCCTCCCCTCCCCTGTATTACTGTAGATTCATTGGTGGCCAGTGGGCCCCCCATCCCTCCCCTGTAGTTCTGTAGATTCATTGGTGGCCAGTGGGCCCCCCCTCCCTCCCCCTCCTAATTAAAATCTCCCCCCCCCCCCTATCATTGGTTACTTAGCAATTTTTAGAAGCATTATACTTACCTGCGAGCTGCGATGTCTGTGTCCGGCCGGGCGCTCCTCCTACTGGTAAGTGAAAGGTCTGTGCTATAAGCAATGCGCCGCACAGACCTTTCACTTACCAGTAGGAGGAGCGCCCGGCCGGTCACAGACATCGCAGCTTGCAGGTAAGTATAATGCTTCTAAAAATTGCTAAGTAACCATGGCAACCAGGACTGCAGTAGCGTCCTGGTTGCCATGGTTACCGATCGGAGCCCCAGCTATTAAACTGGGACTCTGATCGGAACTCTCCGCTGCCACCAATGATAGGGGGGGAGATTTTGGGGCCCACTGGCCACCAATGAATCTACAGTACTAAAGGGGAGGGAGGGGGGCCCACTGCCCACCAATAAATCTACAGTACTACAGGGGAGGGAGAGGGGGCCCACTGGCCACCAATGAATTTAAAACTGGGGAGGGAGGGGGGTGTGCCCCCTCCTGCCTGGCAGCACATGATCTTTTACAGGGGGCTATGATACGCACAATTAACCCCTCAGGACCTGAGGGGTTAATTGTACGGATCACAGCCCCCTGTAAGAGATCGGGTGCTGCCAGGCAGCAGGGGGCAGTCATGTACACAGTTCAAAGTATATTCTAACTTGAAGCATCCCCATCACTATGGGAACGCCTCTGTGTTAGAATATACTGTCGGATATGAGTTTTAACGATCTAACTCAAATCCGATGGTATATTCTAACATAGAGGCGTTCCCATGGTGATGGGGACGCTTCAAGTTAAAATATACCATCAGATTGGAGAAAACTCAGATCCGATGGTATAATAGGGACTCCTGACTTTACATTGAAAGTCAATGGGGGACGGATCCGTTTGCAATTGCACCATATTGTGTCAACGTCAAACGGATCCGTCCCCATTGACTTGCATTGTAATTCAGGACGGATCAGTTTGGCTCTGCACGGCCAGGCGGACACCAAAACGACTTTTTTTTCATGTCCGTGGATCCTCCAAAAATCAAGGAAGACCCACGGACGAAAAAACGGTCACGGATCACAGACCTACGGACCCTGTTTTTGCGGACCTTAAAAAAAAAACGGTCGTGTGCATGAGGCCTTATCCTGTAGTTTCCAAAATGGGGTTATTTTTTGGAGTTTCTACTCTAGGGGTGCATCAGGGGGTCTTTAAATGTGACATGGCCCTCCAAAAACCATATGGCATTCCATTCCCTCTGCGCCCTGCCGTGTGCTCATACAGCAGTTTAGGATCACAAATGGGGTGTTTCTGTAATCTACAGAATCAGGGTAATAAATATTGAGTTTTGTTTGGCTGTTAACCCTTGCTTTGTTACTGGAAAAAATGGATTGAAATGGAAAATCTGCCAAAAAAGTGAAATTCTGAAATTTCATCTCCATTTTCCTTTAATTCTTGGGGAACACCTAAAGGATTAACAATTTTTTTATAATACCTTGAGGGTGTAGTTTCTAAAATGTCATTTTTGAGTGGTTTCTAATATGTAAGCCTCACAAGGTGACTTCAGAGCTGAACTGGTCCTTAAAAAGTGGGTTTTGGAAATTTTCTGAAAAATTTCAAGATTTGCTTCTAAACTTCTGGTTGCTAAGAGATGTTGTTTGTAAACCTTCAGTTTTTTATCACGCGCGTGAAAAACGCATCAAAACGCATTGCACCCGCGCCGAAAAAACTGAACAACTGAACGCAATCGCAGACAAAACTGCTTGCAAAATGGTGCGAGTTTCATGTCATGCTCGTGTGAAAGAGGGCTAAGTTTTTATCGCATTGCACCCGCGCGATAAAAACGGAACACAATCGCAGTCAAAACTGACTGCAATTGCGTACCTACTCGCGCGGGTTTGCCGCAATGCATCCGGACCTTATCCAGACACGCTCGTGTGAAAGAGGCCTATGGGGCCAGGGCTGCGTGAAAAACGCTGATTATAGAACATGCTGCGATTTTTACGCAATGCAGAACTGATGCGTGAAAAACAACACTCATATACACAGACCCATTGAAATGAATGGGTCAGGATTCAGTGCGGGTGCTATGCGTTCACGCCACGCATTGCACCCGCGCGGAAAACTCGCTCGTGTGAAAGGGGCCTAAGCCTTCTAACGCCCCCAAAAAATAAAATGGCATTCACAAAATGATCCAAACTTGAAGTAGACATATGGGAAATGTAAAGTAATAACTATTTTTGGAGGTATTACGGTCTATTATAAAAGTAGAGAAATTGAAATTTGGAAATTTTTCAAAATTTTTGGTAAATTTGGTATTTTTTTAATAAATAAAAATTACATTTTTGACTCAATTTTACCACTGTCATGAAGTACAATATGTGACAAGAAAACAATCTCAGAATGGCTTGGATAAGTAAAAGTGTTTTACAGTTATTACCACATAAAGTGACTCATTTCAGATTTGCTAAAAATGGCCTGGGCAGGAAGGTAAAAACTAGATTGGTCTTGAAGGGGTTAAATGAAATGTTCCCTTATATACTTGCTAAAGCAGTTGTTTCATAGCATTGCATGCTTCCTCTTCCAGTAATTGCCATGCTCTGTTTCACTTTAATAATTTTTGTTGGGTGTATACCAGTATAGAGTATTTATGCCAAGATTTACATAGGCGTTTGCAATACTTTTATGAGTAGGACACACGCCCAAAATAATCTGTTCTTTTTATAATCTTTTTTCTCAGACATAAAACTAAAAGTGTTTTATATCTTATGTTTGTCCCATATCATTATTTGACATTTTCACCTTGTTTTCAGTATTTTTGTGGTATGTAGATTAAAATTTTTGTTTCATATAGAGCTGCTTCTGTTACTATACATCCCAACAATCCTGGATCCTGCAGGGTAATCCCAGATTTTGGCCCTGGGACGGCTGAAGTATGTCCCGATTTCAACTGCATCTTAGTCCTGAGGATGAAGATACAGTTGAATACAATGGTGAAGCAGGGAGCTTTTAGTTCCCTGCTCCACCAGTCCCCAGTCTGTGTTCTCCTCAGAAGCAGGCACACGGGACGGGAGAGTCCACAGGTTAAGGATGATTCCTTGATCTGAGAGCTATCCTATCAGCTCAGCGGGTGTAATGGGGTCACTACATAGTGCCTGCTGCTGGGGAAAGCATGATGTACTCTGTTCATCTCTGAAATGGGGTTAGGTGAGTATTACTATTTTATTAACAATACAGGGGCAGCACTACGGTAAGGAAGCTCTAAGGGGCAGAATTATTGTAAGGAGGACACTAAGGAAGCGTAACTACTGTAAGGGGAATAACTACTGTGGGAGGGCACAAAAGGGACTCAGCAGTATTGAGTGTGTATAGACAGGCACAGCGGTTAGAGGCATATCTTACTGTAAAGAACATTTTTAGCAAGGCCTGCTATGCACACTGCTGCTGTTGTCCCTCATTGGGCACCAACAGTTGGGTGGTATGTTATTATATATGCTATACAGAGTAGGCTTTGTTCACCTTGAGCATGAGCCTCACATTTAGGCCCCTTTCACACGGGCGAGTATTCCGCGTGGATGCGATGCGTGAGCTGAACGCATTGCACCCGCACTGAATCCCGACCCATTCATTTCTATGGGGCTGTTCAAATGAGCGGTGATTTTCACGCATCACTTGTGCGTTGCGTGAAAATCGCAGCATGCTCTATATTCAGCGTTTTTCACGCAACGCAGGCCCCATAGAAGTGAATGGGATTGCGTGAAAATCGCAAGCACCCGCAAGCAAGTGCGGATGCGGTGCGATTTTTACGCACGGTTGCTAGGAGACCCGATCATTATTATTTTCCCTTATAACATGGTTATAAGGGAAAATAATAGCATTCTGAATACAGAATGCATAGTAAAATAGAGCTGGAGGGGTTAAAAAAATAAATAAAATAATTTAACTCATCTTAATCCACTTGCTCGCGCTGCCGGCATCTCGTCTGTCTCCTTCTTTGCTGAACAGGACCTGTGGTGAGCATTCATTGCAGGAACAGGACCTGTGGTGACGTCACTCCAGTCATCACATGATCCATCACATGATCTTTTACCATGGTGATGGGTCATGTGATGTATCATGTGATGACCGGAGTGACGTCACCACAGGTCCTGTTCCTGCAATGAATGCTCACCACAGGTCCTGTTCAGCAAAGAAGGAGACAGACGAGATGCTGGCAGCACGAGCAAGTGGATTAAGGCAAGTTAAATAATTTATTTATTTATTTTAACCCCTCCAGCGCTATTTTACTATGCATTCTGTATTCAGAATGCTATTATTTGCCCTTATAACCATGTTATAAGGGGAAATAATACAATCTACACAACCCCGATCCCAAGCCCGAACTTCTGTGAAGAAGTTCGGGTTTGGGTACCAAACATGTGCGATTTTTCTCACGCGAGTGCAAAACGCATTACAATGTTTTGCACTCGCGCTGAAAAATCGCGTGTGTTCCCGCAACGCACCCGCACATTTTCCCGCAATGCCCGTCTGAAAGAGGCCTTACTGTTTACATCAAATGTAATCGTAGGGGTCGTTTCATCGAATTAAAGCCAAAAGACCATACTTTTGGCTACTGTTAGGCTGGTCTACATCGATAATGTGCAGTATACGTTTTTCACAATGGGAGTCAATAGGGAGCGTATGCCACTGTATGCCTTTTCAGTGTCATGGTTCGGAGTCTTCTGTTGGAGGTATATGCTAGGCAATACTCCCAAAATATATTCTCAAACTTGATGCTTACAGAGCCCTAGTTCAAAGTACTTAGATAACTAAAGCCTTGGAAATATGCCCTATGACACAACACAAGATATAAATGTTATTTTATAAGGTGTGTTCTGTGCTAAAGGCTGAACTGCTATTAACTGTTAAAAAAAGCTCTGTATTTGATATAGAGGCACATGATATTCCTGCAGTAAGGCCCCTTTCACACGTGCGAGAATTCAGCGCGGGTGCAATGCATGAGGAGAACGCATTGCACCCGCACTGAATCCGGACCCATTCACTTCAATGGGGCTGTGTACATGAGCGGTGATTTTCACGCATCACTGGTGCATTACGTGAAAATCGCAGCAAGCTCTATTATGTGCGTTTTTCACGCAACGCAGGCCCCATAGAATTGAATAGGGCTGATTGAAAATCGCAAGCATCCGCAAGCAAGTGCGGATGCAGTGCGATTTTCACACATGGTTGCTAGGAAACGATCGGGATGGGGACCCGATCTTTATTATTTTCCCTTATAACATGGTTATAAGGGAAAATAATAGCATTCTTAATACAGAATGCTTAGCAAAATGTCCATTAAGGGGTTAAAAATAATAAACAAATTTAACTCACCCCATCCACTTGATCGCGAAGCAGATCTCCTCTTCTTTCTACTTTCTTCAGGACCTGGGTAAAGGACCTTTGATGACGTCACTGCGCTCATCACATGGTCCGTCACCATAGACCATTTTTTAACCCCTCAATGGACATTTTAGTAAGCTTTCTGTATTAAAAATGCTATTATTTTCCCTTATAACCATGCTAAAGGGAAAATAATAAAATCTACACAACACCTAACCCAAACCCGAACTTCAGTGAAGAAGTCCGGGTTCGGGTCTGGGTACCAAACATGCCGATTTTTCTCACGCGCGTGCAAAACGCATTAAAACGCTTTGCACTCGCGTGGAAAAATCGCACATTTTTCTGCAATGCAATGCTGTAGGCACTCTGTGTGCCAGCAGGTGCTCCATATGGCACTGTATTGTGAGTGTATCTCCTAGAAGCAATGCTGGGAGAGAAGTTCACAATTCTTGTATGCCTTATATGAAATTTGAAAAAAGAACAGTAAACCCCATTGAAGTCTAGGGACACCATATTTTAGCTCTATAAGGTTTCATATAACATGGTTATATGCAGGGGTGTATTGGTCATAGACCTTATAGGGAAATTTCCCCGTGGGCCAATGCCCAGGGGACTGCCTGAGCCCTCCTCATGGCCGGCCAGTGGCAGTTTTTGGTGATGTATTTTGTGCTGTTGGAGGCAGTATTTTGTGATGGACTGTGGTATTTAGCTCTGTTGGGGTGGTATAATTTGCTACAATATGGTATTGCTGGCTCTGCCTTCCATCTATTTGGACCCGACTACAAAACAGGGCCACTTTTAGTATTTTTTTCCAGGGCCACTTAGGCCCCTTTCACACGGGCGAGTATTCCGCGCGGATGCGATGCGTGAGTTGAACGCATTGCACCCGCACTGAATACCGACCCATTCATTTCTATGGGGCTGTTCACATGAGCGGTGATTTTCACGCATCACTTGTGCGTTGCATGAAAATCGCAGCATGCTCTATATTCTGCGTTTTTCACGCAACGCAGGCCCCATAGAAGTGAATGGGGTTGCGTGAAAATCGCAAGCATCCGCAAGCAAGTGCGGATGCGGTGCGATTTTCACGCACGGTTGCTAGGAGACGATCGGGATGGAGACCCGATCATTATTATTTTCCCTTATAACATGGTTATAAGGGAAAATAATAGCATTCTGAATACAGAATGCATAATAAAATAGCGCTGGAGGGGTTAAATTATTTTTTTTTATATTTAACTCACCTTAGTCCATTTGATTGCGATGCCCGGCATCTCCTTCTGTCTCCTTTACTGAACAGGACCTGTGGTGAGCATTCATTATAGGTCAAGGACCTGTGGTGACGTCACTCCGGTCATCACATAATCCATCACATGATCTTTTACCATGGTGATGGATCATGTGATGACCGGAGTGACATCACCACAGGTCCTTGACCTGTAATGAATGCTCACCACAGGTCCTGTTCAGTAAAGGAGACAGAAGGAGATGCCGGGCATCGCGATCAAGTGGACTAAGGTGAGTTAAATTTTTTTTTTTTTTTTTTTTAACCCCTCCAGCGCTATTTTACTATGCATTCTGTATTCAGAATGCTATTATTTTCCCTTATAACTATGTTATAAGGGGAAATAATACAATCTACAGAACACCTAACCCAAGCCCGAACTTCTGTGAAGAAGTTTGGGTTTGGGTACCAAACATGCGCTATTTTTCTCACGCGAGTGCAAAACGCATTACAATGTTTTGCACTCGCGTGGAAAAATCACGAGTGTTCCCGTAACGCACCCGCACATTTTCCCGCAACGCCCGTGTGAAAGAGGCCTTAGGCTGCGTTCACACGGGCGAGATTTCCGCGCGGGTGCAATGCGGTAGGTGAACGCATTGCACCCGCACTGAATCCGGACCCATTCATTTCAATGGGGCTGTTCAGATGAGCGATGATTTTCACGCATCACTTGTGCGTTGCGTGAAAATCGCAGCATGCTCTATATTCTGCGTTTTTCACGCAACGCAGGCCCCATAGAAGTGAATGGGGTTGCGTGAAAATCGCAAGCATCCGCAAGCAAGTGCGGATGCGGTGCGATTTTCACGCATGGTTGCTAGGTCACAGTATATTCACTGTATTATTTTCCCTTATAACATGGTTATAAGGGAAAATAATAGCATTCTGAATACAGAATGCTTAGTAAAATAGCGCTGGAGGGGTTAAAAAAAAATAAACAAATTAACTCACCTTCTCCTCTTGATCGCGAAGTTCCCGGTCTCTTCTTTACTTCTTTAATGATGAGTTGTGGGCTAAAGGACCTTTGGTGACGTCAGATCACATGCTCCAATCACATGGTCCATCACCATGGTGATGTACCATGTGATTGGAGCATGTGATCTGACGTCACCAAAGGTCCTTTAGCCCACAACTCATCATACCGGGAACTTCGCGAACAAGAGGAGAAGGTGAGTTAATTTGTTTTGTTTTTTTAACCCCTCCAGCGCTATTTTACTAAGCATTCTGTATTCAGAATGCTATTATTTTCCCTTATAACCATGTTATAAGGGAAAATAATACAATCTACACTACAACTAACCCAAACCTGAACTTCTGTGAAGAAGTCCGGGTTCGCGTCTGGGTACCACAGTCGGTTTTTTATCACGCGCGTGCAGAGCACATTGCACCCGCGCGATAAAAACTGAACATCGGAATGCAATCGCAGTCAAAACTGACTGCAATTGCATTCCTACTCGCGCGGGTTTGCCGCAACACACCGGGACGCATCCAGACCTAATCCGGACACGCTCGTGTGAACCCAGCCTAAGAGTTCCCAGTCCGCCCCTGGTTATATTAAGCCTTAACACTCCTGTGTGCTTGAGGTCTAATTGATCTAGTGTGGATATTGATTACTTCTTTGGAAATTGGATAAAATGTAATTTGTTAAAATGAATGTGTCACATATCATTTTTTTCTACCAGTTAAAACCAGATGCTTCCTTCTAATCTGATTTTATTTTCTGAATGAAGATTCTATATTCTATTTCCAGAACAGGATTATGGGGGCAGCCATCTTACTGAGCTGTGTTTACAACATTTAGAGATGTGCTTTACAGCAGCCACCATGGGTCATAGGCACAATGGACTAGAAGGGACCTAATTGACATCTACGGGGGGATTTTCTAGGCATGTTCTGTGACTTGTGCAGAGGTCAGGAGTGAGTAGATAAACTGTAACATCACTTTATTGTGAATGGTATATCCTGTGATATCTATACAGAGTTAATATCAGTCATTCTGTTAATAGTTTATTTTGATCAATTTACAAAATGTAAAGTGAATAAAGGGGCATTGTTGCAAACATCTTGATGAACCTACACAAATCTTTTGTGGATGTAGGCTTGCTCAAATCCTTCTGTCTATTCATGTAATTCCAGAAAGACTTGATTATATTGAGATGAGGGCTCATTAGCTGTATGCTTGTGGTCGTTGTCCTGCTACAGAACACATTTGGAGGCAATGAGACTCCTCCCTGATGGTTGTCCCTTCTGCAGCAGGACAAGGACCACAAACATATAGCCAGTGTCACTAAGAACTATCTTCAGTCCAAAGAAAAACAAAGGGCCAGATTTATCATTAGCTCAGGTCAGAATAATGGAGTGAAAAAGTCCCAAAAAAAGTCCCAAACGCTAAAACTGCGCACAAATTTGCGACTTTTTTCTGCTCTGCACTATGCTCTCCAGTTTTCTGAAAGTGGGCGTGTTTTCTTATGTAAATGAATCTCTAGACAGATTTACTATTGGGACTATTTAAAAAGTCGAGACTTTTTAATAGAACATGCGACTTTTTCATAAAAATGTGCGACTTTTTCGTAAAGATGTGTGACTTTTGTAAAGCTGCTTACTGACGGATAAACTGCTACCGTCAAACCACATTTATTACAGTCTTAAAGGGCCGATCATAAATCTGACTTGGCTAAAACTGACTTTAGCCATATGTTAAAGTGGAGTGAGCTGTCAGAGTCATGATAAATCTGGCCCAAAGAGTCCTGAAAGTGATGATATGGCCCTCACTGTGCCCTGATCTCAATATCGAGTCTGTCTAGGATTACATGAAGAGACAGAAGGATTTGACCAGATCTGTGGTTAGTTCTCCAAGATGGTTGGAACAACCTCTCTTCCAAGATCCTTCAAAACCTGTGTGCAAGTGTACCCAGAAGAATTGATTCTGAAGACAAAGGGTGGTTGCACCAGATATTGATTTGATTTAGATTTCTATTTTGTTCATTTTATTAATTGATACAAAATAAACAACATAAACGTTTGGATAGTATTCTTACTTTGCAGCATTTTTCCACACCTGCCTACACCTTTTGCACAGTACTATAGTTAGTGACAGTGAAATTAAAATAACTGCCCAAAAATACTTTAAAAATATGGTTCAAATAAAAACTTGATTTAAACAATAGATCATTTTCTAATTACCCATTCAATTTAATTGGCTACTTTCACACTGGCGTTTTGGCTTTCCGTTTGCGAGATCCATTCAGGGCTCTCACAAGCGGTCCAAAACGGATCAGTTTTGCCCTAATGCATTCTGAATAGAAAAGGATCCGCTCAGAATGCATCAGTTTGCCTCTGTTCCGTCTCCATTTCGCTTTGGAGGCGGACACCAAAACGCTGCCTGCAGCGTCCGTCTGACGAAACTGAGCCAAACTGATCCGTTCTGACACACAATGTAAGTCAACGGGGACGGATCCGTTTTCTATGACACAATAGAAAACGGATCCGTCCTCCGTTGACTTTCAATGGAGTTCACGACTAATCTGTCTTGGCTATTTTACAGATAATACAAGCAGATCCGTTCTGAACGGATGCAGACATTTGTATTAACCGCGGATCCACAAAAAAACGGAAGCCGCCCGTGTGCCTTCCGCAATTTGCGGAACGGAACAGACGGCCCATTGTAGAAATGCCTATTTCTTCCTAAACATCTAAAATCAATAATAAAGAAATGGCACAACACAAAGCTATATGAACAGATACTTCAGAATTATTCTCGCATAGGGAATGCAAGTAGTAACTAAAACAGGCAGGACAGGTGACAGCTCTTCTTAAAGAACCCTAAAGCAGACTGCTGTTTGTGGCAGACTAAAGACTCATTACGGACTCTAGACTGTAGGCTATTGTAAAACTGCCAACGTCTGTTATACAATAACAGATATAGAGGAGAGGTCAGTCACTAGGACTCCGAACGCCCTTGCTGTATTTTTGAAATCCACCCAGTTGTAGATGAAGATAACGATATTAGGTAACTGCTTGTGCTAATTTATAATAAATTTAGGTGCACAGAAAAGATAAAACACACTGAAATGTAATTCTGCAGCACATAAGGGTAAGTTTTTCCTTGGGACATAGACATACCATGGGGTGGATTTATCACGCTCTGCACTCCAGAATTCTGGCTTCAAAAAACAAACTTGCAACTTGTTGGGTCCCTTTTACATTTCTCCACCATCCACTCCAGTTTTGAAGAGTGGGTGGAGAAGTGGACATGGTTAACTATGTTAATAATGTTCCCTCCAGATTTATCACTAAAACTTTTTTTTTTTAAGTAACACACTCACTCCAGTACACAGGCGGTATAGAAAAACTGGAGTAACATTTCTAGATAAAAGTGTTAAAAGATGCACCAAATTTAACAAACAGCGTGCAACATTTGCTAAGTACACCAACGCACACTCAAGGTATACTGACTTTAAATATTACCCTCATGATAAATTCCCCCTCATATCTTTATTAAAGAGCGTCTGTCAGCATGATCAAACCTAGTAAACTGGGCAGGACCAGGTTTTGGAACAGTGATGAAGCCTGGCCCTGAAATCTCATGCATGCACCAGAAAGAGATCAATGGCCATGTCAATCAGCGGAAACAGCAACATGTGCATAGATTTTTTTAAAAACCCATTATGATGTCTTGGGCACCTTATAAAAAGGGGATTTGGCTTAACTGCTACCTTTTCCCCATTATTTGACTGAAATTGTGGGGATGCAAATATTTCTGACAGGACTTCAACTTAAAGGTCAAGAATAATTAACCAGACCAGCGTAGGAATGGCAAGCAGTGGGGGATCATTGAAAGCGAGTACCACTTCTTTTTTTTTTTTTTTTTAGCCATATATGTATATAAAAAAAAAATTATACTGCTGGACAAACCCTTTAAAGCATGGTCTTGTTCTCTGGGAAATACCTCTTTGCATAAGAACATCAACCACATAATCACCAAGTTCTGATTAAAGACAAAGGCCCTGATTTATCATACTTTCACTCTAGAATTCTGGCCTTTCAAAAAATTGCAAAATAGGGCTTTTGCGACTTTTTTGCACTCGCTTGCGCAAGAATTTGCATCTTTTTACACTCACTTGCGCAATGTTTCGTGACTTTTTGCATTTTTACACCACTCACTCCAGTTTTGTAATATGGGTGGAAAAGTGGGTCTGGTTAGCTATGTTTCACTCCAAATTTATCATTGTGACTTTTTTTTAAAAGTCGCAAATAAGTCGCAATCTCACTCCCAGAAGAGGGTGGAGTAGGAAAACTGGAGTAGCTTCTGTAGACACAAGTGCTAGGTTTAAGGAGAAGACAAATTTATCAAACAACATGTACAAAGTACTCCAACACAGACTCAAGCAAAACTGGCTTCAAATATTACAAAACCAAGAGAGGTATAGGCTGTTAGATAATAGAAAGCTCAATAGTCACACGAAGCGCGTGTCGGGGAGTGGTGGTGGTCTGACTTTGTGCGGGATCGTTTACTTTTGGTCTGTATTAACTGCTTCTTATTGATTTATTCTATTTAGATATCATGGGCCAGATTTATCATTAGCTCAAGTCAGAATAATGGAGTGAAAAAGTCACCAAAAAATGCGCAAACGCTAAAACTGCGCACAAATTTGCAACTTTTTTTGCTCTGCACTATGCTCGCCAGTTTTCTGAAAGTGGGCGTGTTTTCTTATGTAAATGAATCTCTAGACAGACTTACTATTGGGACTATTTAAAAAGTCGCAAAAAAGTCGCAAAAAAAATGCGCAATTTCACTCCAGTGAGGACCATGCTTATCTTATGCGACTTTTTAATAGAACATGCGACTTTTTCATAAAGATGTGCGACTTTTGTAAAGCTACTTACTGACAGATAAACTGCTACTGTCAAACCACATTTATTAGAGTCTTAAAGGGCCGATCATAAATCTGACTTGGCTAAAACTGACTTTAGCCATATGTGAAAGTGGAGTGAGCTGTCAGAGTAATGATAAATCTGGCCCCATGTGTTTTGTTGGTGCCTGGCTATATTACCCTTAGGCCTCATGCACACGGCCGTGTTCCGCGGCCGAGAGCAGTCCGTGGTAACCCGGCCGGGATTCCTGCTGACAGCAGGAGCGCACGGCGTCATAGCAACCAATGACGCCGTGCGCTCCTGCTGTCAGCAGGAATCCCGGCCGGGTTACCACGGACTGCTCTCGGCCGCGGAACACGGCCGTGTGCATTCGGCCTTACATTGAGCAGTTTCTTTTACAGCTATATTGTTATGTTGTGCTTGTAATGCCATCTAATTATCATGAACTTGCACTTTAATACCTTCATGCTGCTGTCAGACCACCACATTTGTGTTGTTTTTAACTTTTTTAACTTGTATTTCAATCATGTTGATAACACTTGTTAAATAAAATTAATTATATGATCATGTCTACAGTGTGACTATTGAGCTTTCTATTATCTAACCGTATATACCTCTATTGGTTTTATAGTATATTATATATATATGGGTTAATGTTACTTTATAAGGGAAAGTAGTTTTGGTGTTTATATCTGACTTCAAATATTCTCTTCATGAAAAATTCCCCCCAAAGTACTGTAATGATTAATGACAATTCTCTTTTTTTTTTGGACAGAATGGTGTTGAGGAAACCGCTGCACAATGCCGAAAAGAAGGAGCCAAAGTATTTACATATTTGGTGGACTGCAGCAAACGTGAGGAGATCAGTAAAGCTGCAGATAAGGTACTTACTGTACCTAAATACTATTTTTTTTATAATAAGCTCTTTATGTTCATTCCCT
Source organism: Bufo bufo (assembly GCF_905171765.1). Classification (NCBI taxonomy): domain Eukaryota; kingdom Metazoa; phylum Chordata; class Amphibia; order Anura; family Bufonidae; genus Bufo; species Bufo bufo. The sequence goes on along the minus strand of NC_053390.1, from coordinate 529,369,902 downwards.
TTACCATTTCATATAGTAGAATAATTAACATCTAGCTCCATAGAGACCGCCAATAATCAATTTTTATGATGGTCACTAAGGAGCTTCAGGCTACAAAGAAGTGTTTCTGTAGGGGTGTTTTGTGCCAGCTAGGGTGGATGCTCGTTGTCTAATGACTCACAATTTATGTGCATTTCTGCTGCATATCCACATCAAAATCCACAATGCCTAACAGCGTTTTTTGGTGCAGATTTGTATGCAGTTTTGCTGCAGATCTCACCCTTCCATTGAAAAGGGTGAAATCCGCAGCTAAAACCACAAACATAATTGACATGCTATTTATTTAGAATTTCCGCAAAGTGTACATGAGATTTGTGTAATCTCATACACTTTGTAGGTACTGCAATACGCTGTGGTTTTTCTGCGTGGAAAAACTGCATGTATTCTGCAACGTGTGCAGCTGGCCTAAAGGTGGATTTAGATATTCGGGCAGATTATCGGGGACGAACGTTCCTGCGAAGGTTCGTTCCCGACAATCTGCCTGTCTAAACGTGCAGCTGATCACCTGATGAATGAGCGAAATGCTTGTTCATTGGGTGGAACTGATGTTAGTGCAGGTGCATAATATATTGTTTCTCGGCAGAAGATTGTGCTGTCTACACAGTAATCTGCTGCCCAGAAACAATGCAGATGTATGAGGATGAGCGATCGCAGTAGTCATCATGGAGGTGATCTCTGTATATAAATGCACCTCTTCACCCCTACTGAACAAGCAGCTGATTGTAGGGGATGCAGGCTTCCTTCCTGACAATCAGTTTATAGTCGCCCCATGTACAGTCAGGTCCATAAATATTGGGACATTGACACAATTGTAACATTTTTGGCTCTATACACCACCACAATGGATTTGAACTGAAACAAACAAGATGTGCTTTAACTGCAGACTGTCAGCTTTAATTTGAGGGTATTTACATCCAAATCAGGTGAACGGTGTAGGAATTACAACAGTTTGCATATGTGCCTCCCACTTGTTAAGGGACCAAAAGTAATGGGACAATTGGCTTCTCAGCTGTTCCATGGCCAGGTCTGTGTTATTCCCTCATTATCCCAATTACAATGAGCAGATAAAAGGTCCAGAGTTCATTTCAAGTGTGCTATTTACATTTGGAATCTGTTGCTGTCAACTCTCAAGATGAGATCCAAAGAGCTGTCACTATCAGTGAAGCAAGCCATCATTAGGCTGAAAAAACAAAACAAACCCTTCAGAGAGATAGCAAAAACATTAGGCGTGGCCAGAACAACTGTTTGGAACATTCTTAAAAAGAAGGAACGCACTGGTGAGCTCAGCAACACCAAAAGACCCGGAAGACCACGGAAAACAACTGTGGTGGATGACCGAAGAATTCTTTCCCTGGTGAAGAAAACACCCTTCACAACAGTTGGCCAGATCAAGAACACTCTCCAGGAGGTAGGTGTATGTCTGTCAAAGTCAACAATCAGGAGAAGACTTCACCAGAGTAAATACAGAAGGTTCACCACAAGATGTAAACCTTTGGTGAGCCTCAAAAACAGGAAGGCCAGATTAGAGTTTGCCAAACGACATCTAAAAAAGCCTTCACAGTTCTGGAACAACATCCTATGGACAGATGAGACCAAGATCAACTTGTACCAGAGTGATGGGAAGAGAAGAGTATGGAGAAGGAAAGGAACTGCTCATGATCTTAAGCATACCACCTCATCAGTGAAGCATGGTGGTGGTAGTGTCATGGCGTGGGCATGTATGGCTGCCAATGGAACTGGTTCTCTTGTATTTATTAATTATGTGACTGCTGACAAAAGCAGCAGGATGAATTCTGAAGTGTTTCGGGCAATATTATCTGCTCATATTCAGCCAAATGCTTCAGAGCTCATTGGACGGTGCTTCACAGTGCAGATGGACAATGACCCTAAGCATACTGCAAAAGCAACCAAAGAGTTTTTTAAGGTTAAGAAGTGGAATGTTATGCAATGGCCAAGTCAATCACCTGACCTGAATCCGATTGAGCATGCATTTCACTTGCTGAAGACAAAACTGAAGGGAAAATACCCCAAGAACAAGCAGAAACTGAAGACAGTTGCAGTAGAGGCCTGGCAGAGCATCACCAGGGATGAAACCCAGCGTCTGGTGATGTCTATGCCTTCCAGACTTCAGGCTGTAATTGGCTGCAAATGATTTGCAACCAAGTATTAAAAAGTGAAAGATTGTTTTATGATTATTATTCTGTCCCATTACTTTTGGTTCCTTAACAAGTGGGAGGCACATATGCAAACTGTTGTAATTCCTACACCGTTCACCTGATTTGGATGTAAATACCCTCAAATTAAAGCTGACAGTCTGCAGTTAAAGCACATCTTGTTTGTTTCATTTCAAATCCATTGTGGTGGTGTATAGAGACAAATTTTTTTTAATTGTGTCGATGTCCCAATATTTATGGACCTAACTGTAAATCCACCTTAAGAGAGACAGGATCTCCCTCTGTCACCTCATCGGCGCTCCCCATCTGTTTGTGTGGTCATGATGCAGCAATACTAATTGAATAGTGGTATCACTTGGTAACTGCGTGTCTGTATTATTTAGGCTGGGTTCACACTTGAGCGTTTTACAGCGCGTTCAAACGCGCTGTAAAACGCTCAACACATGAAAAGCAATGCTTCCCTATGGCCCTGGTTCTCACTCGAGCGTTTTACAGCGCGTTTGAACGCGCTGAAAAACGCCCTACGCTCAAACAAGTTCTTGAGCTTCTTTGGGGCGTTTTGTCGCGCGTTTGCAGCCATAGGACACTGCTGTTAATCACACAAACGCGCGTAATACGCGCGTTGACTATGGACAAAAACGCGTGACACAAACGCGCGTTAAACGCGCATATCAAATATGCTCAAGTGTGAACCCAGCCTTAGAGGTATACTGTCAGAGCTAGATAGGTATTATGCAAGGGGAGTGCTTGGTTGAGAATGGGAGTGGTAGTGGTGGTACAGATAGCCATATTGTGTCATCTTCAAACGGATCCGTCCCCATTGACTTACATTGTAAGTCTGGACGGATCCGCTTGCCTCCGCACGGCCAGGCGGACACCCGAACGCTGCATGCAGCGTTCAGGTGTCCGCTTGCTGAGCGGAGGCTGAACGCTGCCAGACTGATGCATTCTGAGCGGATCCGCGTCCACTCAGAATGCATTAGGGCAGTACGGATGCGTTCGGGGCCGCTTGTGAGCCCCTTCAAACGGAGCTCACAAGCCGACACCCGAACGCTAGTGTGAAAGTAGCCTAAGCTTTATACTCATGCTAATTAAAATCAGCCCATGAGGCAAACAGGCTGATCAGGAGTGCACGACCTAATGGAGGCAGCCACACCTCCAGTACAAACTGCAAAGAATAAAAGAGGGGAGTTAGTCAGCACATCCCAATGCACTCTCACTCTGACACCCTCTGGGGTTGTGCAGAGACTGGATGGTGCACCCTTTCTTCCCTTGGGGCACACCCTGGGCATTTTGGGGACTCACCCCTGATACTTGGCGTGCCCTTGACAGTGATCAGTATTAGTGTGCAAGGCAGGAGGGGAGGTGCAGGGACGGTGATAATGGAGTCCATTAAATCAGCCCAGACCTGTTTTGTTGCAATAAATTAAGTCTGTTTACTGAGTAGATAATGGGAGTAATAGTTCATACAGCAGCAAAAGGCACAGTTCTGAGGTATGTTACAGAGTAGGATTCTACAAATAGTTGTGCATAGGTAGTAGCAATGATGGCAGTAGTAGTCCTTCCTGAGTCTCACTCTAAATACACTTTGCAATCTTTCCAAATAACCACAGGCTTTCAATTCTGTTTTCATTAAATGGAACCTGTCATCAGATCGGCGCTATGTAACTAATTACATCCTGCCGCTGTCATATTGTTCCCATCCCTAATTGCTGCTTGTTTCTTATCATAGCCATTTTGAAGAAATTAGCTTTATAAAATGTACCCGGCATACCGAAACGCTGTGCCGCTGCTGTAAGCCCACCCATCCAGCTCTGATAGACATGCCTCCTGCTCGGCCATCCACAAGAATATGCCAGCAGTGACCAAGCTGGAGACATCCAACCAGGAGTCCAACAACAGCAGTCACTCAGAACAGAGGATATACAGTATGTCTAAGGCTGCGTTCACACGGGCGAGTATTCCGCGCGGGTGCAATGCGGTAGGTGAACGTATTGCACCCGCACTGAATCCTGACCCATTCATTTCTATGGGGCTGTTCAGATGAGCAGTGATTTTCACGCATCACTTGTGCGTTGCGTGAAAATCGCAGCATGCTCTATATTCTGCGTTTTTCACGCAACGCAGGCCCCATAGAAGTGAATGGGGTTGCTTGAAAATCGCAAGCATCCGCAAGCAAGTGCGGATGCGGTGCGATTTTCATGCATGGTTGCTAGGTGACAGTCTATTCACTATATTATTTTCCCTTATAACATGGTTATAAGGGAAAATAATAGCATTCTGAATACAGAACGCTTAGTAGGTGATCAATTGAGGGTTAAAAAAAAATAAAAAAAATAACTCACCTTCTCCTCTTGTTCGCGTAGGTCCCGGTCTCTTTACTTCTTTAAAGATGAACTATGGGCTAAAGGACCTTTGGTGACGTCAGATCACATGCTCCAATCACATGGTCCATCACCGCGGTGATGGACCATGTGATTGGAGCATGTGATCTGATGTCACCACAGGTCCTAGCCGATAGTTCATCTTTTAAGAAGTAAAGAAGAGACCGGGAACTACGTGAACAAGAGGAGAAGGTGAGTTAATTTTTATTTTATTTTTTTGACCCTCAATTGATCACCTACTAAGCATTCTGTTTTCAGAATGCTATTATTTTCCCTTATAACCATGTTATAAGGGAAAATAATAACATCTACACAACACCGAACCCAAACCTGAACTTCTGTGAAGAAGTTCGGGTCTGGGTACCACAGTCGGTTTTTTATCACGCGCGTGCAAAACACATTGCACCCGCGCGATAAAAACTGAACATCGGAACGCAATCGCAGTCAAAACTGACTGCAATTGCATTCCTACTCGCGCGGGTTTGCCGCAACACACCGGGACGCATCCGGAACTAATCCGGACACGCTCGTGTGAACCCAGCCTAATACAGTGTCAGACGGGGGCCAAGGGCCCGCCAGTAAAATTCATTCTGGGGCCCAATATACAGCTACATACAAATATTACCTTGCTCTTCCATTTGTAAATCCCTAAAACTGCAGCAGTACACATTTATTTTCAGTAGTAGTCAGGCCTAGTTTGTACCTCAGACTGTTCTGTCCTGGAGACACTGGGGAAGATTTATCAAAACTGGTGCAAAAGAAAACCGGTGTCGTTGCCCATAGCAACCAATCGGATTCCATCTTTAATTGTTCAGATCTCCTATGGAAAATTAAAGGTTTGCTAACTAAGCCAGTTTCCTTTTGCACCACTTTTCATAATTCTCTCCCACTGTTTCTACACTGATACATCTAAAATAATAAACTGGGTAGTTTTTTATATGGACGCATAGGTTGGTTGAGATGCTAGACACTGAATATCTGTATATAGTGCAGTCAGTGTACTGTTCTATGTGCCGCTTGTGCAGGGGGTGGGGGACTAGGGGCCCACCCTGGCTCAGGCACCCACTGGGGGATTCACCTGTTCCCCTGTCGGCCAGTCAGAACCTGGTCTCATAGGTGCGAGTCCAAATTCTTGAAGCCGCACCTATCTTGAAAAGAGCCACTATGAATAGAGGTGGTCACACATGCCCAGCTCTCTCCGTTCACTTCTAAGGAAGCTCCATAAATATAGGCATACTTGTTGTTTTTTGGAGAGTGATGCACATACACGGCCATCTTTCCATTCACTGTGGCCGTAGTACTGGTGCCCTTCTCATGTTCTGCACCTATAGACACTTATGACACATCCTGCAGTTCAGTGTAAGGTTGCAATGGGCAACTTAGTTAAAGGGTTTTTCAGTATTTATATACTAATGACCTATCCTTTGGATAGGTCATCAGTATCTGATTGAAATGTAATATGTAGAAGACAACTTGAGGCACTCACCCAATTTTCTTTGCAGCTGTTTATTCAAAGTTAAAACATGGTCGCTGGTGCGGGCACTCACTCAGCCACCGGCAATGGCCGAGCAATCCAGGCTTCGTCTGGCCTCCCACGTGATGGCGTCAGGACGCTCCTCTCTATGTACTGTCTGACGACAAAACACTATTAACATGCCTTATTAAATGAAAACAGCTAAATCATTCTTATCATTTAGGCCCAAAGGTCTCATTGCATTTGTTTTTATTAGGCTTCTTTTTGTCGTAATATGCGATGTCTATCTCCTCCATTTATTAATATTCCCACCGTTTCTATTCCTGCACATGTGAGGACGTTACTGTCTCCTCCATGTGCTTCTCTGATGTGTTCTATCAGTCTCGGTGAACCAATTCCTGTCTCAATAGATTTCTTAGGTTCCCTAAGTCTTATATATAAACATCTGATGGTTTTTCTTATATAGAACCTTCCACATGAACAAAATATAACATAAACCAGAAACTGTGTTTTACATGAGAGAAACTGTCATACTGTAGGTTTCACTCCTCCTATATTTACATTCCTAGATTTAATTATAAGGGTGCATTCACACGACCGTATAAATGGATCCGCATCCGTTCTGAAAATTTGCGGAACAGGTGCGGACCCATTTATTTCAATGGGGCCGCAAAAGATGCGGACAGCACACTGTGTGCTGTCTGCATCCGTTGTTCCGTTCCGTGGCCCTGCAAAAAGATAGAGCCTGTCCTATTCTTGTCCGCAACCGCAGACCAGCTTAGGGATTCTCTATATAGCGCTGGCCATGTGCGGTCCGCAAATTGCAGAATGCACACGGCCGGTATCCGTGTTTTGCGGATCCACAATTTGCGGAATTATAGTTTCCATGTCTCCATTTTCTCCCCTATTATCAAGCAGCGTGCTCAGACTACCACAGTCCAACATTCAATGTATATATAAAGAGAGCAATCCCGGTGTCGGCACTGCTGCCATGAGTAAAGTACAGCACCAAGTTAATAACGATGTGGTGAACACATTGTTGGCCACATCTTGAGATTTGTTTTGACACGTAAAGCCTTCACATTTGATAATAAATGGTATTACCAAAGAACGGGAACAGCTACTGTATGGGGACACCAGTCTCCTGTACTTTCGCAAATTTATACCTGTCTACCTTTGAGGACGAATATGTGTTCACCACTAAAAATAAGTATGTGAGCAATATAAAGCTTTTTTTGAGATTTATTGATGATGTTTTTATTATATGGAGAGGAAATGAAGGGCAATTTGAGGAATTCGTGGAGTATTTAAATACTCAAAATAATATTAATATGAAATTTACTAGTAAAGTAAGTTCAAGAGAATTGGAATTTTTAGATGTAAGGGTTAATGTACAAGGGGAGACATTAAGACCTAAAGTATATAGAAAATTTACTGCCACAAATTCCCTCTTACACTTCAGGAGCTCCCACCCCCCACATGTAAAAAAAAAAAAAAAGCGGTACCCTATGGGCAATTTACAAGATTGAGAAGGATAGCTAGTGAAGATGTAGACTTTATAGATCAGTCTACAGATTTAAAAAGAAGACTACTGGAGAGGGGGTACCCTGAAAAAATAATTAATGATTTATTTTTGAGAGCAGCGAAGGAGAGTAATCAAAAAGAGAGGAGATATAATAAACAAGTAGAAGAGAAAAGAGGTAGAGCAGTGTTCACCTTTAAATACACACCTATGGCCACGATTATAAAAAAAAACATCTTGAATAACTGGAATATTCTTGCCCATGATGAGGATTTAAAGGAAAAAAAAGAATCCACCTTTGATAAGTTTTAGAAGGAGCCAGACCATTAAAAACAAGATATTAAGAAGTAGGTTTGAGAGCAGAAAAGAAAATTGGCTAGAAAAAGGAACACCACAGGGAAAATAAAAATGTGGTCAACAGTGATGGCCAGTTCGCATTTTTCACCCACGAACATATGCGGGCTGCCATCTTTTTTCAAAAGTTCGGCGAGGCACAGGTAAGCCCTTACCTGTGCCTGTGCGCGAGCCGGTCAGTAAACAAGTGCGGTCAGCGGGAGCAGGCAGTTCCGAGAACAGCAACCGGGGGCCTTCATCGGCTGTTCTCGGAACTCCCTGCTCCCGGTGACCGCATTTGTTTTCAGACCGGCTCAAATCAAATTGAAGAAAAACAACAGTAGAACTCAGGGCTATGTTTAATAGTGAAAGTAAGAGCATTTCCACATGCACAATGCGAAGGGAACTCAAGGGATTGGGACTGAACAGCTGTGTAGCCATAAGAAAACCACTAATCAGTGAGGCAAACCAGAAAAAAAGGCTTCAATTTGCTAGGGAGCATAAAGATTGGACTCTGGAGCAATGGAAGAAGGTCATGTGGTCTGAGTCCAGATTTACCCTGTTCCAGAGTGATGGGCACATCAGGGTAAGAAGAGAGGCAGATGCAGTGATGCACTCATCATGCCTAGTGCCTACTGTACAAGCCTGTGGGGGCAGTGCTATGATCTGGGCTTGCTGCAGTTCGTCAGGTCTAGGTTCAGCAACAGTATGTGCTCCAAGAATGAGGAGCACCTGAACATACTGAATGACCAGGTTATTCCATCAATGGATTTGTTATTCCCTGATGGCACGGGCATATTCCAAGATGACAATGTCAGGATTCATCAGGCTCAAATTGTGAAAGAGTGGTTCAGGGAGCATGAGACATAATTTTCACACATGGATTTGGCCACCACAGAGTCCAGACCTTAACCCCATTGAGAATATATATATATTTTTTTTTTGGTGGCGACTTTTTTTTTGGACAGGCAGTGTATTTTGTTCATGTGGAAGGTTCTATATAGGAAAAACCATAAGATGTTTATATATAAGATTTAGGGAACATAAGAAATCTAGACTGATAGAACACATCAGAGAAGCACATGGAGGGGACAGTAATGCCCTCACATGTGCAGGAATAGAAACAGTGGGAATATTAATAAATGGAGGAGATACGTGGCCTAGGTGCAACTCAGCCCCACTGAAGTGTGCATGGTGAGCAGGAAGGAACGCTGGTGCCTTCTCAAACAGCTGATTGGCAGGGGTCCAGGGTGTCGGACCCCCACTAATCAGATACTAATGACCTATCCAGAGGATAGGTCATCAGTATATAAGTCTAAGAAAACCCACTGGCAGCTTGTTCAACAGCGTTATCATGCTTTCCAGTCTACAACTTCATCATCAGGTAAAGGGTGTTGGACCCTCACTGATCTGATATTGATGGACTATCCTGAGGATAGGCCATCTGTATGTAGCTCTCAGAGAACCTCTTTAAGAGTCAATCAGATGTATATATGATTATGTATTATTTGTTTGCAATGGCCAAGCTAGCATCCCTGACTGACAACGTATTCCCTCATCCAGGTGAAGCAAGAAGTGGGTGATGTCAATATTCTGATAAATAATGCAGGTGTTGTGTTCTGTGCCGACCTACTGTCACTACAGGATAGTCAGATTCAGAAGATATTTGAAGTGAATGTGCTTGCTCACTTTTGGGTAAGTAGAACTGGTGAAAAGCCACAGTATTTGTTTATAACTGTACTATGCAATATTTAAGGTCAAATATGCAACATCTAGTTAGTTCATTCATATAGCGTGCGGTAAGAACAGTTTATAACACAGTGGCTGGTAAAGCATGGAAGGGGGTGTATGTCTCACCAAGAATGCTTAAATGGATGGTTTCAGCAAAGTGCAGTTTACTGAATCACATTTTTTTTAAGTGTTTTATGGGACTGGAATTTTATGGAGTTGGTAGTGGGACATGCCATTCCCTCCCCACTCCAGTACAAAACTTTCCCCTAGCCTGAGGAAAACCCATGTGTAGCTACTAACCTCATTACTGAGGAATAAATACAGGGCTGAAACGCCGATTCAGAGTCAGATGCCTGGAAGTTGCATGGCCTGTTGACTATGTAAAGCTCCTTTAACCCAACACTTAAAATTTTTTGGGGGAAAAATGTCGGTTAGATATTAAAACCAGGATCTCACATTATTTAACTTGTATTTTATATAGCGTCAACATATTCCTCAGCGGTTTACAGACATTAGCATCACCTGCTGTCCTTAGTGGGGCTCACCATCTAATTATGCAGATGTTGTCCTTGGTCAGAGTCACACCTAGAACCCTAGGGACCATTGATAACCAGTCAGCCAACATGCCCTTACATTATGTTGGCACCAAAAAATTACCAACTGTGAAGTGCCACATGATTTAGTCCAGTTTCACACAGGTGCAATATGGGTGTATTTTGCATTCGTGTTACAGCCAGAAATCCCATGCTGACCACAGGTTTAATCAACCAAAATAACAGCATCATTGGTATTCTGATGCTATTAGTTGAGATGGTCGGAGCCACTATCAGGCTGGGATTTTGCCTGATCTAAATTGTGCCAAGTGAGTTATTATTTTTCATGCTGCCCTTTAAACAGCACGCCAGCAACAATGTATCTACATTTGGAAAACAATGCTTGCTTTTGTTAATGTGTTTGATACTATTTTGTACCGATGAATGTTCTTTTTGTAATATTAGACCACACGAGAATTCCTGCCATCAATGATGAGAAAAAATCACGGGCACATTGTAACTATTGCTTCATCAGCCGGACTGATTGGGGTGGCATTTTTGGTGGACTATTGGTATGATTTTATAATGTACTTTTACAACTAACAATATTTAATACAGTAGTTCAATACAACAAAAGTCAATACCGTAAAGTCAAGAACCATAATAATTTAATTTTCACTAAGCCAACTCTTTTAACAGTTACCACCTTCCTGATGAAGTGGCAAGTTGAGCATGCGTCGTGCTGCTCCATTCATTCTCTATGGGACTGCTGGATACAGCTGAGTGCTGTACTTGGCTATCTCTCTGTCCCATAGAGGATGAATGGGGCAGCAGGGCGCATGCTCAACCTGCCACTCCATCCGGAAGAGGGTAACCTTTAAAAAGTTGGCTTAGTGAGAATTATACAGAATTGTGTTTGGACCTTATAGTTATCTTTTATCTAGTGCAGGGATCAGCAACCTTTGGCACTTCAGCTGTTCTGAAACTTCAACTCTCAGAATGCTCTGTTCACTTCTATGAGAGTTAGAAGAACAGGTGAGCATGATGCATGCTGGGAGTTGTAGTTTCAAAGCAGCTGGAGTGTGGAATGTTGCTGATCCCTGATATAGTGTATAGGGGATAACTTTTAGTAACCAGAATACTCCTTTAATTAGAATCAAAGGAGTGTATCTCCTAACAAATCACTGTGGTATGTCCGAAGCATGTTAAAGGGGTCTTTTTTTTCTTCTAGAAAATTGCACCTCTGTTCTCCGTGAGCTGCTTCTGCTATTGCAGCTCATTTGAATGGGGATGAATTGCAATACCAGATACACCTACGGGAAAGATAGGCACTGTTTCTGGAAAAAAAAGAAGACCTTTTTTTTGTAATCCTGGACAACCCCTTTAGGCCACTTTCACAAGAGCGTATCCAAATCCGTCCACATTCCAGCTTCAGGAATACGCACATATTACAGAGGATATACCATCCAGATTGTTATCAGTATTGCTTCATTAATTAATCTGGATTTACATGCATATTCCTTCCTACCTTCATTTTTTATGCAATTCTGAGGCAACCTGTGGGAGGCGCTCTAGAGTATAGGAGTGGTAGTGGCCCTGATGTAGTGTTGTAGTGTCACGGTATCCTACCGCAGGCCGTTGAACGTAACAAAGTCCATTTTACTAAGTGTAATGTAGAATTTAAAAATACATACAGTAGCAGCAGGCTTTAGAGCAATTCTTCTCCGGCACCAGCTAAGGAGGTATCCAGACTGGATAACTGCAATTCTGCACTTAGTTGTTGGCCTAGTGTTTGTTTGGTTATGAGGGTGTCTTAAGCCGTAGTCCCTCATCTCACAGCAGTGTCTGTAGAAGTGATGTCGCAGTTCACTCTGCTGTCTGGAATCTCAAGGCTTCAATTGAGTCCTTCCTTCAGTTCTTAAGAGTGAGTGCTCTATGAGCTGTTTCCTCATTCTATGGCAAGAGAGGGATAATTTGGGTCCTGCACTGCCTCACAGGGGATATGATACAGTTCCTAAGAGTGGGTGCTCTATGAGCTGCTTCCTCACTCCCCCTCTACCAGGAAAGGACTTCTCATGTCCCCTCTCCACCTCACTCTGACTATAGATTACTGAACTACCTAGACTTCCCCTTTCTGGCAGGAAGTCGGACGAGCCCACTCTACCAGTTGGGGTTGAACAGGGTGATTAAACCCTGTTACAGACAGCCACTGCCACACAATAATTTCCCCTGCTGGATAAAATGACATGGTACAGGTGACATACATTAGATTACACAGAAATGCATATAAAGTGTATAAGAACACCGCAATTAAAGAACACAATAGTAACACCCGCAGGTCTGGAGTATTACACTTCCATAGACTATTAGGGCCGAGCTTGGAAACAAATATACACAAAACTAGACCTGGCGTGAGCAGGGAAGAAGTTGCAGAATATGCCGCAACATGGTGTGCGACAGAATCTGCACCAAATATATGCCACTATATCTGTTCGTAAATGACCAATGTTTTTTTTGTTCACAGTTTTTTTTTTACTTATGGTGCTTTTTTTTCTCCATGGTGTTTAATACAGCTTGCTCTGGATATGTTGGATTTTCAGGCATGTTAAAATTTTAATTAAAAAGCTTGAAAAAAATGCATTAAAATGCATTTTTACAAACCCCCCATAAAATGTGTGAAGGAAGCCTTAGGGGTCTTACTGTAATGTTACTGTATGAGCATTGGTAAAAAAAATAAAAATAAAATAAAAACGCCATAAAATATATTGCACATGAGCGGCAAAAAAAAAATAGAAATGGAGGTCTATGGGAGAAAAACACCAGGCAATGAAAGGGGGAAATGCCGGACCCAGAGCATGCTGCCATTTAATAAAAATGCCACTGACAAAAAGAATGCACCTCAAGGGTGGAAAACTGCATTTCAAATTTCCCATGCAGCATCTGGACTTGGCATTTTTTGCCTAAAATAAATGGCAAAATATGCCAGGAAAAAAAAAATACCAAAAATCCTCAAAAACACCAAAAATCCTCAAAAACACAAGAAAAAAAAAAAATATGCGTGACACCAGCTTTAGGGCTCATGCACACGGCCGCTGGCGTTTTGGCAGTCTGAAATTGTGGATCCGCAAAACACAGATACTGGCCATGTGCATTCTGCATTTAATGGAAGTCCTATGCTTTTCTGTAATGCGGACAATAATAGGACACGTTCTATTTTTATGCAAAACGGCCATGCGGACATACAGACACGGAATGCACACAGAGTAATTTCAGGGTTTTTTTCTGGCCCCATTGAAGTGAATGGTTCCGCATAGAGGCTGAAAAAAAAAAAAAACTGAACGGACCTGGAAAAAAATACATTCATGTGCATGAGCCCTTAAAGGGCTTCTGTCACCCCACTAAACTCTTTTTTTTTTTTTTTTTTTTGTGTACTTATAATCCCTATCCTGCCATATTGCCATACATTATGTTATTAATAATTTTCGTTCAGTAGATTTAGCAAAAAACTTACTTTTATGATATGCTAATTACCTTTCTACCAGCAAGTAGGGCGTCTACTTGCTGGTAGCAGCCGCAGAAAACCGCCCCCTCCTCTTGTTGATTGACAGGGCCAGCCGCGATCTCCTCCTCCGGCCAGCCCTGTCAGCATTTAAAAAATCGCGTGCCGGTGTTGATTCGGCGCAGGCGCTCTGAGATAAGGAGGCTCGCCTCCTCAGCACTCCCTCAGTGCACCTGCTCCGATGACGTCACCGAAAGAGAAGACGTCATCGGCGCAGGCAGCACAGGCGCGCGATTTTTGAAATGCTGACAGGGCCAGCCGGAGGAGGAGGTCGCGGCTGGCCCTGTCAATCAACAGAAGGAGGAGGCGGTTTTCTGCGGCTGCTACCAGCAAGTAGACGCCCTACTTGCTGGTAGAAAGGTAATTAGCATATCATAAAAGTAAGTTTTTTGCTAAATCTACTGAACGAAAATTATTAATAACCTAATGTATGGTAATATGGCAGGATAGGGATTATAAGTACACAAAAAAAAAATTATTTGTTTAGTGGGGTGACAGAAGCCCTTTAAGGGGGTTTTCTAGGATATTAATGCTGATGGCATATTTTCAGGATAAGTCGTTAACATCAGATCATCGTGGGTCCAACACTCCGCACTCCCATCAATCTGCTGTTCTGGCCCCAGAATGACACAGCTCCATCCATTGTGTAGTAACTGCAGTGCTACACCCCATGTTTAGATATTGATGGCCTATCCAAAGGCCATCAATATTAAAGGGAAACGGTCACCAGTGACCTCCCTATAAAACTGTCTGCATAGACACATACCTGTTGGTCACATAATTATAATGTTGTTTTCCCTTTGTTGAGCCCGGCTTCGTTTCTGAGTTACGATACTTTTTCTTAATATGTAATGAGGGAGTCACTATTTCTCTTGTTGCACCCAAGCTCCACTCATTTCTGTGGCCAACCCCTCCCTTGGAGCTTTGATTAACAGGGCCTGGCAAAGCAGCCAGGAAGAGGGTGGACACAGAAATGAGCAGAGCTTGGGTACAACAAGAGTAATGAGCCGAATAGAACCTCGGATCAAAAGAAGAAAAACTGCATTTTTATCAGGTGAAACCATACACGGTTTAGTCATGTTGGCAGTTATAGTCATTTAGACTGGCTATACAATTGTTTGTTTAAAGGTGTTGTGCCAAGTTTAGAAGTTATCCTCTATCCACAGGATCACTAGGGTCTGAACACTGGGACTCCCAACAATCCAGAGAACGAGGGTCCCAATCCCCAGATCTGATAGAGCGGCAGGTTAGGCATGTGCCCTTATGATCCATCAGAGATAGCTAAGTACAGTGTTTGGCTATTCTGAGCACTCCTACTGAGAATCAATGGAGTGGTAGAGCACATTTCCGACCTGCCACTCAATCAGATCAGGGAAATGGGACCCCTGTTCTCGGAATCGTGGGAGTCCAAGTGGTCAGACCATCAGTGATCAGTTACCTGTGGATAGGGGATAACTTCTAAACTTTGCACAACCCCTTCAATATCTGACTGCACCATAAACAGTCAAGTATTAGAAGCTATCAGTCAAAAATAATCATCTGTCAATGAAAAAAGAGAAGGAGTGAGGGATTGATAGAAGCAAAAGGAGCAAGAGTGCACAGACTGGCTTGGACCCACCCTCATTGCACTTAAAGGGGTTGTCTGGGTTCAGAGCTGAACCCGGACATACTCAGAAGCAGCCCCCCTGACAAGAGCATCAGAGCATTTCATGCTTCGATGCTCTCCTTTGCCCTGTGCTGAATCGCGCAAGCCAAAGGCATTTTGTGGAGTTCCAGTGACGTACTGGGCTCTCCTTTGGGCTGCCAGGCGGAGGCTTCCACCCAGCAGTGAGCCCGGTGACTGTAAAACGGCTAGGGCAGCACTAAAGCCCACCCATCAGAGCCGGTGAGGTCACCGAACATATTGCTGGGTGGAATCCTCCGTCGGCAGTGTGTTTATAGTAAATAAAAGAGCCCTTGCCCTGCGCAATCCTGCGCAGGGCAAGGGAGAGCATCGTAGCATGGACTGCTCCGATGCTTAAGTCAGGGGGGCTGCCTGGGTGAAATTATGGGTATGTCCGGGTTCAGCTCTGAACCTAGACAAGCCCTTTAACTGTTCATATGCATATGGATTAAAAGTTTTTTTCTCCAGAATGAAACAATGGATCATTAAAGTGAAAAGTATCATTCCATTCCGAGAACTAGCACTACAAGGCAATGAACAGTGATTTTCCTGGGGACAGATTCCCTTTCATCGTTTAGCAATATTCCTTATATTTCATTATTTAGTCAATTGTCAGCTACACACAGTTCAGTACAATGGAATCCAGTCCACCACACAATTGGCAATGATCGATAATCACTACTGACCGAAATATATTACATTTTATTAAAATATAACATAATGGCTATTGTTGCATGAGCACAATTGATTTTGCTTTACTCGAAAAATATGAATGACTATGTGAATTCTATTGATCTGTCACAGCTCTACAAAGTTTGCTGCGGTCGGATACCATAAAGCACTGACCATTGAGCTTGCAGCTCTGCAGATGACGGGAATAAAAACATCGTGTCTTTGCCCTGTTTTTGTGGATACAGGCTTTGTTAAAAATCCAAGTACAAGGTAAAAACCTGAACACTTATTTATGGGCAAGTACTGTGATGTCACGACAATACTGCACTTTTTTCGGAAATTCAAAGTCCAGACTGGCTTGGTGATCATAGAGCGTTGATTAGCACAAGTTCTGAGAGACAATACGATGGAGAGGGTGAAGTAGTTGGTCATAGCAACCAATAAGGTGGCTGCATTTAATTTTCAAAGAGCTTCTGACACATGAGAGCTGTAACAGCAGCTGCTGTGCGCCGCTGTTCCCCTGCTTACCGCCGCGGTCCCTGGGCGCTGTGTTCAGCGGTGATCTGCTGCCAGTGTTTCCTTTCAGCCCTGGCCACAGCATGCTTGCTGCTTGTTTCCTGCAGCATTTCCTTAAGGGCCGGCGTGCTTCACTTCCTGTGTTTTATGGGTTGGATCATGTGACCGCGCCAACCAATCCTAGCGCTTCTGCACGTATATGAGTGGCTCAGCCCCCTTCCCAGATGCCTCAGTGTCAAGGTCCTTGTGTCCTGCTAAGGTTCTTGATAGCCGCTTGTGTTCCTGGACTCTGCTACCTGTTTGATCCCTTCCTGCTTGCCTTGACTGCTCGCCGACCCGGATTGCCTGACTTGTACTTGTCCCGCCTGCTCTGACCTATTGCCTGTCTGACTTCGCCTCTGCCTCATCCTTCGGTCCTGCACTGTTGCTCCTGGTAACGACTCAGCCTGCTGACAACGCCTGTACCTCTGGTACCTTTCTCAGGTACCTCCTGGTCCGCCTGGATTAGCTACCTAGTGTGCCTATCCTCCTCAAGAGGTAGCGACCTGGTGTTCACCTCAGGAAAGTCTATCCCCACCATCAGGGGTACTGTGAAGATTGAGGGGTTCACTTAGACAATGCCCTTAGAGGACGTAGGACACGTGGCACAGTGGGTTCACACTGGCTGGTACGTGACAACAGCTGAAATATAATTTGTTGGAATGGGCAACTATAACTAAATCCATGCACTAGTTTTGATAAATATGCCAAATATCACAATTAAGATATATAACTCAGCGAAAGAAGTACATGATTGGATGTCACACAGCTGAAGTGGCCTAATAAGGGGTACAGTGCCTCAAATTGTATGCAGAACTATACCCAACTACTATATATTTTATATTATATGTGGCCCTCATATTTTACTATTTACAGTTGTGCGTTTTACCATATTTCTAAGCTACTTCCTGATGTTCCCTCTCACAGCAGCAAAGTCTCTTAGCCATAAACGTGCACAATACCTTACTGTTTGACTCAAGTTCATTGCCTTGAGTGTCCTAGACTTTCTAATATCCTTCTTCCTGGAGCACGTTGATGGTAAAGTCGCTTTATTGACTGTAGAAGTCTCAGAGATGGGGATTCTCCGAAATTGGACCCAGGTCTGAGGAGCTTGTACATTCCAGTCTTCACTGTAGCACACCTAGAACTCAACTGCACTGACTCTAACTAACCAGGGGGCGGATCCAGGTAAATTTTCCAGCAACCTAACACAATAAGACAAAGTGTTTACTCAGCACTATAAGCCAAAGTGTTTAATTTAATAATATGACATTACAGCAATTAACTATTTGAAGGATACGGCATACAGTGAATTTTTATATCTGGGGACTATGTCTTCTTTTACAGTGTATTTTAACCATATATTTAATCCTTTCTTCAACACACCTGGCCCCTGCTCCCCTTGTGCCTCTTGCAGGAGCATTATGTTGTGCTTTGTCTTCAACAAACTATCCTACATTTACAAACTTTTCATCTCTAACAAACTTTCCCTCCTGAATTTGACATAAACATGGCTGACACCATCTGACACTGTTGGACTCTATTTTGGCAGATTTCATGTTCCTCACGCACCCCACCCCGGCAGCAAATGTGGTGGAGGAGTTTTTCTTCTCTTGTCGGACAACTGCTCCTTTGGCTTAACTCCCCTGCCATCCTCCTTTATGCTACCTTCATTTGAAGTACACTCTGTCTGCATCTACTCTCCTGCCAACCTTCAAGTGGCTGTAATCTACCACCCCTCTGGCTCAGCTGTAGCTGTCAAAGGAGGGAGAGACCGCAAAGCAGGATTCAAGTACAGTACAGCGGACAAGGAGACTGAAGCAAAAACCGGCTTTATTAAAGGAGCAAAATGAAACTGCCGGAAAACCTGAATAACAATACAGTACCACCGCACCAGAGGCACAATGGGTCAAAGACAAGAATGGTATTAACAGGTGAACATAAATCAACAACAATGGAAATAGAGTTTTGCATATACACAGAATGAGCTAAACAGTAAGCAGTCAGCTTGCAAGCTACTCTCACTACCAATTTCCTATCTAGCCCTGCTACCCAGGGGACGCTTCTACAGCGCACTGACTAAGTCCCTGACTCTATAACCTATCACAGGAAAGCACCGGTGCCACTCACAGTTCTGCAGATTCTCCTGGGTACAATAAGATGCAGTCTGGATCCAGGTCCGGTCGCTTGCTTGGCTGTCTTTCTCTCTCTGGTCACAACAGATGCAGATCTCCACCTAGTTTCAGCTCTGGCAGGAAGGATCCGGCTTGTACTGGTCTCTGACACACGGTCCCACTCCTCTGGAACACACAGTGAAGTCCTCTGTGTGCAGCTCCACAGCTGTCAGGAAAATCTCAGCTAATATAGCCTCCTGCTGCTCCAGTCTTTTACTGTTATCTCTCAGCAGTCCATCTCTCCCTGTTATCTCAGCAAGGCCCCCAGCAACTTCTCAAACAGCCCGGGAAAAACTTCTTAACTCTTCCTTAGCCTCTGGCCAGCACAACTCAGGTTCCTGTTTAGTCACAGTGGCCTCTGGTGGCCGGAGGGAAACATGACAGTCTGCATAGATATAAGTGCTGGAAATGCTGCTGGTTGATTCAGGGCTGCCTCTTACACAGCCACCATCTTTCTTGACAACTTCAACACCTGGCTACTATGTTTTATTTCAACCAACATCCCCACTATCTTCATGGGTGATTTCAACATCCTCACTGACACTTTCCACTTAGCTACCTCTAAACCTCTAGTACTTACTTCCTCTTTTGGCTTCCCTCCGTGGTCCTCCACTGCCATCCACAAAGATGGTCACATACTGGATCTTATCTTAACCCACCTCTGTTCCCTATCTAACCACCGTAACTCACCTCTCCCCATATCCGACCGCAATCTACTTACGTTCTCTTCACTTGTCTCTTAGAGCTGCCCCCCCTGTTCACAAACTGGCACACCCTTGCAGGAACCTTAAACATCTTGAGTTTCATGTGATCTCTCACTCTCTTCTGCCACTTTCTACCATGTGATTCCTCCATGATGCAAATGCCACTGCCACTTTGTATAACACCACAATAACTACAGCTCTCAACTCAGTCCCTGCCTCATACATAACATAGAAACATAGAATGTGTCGGCAGATAAGAACCATTTGGCCCATCTAGTCTGCCCAATATACTAAATACTATGGATAGCCCCTGGCCCTATCTTATATGAAGGATGGCCTTATGCCTATCCCATGCATGCTTAAACTCCTCCACTGTATTTGCAGCTGCCACTTCTGCAGGAAGGCTATTCCATGCATCCACTACTCTCTCAGTAAAGTAATACTTCCTGATATTACTTTTAAACCTTTGCCCCTCTAATTTAAAACTATGTCCTCTTGTAGCAGTTTTTCTTCTTTTAAATATTCTTTCCTCTTTTACCTTGTTGATTCCCTTTATGTATTTAAAAGTTTCTATCATATCCCCTCTGTCTCGTCTTTCTTCCAAGCTATACATGTTAATGTCCTTTAATCTTTCCTGGTAAGTTTTATCCTGCAATCCATGTACCAGCTTAGTAGCTCTTCTCTGAACTCTCTCCAAAGTATCAATATCCTTCTGGAGATATGGTCTCCAGTACTGAGCACAATACTCCAAATGAGGTCTCACTAGTGCTCTGTAGAGCGGCATGAGCACCTCCCTCTTTCTACTGGTAATTCCTCTTGCTATACACCCAAGCATTCTGCTAGCATTTCCTGCTGCTCTGTGACATTGTCTGCCTACCTTTAAGTCTTCTAAAATAATGATCCCTAAATCCCTTTCCTCAGATACTGAGGTTAGGACTGTATCACTGATTTTATATTCTGCTCTTGGGTTTTTACGTCCCAGGTGCATTATCTTGCACTTATCAACATAAAATTTTAGTTGCCAGATTTTTGACCATTCCTCTAGTTTTCCTAAGTCCTTTTGCATTTGGTGTATTCCTCCAGGAACGTCAACCCTGTTACAAATCTTTGTGTTATCAGCAAAAAGACACACCTTACCATTGAGGCCTTCTGCAATTTTGCTGATAAAGATATTAAACAATATGGGTCCCAGAACAGATCCCTGAGGTACCCCACTGGTAACAAGACCTTGGTCTGAATATACTCCATTAACTACAACCCTCTGTTGCCTGTCCCTCAGCCACTGCCTAATCCATTCAACAATATGGGAGTCCAAGCCCAATGACTGCACTTTATTGATAAGCCTTCTATGTGGGACAGTATCAAAAGCCTTACTAAAGTCTAGATAAGCGATGTCTACTGTACCTCCTCCATCTATTATTTTAGTCACCCAATCAAAAAAATCAATAAGATTAGTTTGACATGATCACCCTGAAGTAAACCCATGCTGTTTTTCATCTTTCAATCCATGGGATTTTAGATGGTCCACAATCCTCTCCTTAAGTATGGTTTCCATTAATTTCCCCACTATTGATGTCAGGCTTACTGGCCTATAGTTGCCCGATTCCTCCCTACTACCTTTCTTGTGAATGGGCACAACATTTGCTAATTTCCAATCTTCTGGGACGACTCCTGTTGCCAGTGATTGGTTAAATAAATCTGTTAATGGTTTTGCTAGTTCACCGCTGAGCTCTTTTAATAGCTTTGGGTGTATCCCATCAGGCCCCTGTGACTTATTTGTATTAATTTTAGACAGTTGACTTAGAACCTCTTCCTCTGTAAAGACACATGCGTCAAAAGATTCATTAGTCTTCTTTCCCAACTGAGGTCCTTCTCCTTCATTTTCCTTTGTAAAAACTGAACAGAAGTATTTATTGAGGCAGTCAGCTAGTTCTTTATCTTCTTCCATATACCTTCCTTTAGTTTTTAATTTGGTAATTCCTTGTTTTAGTTTCCTTTTTTCATTTATGTATCTGAAGAATGCCTTATCGCCTTTTTTCCCTGACTGAGCTAATTTCTCTTCTGCCTGTGCTTTAGAAGCTCTTATAACTTGTTTGGCCTCTCTCTGCCTAATCTTATAAATTTGTCTGTCATCCTCGTTTTTTTTTTTTTATAATTCCTAAATGCTATCTTTTTGTTTTTAATGATTTTGGCCATTTCTGCTGAGTACCACAGTGGTCTCTTCCTTTTTTTGCTTTTACTGACAAGCCTAATGCAATCTTCTGTTGCCTTCAATAGTGCCACTTTTAAGTAGTCCCATTTCTCCTGGACTCCAATTAAACTGTTCCAGTCTGATAGGGACTCGTATACCACTAATCTAATTTTAGAAAAGTCAGTTTTTCTAAAATCTAAAACTTTTGTTTTTGTGTGGTGTGACTCAGTCACTGTACTTATAGTAAACCACACTGACTGGTGATCACTAGATCCCAAGCTTTCCCCTACAGTAATATCAGATACCAAATTCCCATTTGTGAATACTAAATCTAAAATGGCCTCCTTCCGGGTTGGCTCCTCCACTACTTGCTGTAGAGATAATACCAGTAGGGAATTTAGAATATCTGTACTCTTGGCAGAACTAGCTATTTTGGTTTTCCAGTTCACATCTGGAAGATTGAAGTCTCCCATAATGATAACTTCCCCCTTCAATGTCATTTTAGCTATTTCCTCAACTAGTAGATCATCTAATTCTTTGACTTGGGTAGGTGGTCTACATATAACACCTACACGAGTTACCTTATGATTATCAAGCTGCAAGGTAACCCAAACTGACTCTAAATTGTTCTCGCTAACTTGTATCAAATTCGATTTTATGCTATCTTTCACATACAGGGCCACCCCTCCTCCTTCTTGCCTTCTCTGTCTTTCCTGTATAGAGAGAACCCTGGTATTGATATATCCCAGTCATTACTCCCCTTGAACCACGTCTCGGTAACAGCCACTACATCTATATTCTCAGATGCCATTATAGCCTCAAGCTCATTGATCTTATTCCCTAGACTGCGAGCATTTGTAGACAAGACTCTGAGCTTGTCATTTCTTAACCTTTGTGCTACTGGCCTCTTCTGGCATTGTTCCGGGGGGCAGTCGGACTGCTGGATTATCACTCTTTTGCCCCCCTTTCCTAGTTTAAATGCTTCTTGGCAAATACTTGGAACTGTTCACCGAGGACATTCGTTCCCTTGAGAGAAAGATGCAAACCATCTTTCTTGTACAGTTCTTTTCCATTCCAACAAGAGCTATCATGAGACACAAAACCAAACCCTTGGTTCAGACACCATTCACCAAGCCATACATTGAATTCCTTAATGCGCATCTTCCTGTCATGCTGAAGGTTATGCACCGGCAAAACTGCAGAGAATGAAACAGTTGATGCAACCTCCCGTATATCCTTTCCAAGTGTATGAAAAGCTTCTTTCACCTTTGAAACCTCGTTGCAAGCCAGATCGTTTGTCCCAAGATGGAGAATAACATCCACTTCCCTTTCCTGCTTTTCTTGCCTAACAATATTTAGGATCCGTCGTCTATCCCTGCTAGCGGTAGCACCAGGGAGACATCTCACAACACCATTCTCCTCCAACTTCACACCTCTTATGATGGAATCGCCCACCAACAGCTGCTTACTATCAATCCTCACCTTCTCCTTTTTGTCTTTGGCTGCAGTCTTACATACTTTAACAAAACCTGAAAAATCAATGGGCAACCCTGACATACCAGTCTGACTAAAGAGCAAGCCTGCAGAGTGGTAACGGAAGAAAACCCATTCTAAGGAAAACACTGTCACATACAAACAATCCCTCGTCAACTTCAAGTCCGTGCTCGCTGATGCAAAACAGGCCTACTTCTCATCTTTCATATCTTCCCTGTCTCACAATCCTAAACAACCATAACTCCCTTCTCCATCCCCGGGTGCCCCCTCCCTCACCTCTCCGTCGAGGACTTTGACACATACTTAAAAAAAAAGATTGATAACATCAGAACAATTGATAAAAACAAAAGATTGATAACATCAGAGAAAGCTTCAGCCTAAAGTCTCCACAGCCAAATCCAGCTTCTCCACCATTACAGAAGAAAAACTTTCCACCCTACTCTCCAGTTCACATTTCACCTGTGCACTTGAACCGACCCCATCTTACCTCATCCCCAACCTCACCACAGTGTTTATCCCTGCCCTAACCCATTTCTTCAACCTATGTCTAACCACCGGATTCTTTCCCTCCTGTTTTAAACATGCTTCCACCACACCCATGCTCAAAAAGCCTTCCTTCGACCGATCTTCTTTGTCTCCCCATAGTCCCATATCACTATTCCCATTCTCCTCAAAATTACTTAAACAACATTTCTACCTTGAACTGTCCTCTCATCGATTTCTTTTCCGCTTTTCACTGACTACAATCTGGATTCCGACCCCAACACTGTACCAAAACTGCCCTTATCAAAGTCACCACAACCTGCTAACTGCCAAAGCCAAACATTACTCTGCCCTCCTTCTCCTTGACCTATTCTCTGGCTTTGACACAGTTGACCACTCCCTTGTGCTACAAACTCTCATGTCTTGGCATCACCAGCCCTCTCCTGGATCACATCATACTTCACAGATCAGACATTTAGTGTCTCACCACCTCCTCGCCTCGTCCTCTCTCTGTTGGTGTTTCACATGCTCTGTCCTAGCACCCCTGCCCTTCTCAATGTACAACATCGGCCTGTGACAGCTCAGAGAGTCCCATGGCTTTCAGTATCACTTCTATGCTGAGGACACGCAAATGTACCACTCTGGTCCAGATATCACCATCCTACTATTCAGAACGCCACAATGCCTATCTTCTAAAGCCTCCTTCTTCTCCTCCTGCTTTCTAAAACTTAACATGGATAAAACAGAACTTATAATTTTTCCCCGATCTCCCTCAGCCCTCCCATCAAGCCTATCTATCACAGTCAATGGCTGCACACTCTCCTCGGTCAACCAAGTCCGCTGCCTTGGGGTAACCTTCGGTTCTGCTCTGTCCTTCAAACCGCACATGCAAGCCCTTTCCACCTCCTGCTGCCTCCAACTCCAAAAGTATCCTCAATCCAAAGTGTGCAGAAATGTTTGTACATCCCCTCATACTCTCCCGCCTTGACTACTGTAATATCCTTCTCTGTGGCCTCCCATCTAGCACTCACACCCCTCCAATCGATTCTCAACTCTGCCACTCAATAAATACACCTCCCCCATTACTCTCCTGTCTCTTCTCTCTGCCAATCTCTTAATTGGCTTCTCGTTGCCCAGAGAATCTAGTACAAAACACTAACAATGACATACAAGGCTGTCCACAACCTCTCCCCTCCATACATCTCTGACCTGATCTCCTGATGCCTTCCCACATGCAATCTCTGATCTTCACAAAACCTTATTCTCTACTCTCCTCTTATCTCCTCTTCCCACAATTGTCTCCAAAATTTCTCCTGTGCAGCCCCTGTACTCTGGAACGCTTTACCCCAACATATCAGATGCTTACCTACCACGTAAAGCTTAAAAGGAAACCTGAAAACCCACCTCTTCAGACATGCCTACAACCTACAGTAACCCTGCTGCCACTATAACGCCATGACTAGCTTTACCCTCACTTACTGTATCCTTACCCCATCCCTTGTAGATTGTAAGCCCTCACAGGCAGGGTCCTCTCTCCTTCTGTTCCAGTTTGTAACTCGTTTTGTTTATGCTTATTGTACTTGTTTTTTTTTATTATGTATGTACACCCCTTTTCATATGCACAGCGCCATGGAATGAATGGTGCTTTCATAATAAATAATAAGCCTTTGCATTGCAAATGACCATCAAAAATTAAAAAATTTGATTTTTCTTTTTTTCAGATTTGCTCCAGTGCTACTACCTGAAGATGTAGCCAAGACATTAGTAAATGGTATTTTAATTAACAAGAAGATGATTTATATCCCACCTTTTGTGTCACTTGCTCCGGTATTAGAATTGTAAGTATACTATTATTGCATAAATTCACACTAACAAAGTAAAAGACTTTAAAAGGGGTTGTTCCACTTCAGCAAATGGCATTTATCATGTAGAGAAACTTAATACAAGGCACTTACTAGTGTATTGTGATTGTCCATTTTGCTTCCTATGCTGGCTTGATTCATTTTTCCATCACATTATATACTGCTCTTATCCAGGGATTGCGGCCACTGCTGATATCCAGTGGCCGTGCTTGCACACTATAGGAAAAAGTGTTGGCCTCTCTGGTGCGGGGATCATGGAGACATGCATAGGCACGCATGTGCAGCAGCTCCCATCCCGACCACCTTGTATCAGTGCTGCACAGATGGCCTTAACCCTGGATACGAGCAGTGTATAATGCAATGAAAAAATGAATCAAGCCAGCAAAGGAGACAATATGGACAATCACAATACATTAGTACCAGTATTAACATGATAAATGCCATTTGCTGAAGTGAGAAAACCCCTTTAATGCAGCATCTAATACCTCACAAGTGTCAGATTATCAAATTATGATATAACCATAGAGATATAAGAGAAAAGTATCTTTGAAAGCTGATTTCCTCCATGTAGACATCAAGCTGCAACTTCCAAAATCCAAAATGAAATGTACTATTATGATTTTTCTGTAGATATGAACCTTGTTTGGCCTTTTATTTTCAGGTTTTTACCAGAACGTGCTTTGAAGGCTCTCAATGCATTCCAAGGAGTAAAGTTTGATGCCAAAGTACGGAGCACTGAGAAGGACAAATAGACAAACAATATTAATGTGTAAAAAACTTCACTGTCTACTTCTTCCTAATTCCCCAACACAAATTTATCATTTATCATGTTACAGAAAGGGGTTAATCTACACGTAGCGGATTTGCTGTGAATTTTACCTGTGGATTTGCAGTAAAATCTGCAGCAGATTACAGTAGCAGGCAAGTCAGTAAAATTTTACAAATCTTTTTAACAAAACTGGCCCACCTTCATGGGACCTCTCAATCTCAAGCTACTGTTATCTGTTGCAAATAAGCAAAAAAATATCCACTTTATTAACAGAAACCCCTCCCAAACTGTCTGTGTTTTTCATCCATCTACTCCTGCAGGTGACATGAGCAGGGAGAAAGTAAGACTATGTTCACATAGCCGCTAAGGTAAGCAGATAGTCTGTTCTGGCTGGACCCTGCAGTGCACCGCTGGATCTCCATTGACTATAATCAGATCTGACAGGGATCAGGCGGCTTTCCGGCATAAATGCTGGCTTTCTGCAGGACAAATACATCTGTGTGTAGCGGTATTTATGCCAGAAAGCCTCCGGATCCCATTATAGTTATTGGGGATCCGGCGGTGTCCGGCTACGCTGGATACGATAATTCTGGTTTCTCTGTCAGAACAGACTACCGGATTACCTTGGACGCTATGTGAACATAGCCTATAGGGACTGTATCAATTATAACCTACTCTGTCCCATATTGAGATCAATGGAGTGTGTAGCCTGCAAGTAATTGCCCACAATATTTTAGTCAAATATAAATGCCTAGGAAAACACAGATGTAAACTGCCCCAGATTTACTAATGTGTCTGCACCGAAAATCTGTCTAAAGTGGCAAAATTAGTGCAATTCGGCACAGCTACGGTTTCTACACTTTTTTTTGGCTTGCTGCAAAAGGGGTGGGGCTCATCAAAAAGGAGGCAGGGCTTTATGTGAAAGGCTGTGGCCTAAGATAAACTAAATTGCACAACAATTATGGCGGAAAATTGAGCCTCTATGTAAGCTAACCGATAGGTGGTATAGAGCTAGACAAAAGTGTCTATCCCTGCACCATATTTAAACCAGCTGGAGTCCCTGTGATAAATTTGGTGCAGGTCTAGACGCCTAAGTTTACGGCATCTATAGGATTTGTAAATCTGGGCCCCTATGTGTGAAATAAAGAGAAAGGGGCCAATTCAATGCATTTATCTGTTTTCAAGAACCGTGAGTTTAAAAGGATGCATCCAGCGCCCCACTCACACACATCCGTCTGAGCAGATAAAACCGCAGATGAAGGTCCTGCGCGACCGAAACGTACGGTTTCTGCCAATATGTGTATAATTTGAAAAAGATTGGGCCTATGGATGACAGCATTATATGCTAATGAATAAATGCCCCAGTTTTGCAACTCAAAAAATTGTGTGCCTCAAATTTACTTATATATTTATTGGCTATCTATAGCCCTTGATTGGCACCTAAACGGAACAAATAGAGTGCGGTTCTCAATTTCTTCAAACTGTTGTTTTTTTTATGTCAGAGACAACCCCTTTAATTTGGTGATGGAAATAGCTTAAAATAAATTATGAAAAAGCTGTGTGTGTATATATATATATATATATATTGTAAGGGATTAGGTAGTGGGGTTATCGTCTCCTGGCTAGATGGTCACATTTTAGCAGGATCACCATAGAAATTTCAGTCCAAACAGTGGGAATTTCGTTCAACTGACCTCAGCCACTTTTATTGTCAGTTTGTGGTACAGGACATAAAATATAACAAACAAAAATCAACCTATGACCCGACAGCAAGGTAAAGACCTAAGTACACAGGTGAGTCAATGGTCCACAAGCAGACCCGCACGGCAGTGAGACAAGGCTTGTTTGGCAAGTGCAGTATGAAAAATAAACAACAAACCACAAAAGAGACCAGGTGTGATAGAACACCAAAGTCAAAATGCCGCGCAGGTGAGGGAAGAGCAGAGACTCCCCTAAAAAGGACCGTGTGCTGAATTACCCAGGATGGCGCTACCCTGCCATATATACTACAAACAAAGTTAGGGATATTTGGCTTTCGGGTGAAATTTATGGAAAACGTAAAAAAAAGTGATATTATATCATAAAAGTAGGGCATTTAAAGGGGTTATCCCATCAAAAGGATCATAGTTTAATTTGTCCACGCTGCGACAATGATCATTTTCCTAAATATAATGTTCAAGCCAATTCCTACCCTTCTCGCTAAAAACCTCCCCCTTTTACCTCATTGTTGTACTGTGTCCTCCCTTAGTTACGGCCACCTTTCGCTGGCTGAATGCAATGGCCGCGCATGCACGGCGAGCGGAATCCACCTTCCAGTGTGCAGCTGCATTTCTTCCATGAACGCGCACGCTGCCGGCCGCGCCTGTGCGGTTCTTCATTCCCTTGTGCTGCTTCTGAAACAGAGCCGCAGAATGCAGGATGTGAGAGGGTAGAGAAAACGCTGCGGCGTCTCCCAGAATGAAGTTCGGCTATAACGGGAGCGCGCACTCAAGTAAAGGAGGCGGAGTCAACTGATCAGCAGAGCGCTGACGAGCTGCCCATCAATAGAAAGGACAACGCCATAGGAAATAGGCGTTAGTACAGAGCGAACAGGAGACGCTGTGATAACCCCTTTAAGTAGAAGCATGCAATGGTGATTTCCTTATCTCAAACAATTTATTGGAACAAAAGCCACCAACAGTGGTGGGTATACCCCCACAAAAAATGGAAATATCTCAAAAAATTGTCATGTGGCCTTGAGCATCAATTCCAACTTGACAACGACATCTTATGCTGTTCACAAGTTGAATTATTGTCTGATGAGGCACAGCATCCCACTCTTCTTGAAGGGCAGACCTCGGGTCATTGAGGTTCTGGGTTACAGAGTTACGAGCCTCTACAGGGCCAATCTCACAGGTTTTCAATGGGATTCAGGTCTGGAGAAAGTGTAGGCCACTCCATTTGAGGTACACCAGTCTCCAGCTGCTGTTCCCTAATAATTCGACCTCGATGAGCTGGTGCATTGTCATCCATGAAGATGAAATTAGGCTTGTGTTGTTCATGCAGAGGCACAATGACTGGATTAATGAAGTTATTAAAGTAGTATGGGCTTGTCACTGTACCATTCACAAAGTGTAGGGCAGTTCTGTATTGACTAGACACACCTGCCCTTACTGTAATACCACCACCTCCAAAGGCTCGTCTGGTGACAACAGTGGCTGATGCATAGCGCTCTTTGACGCCTCCAACATCGTTGGCGGCCATAATTTCTTCTCAGCGTGAATCGACTTTCATCAGTGAACAGCACTGAGACCCACTGGTCCCTCATCCAGCGTAGATGACAAGATGTAAAATCAATAAAAATAAATAAAAAGACAAAACAAAAAGCACAAAGAAAAAAGGGGAAAGTTCTCTTTTACGTTGAAATGGTGTCTTAACAGCGCTGCTGATCTCCGTGTGAAGTGGGTTCAATTCACTTTAAACAGTACTTATTCCATGGAGGTTATCACGCTGCCAGGTGCAAGTAAAGGCTTCTAAGCTAGGTCAGATTATATCAGGCTCTTCTATGCAACCGAACATCCGAGTTCCAACAGGGATAGTGTGTCACAAACGATCTTTCTGTGGAGGTTAGAGTGCACATAATGAAGTTCCGTCACAAATCAAATCTTAAAAGGGCTTCTGTCACCCCACTAAAGTCATATTTTTTTTTTTGCTACTTATAATCCCTATACTGCGATATATCAATACATAATGTTATTAATTATTTTCGTTCAGTGGATAATAAAAAAAAACTGACTCTTATCATATGCAAATTACCTGTCTACCAGCAAGTAGGGGGGCTACTTGCTGGTAGCAGCCGCATCCTCCTCTCATAAACACGCCCCCTCCTCATGTTGATTGACAGGGCCAGCGAACGCGCTCGTTCTCTGCTGGCCCTGTCTGCATTCAAAATCTGGCGCCTGTGCCGTACCTGTCTTCAGTCGGCGCAGGCGCACTGAGGGGAGGATGCTCGCTGAGGGGAGGCGCACTGATGAGCTTCAAGAGGTAGTCCCCTGAAATGGTTTTCACTTCACAGGTGTGCCCTGTCAGGTTTAATAAGTGGGATTTCTTGCTTTATAAATGGGGTTGGGACCATCAGTTGCGTTGAGGAGAAGTCAGGTGGATACACAGCTGATAGTCCTACTGAATAGACTGTAAGAATTTGTATTATGGCAAGAAAAAAGCAGCTAAGTTAAGAAAAAAACGAGTGGCCATCATTACTTTAAGAAATGAAGGTCAGTCAGCCGAAAAATTGAGAAAACTTTGAAAGTAAGGGCTATTTGACCATGAAGGAGAGTGATGGGGTGCTGCGCCAGATGACCTTGCCTCCACAGTCACCGAACCTGAACCCAATCGAGATGGTTTGGGATGAGCTGGACCGCAGAGTGAAGGCAAAAGGGCCAACAAGTGCTAAGCATCTCTGGGAACTCCTTCAAGACTGTTGGAAGACCATTTCAGGGGACTACCTCTTGAAGCTCATCAAGAGAATGCCAAGAGTGTGCAAAGCAGTAATCAAAGCAAAAGGTGGCTACTTTGAAGAACCTAGAATATGACATATTTTCTGTTGTTTCACACTTGTTTGTTATGTATATAATTCCACATGTGTTAATTCATAGTTTTGATGCCTTCATAGTCATGAAAATAAAGAAAACTCTTTGAATGAGAAGGTGTGTCCAAACTTTTGGTCTGTACTGTATATAAAACTCGGCTTCGGTTCCGAGGTACCAGTCAGAACCGAAGCCGAATTCGGTTCTAAGTTTTAAAGTGGTTTCCACTTTAAAAATCAAGTACTGAAGTTATTCAACGAAATCTCGTGTGACTTTGCAAATAACTAACTTTGCCTAATTGGAGGCAGTATATTTTAATGCTGTACAAAGACGGATCTCTGTACAGCTGCATCCAAAGTTTTGAGCAAAGTGACTTCGGATGGTCCTGGTAGGTTGTCATAGGTATCTGGAGCTATGCTCATGGTAGTGCATCCCACATCTGCTGGAGGGTACATGGGGAAGGATCCATAGAATGAACCCAAGATAGTCCTACAGAAGTACAACTGAGTTAAAGTCTGGCGAATTAGGGGGCCATGGTAGTACTTGGAGGTCTTGGCCATGTTCTTCCAACCAAAGTCTGACATTTCTAACCATGTGACATTGTCTTGCTGGAAGATCCCATCCGCCCTCAGGAGAGACAATAAGCATGTATGGATGTACATAATCTGCAAGGATCGATTCATGCCCAAATCGGTTGAGTGAGCCTTCCACTCGGATGAGTGGCCACAGAGAATGCCACAAAAACATTCCCCAGACCATAAGGCTGCCACCACCAGTGGGATGGTGTTGCCTGTGGCAACCTGTGTGTCACGGCCTCAGTTGTGTTCGCCATGACACGGTTGCCGTGCATGCTTTTGCCAGCGGCAAAGTGTGTTTGCTGCAGCATGTAGGTGCCTGCACCTTTTATCCTGATTCCCTTCCCCGTTTGGTGCTGGAGGGGTTAACAATCTGTCTGGTGGGGATCTAGGTGTGTCTTGGGTGTGGCCTCTTGGCTCTTTATATCCTGGTGTTGTGAGGTCAGTTGCCATTCAGCCTTTGTGTCATCTGGAGTGTTTCTTCTTTCCTGGATATACCATCTGTCCAGTGGGAGGGCCTCCTAGCGAGACATACTGTCACATTGGGGAACAACTCCCCACCGTATAGCGCAAGAAAAACGGGGAAGCAGCTAGGCCTGGACACCAGGAAAAGGGAGCAGGTCACCTCCTAATGCTGCCCTAATACTGGCCCTGACTCCTAACCGTATGAGCAGACCCAGATGGTAGGTGGGCTCATACACAGGAAACTCGGACCCTGAGTCGCCCTGAAGATTTCTGCAATGAGGTTAGGAGCAGGAGATGACCTGTTCATCCCAGAAGCGGATGAACAGGAGTCTCCACTGACCTAGCTACAAGGAAAGGGACAGCCAGTGAACAGTCACTGAAGCAGCAGGTAAGAGCCCAGAAACAACATGCACTTACCTGCCGCGGCCACAACAACCACCATGCAGACAGGAAGCATGGCGACCCCACGCAGAGCTGCTCACCGACTTGTGCCGTGTGATGCATTAGCTGTAAGTGTAGACTGTAATACACTTACAGCCTGCTTCCTGTGAAATCTAGTGGACTGGATCTCACAGGCTGTCACGGAAGGCAGCCACGATGCCTAAGTAAGGCATCAGGCTGCCTTCCCTGCCATTGGATCCCCGTCACAGCAGCGCGGGGACCCGATAGAAGCTCTCTCCCTCTGCACACATCGCTCGTGCCGTGGTCAGCACTGACCACGGCATATCAAGGGTTATTGCGCCTGCATTGGTGTGACTGCCGGACCCCGCCGCAAAAGATGAGCCCCTACCTAAGATAATCGCCCAAAAAATAAAAAAAAACTATGGCTCTCAGACTACGGAGACACTAAAACAAGATTTTTTTTTGTTTAAAAAATGCTTTTATTGTGTTAAATGTAAAAAAAAAAAAAAAGTAAACATAAGGTATTGCTGCGTCCACAACAACCTGCTCTATAAAAATATCACATGACCTAACCCCTTTAAAATAAAAACTGTGTCAAAAAAGCCATTTTTTTGTCACCTTACATCACAAAAAGTGTAACAGCAAGCGATCAAAAAGTCATATGCACCCCAAAATAGTGCCAATCAAACCATCATCTCATCCCGCAAAAATGATACCCTACCTAAGACAATCACCCAAAAAATAAAAGAGCTATGGCTCTCAGAATATGGAGACACTAAAACATGATTTTTTTTTGTTTAAAAAATGCTGTTATTGTGTAAAACTTAAATAAATAAAAAAAGTATACATCACATGACCTAAACCCTCAGGTGAACGCCGTAAAAAAAGAAAAGGGTGTCACAAAAGCCATTTTTTTGTCACCTTACACCTAAAAAGTGTAATACCAAGTGATAAAGTCATAGGCACCCTAAAATAGTACCAAAGAGACCGTCATCCCATACCAAAAAAAATGAGCCCCTACATAAGACAGTCTTCCAAAATATAAAAAAAACTATGGCTTTCAGAATATGGAGACATTAAAAAATAATTTGTTTCAAAAATGCTTTATTATGTAAAACTGAAACAAACAATAGTCATATTTGGTTTTGTCGCGTCCATAACAACCTGCTCTATAAAAATACCACATGATCTAACCTGTCAGATGAACACTGTAAATAACAAAACATAAAAATGGTGCCAAAACAACTATTTTTTGTTATCTTGCCTCACAAAAAGTATAATATAGAGCAACCAAAAATCATATGTTACCCTAAAATAGTAACAACAAAACTGCCAACGCCATAGTTTCCAAAATGGGGTCATTTTTTTGGAGTTTCTACTCTAGGGGTGCATCAGGGGGTCTTCAAATGTGACATGGCAGCTTAAAATTATCCCAGTGAAATCTGCCTTCCAAAAACCATATGGCGTTCCTTTCCTTCTGCGCCCTACTGTGTGCCCGTACAGCAGTTTACGACCACACATGGGGTGTTTCTGTAAACTACAGAATCAGGGCAATAAATATTGAGTTTTGTTTGGCTGTTAACCCTTGCTTTGTTACTGGAAAAAATTGATTCAAATGGAAAATCTGACAAAAAAGTGAAATTCAGAAATTTTATCTCCATTTTCCATTAATTCTGGTGGAACACCTTGAAGGGTGTAGTTTTTTCTGAAAATTTTCAAGATTTGCTTCTAAACTTCTACATTTCTAAGCCTTCTAACATCCCCAAAAAATAAAATGGCATTCACAAAATTATCTAAACATGAAGTAGACATATGGGGAATGTAAAGTAATAACTATTTTTGGAGTTATTACTATCTATTATAAAAGTAGAGAAATTGAAATTTGGAAATTTGCAAATATTTCCAAATTTTTGGTAAATTTCTTCTTTTTTTAATAAATAAAAATGACATTTTTTGACTCAATTTTACCACTGTCATGAAGTACAATATGTGACAAAAAAACAATCTCAGAATTGCCTGGATAAGTAAAAGCATTTTAAAGTTATTACCAAATAAAGTGACACATATCGGATTTGCAAAAAATGGCCTGGTGAAGGTGAAAACTGGCCCGGGGTAGAAAGGGTTAAACAGTATCACTAAAACCGGTATTGCCATTTTATTTACATGGCTGTGTAACAAAAAAAATTATTCATAAGGTGATGCATTTTTTAAACAACATACAAGTGCTTGATACTGTATATAATAAACACCTTAGCCAAAGGACTGAATATTATAGGTAATATAAAGTGACCCCTCCTATGTACCCTAGAAGTATAGCTACATTAATATTGCTACTGCTACTGGTATTTTATGCCAATAATATGCTTAGCTTGTGGTCCTTTTAAACAGGCCAAAAAATTGTCCAAACTAAGTCAGAGATAGACATAGATATATCAAAGCAAATGTCTTTTCCACTGAACAATTATTGGCAATGAACTTTAGTACAAATGACAAACAAACAAAATATTGATCGCACCATTGGTGTCTGTCTGACAAGTTATTTAAGGCTACTTTCACACTAGCGTCGGGGCTCCGCTTGTGAGCTCCGTTTGAAGGGGCTCACAAGCGGCCCCGTACCGCATCCGTCCAGCCCCAATGCATTCTGAGTGGATGCGGATCCGCTCAGAATGCATGAGTCTGGCAGCGTTCAGCCTCCGCTCCGCTCAGCAGGCGGACACCCGAACGCTGCTTGCAGCATTCGGGTGTCCGCCTGGCCATGCGGAGGCAAACGGATCCGTCCAGACTTACAATGTAAGTCAATGGGGACGGATCCGTTTGAAGTTGACACAATATGGCTCAATTTTCAAACGGATCCGTCCCCCATTGACTTTCAGTGTAAAGTCTGGATGGATCCGTCTGAACAACTTTCAGACTTAGAATTTTTTCTAAACTATAATGCAGACGGATCCGTTCTGAACGGATCCAAACGTCTGCATTATAGGAGCGGATCCGTCTGTGGAGACACCAGACGGATCCTCTCTGAACGCTAGTCTGAAAGTAGCCTAAAGGGAACCTGTCACCTGGATTTTGGGAATAGAGCTGAGGACATGGGCTGCGAGATCACCGCGAGCACATCCGCAATACCCAGTCCTCATAGCTCTGTGTGCTTTTATTGTGTCAAAAAAAAACGATTTGATAGATATGCAAATTAACCTAAGATGAGTCCTGTCCTGGAGATGAGTCCAGCGCGAAGGAGCCCAGCACCGCCCTGCATCCTCCGAATCTCCTCCTTTGCATATCTATTAAATAGTTTTTTTTTTACACAATAAAAGCACACAGAGCTATGGGGACTGGATATTGTGGATGTGCTAGCGGCCATCTAGCAGCCCATGTCCTCAGCTCTATTCCCAAAATCCAGGTGACAGGTTCCCTTTAAGCCTGGTTTGGGCAGCGGGACACCACCTGACTATTCAGGTAGTTTGGCGACCCTACTGACCTACTCACCTCTAGTTGGTTCTTCTATCTTGATTCCGTCTGCCACAGCTCAGCCACAACCTCTGCCCTGCTATACCCTCAATTTAGCAACAACTTCAGCCCTGCTACATCACCATCTCTTTAACCACTTCAGGGCCCTACAACATCAACTCAGTAACAGCTTCAGCCCTCCTACATCACCAACTGGGCAACTGCTTCAGCTCTGCTACATCACTGACTTCACAAATTGTTCAGCTTTGCTACTCAACCAACTCTGCAACCTTTTTGGCTCTGCTACTCAACCAAATCCACAATATCTTCAGCTCTGCTATGCCACTTACTCTGAATCACTTCAGGCTACATCATCAACTCTGCTACAGCTATTATTCTGCTACATCACCAGTTCAATTACATCTCCAGTTCTGCTATGTAACTGACTCTGCTAAATCTACTGTATATTTCTGCCCTGCTGCACCTTTGCCACCTGTCAGTGCTGCATAATATTTGCGCATCCTGACCAGAGTCTCAGTGGATCCACCTTACCAGGTGAGACAAATAGTATGTTTTATATCTTACCCCAATTGCTTTATTCACATCACTACTGCGCACTGCTTCTCTATAATGTCCTATATAGTGCTTCTCAGGGAATGGGAAATAGGGAGCAAAGTTTCCTGCTTCTATGTGTAGTCTATGGGTAGACATCAAAGCAGCTAGTCTGCACCTACTAACTCTGGGAGAACTGAGAATTAGAGATGGAGACTACGGAGGGGTAACTGCTAAAAATGCAGAATACAAGTGATACAATAGGCAGATGGAATGGCATCCGCACCCAGTGATCTCATTTGCGGGATGCCAATGGGAGACAGAGGGAGTCTGCTCCCTGTGTAACCGATTATATGTTGTGGGTGCCATTGCTACCGGCATGTAAGGTTTAAACGGCCAGGATCAGCACTCCTGCTGGTCCGGGCTGTTAGAGCAGGAGCGGGGCTGAAGTGTCAGAGCCAAGTCCAGGTTCTCCGTTGCATGGGAGACCATAAAAAGGCAGCCTAAGGCCGCTTATTGACCACCAGAAAAATACATATTGGTGATCACTAAGGGGTTAAAGAAGAATTGCAGTATAATGTACAATCAATCGACAGTGGGGTTCAAGTGCCCTAGGGTAGTGCTTCTCTACCTTTTCACATCAAGTACCCGCTAGTGGCAAGTTCCAACCGAGTTCTCCTAAGAGATCAGTTATAAATGTTAGCCACATTTGGACCCATGATGGATGGCTATTACTTCTTAAATTACTTTCAGCGCCAGCAAACATATAAGTTTATACAGTACTACATACCTATTTAATACAGTGACATCTCCTCTGCTCATAAAAATTCTCTTTCCTCATCTCCACTTGGCCCAGACCACCATGAACACTTCTTCCAGCCATGTCTCTGCAGAATTTGCCACACAGAAACCTTAGGTTACTCACTTTTTCATAATCCTCCCCTTGTCAATGCAAATTCCCCATCCTGGTGCCCTCCAAGAAAATAAAATACTTAACTCACTTCTGTTCCATTCCCCTGTCTGCAATTCGGTTCAAGACACAGGCCTCATCCAGCCTGCTTCTGGAGTTAGACTACTTTCACACTGGCATTTTGGTTTCCGTTTGTGAGATACGTTCAGGGATCTCACAAGCGGTCCAAAACGGATCAGTTTTGCCCTTAATGCTTTCTGAATGGATAAGGATCCGCTCAGAATGCATCAGTTCCGCCTCCATTCCACTCTGCTTGCAGCATTTTGGTGTCCATCTGACGAAACTGAGCTAAACCAAGAAAAGAAATACCATAACAAAGCCGCACATCCAAAAATAAGATATAATTTATTTAGACATATAGATTAAAACCATAGAAACATATGGCCTGACCCCACAGAAGGGTAAAGTAGAATCAACAATAACATCCAACGTCACCATGAGCTAAACAATGCTAAAAAGACAAGATACAAATCACAATTTCTCAAAAATATACTTATCAGAGTATCACAGTGGTAACACAAGGAGGATAAGCAATCCTTCAGTGAGGAGGGCAGGAAAAACCCTCACGCGTATCGCTAGTGCGCAGACTAGCTTCATCAGAGGTCCATATGGATACAAGACACAGTTTCAAGATTTTTATAGTTACAATAATTAATCTAACATTGAATAAGGCTGTGGTCAAACCTATCAGATGGTTAGGAGGAGGAGACTGGGTGGAGGCATCAGAGAGCACCACCTGATGCCTCCACCCAGTCTCCTCCTCCTAACCATCTGATAGGTTTGACTACAGCCTTATTCAATGTTAGATTAATTATTGTAACTATAAGGCTGGGTTCACACTTGAGCGTTTTACAGCGCGTTCAAACGCGCTGTAAAACGCTCAACACATGAAAACCAATGCTTCCCTATGGCCCTGGTTCTCACTTGAGCGTTTTACAGCGCGTTTGAACGCGCTGAAAAACGCCCTACGCTCAAACAAGTTCTTGAGCTTCTTTGGGGCGTTTTGACGCGCGTTTGTGGCCATAGGACACTGCAGTCAATCACACAAACGAGCGTCAAACGCGCGTTTACTATTGCAAAAAACGTGCATAAAAACGTGCGACAAAAACGTGCGTTAAACGCGCATATAAAATGCGCTCAAGTGTGAACCCAGCCTTAGAATCTTGAAACTGTGTGTTGTATCCATATGGACCTCTGATGAAGCTAGTCTGCGCACTAGCGATACGCGTGAGGGTTTTTCCTGCCCTCCTCACTGAAGGATTGCTTATCCTCCTTGTGTTACCACTGTGCTACTCTGATAAGTATATTTTTGAGAAATTGTGATTTGTATCTTGTCTTTTTAGCATTGTTTAGCTCATGGATGTTATTGTTGATTCTATTTTACCCTTCTGTGGGGTCAGGCCATATGTTTCTATGGTTTTAATCTATATGTCTAAATAAATTATATCTTATTTTTGGATGTGCGGCTTTGTTATGGTATTTCTTTTCTTGGTTTAGCTCATGTTTGTTCTTATGCCAGGCCTGCACGCCTATATATCATTTTTGGTGTGCCCCCCGCTATCCAGTATAATATCGTCTGACGAAACTGAGCCAAACTGATCCACAATGTAAGTCAATGGGGACGGATCAGTTTTCACTGACACAATATGGCACAATAGAAAACTGATCCGTCCCCCATTGACTTTCAATGGTGTTCAAGACGGATCAGTTTTGGCTATGTTAAAGATAATACAAACTGATCCGTTCTAAACGGATGCATGCGGTTGTATTGTCTGAACGGATGCGTTTGTGCAGATCCATGACAGATCCGCACCAAACGCGAGTGAAAGTAGCCTTACTTGCATCCTGGCACAGTCAGCAGCGATAATGATGACATTATTGTATAGGATGTGCTGTCCTCTGATACGCTGCAGGCCTAGTGGCTTACGAGAGTGAATAACAGGGCAGGGAGACATTAACTCCCGTTCCCCGCTGCAGTATTCAACTATATCCTTCGGACAACAATACAGTGGAATATGGAGCAGCCCTAGCAATGACATATAGGGGGACTCTATGGGTACAAAAAAAATAAAAAATAAAGATTAATAAAACATAATGGAAATTTGTCACATTGGACACATTGTCTGAGCTGCATGTTATAGAGCAGGGGGAGCTGAGCAGATTGGTATATACAGTCAGGTCCATAAATATTGGGACATCGACACAATTCTAACATTTTTGGCTCTATACACCACCACAATGGATTTGAAATGAAACGAACAAGATGTGCTTTAACTGCAGACTGTCAGCTTTAATTTGAGGGTATTTACATCCAAATCAGGTGAACGGTGTAGGAATTACAACAGTTTGCATATGTGCCTCCCACTTGTTAAGGAACCAAAAGTAATGGGACAATTGGCTTCTCAGTTGTTCCATGGCCAGGTGTGTGTTATTCCCTCATTATCCCAATTACAATGAGCAGATAAATGGTCCAAAGTTGATTTCAAGTGTGCTATTTGCATTTGGAATCTGTTGCTGTCAACTCTCAAGATGAGATCCAAAGAGCTGTCACTATCAGTGAAGCAAGCCATCATTAGGTTGAAAAAACAAAGTAAACCCATCAGAGAGATAGCAAAAACATTCGGCGTGGCCAAAACAACTGTTTGAAACATTCTTAAAAAGAAGGAACGCACCGCTGAGCTTAGCAACACCAAAAGACCCGGAAGACCATGGAAAACAACTATGGTGGATGACCGAAGAATTCTTTCCCTGGTGAAGAAAACACCCTTCACAACAGTTGGCCAGAACACTCTCCAGGAGGTAGGTGTAAGTGTGTCAAAGTCAACAATCAAGAGAAGACTTCACCAGAGTGAATAGAGAGGGTTCTGTCACGAGGGTGTCAAGAACCACGCCTGACTCCGTTATACCCGGGGTCAGGAAGTCGCAGCGGTTGGCTGCGTGCTCTATGTAAGATAGGGCTGTTTCCTTATGGTAGCTTTCTGGGTTTGCTTTGCAACCCTTTTTGGCTCACTCAGGGATCCGTAGCTCCTTCTCCTCAGCTGTTCCTTGTCCAGAACTCCCAACCTCCTTATATTCCCCTCTCACACTTCTCTGGTTGCCAGATATAGAGCTTCCTGCCTGGACATCTATTCTGACCCTCTGGAGCTGTGTTGCTGCGTTCTCTGGTTGTTGGTCCAGAACGCTACCCTCCGGATCCCTGTTGGACCTTTGTGGTCTGCTGTGGTCGCCCACCTGGGTGTATGTGTTTGTCTGTCCTCTCCCTGATGTTTCCCTCTTAGTGTCAGTGGTGCGGACTAGCGATCCCACCGGCCCGTTCACTATCTAGGGCTCATTTTAGGGAAAGCCAGGGTTTAGGCACGTGATCGCCGCAC
This sequence comes from Bufo bufo, assembly GCF_905171765.1. Classification (NCBI taxonomy): domain Eukaryota; kingdom Metazoa; phylum Chordata; class Amphibia; order Anura; family Bufonidae; genus Bufo; species Bufo bufo. The sequence continues at coordinate 529,329,242 of NC_053390.1, read as the reverse complement.
GGGTGAGGAACCCGTCTAGGGACGTCAGGGCAGTCAGGTGCCAGACGCAAGGTGAGTCAGGGGTCACCACCTTTCCCTCTCCCTTGGGCAGGGCTTTCCCTTTTCCCTCCCTGTGCGTGACGCCGGTCATTACAGGTTCACCATAAGATTTAAACCATTGGTGAGCCTCAAAAACAGGAAGGCCAGATTAGAGTTTGCCAAACGACATCTAAAAAAGCCTTCACAGTTCTGGAACAATATCCTATGGTTAGATCAACTTGTACCAGAGTGATGGGAAGAGAAGAGTATGGAGAAGGAAAGGAACTGCTCATGATCCTAAGCATACCACCTCATCAGTGAAGCATGGTGGTGGTAGTGTCATGGCGTGGGCATGTATGGCTGCCAATGGAACTGGTTCTCTTGTATTTATTGATGATGTGACTGCTGACAAAAGCAGCAGGATGAATTCTGAAGTGTTTCGGGCAATATTATCTGCTCATATTCAGCCAAATGCTTCAGAACTCATTGGACGGCGCTTCATAGTGCAGATGGACAATGACCCAAAGCATACTGCAAAAGCAACCAAAGAGTTTTTTTAAGGGAAAGAAGTGGAATGTTATGCAACGGCAAAGTCAATCACCTGACCTGAATCCGATTGAGCATGCATTTCACTTGCTGAAGACAAAACTGAAGGGAAAATGCCCCAAGAACAAGCATGAACTGAAGACAGTTGCAGTAGAGGCCTGGCAGAGCATCACCAGGGATGAAACCCAGCGTCTGGTGATGTTTATGCGTTCCAGACTTCAGGCTGTAATTGACTGCAAAGGATTTGCAACCAAGTATTAAAAAGTGAAAGTTTGTTTTATGATTATTATTCTGTCCCATTACTTTTGGTCCCTTAACAAGTAGGAGGCACATATGCAAACTGTTGTAATTCCTACACTGTTCACCTGATTTGGATGTAAATACCCTCAAATTAAAGCAGACAGTCTGCCGTTAAAGCACATCTTGTTTGTTTCATTTCCAATCCATTGTGGTGGTGTATAGAGCCCAAAAATTTAGAATTGTGTCGATGTCCCAATACTTATGGACCTGACTTTACTTTTATGGGAAAAGGTTCAGTAAAACTTATATTTCATCCATTTAAATTCCTGCTCATTTGGCTTGTAGTCAATTGATTCAAGTAGTAAAACCTAACAAAAACTATACAAACTTGGTTATCTCATTTTTAGCACATAGTGGATATCGTAAAAAAACAATGGTAGAATTGCATTTTTTCCCATTCCGCCCCACAAATAATTTTTTTACAGCTTTATAATACAGTATAAGTAACACTAAATTATGTAAAACAAAACAGGCAATGCAACCGCTCTCTGCAAACAAAATAAAGTACAAAAATGCATAATAATTGCTAGTGCTATACTTATAAATTAGAGATGCTTGGCAAATCATTTTGTACAAAATTGGGCCCGGCATGCATGTTGGTACCTACACTCCCTGAATTGTATGGTAGCCATCATGGCACACAACAGATAGAATTTAGTGTTAGGAAGCCGTCTTACAGAGATCGCCTTGAGGTGCGGCAGACGGGCTCAAATAATTTTGTACAAAATGATTTGCCAAGCATCTCTAATTTATAAGTATAGCATTAGCAATTATTATGCCTTTTTGTACTTTATTTGGTTTGCAGAGAGCTGTTGCATTGCATGTTTTGTTTTACAGTGTTGTTCTCAGCCATAGCAACGTGCCCCTGCGCTTTGGGATGTGCTGACTGACCCCCTTTTTCTTAACACTAAATGATGCCATTAAAAAAAGACTTGTCTCTCAAAATAAATGGTTATGTCAATAGAAAAATAAAAAAGTAATGGCTCTTGGAATGCAGCATGAACATTATATAAATTCTCAATAATGAAAGTTGACGCTCAAGAGCACATTCAGGAAACTTTGTATCAGTGCAAAAATATATGATTGAAGTCAAGTTTAGTGCCAAAATCTGTTGATCTGTTGATCAAAGCCCTGCACACACAGGGGATAGTGAGAAGCAATGGCATCAACAGGGCAGCGGGATATGTGAGTTCTTCCGTTGAGGACAGTAAACAATCAGGACTGGACTGGAGGCACAGAGAACAACGCTGGAGAAACAGGGGGGAATTAACCAAGATTTCATTACAATAATTTTATTGCGGTTTTTTTATTTCCTTTTTGTCCAAGCATAACATTGTGGCTTTTGCAAGATTTAAATTTACTTAAAACATCCCCTTTAAGCCCCCAGAGCTGCCCTTTCCAGTAGTTCTCCACTGTTGTTATTACAGGCAAGGGTCTCTTATAGTGAATATAGACATATTCTGACCATTTGACATGTACAGTCATGGCCAAAAGTTTTGAGAATTACATAAATATTGGAAATTGGAAAAGTTGCTGCTTAAGTTTTTATAATAGCAATTTGCATATACTCCAGAATGTTATGAAGAGTGATCAGATGAATTGCATAGTCCTTCTTTGCCATGAAAATTAACTTAATCTCAAAAAAACCTTTCCACTGCATTTCATTGCTATCAATAAAGGACCTGCTGAGATCATTTCAGTAATCGTCTTGTTAACTCAGGTGAGAATGTTGACGAGCACAAGGCTGGAGATCATTATGTCAGGCTGATTGGGTTAAAATGGAAGACTTGACCTGTTAAAAGGAGGGTGATGCTTGAAATCATTGTTCTTCCATTGTTAACCATGGTGACCTGCAAAGAAACGCATGAAGCCATCATTGCGTTGCATAAAAATGGCTTCACAGGCAAGGATATTGTGGCTACTAAGATTGCACCTCAATCAACAATTTATAGGATCATCAAGAACTTCAAGGAAAGTTGTTAAGAAGGCTTCAGGGCGTCCAAGAAAGTCCAGCAAGCGCCAGGATCGTCTCTTAAAGAGGATTCAGCTGCGGGATCGGAGTGCCACCAGTGCAGGAATGGCAGCAGGCAGGTGTGAGCGCATCTGCACGCACAGTGAGGCGAAGACTTTTGGAAGATGGCCTGGTGTCAAGAAGGGCAGCAAAGAAGCCACTTCTCTCCAAAAAAAATATCAGGGACAGATTGAACTTCTGCAGAAAATATGGTGAATGGACTGCTGAGGACTGGGGCAAAGTCATATTCTCCGATGAAGCCTCTTTCCGATTGTTTGGGACATCTGGAAAAAGGCTTGTCCGGAGAAGAAAAGGTGAGCGCTACCATCAGTCCTGTGTCATGCCAACAGTAAAGCATCCTGAGACCATTCATGTGTGGGGTTGCTTCTCATCCAAGGGAGTGGGCTCACTCACAATTTTGCCCAAAAACACAGCCATGAATAAAGAATGGTACCAAAACACCCTCCAACAGCAACTTCTTCCAACAATCCAACAACAGTTTGTTGAAGAACAATGCATTTTCCAGCATGATGGAGCACCGTGCCATAAGGCAAAAGTGATAACTAAGTGGCTCGGGGACCAAAACGTTGACATTTTGGGTCCATGGCCTGGAAACTCCCCAGATTTTAATCCCATTGAGAATTGTGGTCAATCCTCAAGAGGCGGGTGGACAAACAAAAACCCACTAATTCTGACAAACTCCAAGAAGTGATTATGAAAGAATGGGTTGCTATCAGTCAGGAATTGGCCCAGAAGTTGATTAAGAGCATGCCTAGTCGAATTGCAGAGGTCCTGAAAAAGAAGGGCCAACACTGCAAATACTGACTCTTTGCATAAATGTCATGTAATTGTCGATAAAAGCCTTTGAAACGTATGAAGTGCGTGTAATTATATTTCACTACATCACAGAAACAACTGAAACAAAGATCTAAAAGCAGTTTAGCAGCAAACTTTGTGAAAACTAATATTTGTGTCATTCTCAAAACTTTTGGCCACGACTGTAGTTAATAGTGACCATGGCCTCTAAGTGGTTAGACAGAAGAAGGGGACTTCCTGTCATCCCACTGATCCCAACTGGAACCACTGTGTTAACCAACAGATTTGGATTAGGACTAATTCAGAGGGCATTATCCTGGCAGTTCCCTGGTATTCACCCTTCAACCCCTATCAAGTGATCTGGACTTTGCTGCAGGGGAACCACCAGGTTGCAACCTCTTGGAGTAATCTCTGTGTGATTGACAGCTGACCCACATGGTTTAGAGACACTGATGCAGGCACCGAGGGGTCAGGTAGAATCATAGTCCGTGACGGGCTGAGGTCAGGATTGGCAGAGAACGTGCAATACAGGAATCAGACCAAAGTCAGGGCAGGCAGAGAAAAATCAATATGGTAACAGGCACAGGTCAGGCGACAAAGGGTCAATGCAGTAACTGGCACGGGTCAGCTCAGGCAGACAAGGGTAAACAAGCAGAGATTGGTACACGGCCAGGGGAAAGGATACAGCACACCTTAACAGGAACTTAGCAAGCTAAGGAACCTATTGCTCAGTCACTATCCAACTGGGGAAGATGCCTGAGTACCCCAGGGTTGGCAGTCATTGGCTGGTGAAGATAAGGGTGCGCTCACTAGCCCTTTATATCCCCTTTGTATCAATGGATACATGCTACTGGAAGAGAGGAGAGGCCTTGCCAGCAAACTGTAATGATCGGCGTCATGCACAGGGAGGGAAAAGGGAAAGCCCTGCCCAAGGGAGAGGGTAAGGTGGTGACCCCTGACTCACCTTGCGGCTGGCACCTGACTGCCCTGACGTCCCTAGACGGGTTCCTCACCCGTGCGGCGATCACGTGCCTAAACCCTGGCTTTCCCTAAAATGAGCCCTAGATAGTGAACGGGCCGGTGGGATCGCTAGTCCGCACCACTGACACTAAGAGGGAAACACCAGGGAGAGGACAGACAATACAGACAAACACATACACCCAGGTGGGCGACCACAGCAGACCACAAAGGTCCAACAGGGATCCGGAGGGTAGCGTTCTGGACCAACAACCAGAGAACGCAGCAACACGGCTCCAGAGGGTCAGAATAGATGTCCAGGCAGGAAGCTCTATATCTGGCAACCAGAGAAGTGTGAGAGGGGAATATAAGGAGGTTGAGAGTGCTGGACAAGGAACAGCTGAGGAGAAGGAGCTACGGATCCCTGAGTGAGCCAAAAGGGTTTGCAAAGCGAACCCAGAAAGCTACCATAAGGAAACAGCCCTATCTTACATAGAGCGCGCAGCTAACCGCTGCGACTTCCTGCCCCCCGGGTATAACGGAGTCAGGCGTGGTTCTTGACACCCTCGTGACAGTACCCCCGTCCCTACGAGGGGCCTCCGGACACTCAGGACCAGGTCTCTCAGGATGAGAGGCATGAAAAACCCGAACTAGCCTGTCGGCGTTTACCTCAGACGCAGGAACCCACATTCTTTCCTCGGGACCGTAACCTCTCCAATGCACCAGATATTGAAGAGAGCAGCGGACCCGACGAGAATTAACAATTTTGGATATCTGAAATTCTAGATTACCATCCACGACAACAGGAGGGGGTGGCAGCGGTGACGGTTCTAGAGGTGGAACATATTTTTTGAGTAACGACTTATGAAAGACATTATGGATTTTAAAAGTCTGAGGTAACTCCAGGCGAAAAGCCACGGGTTGATGATGGCTACAATTTTGTAAGGACCAATAAACCTAGGACCCAGTTTCCAAGAGGGAACCTTCAATTTAATATTCCTAGTAGACAACCACACATAGTCATTCACTCCTAGGTCCGGACCTGGCGACCGTCTCTTATCAGCCATGCATTTGTATTTACCTCCCATATTTTTCAAGTTAGCTTGCACCTTCTGCCATACCGATGAAAGAGATGACGAAAACCGTTCCTCCTCGGGAACCCCAGAAGACCCCTTCTCTTTGAAAGTACAGAATTGGGGATGAAAACCATATGCACCAAGAAATGGTGACTTGCCAGTGGATTCCTGACGACGATTATTTATGGCAAACTCAGCTAACGGTAAATATGATGACCACAACTCTTGGTTTTCAGACACAAAACATCTTAGATATGTCTCCAGGTTTTGGTTGGTACGCTCAGTCTGTCCATTCGACTGAGGATGGAAAGCTGAGGAAAAGGACAAGTGTACCCCCAAACGGGAACAGAAAGCTTTCCAAAATTTAGAAATAAACTGGGTACCCCGATCCGAAACAACATCGGAGGGGACCCCGTGAAGCTTCACGATTTCACTGACGAATACCTGAGCAAGAGTCTTAGCATTAGGTAGTGCGGGTAACGCAATGAAGTGTACCATTTTGCTAAACCTGTCCACTACTACCAAAATAACTGTTTTACCTGCAGACAAAGGTAAGTCAGTGATAAAATCCTTGACAGATGTGTCCATGGTCTATTGGGAATGACGAGTGGTAATAGAGACCCTGCAGGACGTGTATGTGAAACTTTTGCGCGCGCACAGGTAGAACAAGAATCCAATACATCCTGACGCAACCTTGGCCACCAAAAACGACGAGACAATAGCTCCAAGGTTGCTTTACTACCCGGGTGCCCAGCAAGTGAAGAATTATGATGTTCCTTTAATAATTCGAAACGTAGGTTCAACGGTACAAACAATTTCTCTGAGGGGCAAGAGACCGGGGCGTCCCCATGGGCCTCTAACACCCACTCCTCTTTGAAGAATGGGCACCGGATCACTCACATTACCACCTCCAGGGAAACAACGAGATAGTGCATCAGCCTTGGTATTCTTTGCCCCAGGACGATAGGTAATCACAAAGTTAAACCTGGTAAAAAATAGCGACCACCTAGCCTGTCTAGGGGTGAGACGCTTAGCTGATTCGAGGTACAGAAGATTTTTGTGGTCCGTAATCACAGTGACGGGGTGGACTGCCCCCTCTAAAAAGTGACGCCACTCCTCAAACGCAAGTTTAATAGCTAATAGTTCCCTATTGCCAATATCGTAGTTCTTTTCTGCTGCATATAGTTTTTTAGAAAAGAAAGCACAAGGACGCCATTTGCCAGGAGACGGACCCTGAGACAGCACCGCCCCCACTCCCACCTCTGACGCATCGACTTTAACAATAAAAGGCTGAGAGACATCAGGTTGGACTAGTACAGGTGCTGAGGTAAACCTCTCTTTTAGAGAGGAAAAAGCAACTTTAGCGGCGTCAGACCATTTAGAACAATCAGTCCCCTTCCTAGTCATGTCAGTAAGGGGTTTTACAATAAGTGAATAATTTTTGATGAATTTCCTATAGAAATTCGCGAAGCCCAAGAACCGTTGTAGTGCTTTGAGGTTCTCAGGAAGATCCCAATCTAAAATTGCCTGGACCTTCCTAGGATCCATACGGAAACCTGAAGCAGATAAAAAATAACCTAGGAATTGTATCTCCTGAACGGCGAAGACACATTTTTAAATTTTAGCATATAATTTATTAGTCCGTAGGACCTGCAGTACTTGTCTGACATGCACCTCATGTGTTCTCAGATCAGACGAATAAATTAAAATATCATCTAGGTATATTACCACAAACCTGCCGATTAGATGACTAAAAATGTCATTAACGAAATGTTGAAAGACGGCAGGAGCATTGGTCAGACCGAAAGGCATAACTAGATTTTCATAATGCCCCTCAGGGGTGTTAAAAGCTGTCTTCTACTCATCCCCCTCCTTAATACGAATCAGATTGTAGGCCCCCCTAAGATCAAGTTTGGAGAACCACCTAGCACCCGCAATCTGTTAAACAGGTCAGGAATGAGAGGAAGAGGGTATGGGTCTCGGATGGTTATCCGATTTAATTCACGAAAATCTAGGCAAGGACGCAGGCCCCCATCTTTCTTTTTAACGAAGAAAAACCCTGCAGCCACGGGTGAAGAAGAGGGTCTGAAGTGTCCCTTAGCCAAGCTCTCGGAGATATAATCTTTCATGGCTTGTCTCTCTGGACCTGAAAGATTATATAACCTGGTCTTGGGTAATTTTGCGCCGGGAATAAGGTTAACCGGGCAATCATAAGGACGATGAGGTGGTAACTTCTGACAACCCTTTTCAGAAAAAACGTCCTCAAAATCCAAAATAAATGTAGGTAGGGTAGTTATGAAGGCGACTAAGCAATTGCTATTTAAGCAATTTTCTCTGCACTGCTCACTCCACTCCAATATCTCCCTGGCCTGCCAATCCACCACTGGATTGTGTGCTACCAACCAGGGAAGACCCAGCACTACCGGAGTGGGAAGCCCCTCCAGAACATAACATGAAAGCATCTCGTTATGGTGGTCCCCTACCCGAAGGTGTAAATTATGAACAATGTGGGTGAGGTTTCTCTGAGACAGAGGAGCAGAATCAATAGCGAATATGGGAATAGGTCTCTGTAGCGTACAGAGAGACAAACCCATAGTGCGGGCAAAATGGGCATCTATCAAATTTACCCCTGCTCCACTGTCTAGAAAGAAAGAAATAGTCTCCGTCTTATCACCAAAAACAATAACCGCTGGCAACACAAATTGCGATGTACGTATGGAGGAAACGTATACCCCCCGGCTGACATCCTCCACACAGCCTGGGGTTAGTAGTTTTCCGACGGTCTTTTGTTTCTGAGGAAAGAAGGACAGACATTAATGAAATGACCCCTCTCCCGACAAAAAAAACAAACCCCACGCCTACGGCGAGCCTCAGGAGGCCGGACCTGACGAGTAGTTCCTCCTAGCTGCATAGGCTCGTCTAAGTCCGTACAGACTAACTGCTGCTTGGGAGGGGTTACCAATGGCTCCGGTTTTTTCAACCTGTCCCTAAGGCGTCTATCTATTCGGATAGAAAGGGACATAACCGCATCAAGGGAAAAGGGGGGTCTCATATAATGCAAGCGCATCCTTAACCCTTTCGGATAACCCAGAGCAGAACTGACTCCTGAGAGCCGGGTCGTTCCATTGGGTATCCGTAGCCCACCTACGGAAGTCAGAGCAATACTCCTCTACCGGCCGCTCTCCTTGTAGGAGTCTCCGTAATCTTGATTCAGCCAGTGTGACTCGGTCAGGGTCGTCATATATGAGACCCAAGGCCCCGAAAAACTCATCCACTGACCGAAGAGCCTGGGAATCAGTAGGTAAAGAGAACGCCCATGACTGCGGGTCCCCCTGCAGCAGGGAAATAACAACCCCCACCCGCTGTTCTTCATTACCAGAGGAGTAAGGGCGCAGTTTAAAGTATAATTTACAGGCCTCACGGAATGTCAAAAACTTGTCCCTTCCCCCAGAAAAGGGAGAGGGACCTTGGGTTCCGCAACAACCTGGTTACCAGTAGCAACCGCTGGGCTTGCGGTCTGTTGTAATTGCTGCTGTTATTGGAGGACCGACGCCTTCAATCCTGCCACCTCCAAAGACAGGCCATGAAATTGTTTGGACAGAGCAGCAATTTGATCCATACTGGATTCTAAGTAGGTAAAAAAAATATATATATATTTTTATTTTTATTTTTTATTTTTTTTACCTACACAAAATAAGGGCCAGATATAATGTAATGACCAGCGTCATGCACAGGGAGGGAAAAGGGAAAGCCCTGCCCAAGGGAGAGGGTAAGGTGGTGACCCCTGACTCACCTTGCGGCTGGCACCTGACTGCCCTGACGTCCCTAGACGGGTTCCTCACCCGTGCGGCGATCACGTGCCTAAACCCTGGCTTTCCCTAAAATGAGCCCTAGATAGTGAACGGGCCGGTGGGATCGCTAGTCCGCACCACTGACACTAAGAGGGAAACACCAGGGAGAGGACAGACAATACAGACAAACACATACACCCAGGTGGGCGACCACAGCAGACCACAAAGGTCCAACAGGGATCCGGAGGGTAGCTTTCTGGACCAACAACCAGAGAACGCAGCAACACAGCTCCAGAGGGTCAGAATAGATGTCCAGGCAGGAAGCTCTATATCTGGCAACCAGAGAAGTGTGAGAGGGGAATATAAGGAGGTTGGGAGTGCTGGACAAGGAACAGCTGAGGAGAAGGAGCTACGGATCCCTGAGTGAGCCAAAAGGGTTTGCAAAGCAAACCCAGAAAGCTACCATAAGGAAACAGCCCTATCTTACATAGAGCGCGCAGCTAACCGCTGCGACTTCCTGACCCCGGGTATAACGGAGTCAGGCGTGGTTCTTGACACCCTCGTGACACAAACAGGCCAAAGTAGGGATGAATGGGCCTGGCAGCTAGGCCCGCTCAAAAGATGACAGCAGGAGGTGGGTCCAGACCACTGTGTGGGTTTAACAACACATCAGCATCTCAAAGCTGACGTTGTCAACAGTACCTTAAAATTGTGCCATTAAAAATACAACACACCCAGTAGAAGGCAGCCCTACAACAATGTAAAGGTAAAAAAGTTCTTGTAAGGCAGAGGTGGAAAAACAAGGAAAGGTGAGAAGCCCTAAAGTACAAAATCCTTAAAGGGGTTGGTCCATCTCACACATTAGTGGCATATTGCTAGAATATGCCACCAATGTCTAATAGCTGCGGGTCTCAACTCTGGGACTCACACTTCTTGAATGGAGCCTGCAAAGTGAAGGAGAGCAGACAGCACGTGCTTAGCCACCCTCCATTAATTTCTGACTGCCAAAAATAGCTGAATACTGGCTTAGTTACTTCCATCAGTCCCATAGAAGTGAACAGAGCGGTAGTCACACTTGCATGTTGCACTTCCCATTAATTTCTATTTTCTTTCTTGCGTGGTCTACTCTTCTTCACTTTGCAGACTCCGTTCTAGAGATAGGTACAGGTCCCAGAGGTGGGACCCACATCTATCAGACATTAGTGGCATATCCTAGCGATATACTACAATGTGTGAGATAGACCAACCCCTTTAACCGCCTCCGGACCGCCTAACGCAGGATCGCGTTCCGGAGGCGGCAGCGCTGCGCACAGTCACGCATATACGCGTCATCTTGCGAGACGCGAGATTTCGCTCAAAGCCGGCCCGCGCATGCGTATCACGGGCCGGCAAAAGTTAGAGGACAAGTTCGTCACCAGCCTGCCAGCAACGATCATTGGCTGGCAGGCTGGCGATTTTCAAAAAAACGAATCAGAAGCCACATAACACATCATATTAGTAAATATGATGTGTTAAATGGCTTGTCTGCTCCTCTGCTGGTCCTTTTCGTCGGTTGGTTCCAGCAGAGGAGCAGACATCACTGTGAGTACCCACCAAACACTACCCTTAGCCCCAGATCACCTTCCATCACCCCCATCATCCAAATTAACCCCTTGATCGCCCCCTGTCAATCACTTAGTGAAAGACAAAAAGTGATCAGTGTAAACTGTCACTTTTTTTTTCTCACTAGTATTGGCTGTTTTAGGATAGTTTAGGCCCCTTGGTTAGGTAGTTAGCGATCGGTTAGCGCCCAGCCCACCGCACCGCAGTCACTGATTAGCGTATCGCTAATCAGCATTTGTACTTTTATAGTATCTGTAAGTGATCAAAACTGATCACAGTCAGATCTATAATTGTATTAGTGTCACCTTAGCTCGCCCTCCACCCAAAACGCAGTGTTTGCCCGATCAGGCCTGATCGGTCGCCCACACGTGCGTTCACCCACGCCCGCCCCGCCGCAGTGACAAAAAATATATATTTTTTGATCACTGCACATTCATTTTACACGCACTGCGGCGATAAAAAAAATCAGTTTTGATATTTTTTATCAACCGCAGCGGCCTCCGGTACTTCGCTAGCCTCCCCTTTGTAAGACAGGCTTGCTTTTTTTCTTGGGTAGTCTCAGGGAATACCCCTAAATTTAGTAGTCCAAATGTCAAACAGGGGGTATTCTTCTGAAGAGGCCTACAGGATTCTGACCCAGTCGGATGAGGAATGGGAACCCTCATCTGATGAATCTAGCGGGTCAGGATATGAACCTGTAGAAAGCAGTGGCTCTCTGACCCAAAGTTCGGACGAGGAGGTGGAGGTCCCTGATAGAACCAGGCGTACCCGGCCCCGTGTCGCTAGACCACAGGTTGCACAGGATCCGCTTCAAGAGCAGCAGAGTGGGGCTGGCGCTGTCGGATCACGTGGTGAGGCATACACCAGCAGCGCAGCCCTCCCTGGATCTAGTACCAGCACTGCCGTACAACATGGTGACGTGGCGAGCACCAGAAGGGCAGTTGAAGCTGGTACGGTGGCACGTGCAGTAGTTACCCCGTCGCAGCCACCGCACAGACAGGCCCGTAGAGCCCCTAGAGTCCCTGAGGTGCTGGCAAATCCTGATTGGCAGTCACCAACTTCAGCCGCACCATTAGTTCCCCCTTTCACCGCCCAGTCTGGAGTTTGGGTTGAGACGGCTCAGATCGGTTCGGCCCTGGGATTTTTTGAGCTGTTCTTGACTGCGGAGCTCTTGGACTTAGTCGTGGCAGAAACAAATCGGTATGCCACACAATTTATATCCGCCAACCCGGGAAGCTTTTATGCCCAGCCTTTCCGGTGGAAACCAGTCCAAGTTTCCGAAATAAAATTTTTTCTGGGCCTTCTCCTCAACATGGGTCTAACTAAAAAGCATGAATTGCGGTCATATTGGTCCACGAACCCGATTCATCACATGCCCATGTTCTCTGCTGCTATGTCCAGGGCACGATTTGAGGCCATCCTCCGTTTCCTGCATTTTAGCGACAACACCACCTCCCGTCCCAGAGGCCACCCAGCTTTTGACCGACTCCACAAAATTACGCCCCTCATAGACCACTTCAACCAGAAATTTGCAGATTTGTATACCCCAGAGCAAAACATCTGCATAGACGAGTCCCTAATACATTTTACCGGGCGCCTTGGCTTCAAACAATACATCCCAAGCAAGCGTGCCCGGTATGGGGTCAAATTGTATAAGCTCTGTGAAAGGGCCACAGGCTATACCCACAAATTTCGGATCTATGAGGGAAAAGATCAGACTCTGGAGCCGGTCGGTTGCCCTGACTACCTGGGGAGCAGTGGGAAGACAGTCTGGGACTTGGTGTCACCCTTATTTGGCAAGGGGTACCATCTTTATGTGGACAATTTCTACACAAGTGTGGCCCTCTTTAGGCATTTGTTTCTAGAACAGATTTGTGCCTGTGGCACCGTGCGAACTAGTCGCGTGGGCTTCCCCCAACGGCTCGTTACCACCCGTCTTGCAAGGGGGAAGAGGGCTGCCTTGTGTAACGAAGAACTGCTCGCGGTGAAATGGAGAGACAAGCGTGATGTTTACATGCTCTCCTCAATTCACGCAGACACGACAATACAAATTGAGCGAGCAACCCGTGTCATTGAAAAGCCCCTCTCAGTCCACGACTATAATTTGCTCATGGGAGGGGTGGACTTCAATGACCAGATGTTGGCTCTGTATTTAGTTTCCCGACGCACCAGACGCTGGTATAAGAAGGTGTCTGTATATTTAATTCAATTGGCTCTGTACAATAGTTTTGTTCTCTACAGTAAGGCTGGGAGAACACGATCCTTCCTCAAATTCCAGGAAGAGATCATCGAGAACCTCCTGTATCCAGAAGGTTCCGTGTCCCCATCCACCAGTGTAGTTAGCCGTCTACACGAGCGACATTTCCCCAGTGTCATTCCTGGTACCTCAACCCAACCGTCACCCCGAAAAAGATGTCGTGTCTGTAGCAGGAGTGGAATAAGGCGTGACACCCGCTATTTCTGTCCTGACCACCCTGCCCTATGCTTTGGAGAGTGTTTCCGGAAGTACCACACACAGGTACACTTAGCATAGAGATTGCATCTCACAGGACAGGCACACAGGGCTATTAGGGCCCTTTTACTCACAGCTGCTGCAAACCTCTCCTTTCACCTGGGATAAAGTGCATAACGTACTTCGCCACATCTTTGGGCGATTTGCGCTTTGCACATTTTCCCATGGGGAAGGAGAGGTTTGTTCTATAAAGGTAAAAAAAAACTAAACAAAAAAAAATTACCGGTAAGTAAAAAAGTTAACGTTCAGTTAAAAAAGTTAAAAAAAGTTTATATGTTCTGTTCAAAAGTTAATAAATTTATTGCGTTGCGGCCTGGTTTTTTTTTTTTTTTTTTTTTACCTTCCAGGTGGACCAACCGATCGACTAGCTGCAGCACTGATGTGCATTCTGACAGAAGCATTGCGCTGCTGTCAGATTACACGCAAGTCGGTGTATGCGGCGCTGCAAGACGAGATTTCTCCTCTGCAGTAAAAGATACGTTTGCCGAGGCATATGAGCTGAGGAGGTGGCGGTGTTCATATACTTTGGCAAACACTTTGTATATATTAAAAAAAAAATCCCGGCAAGGATTTATTCATCCACATCGATTGATGTGAATGGAGAAATCTGGTTTGCCAGGGCATACGAGCTAAGTGGGTATGGATGTTGGGCGGAGCTCCTATGTCCTGGCAGACACCTTTCCCCTCCTTTTTGTTTTTTTGGCAGAGATTTTTTCATCCACATTGATCGATGCGAATGAAGAAATCTGTGCCGTTCATTTTTTTCTTTCAGCCCAGAGGCTGAAAGGAAAAAAAAAATCTCATTACCCGTATGCTCAATATAAGGAAAATAGCAGAAACTCCTAATGCTGGCCATACATGTAATGATTGCGGAGACCCTCAAATGCCAGGGCAGTACAAACACCCCACAAATAACACTATTTTGGAAAGAAGACACCCCAAGGTATTCGCTGAGAGGCATATTGAGTCCATGAAAGATTGAAATCTTTGTCCCAAGTTTCCGCTAACTTGTGCCAAATTTTTTTTTTTTCTATGAACTCGCCATGCCCCTCATTGAATACCTTGGGGTGTCTTCTTTCCAAAATGGGGTCACATGTGGGGTATTTATACTGCCCTGGCATTTTAGGGGCCCCAAAGCGTGAGAAGAAGTCTGGTATCCAAATGTCTAAAAATGCCCTCCTAAAAGGAATTTGGGCCCCTTTGCACATCTAGGCTGCAAAAAAGTGTCACACATGTGGTATCGCCGTACTCAGGAGAAGTTGGGGAATGTGTTTTGGGGTGTCATATTTCCCATTTTTTTATACAAAGTTGGCATTTGACCAAGATATTTATCTCACCCAGCATGGGTATATGTAAAATGACACCCCAAAACACATTCCCCAACTTCTCCTGAGTACGGAGATACCACATGTGTGACACTTTTTTGCAGCCTAGGTGGGCAAAGGGGCCCATATTCCAAAGAGCACCTTTCGGATTTCACCGGCCATTTTTTACAGATTTTTATTTCAAACAACTTACCACACATTTGGGCCCCTAGAATGCCAGGGCAGTATGACTACCCCACAAGTGACCCCATTTTGGAAAGAAGACACCCCAAGGTATTCGCTGATGGGCATAGTGAGTTCATAGAAGTTTTTATTTTTTGTCACAAGTTAGTGGAATATGAGACTTTGTAAGAAAAAAAAAAAATCCTCATTTTCCGCTAACTTGTGACAAAAAATAAAAAATTCTAGGAACTCGCCATGCCCCTCACGGAATACCTTGGGGTGTCTTCTTTCCAAAATGGGGTCACTTGTGGGGTAGTTATACTGCCCTGGCATTCTAGGGGCCCAAATGTGTGGTAAGAAGTTTGAAATCAAAATGTGTAAAAAATGACCGGTGAAATCCGAAAGGTGCTCTTTGGAATGTGGGCCCCTTTGCCCACCTAGGCTGCAAAAAAGTGTCACACATGTGGTATCTCCGTACTCAGGAGAAGTTGGGCAATGTGTTTTGGGGTGTCATTTTACATATACCCATGCTGGGTGAGAGAAATATCTTGGCAAAAGACAACTTTTCCCATTTTTTTATACAAAGTTGGCATTTGACCACGATATTTATCTCACCCAGCATTGGTATATGTAAAATGACACCCCAAAACACATTCCCCAACTTCTCCTGAGTACGGAGATACCACATGTGTGACACTTTTTTGCAGCCTAGGTGGGCAAAGGGGCCCATATTCCAAAGAACACCTTTCGGATTTCACCGGCCATTTTTTACAGATTTTGATTTCAAACAACTTACCACACATTTGGGCCCCTAGAATGCCAGGGCAGTATAACTACCCCACAAGTGACCCCATTTTGGAAAGAAGACACCCCAAGGTATTCGCTGATGGGCATAGTGAGTTCATAGAAGTTTTTATTTTTTGTCACAAGTTAGTGGAATATGAGACTTTGTAAGAAAAAATAAAAAATAAATAAATCATAATTTTCCACTAGCTTGTGACAAAAAATAAAAAGTTCTATGAACTCACTATGCCCATCAGCGAATACCTTAGGGTGTCTACTTTCCGAAATGGGGTCATTTGTGGGGTGTTTGTACTGTCTGGCTATTGTAGAACCTCAGGAAACATGACAGGTGCTCAGAAAGTCAGAGCTGCTTCAAAAAGCGGAAATTCACATTTTTGTACCATAGTTTGTAAACGCTATAACTTTTACCCAAACCATTTTTTTTTTACCCAAACATTTTTTTTTTATCAAAGACATGTAGAACAATAAATTTAGAGAAAAATTTATATATGGATGTCGTTTTTTTTTGCAAAATTTTACACCTGAAAGTGAAAAATGTCATTATTTTGCAAAAAAATCGTTAAATTTCGATTAATAACAAAAAAAGTAAAAATGTCAGCAGCAATGAAATACCACCAAATGAAAGCTCTATTAGTGAGAAGAAAAGGAGGTAAAATTCATTTGGGTGGTAAGTTGCATGACCGAGCAATAAACGGTGAAAGTAGTGTAGGTCAGAAGTGTAAAAAGTGGCCTGGTCATTAAAGAGGACCTTTCACCGATTCTTACCCTATGAACTAACTATACAGATATGTAGAGCGGCGCCCGGGGATCCCCCTGCACTTACTATTATCCCCGGGCGCCGCTCCGACCTCCTGCTATGTCCTCCGGTATCTCCGCTCACTAAGTTATAGTAGGCGGAGATACCAGTCCCTAAGTTATGGTAGGCGGAGTCTGCCCTAGCGCTGGCCAATCGCAGCGCAGAGCTCACAGCCTGGGAGGTTAATTTCTCCCAGGCCGTGAGCTCTGCAATGCGATTGGCCAGCGCTAGGGCAGACTCCGCCTACCATAACTTAGGGAACGGAGATACCGGAGGACATAGCAGGAGAACGGAGCGGCGCCCGGGGATAATAGTAAGTGCAGAGAGATCCCCGGGCGCCGCTCCACATGTCTGTATACTTAGTTCATAGGGTAAGAATCGGTGAAAGGTCCTCTTTAAGGGTGTTTAAGCTATGGGGGCTGAGGTGGTTAAAGGGGCACCCTTGGGCTAAACAAGAATACAGGATTTTATTTTGATATTTGGTATTTTTTGTAAATTCCAGACAACCCCCTTTAACTTCATAAGGGGTTGTCCCATCTCAACGTTTATGGTATATCGGCAGGATATGCCACAAATATCAGATAGGTGTGAGTCCTACCTCTGGGACCCATTCCTATCTCCAGAACAGGCCCCCTGAATTGAAGGAGAGTGCACTGTGCACCTGCTGCGTTTTCTCCATTAATACATGACACCATCACTGATGTCAGGTAACTGAAGCAGTATTTTCTACATTTCTTTTAACCCTTTTAACATTAAATGTTACTGCCTGCAACACCAAGACCTCACAACTGTACTAGTCCAGAGAACCTGACGGTGATCCATGTTTGGTTCAGTGGATCCACGGGGGTCTTGGTGTTATGTGTGTAATTCACATGCTAAAATGCACCGATACTATGTATTTGGGAGACCGGCCTTAGGCTACTTTCACACTTGCGGCACAGTAATCCAGCAAGCACTTTCGTTGCCGGAACTGCCTGCCGGATCAGGCAATCTGCATGCAAACGGACAGCATTTGTAGACGGATCCGTCTCACAAATGCATTGCAAGAAAGGATCCGTCTGTCATCCGGGAAAACGGATCTGACATTTATTTTATTCACATTTTTTTTCGGATCCGGCATTGCGGTATTTTTTATGATCCGGCACTAATACATTTCAATTTAACCCCTTAAGGACATAGGACGTACCGGTACGCCCTATTTCCCGAGTCCTTAAGGACCAAGGACGTACCGGTACGTCCTAACTTTTAAATCGGGATTCCGGCGCCCGAGGGGTTAAACGGAACGGGATTTCGGCTGAAATCCTTCAGCCGGCATCCTGTGACAACGCCAGGGGGGGTGATGTGACCCCCCCGTGTCGGCGATCGCAGCAAACCGCAGGTCAATTTAGACCTGCGGTTTGCTGCGCTTTTTGCAGTTTCTGATGCCCGCGGTCCCTGACCGCGGGGATCAGAAACTTTTGAGTGCCTATAATCTATATTTTTCACCCCCCCCCTGCACCCCATCATGATTTGATGCCGGCGGGTGGTGCGGGGGGGGTGTCGCATGCGGTGGGGGCGTTGCGGGAGGCGGGCGGTGCGGCAGGCGGGATCGCGATCCCCCGCCCGCCTCCCCATGAATGATCGTTGGCTTCTAGTGGTTATACCAGGGTGCCAGCACATTGCTGGCACCCTGGTATAAACGGCTGACATCTGTGCAGATGTCAGCCGTTTAACCCTTTCCATACCGCGGTCCGTACGGACCGCTGTATGGAAAAAGTTATCTGTCATCGGTCAGGGAGCTCCCTCCCTCTCCATCGGGGGGCTGCTGTGCCTTTGCAGCCCCCCGATGGAGAGGGAGAGAGCCCCCAGAGAGCCCCCCTTAGCCCCGTGCTTACCCTTCCCCGTCTGCGAAGTTCTGAGCAGACGGGGAGGGTTCCCATGGCAACAGGACGCCTGCTCAGGCGTCCTGCTGTCCATGGTGCTGAACAGATCTATGCTGAAATAAATAAAAAAAAATGGATACATATTAGGTATCGCCGCGTCCGTGACAACCTGCTCTATAAAATTACCCCATGATCTAACCTGTCAGATGAATGTTGTAAATAACAAAAAAAAAAAACGTGCCAAAAAAGCTATTTCTTGTTACCTTGCTGCACAAAAAGTGTAATATAGAGCAACCAAAAATCATATGTACCCTAAACTAGTACCAACAAAACTGCCACCCTATCCCGTAGTTTCTAAAATGGAGTCACTTTTTTGGAGTTTCCACTCTAGGGGTGCATCAGGGGGGCTTCAAATGGGACATGGTGTCAAAAAAACCAGTCCAGCAAAATCTGCCTTCCAAAAACCTTATGGCATTCCTTTCCTTCTGCGCCCTGCCGTTTGCCTGTACAGCTGTTTACGACCACATATGGGGTGTTTCTGTAAACTACAGAATCAGGGCCATAAATAATGAGTTTTGTTTGGCTGTTAACCCTTGCTTTGTAACTGGAAAAAAAATATTAAAATGGAAAATCTGCCAAAAATTAGAAATTTTGAAATTGTGTCTCTATTTTCCATTAAATCTTGTGCAACACCTAAAGGGTTAACAACGTTTGTAAAATCAGTTTTGAATACCTTGAGGGGTGTAGTTTCTTAGATGGGGTCACTTTTATGGAGTTTCTACTCTAGGGGTGCATCAGGGGGGCTTCAAATGGACATGGTGTCAAAAAAACAGTCCAGCAAAATCAGCCTTCCAAAAACCAAACGGCGCACCTTTCACTCTACGCCCTACTGTGTGCCCGTACAGTCGTTTACGGCCACATATGGGGTGTTTCTGTAAACAGCAGAGTCAGGGCAATAAAGATACAGTCTTGTTTGGCTGTTAACCCTTGCTTTGTTAGTGGAAAAAATGGGTTAAAATTGAAAATTAGGCAAAAAAATGAAATTCTCAAATTTCATCCCCATTTGCCAATAACTCTTGTGCAACACCTAAAGGGTTAACGACGTATGTAAAATCAGTTTTGAATACCTTGAGGGGTGTAGTTTCTTAGATGGGGTCACTTTTAGGGAGTTTCTCCTCTAGGGGTGCATCAGGGGGCTTCAAATGGGACATGGTGTCAAAAAACCAGTCCATAAAAATCAGCCTCCAAAAAACCATACGGCCACATATTGGGTGTTTCTGTAAACGGCAGAGTCAGGGCAATAAAGATACAATCTTGTTTGGCTGTTAACCCTTGCTTTGTTAGTGGAAAAAATGGGTTAAAATGAAAAATTAGACAAAAAAATGAAATTCTCAAATTTCCTCCCCATTTGCCAATAACTCTTGTGCAACACCTAAAGGGTTAATAATGTATGCAAAATCAGTTTTGAATACCTTGAGGGGTGTAGTTTCTTAGATGGGGTCATTTTTGGGTGGTTTCTATTATGTAAGCCTCGCAAATCGACTTCAGACCTGAACTGGTCCCTAAAAATTTAGTTTTTGTAAATTTCTGAAAAATTTCAAGATTTGCTTCTAAACTTCTAAGCCTTATAACATCCCCAAAAAATAAAATATCATTCCCAAAACAATTCAAACATGAAGTAGACATATGAGGAATGTAAAGTCATCACAATTTTTTTGGGTATTACTATG
Source organism: Bufo bufo (assembly GCF_905171765.1). Taxonomy (NCBI): domain Eukaryota; kingdom Metazoa; phylum Chordata; class Amphibia; order Anura; family Bufonidae; genus Bufo; species Bufo bufo. The sequence goes on along the minus strand of NC_053390.1, from coordinate 529,308,934 downwards.
TATTACAGAAGTAGAGAAACTGAAACGTTGAAATTTGCAAATTTTTCCAAATTTTTGGTAAATTAGGTATTTTTTTGTGCAAAAAAAATAATTTTTTTGACTTCATTTTACTAGTGTCATGAAGTACAATATGTGACGAAAAAACAATCTTAGAATGGCCTGGATAAGTCAAAGCGTTTTAAAGTTATTAGCACTTAAAGTGACACTGGTCAGATTTCCAAAAAATGGCCTGGTTCTTAAGGTGAAAATGAGCCCGGTCCTTAAGGGGTTAAATTAATGATCCGGCATTCTGGCAAGTGTTCCGGAATTTTGGACGGAGATAAAACCGCAGCATGCTGTGGTATTATCTCCGTCCTGAAAAGTCAAAAAGACTGAACTGAAGACATCCTGATGCATCCTGAACGGATTGCTCTCTATCCAGAATGCATGGGGATAAAACTGTTATTTTCCGGTATAGAGCCCCTAGGACGGAAAAGAAAAACACTAGTGGGAAAGTACCCTTACTAAAATACTATATAAGCACAATGTGGCGGTATTATTTTGGTATCTTTGAGGTGGTACCGTATCACATGCCAGTTATCACTGATGCGTACCCCTGCTGTCTCATGGGAGGGGTCTCATACAACCCTAAAACACACAGCTCTGTCAGGTCACCCTGTTTGTAAAGACAGGTATCACCCCCTGACACAGTGTAGTCATTGTATCCTGCTGCTGGCTGACAGCTCTGGTTTGTAGGCCGCTTCATACCCCGGGTCGGTCACCTGACCTACATTATTACACGGTAGCGGCTAAACTCCAGACACGAAACGGACCTTCTGATGTCACACTATCACGTGACATTTCTAGGTCACGTGGGTCGGCAGCCAGCGCGCGCTTCTATTACAGTGCTACCATTACAGTAGGAAAGTTAGGCATGGCTGCTCTGCGCACCAGCGTCTTTAGCACTAACAGGGGAGAGTGTCTGCCTGAGAGGTACATGTGAAGCCTGTGGAGGGGGCTGACAATTCTATGAGGTGTGAGGGGGGACTGCCGTGTGGGATTGTATGATGGGGGGCTGCCATGTGGGATGGGGGGGACTACGGTGTGGGATTGTATGATGGGGGGGACTGCCATGTGGGATGGGGGGGACTACGGTGTGGGATTGTATGATGGGGGGCTGCTGTGTGGGATTGTATGATGGGGGGCTGCTGTGTGGGATTGTATGATGGGGGGCTGCCATGTGGGATAGGGGGGACTACGGTGTGAGATTGTATGATGGGGGGGCTTCTGTATGGAATTGTATGATGGGGAGGACTACGGTGTGAGATTGTATGATGGGGGGGCTGCTGTGTGGGATTGTATGATGGGGGGCTGCCATGTGGGATGGGGGGACTACGGTGTCTGATTGTATGATGGGGGGGCTGCCATGTGGGATAGGGGGGACTACGGTGTGAGATTGTATGATGGGGGGCTTCTGTGTGGGATTGTATGATGGGGGCTGCCATGTGGGATGGGGGGGACTACGGTGTGGGATTGTATGATGGGGGGCTGCCATGTGGGATGGGGGGGGACTACGGTGTGGGATTGTATGATGGGGGGGGCTGCCATGTGGGATGGGGGGGTCTACAATGTGAGATTGTATAATGGGGGCTGCCATGTGTGATGGGGGGGACTACGGTGTGAGATTGTATGATCGGGGGGCTGCCATGTGGGATGGGGGGGACTACCGTGTTAGATTGTATGATGGGGCTGACACGTGGGATGGGGGGGACTACGGTGTGAGATTGTATGATGGGGGGCTGCCGTGTGGGATTGTATTTTTGGGGGGGGTTGTGTAATATTGTATCCGGGGGGTTGTGTAATATTGTATGCGGGGGGGGCCCATTTAATATTGTATGCAGGGGGGGCCCCGTATAATATTGTATGCAGAGGGGGGGCCCGTATAATATTGTATGCAGAGGGGGGGGCCCCGTATAATATTGTATGCAGGGGGGGGCCCCGTATAATATTGTATGCAGGGGGGGGCCCCGTATAATATTGTATGCAGAGGGGGGGGCCCCGTATAATATTGTATGCAGAGGGGGGTGGCCCCGTATAATATTGTATGCAGAGGGGGGCCCGTATAATATTGAATGCAGAGAGGGAGGGCCCGTATAATATTGTATGCAGAGGGGTGGCCCGTATAATGTTGCATGCAGAGGGGGGGGGGCCCCGTATAATATTGTATGCAGAGGGGGGGCCCGTATAATGTTGTATGCAGAGGGGGGGGCCCCGTATAATATTGTATGCAGAGGGGGGGACCCGTATAATATTGTATGCAGAGGGGGGGCCCATATAATATTGTAAGCAGAGGGGGGGGGCCCCGTATAATATTGTATGCAGAGGGGGGGCCCATATAATATTGTATGCAGAGGGGGGAAATTTAATGAAAACAACAAATAAACTGAAACAGGCTGTTTTTCAGCTGATCAAAAGTTTAGGACCACACCTCCAAAGAAAAACTAACCCCCCCCCCCTCCCCCAAAACAGAAATCCAACTTCCAAACATGAACTCAGTAATAAGTAGCTCCTCCTTTATTGTTTATCACTTCAAAAATTTGTTTCGGCATGCTTGATGCAAGAGTTTCCATGAGGTGAGTGGGAACATTTCTCCAAGTGGTGAAGACGGACGTACGAAGGCCATCTACTGTCTGGAACTGTTGTCCATTTTTGTAAACTTCGCTTACCATCCATCCCCAAAGGTTCTCAATTGGATTTAGATCAGGGGAACACGCAGGATGGGCCAAAAAGGAGATTTTTTGTGAAACTCACCTGTAAAATCTTTTGGGGGACACAGACCATGGGTATAGCTTAGGCCATTACTAGGATGAGACACTATGCAAATAAGAAAAAACAGCTCCTCCTCCCTGGCTATACCCCCATGCTCCAACAGGAGGACCTCAGTGCGTTCAAAAGCAGTAGGAGAAGGAGACCAAAAACCAATAGCAATAAAGAAAGACAGAACCGAGGAATACCGCCATCGGGCCGTAAACCATTAGGTCCAAATAGAATAGAACCAACCCCTCCTGCAAAAGACAAGAATGGGTGGGAGCTGTGTCCCCCAATGGAAAAGACGAGAAAAAGGTTTTACAGGTGAGTTTCACAAAAAATATCCTTTTCTCTCCCATTCCATTGGGGGACACAGACCATGGGACGTCCTAGAGCAGTCCATGGGGTGGGAAGACCAGCACCTCCAGAGGGAAAACATCCAATGGTTAAACAGGAACCACAGCCTGCAATACCTTGCGCTCTAGGGCAGCATCAGCCGACGCCAGAGAGTGAAGCTGGTAGAACTTTGTAAAGGTATGTAAGGACGACCAGGTGGCCGCCTTACAAAGCTGCGATATAGAGGCTCGATTGCGCCTAGCCCAGGAGGCCCCACCGCCCTGGTGGAGTGCGCGGTGACCCCAGCCGGGGGAACCCCACCCCGGGACCGATAGGCCATATCAATAGTGGACCGAATCCACCGAGCCACAGTGACCTTGGAGGCCGCCATACCCTTACGGGACCCCGCGGGAACCACAAAAAGGGGATCCGAGCAACGAAATGGAGCAGTAACAGACAGGTACACCCGTAAAGCACGGACAACATCCAGAGAATGGAGAGTGCGCTCCTTTTGGTTCGCCGGAGCGGGGCAAAAGGATGGCAGGACTATGTCCTCATTAAGGTGGAAGGCGGAGACCACCTTGGGCAAAAAGGAAGGGACAGGGCGCAGTACCACCTTGTCCTTGTGGAAGACCAAAAAGGGCTCTTTAGAGGAAAGGGCGGCCAGCTCCGATACCCTCCTGATAGAGGTGACGGCCACCAAAAAGACAGAGAGAAGACAGAACCAGGTTCAGATCCCAGGGGGGCAGAGGAGGGACATACGGAGGGACCGAATGCGCCACCCCCTGCAGGAAGGTCCTCACCGGACCTAGCAGAGCCAGAGAGCGCTGAAAGAAAATGGCCAGAGCGGAGACCTGACCCTTCAGAGAGCTCAGGGACATTCCCATTTCAAGACCCGACTGGAGAAAGGAGAGGACCACCGGAACGGAGAAATGAAGGGGAAAAACGCCTATCTTATCACAAAAGGCAAGAAAGGCCTTCCAGGTATGATAGTATATCCGGGAGGAAGCTAGTTTCCTGGCTTTGATCATGGTCTTCACGACAGAGTCCGAGAAGCCCCTCTTCTTCAAGATGGTGGTCTCAACAGCCACGCTGTTAAACGAAGTGGTTGTAAATTCTGGTGGAAGAGAGGTCCTTGAGACAGCAGGTCCTCCCTGAGAGGAAGAGGCCACGGAACGTGCGCCAGCATCCGAGTGACCTCCGAGAACCAGGCGCGGCGAGGCCAATCGGGGGCGATGAGGATAGTCGAGATTCCTTCTGCCGCGACCCTGCGAAGAACCTTTGGGAATAGAGGCAGTGGTGGGAAGACATAGAGGAGTGCGAAGTCTTGCCACAGAGACACCAGAGCGTCCACCCCGTATGCCTCCGGATCCCGAGCTCGGGCCAGGAACGTGGGAACCTTGTTGTTGAGCCTGGATGCCATCAAGTCCACGTCCGGGGCGGCCCCAACGGTGACAGACGTCCTCGAATACGTCCGGATGCAGAGACCACTCTCCCGGATCCACCCCTTTGCGGCTGAGAAAGTCCGCCGTCCAGTTTTCGACCCCTGGGATGTACACTGCAGACAATATTGGAACGTGAGCCTCCGCCCACTGGAGGATCCTCTTCACCTCCTGCATCACCGGCCGGCTGCGGGTTCCGCCCTGGTGATTGATGTAGGCCATGGCTATGGCATTGTCCGACTGGATCCTTACCGGGAGACCCGTTAGGAGGGGGGTCCAATGAGACAGAGAGGGGAAAATTGCTCTGAGCTCCAATATGTTGATCGGAAGGCGAGCTTCCACTTCTGACCACACCCCCTGAACCATCCGAGCCCGGAGAACGCCGCCCCAACCCAGGAGACTGGCATCGGTGGAGACGACTGTCCAGGAGATTGGGAGGAAGGATTTCCCCGAAGTCAGATTATGAGGGGACAGCCACCACGGGAGATCCATGCGAACCCGAGGAGGAAGGTGGATCCGAGAGTCCAGACCCCTCGATGTCCTGTCCCAGAAAGACAGGATCGCCTGCTGCAGAGGCCGAGTGTGAAACTGGGCAAAGGGGACTGCCTCGAAGGAGGCCACCATAAGCCCCAGAACCTGCATGCACTCCCGGATGGAGAGACACGGGGAATGCAGAAGGCGAGACACCGACTCCCGTATCCGTGAGAACTTGCAATCCGGGAGGAATACCCGGGCTGCAGTAGTGTCCATAACCATCATCAGGAAGGTCACACTCTGGGAAGGTTGGAGAGAGGACTTCGGGAAGTTGATCAGCCAGCCGAACTGTTGCAGAGTCTGAACAGTGATCCTGACGCTGTCTTCGGCCTGGGGACAGGTAAGGCAGCAGAGATATGCCCCTGGTACGGAGAAGCGCCATGATCGGCGCCAAGATCTTTGTGAATACCCGAGGGGCTGTCGCCAGCCCAAAGGGAAGGGCGATTAACTGATAAGGACGGTCGCCAATGGCGAAGCGCAGGAACCTGTGGTGAAATTCTGCGATAGGGACATGCAGATAGGCATCCCGGATGTCCACCGACGCGAGGAACTCCCCTGGAAGAAGAGAAGTAATAACGGAGCGGAGGGATTCCATCCGGAACCTCCGCACCCGCAGGGACTTGTTTAACAGGTTCAGGTCTAGGACCGGACGCACTGATCCCTCCTTCTTTGGCACTACAAAGAGATTTGAGTAGAAACCTGCCCCCTGTTCCTCCAGAGGAACTGGGACAACTACTCCCCAGACCACAAGGGAAGAAACCGCTTGTAAAAGGGCCGAGGCTCGGGCTGGATCCCCCGGAACACTAGACGGAAAGAAACGTTCCGGAGTTCTGGAAACAAATTCTATCTTGTAACCGGAAGTTACAATTTCCAGGGGCCAGGCGTCTTGAACGTGAGCTCTCCAGACATGCTGAAAGGAGAGCAGACAGCCCCCCACCGCAAGCGGTGGGGGCGCCCCTTCAGGCGGACTGCTTGGGAACCGCGGGGCGGGCAGAACTCCCCTGGAACTGTGCCCGCGGGTGCCAGGAAGGTTCAGGCTTAAAGGAAGGCTTCTTGCGGGAGTCCTGAGAGCCGCCAGAGGAGGGGGCTGTCGCAGACCTGGAGGAGGAGAAGCACCGAAAGGACTGGTTTTTAGAGCCAGAGGGGCGAGCTCTGAAGGCGCGCTTTGATCTCGATTGGGGCAGGCGTGTACTCTTGCCCCCTGTAGCGTCAGAGATAATCTCATCCAGCTTAGCACCGAAAAGCCTGGAGCCCGCAAAGGGGAGGTTAGTGAGGCAGCACTTGAGGAAGCGTCAGCGTCCCAGACCTTCAACCAGACCTCCCTGCTCTGCGTGACCGAGAGGGCCGAATCCGCACAAAGCGAGTGCTGAAGTCCAATGAGGCCTCACAGAGGAATGTTGTCGCCTGGGACATCTGGAGGACGAAGTTCATTGTGTCCGCAGAGGCATCCTGCTCCGCGAGGTCCTGATGACGGTGCTGCAACCACACCGAAAGCGCCCTGGCTACCCAGGCCGAGGCGAACGTGGACCGCAGACCTGTGCTCGCCAGAGTGAAGATGGCTTTGGGAAGAGAGTCCAAACGCCTGTCAACGGAGTCCTGTCTGCGGGTCGACCTTAGGAGGAGAAGACCACTGCTGCACATTATCTGCCAGGAAAGGATAAAGAGTATCCATGCGCCTTGTGGCAGAAAAAACGGTGACTAGGGCGTTCCCAAGCCTTTGAAAGGACCTTGGCGAACTCGCCATGAATGGGAATGTGACTGCCTCTGGATTTCTGGAGTGGAAAAGGGGGAATTCCTGGCTACTAGTAGAAGGAGGTTCCCCCTGGATGTCAAAGGTGTCACGGACCGCCGTGACCAAGTCTGCCACCATGGTGGAGAGCTAGGCGAGGGTTCCGGCTCCGTGTCCTTGTCCGAGCCGGACCTTTCCCCTTCAGACCTGCAGTCCCTGCGAGGGGGAGAGGCTGAACACGAGGGGAGGAAGCAGAGTCATCCGAGGAGGGATGCTGCAGCGTACAATGCCTCTTAACGGTCGAGCGTCCTCTGTGGGGGGCACCGGGAGGTGTAGCAGTGCTAACCACAGGCACCGCTGGCGGTGGATCAGTGGCCGCTATGCGTTCCATAAAGGCCATGGCCGCGCGCGAGACTTGGGCCCCTAAGGGGGGGAGGAGGGACTGGGCTAGTTTGGTGGAGAGGGAGGAGGAGGCAAGAGCCACAGGAGCCTGTAACCGATAGTGGCAGTAGCAGACCTTACAGAATCCCAGTGGGACCTGAGGTGTCGCTTTAGATTTTTGGAGAAGCGCTGAGGCAAAACAGAAGCGCGGGAGCTGACGCGATAGGCTCCGCCCCCCAGTCGCGTCACAGATCGCGCTGTGCTGTTCCTTTCATATTGAATTTCTGCACTGTATTATTTCTTGTTTTACCTATGTTGTTTAAGTCTATTGTTCTCTGCTGCCATCTGCTGGCCGGAATTTGTATGCTGCACGCCTCGTTCGTTGTCTATAAAGTTTTATCTCTGGGCGTGGTTTTAGCAGCCTTGGGCCTGGTCACTTCCTGTAGCCTTTTTTCAGTGCTGCATTCTTTGTGACTGGAAACACACACCTTGACTTGTGAAGGCATCAGTTTTTGACCAGCAGTTGCCTCAGCAGTTAGCTTCAGGAAAGACATCCACATGACAGCATCTACTGCATTCCTGTATTGCATCACTGTATGTCACTGCTCTGGATCAAATAAACCCCCGTTTGATTGCATCCTCATGTCTGGATCCATCTAACCTGAGCATCTGCCGGTCCGGTCTGCTCCACTGCTTGGATACGAAGGTAGGCCAGTCACAAAGCCATTATCAGTTACACCTTCATTCGCCTTCATGTGGGGACAGAACAGTCAAAAACTGCCTTAAAGCCTTATACCCCAGTCAATATCCGTCTGAATGTCCAATGCCCGGCTACAGGTTCCCTCAGAGCCCAGTGCCACACTCAGGAACCTCCCCTGCAACAGGCCCACTCCCAGCAAATCTGCCCAGCAACAGTGCATGTCCCATAAGTCTAAGGGGAAGCACGGCGTGTCTGCAGTAGATATACTCTCGCCTGGAAGTCCTCCACTACTCACCAAGCCACTTTCCACATCCTATATTAACCCTTGCTCGCATGATATAAGAACTGTTCACGCACGCGGCGCCTCCCTTAAACCAAACCCCGCAATTCACTCAAAACACCTTGGGAAACTCATCGGGGTGCCTCATCTGAGCCGCACTGCAATTTTCAGCCCCCAATTCAAAAGTTCATTTTCTTAAAGAGACAGCGCACCTTAAATCAAAATGTCTGAAAAGGACCTTGTACAGTTCCCCAGTGATGAAACAAAGCAAATGCAACCTGATACTGATCATTATGAAGAGCTGGAGGTAGAACCCACACTTCCGGCAGACCAAGTCACGCGACCAAGGCGCTCTCTCAAACCAACTATAAAGATCACAGAAAACTATCACACCATGAAAGATGAGCTATGTGACAACCTGGAAGAGCTATGGGAACGAGTTTCCTCCCTCATATCAGGACTTAAGTCCTCCTCAGGCGATGCCACCAGCTTACAAGTTGCCGTCGGGCGGCTGAACGCAGCCCATGAAAGATACAAGAGACTGTCCACACGGTATATAACCTTTCTAAAAGACTCTAATATTGAAGAAGCCCCGTCAGAATTGTGCAAGGCAGAATCAATAGACAGACAAAGAGACGCCATGGTGCTGGACGCTAAAGATAAAGTGGAACTCCGCATCTCTCATTTGCAAGAAACTAGATCACACAGATCGCATTCATCCAAACATTCCTCGCGGTCCTACAGATCATCATGCTCTAGAAGCTCCGCCCTGAGCGACAGATTACTAGAGGCCCGCATAAATGCAGAGCAATCCAAAGTGAGGCGTTCCTTCACCGAAAAAGAAGTCCTTGCGAGGGCAGAAGCAGAAGCCAAGAGGGCAGAAGCCAAGAGGGCAGAAGCGGAGGCAGAAGCCAAGAGGGCAGAAGCAGAAGCCAAGAGGGCAGAAGCAGAGGCTCGAATAAAGATCCTTGAATCAGAGAGGGAAGAGGAAATCGCATTAGCATAAGTAAGACTCCTTGAGCAAGCATTGAGCCAAGGCCTTGATTCAGTCTGCTTACCACCAGAGGAGATAGACGATCCAGCTGATCGCACCAGTGACTACGTACTGAAACAGTTATCTGCACCACCCCCAGTGTGCAGCACTGTCCAAGCCAACAACACTGAAACCTCCAAGTCAGCTCTACCTGCAGGGCCAGCGACACCCACAGCACCCGAGCAATCCAATAACAGTCGCCCAGACGCGCTCTCTCAAGGGCAGTTATTACAGCAAGATGGCTACCAGGTGTTTCCTGGCCTACCTCCACAGCTCAAGCAGCAGTCATCAGAATCTACAGAGGCTAGACCACAGCTCAACCCTGCAGCAACATCATTCTACCCGGAAGCATCTCACCCTTTCACGCCACGCAGCCTATACGCCCCAGGGGCATCACAAGTTGTCATGACAACAAGCAGTGAGAAATCAGATATGTCTGAGTTTGCCAGGTTTATGGTGAGCAGAGAGCTAATTAACACCAGTCTCTCAAAATTTGATGACCGTGCGGAGAGCTTCAGAGCCTGGAAGGCAACCTTCAAAGCCGCCATCGCCAACCTCAACCTAACTGCAGAGCAGGAGCTCGACCTCTTGATCAAATGGCTGGGCCCAGGCTCCACAAATCGCATCAAGAGCCTTAGAACTGTCTATGTGGGACAAGCAGAAGCAGGTCTCGCTGCAGCCTGGCAGAGACTCGAACGCACCTTTGGCAGTGCAGAAGCAATAGAGAAGGCACTATTCAGGAGACTGCAGAACGTCCCCAAGATCAGTCTCAAGGATGTCCACAAGCTTCAGGATTTAAGTGATTTGCTCATGGAACTGGAGCTCGCCAAAAGAGACCCTCGTCTGTCCGGGCTGTGCTACCTGGATACAGCCCATGGGGTGAACCCAATCGTCGTGAAGTTACCATACAGCCTGCAAGAGAAGTGGGCGGCATCAGTCTCAAGGTACAAAAGAGTGCATGACGTCACTTTTCCCCCATTTATTCATTTCTGCAGATTCATCGATGAACAGTCCCAGATGAGGAATGACCCCAGCCTTGACTTCCTGGAGTTCAATACTACAGCCTCAGTGACACCATCATCAAGGTATGAAAGTATTGTACATAAACACAGAGACTTTAAGAGCAGCGTGAATGTTAGAAAGACTAACCTACCATCATCTGCAGTACCCACTGGTAGACAGTACACTACCTCATCAGGAGACAAGGCCTTTAATCGTGAATGTCCCATTCATAAAAAACCACACTCACTGAACAAATGCAGAGGATTTAGATCCAAAACCATACAGGAGCGCAAGAAAGTCCTCACCGAGCTTGGGGTATGTTTCAGATGCTGCGCTTCATTGGAGCACATGGCTAAGGACTGTAAATCCATTATCAAGTGTGAGGAGTGTCATAGTGAAAGACATGCCTCAGCTATGCACCCAACTACACTCACAAGGGATTCACCTGCTGTCGTCACCACCAGTCCTGCTCAAAGTCATGGCGGGGAGCTCCAGAACCACGCTAACACAGCCACTGCTGTTTCCTGCTCATGCTTGGACGTATGTGGGGAGGGCCAGAGTGAGAAATGTTGTGCCCGCATATGCCTAATCAAGGTCTACCCGGAGGGGCTACCAGAAAAGGCAGTAAAAATGTATGCCATCATTGACGACCAAAGCAACCGCTCCCTAGCAGGACCTAAATTCTTTGAAGCCTTTGGAATAAAGGGACCGTCAGAACCCTACATCTTAAACACCTGCTCGGGTCGCATAGAGACTAGCGGCAGGAGGGCACAAGGATTCATCGCTTGTTCCGTCAGTGGAAATACAGAAATACCTCTACCAACGCTGATCGAATGCGATCAAATACCCAACCATAGGGATGAGATTCCTACCCCGGAAGCTGCATTTCACCATCCACACCTAAGACACCTAGCCAACGTTATCCCACCTATGGACAACAACGCCGAGATTCTACTCCTGCTAGGCAGAGACAATGTAAGGGTACACAAGGTGCGTCAACAGTGTAATGGTCCCGACTATGCACCATACGCCCAGAGACTGGACTTGGGATGGGTGGTCATAGGAAATGTATGCTTGGATCAACCAAGAATCCGCTCTTTCAAAACGTACGTGCGTGGAGATGGACGCACAACTTGCATTAAGCCTTGCCCTCATCACTATGAGGTGAAAGAGAAGCCTCCAGACCTCATACAACCACCTGACGACATTCCTCCCTTTGCCGACAACTTGGGAAGATTAGTCTTTCACACAAGCAAGGACGATGATAAAGTAGCTTTGTCAGTAGAGGACAGAGAATTTATCAAGATAATGGACAATGAGTTCCTTAAAGACGAAACCAATCACTGGGTTTCTCCATTACCCTTCCGAGCTACCAGGGTGAGACTCCCGAACAATAGGGAACAAGCTCTGTCTAGATTTAACTCTCTTCAGCGTACCATGAACAGTAAGCCTGAGATGACAACAACCATGCAGAACCAGCTCCATCACCCACGGAAACCTAATCAAATTAGGGTTGTTTTCGACTCAAGTGCCAAACATCAAGGTGTATCTCTTAATGATGTCCTTCTCACAGGTCCTAATCTGACTAATAACCTAGTTGGAGTGCTGATGAGGTTCAGAAAAGAGCTCGTTGCCATCACCGCTGACATTGAACAGATGTTCCACTGTTTCGTAGTCAGAGAGGACCACCGGAATTTCCTCAGGTTTCTGTGGTACAAGAATAACGACACCAACGCAGAGATGGCAGAATATCGAATGAGGGTACACGTATTTGGAAACGGCCCTTTACCTGCCGTGGCAACTTACGGCCTTCGGCGAACTGCATTAGAGGGAGAATCCAAGTACGGTAAAGATGCCAAAGACTTTGTAGAAAAGGACTTCTACGTAGACGATGGACTCAAATCACTACCGACTGAAGAAGCGGCTATCGATCTGCTCAAAAGGACTCAAAGTATGTTGTACCAAGCTAAACTTAGACTACACAAAATTGCTTCAAACAGCCTGGCCGTTATGAGGGCCTTCGAATCAGGCGATCATGCACCAGGATTCAAGGACATTAACTTGGGACTGGACAGTCCACCTGTGCAGAGGAGCTTGGGCCTCAGATGGGATCTCTCAGCTGACTCCTTCGGTTTTCAGATAAGTTGTGCAGCCAAGTCCATTCAAGATCAGTTGGCGGAAAAAGGTTGCACCTGGATTTTCAATCCTCCTCATAGTTCCCACATGGGAGGCTCCTGGGAGAGAATGATCGGCATCTCACGCGACATCTTAAATTCTATGCTGAGGGATGTAAACTCGTCAAGACTCACACATGAGACTCTAGTCACCCTTCTTGCCGAAGTTTCGGCCATTATCAATTCAAGACCCCTTGTGCCAGTGTCTATGGATCCTGAAACACCAGCCATACTGACTCCGGCTATTCTACTTACCCAAAAAACTGAGAGTACGCTAATACCTAGTGGAGAATTTACTCATGCCAACATCTATCAAAAACACTGGAAACGTGTACAATACCTAGCAGATTACTTCTGGAACAGGTGGCGAAAGGAGTACCTCAGTATTCTTCAAGGAAGAAGAAAATGGCAACACAACAAACCAAACTTGAAGGAAAGAGACCTTGTATTGATGAAAGAGCAACAAACCGAAAGGATTGACTGGCCTATCGGACTAATTTCAAAGGTTTTCCCTAGCAAGGATGGCAAGGTCCGGAAGGTGGAGTTGAAGATCTTCAGGAAAGGCAAGCTTAAAACGTTCTCAAGACCAATCAACGAACTCATTTTAATATTGCCCATTGAGAACGTCCCTGATGGGTGAACAGGACTGTATCAAGCTTCGCAGATCTTCTCCATTCCAAGTTGGAAAACAGGACTATCTATGTTTGCATTCTAACATGTTTTCTTTTACAGGTTGTTTATATTTTATGGACATTCGTCATAGTGAAATCCCCAAAGTGAATTTCAGACGGGGAGTGTGCTGTTTCTTTCATATTGAATTTCTGCACTGTATTATTTCTTGTTTTACCTATGTTGTTTAAGTCTATTGTTCTCTGCTGCCATCTGCTGGCCGGAATTTGTATGCTGCACGCCTCGTTCGTTGTCTATAAAGTTTTATCTCTGGGCGTGGTTTTAGCAGCCTAGGGCCTGGTCACTTCCTGTAGCCTTTTTTCAGTGCTGCATTCTTTGTGACTGGAGACACACACCTTGACTTGTGAAGGCATCAGTTTTTGACCAGCAGTAGCCTCAGCAGTTAGCTTCAGGAAAGACATCCACATGACAGCATCTACTGCATTCCTGTATTGCATCACTGTATGTCACTGCTCTGGATCAAATAAACCCACGTTTGATTGCATCCTCATGTCTGGATCCATCTAACCTGAGCATCTGCCGGTCCGGTCTGCTCCACTGCTTGGATACGAAGGTAGGCCAGTCACAAAGCCATTATCAGTTACACCTTCATTCGCCTTCATGTGGGGACAGAACACGCGCAAAAAAATCGCGGTAAAAAAAATCCCGGTCTAAAAATCGCGGTAAAAAAGAATCGCATGCACGGGAAATATGACAAAAGGCAGATCCCAGCTCCGAAAATGGCGCAGCAGCATGGCGCTGCGAATAGCCACTGCCCCAAGAAGGAATCCAGCCTCCCTCTCACCCAGCAGGCCCTCCCTGATCCACAGGTAAGCCCTAAAGCACCGTGTCACAGTGTGAGCACGGGGGGAGGGGGAGTTTGCAGGAGAGCCGTTGTACTTATCTGAGTCCTGCAGTCTTCACCCTCTGTTCCGGACCAGCATGGGGTCACCTCTTCAGTCATCTGGCACAAGGAGTGGCAGTGCACTGGATAGAGGGCAGGACTAGGTGACCCTGGATCTGGTAGGCCACCGGAGCTGCAGGTCGAGCCCGGTTCCACGTATCTTCTGGGGGGAAAGGGAGGTAGCCGGGGGCGTCCATTCGACCCCGGCGCTCGCTCCACTGAGAGACCAGGGACGCACTTGTGTACTGTGGCGTTGTCCTGTTGAAAAACCCAGTCGTTACCACACAGACAGTCATGAGGAATGCTCTCTGCAACATCTGGACATAGCCAGCCGCCTTTTGACGCCCCTGCACTTCCTGAAGCTCCATTGTTCCACTAAAGGAAAAAGCACCCCAGACCATTATGGCGCCCCCTCCACTGTGGCGTGTAGAAAACATCTTAGGTGGGATCTGCTTGTCATGCCAGTAACGTTGGAAACCATCAGGACATTCAAGGTCAAATTTTTTTCTCAGAGAATAAATCTTTTTTCCACCTTCGAATGTCCCATGTTTGGTGCTCTCTTGCAAAGTCCAAACGAGCAGTTCTGTGGCGTTCAAGGAGACGAGGTCTTTGAAGACGTTTTTTGTATTTGAAGCCCTTCAGTCTCGGATGCCGTCTGATGGTTATGGGGCTGCAGTCAGCACCAGTAAGGGCCTTAATTTGGTTCGAGGATCGTCCAGTGTCTTGACGGACAGCCAATTGGATCCTCCGGCTCAGTGCTGGTGAAATTTTTTGGGGTCTTCCACTTGACTTTTTTGTTCCATAACCCTCAGGATCATTTAAGAAATTCCAAATGACTGTCTTACTGCGTCCCACCTCAGCAGCGATGGCACACTGTGAGAGACCCTGCTTATGCAGTTCAACAACCCGACCACGTTCAAAAAGGGAGAGTTCTTTTGCCTTTGCCATCACAACGTGTGACTACCTGACAGAAAATGACAATGAATCCACATCTTTGCACAGATTTGGCCTTTTAAAGGCATGTGGTCCTAAAATTTGGATCAGCTGAAAAACAGCCTATTTCAGTTTAATCGTTATTTTTTATTAATTGAATGCTCAAAAAATGTTTTGTCTCACTCCCATTTCTTCTTGTTGCATGTTGAAGCTCTACTTGGAACCTTGTTAAGATCCAACAATGTAAAATATGATTTTTTGCCATTTTTCAAGTGGTCTTAAACTTTTGATCAGGACTGTACCTCGGTGGGTATTTAAATATGGCGGCCGCTCGCGAGCACCATAGCTGCTGGGTGCAGTTTTAACCCCTTAAGGGGGGTTAAAGATATGACGTACATGTACGTCATATCTTGACGGGACTTAAAGACCCATGACGTACATGTACTTCATGAGGTCTGGGGGAAGATTGGGGTGGAATCGCTGCACCATGGCTGCTCTTACCGGCAGGCAGCTATGCCGGGAAAGAGCAGCATTGTGCAGCTCCACTCCCCTGCAGCTCCAAGCGCTGCGATTGGATGATCAATGTGTCGGTCACATCGCAGCACAGGAAGCTGTCAGCAGCTGCGGGGAGGGTCGGGAGGAGGTCAGGGGACAGTGGCCGGTGCTGAACTGGTCAGCACCGGTCACATCCGAGGTGAGGCAGGGGACATCAGTGTTTTGGGTCCCCTGCCAGCGCTGCGATTGGCTGAAACAACGCACCAGCCAATGGCAGCACTATAGCTGCACAGGAAGAGGCAGAACGTCTCTGCATGCAGCCATTCTAGCTAGTGACTGCTTGCAGATAGGTTCTGTGCTGCTGTGGCTTGCGCTGTACCACCACTACGAATTTAACGCCTTTGCTGCTGAAAAGAAGAAAGAACAATTTTTTTTTTCATTTGCAGCTGTTCCAGATCTACTCCGTTCCTGTCCCTTGCCACCCCCCGTCCCCCCCATCCTTTTTTTTACGGGCACCATTTGGTCCGTGCACTTTTTTGGGTATTTTTTTATTATTTTTTTTTAACCATTTTCCAGCTCTGCATCACTTTTTCTGTGTGCGAGCTGTGACCGCCAAGTGCTTTTCAGTGCATACCTCCCTGATCAGCACCTGGGGATTATTTGTGCTGATTTCTTTGCAAATTTTTTTCATATTTAATTTTTTGGGGTTAAAAAAGAACTGGTAGTTAGGGCTTTATATAAATATATATAGAGTTATATATTTCTATATATATAGATATAAGTAACATTTTTAGCCAATGTAGTAACGTTTTATACGATCTGTGGTGCTCTGCAGCACGCACAATCAGTAGTGTGCTCAGTAGCATCTGCACATTTGAGGGTTTTTTTTTTCCACCTTTGTGTGTGAAAAAATACAGTTAGTTGTAGTTAGTTTTAGTTAGTTAGTTTATACACAGTACAGACCAAAAGTTTGGACACACCTTCTCATTCAAAGAGTTTTCTTTATTTTCATGACTATGAAGGCATCAAAACTATGAATTAACACATGTGGAATTATATACATAACAAACAAGTGTGAAACAACTGAAAATATGTCATATTCTAGGTTCTTCAAAGTAGCCACCTTTTACTTTGATTACTGCTTTGCACACTCTTGGCATTCTCTTGATGAGCTTCAAGAGGTAGTCCCCTGAAATGGTCTTCCAACAGTCTTGAAGGAGTTCCCAGAGATGCTTAGCACTTGTTGGCCCTTTTGCCTTCACTCTGCGGTCCAGCTCACCCCAAACCAGCTCGATTGGGTTCAGGTCCGGTGACTGTGGAGGCCAGGTCATCTGGCGCAGCACCCCATCACTCTCCTTCATGGTCAAATAGCCCTTACTTTCAAAGTTTTCCCAATTTTTCGGCTGACTGACTGACCTTTATTTCTTAAAGTAATGATGGCCACTCGTTTTTCTTTACTTAGCTGCTTTTTTCTTGCCATAATACAAATTCTAACAGTCTATTCAGTAGGACTATCAGCTGTGTATCCACCTGACTTCTCCTCAATGCAACTGATGGTCCCAACCCCATTTATAAGGCAAGAAATCCCACTTATTAAACCTGACAGGGCACACCTGTGAAGTAAAAACCATTTCAGGGGACTACCTCTTGAAGCTCATCAAGAGAATGCCAAGAGTGTGCAAAGCAGTAATCAAAGCAAAAGGTGGCTACTTTGAAGAACCTAGAATATGACATATTTTCAGTTGTTTCACACTTGTTTGTTATGTATATAATTCCACATGTGTTAATTCATAGTTTTGATGCCTTCAGGGTGAATCTACAATTTTCATAGTCATGAAAATAAAGAAAATTCTTTGAATGAGAAGGTGTGTCCAAACTTTTGGTCTGTACTGTATATCTCTATCTCAATTTCAGTTAGTGTCAGTTTAGATTTCAGCACGAACGCACCATCTGTGTACGTGCATTTTGCAACCACTGAGCACCGATCAGTAGTGTCCATTACTGATCGCGTCTGCTCAGTTTGCGCTGCAAGTAATTTATTTATTTTTTGCAGAATTGTTTTTAATTTTTTTAGAACTTTTCTTCTAAATTTAAATGTCAAATTTATTACAAGCCCCTTCACGTGTGAAAACACTACATACACTCCCCACACTAAATAAAGGTTTACACGTTTCACACATCCCACCCCAATAAAAAAAAAATGTCCCATTCATCCCAACGACTATACTCAGCTGAAGAGGCATACGCCATGCTTGCCTCTGATACAGTCTGCCAGTGAAGAAGAAGAGGATGCCACTTTCCTCTACTCCTTTACCCCCTCATCATCATCCGCTGATGAGGGACCCTTTAGAACAGGCATGCTCAACCTGCGGCCCTCCAGCTGTTGTAAAACTACAACTCCCGCAATGCCCTGCTGTAGGCTGTTCGGGCATGCTGGGAGTTGTAGTTTTGCAACAGCTGGAGGGCCGCAGGTTGAGCATGCCTGCTTTAGAAGGTGCCACAGGGTAGCAGCGGAGGCATCCCCCCAGAGTGAGCCCACATGGACCCCACCCCCTGATGATTATCAGCCCCAAATTCCGGAGTTCGTGGGCCACTCAGGAATTCTGATAGATTGTCCGGACTTCACTGAGCTAGATTTTTTTCAAAATCTTCTTCTCTGAAGATTTTGTAAATCTAATGGTGGCCCAAACCAACTTATACGCCCAACCATTCATTGCTCAGAACCCTAGTTTGCCATACGCTAGACCCCTAGGTTGGACCCCAGTAGATGCAGCAGAGATGATGAAGTTTTGGGGACTTGTGCTGCATATGGGCGTAGTAAAGAAGCTAAACGTTAGACAATATTGGAATTCTGACATTTTCTACCAGACTCCAATTTACAGTCAGACCATGAACCGGAAGCGGTTTGAATGGCAGCTAAAATCCATGTCTGCCAATTCAGGCCTGCAAAAACCATATTTTGCACTTTGCCTGTAGAGGCCTGCTGTGCGCCAATACAGCAGACTACGAGCACATATGGGGTGTTCTCAAAATGGGGAACATATACTGGGGTGCATTTTCTCCTTTAACCCCTTGTGTAAGTGAAAAATTGGGGTCTGCTAGAAAACTTTTCATTTTTACAAATGTGTGCTTTGAAATCCTCTCTCTAGTATTTCTGCCTTCTGTGAGACACCTGTTTGGTAAAAAGTACCCTTTCCACCACTTAAAATGTTCGTATGGGGGTGTAGTTTCTGGAATGGGGTCACTTTTGGGGGTTTCCACTTTAGGGCCACCTCTGGGTGTCTTCATATGCGACATAGCTCCCAATTACCATTCCAGCTAAATCCTTTCTCCTAACAGCCATATGGTGCTCCTTCCACTCTGAAGCCTGCTGTGCGGCTATACATCATGTGGGGTGCATTTTGTCCTGTTACCCCTTGTGAAAGTGAAAAATGTGGGTGAAAAGCAACTGTTTCTGGAAAAAATTGTGCACTGCCGCCACTGCAAACCCACCACAGTTAGGCCTCCTGCACACAAACGTTTTTTGTTTCCGTTTGGCAGAACGCTTTTTCAATTCCATATATGGAACCATTCATTTCAATGGGTCCGCAAAAAAACGGAATGTACTCCGTATGCATTGTTTCCGTTTTTCATTTCAAAGATAGAACAGGTCATATTATTGCCCGCAAATCATGTCCCGTGGCTCCATTCAAGTCAATGGGGCTGTAAAATGAACGGATACAGAATGCATCCGTATGTTTTCCATATTTGTTCCATGGGGGTGTAGTTTCTGGAATGGGGTCACTTTTGGGGGTTTCCACTTTAGGGCCATCTCTGGGTGTCTTCATATGCGACATAGCTCTCAATTACCATTCCAGCTAAATCCTCTCTCCTAACCGCCATATGGTGCTCCTTCCACTCTGAAGCCTGCTGTGCGGCTATACATCATGTGGGGTGCATTTTGTCCTGTTACCCCTTGTGAAAGTGAAAAATGTGGGTGTAAAGCAACTGTTTCTGGAAAAAATTGTGTGTGGTAGACAGAGGTAGATTTGGTTAGCAAATGTTTGGCAAAAGAAAATCATTTCTAGGTTCGTCCACTAGTAACATGTCCGCTCATGCCGCCACTGCAAACCCACCACAGCCAGACATCATCTCCTGCACCTTGTCCGTCATGTTCCACACTGTCACTGCTGCAACCAACTGCTACTACAACTGCAAGACCAGACATCTTCTGCACCTGTATTGCCGTCTGGTGTATGGGAAATAGACAGTTCACTGTTAGAAGGCTAAACTCCATGCCTGAAGAGGACCTCACCAGCAGGAGAACCTCTCTGTAGATAACACATAGAAAAGGTCCGTCTGGTGTATGGGAAATAGACAGTTCACTGTTAGAAGGCTAAACTCCATGCCTGAAGAGGACCTCACCAGCAGGAAAACCTCTCTGTATATGACACATAGAAAAGGTCCGTCTGGTGTATGGGAAATAGACATTACACTGTTAGCAGGCTAAACTCCATGCCTCAAGAGGACCTCACTAGCAGGAAAACTTCTCTATAGGTAACACATAGAAAAGGTCTGTCTGGTGTATGGGAAATAGACAGTTCACTGTTAGAAGGCTAAACTCCATGTCTGAAGAGGACCTCACCAGCAGGAGAACCTCTCTGTAGATAACACATAGAAAAGGTCCGTCTGGTGTATGTGAAATAGACAGTTCACTGTGAGCAGGCTAAACTCCATACCTGAAGAGGACCTCACCAGCAGGAGAACCTCTCTGTAGATAACACATAGAAAAGGTCCGTCTGGTGTATGGGAAATAGACAGTTCACTGTTAGAAGGCTAAACTCCATGTCTGAAGAGGACCTCACCAGCAGGAGAACCTCTCTGTAGATAACACATAGAAAAGGTCCATCTGGTGTATGGGAAATAGACAGTTCACTGTTAGAAGGCTAAACTCCATACCTGAAGAGGACCTCACCTGAAAACTGATGGGAAAACATGCTGAGCTTTCCTTTGACCATGATGATGGTGAAATCACAGGTTACCGCCAGAGTATTGCAATCTGAATGTATACTTTGATGGGAACATTTCACAGATAACTCTTGATGAATAGAAAATTTGAGCCGATACGTTAGTTTTCTCGGACACTGGAAGGCGGACATTTCTCAGTGATTAGAGGCTCATCTGCAGCATCATCTGAGCTCACACCCTGTTCTCACAGGACTCGGGGTGAAGGGCGTCCATGATACGGATTTATGTTTTATGGTGATATTAAACAGTTAGGCCTCCTGCACACAAACGTTTTTTGTTTCCGTTTGGCAGAACGCTTTTTCAATTCCATATATGGAACCATTCATTTCAATGGGTCCGCAAAAAAACGGAATGTACTCCGTATGCATTGTTTCCGTTTTTCATTACAGTTCAAAGATAGAACAGGTCATATTATTGCCCGCAAATCATGTCCCGTGGCTCCATTCAAGTCAATGGGGCTGTAAAATGAACGGATACAGAATGCATCCGTATGTTTTCCATATTTGTTCCATTTTTTGCAGAACCGTCTATTGAAAATGTTATGCCCAGCCGAATTTTAGAATGTAATTACTGTATATGCCTTGTTTCCGTTCCTCAAAAAACGGAAACCAAACGGAACGGAAACTGAGACAGTACTGAAACAAAAAAAATGTAAAAACGGATCCGTTTAAAACGGACTGCAAAACCATCCGGTCTTCTGCAGGAGGCCTTATAAGGATTAAAAATAAAAAACTGATTTTCTACCACTCATCTGTTCAACTTTATTTGGCAAAATTCATTGTAATGGATCACATACCACAAAGGGTTAAGAAGGTCCTTACGGAGCATGGAGTTTAGCCAATTCACTTTGAATCTGCTAAATCCCATCATAGTTCCGTACCTGACCACCAGGGGGCTGAGAGGTCCGTACCAGGCATGGGGAATAGACAGCTCCTATAGAGTTGGCTATTCCCCATAAGGACCAGGTCCGTACCCTGTATGGAGTTTAGCAAAATCAATGTGAGCTGGCTAAACACTAGCTCTGTTCCGGACCCGTCCACTAAAAGGTCCGTATGGAGTTTAGACAGCTCTTAGAGAGCTGGCTATTTCCCATACTGCAAAAGGACCAGGTCCGCTTGGTGTCTGGAGTTTAGACACAACCATTATTACACCCATACTGCTCACACTACACAT
Source organism: Bufo bufo (assembly GCF_905171765.1). Lineage (NCBI taxonomy): Eukaryota > Metazoa > Chordata > Amphibia > Anura > Bufonidae > Bufo > Bufo bufo. The sequence goes on along the minus strand of NC_053390.1, from coordinate 529,287,355 downwards.
CCCAGCATGCCATTGACGAGACCGTGACGACATCACCACAGGACCGGGTCCTACAGACCTAGTACATTACACCCGTACCGTACAAACTACACATCCCAGCGTGCCTCTGTGGAGAGCGTGACGTCATCACCATGGGACCGGGTCGGCTGTCTCCAGTGTGATTATGTTTGCTACAGACCCAGTACATTACACCCGTAATGTACAAACTATACATCCCAGCGTGCCTCTGTGGACACCGTGACGTCATCACTACGGGACCGGGTCGGCTGTCATTCTCGGGTCATTCTCCCTGGTACATGTGATTTCTTATTCGGTCTACACTTTCTTCTATGATGTGTGTGTGTCATCGGTGATGCGCTGCTGTGAGTCTCCAATACAATACTCAGCCTGAGGGACTACTAATCCCAGCGTGCCTTGATAACCAGTGCCTGTCTGGAAAGTTGGGTTCTGGTAGTTTTGTATGGGCAGCAGAGCTGCAGGGTGCTTGTCACAGGTGCTGTGAGGTTCTATCCAGCCAGTCAATCGCCATATAATGTGGCATCTCTTGAAACATGGCATGGATTTTTTTCCAGCTGGATTCATACAGATGTTGATACTAAGTCTCTGGACTACAATATGTTAGTCGTATTGAGGTTGTACCATGGGTTCTATGGTGATGTAAGATCGGCCCATTAGACCGACTAGCGTTCAGCCATATTACCGTCACTAGAATATGAGACAGTGCACCTTCTAGACCAGGGGTCAACAACCTCCTGCACACTAGATGCTGTAAAACTACAACTCCCAGCAAGCACAATTGCTCAGCTGTTTTCAGAACTTCTGTAGAAGTGAATGGAGCATGCTGGGAGTTGTAGTTTCCCAACAACTGGAGGTCTACAGGTTGCTGACCCCTGTGCTAGACCACTGCATTCCAACCACTGAGCAATAAAACACCACATAACATTTTGCGGTGTAGAGTAGAGTAGGCACTAAGAGGAGACAACCTCATTGTGGCCCTGCACTCCCAGAGGTAGGTCCCGCCTGTCCCCAACTTGCCATTCCCTATTGTGGCCAAGTCCACCTACTTATGTTGCCTACCTTCATGCATGCCAAACTCCGGGGCAGCCGGTGGCCCTCTGACCGGCTTCCATGGCTGTCTTGGCCAGAATTGTATGCCACCTACAGCAGGGTCGAGTGGGTGGGATATTGTTATTCTGAAATCTTCCCAGACCACCTCTTTCATCCTGCTCCTCGCCACTTACCTAAGCAGTGAACACCTTCACTGTTTATCGCCTTACTGCCCCCAGTTTATCATTGTCCCTGATGAGGACAATACCTCACCCCCTCCCAGTTGGACAACCTGGAACACAGGGAGCCCTAAACTGTGTTCCTATCTATGTGCTGTGGCCCAACAGCTTGTTGGTTGGTGTCCGTTCCCTCATCACTAGTGTTGAGCGAACTTTGTGTTTCAAGTTCGGCGTACAAGGTTCGGGTTACCTAAGAATTCTGTTGTGGATTCCGCTACCACGGACCATAACTTATGGCCCTTGCTAGCGGAATCCATAACGGATTTCTTAGATAACCCGAACCGTGTACGCCGAACTTGAAACACAAAGTTCGCTCAACCCCACTCATCACATTAGAGTGGTAGAGAGCAGGATGTTATGGTGGAGCAGATGTCGCCACTGGGATGGTGAATACATTGTGATACTGTATGGAGCACAGAGTAAAGAGAACAGACGAACATGATATTAACTTTGCCCTGTGACTTCATAGGATAACTGATGGCCTTGACTCTGAAGATGCTCCGATCATGCCTGCCTGCCAGCGAAGCCCTATACAGAGCATGTACCCATAATATGTCCTCTTCTATGACGCGTTTCCATAAAAATGACTACAATGAGAAGACATTTCTGGGATCAAAATGGCACTACACCAACCATGCACCCAGCCTACTTTCCAAATGTGTGTGCCCCATTGTGTGTCAAAGTGCCCATCTAAGAACCTCACCTAATATGGGGACAAGGCCTAGGTTTTCTGCAGCTGGAGTGGTAGAAGCTATGCCAAAGAATGTTCAGCCTTATCTAAGGCTCATGAGGCTGGATAAACCTATAGGTAAGAAGAACATGTCACCTACCACATCCCCCCCTTCCCCCCCTTTCCCGTCTGTAAGCAGCAGTCTTGGTGCCACTTGTGGAAGGCACTATGAGGGGCACATACTTTAGAGGGAAGCTGTGACTTATTCCCAGGACTGGATTCATCAAAAAAAAAAAAGACCCAAACATTGTGTGTACAGATATAAGGTTTCCTAGCGTCACCTCCTACACTCACAGGGGGCGGGCGGGTGGGTGTTGTCCCTCTTTTCCATTTTAAAATTTTGATGATACAAACATAAATACTTTCTTCCCCAAAAGGATCTGGAGGACTAAGCTTATTTTCATGGATGTGTAAGATTGGAGGTCTGTTTGAAATCTCATCATCTTGTTCTCATATCTTTTCTTAGGCATCTAGTACTCGCTATACACCTTTTTATAAGGTACTTTTCATTTTTCTTCTTTTTTGTTGTTGTGCTGTTTAGGAACGTGGTTGTTATATCTGCCATGCACTTGGAGTATTGCCCTTGCAGCACAGCCAGGAGGCCTTCCAGACTTTTATATGCTCGCTCTATTTGGCACTGGTGCGGTACTAATGCGCGGTGCTGGATGTACTATTAATGATATGTGGGATCAAGACATTGATAAAAAGGTATAATAGCAAAAAAAAGTACTACCGTAATATAGTATATCCACATTGCTTTAGCCAGATATTTGTGATATCCCATGCCATGGTTAATGGACAGAAGAGTGCAGCATTTACTACTACTTAGAAAAAGAGAACCTGGTGGAACCCATTAAAGTCAATGGGATCCAGTGGTAGGTGTTAAGGTGCGTTTACACGGCCTGAGAATCGAGCAGATTATTGGGAACAACCGTTCCTGCAAAGGTCGTTCCTGACAATCTTTCCATGTAAATGTGCTGCTGATCACCCCATGAATGAGCGAAATGCTCATTCATCGCGTGATCCTGTCGTTCATGAAGGCCCCTTCGGTCATGGCTTCTGGACAGCAGGTCGTGTGGTAGGGTTGCACTGCGTATCGAACTTTTGATACTAAATCGATACTTTTTTCTGCAGTAGTGCAGCCTAGTATCTTTTAGAGAACATGATGTGCACCGCCCTTAGTGTTCACCATGTTCTCATAAGCCGGCACAGCAGAGAAGGAGAGAGTCCCTCCAACCTTCCCCACTGTGACGCGGCTGCCGCTGGCCATCACTGAGAAGATAATACTGAGGAGGAGGGGCTGTGGCCACTGCACCACCAATGCATATAATTAACCCTTAAATACAAATGTACGCTGCAGGTGCCGGCCGTATCACACAGACGGAACCCAGCCTCAATGATGGGGAACGACAATTGCGCCGAACCCCGTCAATTAACCCCTCAGTTTCCACACCTGAGGGGTTAATTGACATGGTTCGGCGGATCGTCGTGCTCTGTCATTAAGACCAGGTTCCGGCATTGGTGGCACAGTGGCCACAGCCCACCCTCCTCAGTACTATAATAATGTTGATTATATTCATTGGTGGAGCAGTGCCCCCCCCCCTCAGTATTTTCATTGGTGGCAGTGGCAGCTACTGATCGGAGCCCCAGCAGTGAAATGTTAGCAACTGAATCTGCACAAAGCACAGGGACAGTGTAAAGTACTATTCACCCTAATAGAGCTCTATTAGGGTGAATAGGACAAGGGTTTTAGCCCCCTAAGGGCTGTTTCACACGAGCGGATGCCGTGCGTGACATCCGCTCCGTGAATGACAGCCAAGACCCGATGCAGACTGCAGAAGCACGGAGCATTAACATGATTGATAATGCTCCGTGCCTCTCTGTGATCTCTTTACTACGAAATCACAGTGAGATGAAGTTGTCACTGTGATTTCGTAGTAAAGAGATCACAGAGAGGCACGGAGCATTATCAGTCATGTTAATGCTCCGTGCTTCTGCAGTCTGCATCGGATCTTGGCTGTCATTCACGGAGCGGATGTCACGCACTGCATCCGCTCGTGTGAAACAGCTCTAAGTGGGCTAATGGTTAATAAAAAAGTTTAAAAACTGTGAATCTGTAGAATAGTCTACCTCAGGAATCAGAACGTGGTCACAGCAGGAACAGTGGACGGTTTTAAAAAGGGCTTAGATAAATTCTTAAAGGTAAATGACATTAAAATGCTTATGGAAATGTGTAGAAATCTGAGTCTCACTCCCCTTTTTCTAAAATTCACATCTCCACTTATGCCTTGGTTGAACTTGATGGACTTAAATCTTTTTTCAGCTGTATTAACTATGTAACTATGTCATGTGTTGATTCCATTTTAACTCTTGCTAATGGTTTGTGTCTAAATTAGTCTAGATAAATCCAGCGGCAGTAATTGGCACATAAGCAATCATTGCATGTTAGCGAGATCATCACTGACCATCGATCCGCCATCTCTTTTTTGAAAGGTGACAAGAACAGCTAATCGCCCACTTGCTGCGGGAGACATCACCCAGTTTCAGTCTTTGGTTTTCCTGGGAGGACAGCTTAGTTTGGCACTGGGCGTGCTTCTGTGCCTTAATAATTACAGGTGAGCTTTTCACTTATTACTAAAATGACAATTTGTAGTTTTATATATTTTTTTACTTAACCACTTCAAGACCAGGCACATTTTCTGTTTTTTGAGTAAATGCGTTTTGAAAAACCATCTTTTTTTCCTGTTCGCTTATGTAAATAATTTTTGCGCCTTTTTTCGGTGCTATAGGGGGCTTTATTTTTATGCAATTTTTATTTCCATATTTTGTTTGTTTTTAGTTTAATAGCAAGAAAATTGCAAAAAAAAGGAAAAATATTGTTTTTCATATTTTTTACTTTTTTGTTAAAGGGCTTCTGTCACCCCCAAAACCCTTTTTTTTTTTTTTGGGCTTGTTAAAATCCTTATTTAACGACTATGCCCTATATAAGGTTCTTACCTTTTGGCTGTGGCTTCTTTTCCTTAAAAATCGATCTTTTATAATATGCAAATCACTTCACTACCAGCAAGTAGGGCGTCTACTTGCTGGTAGCCGCTGCAAAAAACCGCCTCCTCCTCCTGTTGATTGACAGGGCCAGTGAGCGCTCTCCTCCTCCGGCCGGCCCTGTCAGCATTTCAAATCCCGCGCCTGTGTTGATTCGGCGCAGGCGCTCTGAGAGAAGGAGGCTCGCCTCCTCAGCACTCCCTCAGTGCGCCTGCGCCGATGACGTCACCGAAAGAGAAGACTTCATCGGCGCAGGCGCACTGAGGGAGTGCTGAGGAGGCGAGCGTCCTTCTCTCAGAGCGCCTGCGCCGAATGAAGACAGGCGCAGGATTTGAAATGCAGACATAGCCAGCCGGAGGAGGAGATCGCTCACTGGCCCTGTCAATCAACAGGAGGAGGAGGCGGTTTTTTGCGGCGGCTACCAGCAAGTAGACGCCCTACTTGCTGGTAGTGAAGTGATTTGCATATTATAAAAGATTGATTTTTAAGGAAAAGAAGCCACAGCCAAAGGTAAGAGCCCTATATAGGGAATAGTCGTTAAATAAGGATTTTAACCGCCTCACGTCCGCCCATAGACTATAAACGTCCTATGGGTGGACGTCTATTTCTGACAGCACGTTTTAAAACGTCCTGTCAGAAATAGCAGCTGCACGCTAATCGTGCAGCTGCTGATCGGGTTGCCCGCTGTCAGTGACAGCAGGGCAACCCTAAGACAAGGCAGGGACAGTTCCCAGGTGTCCCTGCCTTCACGATCGCTGCAGACACAGCGCTCACCGAGCGCTGTGTCTGCAGAGCAGGAAGCGCTGTGCGCTTCCTGTTCCGGCCCGGCGGTCATGTGACCGGAGAGTGCAGGGGCTGTGTGAGGTCTCTCAGAGACCTCGATCAGCCCTGCACTGAGGCTGTACAGCGCTGGATTGCTGCTGTACAGCCTCTCTAGGGGTGCATTTGTCCTGTAACTGGGGCTATTATGTCAACCCCAATTACAGGAGAAATCAACTGTGAAAAAAAAAAGAAAAAGTGAAGCAAATGTCCCCCAGAGGTCTTGTATGACCTTATGGGGGACGAAAAGTGTAAAAAAAAATAAAAAAAATAAAGGGTTGAAAAAATAAAATAAAGTTTCACATGTAAAAAAAAAAAAAGTTCCCAAGTTAGGAATAAAAAAAAAAAATTTAAAATAGAAAAAATAAAATAAAATAGACATATTTGGTATTGCCGCATCCGTAAAAACCAGCTCTATAAAAATATCACATGAAATATCACAAAATAGTACCAATAAAACCGTCACCTCATCCCGCAAAAAATGAGCCCCTAGATAAGAAAATCTCTCAAAAAATAAAAAAACTATAGCTCTTAGAACATGGAGACACTAAAACATCATTTTTTTGGTTTCAAAAATGCTATTATTGTGTTAAAGTGAAACAAATAAAAAAAAGTATACATATTAGGTATTGCCGCGTCCGTAAAAACCAGCTCTATAAAAATATCACATGACCTAACCCCTCGGGTGAACACCGTAAAAAAAAAAAAAAAAAAAAAAAAAAAAAACTGTGTCAAAACAAGCAATTTTTGTCACCTTGCATCACAAAAGGTGCAACACCAAGTGATCAAAAATGCGTATGTCCCACAAAATAGTACCAATAAAACCGTCACCTCATCCCGCAAAAAATGAGCCCCTACATAAGAAAATCTCTCAAAAAATAAAAAAACTATAGCTCTCAGAACATGGACACATTAAAACATAATTTTTTGGTTTCAAAAATGCTATTATTGTGTAAAACTTTAATAAATGAGAAAAAGTATACATATTAGGTATCGCCACGTCCGTAACAATCTGCTCTATAAAAATGTCACTTGACTGAACCCCTCAGGTGAACGCTGTAAAAATAAATAAATAGAAACTGTGCTAAAACAACCAATTTTTTGGTCACCTTGCCCCATAAAGTGTTATAATGAATGATCAAAAAATCATATGTACCCAAAAATAGTACTAATAAAACTGGCACCTTATCCCCTAGTTTCCAAAATGGGGTCACTTCTTGGGAGTTTCTACTGTAAGGGTGCATCAGGGGGCTTCAAATGGGACATGGCATCTAAAAACCATGTGGAGTTCCTTTTTTTCTGCGCCCTGCCGTGTGCCCATACAGCAGTTTATGACCACATGTGGGGTGTTTCTGTAAACCGCAGAATCTGGGTAATAAATATTGAGTTTTGTTTGGCTGTTAACCATCGATGTGTTAAAGAAAAAAATTGATTAAAATGGAAAATCTGCCAAAAAAGTGAAATTTAAAAATTTGATCTCCATTTTCCTTTAATTCTTGTGGAACGCCTAAAGGGTTAACAAAGTTTGTAAAATCAGTTTTGAATACCTTGAGGGGTGTAGTTTCTACAATGGGGTCATTTATGGGGGTATCCACTATGTAGGCCCCACAAAGTGACTTTAGACCTGAACTGGTCCTTATAAAGTGGGTTTTGGCAATTTTCTTATAAATTTGAAGAATTGCTTCTAAACTTCTAAGCCTTCTAACGTCCTAAAAAAATAAAATGACATTTCCAAAATGATGCCAACATAAAGTAGACATATGGGGAATGTTAAATAATAAATATTTTATGAGGTATCACTTTCTGTTTTAAAAGCAGAGAAATTGAAATTTAGAAAATTGCGAATTTTTCAAATTTTTGGGTAAATTTGGGATTTTTTCATAAATAAAGGTGAAATATTTTGACTCAAATTTATGACTATCATGAAGTACAATGTGTCACGAGAAAACAATCTCTGAATGACTTGGATAAATAAAGGCGTTCCAAAGTTATTACCACATAAAGTGAGATATGTCAGTTTTGCAAAATTTGGCCTGGTCAGGAAGGGGGCAAATGGCCCAGATGGGAAGTGGTTAACAAGCTCAAAAAAAAAAAAAAAAAGGGTTTTGTGGGTGACGGAAGCCCTTTAATGGCACAATGTACAACTAAAGTATTTTTTTTTAAATGATGTCACCTTTCCATAACAGTCTTTGTGGGATGTATGGGTTATAGTCACCTGGTGGCAAGCCTAGAGGCTGTGGTGTTGGTGGAGGTGGTGGTTTTAAATTTTTTTTATTTGGTCTTTATTTTTGTATTTTACACTTTGTGTCCCCCATCAGGTCATACGTCTTTGGAGGGCATTTAATGTTACATTTTTAAATTGCTGATTTCTTCTGTAACTGTGGCGGACATATTAGCCCCGGTTACAGGGTGAAAACAGTCCCCAGAGAGGTTGTGTAGGGCTGTATAACCTCCCTGCAGCAGCTCGCACAGACACCCAGTCCCTAGCCATCACACAACCACCGGTACCGGAGCAGGAAGCGGCATTACCACCTCCAGATCTCCATGCATGCACTCTTTGAGCATTGTATATAGAACAATGGGGGAGGCTTTTGCGACATCTGGATTTATGTGTAGAATAATAATTAATTGTAGCTGTATGTACTTATTACAGGGTTTGTATGAGGCTAGAGAAAAAGGTTATTTTTTTCTTACAGATACAGCACCACTTTGTCCATGGGCTGTGTCTGGTATGTGTCAGCCCCATTTAAGTGAATGTAATACCTGGCATATTTCTGATATGCAAGAATGGTGCTGTTACTGGGAAAAGCATACACACCTTTTGTAATATCTTTAAAGGGCTTAACCCGTTTTTAAAAAAACATGCAACAAATGCTCTAAAATAAAAAAAATAAAAAGAAATAAAACCAATCGGTGGTCATGTACTGGCATTACCACTCAGTGATAGCTGTCATGATTCCAGTAGTACAGCACGCGATTGCTGTGGCCACTGATTGATCAGGGGGGCCGCCGTAGTGTCTGTGCTGAATTGGTGAGGGGATGAAAAGATGAGTAATCTCTTGTTATTTTACAGCATTTGTGTTTTTATAGACTGACACAATAAGCAGAGTCACGCACTAATGAATCATCTAATTGTAAGTGCATGACTTTGTAGTCACTGACGAGCACTACTTGGGGTGCACTTTTTTATATTTACTTTGTAACCATTTCTTTAGTATTGCTTTAGGAGCTGCTTCTTTGTCGCTGGTACTCACCTATCCATTAATGAAGAGGATAACTTACTGGCCCCAACTCGTTTTAGGTAACTTGGAAATGCATAGTAGAGATTCAGTTTAATTGTGAATTAAAGAGGTTGCCCAGGATTTTGATATTGATAGCCTATTGTCAGAATAGGGCATCGACATCAGGTCAGTGGGAGTCCAACCCTCCACACTCCTGCTGACCAGGTGTTACCTTGTAGCTCCGATGCTGGAATTGCACAGCTTCATGAAGCTGGTTACTGCAGCAATGCCCCATTCACTTAAAAATACTCTGTCAGCATAATCAACCCTATTAAACCAGGCACACTGCCTGGTAGGGTCATCATGCTGATTAAAATGATACATTTCTTTTGTCTGTATACTAAACAGCTGAAGAGATATCTGTGCTTTTATTCATATGCAAATGAGCTGGTTGGAGCACCCAAAATAAATCCTTGGAGCCATGCTTTGTAACACCCACAGTGCTCTGCACACTCCCCCTCCCCTTGATTGACAGGGCTAGACATCAGCATGCTGAGGGTAGAGCTGTGTCCTCGACACAACATATAATATAATTCACTTTTAACGTTGTTGCACTCACAAGCATGAACATATCATATACATTGCTTACTGTAGCCTTACCACATTGATATATGCTTAGAAAGCTAATATACATATTACTGCTTTAGTCACTAACACAATATATGATAATAAAGACACCAGTAATCTGTATTAGCTTTCTAAGTATAGAAAAAACATTTTCACTATGTGTCCAAACCAAAAGCAAAATCCAGCTCAGTCTCTGCGAGACTGAGCTGGATTTTGCTTTTCGTTTGGACTTCAAGTTACCCGCATCCAGGTGCTTTTTTTTCCGTGCTCACAGCAGAGAAGGAGCAGGTGAGAGCAGCTTTTTTTCTCAATTTTTATGTATTTTCACTATGTGGTAATGCAATAGCTTAGTAGTAAATGGTCAGTCTTGCATGTAGAAATGTTTAAATCGTGGGAGTGACTTTCATATTTTTTTTTTTTTATATAATTTTTTCTACCTCATTTAACCCATAATAAAAGTCTATATCCTTATCATATTGAGAATAATGTTTTTTAGAAAGTTAATTTGTATTGCTGGTTTCTTTATAATCATATATTATAACTGTGAATAAACCAGTAATAGGTTTTAGGTTTCTAAACATTAAACACTATTCTCAATATAGTAAGGCCTTGTATTATTATAAATTATTTATTATGGTATATCCATTTATTATGGGTTAAATGGGAGAGGAAAACCCCCCCCCAAAAAAAACATATATAAGTCTTTTCTGGGACTTGAATATAGGATCTCTACATGCAAGGGTGACCACTTATCATGAAGGTATAACATCATCACATAGAGAAAAATGTTTTGTCTATGCTTAGACATATTAACTATTGTTTTTCAATCATATACAGGTATTGTGCTTATGAATAAAGCAGTAATATATGTATTAGCTTTCTTACTGTGGTAAGGCTACAGTAAGTAGTGTATATGATCTGTACATGCTAATAGGAAATCTGTCATCAATGTTCTTGGTCACTTTCTTTAATTGGCTCAACAGTTTCTCTAAAATTTTGTATTGAACAGCCCCAGTGCATATTGGTGTGTCCTGAATATTTCTTTGCCCCTCTGCTAATTCAGTTGGAAAAAACTGTTAATTAGTGGTAGAAGGGTGGAGAAAGCCAGAAACTCATGAATATTAGGACATGTTGGCATGTGCTGGAGCCAGGGCCGGCCTTAGGTGTTCAGACGCCCTGTGCGAGCTAATCTCGTGGCGCCCCCCCGTTCACCTAAACATACACAAAGAGGAAAGCAATCTTTGTAACAGTTTTCTTTAATTACAGATAATTTAAGTGCAAGTGCAAACAAGTACAATCATACCCAGTGTCACCCAGAGCCAGTCCCCTGCCCCCCTTAATCATACCCTGTCACCTTTACCCAGTCCCCTGCCCTTAATCATACCCAGTGTCACCCTTACCCAGTCCCCTGCCCCCCTTAAATTAAGGGTGTCAGACACTGGGTATGATTAAGGGGGAAGGGCACTGGATAAGGGTGACACTGGGTATGACAAAGGGGCAGGGGACTGGCTTTAGTTGACACTGGGTATGATTAAGGGGGGCAGGGGACTGGGTAAAGGTGAAAGGGTATGATTAAGGGGGGCAGGGGACTGGCTATGGGTGACACTGGGTATGATTAAGGGGGGCAGGGTCTAATTGAGGGGGCAGGAGACTGGGCAAAGGTGACACTGGGTGTGATTAAGAAGGGCAGGGGACTGTGTAAAGGTGACAGGGTATGATTAAGGGGGGCAGGGGTCTAGGTAAGGGGGGCAGTGGACTGGCTCTGGGTGACACTGGGTATGATTAAGGGCCTTAATCATACCCAGTGTCACCCATAGCCAGTCCCCTGCCCCCCTTAATCATACCCTGTCACCTTTTACCCAGTCTCCTGCCCTTCTTAATCATACCCAGTGTCACCCTTACCCAGTCCGCTGTCCCCCTTAATCATACCCAGTGACTGTCACGGTGTCACCCACCTTATCCAGTCCTCTGCCCCCTTAATCATACCCAGTGTCTGTCACTCTTATCTTTATCCAGTCCCCTGCCCCCAGGCCCCATTTAAAGAAAGATATTTGGTAAAAAAAAAAAAAAGAGTACCGCACCATACCTGTTACATCCAGTGACCTCTCCTGTGATGTAGACTTTCCTCAGCGTCTTCATTCGGAGATAGGACCGACATGATAACTTCTTTCAGCCTCGTCTCGTCTCTGTAGAGTTTCACAGAAAATTTTGGGGATTTCTCACTTTACTATCATCCTCAGATAACAGATCTCCCCCGTAGTTCCCATAACTATAATGCCCTCTGTATAATTATAATATATACTGGCCCCTCTATATTATTATTATTATTATTATTATTATTATTATTATTTCCTCCTCTGTATTATTATTATTATTATTATTAATATTATAATGGCCCCCTCTGTAGTATTATAGTAATAATTATGCTCAGCCCCTCCAGCATACAGTCCGATGTAAGATACAACCTTCCCCCTGCCTTCAGCCCCTCTAGCATACAGTCCCATGTAAGACACATTACTTCCCTGCCTTCAGCTCCTCCAGCATACAGTCCCATGTAAGGTAGATCACTCCCCGCCTTCAGCCCCTCCAACATACAGTCCTATGTAAATAATATCACACTCCCTCTCTTTGCCGCCTGCCTTCAGCCCCTCCAGCATACAGTCCCATGTAAGATACATCACACCCCTGCCTTCCAGTCCTTCTTGCACAGTCCCATGTAAAATGCATCACTCATCCTGCCTTCAGCCCCTCCAGCATACAGTCCTATGTAAAGTACATCACTCCCCCTGCCTTCAGTCCCTCCAGCATACAGTCCAATGTAAGATACAACGCCCCTCCAGCATACAGTCCCATGTAAGACACATCACTTCCCTGCCTTAGCCCCTCCAGCATACAGCCCTATGTAAAATAATATCACCCCCTTGCCTTCAGCCTCTCCAGCCCACAGTTCCATGTAAATAATATCACCCCAACTACCCTCTCTTCAGACCCCTCTAACATACAGTCTCCAGTACAAAGATGATTCCTTCTCCCTTCAGCCCCTGCAAAAAGCCCCCCAAGTAAAAATAACAGTCACTATTCTCCTCCACATACTTACCTGCAGACTGTGCTCCTGCTCTGTAGAATCTCCTGCACATCGTTATGCCCCGCCCCCTGGATGACGAGACTCCGCCTCTCTCCCTGACATCATACCTCCTAGGATCAACTACATTCTAGACACTACGCTCGCTCTACTGCCTCATAGGCTTCAGGCGCTGAAGCCTATGAGGAAGAACGGAGGGGACTGGAGCCATAGGCTCCCATGATCCTCACTTTAGTGTTTGCTGCCTGGCGCCCCCTGCAATTTTGCGCCCAATCTCGGCTCAGGTCGGGCCGGCTGCTGTAGCCTATAGAGACCGACGGGCGACCCTGTTGTCACGGCGCCCTGTGCGGCCGCACAGCTCGCACACCCCAAAGGCCGGCCCTGGCTGGAGCAACCTCAAAGGGAGCATGTCACCCCGATTTTGGAATATTAGCTGTAGTAATACATGCATAGTACTGCAGATAAGTCCAGATCACAATTTTTTATTTTCCTGTTGCCTCCTGTTCCCCCACTCTGAAAATACACAGTCTGGACTGCTGTGCTGTTGTAACATAATGGAGAGGACTCGTGTGTGCATGCATGCCAGTCCTGACAATGTATTTCAGCGCAACGGAGTACTGACAGTGGGGAATAGGGGGCAGTAGGAAAATAAAACAAAGTTACCTGGAATCCATATCTACAGCACTACTCATGTATTACTGTAGTGATAATGGTCCAACATCAGGGTAACAGATTCCCTTTAAGTGGTTGCATGGCTGCAGTTCCCAGCTCTGTCCACTATACAATTGACAAAGCTGTGTAGTTTCGGCATCGACTTCCGCAGCAGTGTAACAGCTAATTGGCAGAGGTAAGTGTGTCGAAAACCCTACTGAACTGATAGACTATTCTACCCCTTTAAAGGGAACCTGTCACCGGGATTTTGGGTATAGAGCTGAGGACATGGGTTGCTAGATGGCTGCTAGCACATCCGCAATATCCAGTCCCCATAGCTCTGTGTGCTTTAATTGTGTTAAAAAACCGATTTGATACATATGCAAATTAACCTGAGATGAGTCCTGTACGTGAGAGGTGTCAGGGACAGGACTCATCTCAGGTTAATTTGCATATATATCAAATCGTTTTTTTTTCCACAATAAAAGCACACAGAGCTATGGGGACTGGGTATTGCGGATCTGCTAGCGGCCATCTAGCAACCCATGTCCTCAGCTCTATACACAAAATCCTGGTGACAGGTTCCCTTTAAAGTATAAATCATCATCCAGATTGATCCCAAATGAATTGGCCTTCACTGCGATGCCAGACACAACCTATGGACAACAGTGGCACTATTTCTCGATGTCCAAAAAAAAATAATCATTCTTTTTAATCCCAGATATACCTATTAATAGTAAATTATCTGTCCTCCCGCCTTTGCCCACATTATAGAACGTGTTTTATGAGCAAACATATATTCAAAATCTGGTATGTTGTGAATTGAAAACCATATTAAATGATTGCATCATTATTTTTTATGTTTACTATGCAGGACTAACATTTAACTGGGGAGCCTTATTGGGCTGGTCTGCTATTAAAGGATCCTGTGATTGGTCAGTTTGCCTTCCTTTGTATGCCTCTGGAGTTATGTGGACGCTAATATATGATACCATCTATGCTCATCAGGTGAGTCTAGCCAATGCATTTATTATATTTGTGGATATATATATTTATTAGTTTTTTTCCTTCTTGGTCTTGCAATTTCACTGTTCAGGAGTGTACATAGTGTGTGTGTGTGTGTGTGTGTGTGTGTATATATATATATATATATCATACATACATACATACATACATACACACACTCCTCAGCAAAATTGCAAAACCAAGAAGGAAAAGTCGAGAAATCATTTAGGCCACGTGGGATGCTCAGAGTAGCATGAGAAACATGCGGCCTGGAGTTGTCCTGTTGAAAGACGGCTCCTGGGACACTTTGGGTAAATGGACACACCACTGGTTCGACAATCAAATAAATGTAACAAGCTGTTAGTGTACCTTAAAGGGCTTCTGTCACCCCACTAAAGTCTTTTTTTTTTTTTGGGCTAGTTAAATTACTTATATTGCGATATATGAAAATATAATGGTCTTACTTACTTTGATTCAGCAGTTTCTTCTAAAAACGAACTTTTATAATATGTAAATTCGGTCTCTACCAGCAAGTAGGGCGGCTACTTGCTGGTAGCTGCTGCAGAAAACTGCCCCCTCGTCGTGTTGATTGACAGGGCCAGCCGGGATCTCCTCCTCCGGCCAGCCCTGTCGGCATTTCAAAAATCGCGCGCCTGTGTTCATTCGGCGCAGGCGCTCTGAGATGAGGAGGCTCGCCTCCTCAGAACTCCCTCAGTGCGCCTGCGCCGATGACATCACCGAAATAGAAGACGTCATCGGCGCAGGGGCACTGAGGGAGTGCTGAGGAGGCGAGCCTCCTCATCTCAGAGCGCCTGCGCCGAATGAACACAGGCGCGCGATTTTTGAAATGCCGACAGGGCTGGCCGGAGGAGGAGATCCCAGCTGGCCCTGTCAATCAACACGACGAGGGGGCGGTTTTCTGCAGCAGCTACCAGCAAGTAGCAGCCCTACTTGCTGGTAGAGACCTAATTTACATATTATAAAAGTTTGTTTTTAGAAGAAACTGCTGAATCAAAGTAAGTAAGACCATTATATTTTCATATATCGCAATATAAGTAATTTAACTAGCCCAAAAATAAAATAATGACTTTAGTGGGGTGACAGAAGCCCTTTAAATGAAGACTATAGAGTCCAGCTACCGTACATTATGCCAACCTATACCATAATCCCAGAAGTAGGACCAGAGTGATGTTCCCTTGTGAAGGCCTCTTCATGGTGTCGCCCATGAGGTCTCCTGACCAATTTTTCGGCTATCATTGCATCCAAGACAAAAGTGGACCTCCATTTCAGTCCCCATTGCCATCTTGCTGTGCACCATGATAGCTTTTGAGAGCGGTTGCATGAGATCAGTGGAACACCTTTAGCTGGACTTCTGGCTTGTAGCCCAATGGCATGCAAATGCCTTCTGATGGGTTGTGTAGACACTGTTTGCCTCCCTAAGCTTGGGATGTTACGTCTAATTTAACTTGCAGTACAGAATGGATCACTATGAGCCATTCTTCCAATCAGACGATCTGTCCGTGCAGACTTTCTCCTCTGTGGATCCCTTGCTGTCATTCCAGTTAGTCTTTGTTCTCCCAACCACTGGAACATGCAACATTTAACAGTGCTGACATCTCGGCCTAGGTGTCTGGTGATCTTGTCAGAGTGACAAACCAAGGTTTCTCATCCCACATTTTTTACGTTTAACGTGGCTAAAAAACTTTGCTTTTGATTTGGCTTATTTGCCCCAGATTGGAGCTAGGAGCTTGAAAATGATCATCTGCAGAGACACCTGCTAATCTTCAATTTGGATTACCTTACAGCTTGTCTTTCTTGGTGTTGAAGTTTCCGTGTGGAAGAGTAAACTACCGGGTCTGAAACCATGTGTTTTACTACCTTTATAATGAACCAGTAATTCTATTTTCTGTATATTTAGGACAAAGCCGATGATACGCTGGTAGGAGTGAAGTCAACAGCACTGCGCTTTAATGAGAAGACAAAGCCTTGGCTTAGTGGCTTCAGTGTAGCCATGCTTGCAGGACTGACGGCTACGGGACTAAGCTGTGACCAGACTGTGCCTTACTATGCTGCTGTTGCACTCATCGGAGGTCACCTTGTCTATCAGGTAGCTATTTTTAGTAAAATACTATATATGTCTGAATTAGAAGAAGCAAGCAAATATTTATTTATTTATTTTATGCACTTATATAGCCCTACTACATAGAGATAGAGTGGCATAGAAGGATGTTTGAGCACTTTTTTGAAGATCCATCAACTCCTCTATGCACAGGTTGTAAGTCAACTGTTCAGTGAAAGTCCGTATGGGAAGGTGCCTGCAAACTTCCAGTAGTGGGCAAAGACCTGTAAGAAGACCTTTCTTAAGTGTAGAGCTGGTCCTGGGATAAATGAGAGGGGCAAGAGCAGGAGCACCAGTAAGCCCTCCCGAGGTGGCAGAATTAAATAGGGAAAATACTTAACCCCAAAATATGTGGATATTAGGACAGGTCTCAATCAGTTTGAGCACCAAGAACCTTCAAGTGCCACATAATAATGTCACCATTCGCTATCTTGTTAACTTGCCTTCATGTCTTTCCATCTCAGAGGGAATAGGTTTGAGCAGACCGTATCTGATACTAAGAGTTTGCTTGACATCGTGTGCTATTGCTCTCTGGTAGCGAAGCAATGACGGCTGTTTTGTGCCGGCTTGATTTTCAATAATGCTCTATTGTGAGCATTGTGCAATATATGAGAAAAATGTACCAGTCATCTGTGTTCAGCTCCACATTTATTGGTGTATCTGGTTCATTGGAATAGGATTAAACGGAAGCTGTAATCAAATCTCCACAGATTCCCTAGTTTCTGACAACGATGTCTTACTCTGAAATGCTCAGCTTGATTGACGGGTCACTTCCTATACACAAAGAGACCTGTCAATTAGACCTAGCTCAGCAAGGAGAAGTCATCATGGAGCTGCGTCTTCTCCCTGTAAACTGTTATTTCTGAAACACTGCAGCGTTACAGAGCTGTCTGCAATGAGGGATATGTGTGGATCAGCTCATTTAATCCTCCTTTAGGCCTCTTGCACACGACCGTATGCCCTCCGAAATATACAGTCCGTGAGCGGGCCATATGTCCCAGAGCAGCATTGATCGTGCGCACGGGAGCGCACAGCATCATAGATTACAATGATGCTGTGCACGTCGGGCCGCCCGCGGGGCTATTGTCCTGCACTCATATGATCTTATAAGTGCGGGACAATAGTCCCGCACTTGTAATCTATGATGCTGTGTACTCCAGTGCGCACGATCAATGCCGCTCCGGGACATATGGCCCGCTCACGGACTGTATATTTCATATGGGCATACGGTCGTGTGCAAGAGTGAGAAAAAAGATTTCTCTTGGTGCATTTTTTCAGGGAAACAAGTGGGTACCAGAAAACACTGGAGCTGCTTATCTCCAGCAGAAACAGTAAAAACTTGGATGGAAAAATTCATTTTGTTGGACCTTTCTTTCTCTGGCTGGGAGCTCTTGTGTCTGGATTTACAATGTCCCACAATACATCTATTGTTAAATTGTTAAAATTATGATCTAATGTCATATTATTCAGTACTTTCAAGTAACTCAGTCCTGTCTACTTCATTACATAGATCTATACCTTGGATATCAACAATGCAGAAGATTGCTGGAAGAAGTTTACAGCAAATCGCACAGTCGGATTTTTACTTTTCCTAGGGATTGTGCTGGGCAATTTGTGGAAATCTCATCAAACAAACAAAGTCAAGGACTTTTCATGCCACAACTCATAAAAAATCCTAAGGGTGTCAGCTTATCTTCAGCCTGCCCATCCAGTTGTGGACAATATCAAGGATGTTGAGCCTTTTCTGGTACTAGTATGCTAAAGGTTTTGTGAGGAACTCTCCGATGAACTTGTTAGTAATAGAAAGAAAAATGTCCTTCATAATTTTTGTAAGAAAGGCCATCAAACCACCTTAATTTCCATGCAGCTGCATACAAGACCAGTTGGTCATCGCTTTGGTGTTACTTAACATCATATTTGCTTACAGTGAATCTCTCACTTTTATCATCATGTTTTTTTTGTTTTGTTTTTTATCCAAGGCTGTATACTGAGCATAATTTTTAAAATTGTGCTAGTGGTCGGATATTTGTCAAAGCCGCAAATTTCTGCGTAGACGTATTCCTGAAGCCACCACTTGAAGTTATTAAGCTCAGTGTGTAAACAGTAAAGATGTAAGCTCTGTAAAGGGTTCTGCCAAGATACAAACGTATCCCCTACCCACAGGATAGAGGATAAGCACTTGATCAATGGGGGACAATTTCGACCATTCATGCCATACACTGGTATTTTCAGCTGACTACAGTCAAAGCAAAAATCGGTGGCCATCGATTTTAGTGGCCAAAATCAGGACTCTCGGATGACAATTATTTTGTGTATGGGCAGCTTAACCCCTTAAGGACTCAGCCCTATTTCACCTTAAGGACTTGGCCATTTTTTGCAAATCTGACCAGTGTCACTTTATGTGGTGATAACTTTAAAACGCTTTTACTTATCCAGGCCATTCTGAGAGAGTTTTTTCGTCACATATTGTACTTCATAACACTGGTAAAATGGAGTAAAAAAAATTCATTTATTTATAACAAAAGACCAACTTTACCAAAATTTGGGAAAAATTAGCAAATTTCCAAGTTTCAATTTCTCTACTTCTATAATACATAGTAATACCTCCAAAAATAGCTATTAGTTTACATTCCCCATATGTCTACTTCATGTTTGGATCATTTTGGGAATGCCATTTTAATTTTTGGGGACGTTACAAGGCTTAGAAGTTTAGATGCAAATCTTGAAAATTTTCTGAGATTTTCAAAAACCCACTTTTTAGGGACCAGTTCAGGTCTGAAGTCACTTTGTGAGGCTTACATAATAGAAACCACCCAAACATTATTAACCCTTTAGGTGTTCCCCAAGAGTTGATGGCAAATGGAGATGAAATTTCAGAATTTAAATTTTTTGCCAAATTTTCCATTTTAATCCATTTTTTCCACTAATAAAGTAAGGGTTAACAGCCAAACAAAACTCTATATTTATTGCCCGATTCTGTGGTTTACAGAAACACCCGATATGTGGTCGTACACCACTGTACGGCCCCACGTCAGGGCGTAGAGGGAAAGGAACGCCGTGTGGTTTTTGGAAAGCAGATTTCGCTGGACTGGTTTATTTACACCATGTCCCATTGGAAGCCCCCTGATGCACCCCTAGAGTAGAAACTCCAAAAATGTGACCCCATTTTGGAAACTATGGGATAAGGTGGCAGTTTTTTTGGTACTATTTTAGGGTACATATGATTTTTGGTTGCTCTATATTACACTTTTTGTGAAGTAAAGTAACAAAAAATAGAAATTCAGAAATTTCATCTCAATTTGCCATTGACTCTTGTGGAACACTTAAAGGGTTAACAAAGTTTGTAAAATCAGTTTTGAATACCTTGAGGGGTGTAGTTTCTTAAATGGGGTCACTTTTGGAGTTTCTACTCTAGGGGTGCATCAGGGGTGGCTTCAAATGGGACATGGTGTCAAAAAACAAGTCCAGCAAAAACTGCCTTCCAAAATCCATATGGCATACCTTTCCTTCTGCTCCCTGCCGTGTTCCCGCACAGAGGTTTACGACCACATATGGGGTGTTTCTGTAAACTAAAGAATCAGGGCAATAAATATTGAGTTTTGTTTGGCTGTTAACCCTTGCTTTGTTACAGGAAAAAATGGAAAATTTGCCAAAAAATACCTGTTTTGGCACAGTTTTTATTTTTTATTATTTACAACGTTCATCTGACAGATTAGATCATGTGCTATTTTTATAGAGCAGGTTGTTACGGACGCAGGTATACCTAATATGTTTACTTTTTTAAATTTATTTAAGTTTTACACAATAATATAATTTTTGAAACCCCAAAAACTTTTTTTTGTGTCTCCATAGTCTGAGAGCCATAGTTTTTTTTATTTTTTGGGCCATTGTCTCATGTAGGGGCTTACTATTTGCGGGATGAGACGACGGTTTGAATGGTACTATTTTGGCGTACATACGACTTTTTTGATCACTTTTATTACCTTTTTTGGGAAGTAAGGTGAGCAAAATTTCAATTTCATCATAGTTTTTATTTTTTATGGCGTTCACCGTGCGGGGAATGTAACATGACCGTTTTATAGATCGGGTCGTTATGGACGCGGTGATATATAACATGTGTAGGGAATTATTTTTTTTTTAATCAGGGATAAATGTTTTATTTATTTTTTTTTTACTTTTTTTTTCACTTTTTTTTTTTTTTTTACCCAGACCCACTTGGTTCTTGAAGATCCAGTGGGTCTGATGTCTGTATAGTACAGTACAGTACACTATATTTCACTCACACTTTGTCTGAAAAGATCTCTGCCTTTTAGCACAGATCTGTTCAGCACCATGGACAGCAGGATGCCTGAGAAGGCGTCCTGTTGCCATTGGAACCTTCCCCGTCTGCCACAACTGAGTAGACGGGGAAGGGGAGGGAGGGGGGCTCCCTCCCTCTGTGACCCCATCCTGTCCGGGGGCTGCAAAAGCACAGCAGCCCCCCGATGGGAGAGGGAGGGAGCTCCCTCCCTCTTCACCTCTTCCATACAGCGGTCCCTACGGACCGCGGCATGGAAGGGGTTAAAACGGCTGACATCAGCACAGATGTCAGCCGTTTGAATCAGAGTGTCAGCAATGAGCTGACACTGATTCAACTGCTCGGTCATCCTGAGAATAAACGGGGGGGGGGGGGGGGGGCGGGCGGAAGATCGCGCACCCGCCCCCCCACACTGCCGCCCGCCTCCCGCACCGCCCGCAATCCCCCCCCTCTCCGCTGCGCCCGCAGGCACAAAATCACAGAGGGCTGCCGGGGTTGCATAGCATTATATTGATTTATGATGCTATGTAACCCTTAGAGGTCTGGAATGTACTGGATAATACTGAAATAATGCTGACAGTGTTATACAATACATTTCAGAACTGTAAGTGTTACATAGCATCATAAATCACTATAATGCTATGCAACCCTGGCAGCGCTGGAAGTTCAGGATGGGTGCTGCGCTGCGAGTCCGGTAAATTGTTTTCCAGGAGTCCGGAATGACAGCACCCATGGAGGATGTCCTATTGACCTCTGTTGGGACAGGAAGAGAGAGAGATTAAAAGGGCCCTCCCAACCCCCTCTCTCCAGTGTTCTTACAACTTACTACACCGGATAGGATCCAACTCATTTTATTTTGAACGTCAATGTTAATTTCATATTGTATACAGAGTTATTTATCTGGGCCTGAATTTAAGGCACTACGTAATTTGGAAGAGAACAAAAATTTAATCATAAAACAGTCGGACAAAGGTGGCAACCTGGTACTATTGGATCATGTAAAGTATCAAAAAATGTGTCTTACACTGTTGAATGACAAAAAAAGTTATAAAAAAATGTCATCTGACCCGACAGAAGTCTTTCTGGCCGATCTTACCAGGATCCTGGCCCAGGGTCTTCAACAAGGCCTTGTAAATAAAACTGAATTTGACTTTCTGCTCCCCAAGGCTCCCCAGACTGCTACGTTCTATTGCTTGCCAAAGATACATAAGGGGTTACAGCCCCTGAGGGGGCGACCCATCGTCTCAGGTATCGATTCCTTAACACATCATACTGGTATCTACCTTGATAAAGTACTCCGCGATTTTGTAATAACTTTACCGTCCTATACTAGGGATTCGATGGATTTTCTTCGTAAGATCGAGACGTTATCTATCAACCCTAACAGTATCTTGGCAAGCATAGACGTAGAGTCTCTCTATACATCCATTCCACATGATCGAGGGTTGGAGGCTGTTTCTTCGTTTTTGTCTACCAGGGGCACTCAGTTTAATCAGCATAATGACTTTATTCTGAGGCTCCTTGATTACACTTTGACACATAATTTTTTTCTGTTCAATGGCTCCTTTTACCACCAACTCAGGGGGACGGCAATGGGGAACTCATGTGCCCCTACCTATGCCAACCTCCTCCTGGGTTGGTGGGAGGACCATTATGTCTTCCCGGATCAGCATCGTTGGTGGAGCGAGAACATTACATTTTGGACTCGCTTCATCGACGATGTATTTCTGATCTGGGAGGGCAGTATACCTGCGTTTCATAAGTTTTTAAATACTCTTAACCAAAATGATATCGGTTTGAGCTTTACTTTTGAGACGCAGATGGAACAGATTACTTTCCTTGATGTAGCAGTGACGAAGTCTGAGGGGACTTTGATCACCTCAGTATTCCGTAAACCAACGGCAACCAACAGCATACTGCACTGGGAGAGTCATCACCCCTTGGCTGTTAAGAGGGGTATTCCCAGGGGCCAATATTTGCGGGTTCGCAGAAACTGCTCTTCAGGAAGTAACTTTTACTTTGAATCAAATAAACTGAAGAACAGATTATTGCAGAGAGGCTACCCCTTGCCACTCCTGAAAGAATCCTTCCATCATGCGGAATCAATAAAAAGGGAGGATCTACTATTACCTAGACAAAAAGATACCCTGGGTGAGGGTCAGATTCGTCTGATTTCCACTTTTGATTCCAGCAATAAAGAAATAATATCCATTTTAAAAAAACACTGGCCAGTACTCGTAATGGACCCAGACTTAACGCAGGTAATCAGGACATACCCCCAGGTGACTTACCGCAAAGGGAGAAGCCTGCGGGACCGCCTGGTGCAGAGTCATTACGAGGGCCCCAAGAAAGAAGGCACCTGGCTGGACCGAAAGCCCTTGGGTGTCTTCAGGTGTGGATCGTGTAAAGCCTGTAGCTCCATCAATACCTCAAAAACAATTATCTGTTCTGCGACACAACGTCCCTTTACCATCCGGGACTTTGCTAACTGCAGAACCAAAGGAGTCGTGTACATCTGTCAGTGTAGTTGCCCTCTTGACTACATTGGTAAAACCAAAAGAGAGTTCAGGAGAAGGGTCTGTGAGCACCTAAACGATATTAGGAAGCTAAAAGATACCCCAGTGGCCCATCATTTTAACAACGTCCACAGGGGTGATGTGACCTGTGCTCGCTTTTCCGTACTAGAGGTAATCCCACTACCGGAAAGAAAAGGGGACTGGGACAAAAAGATTCTGAAGAAAGAGGCTTCATGGATCTATCGGTTCCAGTCCCAATCCCCTCGGGGCCTTAACGAAAGATTAAATTTTACATGTTTCATCTAGTTATTCCCTGTCCTTAATATGTTTCCTTAGTCGGTGTCTAGTTTTTGTTATTTAGGTATGTTGCCCTCTAAACTGTTCAAATCGATGCGTAAAGCATCTTACTATATAGGTGATCTTATTATCTGATCCCCTCATCCTTATGAAACCCTGTGTGGTCTCTGTTCCAATGATTAAGAGACCACACGGAGTATTATTATAATTTAGACCTATCATTATTTGTATCTTCTGGGATATTTAAAAAACTTCCATTAGGTCCCTTAGCCTCCCTTTTTTTGGACCTTTGTAACTAGGGTTAGGGAGATTTTATTCTGTTCCCCCCTAGTAGCTGCTGTTTCCTGAGTGGTTCCTATCCTAGGGATCTCCTAATAGGGCTCCAGCAGCGCTTGTGGACATAGGTGGAGCATTTGCGCTCCACTGATGCGTTCCACCGGGTTTTGGCAGCTGATGCGATGTCACTTCCGGTTTCGTCATGCGTTCCACCTTGCGTTTCACGATCCCGGAAGTGACGAGCAGTCACCTGCGTTCCAGTATGCGCCCCAAAGACCGGAAATCGTGTCTGAGCGTCCGGAAGCGCTGCTGTACCGGCGCCAGTCTTTAAATAACTGATTTCACTGTAGCAGAGGTCAGCTTTGGACCCTTATAGCTCGACCTCTGCCTGGATGAATCTCCATCTCTACCGCCTGTAAGTCTTTACTGGGCCTTATCCCTCTTTCCTATGGGCTTAGATCAGGAATATTGGGAATTTTATGCAGTCTTTCCCCTGCTTTGTCTACCTCTGTAACTCTATAATACATGTAACTATGTGGACTCCTTTTGGTTGGTTGCCAGCTGTGAGTTCTGTGTGGGCATCAGGTGCATAACCGTGAGATTTGCCTTAGTGACGTACCATTGCGAGGCTATCTTATTAGTTATACTTCTATTTATTTACTCGTTTTTAGGCACCTTTGAGCGGAAGGAGGTTTACTTTCCTCCTCTTGGGGACCGGCAGCGGAATAAAGTATCATGGTCTTTAACATCCGGTTGCAAAAGCTAAGTACCACACTTTATCGTACCCCCTGATGAGCCTAAGTAGCATTGGGCGAAACGCGTCGGGGTCTATTGGTGACTACCTTCCTGTTGGGAACATTTAGTGACCAGCGGATTTTGCTCACCTGAGAATAATGGTGACATCCATTCATATAGAGCACCATTTATTCGTCATTGTATTTTAAGTCCTTCCTGGAACCTTTTGTAACTAGGGAATTCCAGGGACCTGTTAGCACTAGGTACGGGGACAGGGAACCTCCACCTTTAGGGGGTCGCCCTGGGCACAGCAGACCTCTAGGGACTCTAGGGGTAGTTAGTGCCTTTTTTTAGCCTTGCATCTCCGGGCTATTAGTAATTACTTATCCTTATTCTCTGTTTACCCTTATAACCCCTGTGCTTACGGTGTCTGTATGTTTGTTTTTTTGTCCAAGGGATTGCTACTCCCTTACTGAGTTCTCTCGGCCAACGTAGCTCTTTCACAGTTGGTATATTTATACCTATACCCTCTTGATTAATTATTAAAGGTATTTTTAACAAGTCACCTTTTTCACTTATGCCTCTTTCTACAAAAACTTTGGTGACAATTTATCTTATTATAAAATCTCTAATACTGTAAAATTTGTATACAGAGTTAGATCAACCAAATTCAAACAAAAAAAGGGGGGTGGGGGGTAATACTGGGTGCTGTCATTCCGGACTCCTGGAAAACAATTTACCAGTGAACTAAATATGTTTCTATATGACGGCACCCAAGGAGAACTAACAACATAGACCGAAATTTTAGCGGGGGATCACTGCCTGTATGACCTTCCGACCGAAAGCTAGATCCTGATTGGCCATATCTTCTAGTCTATAGTGTTTGATAAAGGTTGGGAAAGTAGACCAGGTTGCGGCCCTGCAGATCTGATCAATTGAGGCCCCTGCCTTTTCTGCCCATGTTGTTGCCATGGCTCTGGTCGAATGGGCTTTTAATGATATAGGACAGGAGTAGTCTATAGGATTCTCTAATGGTCTCCTTGATCCAGCGTGCTAATGAAGCCTTTGAAGCTCTGAATCCTTTTTTTTTTTTTTACACCAAATTGGATGAACAGATTTGTTGAATTCCTCCATGCTTTCGTCTGCTGAAGGTAGGCGAGAACTGTTCCTCACGTCCAAGCAGTGGAACCGTTCCTCCTGTACGTTTTTGGGGGCGGTACAAAATGAGGGAAGTATTATCTCCTGCTCTGAGACAACTTTAGGTAAAAAGGACTGGTCCAATGTTAGTATTATTCTATCATATAGAATTTTTTGAAAGGGTTCTTTAACTGACAGGGCCTGTATTTCCCCTATTCTACAGCCTGTAGTGATTGCCAACAGGAACACAGTTTTAAATAATAGCTATTTATCTGATCAATGGGTTCAAAAGGAGAACTACACAGGCTATTTTTATTTTTTTTAATTCTTTTTATTGAGCATACACAAGGAATATAAAGTACACACAACGGTATGTACCGTACGAAAATCACAAATACAATCTGTACCATGTCACGACGACCACTCGTGTTAACAAATACACATTTCCATTTATATTGTTATGATTGCTCTCATTACATTCAATGCAGTACATGAATTCACAATTGTCTTGATACAGCAGCCAAAGAATTAGAAAGATCCTGACTAGTGTACATTGACTGCGGTGAAGAGCACCACCTTTCCCACACTTTAGCACAGCGGTCCCCAACCGCCGGGCCGCGGCCCAGGACCGGGCCGTGGAGGATTGTTAGCCGGGCCGCGGCGATCAGGGCAGTCTTTAACTCTGTACTAATGAAGCGCTTCCATTATGGAAGCGCTTCATTAGTACAGAAGGACCAGGGAGAGGTGAAGGATCTGTACTCACCACTTCCTGGTCCTCGGCTCGGCTATCCGCTGTGCATGTCTGCGCACAGCGTGAGGTCTCTCTGTGACCTCACGCTGTGCGCCGCTATACACAGCCAGCCGACAGCAGAATGAAGAGGATCGTGATGGTGACCAGGAGAGGTAAGTGGTTTATTTTATTTTATTTGTACTGGGGGCTGATGGCTGACCTGGGGGACATGGGGCTGACATGAGGGACATGGGGCTGACATAAAGGGGCTAATGAGGGGCTAATCATGGCTGACATGAGGGGCTAATCATGGCTGACATGAGGGGCTAATGGGGGGCTTATGGCTGACATGAGGGGCTAATTGGGGGCTTATGGCTGACATGATGGGCTAATGGCTGACATGAGGGGCTAATGGGGGGCTTATGGCTGACAGGGCTTATGGCTGACATGGGGGGCTTATGGCTGACATGAGGGGCTAATGGGGGCTTATGGCTGACATGGGGGCTTATGGCTGACATGAAGGGCTAATGGGGGGCTTATGGCTGACATGAGGGGCTAATGGGGGCTTATGGCTGACATGAGGGGCTAATGGGGGCTTATGGCTGACATGAGGGGCTAATAGGGGGCTTATGGCTGACATTGGGGGGCTTATGGCTGACATTGGGGGGGGGTTTATGGCTGACATTGGGGGCTGATAGATGGCTAAAGGTTTGGGGGTTGATCTGATCTGAGGTCTGATTAACATTGGGGGTCTGATTGCTGGCCTGACCTGAGGTGTAATGAAAAATATTTTTTTCTTATTGTTCTCCTCTAAAACTAGGTGCATCTTATAGGGTGAAAAATACGGTACAGTGCAGCAGAGACCAGTGCAGTTAATATAGTCATTATATAGTGTCATATATTTTAATATGCACCTTGTGTTTTGTTATGCGCGTGAATCAGTCAGCCCCGCCCACCCCCTAAGCCCCTAATTGTCTTGCATGAAACCGGTCCTTGGTGCAAAAAAGGTTGGGGACCACTGCTTTAGCAGACTTGGAGGCACATCCTCTATTCTTGTATACAATATTCTCATATGGGATGATAATATTTACTAAGTTTTTCCACTGATTCAATGTGGGTCCTTTCTCCCACATCCACCTAATTGCTACTGCCTTCCGTGCCAGAAACAAGGTCTCCCTCAAAAATATCCTCTCATAATGATCCCATAACTCATCATCTAAAATACCAAAGATGCACAATTTGGGGTTCATGGGTACTGGGCGTCCCACAAGAATGGTTAAGAAATCAGTGATTTTCGTCCAGAACCTCTGAATGTGTGAACACATCCATATCAGATGCCAAAAGTCAGCACCTTCCATGGAGCACAAATGACAGCAAGAATGAGTTGATGCACCAATTTTAAACAAACGCAAAGGAGATAAGTACCCCTGGTGTATTATACATAACTGTATAAACTTATTATTTATTGCTGGAGATACCAGCACTGGGGATTCTAGTAAATCCTCAATATCATCATCAGCAAGGTCTGGTATTAATGCTTGCCATTTTGATATTACCTTTAATGGAGCCAGTTTACACTTAGCATTCAGTAGATGGGTGTATAACCCTGAAATAAATCCTTTGGGACCCGTGGGATTGAATCACCCCAATCATAGGGAATCTGGTAATCTGAATCTGCGACGCCCCAAAATGTGTCTGCAGAGCATGACGTATCTGTAGGAACTTATGAAATGAACTCCTAGGCAGGTCATATCTACTACACAATGTATCATATGTACAGAAACTACTACCGTCGTATACGTCCCCCAACAGATGTACATTATGCTCTTTCCAGAATTGAATTCCGTGTAGTGATAGTAAAGATGGGAACATGGGGTTATCCCACAGAGGGACATCTGGAATGTGATCCGAGTACTCATATAAGGTTTTACATGCTTTCCACACTTGAATACCCAATCTGTGTATTGGTAGTAGTTGTCTAGGGAATAAGCTTGGTCGTTCTAAAACAGGCCATAATGATTTCATGTTCAGAAATTCAGCTAGAAGGTATTCAGACCTGGGTGCTTGGATATCAATATTCAACCATGCTTTCAAGTAGCGTAATTGTCCTGCCAAGTAGTAAGTGTACAGGTCCGGTAAAGACATGCCCCCACATCCCCTCTGACGGCACAAGGTATCCACAGATAGCTTGTGTCTGTTAGGCCCCATAGAAAAGGCGCTAGCATGGACTTATACTGTTGGAAGATTTTCTTTGGGATAATAAAGGGTGCATGCTCCATAACATATAAAAATTTGGGTAGGACAACCAGTTTGATCAAATTGATGCGACCTGCTACCGATAATGGTAGGCCTCCCCAGACCTTAAATTTATCCTTACAATAATCTAAAAGAGGTCTAACATTGGAGGCGTGAAAGGAGTCTACATCTTTCGTGATAGTAATGCCCAAATATTTAAAGCTAGATACTATAGGTAAATCTCCATTAGAAAGTTGTATAGGGTCCATGGCATACAGAGGGAAGAGTATTGATTTAGACCAATTGATCAGGAGACCAGAGAATCGACTAAATCCATCAATTAGTGTTACAGCTCTAGGAAGAGTATTTTCCACCTCAGACATGAAAAGCACCATGTCGTCTGCATATAAACCTGCCCTGTCTTCCCCTTGTCCCAGACTCACTCCCCTGAAAATCTCATCCCCTCTAATACGTATAGCCAGAGGCTCAATAGCTAATGCAAAAAGCAAGGGGGAAAGTGGACATCCCTGCCGCGTGCCTCTACCCAACTGAAAGCTATTTGAGCATGTTCCATTCACCAGGATATTAGACCTCGGCTCCCTATATAATATGGAGATCCATTTAATGAAATTAGGACCAATCCCGAACTGCTCCAGTGTGGTAAGTAAATATGGCCATTCTATGGAGTCTAAGGCTTTGGCCGCATCTAATGAAGCCAACGCCCATCTCTGTTTTCTAGCTAAACCTAACTGTGTAATCACCTGTACCCTCCTGATATTATCCGATGTAGATCTCCCAGGCAGAAATCCCGACTGATCTGGATGAATCAATGGGCTAACCACCCTGCTCAGTCTCGATGCCAAAATCTTAGTTAATATTTGGTAATCCAGATTCAGCAGGGATATCGGCCTGTAAGAGCCACATTCCGCTGGGTCCTTCCCTGGCTTCAATAAAACCACAATAGACGCATCATATAGGGATGGAGGTAAACTTCCCTGTCTAAACGATTCCTTGTACATTTGTAGCAGAGGTTGAGATATAGAAGCAGCATATTTGGAATAGATTTCCACAGGTAGCCCGTCCGGGCCAGGGGATTTCCCTTTCGCAAGTGCGGCTATAGCATCTGAAATCTCTTGAGTTGTTATCTGGTCTTCCAATATATTCCTTGACTCCTGTGATAGTTTAGGAATCTCTATATCTGATAAATAACCCCTCGCTTCCTCAGTTGTATAATCTGCCCTCCCAGTATATAGCGCCTGGTAATACTCCCTAAATCTACTGACAATGGCATCAGGCTCAGTCAGTAGGGTACCGTTTACATCCCTAATCCTAAGTATCGCTGGGGAAGCCTGATTTTGTCGGATTATATGGGCTAATAGCTTACTGGATTGATTCCCCAGTTCAAAGTAGAATTGTCTAGTGAAAAATAACCTGCGCTGGGAGCTTTCTTTCAGGAGATTCAAATATTGACTCCCCTTCATAAGCCAATTCTGCTTGTTCTGTTCAGTGGGATCATCAATATATAATCTCTCCATTACAGAGCATTCCGAAGCTGTCTCTTCCTCAAGCCTAGCTGCAGCTCTCTTCACAAAAGATATGGAGGATTTTAGGCAGCCCCTCAAATAAGCCTTCAGTGTGTCCCACTTCAGCAAGGAATCCACGTTGTCATCATGAACCTCTACAAATACCGCCAATTGATCTGGTATACGGTCATTGGATGAGAAAAGGGTTAGCCAGAAGGGATGTATCTTCATCGAATGACCAGCCTTCTTAAGCCCAGGTAAAAAAGTTAGAAGTACCGGTGAATGATCAGAAACCCCTCTCACCCCATACTCAATCTTATAGTTAGTGGAGCACACATCAGAATTCCCCATAACATAATCTATCCTAGACAAACTATTGTGACTAGTAGAATGACAAGAATAAATCCTATCACTAGGATGTTTAAGCCGCCACATGTCCACCCATCCAACCTCCGTCATTAATTTAGCTAGAGAGGAACCATACTCGTCAGCACTTTCCAAGGACCCCCTTGGGTGGAACCTATCTAAGGTGTTAGACATAGTCATATTATAATCGCCCATGCACAACACCCTAGCTGATGGGTAGGAAATTGCAAAGCTAATATCTTGGTGGATTATTTGCAGAGAGGATGGGGGAGGTATATACACACCTATCAAGACAAATAGGATGCCTTGGATGTACGCAGCTACAAATACGTATCGACCAGCAGGATCAATCTGCATTTGCTCCAGCTCCCACCGCAATGATTTATGAATCATTAAGGATACTCCTCGGGACATATTTGTGTAGCAGGAATGCTGTGCCCATTGCTGCCACGGCTTTCTCAGCCGTATGACCGTTTCTGTGGTTAAATGTGTCTCCTGCAAACACAATATGTGTGGATTAAATTTCTTTATCTCAGAGAATACCATGGCCCTTTTCTTAACGCTCCCTAGACCCCGGATATTCCACGACATTCCTCTCATGTCTGCCATTTTGTTGTACAATACTCAATCATTCGGATCCATCGCAACTACCAGTACCTCCCAACTCCCTCATCTGCCATCCTAGCAATCACGTGATTTGGCGATCTTAATAGCGTAACACTGACATAGTACAAATCATTGAACATATAGAAATAAAACATAGAACAAAACATAGAAGCAGGATTTGGAATATGGCTCATTCCATATAGACAATTTTCACTCCTGCAATAACCAAACAATGTCAAGGCCCTCGTGGCCACACTTAAACGGGGAGTACTAATGGTATATTTTTACCAATTGCACTGATGTTGTCAGCTATAACATGTAAAATAAACGCATACCCTAACTTTCACACATGTAAATTAAGAATATGTATACGCACAACTTGGGATTATTCCTGAATACGATAGCGCCATCAATATAAGTGCTGCGGTTCCGGTGAGGCATCTCCCCTCCAGTGCATCCACACCGGTATCTAGCTACCATTCCCATTAAAAATCATAGGGTAGTAAAGTAATGTACATCCTTATCTAGAGGAAAGATGCCTCCCCACCCGCCCTCTCACAACCTAAGGCTACTTTCACACTGCGTTCGGGTGTCCGCTTGTGAGCTCAGTTTGAAGGGGCTCACAAGCGGCCCCGAACGCATCCGTACTGCCCTAATGCATTCTGAGTGGATGCGGATCCGCTCAGAATGCATCAGTCTGGCAGCGTTCAGCCTCCCCTCCGCTCAGCAAGCGGACACCTGAATGCTGCTTGCAGCGTTCGGGTGTCCGCCTGGCCGTGCGGAGGCAAGCGGACCCGTCCAGACTTACAATCGAAGTCAATGGGGACGGATCCGCTTGAAGATGACACCATATGGCTCAATCTTCAAACGGATCCGTCCCCCATTGACTTTCAATGTAAAGTCTGAACGGATCCGTTCAGGCTACTTTCAGACTTCGTTTTTTTTTCAAACTATAATGCAGACGGATCCGTTCTGAACGGATACAAACGTCTGCATTATAGGAGCGGATCCGTCTGAGCAGACATCAGACGGACCCGCTCTGAACGCTAGTGTGAAAGTAGCCTAACATGTTCGAGACCTCAAGATTTCACAACAGCATATCAATGAGTGGCATAAGATAAATCATTAACGATAAAGAACAGAGTTCACCCTGACAGGCTAATACTTGCGAAATCAAGGCATAGGTGAAGATAAATTGCATTCCCGGTATTAAGGCCATACAACCCATTATTGCGCTCTCCTCTTAGCACGACAGTATACCGCACATGTCCCAAGAATAAAGTCATCTTTGGTCTCTGGCGGGACGGGGTCTGCTCTCCAACCAGGCGACAGCTTCCGCCGGCGAGTTGAAAAATCTGCTCCTCTCTCCATCAGTAATCCTGAAACGGGCTGGATACGCCATAGAATATGGTATGTCCAGATCTCGGAGGCGTTTTTTCACTGCCACGAACGTAGCTCTGCGCTTTTGTAATTCCGCAGAGAAATCCGGGAAGAGCATAACTGTGGCGTTTTCAAAGCAGATATTCTGTTTACGCCTTGCCAATTGAAGGATGCGATCCCTATCATTGGAATTCAGCAATCGCGCCAGCAACGGGCGCGGAGGGGCTCCTGGTGGCGGTGTCTTGGCGGGAACTCTATGAGCCCTCTCCACGATGAATGCACTTGAAAAGTTGGCGTCAGGGAAGGTGGACTTCAGCCAAGTAGTAACAAAGGTACCAGGATCAGTACCTTCCGCTCTTTCTGGAAGTCCAACTATGCGCAAATTATTGCGCCGTGTGCGATTCTCGTAATCATCGCATTTCTGCTGCCAAAATTCAACTTTCTTTTCCAATTCGGATATTTGCGCAGGTATCGGGTTCACTCTATCCTCCACATCAGAGATCCTCTGCTCCGATTCTTTTATGCGCTCACACATGTTCTGCATGTCAGCCCGTAGAAGGCCTATATCCACCTTCACTTCTTCCATCTTTCCGGATAGAGAAGACCGGCAGGAGGTAATGGCTAGTAATAATTGCTCCGTCACCTGTTTGAGTGATGGTTCACTCTGGGTCGCTTCCTCCGCTTCCATTAGCGATTCCCCAGAGGCCACTGATGCACATGACTGCGCTCCCGCTCCGCCGCCATCTTGATTATCCAGGCGGGCAAATTCTTTAAGTTTTTCTGCGGCACTAAGAGCTCTGTTTCGGGACATTTTAGGCGTACGGGATCTACCCGATCTCTTGCCCCTCGATGTGGAAATGTTGGCGTTTGTTAGGTTCAGGATTAACGAAAAGCTAGGGTATGAGGTCCGGAGCTCCTGCTAACCGCGTCCTCTCATGTCAGCTTCCGGCCACGCCCCCCCCCCCCCCCACAGGCTATTTAATACTACATTTAAATCCCAAGGGGGAATCCTCTGTCTCAAAGTAGGTCTCATTCTGGAAACTGCCTTGATGAATCTTTTGATCCATCTATGGTCTGCTAAGGGGATGTCTAAAAAAACAACTTAAAGCAGAAATTTGGACTTTGTGTGCGCTGGGTTTTGAATCCAAATCAAACCCGTTTTGAAGGAAATCCAATATGCATCCTACTGATGGTGTCCTGGTATCTGGGTGAGTCTGGGAGACCTAGGATGAGAACTTTTTCCATATCTTGCTATATATGGCCGAAGTTACAGGTTTACGAGATTTCTTCAATGTTGATATTACCTTATCCGAGAGCCCCTTTTGTCTCAAGGTTTGCCTCTCAGGATCCAGGCAGTCAATCTCAGTTTGTTGAGATTTGGATGTTCTAGCGGACCCTGTAATAGAAGATCTTTCCTGTATGGAAGGGGGAATGGGTCCCTGATCAACATTTCCTTCAAGATGGGGTACCAGGCTCTCTTGGGCCAGTCTGGTGCTATCAGGATTAAAGTTGTAGAGCTGGTTCTCATTTTCTTCAGGATTGCTGGGATCAGGAGTAATGGAGGAAAAGCGTATGCTCGGTCCATATCCTACTTTTGAGCTAGAGCATCTTTGGGATTTAGAGAAAAGAAACAATCCAGCTGTGAATTTTCCCTTGACGCGAAGAGATCTATCTCTGGTCGGCCCTATTTCTGACAGATCTGTTGAAATATCTGTTTGTTTAGACTCCATTTCCCTGAGTCGATTCTGTGACGGCTGAGGAAGTCTGCCCTGGAGTTCTGAGTTCCTTTCAAATGAGTTGCTGAAATGGACAGGACTTTCTTTTCTGCCCACGTGAAAATTTGTTCCGCTAGACACTGAAGGAGTGGACATCTGGTTCCCCCTTGCCTTTTTAGATAGCAGACCGCTTTTATGTTGTCTGACAGGACTTTGACATGTTGTCCCTGGAGAAGATGCTCGGCTGCTTTTAGTGTTTTCAACACAGCCTTCAATTCCCTGTAAATTGAAGACCTTAGCCCGTCCTGTAAGGACCATGTCCTCTGAAAGAAGTGCTTTTTCAAATGACCCCCCCAGCCTCTGAGACTTGCGTCCGTGGTGACAATTATGGCTGGAGTCGTATTCCAAGAAAACCCCTTTCTTCTAATTTTTTGTCGTCACCCACTAGGACAGTGAGTTCAACACCTTGTCTGGCATTAATACTGTGGACCTGAGGGATTGGTGATCTCTGTCCCAAGCCCCCAATACCGCTTCCTAAAGGATCCTCGAATGGAATTGAGAAATGAATGTTGTTCTATTGTGTCCAGGAGTGTTCCCAGGAACTTCTTCCTTGTGTCTGGTAGAAGGTCTGTTATTTTTATTAATTTTTTTAGTTTATGACCCACCCCAGATCTTTGAATAGAGACAAGATTTGATGAATGTCCCCTTCCAACTTCTGTTCTGAATTTGCAATGAGTAGGAAGTCGTCCAGGTAGGGCACGATCACAATCTGACTCTGGCGTAGATAGGCCATGATTTCTGAAACGACTTTTGTGAATATGCGGAGGGCTGATGCTATCCCGAACGGCAAGCACTGGAACTGGTAATGGAGAATCTTCCCTTTGTTCCTGATTGCGAATCTCACATACTGTTGGTGTTGCTGATATATAGGGATGTGATAGTACGCATCCTTCAGATCCAACGTGCATAGAAATGCCCCTGGGGTGATCAATGGGGTTGTGGATAATATTCTTTCCATTTTGAACCTGTAATAGGTCACCCATTTGTTCAGGAATTTTAAGTTGATGATAGTCCTGACTGACCTGTCTGGCTTTTTTTTTTTTTTTTTTTACAAAGAATAGCCTTGAGTAATGTCCCTTGAACTCTTGATGAGGAGGGACTTGTGTAATTGCCTCTAGATCTAATAGTTTTTTTTACATCTGACCATAGCTGTTGCTGTAGATGAGGTGACTCGAACTCCGTTAGCTGGAAGGTTTGGGGAGGAGGACTTCGAAAACTCTATTCTGAAGCAGTCTCTGATGGAATCTACGATCCACTGATTCTGGGTGATCTGTCTTTAATTTTGCCAAAATTGACGTAGTCTTCGCCCCCACTGGCCTGGCGTCATTATTTTCCTGTGTTTGTATTGGGGTTGAAGAGGAACCCCCCTTCCTCTCCCCCCTTTTGGGTAGCTCCATCTACCAGACATTCCTTTCCCTCTATAAGACCTGTTCTGATTCTGACTAGAGGTTTTACGAAAGGGCTGCTGTTTCTTTTTCTCCTCAGGAAACCCCCCTTTTTTTTTTTTTTATCTGCAGCATTTTCCAAGATGGAGTCCAGAACTGGGCTAAACACAAAGGAACCTGTGAAAGGTATCGCAGAGAATCTATTCTTAGATTCTATATTCCTAGACCAAGATTTCAGCCAGAGGGTACGTCTGGCCATGTTCGTTAGGGATTATGTCTTAGCTGCGAATCTGATTGATTCAGCTGAGGCGTCTTCCATAAATCCTGGAGCCATCTTTAATAGGGGAAGCGACTCCAGGATTTATTCTCTGGGGGTTTTAGCTTTGAGATGATTTTCCAGCTGATTAATCCATAGTACTAAGGCCCTAGCTACAGAGGTAGCTGCGAAATTTGTATTGATTGTAGCTGCCGCTGACTCCCAGGATTTTTTTTAGTAAGCAGTCTATTTTTCTTTCCATGGGATTCCTCAATTGTGAAGAATCCTCAAACGGTATTGTGGTTTTTTTTCACCACTTTTGCCACCTGAACGTCCACTTTTGGGATCTCTTCCCAAAGTTTAGTATCTGCAGGATCAAACAGGAGTCTGCTTTTAACCACCTCAGCCCCCATAGCTTAAACACCCTTAATGACCAGGCCACTTTTTACACTTTTGACCTACCCTACTTTCACCGTTTATTGCTCGGTCATGCAACTTACCACCCAAATGAATTTTACCTCCTTTTCTTCTCACTAATAGAGCTTTCATTTGGTGGTATTTCATTGCTGCTGACATTTTTACTTTTTTGTTATTAATCAAATTTAACGATTTTTTTGCAAAAAAATGACATTTTTCACTTTCAGTTGTAAAATTTTGCAAAAAAAACGACATCCATATATAAATTTTTCTCTAAATTTATTGTTCTACATGTCTTTGATAAAAAAAAATGGTCTGGGTAAAAGTTATAGCGTTTACCAACTATGGTACAAAAATGTGAATTTCCGCTTTTTGAAGCAGCTCTGACTTTCTGAGCACCTGTCATGTTTCCTGAGGTTCTACAATGCCCAGACAGTACAAACACCCCACAAATGACCCCATTTCGGAAGGTTGACACCCTAAGGTATTCGCTGATGGGCATAGTGAGTTCATAGAACTTTTTATTTTTTGTCACAAGTTAGCGGAAAATGATGATTTTATTTTATTTTTATTTTTTTCTTACAAAGTCTCATATTCCACTAACTTGTGACAAAAAATAAAAACTTCTATGAACTCACTATGCCCATCAGCGAATACCTTGGGGTGTCTTCTTTCCAAAATGGGGTCACTTGTGGGATAGTTATACTGCCCTGGCATTCTAGGGGCCCAAATGTGTGGTAAGTAGTTTGAAATCAAAATCTGTAAAAAATGGCCGGTGAAATCCGAAAGGTGCTCTTTGGAATGTGGGCCACTTTGCCCACCTAGGCTGCAAAAAAGTGTCACACTTGTGGTATCTCCGTACTCAGGAGAAGTTGGGCAATGTGTTTTGGGGTGTCATTTTACATATACCCATGCTGGGTGAGATAAATATCTTGGTCAAATGCCAACTTTGTATATAAAAATGGGAAAAGTTGTCTTTTGCCAAGATATTTCTCTCACCCAGCATGGGTATATGTAAAATGACACCCCAAAACACATTCCCCAACTTCTCCTGAGTACGGCGATACCACATGTGTGACACTTTTTTGCAGCCTAGGTGGGCAAAGGGGCCCACATTCCAAAGAGCACCTTTCGGATTTCACCGGCCATTTTTTGCAGATTTTTATTTCAAACTACTTACCACACATTTGGGCCCCTAGAATGCCAGGGCAGTATAACTACCCCACAAGTGACCCCATTTTGGAAAGAAGACACCCCAAGATATTCCGTGAGGGGCATGGCGAGTTCCTAGAATTTTTTATTTTTTGCCACAAGTTAGTGGAATATGAGACTTTGTAAGGAAAAAAAAAAATCATCATTTTCCGCTAACTTGTGACAAAAAATAAAAAATTCTAGGAACTCTCCATGCCCCTCACGGAATACCTTGGGGTGTCTTCTTTCCAAAATGGGGTCACTTGTGGGGTAGTTATACTGCCCTGGCATTCTAGGGGCCCTAATGTGTGGTAAGTAGGTAAATGACCTGTGAAATATCTCGGCAAAAGACAACTTTTCCCATTTTTTATACAAAGTTGGCATTTGACCAAGATATTTATCTCACCCAGCATGGGTATATGTAAAATGACACCCCAAAACACATTGCCCAACTTCTCCTGAGTACGGCGATACCAGATGTGTGACACTTTTTTGCAGCCTAGGTGTGCAAAGGGGCCCACATTCCTTTTATGAGAGCATTTTTAGATATTTGGATCCCAGACTTCTTCTCACGCTTTAGGGCCCCTAAAAAGCCAGGGCAGTATAAATACCCCACATGTGACCCCATTTTGGAAAGAAGACACCCCAAGGTATTCAATGAGGGGCATGGCGAGTTCATAGAAATATTTTTTTTTTGGCACAAGTTAGCGGAAATTGATTTTTTATTTTTTTTCTCACAAAGTCTCCCTTTCCGCTAACTTGGGACAAAAATTTCAATCTTTCATGGACTCAATATGCCCCTCAGCGAATACCTTGGGGTGTCTTCTTTCCGAAATGGGGTCACATGTGGGGTGCTTATACTGCCCTGGCATTCTAGGGGCCCTAAAGCGTGAGAAGAAGTCTGGAATCTAAATGTCTAAAAAAAATTTACGCATTTGGATTCCGTGAGGGGTATGGTGAGTCCATGTGAGATTTTATTTTTTGACACAAGTTAGTGGAATATGAGACTTTGTAAGAAAAAAAAAATAATTTCCGCAAAAAAAATGTCTGAATGGAGCCTTACAGGGGGGTGATCAATGACAGGGGGGGTGATCACCCCCCTGTCATTGATCACCCCCCTGTAAGGCTCCATTCAGACGTCCGTATGTGTTTTGCGGATCCGATCCATGTATCAGTGGATCCGTAAAAATCATACGGACGTCTGAATGGAGCCTTACAAGGGGGTGATCAATGACAGGGGGGTGATCAGGGAGTCTATATGGGGTGATCACCCCCCTGTCATTGATCACCCCCCTGTAAGGCTCCATTCAGACGTCCGTATGTGTTTTGCGGATCCGATCCATGTATCAGTGGATCCGTAAAAATCATACGGACGTCTGAATGGAGCCTTACAAGGGGGTGATCAATGACAGGGGGGTGATCAGGGAGTCTATATGGGGTGATCACCCCCCTGTAAGGCTCCATTCAGACGCCTGTATGTGTTTTGCGGATCCGATCCATGTATCCGTGGATCCGTAAAAAACATACGGACATCTGAATGCAGCCTTACAGGGGGGGGTGATCAATGACAGGGGGGTGATCAGGGAGTCTATATGGGGTGATCAGGGGTTCATAAGGGGTTAATAAGTGACAGGGGGGGTGTAGTGTAGTGTAGTGGTGTTTGGTGCTACTTTACTGAGCTACCTGTGTCCTCTGGTGGTCGATCCAAACAAAAGGGACCACCAGAGGACCAGGTAGCAGGTATATTAGACGCTGTTATCAAAACAGCGTCTAATATACCTGTTAGGGGTTAAAAAAAAATCACATCTCCAGCCTGCCAGCGAACGATCGCCGCTGGCAGGCTGGAGATCCACTCGCTTACCTTCCGATCCTGTGTGCGCGCGTTCACAGGAAATCACGCGTCTCGCGAGATGACGCATATATGCGTGACTCTGCGCAGGGCTGCCGCCTCCGGAACGCGATCCTGCGTTAGGCGGTCCGGAGGCGGTTAAACTCCCTTGACATATAGAGCTTTCTCTCTGCTTCAGCCCATTCATCTATCAGGTCTTTTAGGTTTTTATTTACAGGGAAAACCTTTCTTTTTCTAACATTCAGGCGTCTCCTTCTCCCATGCTGTAGCGCTGGCCAATCGCAGCGCTCAGCTCATAGCCTGAGAGGCTTTTTTTTCTCTCAGGCTATGAGCTGAGCGCTGCGATTGGCCAGCGCTACAGCATGGGAGAATGAGATGCCGGCAGGTTCCCCTGGGTGGAGTCTAACTATGAAGATACCGGAGGCTATACCGGGAGAACGGAGCGGCGCCCAGGTATAATAGTAAGTGCAGGGGGATCCCTGGGCGCCGCTCTCCATGTCTGTATAGTTAGTTTAGATGTTTTATTCTAGTGAAAGGTCCTCTTTAACAAGGTTCCAAGTAGAGCTTCAACATGCAACAAGAAGAAATGAGAGTGAGACAAAACATTTTTTGAGCATTCAATTAATTGAAAATAATGATTAAACTGAAACAGGCTGTTTTTCAGCTGATCCAAATTTTAGGACCACATGCCTTTAAAAGGCCAAATCTGTGCAAAGATGTGGATTCATTGTCATTTTCTGTCAGGTAGTCACGTTGTGATGGCAAAGGCAAAAAAATTCTCCCTTTTTGAATGTGGTCGGGTTGTTGAACTACATAAGCAGGGTCTCTCACAGCGCGCCATCGCTGCTGAGGTGGGACGCAGTAAGACAGTCATTTGGAATTTCTTAAATGATCCTGAGGGTTATGGAAGACCCAAAAAAATGTCATCAGCACTGAGCAGGAGGATCCAATTGGCTGTCAGTCAAGACACTGGATGATCCTCGACCCAAATTAAGGCCCTTACTGGTGCTGACTGCAGCCCCATAACCATAAGACGGCATCTGAGACTGAAGGGCTTCAAAAACAAAAAACGTCTTCAAAGACCTCGTCTCCTTGAACGCCACAGAACTGCTCGTTTGGACTTTGCAAGAGAGCACCAAACATGGGACATTCAAAGGTGGAAGAAAGTTTTATTCTTTGATGAGAAAAAATGTAACCTTGATGGTCCTGATGGTTTCCAACGTTACTGGCATGACAAGCAGATCCCACCTGAGATGTTTTCTACACGCCACAGTGGAGGGGGCGCCATAATGGTCTGGGGTGCTTCCTTCAGTGGAACAATGGAGCTTCAGGAAGTGCAGGGGCGTCAAACGGCCGCTGGCTATGTCCAGATGTTGCAGAGAGCATTCCTCATGACTGAGGGCCCTCGTCTGTGTGGTAACGACTGGGTTTTTCAACAGGACAACGCTACAGTACACAAAGCCCGCAGGACAAGGGACTTCTTCCAGGAGAATAACATCACTCTTTTGGCCCATCCTGCGTGTTCCCCTGATCTAAATCCAATTGAGAACCTTTGGGGATGGGATGGCAAGGGAAGTTTACAAAAATGGACAACAGTTTCAGACAGTAGATAGCCTTCGTGCGGCCGTCTTCACCACTTGGAGAAATGTTCCCACTCACCTCATGGAAACGCTTGCATCAAGCATGCCGAAACTAATTTTTGAAGTGATAAACAATAACGGCGGAGCTACTCATTACTGAGTTCATGTTTGGAAGTTGGATTTCTGTTTTGGGGGGGTTTAATTTTTTTTTTTGGAGGTGTGGTTCTAAACTTTTGATCAGCTGAAAAACAGCCTGTTTCAGTTTATTCGTTGTTTTCATTAAATTGAATGCTCAAAAAATGTTTTGTCTCACTCCCATTTCTTCTTGTTGCATGTTGAAGCTCTACTTGGAACCTTGTGAAGATCCAGCCATGCTTAATATGATTTTTTTGCCATTTTTCAAGTGGTTTTAAACTTTTGATCAGGACTGTATGAACCCTATTAAACAATGGTAGGGAAACCACTTACCAGGGCCTGGACGGGTGAGTCTGAGCAAGCCTTCTGCTTCGCAGACGTCTGGACCTCCATGATGCAACATTAAAATGATTGCCATCAGCCATTAAATAAGGTTTTATTTATTTTTTCTTTTACCTTAATCACGCCCCCCTGTCGCCGCCTCCTCTTTTTCTTTCCGGAGGGACTCATCCCTAGGAAGAGTCAACCCCCATAAGTCTCTCTCTCTTCCTGTCCCAAGAGAGGCCAATAGGACATCCTCCATGGGTGCTGTCATGGAGGATGTCCTGGAAAGCAGCCCTACACTGCAGACAATTGCTGGAAAGGAAGTGGCACCTTTACACAGGCAGATCACCGATAACGAGCATTCCTACAAATGCTTGTTAGCAATTATCTCCCCAATGCTCGGGCAGTGTAAAGGAGCCTTCAGCTTACACCTTCTACAGGCTTAGTAAATCTTACTTGAATATCTCAAATACCAATTTAACCAGGATATACTAAAGAGATAATGACATTTAACAACTTGGCAAACAAAATATGTCTGCAAGACTAATACAATTGGTTTGGAATGATAGAACATGAAGCACATTTATAAAAGACAGTTTAGGCTACATTCACACTCACATTTTGGGCGGAAAACGGATCTGTTACAATAATACAACTGCATGCATCCCTCATGAACGGATCAGTTTGTATTATCTGTAACATAGCCAAGTCGGATCCGTTTTCAATTGTGTCAGAGAAAACGTTTGGCTCAGTTTCGTCAAGCGGACAGCAAAACGCTGCAGGCAGCTTTTTGGTGTCCGCCTCCAGAATGGAACGGAGACTGAACGGAGGCAAACTGATGCATTCTAAGCAGATCCTTTTCCATTCAGAATGCATTAGGGCAAAACTAATCCGTTTTGGACCGCTTGTGAGAGCCCAGAACGGATCTCATAAATGGAAAGCCAAAATGCTAGTGTTAAAGTAGCCTTAGGTGTACAACTTTTGGCTAGGTTTTTTCGTATATTTAATGATCATTCATCCTATAAGAGAAAATATCAGAATG
Organism: Bufo bufo; assembly: GCF_905171765.1. NCBI lineage: Eukaryota > Metazoa > Chordata > Amphibia > Anura > Bufonidae > Bufo > Bufo bufo. The sequence goes on along the minus strand of NC_053390.1, from coordinate 529,244,721 downwards.
CTACTCACTGGGAGCAAAAAAACCTTCCGATCCTGTGTGCGGTATTTCTCAGCCCCATTGCAGCAATCAATAGATGAACACCGGCCCTGCCCAATTCATTCTACTTCAAGCAACATGTTTATCATGAGCAATGGCAGATCATATTTGTCAGTGATTATTAGTATAAGTTACACATATAACAAAGCATTCTGGAATCCACACTGCATACATCGGTTGTGCCTGGCTATTTTTTTTTTTTTTTTTTTTGTGGAGACAGGCACAACCTGCTAGCTCATGAATGGTAAAGATATATGGTTAATGAAAATGGTTGTTTTGTGTCTCCTCCCCACTGATCCAAGCCTGGGACCATCCTCTAAGCAGTTCAGATGATTTATGGCCTCCCTAGTACTAAAATAGTGGCTGTAATCCCTTTGTTTGTCTATGAACGACCGTATGATCCTCTAAGAGAAGGAGGCAAATTGGGGATCTGAAGAATGTCATGGAGTTAGAACTAATAGTAAGTTCTGCTACACAAGATTTCATGCAAAACAAACAGCCGCGTTTGATTTTCAATCCACAAAAAAACGATTTTATCCGCAAAAATAAGACCTGCAGTGAGATTCTCAGATCTGTAAAAAAAAGTGTGCATGGCTCCATTGACTGTATTTGGGTCAGTGTGTGCTATTTTAAGGCATGAGGCCTAATAAGTGTGTGTGGGGGTCCCCTGATTTGGTCTCTCCGTTGAAATCTATAGGAGTTACCAAAACTGATAAGAATGGGCAGCCACCTCTACATGTTAACTCCTACGGTTTGTAAAATGAAGAGGGCCCACACCTATCAGACATTAACAGCACGTGCAGTGGCTTTCAAACAGAACACACATTTACAATAATTTTTGAGACGAGCTAGACAAAGAAATGACCCTTTATTTGAGGTGCATGCCACATAAACACTGCCGCTTCCAGCATCCAATAAATGTTGCATGAAAAACAAAATTCTTACAAAAAAAAGTCCGCTAAGTGCATAGTTACCACACAGGTATTATGTATGATCCTAAAGAAAAAAAAACAACACACACAGGTATAGTTTTCACTGAGCCATCTGAGCCTCCATGGCCTGTGCGGTCCACTCTGGTGCCGTCTGACTTATCTTTTCTAGAAGGTTATTGACTTGAAAACACAGTGACTGGATCTGTTTGTCCCATGTAGGTAAAGCTTCACGAGCTGAAAAAGCAAACCCAAAATAGGTCAATTCAGCATAATGTACAGCAGTTGAAGATGATATTTTATTACACTAGCTCAAGGGTGGACAATGGAAAGTCAGTCCTAGAGACTTGCTATCATGACATTCATGCATCTGACAGCTGGGTGCTTCCATAAGACGATGCCATTGGCAACAACATCCAATTCCATCTATCCCTGCAGGAGTGGCCATGCACCAAGCAGAGACTGATGCTTGAAAGTACATATAGCAGTCAGGCAGTTATAACTGCAGCAATTATTCCAATCGGATCAATTGAATTGAGCTGCAGATCTAGCATACGGGAAAATGTACAAACTAGTACAATTCTAAGTGTAACTTCTATTTCAGTTTAGTTTTATTATAGTGTAGGGACAGTGATGGTGAGCATTTTTGTAATATACTTCATTAGGGAAATGTGTTCATATTTACTAGAAAACAAGATCTAAAGAGCCTCCTTACAACACTAACTGATCCAACTGGTGCAAAGGAGAATTTATTTTCAGTGTCTACTGAACAGAAAGCCTTCTCAGCCTGCCTCTTATCTCACTACCCCAGCCCCTGACTATCTACATGTGTTCTAATGAGCTTTGCCTGGGCCCCTGCCTAACTAACTTGATGCCAGTGCTGAGCACTGGTAGCTCTGCACTTGTATCTCTATTCTCTACGCTTCTCTGTTAGGTAGTGAGCAGATGAAAAAGAGAGCAGAACAGAACTGCCAGCACATTTACAGAAACATAGTATGCTTATAGTCATTGCTAAGTGCTGGCAGCCCTGTTCTCTTCTCCCTTCCCAGCACTTAGTAACTAAGGCTACTTTCACACTGGCGTTTTGAATTCAGTTTGTGAGATCCGTTTCAGGGATCTCACAAACGGATCAGTTCAGCCCCAATGAATTCTGAATGGATAAGGATCCGTTCAGAATGCATCAGTTTGGCTCAGTTCCGCTCTGGATGCGGACACCACAACGCTGCTTGCAGCGTTTTGGTGTCCGCCTGGTGATGCGGAGCCAAACGGATCCGTTCTGACTTACAAGTCAATGGGGGCAGATCCGTTTTTTACTGTGGAGACAGACACAACCTCTAATGGACATGTCCAGTGTCTATAGACTGATAGCGCCACACAGAAAAATGCTGCCATGCCATTTCACATCTAGTATCACAACTGATATACCTGATGTTCCCATAGAAAACTATGGGATCAGTTCTCTCTTCAGTTTCCTTCCGGCATATTCTGCACCACACTGGAGAAAAACGGACCCAGTACGTGAAGGGGCCCTTAGAGTGCTACTAAGGAGACTCTTTACATGCTGTTTTTTACACCTTAATGTTGTGCAGACATTGCCAGGCGATTTATAACAACTGACTTACTCTCAAAGTGAACAATGCCATCAATCTGATCAATGAATCCATTCATTCTTCCCTCTGTGATCATCTGAGACGCAATCTTCTCTGCCTGCATAATACACAACATATTGCATGTCAGGCAGTCATGAATATTTTGGGACTTTTAGACTTATAAGATGTCAGAATAAATAATGTAACGCCTCTTACCTTGGCAGCAGGAATTTCTAGTAATGCTCCAAGCTCCTCAAATGTTATATTGTTGTACAGTTTGCTTGCTGACAGCAAATTATGCTCTATTACTGCTCTATCCAGGATACTTGAACCTTCAATAAGAAGAAAAGCAAATTGTTTATAGAATTGTTGCTCTATTTGACCCCATGCATAAGGACAGTTATCCTCTCAACGTCATTCCTGATCTAATACAGCTGACAGGTCATCCAGGACAAGAACAATAATATTCTGTAGAATAGTAATCTTACCATCCCCAGTAGTTGCTTTCTGATGTGGCATAAGCATAGCGGCAAACTCTTGCAGTTGGTTTCCTCGGATGATTCTGTCAAGGTACATCTTCTCCAGAATCCCATAGGCGGAAAGCTGTTGGCATCGTTCATCCTTAAACAGCGTTGCCAACATTCGGGAACGTTGCTGTCCTATGAATAATATGGCATGATAAGCTTCTGTACAAAACTGGCGGTTTCATGGTGATGAGAATACCTCTAAATATTGGTCTAATAGATATCCCAATAACTAAATTGTGTTGTCCTGGGACAGAACCCCTGACAATGAGTGATTATTCTCAGCAGGGGATAGGGGGCAGCTGGCCAATCCACAGAAACACTGCAGGGAAAAGCACCAACCCGTGCCCGTTCAAATGGCAACCATGAGTTTTCCAGAGCAGAGGCCGCAGTGAAGGCAGGGGGGTTAGGCTGCCTGGCTATCTCTGAGTGAAAAGTGAAATGAAAATGTTAAAAGAAAAGAAGACCTGCCTGGTGAGGTAGGTCTGCACCCCTTCAGACACTTAGCTGCTCTTACCAGCTATATCCTTCCTGCAGGCACTGGGCTGATCAGTTTTAGCTAAGTCTTTTTACCTCGGGTCGCTTCCTGGAAGCAGCAGCTATACCCCACGGTCTCCTGTGTCCACCAAGGATTGGAGCGAGAAAAGGATTTTACAGGAGAGTCACAAAATTTCTATTTTTAAAAGGGACAAATCACCTCAACTAAAACAGGCGGAGCTCCTGAAGGGAATGTGCTATCAGACAATGACCTATTTTTTTAAATCACATTTTTATGTTAAACATATTTTTATTTACAATATAAAAAAAAAAAAAAAAATACAGTTTTCACACTGGCCACTGGGCCTACAATATGTAAAGACTTCCTAACTTTTGAGAGCAGCTACATGAGCCACAGATCCAATGGACAGGAGCTGATTCATTGACTTCTACGGGAGAGTTTTCCAGGTAGCTGTGTGATCTGTACAGAGGTCAGGAGGGAGTAGATAAGCTGTGATATCACCTAATGTGAATGGTGGATGCTGTGTTATCTATATAGAGGTTAGGGGTGGGCGGTATAGGCGATATAAATTTGGGCCACGATATGGATTTTCGCCATATAGCCGGACCGCGATATGATCGCGCTCTCTGCGCGCACCATTTTCTCCTGATGAGCCGGCACAGTGGAGGGAGAAGGAGGGAGTCCCTCCCTCCCCACTGTGCGTGGCTGCCGCTGAACACCAATGAGGACAGAGTAGGAGGAGGAGGGGAGGGACTGTGGCCACTTCGCCACCAATGAATGTGCCGGCCATATCCCACAGGGTCCCCCCCCATCATTGGTGGCAGTGGGCAGTTCCGATCGGAGTCCCAGCAGTGTAATGCTGGGGCTCCGATCGGTTACCATGGCAGCCAGGAGTCACGCTACTGAAGTCCTGGCTGCGATGGTATGTTAGTGAGCAGCATTATACTCACATGCGCCGTGGCTGCCGGGCGCTCCTTCTTCTGTCTGTGCGGCGGATTGATAATGCTTATAGAATTAGCAATGCGCCGCACAGACCTATGAGAAGAAGGAGCGACCGGCGGCCACGGCGCACGTGAGTATAATGCTGCTCACTAATATACCATCGCAGCCAGGACTTCAGTAGCGTCCTGGCTGCCACGGTAACCGATCGGAGCCCCAGCATTACACTGCTGGGACTCCGATAGGAACTGCCACCAATGATGGGGGGGGGGGACCCTGTGGCCACTGCCACCAATGATTAATACTGGGGGGGTGGGTTTGAGTTACCAGAGGGGGCAGATCAGAGGCTCAGAGGCGGCAGATCAGAGGCTGGGGGAAGGGGGCACATGAGAGGCTGGCTGCCATGGTCAGCTCCCTGCTGTTGTGTGCACAGGGCAGCAGGAAGAGTGTAAAGTCCTATTCACCCTAATAGAGCTCTATTAGGGTGAATATGACAAGGGTTCTAGCCCTTAAGGAGGCTAATAGTTATTAAATAAAAAGTAAAAAAAAAAAAAAAAGTTTAAAACACCCCCCCCCCTCAATATAGAAAACAATATATCGCAATATATATCGCATATCGCACATGCTTAAAATTATATCGCAATAAAGTAGGCCATATCGCCCACCCCTAATAGAGGTGTTACTATTCAATGTAATTCTGACTGTGGTGATAATGATAATAGCTACTGAAAAGTTATTTGTACAGAAAAGGAATCCATGACGTATTAGTAGACCTAGTGGCCAGTGTGAAAATTGCAGGACTGTATACTTTTTTTAAATGTAGATAGTTACATGGAATTCATTTTAGAAAATTATTAAAAGTTCTAAAATGAATGTGACATAAAAATGTGATTTAAGCAATAGGTCATTTTCTGATGACATATTGCATTTGATAGGTTATAAAGCAAGGGTGCACAAACTTTATTTTTTTGTCTGGGGGCCACATTTCTCTATTTCAAGGGGCATAATAAAAAATAAAAAATTTGATCAGCACTTGTTTGCATTGGCCTATTACACAGGCCAATGCAAAGTGAATGGGGAGGAATGATCGCTACCATAGTCAGTCCTCCCACATTCAGTTGTATTATCAGCAGTACATCCTTGATCAAACAGGAAGATTTACTGCCGATAATCGTCCATCTTTCGTCCTGATGAAAGATGCAAATCAGCCAAACAAACAAGCGATTTCTTGTTTATTGGCTGATCGAAGGCACCATTATACAGGCAAATTATCAGAAAAGAGCATTCCTATGAACTTGTTTCCAGTAATTGTTCCAAAAATAATGCAGTGTAATCTGGGCAGTGGTGACATTTCCTTCCATCCTGCCTCCTATTCATAAATGAGCACTTTCCTTCACTGCAGAGGACAGCGCTCATTGGTTATCACCGCCTCCTGCCCCCCCCCCCCCTTCCCCAGGTATAGGTTATATCTATGTGACTGGTGCCCTGCAATAACCAGTAAGCACTTTGCTTATTAGCAGGGAAAGCACTCATTGGATAACCCTTTAATGACCAAGTCGGAAAAGGCCTCAGAGCCTCTGTCAGCATGATCAAACCTATTAAACCAGGCATATTGCCTGGTAGGGTGGGTCATACTGATTGAAACAACCACTTTCTTTTTTTTTTTTAGATTGCACTGCTGCAGAGATATGTGGACCTTAATATTTATGCAAATTAGGCAGTTCGAGCAATGACTAAGTGAGACACAGCGCAGGCCTCTGTCTAGCCCGGTCAATCAAAGGCGAGTGTACTGAACAAGGGGGTAAGCAGTAGCGGTCCCACTCGCTGGTCCCTCGGTGATCGAACTTCCTAACTTGGTATCATTTTAATCAGCATGATCAACCCTACCAGGCAATATGCCTGGTTTAATAGGGTTGATCATACTGACAGAGGCTGTATAATGACCAGACACTTTGTGATTTAGCACACATGGTGGTTTAACAGTTGTAACTTTTATTAGCTGGACTACCAAAATAAGTTTTGCAATGTTTTTTTACATGACACACAGAACTTTTTTAGCATTTTTCTGTTTTAGTTGAGAAAAAAAAATATATATAATTTTTGAAAACTATAGCTCCTTATTCTTTAAATGTGTGAATGGAACAATAACTTCTACGGTTTCAGTTGGTGTTTTTATTTGTATATTAGGTTTAATATATTATATGTTTAATATGTTTTTAATATTCCCCCAAGGGTTATTAAAAGACCTCTGGGGTACACTCAAGGCTTTGTTTGTTTTTTACCCTTTTTCCACTGTAACTGGGGCATTCAAAGGAGTCCCAGTTACAGAGGAAAACAACCCCCTGTGGAGGCAATGTATGCAGGGAGAGCTGATCAGGGTCTGCTAAAACCTTGCAGCTCTCCTATGCCCAAGACACCAGGCGGTCACGTAATTACCAGGTCCAATAGAGGAAGCAGCAAAGCCACATACTTTATTTACTGCCTAGAGTGCATTGAGCGCCAAGTACCAAGGAAAGGAGAAACCAGAAGCGGTTGTAAACTGCTTCGGTCGTCTTCTCGGGGACCCCAGTTGTCACAATTTTTTTTTTACTGATACTCTGCTCCATTGGGGGGGCCGTGCCCCCAATTCTGTATTCGCACCCTATATGCTAATCAGTAGCATCGGTACAGGGAGGAGGAGACGGCTGCGTTTCTCAGCGGGCCTCTCCTTCCTGGTTGTGAGCTGTCCAATCACAGCGGACTACTTCACAGCCATTGAGAAAAAACAGCTTACCTTCTCCCAGACTGTGACGTGGTCCGCTGTGATTGGACAGCTCACGGCCAAGAAGGAGACGCCTTGAGAAACACAGCCATCGTCTCCTCCTCTCTGTACTGATGATACTGATTATCATACAGGGCGGCAAAACAGAACGGGGGCACAGCACCCCAACAGAGCAGGCTATCAGTAAAAATTATTAGTGATATGTCTAGCGAGCATGCCCTACAGTGCCAGGTATTGATATTGTAAAGTCAGAATCGGTGAAAGGTCCCCTTTTATCCTGTGCCGTATGGCGTTGCAGTCAGAAACATAGCTGATCGCACAGGCAGACGATCAGATGTTTCTGTCCAGCACTCCTGGTATAAAGCCTTTGTATCCATATCATCATTTTCCTATGCCTTACCTGCAGAAGCAAGGATGGTACAATGCAGTGCATGCTTAAGTGCTTCCATCCGCTCTGTTTCATGCACTATGGTTTTGTATGACAATTCATTGTATCTCTGGGCAGCTTCTATGAACTTTCTCCTGTAGTCTAGAACCCGGGCATAGCAAACCTAGACAGAAGAAATGTATTAACGCCACGACACAATATGTTCTGAATGATCCATAAATGTATATGTTTTGCAGAATTTCAGTTGTGGAGATCTCCCCAAAATTCCAGAACAAAGTACAAGGTAAAATGTGTTTAAAGAAAGCCAATTTCAAGCAGCTTTAAAAATCTGCATCAATTTTAGGCACGCTGCAGATTCCCCAACTCAAACATGGAATTCAGAATTCTACAATGCAAGTGAATAGATTATGATTTCCCCAAATTAGATTAAAGAGGTTGGCTACCTTCAAGTGTGTTTTAAATAAACCCCACACCCACTGGGCCTTTCAAGGGAAGCCACACTTTATTAACCCCTTCCCGACCAGCCCTGTAATAGTACGGCGCTGGCTGTGTCTTTAAAGATGGCGCGCGCCCCTGAGCTTCTTATAGAAGAGACCCGCGCCTCATGTCTGCAACCGGCAATAATGCCGATTGCGGAAATTTAACCCCTCAGATGATTGATGACCATGGCATCTGAGCGTGCTGAAAACCGAAAGCGCTCGCTTCCGGTGGTGCTCCGGCTCCCCCGTGCGGCGATTGGAGGAGCCGAAACTTGTGTGCATCAGCCCCTGTCTTTGTGAATGATAGGAGGCTGCTGCATAGTATTTCCTATGGAGCCCTTGCCTGTAAAAATATAAAAATATATTCCCCATACGGCAAACAGCAAAACAGAAAAAAGCAAAACATTTAATAAAAAGTGATCAAAAAGTCATACACACCCCAGAATGGTATCAATGAAAAGTTCAGATCACCCCGCAAAAAATGAGCTCCCATACAGCTCCATAAACAGAATTACAAAAAAGTAATAGGGGTCAAAATATGGCAACAAAAAAATAAAATAAAAATTTCCCCCACTTTTTTTTTTTAAAAAACGCAAGTTTTATCGTACATCAAACGTCGTAAATAAAAATAAAAAAAAAACTGAAAACTGTGGTGGAATTGCTTTTTTTTTTTGCAATTTCAACCCATTTGGAATTTTTTTTCCGCTTCCCACTACATCATATGCAATAATAAATTGTGGCGTTTGAAAGTACAACTTGTCCCGCAGAAATCAAGCCCTCATATGGCTATGGTGAACAGACAAATAAAAAAAAGTTATGGCTCTGGGAAGGCAGGGAGCGCAAAACGAAAACACAAAAAAAACCAAAAAAAAAAACCTCTGGGGGTCAAAGGGTTAAACCAACCAGTACCTCAGCCAAATAACAAATAGTGGGCCTAAGCAATATAGCTCAAAGAAACACCTATACATAGAAGTCAATAGCCCAAAGTCAAATAAACAGAAAATACCATATAAAATATATCAAAATAATTTATTGAAACATAATTACACAAAATATAATAAAGTAAAAGCCCCCCACTGTCCCCCTGCAGTGCGGAAACCGCACAGGTGTATAGGCCAGACACAATCAATATGCAAAGTCACGCATAAAAGGCTAGTTGGTTTGCAAAACGCGCGTCGAGGTAGTAGTCTTGGCACGTGGACCAGACCGCGTAACAATATGGGTAATTGATTTTTTTCACTATTTGTTCCTGCCTTACATTTTACTATATGCTGCAGAGTCACACCAGCGGATACTTGTAGACATTGCCTGGTTTACTAGATATTGTTTAATATTAGACAAAAAAAATAAAAAAAAATCACAGAAAAAATTAAGATAAAAAAACCCTGCACGGTACGATATATAAATGTGCGGATGTCCCTGGCCATATTATTGAAGAAAACCACAGAAATAAGATAATAATGCACTTAGTAAAGTAGATGCAAGCATTATATATGGACAAAGTCCTCACTCTGATATGATAATATCTGAGACACTTAGCCAATATATTTTGATCAAAACACATCTGTGCCTGCCTACCAAGCGCCAAGGTGGTCTCAGGTCAGGCGGGTCCTACGCTAAACCTACCTAAGCCATTGGGCTTCTATGTTCAGGAGTGCAGACGCCACACATATGGTGTGCTGCTCTGTTTCCATCTTAGTTTTTTCTGTGATTTTTTGTCTATGTAGTATTTGCTTGAGGGAGTGGCACCTTCAGGTGTGAATGCGCTCCTATTTATCTTGGGAGTAGCATTCCTCTGCACTTTTGCCCTTCCTATCCAATAGAGCGCCTTGATTAGGTGGTACATATGGGTGTGCTTGCTCCTCCTCCCATTGGTTGCTTGATGCACATGGAGGAGACTAGGAGCAGCACACCATATGTGCGGCGTCTGTGCTCCTGAACATAGAAGCCCAATGGCTTAGGTAGGTTTAGCGTAGGACCCGCCTGACCTGAGACCACCTTGGCGCTTGGTAGGCGGGCTCAGATGTGTTTTGATCAAAATATATTGTTTAATATTATTTTTATTTTTTTGGGTGGATTGTGTATTATACCTGCTATTTTGCTGATGACACTCTGCAACATTACTCTTTCAGCTCAAAGGGGCCATATATTTATGCTCTGCTCGGTATGCCAGGTGGTATTTACGGTAGATATTACATTTAACCGAGCTAATGACTGGTAGGGGAGTGTGGCCAACTAGCCTTTTATGCATGACTTTCCATATGGAGTGTGTCTGGCCTATACACCTATATACAGAGAGGATTGGGAAAATGTATTAATGTGCTTGCGCCTAGACCTTGTCATAAAATGTGGCAAAATTTGCATTAATAGTGTATGGCTTAAAGGGGTTGTCCAGAAATCTGAAACTGATCAATACTCAATGTCAGACAAAGGAAACGACAGTCCTCACTCCCTTTGATCAGCCGTTACCTCCGGCGAAGGAACAACATACCTCCATCCACTGAGTGTAAAGGATGGAGCTGGTTACTACAGCACTGCTCCCATTTAAGTGAATGGGAATAACAATGCAGTTATCGGCAGGACAACCCCTTTAAGATGCAACAATATGTGGCAAAATTTTGCAGCAAAGTAAGCCAGCCAGCAGCTGGTATAAAATCAGACAAAAGTGTCTATCCCTACACTAAATTTATCATACAGCATAAACCACTGTGATAAATCTGGCGCATTTTTAGACTACTTGCCTAAAGTTTACACTGCATTTCAGACAGGATTCATAAATCTGCCCCACCAGAGGTGCAGTACATAGGAAATTGTTTCCTTCTAGGCAACTGAGGCAGACGCCAATCCTTTACCTTGTAGTGGATTTGCAGCTGCTCATTGGTGGACTCATTCTGTAGTAAGGAGGCCCGGTTTATGTATGCTTCAGCTTGTACTGGGTCATCATCCTCCAGGTATAGCCGGGCGATCTTCAGGTAGGTTTCCAGTTTATAGTCAACATTGTACTGTCTTCACAAAAACAAACAAAAAAAAAAAAAACATTCAGACAACAAGGTACATGCTTAGGGGCCGTTCTCATCAGGTTTTAGCTCCCCTCTGAACTTCATGCCTTTGGGAGTAAATGTACGTTTGAATAACCGAAAATGGTACTCAAACATACACCTCGGGCCAAATGTATACAGACATATTTTATTTAATGAGTGGAATAGGTCAAAAATAAAAAATATTATATACACATAGCTTTTTCGGGTAGTCAGATATATCACCGCGGTGGAAGGATCAGTGGAGAGTTAAAAATGTGATGTGAAGAGCCCCTTAGAGACTATTTTAAATGAAATAAAACTGATAAGTCTCACTTCTGTCCTGTTTCCAATGGTATCCCAACTAATACTTGTGCTGCGTTCCTCCAGTCTTCTTCCTTCTCATAAATGGATGCCAAGTGCTGCCTAATAGATGCGACCTACAGGAAAACAATGCCATCAAATTAACCATCTACACACTGTGTACTTCGGCTGGACACAATGCAGTATGTGCGGTGTGACCTCTCACCTGTTCTTCAAAAGAAATGACTCGTGGCTGGATCTTTTCAAGGGTGAAATGATAAACCTCTTTGGCAATACCATCAGGCAAACTCGGAAGATGGCTGCAAAAGTCTGTGAGCAGCTGACGTGAAATGACTAGGCTGACATTCTCATTCACCACTGGAAAGAGGATGAGACCCCATTAGACAGGTATTCATACTATACAGTTTTACTGATAAACATTACAACATAAACATCAAGGCATAAGAAAGGTTAGAAGGTGAAGGGACGTAAAAAAAAACGGCCACGGGTGTCTACGCGTTTCAATCCCTTTGTTGGGGAAAACATTCAGTGCTAAACAATAAAGTCGATATTCACTTTTCATTAACCCTTAGAATACCGGAGGTTTTTTTAGCTTTTTTGCGTTTTCATTTTTCTTCCCTATCTTCCTTGAGCCATAACTTTTTTATTTCACATAGCTGTATGAGGGCTTATTATTTGCTGTACATGTTGTACTTTCTAATGCCACCAAGGGGTTTCCCAATTTCTCAACTTTCCCCCATGTGCCGGGCCCCTCACAGGTAATATACTTACCCCGCACAGCCGCTGCTTCTCCCTGTACATGGATAAAAACATCCAGTTTCGGGGGGAAGCAACCAATTGCAGCCTGGGACAAACCTCCCTAGGATCACGGGTGATGCTAGGGAGGCTCGTCCCCCGTCTGTCATTGGCTGTTCCTTCCCCCCCCCCCAAGACCACCGGATGTTTTCATCCGTGTACAGGGAGAAGTAGCAGCGGCGGTGCTGGGGGAAGGCTACTTTCACACTGGCGTTTTGGCTTTCCATTTGTGAGATCCATTCAGTGCTCTCACAAGCGGTCCAAAACGGATCAGTTTTGCCCTAATACATTCTGAATGGAAAAGGATCCGCTCAGAATGCCTCCGATCAGTCTCCATTCCGCTCTGGAGGCGGACACCAAAACGCTGCCTGTAGCGTTTTGCTGTCCGCTTGACGAAACTCAGCCAAACGGATCCATCCTGACACACAATGTAAGTCAATGGGGACAAATGAGTTTTCTCTGACACAATCTGGCACAATAGAAAACGGATCTGTCTCCCATTGACTTTCAATGGAGTTCATGACGGATCTGTCTTGGCTATGTTACAGATAATACAAACGGATCCGTTCATGACGGATGCATGCGGTTGTATTATTGTAACAGATTCGCCCCAAACGCGAGTGTGAAAGTAGCCTAAGTATATTACCTGTGAGGGGCCCGGAACATGTGGGGCTGTTTGAGAAATTTGATAACCCCTTTACAATGTAGTAGGAAGCGGTAAAAAATTTCCAAATGGGTTGGAACTGGAAAAAAATATATAAATATTCCTCCACCGTTTTACGGGTTTTGTTCCCACGGCGTGCCGTTTGCGGCAAAACTGACCCATGCTCTTCATTCTCTGGGTCAGTATGATTACAACGATACCCCATATGTATAGTTTTTTTTATGTCTAAATAGTGAAAAATATATATATATTTTTATTTTATTTTTTTACATTATCATATTTGTGGGACAATCTGTAGTTTTTATTGATACCATTTCAGAGTGTGTGTGGGACTTTTTGATCACATTTTATAATTTTTTTTTACCCATTTTGACCCTTTTTTCCGTTACGTCATTCGCTGTAAAAATATTTTTAGATTTTAATAGTACAGGCATTTTCAGTCACGGTGATACCCATGATGTTTATATTTTTTGTTATTTATGCATTTATTTTTTTTGTTATACGGAAAGGGGGATGATTTAAACATTTATATTTTTTTGAAATACGCAAGTTTTTTTTTTTTTTTTTTTTGTTATATGATTTTGAAGCTCGTATTTGAGCCTACAAAATCTATTTTTTAATTTTCAATTTTGAACAATCATGTATTTTTAAAATGACTATTACTGTCTATTGCTCATTTATTGCTGAGAATTGAAGTTTGAAGGCTCTCAGCCTCTTCAGTGAGGCTGAGTGCTTTCAAATCAATTACCGGCATCCTCACTGGCCACAGAGGATGCTGGTAACACCCCCAGAAGCGCGAGTGTCCAGGTTTTTGCGCATTTAGATGCAGTGATCTCACTTGATCATGTAATCTAAAGGCTTTATTTACCGCGATCGGCATTATTGCCAGTTACGGTAATTAGCCGCAGGTCTCTGCTGTTTGAAACAGCTAGGACCTGCCGGCTATGACGCCCGCTGCACGTGCAAGCGGGCGTCATGTTTGCCTATCGCTCCAGCGGTGTACATGTACCGCGCTGGTAGCGAAACTGTTAAATTGCCATGTGGTAGCTTGAGGCCAGTTACTCCATAATTCTTACTTGCTTCTACAAAGGCCTTGAGAGCTTCAAGCTGCTCTTGTCCAACAAGCTGAAGGGCTTTCTCTAAAATTTGACGATATCTGTAAAACAAGAAAGAATAACTATAAATATCATTCACCCAAAAGAATAGAGAATGTTCTGGGGATGTGACATACAGCATTGAGCAGGTGGGCAAATACTAACCTGATCTCCCCAGAGATAGATAGATATTTTGCAGTCTTGCAAAGATAAACTAGAACCTGTCCTCTCTCCTGACATGTCCGTTTTAGTAACTACTTGCATTCCCCATGTAATACCAATTCTGGAGCATCTATTCTTATAACAATATTAGGGATGAGGGAATCGACCTCGGATGAAACATCCGAAGTCGAATCACATAAAACTTTGTTCCAATACTGTACGGAGCAGGACCGCACATTGACGTCACTAAGAGAATATGCCTATTCTTGTCCGCTATTGCGGACAAGAATAGGACATGTTCTATTTTTTTCAGGATCGGAATTGCGGACCCGGAAGTGCGGGTCCGCAAATCCGATCGGGGCCGCACATCATGTGGCCCCATAGAAATGTATGGGTCCGCAATTCCATTCCGCAAAATGCAGAATGGAATTGCGGATGTGTGAATGGACCCTTAGGCCGAGTTCACACCTCAGTTATTGCGAGTTAAAACCAGATGCGGGTCAAAAGCACAATAGAGGCGAAAATCTTTCCATTATCTGATCTCTGAGTAGGCTTCACCATCACCGATGGAAATCACTGACCAAAACACTGAAATGTGAACTCTGCCCTAATCAACTACATTATGCAACATATACACATTGTACGCACATGTATAACATGTGTATCAGCAGGTTTGTGGTGGACAGTCGTCTCACAATACGAGACACATCCATACTGCTTTTCCTTGTGAATACAATAAAGCTTTCAGTCAGCGTCCTCCTATTAATATCCTTGTCTGTGGCAAGCTGCTTTCGAACAGACGATCTATATATGTGGGTGGATATAGGACGACCATTTTCACCTTCTGTAAGGCTGCCTTCACACGCAGCAGATTTTGCTGCAGAAATTTCTTGCCACCAGAAATCTGTTTTATTCATCTGAATGGGGTTGTTTTGGCGGTAAAAACATGGATTTCTGGAAGCCTCATTCAAATGAATGGAACTTATTTTCAGCTGCAGAAACATCTGCATGGTGTGAAGGCCCCTAATAATACTGCCATGTGCTGCACTGTCCACTTCCATGTTTAGGATATGATGCAGGTTATGGCGCTGCTGCTTTTTCAACCCTTTCATGCTGTACTACAACACTCCTTGTCACGTCAAAGCTATGCTTTATATTATAAAAACAAACTGTTCTTAAATATTACCTAAAAAATACAATAAAAACGAATGGGGTCATTTATCATACTGGTGTAAAGGAGAAATGGCTCAGTTACCCATAGCAACCAATCAGATCCCACCTTTCATTTTGGACAGCTCCTTTGGAAAATGAAATGAGGAATCTGATTGGTTGCTATGGGCAACTAAGCCATTTCTCCTTTACACCAGTTTGATAAATGACCCCATAGAAGTAATATTAAATGACTGCAAGAAACCAAACAGAACTGATGTTTCGGGCCAAATCCAAGGTCTCACCATGACATTACTGTCCACACGCCAGCTTCTTTGTCAAAAGGTTGTCTCCGGGAGTCACACCCTTTAACAGCTCGCTTTAGGGGATGAAAAGTAATGCATCTTTTTAATACAGGATGCACTTAAATATCGGTACATTTGCTCCACACTTAAAGGATCTGCTATGTTCAGTTTAAAGCAGCCATAATGTGGTTTTCAGTTCCTTGCCATGTTCAAGATGTCTGTTTGCTGTCAATGAGTGGAGAGATTCTTGCTTACATGAAATAAAAAAGTGCATCTAACACAGTCGCTGGGCCAATATGACAGAGCAGGGATCAACAACCTCCAGCTGTGCTCAGACTACAACTCCCATCATGCACACTTGCTCAGCTGTTCTCATAGAATAGAATGGAACATGCTGGGAGTTGTAGTTTCACACTAGCGGTTGCTGACCCCTGTTTTTGCCATACTGTAACAAGTATCATACAATGACAGCAAGCAGAGATGCTAAAAATGATCTACACACCCATCAGGCTTGAGTGTGATATTTAATGCAGTGGATGGAGGAAATAAAACAAGTGCAGATAAGCTGCAATGTCACACACACACACAGGGCGAATAAAGCACAGCCATTGCTCTAGGCCTCCTGTAAAATCGACGAAGATCGCTCCCTATAAGCCGACGTGTGGGGGCGCTACACTACCCCCCATTATGGGCTATAGCCACAAACAGAAGAATGGAGACGGGAGCCCCGTCATGCCCCCACTCACTTCCCAGCCAGGTCCTTGTGAGAACCACTGGAGCTCATCAGCTGGGTGAGATCCTGTCTCACAGACGCGGCCATCCTGATGTTTCTTAGCTGGTTGACGGCGGAGTGACGTCATGAGATTGCGCCGCTCCGACTACTGCTTTCCGGACGCTCCACGATGTCGTCATTCGGAGCTACGGATCGCCTAGAGTTCAATTTGTCTTATTTGTGTGATGGGCTCCTCCTGCTGGACGCTTGCAGAATAGCACATAGATAGTAAAGATAGAAGCTGACCAAGAAACTAATATTCAGGTCAGAGAAGTGAGTAAAATATATAACATAAATAAGGTCTCTCCAGGCTCAACTGGCATCAGAAGTATTTCTATGTTTGCTGCTGCCTCAAAGGGGTGTTTGGAAATAATTGCTAATCAGCCCGGCTCTGGAAACAGAAAAATCATACTTACCTGCTCCCCACTATTTGCACTGTTTACATCTGGTGCAACTTGGGCATGGTCACATGCTCTGCTGCAGCCAATAACTGGCTTCAGTGGTGATATGCGATGTGCAGCAGAGTTACGACTGAAACCAGTTATTGGGTGCAACAGAGCATGTGACCATGCCCATGTAGTGCCAGTTGTAAACACTGCATAGACACAGTGGAGCCAGAGCGGGAAGTGGATAAGTATGATATTTCTGTTTATGGAGTCAGATTTCCAATATTAGGTAAAATTATTCCCGGAAAACCCCTTTAAGCGAATCCCTAATTGGTGATATCCTGGCCTCTCCAAATTAAATAGCACACTAACTCCAATACCCTATATACAATATGACTACCTGCCTTCATAACAGAAAAACTGTGGTGCGCAATGCAAGCTGCAGAAAATTTTGCCTTACAGTGTATTTGGTCACCACTCCCAAAATTATGTAAACCGCACCATCCACAAGAAGGAAAATAAAAGTGCAACACAGAAACACCTCACATCACAAGGCAAAGAACAGAGGTCAACTCCCCAACAGAAGCACGTGCCACAGTGCAGCACAAATGACCTCCTCATCAGCACCAAATACCACAGTGCAGCACAAATGACCTCCTCAGCAGCACCAAATACCACAGTGCAGCACAAATGACCTCCTCAGCAGCACCAAATACCACAGTGCAGCACAAATGACCTCCTCAGCAGCACCAAATACCACAGTGCAGCACAAATGACCTCCTCAGCAGCACCAAATACCACAGTGCAGCACAAATGACCTCCTCAGCAGCACCAAATACCACAGTGCAGCACAAAGTACCTCCTCATCAGCACCAAATACCACAGTGCAGTACAAAGTACCTCCTCATCAGCACCAAATACCACAGTGCAGCACAAATGACCTCCCCAGCAGCACCAAATACCACAGTGCAGCACAAATGACCTCCTCAGCAGCACCAAATACAACAGTGCAGCACAAAGTACCTCCTCATCAGCACCAAATACCACAGTGCAGCACAAATGACCTCCTCAGCAGCACCAAATACCACAGTGCAGCACAAAGTACCTCCCCAGCAGCACCAAATACCACAGTGCAGCACAAATGACCTCCTCATCAGCACCAAATACCACAGTGCAGCACAAATGACCTCCTCAGCAGCACCAAATACCACAGTGCAGCACAAAGTACCTCCCCAGCAGCACCAAATACCACAGTGCAGCACAAATGACCTCCTCATCAGCACCAAATACCACAGTGCAGCACAAATGACCTCTTCAGCAGCACCAAATACCACAGTGCAGCACAAAGTACCTCCCCAGCAGCACCAAATACCACAGTGCAGCACAAATGACCTCCTCATCAGCACCAAATACCACAGTGCAGCACAAAGTACCTCCTCATCAGCACCAAATACCACAGTGCAGCACAAAGTACCTCCTCATCAGCACCAAATACCACAGTGCAGCACAAATGACCTCCTCAGCAGCACCAAATACCACAGTGCAGCACAAATGACCTCCTCAGCAGCACCAAATACCACAATGCAGCACAAAGTACCTCCTCATCAGCACCAAATACCACAGTGCAGTACAAAGTACCTCCTCATCAGCACCAAATACCACAGTGCAGCACAAATGACCTCCCCAGCAGCACCAAATACCACAGTGCAGCACAAATGACCTCCTCATCAGCATCAAATACCACAGTGCAGCACAAATGACCTCCTCATCAGAACCAAATACCACAGTGCAGCACAAATGACCTCCCCAGCAGCACCAAATACCACAGTGCAGGACAAATGACCTCCTCATCAGCACCAAATACCACAGTGCAGCACAAATGACCTCCCCAGCAGCACCAAATACCACAGTGCAGCACAAATGACCTCCCCAGCAGCACCAAATACCACAGTGCAGCACAAATGACCTCCCCAGCAGCACCAAATACCACGGTGCAGGACAAATGACCTCCCCAGCAGCACCAATTACCACAGTGCAGTACAAATGACTTCCTTATCAGCACCAAATACCACAGTGTGTAGTCTCCCACTACGTAGTGTGATGTCGTAGTTTTATTCCGGCCGCCTCCTGGCATGTTTGCCGTGCTGCGGCCCGCCCCCATTATAGTGATTGGAGCGGACTTCCAGCGGCACAGTGCACTAGAGGCAGCCCGGATCCAGCAGGCTGTTCACCCGCTGGAACAGTGTGCCGGAGAAGGCTGCCGCTAATGTGATAGTAGCCTAACACATGCTGTGCCAGCACTGTAGAAGGGAGGTTCGGGGGAATGCTATCTACTGCCATTGATTTATTTCTTGTCACAATGTATTATTTCTTCTGATAGTTGGAGATTATAGTGGTGCTACCTTTAGTCTTCTAGGAGAGCACCCAGTTTTCCTTGAAGCCTAACGCTTCGTAATAAATGCATATAAAATCATGTGTGGTGAGGTCAGACCCAAGCAGACCTTTATATGCACAAATCACTACTAATTATAAAAGATCAGGATGTACAGAACCACTTCTGTCTACACGCACATCATTGTCATCTCATATTCACCAGACTAAACCGCTTCGCAATTCAGATGGCAATAAGCATTTGAGTCAGAGTTGAAAAATGTCCTGGTAAGGTGCCAGGACCAACATATCATCCCTGATTGGTAAGAGGGGTGGGTGGGTGACAACATGAAGAAAAGCCTCTGTATCTCACTTGGTGTTACTGGAGGCAGTACAGGAGCAGAGACGCCAGTAACAGGCTGTGATCTTTCTTTCTCGTGTCATTTGCAGCTTTCCACTACCACCCCTCCATTATTTCATAGCACCATACAAAGCCCATACAGTGTGAACATAGGAATATACCTGACAACACTCCAGATGACTTTATCAGACACTGATGTACTCAAGACATGATGTCAGTCCCTGTGGCAGCAACCTCATGGGTCTTAGCGTTAAGTTGATATGCCCAACATCCATTATGATGTCACCGCCTGCCATGCCCCCACTATCAGTTCTGATACCTTTGTGGGCACATGTGAGGTTGTAATTGTTGTTGGAAGCTCTGCCCTCCTAGAGGCTGAATAGTCATATGGTGACTTCCATCACCAACAGGCTCCCATGTTTTAAAAAAAAAGTATGCTGCACGGTATACATTTTTTACCGGATGCCTCTGTATGGAACAGCACACCATATACCAACCTGATTGAGCCCTCTATCTGGCCTATGGATATATTTAATGTACAGTCAGGTCCATAAATATTGGGACATCGACACAATTCTAACAGTTTTGGCTCTATTCACCACCACAATGGATTTAAAATGAAACAAACAAGATGTGCTTTAACTGCAGACTGTCAGCTTTAACTAATTTGAGGATATTTACATCCAAATCAGGTGAACGGTGTAGGAATTACAACAGTTTCCATATGTGCCTCACACATGTTAAGGGACCAAAAGTAATGGGACAATTGGCTTCTCAGCTGTTCCATGGCCAGGTGTGAGTTATTCCCTAATTATCTCAATTACAATGAGCAGATAAAAGGTCCAGAGTTCATTTCAAGTCTGCTATTTGCATTTGGAATCTGTTGCTGTAAACTCTCAAGATGAGATCCAAAGAGCTGTCACTATCAGTGAAGCAAGCCATCATTAGGCTGAAAAAACACAACAAATCCATCAGAGAGATAACAAAAACATTAGGCGTGGCCAAAACAACTGTTTGGAACATTCTTAAAAAGAAGGAACGCACCGGTGAGCTCAGCAACACCAAAAGACCAGGTAGACCACGGAAAACAACTGTGGTGGATGACCGAAGAATTCTTTCCCTGGTGAAGAAAACAGCCTTCACAACAGTTAGCCAGATCAAGAACACTCTCCAGGAGGTAGGTGTATGTGTGTCAAAGTCAACAATCAAGAGAAGACTTCACCAGAGTGAATACAGAGGGTTCACCACAAGATGTAAACCATTGGTGAGCCTCAAAAACAGGAAGGCCAGATTAGAGTTTGCCTAACGACATCTAAAAAAGCCTTCACAGTTCTGGAACAACATCCTATGGACAGATGAGACCAAGATCAACTTGTACCAGAGTGATGGGAAGAGAAGAGCATGGAGAAGGAAAGGAACTTCTCATGATCCTAAGCGTACCACCTCATCAGTGAAGCATGGTGGTGGTAGTGTCATGGCGTGGGCACGTATGGCTGCCAATGGAACTGGTTCTCTTGTATTTATAGATGATGTGACTGCTGACAAAAGCAGCAGGATGAATTCTGAAGTGTTTAGGGCAATATTATCTGCTCATATTCAGCCAAATGCTACAGAACTCATTGGACGGTGCTTCACAGTGCAGATGGACAATGACCCAAAGCATACTGCAAAAGCAACCAAAGAGTTTTTTAAGGGAAAGAAGTGGAATGTTATGCAATGGCCAAGTCAATCCCCTGACCTGAATCCGATTGAGCATGCATTTCACTTTCTGAAGACAAAACTGAAGGGAAAATGCCTCAAGAACAAGCAGGAACTGAAGACAGTTGCAGTAGAGGCCTGGCAAAGCATCACCAGGGATGAAACCCAGCGTCTGGTGATTTCTATGCGTTCCAGACTTCAGGTTGTAATTGACTGCAAAGGATTTGCAACCAAGTATTAAAAAGTGAAAGTTTGATTTATGATTATTGTTCTGTCCCATTACTTTTGGTCCCTTAACAAGTGGGAGGCACATATGCAAACTGTTGTAATTCCTACACCGTTCACCTGATTTGGATGTAAATACCCTCAAATTAAAGCTGACAGTCTGCAGTTAGAGTACATCTTGTTCGTTTCATTTCAAATCCATTGTGGTGGTGTATAGAGCCAAAAATGTTAGAATTGTGTTGATGTTCCAATATTTATGGACCTGACTGTACGTGTTGGGATTTTGCCAGTTGACAGACTTTGAAAGGGGGTGCATCTTTGGACTGAGAGAAGCAGGATCATCATTTTAGCAAACTACCCTCCATCTAGGCATGCACACACAGCGAACAGTCCCCTGCGACCACATGTGTTGCCTTTCGTGGCAGGGCTTCCAACTGGCATTTTTCAGCAGGATAATGCTCACCCACACACAGCTAAGGTTTCCCAGGAATGTCTCCACCAGATTGTAACACTTTCTTGCCTGCCTGGTCGCCAGTCAAGCATTTATAGGACCAGTTGGGACGCCAGCTTCAGGACCTACAGGCCCAGCTGTAACATCTGTGGGCAAATGTGCCGCAGGATACCATACAGAACCTGTCCATGCTCAACTGTATCTCATCTTGTATCCAGGCTAGAGGCAGCCCAACAGTGTACTATAGACTTCTTTCACTTGTATAGTGTTCTCTATAACGTTTAAGTTTCATCTGATTACAACTTCTTCTTGGTGCGTTATTTAATAATAAGTCAGTCAGTGTAATTGGCTAGGCGCAGGTGCCCCTGACATGCCAGCTGATCGCCAGGGATTAGAGAAGCAGGACCAGTATTGATCAGTTGACCACCGTGATGACTTTGTTTTAAGAATGTGTTGTCTTGGTGAGCTTTGAAAAGCCATTTATATGTTATACAGCAAGCACAAAACAAAATAAGCATTTACTTATGCAAGGATATAGATTGACAACCTGTTTTTTCTCACCTTGGAAGGTGTATTATAGCAAGATGTAATGGTAATTGTATTAACAGTGTACAGCCAATCACCAATAACAACAAGCGTAATAACTAACAGAAAATGTTAGTCCACTTCTACAGTACTGAATGCTGTGCTGATGGCATTGTGTGTGACCTGGCATCAGGTCTATGGCGCCAGCCTTGAAGCCAGGTGTAGTAATTCCTGATGAATATTAGCAGATGAAACAGCTATGGAAGCACATATGTGGGGCTCAAGAACTGTGGCCCTTAAGCAGTTGGGGACCACTGCAATTTACCAAGGCTTTGTTCACGTGATCAACAGATGAAGTTAAAAATAAAAAATTGAAACACAATCTCTATAAATTGTCTTTATTTGCATGAGAAATGTTAAATTTTATTGAGATTTTTACATTAGACTAAATTGTAATTGTGTCATTGTAATCATATGCTTTAGGCTACATGCACGCAACCGTATTTTCGGTCCGTGTCTGATCCGCATTCTTTTGTGAATCGCACGCAGACCCATTCATTTCTATCAGGCTGCAAACAACACGGGGAGCACGTGGATGTCTGCAAATGATAGAAAACCGTTTTGCAGAGAAGAATAGGCATTTCCTCAATAGGGCCCATGAAAAGTGCGGGATGCACACACACAGTATCTGCGTATTGCAGACCTCCAAACGTAAACAACCGTGTCAATATAGCCTAACCTTGAGAACCATAGCAAAAAATAAACTTGTAGACATATGACTGTTAATGCTGTATGTAAGAGTCATGCAGAACATAAACATATATTGTCTGTAGACAAGTAAACGGCTTCATATCAGGAAGAGGTGACCTTGAAGTCCCTAGCAAGCAGAACACTCTCTCTGTGTGGAAAAAACTAAATGATCACAGTCCCTATCTTTTATACCACTCCTGTTTTTTTTATTCTTATGACTTTTTGTTGTACCATTCCTTTATTATTCCAGCTAGGTTATAAGTGAATTGCTAGCAGTTTGCAGTGAAGGTCCAGATGGGTGTTATCAGGTGGAGGTGTGTCCCTGCACAGTCTGACACTATCCAGTCAGTGCTGCCAGCGTCAGACTGTGCAGGGAACACCCCCCCAACTCGTAACATCCATCTGGACCTTTATTGCAAACTGTTAGCAATTCATTCACAACTTCTAGAAGAAATAACATGAATGGCGCGACAAAGATTCATAAGAATAGATGCTCCAGGATTGTTATTACTTGGGGAATGTAAGTAGTTACTAAAACGAACATGGCAGGAGAGGTGACATGTACTCCTTAGAAGACCTGAATATTAAAGGGGCTATCCAAGACTTAGCAACCCCCCTACAATGCCCAGACCCACTGTTCTGACTACACTTACCTGGTCCCCGCTGCCGGTTTCCTTCCCGATCACGCCACAGCCATCTCCTCTCTCTGCTGCAGCCAATAGATCACATGTGACAAGATGTGGAGACGGCCATGAATCGGGAAGGAAACCGGCAGCGGGGACCAGTTAAGTATAGTAAGCACTGCGGGTCTGGGTATTGTGGGGAGTTTCTTAAGTCTTGGATAACACCCTTAGGCTAGGGCTACATGGCGACATGTGTCGCAGAAAAGTTGCACAACATTTTTTATAATGATAATCAATGGTGTCGAGCTGCGACACGACAGTCGCAAAAAATCCATCCAAGTTCGATTTCTGTGCCACCCTCAGGTCGCAGTATGTTGCAGTGCGACACCATTGACCATCATCATAAAAAAATGTTGTGCAGCACATGTCACAGTGTAGTTGTACCCTTTTTCGCACGTCACCATGTAGCCCTAGCCTAAAGCCTATATCTATAGTGGGTGCCTTTTGGGAAAAAACAAAAATAGTTAGTTGTCATTCAATAGCCCCCATCATGGAAACATTGAAGCTCATGCCACAGTAAATGTTTCCAATGTCTCATCCCTTTTACCAGTGTCACACAACCAAAATTAGCTCCCAGCAGACTGTGCCCATACAATGATGGCACAGGACCTACATAATGATGGTCAGCAGTGGGGGGACAATTTGGACAGAAGAATTAGCAAATGTGCTATGTACCAAGATATTACATACCAAAAAGTGGTGGGAACCTCAGATTAGGAAGATAGAAACTGCATGAAAGCGGTGTATGTGTCTTCCATGTTGTGACTACACTGACTCTAATAGAGCTCCATAATCTGGAATCAGGACAGAACGACAGATTACGGAGATGTGCTGTACATGGATATGTGCCTAATTTGCATAAAATATTTTTTACAAAATAAAATTTTCTGAATGAGTCATGTATTTAATTTTTTTATTTAAATCAGATTTAAAGGTATTGACCGTTTTATATTGATTTTAACAGAAGATTATGTGGAAAGTACTAATCTATAGCTATTAGAAGATTAGTGTTGATTTCCTCTTCTTTCTTTGTGAAACGCAGTGGCTTGTCAGTACAGCCATCTCCATAGAAAAACATTGCATGTGCTAGTTTCCCATGTGTAGTGTTTGTCAATGTTAGAAGCTGATGGGCATGTCTGGTGACTCCAGCAGCCCTGTTCAGGACAGGAATACTTGGGCTGTACTGACAAGTGGGCAGTGCATCACAAGGGAAGAAAACCGCACTGATCACTATATATTAGAAAGTTGCACATAATTATATTCCCACAACATAAAAAAATTAAGTGGGCACCCTTTTTTATGTATGTACAAGAGAAATAAAGCAGCAAAGGGATCTGGGAGCAAAGGGGGAAATGAATGCACAGCCTGCGCATATAGTGGTGCTAATAAAGGTTGTCAAGCAGCAGTGTGGCTCCATGGTTGCTGGCGTCCTGGGTTCAAATTTACATTGTAAGTCCCAATGGGGACAGGAGCGATACCAATCTCTGTACAGTGCTGCAGAATATGTGCTATATAAAAGAATAAAATAAATGGAATCTACTGTCCTCCACTGACCCTGCCCCAGTCTACATAGTAAGGCCTCATGCACACAACCGTTGTATGTTTTGCGGTCCGCAAATTGCGAATCCGCAAAACACGGATGGCGTCTATGTGCGTTCCGCAATTTGCGAAACGGCGCAGACAGCCATTAATATAACTGCCTATTCTTAGAATAGGACAGGTTATATTTTTTTTGCGGACCACGGAACGGAGCAACGGATGCGGAAAGCACACGGAGTGCTGTCCTCATCTTTTGCGGCCCCATTGAAGTGAATGGGTCCGCATCCAAGCCGCAAATACTGCGGCTCGAATGCGGACCATAACTACGGTCGTGTGCATGAGGCCTAAAGCTGACAGTGAGCTGCAGAAAAATATAATTGTCAGCTTAAGAAGTGATTGCTCTACTGTCCAAAGTGAAAATTAGAATATTTTAAAAAAAAACACCAAAAATGAAAACTTCTGTTGATGCGTTTCATTTAAAGGAGATGTCCAGTGAAACAAAAATAGTTGTCAAAGAGGTCTGCATGACTTAAAAACATAAAAGAAGCCATACCTCCCTGCCACAGCTCAGGTCCCTTCTACTTGACCTAGTGTTGACCCACAGGAAATGCCTCCAAATGCCCTCTCTGCCAGTCACTGGGTGTGGTGGGTCACCTGTGCAGCCAGTGTTTGGCTGAGAGGGCTATACGGGGCATTTCCTGCATGTTAGTACGGGAAATGAAAGTAGAGGACATCAAGGTCCAGGCAGCTTTGGAACTGCTGTGGTGGTGGAACTAGTGGAGGGGAGTATCACTTATTTTATGTTTTTAGGTCTCTTACCCAACTCTTTTTGTTTCACTGGAAAACCCCTTGAAGATCACAATTATGAAGAATATTATTTTACAAGTCATGTAGATTTCTCAAGATGTGGTCTCAGATCAGTTACAGTCTCAACAACCTAGTCATGAATCTTAATGTACCGTAAGTTTTTCCGTTTTGGTTACTGGGTAGAACAGCATAGCAGACTATACTATTTTGCAGCTAGAAAGGAATCATCCTGTAGTCAAATCCTGCATGCAGTGTGCCAAATCTGTAGTCCGACTTTGTGCCAAACTGTATACAGTGAACTTTAAGGAGAGCATGGTTTCACCACTCTGGTATCACAGTGAATTGTTACTTTTCATTAAATGAGTCAGATCAACGCTTAGTAAATGTGTATATTAACATGTGCTTAGTATTTTATAGTGGTAAGGTAGAGGATATGGGTATGTCACCAAGATCTCCAATAGACATCACTCAGGTACAAGGCATCTTCTAGCTGGGGTCTCTGTCTAAGCCCCTCAAAAAATCTCCATTTTCTAGTCCAGACAGATATCAATGATCTTGCATAGTTCATTTTTTTGAATTTCTACATTAATTAAGATGTTCTTATAAGTGGTCCTCTCTCTTCTTCTGAGCTCTAAATAACGCAAGGTGAGACATGATTACAGTTATACTCATGAAACAATATCTTCTTATATCTACAGTAAGACCTACTGGTTCATCTCTCACATAAAAGAGACTTCACAAGCGTGGTGTTAATGGTTGCCATACACATTAGACAGATATAGGTTCGTGGCTGAACAAACGATGATCTGGTAAACGATCACACAGCCATACACATTTTAGTCCACTATGGCTGTTACTGTAGTCCAAACTGTCCATACATGTTTAAAGGGGTTGTGCAGTGTCATGATATTGATGACCGAAACTCAGGATGGGCCATCAGTATTAGGCCTCATGCACACAACTGCATCCCGGCAGTGTGCATGCCACCATTTTTTTTCACACTCCTGTAGAACTGTCCTATCGCGAAACGGACAAGAATAGGACGTATTCTATCTTTTTTGCGGGTCTGTGCTGTCCGCATCTTTTGCCGTCACATTGAAATGAATGGGTCTGCATCCGATTGGATGCAGACCGAAAATATGGTCATCTGCAAGAGGCCTTAAATTGTTGGGGGTCTGACACCAGGCACCTCCACCGATCCTCTGTATGAAGAGGCCATGGCGCTCCTGCAAATATTATGTCTCCTTCTATATTTACCTGTATGAGCGCAGTGGCCGCGGCAAACGACCCCCACTGATCTGATATTGATGTCTTATCCTGAAGTATAAGTATCATGACACTGCACAACCCCTTTATTGACAGCGGACGAAGTATGGGCAGTCTTTCTGGGAACATTCTTTCAAAGAAAGATCTTTCATCAACGATCTTTCATCCATCAGATGAAAATTTCAAACATGGCCAACTTCTTTTTAGATGACTGCCTGTCCTTTGCCGCCAAAATGATAGTTCCTTGTTAAACTTTAGAAACTGAACTATCATTTTGGCTGACGTTGTGTTGTAAAATGAAGGTAAGAAGATAAAATACTACAAATCGCCAACATACTAATGAGCCCCTCTTATAACATAAAATGTTAGTCTGCCAAACTCGGCTTCGAGGTACCAGTTGGAACCGAAGCAGAGTTCGGTTTCAAGTTTTAAAGGGAACCTGTCACCGGGATTTTGTGTATAGAGCTGAGGACATGGGTTGCTAGATGGCCGCTAGCACAGCCGCAATATCCAGTCCCCATAGCTCTGTGTGCTTTTATTGTGTCAAAAAACCGATTTGATATATATGCAAATTAACCTAATATGAGTCCTGTCCCTGACTCATCTCACATACAGGACTCATCTCAGGTTAATTTGCATATGTATCAAATAGGTTTTTTGACACAATAAAAGCACACAGAGCTATGTGGACTGGGTATTGTGGATGTGCTAGCGGCCATCTAGCAACCCATGTCCTCAGCTCTATACCCAAAATCCCGGTGACAGGTTCCCTTTAAAGTGGTTTTCCACTGTAAAAATCAACTACCGAAGTTATTCAACGAAGCCTCGCGTCATTTCGCGAATAACTGACTTCAGCTCATCGGAACCCATACAGTTTAATACTGTACGGAAACGGATCTCCATATAGTATTAATCCAAAGTTTTGAATGAAGCGCCTTCGGATGTAGCATCCGAAGCTTGCTTCGCTCATCACTAGTTTCAACAGAAAAAAAAAAGATGGACACCAGCAGCAAATATGCATGTGCATTGGCCACCTAGCTCCTGACATTTTTCCAGCCCCTGTGTATGGCCATATTAAGGCCAGGGCTGCACAACGACATGTGTTGCGCGACTTCTATCGTGCAACCTTTTTTATAATGATAGTCCATAGTGTCACACTGTGACATGCTGCGACTGCGACACGACAGTCGCAAAAGAATCCTTCCAAGTTGAATTTTTGTGCGATTGTTGCTTTGCAGTCTCAGTTCGACACCACAGACTCATTACAATAAATGTCACACAACACTTGTCGCAATGTACACTTTTTTTTCACGTGGCACATGTCTCTGTGTAGCCCTAGCCTTAAAGAGTATCTGTCACCATTTTTTGAGTCAGAATCAATGTAACAATGTGCACTGTATTTCTGACCATTTAATGCTTCTTTACAGTACATGTTAGATATATTATTGGAAACTCACCTCCTCCCGTGTTCTGGATGGACGGCAAACAAGTACAACAAATACTATGCCAAATATAATCCCAAGTGCCATGATGATAAAAGGAACATTAGCTAGCACTCTGGCTTCCAGAAGAACAGACTTGAGTTTTCCAGCAGACTCGTCATCAATCAGGACACTCTGGGGGGGGTGAAATGTTACATAAATTATTTCGTAAAGCCCAGAACTTTCCTGTAGTAGATGTAGATAGAACAGTGTGGTAAAATTGCAGGAATTCGCCAATGTATATTGTAATTTAGATGACTTGGTATATGGATAGTATCACCAAATAGTGATCTGCTCAATGAGGATTTCCTATAAGAAACAATGCCCATGTTTAATAAAGTCTCGTTTGTCTTCTCTGATCCATTTGCCTGATTTTTGTATGCTTGTGATATGTTCAGGGGTTCTGTCGACGCTTAGAACATGACATGTAGAGTCATTACTGTCATAAATCCTGATTTATTTTTTTACATCTGTTAAGTACAGAACCTTATAGATGTCTATTCTTTTTGTCTCCAGAGGTATACAAAAAAGTAAACTGGATAAAGCATGAATGTACTCTTTGCCAGGGTCCTACTACTTAGAGTCCTCACAGGGATCAAACCTTCTTACCTCATTGAGATACATTACTGGGAAATACAGAGTTTGTATTTTCTGAGTAATTCTGAAAGTAAACATAAAAAAAAAGTTTGAGTATTTGTGAAAAGACAGATTTGGAACCATAGGAACATGATTTTATGGCAAATCGCTATGGTAAATTAAAAAACTTAGATCAGTAAGGCTACTTTCACATTTGCACTAGCAGGGTCCGGCAGGGGAACAGCCTGCCTGATCTATACTTACGCTAGCCCATGTGTGCAGCCAGAAGTCCGCTCCGGCCCCATTCACTATAATGGGGACGGGCCGGGGTTCGGGCAGCAGCACGGCAAATGTGCCGAGAGGTGGCCAGACAAAAACCACAGCTTGCTCTCGGCATGTTTGCAGTGCTGCAGCCAGACCCCCGGCCCAACTCGTGGGCTACCGTTAGTACAGATCAGGCAGGCTGTTCCAACATTGTTACCAGTGGGTAACCCCTCCAAATGTCTCTACAGCTACCCCATTCCTACTATAAAAGGTTTTGCTATTGCTGTCTTTTGGCGATCCCCTAAGCAAGTTGCTCGGTAAACACAAACTATTTTATTAGGTTCTCTACCTAATGTATTCCTTTCCAGATACATGCCATCTGATGACACCATTTAAAGGGATTCAGTCACCAGCATGTCAGAAATATACTAGTATGTAAATTATGACTGCTGTAGTATTGCAGAAAAAAACGATTTTTATATGTATGCAAATGAACTGTGAAGAGCCCAAGGGGCGGTCCTACCAGTCAGTTTTTTTCTGCAAAACTACAGCAGTCAATTTACACACTGGTATATTTCTGACATGCTGTGGGAGACCTCCAATAACATGAAACTGGATCTATAGAGATAAATCCCTTGGAGGTCAGTCAAGGGGGTGGGGTGCTGTGGAACTCACTGTTAAAGAGTCAGGCTTCTGTGAAGGTCAAAGTTAAGGAGCCGGGCTGCTGTGGAGGTCTCATTTTAAGAAGACGGGGCTCCGTGGGGGAAGGGTCAGTGTTAAGGGGCGGGATACTGTAGATGTCACTGTTATAGTGGATACTGTCGATATCTTTTAACGACACACACAGACATTAAATGAAATAGATTAAATATACAGAGCGAAGTATGAGATAAAATGTAGTTGGGGTCTTTTTACCGGTGACTGTAGTTGTGAGTTTATCACTCACTTCTGGTTCTCAGCTGTGTCATGTGACCAACACAGCATCCTATGGGAGGACAGGAAGTCAGTTTCTCTGTTCTTTCCTATGGAAACCTCAATGTAATTTTCATAGGAATGAATACACAAAAACTGATTTCCTGTCCACATAAGACACAGCGATACATTTATCATAGTCCCACTGCATCTGCCAGTTGTGCTGCCGGATGCTGCGCCTGATTTATGATGCGGTGTACGCCTAATGGTAAATTAGACGCAGCATCTGGCAGTCCGTGCGCCAGGGGCTGGAGTAGATTTCAGTTTTCTTCTACGCCAGTTGCCCCATCCCCTCCCTCGCCATGTCCCCTTTTTTTTGGAAAGTGGTATGGCCAGCGGAATAATGCAACTTGTGCAAGTGCCAAGTGGCTTATCTGTATGATAAATGTGGTTCATGGTGTTGGAGAGTCAAAGTGCCAGTCACATGGCACAGCTGAGGGCCAGAAGGGAGGAAATAACTCACCAATATAGTCACCGGTAAGAAAATTACAGTCATTATAAGTTACATAATGTACCTTTCTAAACAGTGTCCTTTGCCCTAAAATATTTGTTTGAGTGCTTCCTATAGTCCAATGCCGGATTAGTGAGTACATTACTACCACCTGCAATGGTTGGGATATCTTCTGAGGAGACAGATCCTCTGAGGCAGTATTTCCTAAGTATATAGGCCTACATACTCTACCCCAACATGGCAAATATGTATATACAGAGGCCTACAGTACTGCTGTCGACCTACATCAGTAATGACATCACTGCATCAGCCTGTTATACAGTATACATTTAATAGATGTGTGTAGTCAGATGTTTGATGGCTGTGGTAAAGTATAATTCAGAATACTTACTCGTACTCAGGAATTTTTGTGACATAAACATTGACCTGCATGCGCTTAGCGGCTCGAATTACCATTCCAGTGAGCTGAAAAAAAAAGTGGGATAATGTAACTGACAAAAAACTATTCACATTAGGGGAGAGTTACCGGTATCTAAACTGGTGTAAAAGAAAACTGGCTTAGTTTCCCCCAGGAACCAAGCGGATCCCACCTGTCATTTTCATGAGCAACTAAGTCAGTTTTCCTTTACACCAGTTTTGATAAATCTCCCCCATTGTCTTTTACAATATTACAGGCTTTTCTTGAACTGACAAGCATGTATTTACAGATGGATAACTGATCACTTTATTTCAGTTATTTTTTTTTTTGATATGTTTAGAATGTGCCATTGTGTACTGCTGGTAGCATTCTGTTACACCTGGTAGCCTGTGTCACATGTCCTGTTATAGGTGGGGCTTACAGCCTTATCATCTCTCCCACTACCTGAGTGATCTCACTATGGAGGTATGTCGGAGCTTGGCTGTAAGTTGTATCTCAGCACCTCTCAGACCGTGTTCACACACCGTAGGTAGTTTAGTGGTAGGAACCCATGTCACGCTGAGATACCTTGACGGTGGTGCAAAAGGGCTCCGATGTGTTCCTGACTGGAATACATTGGCTAAAGTCTCAGTTCTTAACATCAACATGAGGGATTAGCCAGTGTTGTCAGTTGCATACCATTGTGGTGCACCTTTCGCAGTGATTTATGTATTTACAGATGTACATCCACACAGTATCTACTGTGTAGTAATCTGCACCACTATTACTCTGCATGTCAACATATCCGCATCATGAATTTTGGCTCAGCAAGTCAAAACGACCACCTTCTTTATTTTCAAGAACTGTTCTCCATTCTTCAAGGGAACCTAACACCATGAAAATCCAGTGCGATCTGCAGGCAGCATGTTATAGAGCAGAAGGAGCTGAGCAGATTAATATGTAGTTTTGTGGGAAAACCAGGAATTTAAAGGGATTGTTCAACGAAAAATATTATGGGGGACATTTATCAAACTGGTGTAAAGTAGAACTGGCTTAGTTGCCCATAGCAACCAATCAGCTCCTTTGGAAAATAAAAGGTGGAATCTGATTGGTTGCTATGGGCAACTAATCACCTGGATCTGAATACTTTTGTAATGGCAGGTAATTAAAAATTTTGTATAGCCACTGAGTTATTCAATAAAACATATCTGTATAGTGCCACCTGCTGTTTTCTATTTTTCTACTTTCTCTGTCCTGCTCACTGAGATGGAAGCACATGCACAGTTCCATCCTTCAACTGCCACCAGCTGCAGTAGAAAGTACACGCCCCCTGATAATGTGCATGCCCAGCTTGAAATAAATTGGAGCAATGAATGGGGAGATCTCTGGATCCATGTGAGGTACAGGGCTGGTTATTGGATTTTCATTTTTACATTAATCATGGGATAAACCCTTTAAGGAAGTTACAAGTTACACTGAATCGTTTTCCATAAAACTATATATCAGTCTGCTCAGCTCCTCCTGCTCTATAACATGCTGACTGCAGCTCAGACACCATGGTTAACATGACAGGTTCCCTTTAACTTCGGTGTGCCTAGATGAAGATAACAAGTAAAGTTAATTCTGAGTGCTAACATTTTGGCAGCTTGAAAAGTGGCCAATTTTTGGTTGATTTTTATAAGGATCACCACAGCAATATAGAAAAGCAGTCCTTAGTATCCCCCTGTGTCATGTGTACCCTATACTGCTGCAGTCAGGAAACAGAGACACCCAGCGACTGGCTGGACTAATGTGCACATAACTTACATTGTGAAATGATGCAGCTAATATTTCAGAATGTGAATCATAGAAATATTAGTACTAATTAAAGGGATTCTGTCATGAGATTTGAGGCCTATAACCTAAACATATGGCCAGGTCCCTACTAATACCCTGAATCCGAAACTGACCTTATTAAATGTGCCTGTGGCTCTATTAGCATATAAAACAGGTTTTTATAACCTGTCATTCACCTACCTAATGTGCCCAAGGGGACGTCGCTTCATACAGTGTGCCCGGCAGCAGCCATCTCCGTCTGGTGCCCAGCGCCGCCTTCCCACTAGAAATCGCCTCCCTCCCTTTCAATAGAGCCGCCTTCCTCACCTCAGCCCCGCCTCCGCAATCATGGGGTCCCTCTTCCAGATCCCGCGCGTGCGCACTAGGCATAACCTGAGGGACCGGACGATTGCGGAGGTGGGGCTGAGGTGAGGAAGGCGGCTCTATTGAAAGGGAGGGAGGCGATTTCTAGTGGGAAGGCGGTGCTGGGCACCAGACGGAGATGGCTGCAGCCGGGCACCCTGTATGAAGCGACGTCCCCTTGGGCACATTAGGTAGGTGAATGACAGGTTATAAAAACCTGTTTTATATGCTAATAGAGCCACAGGCACATTTAATAAGGTCAGTTTCGGATTCAGGGTATTAGTAGGGACCTGGCCATATGTTTAGGTTATAGGCCTCAAATCTCATGACAGAATCCCTTTAATATCAATAGGATTATATGGAAATTCAACCCCCACCACTGGTTTGAAACAATAATTAATTTACATGTTTCACGACGCAAATCTACATAGCAAAACAATTAGGCCCGCTGCATACGAGCGTGTCCGGGTTAGGTCCGGTTGCGTCGTCTGTGATCAGGTGGTACCCAGACCCGAACCCGGACTTCTTCACTGAAGTTCGGGTTTGGTGTTCTGTAGATTTTATGGTTATAAGGGAAAATAATAGCATTCTTAATACAGAATGCTTACTAAAATGTGGCTTTAGGGGTTAAAAAAATAATAATAATTAACTCACCTCATCCTGTTGTTCGCGCAGTCGGCATCGTCTTCTTTCAGGACCTGCCAAAAGGACCTTTGATTCACGTGGTGAGCGTGATTACGTCATCAAAGGTCCTTTGGCAGGTCCTGAAAGAAGAAGAAAGAAGAAGAAAGAAGAAGATGCCGGCTGCGCGAACAACAGGATGAGGGGAGTTAATTTTTTATTTTATTTTTTAATCCCTAAAGCCACATTTTAGTAAGCATTCTGTATTAAGAATGCTATTATTTTCCCTTATAACCATGTTATAAGGGAAAATAATAAAATATACAAAACGCCCAACCCAAACCCGAACTTCAGTGAAAAAGTCTGGGTTCGGGTCTGGGTACCACAGTCAGTTTTTTATCACGCGCATGCAAAACGCATTGCACCTGCGCAATAAAAACTAAACATCGGAACGCAATTGCAGTCAAAACTGACTGCAATCGCGTACCTACTCGCACGATTTTCCCTGATCGCTGATGCAACGCATCCGGACACGCTCATCTGCAAGGGGCCTAAGACTAGAAAAAAACATGGGGGAGATTTACGAAGAGATGATAGCCAGATTTATGAAAATTGTCTAAAAGAAAAATGATCACAGCACAGCTTTTATGTCTCATTGTGTGCTTGTAAAAGCTGTACTGTTATTGCTTGCTATGGGCAACAAAGACATAATATATAGTTTTATAAATTATGAAACTGTAGTCAGAGTAAGATTTGCTTCTTAGGGAACTGAAAGAGTGGTGAGGTAGTCACCAGTCCATGTGACTCGGCTTACATCCTGAGATCCTGGTGACCCTTGCTCACAGTGTTGCAATGCCAATGCTGGGCAAAGTGCAAATGTTGCACATGACAGAGGAAGTTCCCAGCACACAGGCTATGAACATGGGTGTTCAGCATCTGTGTATAAGTGGGAGTGTCAGCAGTTCCAAAGGCATTCCATAGTCAGGTATGTAGTAATATACGTGTGTGTGTGTGTGTGTGTGTGTGTGTATTGTGACAGGACCAGGGGGAAAGTGGTGGAAGGAGTCTACATTTCACCTAGGTTCCTGTCCTATACGTTCTAAAAAGCAGCCAGGGAATTGACAGCAAGGAAAACTAGGTTTTCTCTTTGCAAGGGTTTTGTTAAAAATCTGGTTAGAAGGGCCTGGCTGCTTGGAGCAGGGAGAGTTGGGTGGGTCCCTGCTCCAATTAGCCACTCCAGGTATTCAGTGTAACTGTGGCTAATCACCTTGGAACCTGAGTGTGCTATAAAAGGGCAAACAGCTCACTAGCTGATCTCTCTGCTCCTGGGAAGAACCCTTATGTGTGAGTAAAAACAACAGTGTGTTTTGTTGATGAGCTGGGCACAAGGCTCAGTTTCATGTAGTTAGGGACTACTACCTGTCTAGAAGTAGTGGCCAGACGGCCAGGTATTTCATTTGTTTTGAACTGTTTTGTTTAATTCTTTTTCTGCAAAAGTCAATAAAACTGGCTGAGGCCAGTTGCACCATACTTGCTTGGACTGGACTGTGTTTTATGTGCCTATAGCGCCCGTCTATCCCAGGAGACGGCGGTCCCGTGAGCTAATCCCGCTACAGTATATATATATATATATATATATACACTGCTCAAAAAAATAAAGGGAACACTTAAACAACACAATGTAACTCCAAGTCAATCACACTTCTGTGAAATCAAACTGTCCACTTAGGAAGCAACACTGAGTGACAATCAATTTCACATGCTGTTGTGCAAATGGGATAGACAACAGGTGGAAATTATAGGCAATTAGGAAGACACCCCCAATAAAGAAGTGGTTCTGCAGGTGGTGATCACAGACCACTTCTCAGTTCCTATGCTTCCTGGCTGATGTTTTGGTCACTTTTGAATGCTGGCGGTGCTTTCACTCTAGTGGTAGCATGAGACGGAGTCTACAACCCACACAAGTGGCTCAGGTAGTGCAGCTTATCCAGGATGGCACATCAATGCGAGCTGTGGCAAGAAGGTTTGCTGTGTCTGTCAGCGTAGTGTCCAGAGCATGGAGGCGCTAACAGGAGACAGGTCAGTACATCTGGAGACTTGGAGGAGGCCGTAGGAGGGCAACAACCCAGCAGCAGGACCGCTACCTCCACCTTTGTGCAAGGAGGAACAGGAGGAGCACTGCCATGTCTCGCTCTATCCACCAACGTCAAGTTGCACCACAGACTGTCCAGGAGTTGGCAGATGCTTTAGTCCAGGTCTGGGAGGAGATCCCTCAGGAGACCGTCCGCCACCTCATCAGGAGCATGCACAGGCGTTGTAGGGAGGTCATATAGGCACGTGGAGGCCACACACACTACTGAGCCTCATTTTGACTTATTTTAAGGACATTACATCAAAGTTGGATCAGCCTGTAGTGTGTTTTCCCACTTTAATTTTGAGTGCGACTCCAAATCCAGACCTCCATGGGTTGAAAAATCTGATTTCCATATTTTTTTTTTGTGATTTTGTTGTCAGCACATTCAACTATGTAAAGAACAAAGTATTTCAGAAGAATAATTAATTCAGATCTAGGATGTTATTTTTGTGTACCCTTTATTTTTTTGAGCAGTGTGTGTATATATACATATATATATATATATATATATATATATATATATATATATACACACACACATTTAGGGGGACATTTGTTAAGAACAGTGAATAACTAGTACCAAACTAGGTTGCATCCTTAAGAGGTTAAAAGGGTTGCACCATTTTTTACTTCTTGGTCCCTCTCGATACTGAAATGTGACTGCTCAGCCAATCAATGGTTAAGCCAGGTAACTGCTGCAGCCAGGGTTTGGCTTGGTAGTCACATTTCCTATGTTGAGAGAAACCAGGAGACTGGTGAGGGACCTGGAAAGTGTTAAAAAAAGGAACAGGAAGGGATTGGAAGGTACAGTTGTTTTTTTAAATGTAAGCCATTCTGCACCTTTTTTTTTTTTTTTCACTGCCTGACAACCCTATTGGTGTAAAAATAGCAGCTGCCCAGGGAATTGTGAAACCTAAAGAAGGTGTAGAAGACTATAGCACGTCACAGGTCAAACATAGTGTAAAAATCTCCCGCAAACATCTTTTTCTGATATTTTGAGAGACAAATTAAGAAAAAACAAATGAGGATTTCTCTATGGGATTAAAATTTTTGTTTAAAATACTAAATTTGTCTACCACAAACCCTGACTGTGTTGTCCATATCAACAAAGCACAGGCTAGCATTTCTTTTTCCAGAACAGTTTAGGGGAATTTCACACTAGCGTTTTTCTTTTCCGGCACTGAGTTCCGTCATAGGGGCTCAATACCGGAAAAGAACTGATCAGTTTCTTCCCCATGCATTTTGAATGAAGAGAAATACTTGCAGGATGTATCAGGATGTCTTCAGTTCAGTCACTGAACAGCGTTTTGGATGGAGGAAATACCGCAGCATGCTGCGGTATTCTCTCCGTCCAAAATTCCGGATCAGTTCCCGGAATGCCGGATCCAGCATTCATTTACATTAAAATGTATTAGTGCAATGCCGGATCCGTCCTTCCAGTCTGCGCATGCGCAGACTGGTAAAAATGTTTTTTGTTTTTTTTTAAACGGATCCGTTTGTCCGTATGACAAACGGACAGACGGATCCGTTTTTGCAATGCATTTGTGAGACGGATCCGCATCCGGATCAGTCTATAAATGCTGTCAGTTTGCATGCAGATTGCCTGATCCGGCAGGCAGTTCCAGCGACGGAACTGCTTGCCGGATCACTCTACCGCAAGTGTGAAAGTAGCCTAAGAAATGAAAGCTATTTTCCATTGAAGCCTATACAGTATATGTGCAAAATTTATTTAAAAAAAACATAGCACTATGTATCAAAAAACACACAAACTATTTAATAGCATAACAATTAACACACAGCTGTTAAACCAGCACAAAAAAAATCACTAGGATATGCCGGAAAG
This sequence comes from Bufo bufo, assembly GCF_905171765.1. NCBI lineage: Eukaryota > Metazoa > Chordata > Amphibia > Anura > Bufonidae > Bufo > Bufo bufo. The sequence continues at coordinate 529,206,317 of NC_053390.1, read as the reverse complement.
ATAAACACAGCATGAAGGTTGCCCCCCGTGTGCGTTCCGCAATTTGCGGAATGGAATAGGTCGCCCATTATAGAAATGCCTATTGTCCAACTGCAGACAAGAAAAGGACCTGCTCTATATTTTTTGTGGGGCCGCGGAACGGAACTACGGATGAGGACAGCACATGGTGTGCTGTCCGCATCTTTTGCGGCCCCATTGAAATGAATGGGTCTGCACCCGTTCTGCAAAATTGTGACATGAATGCGGACTCATTCATACTGTCGTGTGAATGAGCCCTTAAAGGGGTTGTCCGGGTTCAGAGCCGAACCCGGACATACCTCCATTTTCACCCCGGCAGCCCCCCTGACTTGAGCATCGGAGCAGTTCATGCTTCGATGCTCTCCTTTGCCCTGCGCTAAATCGCGCAGGGCAAAGGCATTTTCTGGAGTTCCGGTGACGAACCGGGCTCTCCTTTGGGCTGCCAGACGGAGGCTTCCGCCCAGTGGTGAGCCCCGTGACGTCACTGGCACTGATGGGAGGGCTTTAGCGCTGCCCTAGCCTGTAAAATGGCTAGGGCAGTGCTAAAGCCCGCCCATCAGAGCCGGTGACGTCACCTAGCACACTGCTGGGCAAAAGCCTCCGCCCCGCAGTGTGTTATTGCAAATAAAAGAGCCCTTGCCCTGCGCGATCCAGCCCAGGGCAAGGGAGAGCATCGGAGCATTAAATGCTCCGATGCCAACATCAGGGGGGCTGCCTGGGTGAAATTATGGGTATGTCCGGGTTCAGCTCTGAACCCGGTAAACCCCTTTTAAGAAGATGATCAAGAGCCTTCCTCTGGATCAACTTGCAGTATAACAGGCCAAACTGGATGGACAAATGTCTTTTTTCAGCCTTATAAACTATGTTACTATGTAAGAGAATAAATCCTACCATAATTCATTTCCTCTGTTAGGTTCAACTGCTTAAAAACAAGTATCTGGATGAGCATGTGACAGATAACACAATGTGACACATCTTTCTTGTGATTGCTTAGTATACATTATTGCTTAAAACACGGGCAAAGTACAACCAGAAAGTATGAGCAATATATCCTATGAAAGTTCAATCCCTGAAGCTTCTTCCCTTATACCAAGATAAGAAGTTAGAATGGCCTTACTAACATGTGAACTGGGGTGTGACTTATTTTTATCGTAAATTTGGTGCAAAGTAAGCCATCCAATAGGAGTTATCCTGTCAGACAAATCTGGTGCATCTTTAGACTGCTTGTCTAAGTTTATGTATAAAGGTTATACATGAAAACATAAATCAAAAAAACTTCCTTGCAAACCCCTCAAAATAGAGCCAACTCTATACTAATACAATTATCTACAAAAAGACACCAGAGCCTCTATAGCTCAAAATATTAAAAAAATCTTTATTAAATGATTATATATAATGTAACATGATTAGCAGAGATGAAAAGCAACAATAAAAAAGTGCGGTTCCCCTGAGGGATGGTATGACAATATAATAGTTAATTATCTATAGGAGTAGCTGTGAGCAGTATAAGTCAATTAGTCCAGTGTAACATGAGCAAATAGTTGCTAAATTGCAATATAAGGCAGGTGCCAGGACATATAAACATAGTCTCCTATATCTGAGGCTAACTCCTACACAAACAAGTAACCAATACGTAATGGAGTAACTACATACCCATCAGAGCACAGTACCCTCAGGAGAACCGCACACCCCAACGCACGTTTCGGCGAAGCCTTCCTCTGTGGGCGCGGTTCTCCTTGGAAATGTGTGTATTTAAACATGTAGCTCACCAATCGGAGTGTTGTCAGCCTAATAAGAAAATTGCCTACCGATGTGTACTGGTGTCATGAGACGCGCCTGAGTTTCCTTCCCCACCATGCACTGCCTGCGTCTGGCCGGAAATGAGCGGTTCTCCTGAGGGTATGCAGTTACTCCTATATTGTCATACCATCGCTCAGGGGGACCGCACTTCTTTTTATTGTGGATTTTCATCTCTGCTAATCATGTTACATTATATATAATCATTTAATAAAGATATTTTTTAATATTTTGAGCTATAGAGACTCTGGTGTCTTTTTGTATGGAATTGCCTAAGTTTATGTTGTCTACATTTTAGACCGGATTAGTAAATCTGCCCCAATGGGTCTAATTTATCAAAACCAATTTGGGGATGCTCACATCAAGAATAGGCTATCAAGAATTTCAAGAATAGGCTATCAACAAGTTTTCTGAGAGAACCACATTTAACATTTTAATACTGGATTACTTATGTAGCTACCATACCGGACTGATGTCCAAAAATGTTTCATGATATTCTTTCTTGGGATTCATTCCTACTACATTGGCAATGACGGATTCTTCAGCTTGGTAGAAATGGGGAGAGGACAATATAATAGGAGCACCTGTCAAAAGAAACACAGAAAAAAGGCCTGATGGATATCCAGAAACAGAGACCACTGAGTGCCTGTCCACCAAAGCAAAGAAAGGATATAAAAAGAGAAGAACATGTCTGACCGGCAGCAAACTGCCCCGCGTGCCTTCTAGCCTGAGGAAATGCCTTGAGACATGATGCATCAGTATAACATTTGTACAATATAAGATGGAAAGTACAAGCTATGGACCTTATCTGGTTCAATTGTCCAAAAACGTGATGCCTTTCTATCGGCAACCTGCTTTACATACCTTGCTTGCATGCACTGACATTGAGTAGGCCCGATGGAAGGCAATTTCCCTCTGGCACACAGAATCCTGCATTGTCCGGATTGATGGTAACATTGGCAAAAACCTTGGCTGGCGGGGTAAAACGGAAGACGGGAATGCCCTTTACACTTTCTGATGCTTCATAAACCGCATAAACAGACCTAGGGAAAAGAAGGGGTGTGTAAAGTCCTTGGCAACTAAATAGCATTTTTATATACGGTATATATTGTAAGCTACTGAAGAAGTGGACAGGAGCCCTGAAACACATGTACATATACCATATAGTTGTATAGTAATAATCCATTTCTCTCTATATCCCAATCTTGTTAGGTTGCCCTGCATCCATTACTTGCATCTGCAATGTCTATACAGGACTACCAGTGCTATCATGAATTTTGTTTAGAAAAGGCCACACCTTGCAGCAAACACAAAAGCCCATAACGCCACCCACCGTCAGTGGGCTGCCGATTTCACCTCTAAATTGTGGAGCAACTGGCCATCACGGGTGGGTAAGGTTCAGCGGCATGCAGTTCCTGCAGCCCTTATGGTTACCAGATGCCAAGCAGATATTTGTGTTAATGAGCAGCTGCACCTCATATAGTATAGTTGGCATTGTATATTTAGGCCTCATGCACACGACAGTAGTTTTGATCTGCGTCAACATTTTTGCAGATTGCACTCAGACCCATTCATTTCTATGGGTCTGCAAAAAATGTGGGCAGCACACGGATGTCATGTGTGTGCTGTCCACATCCGTGTGGCCATTCCGCAAATTATAGAACATGCTCTGTTCTTGTCTGTTTTGCAGACAAGAATAGCCATTGCTACTAATGGGTGTGAGAAAACTGTGGCATGCACACAGCTGGTATCCGTATTTTGTGGATCCGCAGTTTGCGGACCGCAAAATGAATATGGTCATGTGCATGTGGCCGGTTCACATACAGATTTTCAGTGGTGTTTTTGTGTACTTTTATGGACTTAGTGATGTTTATTGTAACTGCGTTATTTTGTACATTTATTTTTTTTTTTGTAGTAAAAACGCTAGTTCCACGTTAGCTGAAAGTCCATGGGAATATGAAACAAGCGAAAAACACAAAAACAAAACATATCAAACCTCTGAAGTTTTTTTCTGACATTTTGACACCTCTTTCTCTATAAGGAATAAAACACCAGGAAAAAAAAAAAAAACATTCTCAAACTCCACTCCATAAAAAACAGAATGCTGTACAAAAAAACTTTCCATAAACAAAAACAGGCCAGACCAAATTCATTTGTGTAGGGGGCCTTATAAGATTTTTTTTTTTTCTTACCTGCATAGGTCTGATGAAAACATGTAAATGATATCATCTTTATCTATTAATGGGTGAAAGGACGTTCCATCCGTTCCATTAATCATATTGCATGTGTCTGATGTCCACCACATGAGATTTCTGATTAGGAAACAAAAAAAATAAAAAATTTTATTGGCGGGAGATCAGATACCACATCATGTCACTGAACAAACAGGTCAGTCTGACAAAGTTCAGGGTTTATTACACAACTTAAAACCGGCACAACTTTTAAAAGGATTTCCGTTTCTTGAAGAAGTCATTCACAGCAACATAAGGGGTCATTTATCAAACTAGTGTAAAGTAGAACTGGCTTAGTTACCCGTAGTAACCAATCAGATTCCTCCTTTCATTTTGGACAGCTCCTTTGGAAGATGAACGGAGGAATCTCATTGGTTGCTATGGGCAACTAAGCCAGTTCTACTTTACACCAATTTGATAAATGATCCCCATAGTTATTAAGGTAGAAAAAAGACCTAAGTCTATCTAGTCAAACCTATTATCCTGCAATGTTCATCCAGAGGAAGGTAGAATAACCCCCAAGAGGTAGAAACCAAGTCTCCATATAATGGTGGAAAAATTCCTTCCCGGCTCCAATCATGAAATCAGACTAAGGCCTCCTGCACACGACAGTATTTTTTCACGGTCCGCAAAACGGGGTTCCGTTGGTCCGTGATCCGTGACCGTTTTTTCGTCCGTGGGTCTTCCTTGATTTTTGAAGGATCCACGAACATGAAAAATGAAAAAAAAATCTAAGTCAAGTTTGCCATTGAAATGATAGGAAAAAACGGACACGGATCACGGACACGGATGACAATCTTGTGTGCATCTGTGATTTTTCACGGACCCATTGACTTGAATGGGTCCGCGAACCGTTGACCGTGAAAAAAATAGGACAGGTCTTATTTTTTTCACGGCCAGGAAACACGGATCACGGATGCGGCTGCCAAACGGTGCATTTTCCGATTTTTCCACGGACCCATTGAAAGTCAATGGGTCCGCGAAAAAAAACGGAACCACAGACGCGGATGCACACAACGGTCGTGTGCAGGAGGCCTAACTCCCTGGATCAACGACCCCCCTCTAGTAGCTATAGCCTGTAATATTATTACACTCCAGAAACACATCCAGGCCCCTCTTGAACTCTTTTATTGTACTCACCATCACCCCCTCCTCAGGGAGAGAGTTCCATAGTCTCACTGCTCTTACCGTAAAGAATCCCATTCACCGTGGAATATGTTCTGAGGGCACTTTATGAAAGGTATGAACCTTAGTATATATGTATATGTAAATATTATTATAGATTAAGATAACCCTACCTTTCTCCTTTCCATTCCACAATCTTGGTAAAATCCATGTATCCTTTGGAACCACTAAGAAACACGTAGGTCCCATCATTGGTTGCATTCATCTGTAAAGATATGAAGTGCAAAAACAAAGGTACTTGCATTATATGTGAGGTCTACAAAGACCACTTTAAAGGGGTTATCTGAGATTCCAAAAACATATAGAAAAGCCCATAACAGTGGTTAGATAAATATTTTGCAGTACACTCACATAGCCAAACATAGCAGTGCAGCAGTTGTGCTCCATGATCGGCTATCTCTAAGTGTGGACAGACGAGTGGCAGAGCAGAAGTGCAACTGAGCCCCAAGGGGGAGTATACAGCATATCGTACTGGGCTCTACTATTAGTAGCGTTTCGAACACTAATGCGTACCTCAAAGACCACTTTAAAAAAGCCATTTCTTTATCACTAATCAGCCATAACGCACTGATTTGGAGACAAAATATAGAATATATGTATACAGTATATACATGACACATGGCAACTCTCACTGAGTAAGGCCTCATGCACACCAAGGTATGTATTTTGCGGTCCGCAAAAAACGGATCTGCCAAAAATACGGATTACGTCCGTGTGCATTCCGTATTTTGCGGAACGGAACAGCTGGCCCTTGATAGAACTGTACTCTCCTTGTCCGTAATGCGGATGGAGAAACTTTAGTTTTTTTTGCGGACCCATTGAAATGAATGGTTCCGTATACGGTCCGCAAAAAAAAAAGGAACAGACACAGAAAGAATATACTTTCGTGTGCATGAGGCCTAAGTCACAAGTGCTAAGAGGGCATCAATTTGCCAAAAAGAAGCAAGGTGCCAGCTGAATAAATCATGGACTTAACAATAGCCATAGCACCAGAGGTTGGAGGTCCAAGCTGGCGCGAGAACATTGTACTGTTTAGTGGGGAATGACAATATGGTGGCCTTTTGGTATAAGGCTACTTTCACACTTGCGGTAGCCTTTTCTGGCAGGGGGAACAACCTGCCGGATCTGGCAGGCTGTTCCCCCGCCGGAAAAACCTGCCACAAAAGGCTACCGCAAGTGTGAAAGTAGCCTAAGGCCTCCTGCACAGGACCGTATGGTTTTGCAGTCCATTTTAAACAGATCAGTTTTTCAGACTTTTTGTTTCAGTAATGTTTCCGTTTCGGTTCCGTTTGGTTTCCGTTTGTGATCCATTTTTTGCGGATCAAAAACGGAAGTATACAATAATGTTTAAACAGTAAGTACATAAAAAAATTGAGCTGGGCATAACCTTTTCAATAGATGGCTCCGCAAAAACGGAACTGATACGGAAGACATCCGGATGCATTCAGTTTTTTTTGCGGAACCATTGACTTGAATGGAGACACGGAACGTGATTTGCAGGCAATAATAGGACATGTTCTATCTTTGAACGGAAATATAGAAACGGAAGGCATATGAAGTACCTTCCGTTTTTTTTACAGGTCTATTGAAATGAATGGTTCCATAGGAGGCCTAAGGCCTCTTGCAAATAAACATTTTTTTTTTCCGTTTGCGCTCCGTTTTTTGCGTTCCATATATGGAACCATTCATTTCAATGGATCCGCAAAAAAAAAAAAAAACGGAAGGTACGTATGCCTTACGTTTCCGTATTTCCATTTTTCCATTCAAAGATGTCCTATTATTGTCCGCATAATGGACAAGGATAGTACTGTTCTATCAGGGGCCAGCTGTTCCGTTCCGCAAAATACAGAATGCACACGGACGTCATCTGTATTTTTTGCAGATCCGTTTTTTGCGGACCGCAAAATACTGAAAAAGCCATACGGTCGTGTGCAAGAGGCCTAATGCTGCTATTTTGCTATGGGACCCATAATTATGCCCCTGAAACAAATTTATATTCTTCAAATCAGCAGTGCACATTGGATACAACAATACATTCGCTATAAAACAGAGACATTCCATGTAGGGGTGGTAAATTCTCAATTTGAAGCTACAACTGACACAGAACAGTTTTTTAGTATTCTAAGGGCATGTTCACAAAGGTTGTTTTTTTTCCCAACGGATTTTGATCCATTCCACCGACTGCTTCTATTCTACCTCCCATTCTTCCTCAATAGGAATATGCACTGCTATTTATATACGGATGGAGTAAACACTCCTGTTTTCTGAGATTTCTGAGTTATCTAATCTAAGCAAACACCTTCAATTGCTTTTCAATGGCTTTTGTCTCAAGATAACTCGATGAGTTAAGAAATTTCAGTTAAGAGCTGGAGTGCTAACCCTGCTACATCTGTAGCCATGGACTTTTAAACCGTGGTGGGTGTCCACACAGCATTCAGACTAGAAATCTATGGCAGAAATTTGAGGATCAGCCTTGGATTTCTCAAGCAAGATTTTTCTACTGTGTATTTTCTGCCATGTAAACATACTCTTAAGTGTCGCAAAGAGTTTGGCCGTTGACTTTGAATGGAGGAGCAGGGCATATGCTCATGCTTGACCGCTGCTACATTCAAACTTCCCCTAGCTATGGTAGTGCAGCCAGAGGGAATGGGGTCTCTGGGTCCCCCATTTTGGTGATCGCTGGTGGTTTCCAGCAGTCAGACCCCTAACGATTTAGCAGGCATCACCAATCCACTGGATAGGCGATAATCTCTCTGGGCTGGCATACCCACAATTCAGAAACCCCTCAGCTGAAAATGACTGCTTCTAGACACCAATATACAGATACCACAGCTAACTGCAGAGTAAATAGACATAAGGCAGACTGAAGGTCTAGTTAATGGGAAACAAGGTGTGTTGTGTATGCAAAGTTCCACCCTTTCAATAAACTATATGAAAACACAATAAATGAAGAGAAAGCAAATCCAATAACATATTTCATTATCTTATTATAAGAAAGGCAATTCTGTGGCCATGCATTTTACATGCTCTTATGGAGGCAACCTATCCAGACTAAGGGCTCGTTCACACGAACGTATTTTGCGTTCCGCCATTGCTCCGTTCCGTGGCCCCGCAAAAATTATGAGTCCTGTCCTATTCTTGTGCGTTTTGCGAACAAGAATAGGCATTTTTATAATAGGCCTCCTGTTCCGTTCCGCAAATTGTGGAAGGCACATGGGCGCCATCCGTGTTTTGCGGACCGCAAAAAACAGCACGGTCATGTGAACGAGCCCTAAGGGTGGACGGACTGGAAAAAAAGAACATTAAAAACATATTAGCCTCACCCCCTCCCTCATGGCAGAGTCTTGGTGGATCATTAACATGGGGAATGTATTAAAGGGGTTATCCCATGACTAATGTAAAAAATTCTAATCAGACATCATATAGTACATGACAACCTCTTTCTAACAAAGCTAGAACCAGCCCTGTACTTCACATGGATCCAGAGATCTCCCCATTCAATGCTCTGCTAGATTGATATCAAGCTGGCCGCTCAAAGGGAGTGTCTTTTCTGCTGCAGCTAAGGGGGCGTGTCCATGCTCTCCCTATTCCAGCTCAGTGGGAGTGTCTTTTCTGCTGCAGCTAAGGGGGCGTGTCCATGCTCTCCCTATCCCAGCTCAGTGGGAGTGTCTTTTCTGCTGCAGATAAGGGGGCGTGTCCATGCTCTCCCTATCACAGCTCAGTGGGAGTGTCTTTTCTGCTGCAGCTAAGGGGGCATGTCCATGCTCTCCCTATCCCAGCTCAGTGGGAGTGTCTTTTATGCTGCAGCTAAGGGGGTGTGTCCATGCTCTCCCTATCCCAGCTTAGTGGGAGTGTCCTTTCTGCTGCAGCTAAGGGGGCATGTCCATGCTCTCCCTATCCCAGATCAGCGGGAGTGTCCTTTCTGCTGCAGCTAAGGGGGCATGTCATTTCTGCACCAGCTCTTTCCCTATCACAGATCAGGAGACGTGTCACTTCCGTTGCAGCGGTCTCCCTGTAACTGTCACAGCTTCTAATGGAAGACAGAACAGGTGGCAGTTGAAGGATGGAACTGAGCATATGCGTCCACCTCAGCAAGGTGGTCAGAGATATAAGGAAAAGAACAGCACGTGGCTCTATACAGATATATATTTTTTTTTAAATAACTCACTGGCTTTACAACATTTTTAATTACATGCAAAATCAAAAAGTATTCAGATCCAAGTGCAAGTTTGAGAAATGCAGAATATTTTTGTGGGACAACCCCTTTAATAAGGAAACTCTACCTAAGTTTCCTAAAAAATTAGTGGTGTTTTTGGATTATTTCCCTCAGAAATCTGACAGGCACTTGCCACACTTACCTGGTAGAACAAGCCAAACATGTCACTAATGTCTGGTACTACAGTATGTACCATAGAAAGAACAGGGTCCTTGTAACCCCAAAGCAGTTCATGGACCGATCGTGTAAGAAACACTCCTTCATTGTAAGTCTTCAAAACTCCATCAACTATTGGTTTTATGTATTTAAAATACTTATTATTTCTGGTAATTTGCAGCAGTGTCTGAAATATAGAAGATTACAAAGAAGATAACTACAAGTCTTCCCACATTTGGTGAACAACTTCAATACAATGAATCCATTTTTCAGTAGACCGAGTTACAAGCAAAAATCCACATTTTAAGAAGCACAAAAAGCCATAGTAGCGGTATATAAATAAAATAGCATCATATTAATGGAGTACTGATGGAAGAGGGTACAAGATAAACATTATTGCTATTAAGGATTTCAAACGGGGGCTCTCCTCATCCTATGCTCTCCCTATCCCAGCTCAGGTGCCAGTTGAAGGATGAAACTGAGCATGTGCGGCCATCTCAGTGAGCAGGTCAAAGAAATAAGAAAAAAAGCAAACAGCAGGTGACGCTACACCAGTGCTTCTCAAATAGTGGGGCGCGCCCCCCAGGGGCGGCGCCAGGCTCCGTAAAGGGGGGCTCGTTCAGGGCCGGCCTTTGGGGTGTGCGGGCTGTGCGGCCGCACAGGGCGCCATAGCAACAGGGGCGCCGGGCGGCCGACAGCTCGCAGTGTAATATGCGGCAGGGAGATGAGCGCTTCCATTGTGGAAGCGCTCATCTCCCGTCTGATCAGAGGCCGGCGCAGGCGCTGGACGCGATGTACGGAGCGGGGGCCGGGGGAGGGACTGGGAGGAGGAGCTGGGGGCCGGCAATAGCGGTGGGGCGGTGCGGTCACTGTACTATAGCCCCGCCCCACTGCTCCCTCCGGTATACTAATATAAAATGTATTATTGAATTAAAAGTTATTAAGCATGCCCCCCTCACTCCTAATAGTACTGTATATCCGAATTTCTTCTGTATAATGCCGGCAGGCAGGCCGGGCGGCCGGAGCGTCCCTCAGTGATGTCACGTGCCTGCGCCGCCTGCTTTATGAATGAAGCAGGCGGCGCAGACAAGTGACGTCACTGAGGGACGCGCCGGCCGCCCGGCCCGCCTGCCGGCATTATACAGAAGAGATTCGGATATACGGTACTATTAGTAATGAGGGGGGCATGTTTAATAACTTTAAACGGCGGCGGCGGGCACACGGAATCTGTGGATGGCACAGTTAAGGGGTGGGGGTCTGTGGATGGCACTGTTATGGGCTGGGGGCGGCACTGTGGATGGCACTGTTATGGGGTGGGGGGTCTGTGGATGGCACATATATAACAGTGCCAGATCCCCCTGTAACAGTGCCAGCCACAGATCCCCCCCATAAGTGTCCGTCATCCAGAGATCCCCCCATAAGTGTTCGTCATCCACAGATCCCCCCATAAGTGTCCGTCATCCACAGATCCCCCCATAAGTGTCCGTCATCCACAGATCCCCCCATAAGTGTGTGTCCGATCCACATTTCTTTCTTTTTTTATTCTCTTATACGTTAATAAGGATAGTGTTATGCAGAGGTGTACTTATAACAATTTTATAGACAAATGATACTATTTACAGTCGCGCGGGGGGCGCGAAATGTTTTCTTCTTCCTAGGGGGGGCATGACAGAAAATAATTGAGAAGCACTGCGCTACACAGACACATTTTATTATATAACTCCATAGCTATGCTAAGTCTTTAATTACGTGCAATTAGAAAAGTATTTTTAGTGGGATAACCCCTTTAACCCCTTAGTATGCCCTGTTTCCAGAGTCCTTAAGGACCCAGGGCGTACCGGTACGTCCTAATTTTAAAACGCGATTGCGGTGCCGCGGGGGTTAATCGGAACGATCGCCGCAAACCGCAGGTCAATTGAGACCTGCGGTTTGCGGCTTTTACCAGGTGCGGCAGCGGCGGGCGGCAGTGCCATCGGGTCCCCATGCGGCTGTAGGGGGGACGCGATGGCATGGAAGGCAGTGCGATGTCTAAGGAAGGCATCGCGCTGCCTTCCGGTGACGAGCCTGTGAGATCCAGTATTACTCATACAGCCAACGCATTCCAATACAGAAGTATTGGAATGCATTGTAAAGGGGATTAGACCCCCAAAAGTTCAAGTCCCAAAGTGGGACAAAAAAGAAAGTGAAAAAAAAGTTGAAAAAATAAAAAGTTTCCCCCCCCCCCAAAAAATTAAGTTTCAAGTAAAAATAAACAAAAACGTCATTTTCCCCAAATAAAGTTAAAAAAAAATTGGTAAAAAATAGGGGGAAAAAAAAAATATATACATATTAGGTATCGCCGTGTCAGTATCGACCGGCTCTATAAAAATATCACATGACCTAACCCCTGAGATGAACACCGTAAAAAATAAAAACTGTGCTAAATAAACCATTTTTTGTCACCTTACATCACAAAAAGTGTAATAGCAAGCGATCAAAAAGGCGTTTGCCCACCAAAATAGTACCAATCTAACCGTCACCTCATCCCGCAAAAAATGAGCCCCTACCTGAGACAATCGCCCAAAAAATAAAAAAAAACTATGGCTCAGAATATGGAGAAACTAAAAACATAATTTTTTTTTGTTTTAAAAAAGCTGTTATTGTGTAAAACTTACATAAATAAAAAAAAGTATACAGATTAGGCATCGCCGCGTCCGTATCGACCGGCTCTATAAAAATATCCCATGACCTAACCCCTGAGATGAACAAAGTAAAAAATAAAAAATAAAAACTGTGCTAAATAAACCATTTTTTGTCACCTTACATCACAAAAAGTGTAATAGCAAGCGATCAAAAAGTCATATGCACCCCAAAATAGTGCCAATCAAACTCATCTCATCCCGCAAAAAAATGAGACCCTACCTAAGATAATCACGCAAAAACTGAAAAAATTATGGCTCTCAGATTATGGAAACACTAAAACATGATTTGTTTTGCTTCAAAAATGAAATCATTGTGTAAAACTTACATAAATAAAAAAAAAAGTATACATATTAGGTATCACAGCGTCCGTGACAACCTGGTCTATAAAAATATCACATGATCTAACCTGTCAGACGAATGTTGTAAATAACAAAAAATAAAAATGGTGCCAAAACAGCTATTTCTTGTTAATTCCCTTGCCTCACAAAAAGTGTAATATAGAGCAACCAAAAATCATATGTACCCTAAACTAGTACCAACAATACTGCCACCCTATCCCATAGTTTCTAAAATGGGGTCACTTTTTTGGAGTTTCTACTCTAGGGGTGCATCAGGGGGGCTTCAAATGGGACATGGTGTCAAAAAAAACAGTCCAGCAAAACCTGCCTTTCAAAAACCGTATGGCATTCCTTTCCTTCTGCGCCCTGCCGTGTGCCCGTACAGCGGTTTACGACCACATATGAGGTGTTTCTGTGAACTACAGAATCAGGGCCATAAATATTGAGTTTAGTTTGGCTGTTAACCCTTGCTTTGTAACTGGAAAAAAATTATTAAAATGGGAAATCTGCCAAAAAAGTGAAATTTTGAAATTGTATCTCTATTTTCCATTAATTCTTGTGGAGCACCTAAAGGGTTAACAAAGTTTGTAAAATCAGTTTTGAATACCTTGAGGGGTGTAGTTTATAGAATGGGGTCATTTTTGGGTGGTTTCTATTATGTAAGCCTCGCAAAGTGACTTCAGACCTGAACTGGTCCCTAAAAATTGGGTTTTTGAAAATTTCTGAAAAATTTCAAGATTTGCTTCTAAACTTCTAAGCCTTGTAACATCCCCAAAAAATAAAATATCCTTCCCAAAATGATCCAAACATGAAGTAGACATATGGGAAATGTAAAGTAATAACTATTTTTGGAGGTATTACTATGTATTATAGAAGTAGAGAAATTTAAACTTGGAAATTTGCAATTTTTTAAAATTTTTTGGTAAATTTGGTATTTTTTTATAAATAAAAATGATTTTTTTTTACTTCGATTTAGCAGTGTCATGAAGTACAATATGTGACGAAAAAACTGTCTCAGAATGGCCTGGATAAGTCAAAGCGTTTCAAAGTGATCAGCACTTAAAGTGACACTGGTCAGATTTGCAAAAAATGGCCAAGTCCAGAAGGTAAAATAGGGCCAAGTCCTTAAGGGGTTAAAGGGAACCTGTCATTAATGTTATGCTGCCAATACTAACGGCAGAATAAAGTAGAGACAGGCGAGTTGATCTCAGCGGTCTGTCATTTATAAGTTAAAACTAAATGGTTCCTGTGAACCAACATCACAATCATTGCAGACTGGGCCTGGGAAAGAGTCCCGGCCTCCTGAGAAGAGTCCTGGTTACTCATGAAGTCCTGCTCTCCTGCCCACCTGCTGGTGACTTACAGTCTTCTACCTAGTTTTCTCCCTTCCTCTCCAGGAGAGAACTGCCAGTCATCAGCAGATGGGCAGGGAGTACAGGAGATTATGTATAACCAGGACTCTTCTCAGGTAGATTGGACTCTTTTCCAGGCCTGTGCTGTAATGATTATGATGCTGGTTCTCAGCAACCACTTACTTTTAGCTCATCAGTGACACGCCGCTGAAATCAGCATTTCTGTCACTATTTTATACTGCCCTCAGTGAGGTCACCATAAGGTTTATGACAGGTTCCCTTCAAGTTGTCGGTCGGTGCTGCTGACAGTACTCTAATATGTACTGGGCCTTAGCTTGGTTACTTATAGTTTTGAATTATTCTATCCTTGCTGCAAAGGAAATCAACTCAACATGCTCTGCCTTTCTACTGGTCTTGTGCTGGCCTGTGCTTACAGTATACACAACAATCACTCTAAGCACACAGAACTGCAGTGTAAAGCATGGAGGTATAGAAGACCAGTCTGTGGCTCTGACCACCTCAGGCCTCCTTTGCAGCTCGGATTATCATGTAAGGTACCACCACTGATTATAACTCTGCCCTAATGGAACAGAACTAAAAAGCAACCAACAGGAAAATAGATAGCAACTAAAAGACTCAACTGGAATGTTACTAGAATACTTACCACAATAGGAATATTAACTGTTCGTATTAAGTCCACCTCTGGGTTCCCCACAGACTTATCAGGTTCAAAAATGTAAGTCTTGGGATTAACCGCAGACTAGGGGTGCACCGAAATGAAAATTCTGGTCCGAAACCGAAACCGAAAATTCAGGATGCCCTTGACCGAAAACCGAAACCGAAACCGAAACTGCCTTTTTGCCCAAATACTTTTAAAATACTTTTTTTTTAATGATTTTATTAATAATTCTTTTTCATGAATGAAATTCATCTGTGGGTGGCTCTGTTATGGAGAGGGGGATCTGTGGGTGGCGCCGTTATGGAGAGGGGGATCTGTGGGTGGCTCTGTTATGGAGAGGGGGATCTGTGGGTGGCGCCGTTATGGAGAGGGGGATCTGTGGGTGGCGCCGTTATGGAGAGGGGGATCTGTGGGTGGCGCTGTTATGGAGAGGGGGATCTGTGGGTGGCGCTGTTATGGAGAGGGGGATCTGTGGGTGGCGCTGTTATGGAGAGGGGGATCTGTGGGTGGCGCTGTTATGGAGAGGGGGATCTGTGGGTGGCGCTGTTATGGAGAGGGGGATCTGTGGGTGGCGCTGTTATGGAGAGGGGGATCTGTGGGTGGCGCTGTTATGGAGAGGGGGATCTGTGGGTGGCGCTGTTATGGAGAGGGGGATCTGTGGGTGGCGCTGTTATGGAGAGGGGGATCTGTGGGTGGCGCTGTTATGGAGAGGGGGATCTGTGGGTGGCGCTGTTATGGAGAGGGTAATCTGTGGGTGGCGCTGTTATGGAGAGGGGGATCTGTGGGTGGCGCTGTTATGGAGAGGGTAATCTGTGGGTGGCGCTGTTATGGAGAGGGGGATCTGTGCACTGTTATGGGCATAGCAGTGCACAGATCCCCCCTCCCCATAGCAGTGCACAGATCCCCCCTCCCCATAGCAGTGCACAGATCCCCCCTCCCCATAGCAGTTCCATAGACCGATCCCCCTACCCATAACAGCCCCGGCCCTGCTGCTCACAGCATCTTTATTTTACCTTACAATCGTGAGGCTCCAGTAACTAACAACTCTGCAGGCAGAGCGGAGGGCGGCGTAACGTCACTTACTCACGTGACGCACCTGCTCCGCCCACTTTATGAATGAAGGAGGCGGAGCAGGCGCGTCACGTGAGTAAGTGACGTTACGCCGCCCTCCGCTCTGCCTGCAGAGTTGTTAGTTACTGGAGCCTCACGATTGTAAGGTAAAATAAAGATGCAGTGACAAAGTAAACCGCCCGCCCGGCGCCCGCCCGCAGATGGTGGGTGACAAATCCCACACCCCATATTTTCGGCCGATATGTAACAATATCGGCCGAAGTGGATTAGGTGCATTTTCGGCCGATATTTTCGGCTGCCGAAATTTCGGTGCACCCCTACCGCAGACACTTCAGTACCATTCTCAAGAAATTCTATATCCTCTTTAGGTCGATACTCCCTACAAATGAAACAAGCAATTCAATCAATTAATCCCAAAGTAAACTCCACAAACATGAACACGTCATCATTATACACATATGTGAATGTTATAGATTACATAAAACATGATACAATAAACTCCTGAATGACATAGATAGGATTAAACAGACGGTCACATGTAGGTCTACTGTTTATAGTCAATATCACTGGGCCCAGTCCTACTCCATGATTGTGGAATTGCATGTGATCACATGGGGCAGATTTACAAATCCTGTCTAAAAGGTAGTCAGGGCTAACTGGGACAGACTGTCCAAAAATGCCTCAAATGTATTGTAATACTGCATGGTAAATCTGGTGCATGGCTAGACACTAACTTTACACTATTAGTTCCTTAAAGGAGTTGACCCCTTTCTGGCTACTTGTAAGATCACTATACAGCACTTAGTAACATAACTTTGGTTGATATTCAGTGAAGTCCCCTTGTTCTGTGCTGTCCACATAAAGGTCCTGTCCATAAGATGGCCGCTGATGGAGGGTCATGTGACCAGACACATCACTCAATCTCTACCAGTCA
This sequence comes from Bufo bufo, assembly GCF_905171765.1. Taxonomy (NCBI): domain Eukaryota; kingdom Metazoa; phylum Chordata; class Amphibia; order Anura; family Bufonidae; genus Bufo; species Bufo bufo. The sequence goes on along the minus strand of NC_053390.1, from coordinate 529,189,658 downwards.
AACAAACTTCACTAAACTCCTAACAGTGAAGTACAGACGGAAGGTGCGGTGTATTTGAATGGAGGAGACTAAGTGATTTGCACGGTCACATGACCCTCCATCAGCAGCCATTTTATGGACAGAACCTTTGTATGGACAGCACAAAAGACTTGGCCAAGAAGGTAGCATGCTTTATGAAATATAGAAAAAAGTGAAGAATATCATCAAAGGCTATATTAGTAAGTGCCTCGTAGACATCTTACAAACACCTTGATACACAGTAACCAGAAAGTGGCCAACCCCTTTAACTCGCTCCAAAATTTTGGCACAAGATGTTGCCTCTTAAGACATGCCAGTTCCAACTCCACTGCTATGGGGATCCTTCCAGAATTTACTCACTGAATAAGGACACGGTCAGTTTTTGATCAGTGATCTGCATCAGTGATTATGAGCCAAAACTAGGTGCAGGTCAAAACAGAACAGGTGCAGATCTTTCCCTTCTACCTTATCTCTGTGGAGGCTCCACTCCTGGTTTTGGCTCACAATCACTGATGGAAATCACTGACCAAACACTGACTGTGTGAAAGTGGCCTAAAGGTCCCTTTACGCTGATAAATTTAGCAGACGATTGTTAGGAAGGCAGTATACCTTCCCGACAATTGCCTGCTTGTTAGTGAAGGATTTACACGGAGCGATCGCTAAAGCCACTGCTCATCCCCGATCTGCTGCCGACATTTTGGTGTCCGCACAAGCAATCATATTACCCGATAAATAAGATTTTCTCTCGTTCATCGGGTAATTGGTGGCACTTTTACACCGGCAGATAAACGCTAACAAGCAAACACTCATTAGCGATTATCTAGCTGATGCTTCACCAGTGTAAAGGGGCTTTAAACCCTAGTTCACACTTCAGTGATTTGGTCAGTGTTTCATCAGTGATTTCCATCCAAAATCAGGAGTGGAGCCTACACACAGATAAGGTACAATGGGAAGACTTGCACGTGTTCTGTGCTTTTGACCCACACCTGGTTTTGGTTCACAATAAGGATTTTCCAAAAATACAAATGCCATTTTTCCCCCCTGCAGATATGGCAGTGTGGGCACAGAGCTGCGGGATCCCAACGCAGGAGTCCTTGCTCAGACTTAACTCCAATCCCCCCGACTGGGATTTTTGCTGCACCGAAGATTCGAGTCAAGGGAGCAGCCACACTCCGCAACAGACAACATGTTTCCTCTGATTTTACTGCAACCTCACCTTATTGGGGGTATTTATGAAGCTCTGCACACTGGTTTTCTGGTGTAAAAATAAGCTGAAACAAAAATGTGTGACTTTTTGTGATCTTGACATCTTTGAAAAATGTCTGGCAAAGTGGGCATGGTTAACTTCTTTTTTCAAAAATTTGCAAAAAAATGGCACAATCTCATTGCAGTAGCGGGGAGATGCAGAAGTTGGAATATCAGCAGTGGTACAAGTTATGGCAATGCATAAAACTGCACCAAACTCATTATAAATTCCCCTCTATCTGTGTGTCCTTACAATCTTCACTACCATCCTGCAGAATGTGCCACATCGGACAAATGTGACCAAAACTGCACTGTGTGGAGATTAGTAATGAAGGGATGCTGATGATTTTGAATACAGGCGTTGGTGATTCTTCCTGGCATTTGCTCAGAGTAGAGAACTACTTCTTTGTTTCATTTTTAGACTCCATGGATTTATCCATCTATACTTTGGGTGTTTGCATCCATTTCAGTGACTAAACCATTTGAAGGGAAAGCCCACTTTTATGGAGTTTTATAAGATTAGTCTGTAAACAGGCCATGAGGTCATGAATGAGTCCTGCTCTGCTCATCTGTTTGTTAGAAATGTCTTAAAGGGAACCTGTCACCATAAAAATGCAGTGTGCAGGCAGCATGGTACAGAGCCGGAGGAGCTGGGCAGATTGGTATATAGTTCTGTGAGAAAAGATTCTGCATAATTTGTATTTTATAGATTTATATCTTTGTTCTTTCTGAGCACAGTAGCCAAGTGGGCCATCTTTTCAGTGATTGACAGCTATCTATGTATACACATTTACACAGAAAAGGCTATCAAGAAAAACCACCCAAATAATTCAGCAAAACTTGCAATTTATCCATTTACCTCCCTGTTCTGCTACACTGTCAGCGTGGCTCCCACTTAATACAATCAATGGGAGTTAAGCAAACAGTGGAGTGTCGGCCCGCTTGGTGGTTTCCAGAAGCCCGGCTGCCTCTTTAAGCAGTCGTTAAATTGGTTTTCCAGGAAAAAAAAAAATTGTCAAACTGATCTTCATGCTGTGAAAAAAATAATTATAATAATAATAATTCACTCATGGATCGCTTTGTGCTCATGTACTGACAAAGCTGGTCCCCACCGCTCTCTACTTTCTGGTCTGATGTGCAGAGCAAATGATTACTGCAGCCAGTAATTGTCTGTAAGGTACAAGCATCTGTTCTTTCGGATGCAAATCAATTTGTCTAAACTAATTTGCACCAAAAAGGTACATTTTACTCCAGAATTCTGACTTATGAATCCATGGGCAGGGGCGCACTGATCATAGAAGCTACAGGAAAACTTTCTTGTGGCTGATGCCCAGGGGCCTGTCTGAGCCCTTCTCATGACCAGAAGTAATTATCTGACATTACCACAGTTAATTTATGCTATGAGTGTCTTGGCCGGTGGCTGTAGGTGCCCTCCTGATTCCTGAATGCAACTGTATTACCATTCTGAGACTACTGGAGTAAGAGGATGGAACATGGCCACCACAGAAGGTAATGGCTTGAATGTGTGGCTTGAAGGACAGGGCAGAATCAAATGTTAACCCAAGGCAGCAAACTTGTGAGACTGGTGAAAGAGTGGAGCGTCAGTGACAGGGGAAAAGATGATTAATTCTGTTTTTTCCATGTTGAGCTTTTAAACTGAGAAGAAAAAGGAAGATATAGCTGATAGACATGCTGAAACTCTGGATGGCAGGGAAGTGAGATCTTGGCCAGAGAGGCAAATTTTGGTGTCATCAGCAGGTGGTACTGAAAGCAGTGCTGTCCCATAAATGGAGAAGAATAGGGTTTCCAGGAGACAGCCAACACAGAGAGAACGTTATGAGGAGGCGGTGTGTGAATGGGCGATACTGAATGTTCGGTTGGTAAGGTATGAGTTGATTTAGGAAAATGGCCAAGTCTGTGATGTAGAGGGATGAGAGAGTTTGTAACAGAAGGGAGTAGCTGACTATGTCAAAGGCAGATGTAAGGTCTAGAAGGAGGAGCGCAGAGAAATGTTTTGTTTTGGCAGGTAACAGATCATTGGGTACTTTATTTAGGTCAGTTTTAGTGGAGTGATGGGGTGGAATCCAGATTGTTGCTGGTCAAAAAGTAAGTGGGATAAGAGGTGGGAGGATAGTTCAAGGTGGACATGATGTTCTAAGAGTTTTGATGTGAAGAGGAGTAGCGAGATGGGGAGATAGCTGGAGAACAAAGATGGGTTGAGGGAAGGCTTCTTGAATATGGCTGTGATGGTGGCAGATCTAAAAGAAGATGGGAAGACACCAGTGGTTAGTGATAGGTTGAAGAGATGTTTTAGAACCATGATAAGCATGGTGATAAGGTTAGGGATGAAGTGGAATAGAAGTGGGTCAAGAGCACAGGTGGTGAGGTGAAAGTTGGAGTATGGTGGAAAGCTTTTCTTCATTGATAATGGTAAAGAGGGTTATGTGGAAGAGCACTGAACAGTTGTGTAGAGGGGTTGTGGGGACTGTTCGTTGAAGCTTCCTCTGATGTTGTGTTATGAGGCAAAGTCCTCAGCTGAGATGACAGGCGTCAGAAGGGGGCACTGGGGGACAGAGTAAGGAATAAACAACTGTTTAGGCTTGTGAGACAGAGAAGATATAAGAGTAGTGAAGTAGTTCTGTTTTGAAGAGGTCAGTGCGGACTTCTGCTTGTTTGTATGTCATGAAGTCTTGGTTGGTGTGTGTTTTCTTCAAGCGTCTTTCTGAAACTCTGGCAGCTTGCCTCAATTTTTTTGTCTGATTTGTGTTCGAGGATTGTCTATTGATTCAACATGCTTTTTTGTGTTTAAGGGGTAACTGAGTTGTGAGCTGAAGTTATTGTGGTTAAAGAAAATAGAAGCTGCTTCTGTGCCGTGAAGGGAAGATATGGTTGAGAGAGGTAAAAGTCAGAGAGTGTGTGAATATCGGAACGTTTGAGGGTGCACTTATTTGTGGGCAGGAGAAGCAGTTGAAGAGAGAATGGTTGACAATGTAAGGCCTCATGCACACGACCGTATTTTGTTTCCGTGTCCGATCCGTTTTTTTTGCGGATAGGATGCGGACCCATTCATTTTAATGGGTCCGCAAAAAACGTGGACAGCACACAGTGTGCTGTCCGCATCAGTATGTCCGTTCCGTTGCTCCGCAAAAAAAATAGTGCATGTCCTATTTTTTTCTAGTTTGCGGACAAGGATAGGCATTATTACAATGGATCCGCCCAAAAAAATGGATCCGCAAAAAAAACGGATGCCATACGGAACGTCATCCGTTTTTTTTTTGCGGATCCGCAATTTGCGGACCGCAAAACACATACGGTCGTGTGCATGTAGCCTAAGTAGAAGATTGTGGTCAGAGAAGATGAGAGGAGAGTTTAAAAGATTAGATAGGGAGCAGAGATGGGTCAAAATAAGGTCCAGTGTGGGTCCCTTTTTGGGGGTAGCGGTGGAGGACCACTGTGATAAATGTGGTGCATCACTAGACACTTTTGTCTGACTCTATACAAACTATTTCTTGGGTTACTTTGAGACAGAATTTTATGCTAGAACTGAAGTGCAGTTTTGCTGCAAAATGCTGATCTTATGCCACAGAATATTCCAGTTAAGCAAAGTCCCATATTTCCATAAGCCATGTCCGGTTTTCAGGCCAGGTGCAATTCTCTAAGCCCAACTGTGTCATATTGCTCCACATTTATGCCAAAATCTACATGCACTCACATTAGTAAATGTGGGCTACTATGCCTATGAGCCTTTTATAGGTCACACTCAAATTACTACAACAAGATACCTACAATAATGGGAGTGCATAAGACCAATGTGTATCAGAATATAAATTTTATCTTTATTGAGGTTTATCAGTATGTAAACAAAAGGTGAAAAATAAGTCACACAGTGGCAAAAACAGACACCGGCAGACATCACACGTCATCCACAAAGCAGGCGTTATAAGATATGACAAGCTAATTAACCCCTTAACGTCCAGCGTCGTACATGTACCTCCTGCACCCGCCCGATCCGCGGCAGGGGTCCGGCAGTCACTGATAGCCGGACCCCTGCTGTATGCGCCGGCATCGGTGAAATCACTGATGCCGGCGCATTAACCCCTGCACGGCCGCGGTCAGCGCTGACCGTGGCACGTGCGATGTCCGTGCAAGGAGGAAGCAGCCATTGGGTCCCCGCTCTGTTGTGACGGGTACCCGATGGCAGGGAAGGCAGCCTTCTGGGACAGCCTGTGAGTAGGCTATAATTACAGTCTGTAATACACTACAAGAAAATTTTGACTGGCACATTCACATACATAGTCACAGGTGTATGTATAGTCACATAATATACACACAAAGATGCCACATGCCGCAGGCTAATGAGCTGATTTGAGTCCAGCGTGATGTCAGTGAGTCCAGCGTTTTTTTAATTCAGAGATATAGCCACTCCCCTGCCCACCTGCTGCTGATTCATATGGAAAATAACTGTCACTCAGCAGCAGGTGGGCGGGGAGAGTCAGGAGCTCATGAATATTCAGGACTCATCATTATCAGCTGGAGCCTTTCAATACAAAATGTTGGCAGATTGACTGGGTCAATTAAAGAAAGTGACCCAGCATTTTGCTAAGAGAATCAGTCACTTATTTATGTTGCCCTTAGTTAGAACACCATAAAACTGGTGACAGGTTCCCTTTAAAGACTAAACTTCAGACAGAAAGGCCCACGAACAGCAACTGAAAACCACTGCAGTAAAGTTATGGCAGAGCATTTAAAAGGAGGAAACACAGCGTCTGGTGATGTCCATGAGTTCAAGACTTCAGGCAGTCATTGCCAACAAAGGGCTTTTAACCAAGTATTAGAATAATTAGAATTTAACATTTTGTTTACAATTACTTAATATGTCCAATTACATTTGAGCCCCTTAAATGAAGGGATTGAGTTTAAAAAATGCTTTAGTTCCTCACATTTTTATGCAATCATTTTGTTCTACCCACTAAATTAAAGCTGAAAGTCTGAACTTCAACTGCATCTGAAATGTTTTGTTCAAAATCCATTGTGGTAATGTACAGAACAAAATTTAGAAAAATGTTGTCTCTGTCCAAATATATATGGACCTAACTGTATTTAGGTCAATCCTCGGCAAGGAATCAGCTGGAGCCGAGTGGCAGGAGTAATGCTGCAAGTCAGTATGTAATCGCCTCCAGCCTCTAGGGTTCAGCATTAAAGTCTCCTAAAAAAAATAACAGGAACGGCCAGGAATAGTGCTAATTTCCCCATGAGCTCATGAAGAATTCTCCTATAAAAGGAAGGCAGCATGTATACACCACCCACTAAAAAGATCCTGACTAGAGATGTTTCAGGTTATGAAATTCGTTCACGCTTTGTTTGGTGGTAAAAGCAGAATTGTGTTATGGATTCTGCTACCACGGACCATAACGCAATTCTATGACGAAATGCATAACGGAATGCCTTTAGAGGCATTCCGTTATTCATTCCATCATAATAGAAGTCTATGGCCTGCATAACGGATACGTCCCGTTTCCGTTATGCAGGAGAAAATTCCCCTGCATAGCGGAAACAGGACGAATCTGTTTTAATTTTTTTTTTTCGTTTACGTTCCGTTTTTTGCGTTCCGTATTCATTTCAATGGGTCCGCAAAAAAAAAAAAGGAATGTACTCTGTTCCGTATGCATTCCGTTTCCATATTTCCGTTCAAAGATAGAACATGTCCTATTATTGTCCGCATAACGGACAAGGATAGTACTGTTCTATTAGGGGCCAGATGTTCCGTTCTGCAAAAAATGGAATGCACACGGATGTCATCCGTATTTTTTGCGGATCCGTTTTTTGCAGACCGCAAAACACTGAAAAAGCCATACGGTCGTGTGCAACAGGCCTAAATCTGATGGTCAGCAATATATAACTAATTATTTCCTCATTTCCCTGGTTCTCTTCTGGCCCTTTGTTTACTTGCAATAAAAACTCTCTCTGCCCCTCCCCCTGCACTGCTAAGGGAGTGAATACAAGAGCTGCCCTGAGTGACATGTCTGCCTACTGGGAGACTCAGCAATCTGTGCCCCCCCCCCCCCCCTCCTCCTTTCCCAAACCATCCTTGTATGAGAATGGCATCCCAAACCAGTGGTCAAGGAAGTCTTTGTACCGCAAAAAGATGTGCGTGTCAACAGCAGTGCATTCAGACAGAAACAGGAGATCCTTCCAGTGAGATCTAGGTTATCACCTTTCTCAGGAGCTCCAGAGATCTCAGTATGATCTGAACATTAAGAGAACATAAGTCCCAACCTGTCCAGAGAGAAAAAGACAATAGAAACCAAACATAGCCAAAGCTTTCATGGTGCAGTATCAAACATAAAAGTCTAGTGGTCTCCAGACAGTCATATATGGAATTCAACACAGGCTGGGGTCCTCTTGTTTAGCCAGTCCAATGTCTCCTCTAGAGTAGTGAAGAAAAGCATCATCTCACCATCCTACACCCTCAATCTCGTAAGCTAGAGTGCTTCATATTTAATGGCTTTCTCTCTGAGACAAGCTCACACCTGGGTAAATTGCCTCCTCAGCTGCCTTACCTTAGAGGTAAAATCTGGGTTAAAGGAAAGCCTCATATTTTCAAACTTGATCTCTCCCTTTTTATCCCTATAGTTCAGGACTTTTTGAATAAAAGGGCGTGCAGGGTCACCTGTCAGCACAGGTTTGGACGGTATTCGGTGTGCTCTCTCCATCACAAAACACGAGAACAAGGAGAGTGGCAACAATTGCTCAGCAAACAGCCCGAGGTCAGAGCCCTCCACCCTTTCAGGTAGCCCCAAGACACGGACATTATTCCACCGGTTACAATTTTCTGTGTGTGGGTAACATTTTCCCCTGCGTGCGCCACATCCTCCACACCACTCAATCTATGCTCAATTTTGTAACGAATGGTTGGCAGTTAAAACTGCCTGAAAGGATGCTATGGCAGACATGATTTTTGCAGTATCCACAGCATATGCATCATCAGCGTCATCTACCAAGGATTTAACACCAACAGGCGTGTGAGCTGAACTAGTTTTGCAGCCCGTAAAACAGGACTTATGCTCCAGGGATATCCAAAGGACTATGTCAAGAAATAGTAAAGATGATTCAGCTCCTGATTTAAGTTCATAGGGCATGTAGCTTTATAGAACTAGCAGTTAAAGGGCAGCAGCATCTCAAGCTACTCCAGTCCTTTGAACACAGCAGTTAACCATAGCACACACCTCAGAATGTAGTCTAGCGCAAGCTGGCAAGATGTAAATTATTATAGGACTTTCCGATAAGAGTTGTTAAGGACTCAATCCAGTCCTACTCTGTTAGCAGGGAAACAACAATGACTTTTTTTTTTAAACTCGCTTTATTGAAAATAAAAAGGCAAGATATTTAACAGTACATTCACACTGTATTACAATTTGCAGAGTAGTACATTACAATTAAGAATGCAATGGTAAGTCGAGCAATTTGTAGCATCGCAGATATCAAATAAATCGCTACCCATTGATCCCCGCACATCATGTTAATGATCATCTTTAGTCAATATTGTACAGTAGAATAATGTTTTATCTTTATTCAATTTTGATAAGTCCCGCTAGTAAACTTTGAAGATACATATCTAGTTAAGCATATTAGTTAAGTCACAGAATGTAGGTGGGCCGCCGTAGTAGTCACAGGAGAAGCACACCAAGGTCCCCATATCTTCTGAAACTTTTGAGAGCAACCCCTGTTAGAATACATAATCCTCTCAAAAGGAATAATATTGTTGACCATGGTTTTCCACTGACTGATCGAAGGGGGTCTGTCCGCCATCCATCTAATGGCAATAGCTTTCCTGGCCATAAACAAAACTTCCTTAATGAAAATGAGTGTATATCGTGAACGCGACTCCTCCTCTACAATACCTAATAGGCAGGATTTAGGGCAAACCACCAATGAATCTGGAATCAGGGATGATACTATAGCCACCACCTCCTTCCAAAAAACCTGAATATAATTACATTCCCATATTAAGTGCCAGAAGTCCGCATTTAATTGTGAGCACCTGTGGCACTCCGTGTGCGTTCTCCTGCCCATTTTAAAGAGCCTAGTTGGGGTCAAGTAACACCTATTCAAGATAAAGAGTTGTATCAATCTGTTATTAAGGGACGGAGATACTGTCACTGGGGCTTCCAGTGCTTCACTCCATTCCTCACTTGTCAGATCAGGCACATTTCCTTTCCACTTACTTTCTGCTGTCAATGGAGATGTTGATATCTTTAGATTAAGTAAATGTGTGTAGATGGCAGATATCAGTCCCCGAGGGCCCTGCGTCCTGAAAACCCCTATTAACGGGTAAGCCGATACGATTTTCTTCAGATCTCTCAGCTGGGCCTGTAAGGCATGTCTCAACTGAAGATACCTGAAGAAGTGTGGCCTCAAAACACCCGCCTTAGTCTGCAATTGTGAGAAGGAAAATAAAATGCCGTTTTCATACAAATCCTTTAGGTAGCATATGCCATATCCCCTCCATATCACCTCCCACTCTCTTTGTATCAGGTGCGGAAACAGTAAATTATTCCATAATGGAATATCCTCCGGCAGATCCTTGTACTGCTGTAACTTTGCAGCTCCCCACACCTGATGTGCCAACTTATGGATTGGAAGGAGCGAACCCGCCATAGATGCTTGGCCCTCCAGGACAGGCCATAGAGTGGAGAGCTGCAAAAACTTCCGCAGGTAATATTCAGAATTAGGAAGCACATCCTGGGTCGCCCATGGCACCAAATACCGCAACTGACCAGCAAGAAAATATAAATGTAAGTCCGGTAAAGCTGTACCCCCTTGGTCCCAACTCCTCTGCAGAGACCTGATGGCTAATTTTCTTCTGTTTCTACCCCATATGAATGTTGCCATAAGGGAGTGTAACCTGTCAAAGAATGCTCGTGGTACAGGTGCGCAAGCATGCTCCAACATGTACAAGGCTTTGGGTTGAAGGATCATTTTAATTAAATTCACGCGGCCCATGGTGGACAACGGCAGAGTATTCCAGGATTTGAACTTGTCTACGAAGTATGAAACCAAGGGATCAATGTTTAACAAATGTGCTGACCCTGGGACTTTGGTGATAATGACACCTAAATATTTAAACTTGTCCACCACTAGCAAGTTATGGTACACCGAGGGCCACCCCGAGGCCCACAGGGGCATAATAGCTGACTTGGTCCAATTTATACATAATCCGGAGAATACACCAAACTGCTCAATAATGGATATTGCCCTAGATAAGGTGCACTCTACAGAATCCATGTACAAAATGAGGTCATCAGCGTATAGTCCCAACCTATCTTCTCTATTTCCCATCTTAATACCCCTATAAACCTCATCCTGGCGGATCCTTAATGCTAAATGTTCAATGGCCACTGCAAATAGCAAGGGAGATAGGGGGCATCCCTGTCTGGTGCCTCTGTGCAAACTGAAAGTGGATGACAACGAGCCGTTGATCATTATGTTCGCCGTCGGGGATTTGTATAGGATATTGATCCATTTAATAAACATTGGACCAAAGCCAAAAAATCGCAGTACCTGTACCAGGTAAGGCCACTCAACGGAGTCGAACGCCTTGGCGGTGTCTAAGGCAGCCAGGGCCCAAGAGTTGTGATTTGCACATCCCAACTGGGTGATAACCTGTGCCCTGCGTATGTTACTAGAGGTGGATCTACCAGGAATAAACCCGGATTGATTCTCATGTATTATAGTTGAAATGACCCTGTTTAGCCTATTTGCCAACACTTTAGTAAGGATTTTGTAATCCAAGTTTAACAACGAAATGGGCCTATATGACCCGCACTCTAAGGGGTCCTTGTCAGGTTTTAATAAAACTACTATAGAGGCTTCGTATAATGTTTCCGGAAGAGTACCGCTATTTAAAGATGATTTGTACATGCTCAGCAGTTGTGGAGCCAAAATCTCCACATACTTAGAGTAAACTTCCAATGGAATTCCATCTGGCCCTGGGGCCTTTCCCCTATTTAACCCTGCAATCGCCTCCCCCACCTCTTCCAGCGTGAGCTCCTCATCTAATAATTCCCTGTCTGACTCGGATAATTTGGGGTGTGTTACTTCCTGCAGGTAATTCTCCAGTGACTGGAAAGAATACTCAGCATGTGAACAATACAGATCCTGATAAAACTCACCAAAACGGTCTAAGATCTCACCAGGGTCTGATACTACAATACTATCCTTGTTCGCTATGCGGAGTATCGGGGGCGCCATATTGTTCCTCCTCACTATCTGTGCCAATACCTTACCCACTCTGCTACCTTGTTCAAAAGTTTGCTGTTGCCAGAAGAGCATCTTACGGTCACTCTTCTCTTGCAAGTGATTCATGTAATTTCTACCTTTCAGCAACCAATCCCTTCTGTTCTCTTCCGTGGGATTTGAGACATACTCAAACTCTGCGTTTCTGCACTGCATGCACAACTCTTCCTCCCTGCAGCGAGTGGACTTTTTAATGTACGAAATGGAGGACTTAAGGCATCCACGCAAAAAGGCCTTCAGGGTGTCCCAAAATAATGCCGGGTCTGTATCTGCTGGGTGAGCCGCAAAAAATGCGTGTAGTTGATCGGGCACCCTATCATTCAGGGACATCAAGGAAAGCCAGAATGGGTGTACGCGTTGTTTTGGAGTGCGGACTGCCACGTAAGGGTTATCTAATGAGGCTATTACAGGTGCATGGTCAGATGGGCCCTGAGTCCCATATCGGATCTCTCGTATTGCCATATAGGTGCCAGGGGTGCCCAGGAGGTAGTCAATCCTAGACAGAGCTCCTCTTGAAGGGGTAAAACACGAAAATTCTGTTCTGTCAGGGTATCTCTCTCTCCATATGTCAATCCATCCCAGCTCAGACAGCAGACGTGCTAGAGCAGTTCTGGATAAGGGCCGTTCAGGGTGATTAATGGACGGATTACAGAATCTGTCTTTCGAGTTATCTAGGGTCATATTGAGGTCTCCCATGCCTAGAATCCCGGCTGATGGGAATTGCGCTGCGAATCCCGCCGCTGTCTGAAGCAGCGAAAGGTTGGCCGGAGGAGGATTATACATGTTTAACCACCTCAGCCCCCAGTGCTTAAACACCCTGAAAGACCAGGCCACTTTTTACACTTCTGACCTACACTACTTTCACCGTTTATTGCTCGGTCATGCAACTTACCACCCAAATGAATTTTACCTCCTTTTCTTCTCACTAATAGAGTTTTCATTTGGTGGTATTTCATTGCTGCTGACATTTTTACTTTTTTTGTTATTAATCGAAATTTAACGATTTTTTTGCAAAAAAATGACATTTTTCACTTTCAGTTGTAAAATTTTGCAAAAAAAAACGACATCCATATAGAAATTTTGCTCTAAATTTATAGTTCTACATGTCTTTGATAAAAAAAAAATGTTTGGGTAAAAAAAAAATTGTTTGGGTAAAAGTTATAGCGTTTACAAACTATGGTACAAAAATGTGAATTTCCGCTTTTTGAAGCAGCTCTGACTTTCTGAGCACCTGTCATGTTTCCTGAGGTTCTACAATGCCCAGACAGTACAAACACCCCACAAATGACCCCATTTCTGAAAGTACACACCCTAAGGTATTCGCTGATGGGCATAGTGAGTTCATAGAACTTTTTATTTTTTGTCACAAGTTAGCGGAAAATTATGATTTTTTTTTTTTTTTTTTTTTTTCCTTACAAAGTCTCATATTCCACTAACTTGTGACAAAAAATAAAAACTTCTATGAACTCACTATGCCCATCAGCGAATACCTTGGGGTCTCTTCTTTCCAAAATGGGGTCACTTGTGGGGTAGTTATACTGCCCTGGCATTCTAGGGGCCCAAATGTGTGGTAAGGAGTTTGAAATCAAATTCTGTAAAAAATGACCTGTGAAATCCGAAAGGTGCTCTTTGGAATATGGGCCCCTTTGCCCACCTAGGCTGCAAAAAAGTGTCACACATCTGGTATCTCCGTACTCAGGAGAAGGTGGGGAATGTGTTTTGGGGTGTCATTTTATATATACCCATGCTGGGTGAGAGAAATATCTTGGCAAAAGACAACTTTTCCCATTTTTTTATACAAAGTTGTCATTTGACCAAGATATTTATCTCACCCAGCATGGGTATATGTAAAAAGACACCCCAAAACACATTCCTCAACTTCTCCTGAGTACGGGGATACCAGATGTGTGACACTTTTTTGCAGCCTAGGTGGGCAAAGGGGCCCATATTCCAAAGAGCACCTTTCGGATTTCACTCCTCATTTTTTCCTGAATTTGATTTCAAACTCCTTACCACACATTTGGGCCCCTAGAATACCAGGGCAGTATAACTACCCCACAAGTGACCCCATTTTGGAAAGAAGACACCCCAAGGTATTCCGTGAGGGGCATGGCGAGTTCCTAGAATTTTTTATTTTTTGTCACAAGTTAGTGGAAAATGATGATTTTTTATTTTTATTTTTTTTTCATACAAAGTCTCATATTCCACAAACTTGTGACAAAAAATAAAAACTTCCATGAACTCACTATGCCCATCAGCGAATACCTTGGGGTCTCTTCTTTCTCCAAAATGGGGTCACTTGTGTGGTAGTTATACTGCCCTGGCATTCTAGGGGCCCAAATGTGTGGTAAGTAGGTAAATGACCTGTGAAATCCGAAAGGTGCTCTTTGGAATGTGGGCCCCTTTGCCCACCTAGGCTGCAAAAAAGTGTCACACATCTGGTATCCCCGTATTCAGGAGAAGTTGAGGAATGTGTTTTGGGGTGTCTTTTTACATATACCCATGCTGGGTGAGATAAATATCTTGGTCAAATGCCAACTTTGTATAAAAAAATGGGAAAAGTTGTCTTTTGCCAAGATATTTCTCTCACCCAGCATGGGTATATGTAAAATGACACCCCAAAACACATTCCCCAACTTCTCCCGATTACGGAGATACCAGATGTGTGACACTTTTTTGCAGCCGAGGTGGGCAAAGGGGCCCATATTCAAAAGAGCACCTTTCGGATTTCACAGGTCATTTTTTACAGAATTTGATTTCAAACTCCTTACCACACATTTGGGCCCCTAGAATGCCAGGGCAGTATAACTACCCCACAAGTGACCCCATTTTGGAAAGAAGAGACCCCAAGGTATTCGCTGATGGGCAAAGTGAGTTCATGGAAGTTTTTATTTTTTGTCACAAGTTAGTGGAATATGAGACTTTGTATGAAAAAAAAAAAAAAAAAAAAAATAAGCATTTTCCACTAACTTGTGACAAAAAATAAAAAATTCTAGGAACTCGCCATGCCCCTCACAGAATACCTTGGGGTGTCTTCTTTCCAAAATGGGGTCACTTGTGGGGTAGTTATACTGCCCTGGCATTTTCCAGGGGCCCTAATGTGTGGTAAGTAGGTAAATGACCTGTGAAATCCTAAAGGTGCTCTTTGGAATATGGGCCCCTTTGCCCACCTAGGCTGCAAAAAAGTGTCACACATGTGGTATCGCCGTATTCAGGAGAAGTTGGGGAATGTGTTTTGGGGTGTCATTTTACATATACCCATGCTGGGTGAGAGAAATATCTTGGCAAAAGACAACTTTTCCCATTTTTTTATACAAAGTTGGCATTTGACCAAGATATTTCTCTCACCCAGCATGGGTATATGTAAAATGACACCCCAAAACACATTCCCCAACTTCTCCTGAGTACGGCGATACCAGATGTGTGACACTTTTTTGCAGCCTAGATGCGCAAAGGTGCCCAAATTCCTTTTAGGAGGGCATTTTTAGACATTTGGATACCAGACTTCTTCTCACGCTTTGGGGCCCCTAGAATGCCAGGGCAGTATAAATACCCCACATGTGACCCCATTTTGGAAAGAAGACACCCCAAGGTATTCAATGAGGGGCATGGCGAGTTCATAGAAATTTTTTTTTTTTGGCACAAGTTAGCGGAAATTGATATTTTTAATTTTTTTCTCACAAAGTCTCCCGTTCCGCTAACTTGGGACAAAAATTTCAATCTTTCATGGACTCAATATGCCCCTCACGGAATACCTGGGGGTGTCTTCTTTCCGAAATGGGGTCACATGTGGGGTATTTATACTGCCCTGGCATTCTAGGGGCCCTAAAGCGTGAGAAGAAGTCTGGAATATAAATGTCTAAAAAATTTTACGCATTTGGATTCCGTGAGGGGTATGGTGAGTTCATGTGAGATTTTATTTTTTGACACAAGTTAGTGGAATATGAGACTTTGTAAGAAAAAAAAAATAAAATTCTGCTAACTTGGGCCAAAAAAATATCTGAATGGAGCCTTACAGAGGGGTGCTAAATGACAGGGGGGTGATAAATGACAGGGGGGTGATCAATGACAGGGGGGTGATCAATGACAGGGGGGTGATCAATGACAGGGGGGTGATCAATGACAGGGGGGTGATCAATGACAGGGGGGTGATCAGGGAGTCTATATGGGGTGATAACCACAGTCATTGATCACCCCCGTGTAAGGCTTCATTCAGACGTCCGGATGCGTTTTGCGGATCCGATCCATCTATCAGTGCATCCGTAAAAATCATGCGGACATCTGAATGGAGCTTTACAGGGGGGTAATCAATGACAGGGGGGTGATCAGGGAGTCTATATGGGGTGATCACCACAGTCATTGATCATGCCCCTGTAAGGCTTCATTCAGACGTCCGGATGCGTTTTGCGGATCGGATCCATCTATCAGTGCATCCGTAAAAATCATGCGGACATCTGAATGGAGCTTTACAGGGGGGTAATCAATGACAGGGGGGTGATCAATGACAGGGGGGTGATCAGGGAGTCTATATGGGGTGATCACCACAGTCATTGATCATGCCCCTGTAAGGCTTCATTCAGACGTCCGGATGCGTTTTGCGGATCGGATCCATCTATCAGTGCATCCGTAAAAATCATGCGGACATCTGAATGGAGCTTTACAGGGGGGTAATCAATGACAGGGGGGTGATCACCACAGTCATTGATCATGCCCCTGTAAAGCTCCATTCAGACGACCGGATGCGTTTTGCGGATCCGATCCATGTATCAGTGCATCCGTAAAAATCATGCGGACATCTGAATGGAGCTTTACAGGGGGGTGATCAGGGAGTCTATATGGGGTGATAACCACAGTCATTGATCATGCCCCTGTAAGGCTTCATTCAGACGTCCGGATGCGTTTTGCGGATCCGATCCATCTATCAGTGCATCCGTAAAAATCATGCGGACATCTGAATGGAGCTTTACAGGGGGGTAATCAATGACAGGGGGGTAATCAATGACAGGGGGGTGATCAGGGAGTCTATATGGGGTGATCACCACAGTCATTGATCATGCCCCTGTAAGGCTTCATTCAGACGTCCGGATGCGTTTTGCGGATCCGATCCATCTATCAGTGCATCCGTAAAAATCATGCGGACATCTGAATGGAGCTTTACAGGGGGGTAATCAATGACAGGGGGGTGATCACCACAGTCATTGATCATGCCCCTGTAAGGCTTCATTCAGACGACCGGATGCGTTTTGCGGATCCGATCCATGTATCAGTGCATCCGTAAAAATCATGCGGACATCTGAATGGAGCTTTACAGGGGGGTAATCAATGACAGGGGGGTAATCAATGACAGGGGGGTGATCAGGGAGTCTATATGGGGTGATCACCACAGTCATTGATCATGCCCCTGTAAGGCTTCATTCAGACGTCCGGATGCGTTTTGCGGATCCGATCCATCTATCAGTGGATCCGTAAAAATCATGCGGACGTCTGAATGGAGCTTTACAGGGGGTTGATCAATGACAGGGGGGTAATCAATGACAGGGGGGTGATCAGGGAGTCTATATGGGGTGATCAGGGGTGATTAGGGGTGATCAGGGGCTAATAAGGGGTTAATAAGTGACGGGGGGGGGTGTAGTGTAGTGTAGTGGTGCTTGGTGCTACTTTACTGAGCTACCTGTGTCCTCTGGTGGTCGATCCAAACAAAGGGGACCACCAGAGGACCAGGTAGCAGGTATATTAGACGCTGTTATCAAAACAGCGTCTAATATACCTGTTAGGGGTTAAAAAAAACACATCTCCAGCCTGCCAGCGAACGATCGCCGCTGGCAGGCTGGAGATCAACTCTCTTACCTTCCGTTCCTGTGAGCGCGCGCGCCTGTGTGCGCGCGTTCACAGGAAATCTCGCGTCTCGCGAGATGACGCGTATATGCGTGACTGTGCGCAGCGCTGCCACCTCCGGAACGCGATCCTGCGTTAGGCGGTCCGGAGGTGGTTAATATCACATACGGCATACCATTAATATGGGCGTAGACAAATACATATTTCCCCTCTGGGTCTATACTTGTATGGTGCGGTTCCCATCTGAGCGCCCGATGAATTATTAATGACACACCTCTGGAGTAAGAATTACCATACGCACTCTCCACCCATTGGGCCCATGGCTTCCTTACCCTCCCCCCTGTTTCTATGGTAAGATGCGTCTCCTGCAGCCCTAGGATGTGAGGGGAGTAATTCCGGATATGTGAAAAGACTGCCATGCGCTTCCTAGGTCCGCCCATCCCCCTGACATTCCATGACATTATTTTAATGTCCGCCATAATTAGTACCAGTTATAAAAGTAGGAGAAAGGCCCCACTCCCGAGACTTCCTATGGCGGAGATGATGTGCGTGGGTTAAATCACATATATAACATCTGCAATGCATTTCAATAAAAGTGGAAAACAAAAGGCATAAATTTAACCACCCAAACAACGGGTGAACTTGTAAAACATGTAATATGCCTGTATTAGCAAGTGGCCACATGCATTGGGGGACCTGCACGGTGTATGTAGATGTAAACCCAGTGCAGGTGGAGTAGCGACCCCCACCATTGGTATCATATATTACCGACTATATGCTTAATATCTGAACAGCAACATATGGTATTATCTCTCAACATCTCTGCCACCGTATATAAGTGAGGAGGTATTTTACCAAACTAGGAAACAGGCATGGTGAGAGAAATACAAATGAGTGATATCATATTGCGGACACATTTCAAACCTTGCAGGGGTTACCCTGAGTCTCTGGCTGTTAATAATAAGGCCATGGCCTCCTTTAGGATCACTTGGGAGGAGAACGTCTGGGTCTCCCGGATAGCCAGTTCTCCGCCTCAGAAGGTGTGGAAAAAAATAATGATTTCTCGCCATCTATGATCCTCAAACGCGCAGGATACGCCATTGAATATTTGAAGTTCATCTCACGAAGGCGTCTTTTGATGGAGACGAAGGTGGCCCTCCTCTTCTGTAAGTCAGCGGAGAAGTCCGGGTATAGGGATATGTTCGCTGAGCCCAGCGAAATGGTCTGTGCGACTCTGGCTTGTGCTAGGATTAGGTCCCTGTCGCGCCAATTTAACATGCGGGCAAGCAGGGGTCTCGGAGGAGCGCCAGGTGGAAGCGGTCTCGCCGGGACGCGGTGCGCTCTTTCAACGGCATATGCTGAGGAGAAGGCAGCGCTCGGAAATAACTCTTTGAACCACCCCTCTAAGAAGGCCGCAGGATCTGCGCCCTCCGCCCGCTCCGGCATGCCAATGATGCGCACGTTGTTGCGACGTGCACGATTCTCTAGGTCATCGCATTTTTGGCGGTACAGCTCCACCGATGCTTCCACAGCGGTTATTCTCGCCGGCAAGGGATTAGTTAGGTCTTCTAGGTCAGACACTCTGGTTTCGGTGAGTCTGACCCTCTCCCGTAACTGCTGCACGTCGTGTCGTAGTAGGCCCAGGTCCACCCTAACCACCTCTATCTTCCTGGTCAGGGAGGCCTGGCACCCGGTGATTGCCGCCATCAGCTGGTGATGTGAGGCCTGTAAGGTAAGTTCCGGTGCGGGTTCCGTGTCTGGAGGGAGCTGTTGAAAGGACTGGCTCCTTGTATTGGTCGCGCGGGATGGTGAGGAGGCCGCAGCGCCATTTTGGGAGTCCTGCCTTGCGAACTCCTTAAGACGTTCCGCCGCCAGCTGTGCCTTACTTGGGCTCATGGTTTGAATCTGGTCTCCTCGCTGTCCCCAGATAGTCTTTCAGGGATCCAAATGTCAGTCTTTAGATGCAGGATGGCTCAGGATTGCTGGTGGGAGACGGAGCTACTCTCAATTGCGACCATCCATGACGGCAGTTGGCCACGCCCCAACAATGACTTTTTAGAGTGTAATCCAGAGCAAGCCCACAGAATAGGTGTTTGTAGAGGACAGGCAGTTAAGGGTTAAAGGGATTCTGTCACTAAGTTTAGGGCTATAGAGCTGCGGACATGCACGGCTAGATCGCCGCTAGCATGTCCGCAATATACCGGTCCTATAGGGCTGTGTGCTTTTATTTTCTTTAAAAAAAGGATTTTAGAGATATGTAAATTAGTCTTGTTTGTGTCCAAGGGGCTATACGAACCTTCCTGGTGCCCAGCCACGCCCGCCTGTGAAGGAGCCCAGCACCGCCTATGTCCTCCGAATCTCCTCCTTTCATCAACGATAGATAGCCGTAATCTCGCGATGCGCGAGATCGCGCATGCGCAGTTCTTTCTCCGAGGCTGATGCCAGCACAGGGAAGGAACACTATACCGGCACTGCGCATGCGCGAGCTCGCGCATCGCAAGATTACGGCAATCTATCGTTGATGAAAGGAGATTCGGAGGACATAGGCGGTGCTGGGCTCCTTTACCTTTTTTAAAGAAAATAAAAGCACACAGCCCTATAGGACCGGTATATTGCGGACATGCTAGCGGCGATCTAGCCGTGCATGTCCGCAGCTCTATAGCCCAAAACTTGGTGACAGAATCCCTTTAACAAAGTCTCAATCTACTTCTGTTCTTTGAACACATCAAATAACTATGGAGCACCCTTCACAGTGTAATCTAGAGCAAGTCCGCAAGATAGATACTCAAAAGGACAGGCAGTGAAGGGGGCATTCCGATAAGACCACTCACCTATACCATAGATAACAAGCACAGCGTTCTGAAACCTTGCGACATGTGGCAAGATGGCCCCTTCTTTTGTCAGCAGTGATAGGCATCTCAGGAGCATAAGTGATTGTTGCAGCTGAGATTGCTCTCCACCTTGCTGTACACTATTCGCCAGCACCACCGATCCGGCTGGATTTCAGCAGGCCGCCGCTTCGCATCTGCAGTTTAGATTGCAGATCTCTTATTCCTGACTAGGACTACAAAGACAGGTAGTCCATTTCGGAGCACCTCAGGATCACAGCAAGTAGGGTGAGAGCATCCAGTATCCCCACAAAGATGGGACAGCGCTAGGCAGGCAGATGGTCAGTATAAAAGCAGGATTTCTCAGGAGCTCTGGACTTGTGCATCATTACGCCATAAGCTCCAGGCCACAACCCCAATTACTAAATGGCTTGAAAGAAACTTTGCTATGGCAGGCCTTTAGCAACCAAATGGCTTCCACAATCGCATCACAGGGAAGCCGTTCGGTCACCAGAAGTGCAGCACTCCCACTAATTGAGAGCTCAGATGTCAGGGTCACAATTGACAACGACATCTGAGAGATTAAAAGTCAATGATTGGTGTTGTTGCTGATCATAGACTCTGCCATGCAGTGTCTACTGTGCAAAAGAGCAGCACGCTCAGCTTCTAAGCGGGCACCATCTTTACAGATCCAACATCCACTGTACATGTATGGGGGAATTTCCGGATAGGGTTACTGTGGAATGAACAGAACAGATACTGTACATATTGATCTCCTTTTCAGCTGCAGATCCACAAATTCCCAGGCTCGTCTCAGACTTCTCAGACTACCTGATGCACACTGAGGTATTTGGTCTGAGAAGTGGTGTGGCCATCTTGGATGACTGAAGAGTCTGGGAATTGGCAGATCTTGAGTTGAAAAGATGAAAGAGGTCACCAGGTAAGTGTTCTGTTATTCTCCAGTTAATGTGATTTTATATTTTCTTTGGAGGATGATTTCAACTATTCTAACAAAAAATACAATCAATGCTGCCCAAAACAATCAAATTGTGTATTTCAATTTGAGTCCTGTCCTGGAAGTAATCTGGTAGATTGTTATGGCCTCCAGTGACCTATTTTACCACAGTTCTCATGCATGAGACTCAATATTTCATTAAATCTAATCTCTATCCTTATCTGGCAACACTTGTAAAAATATGTAGGACTATGACATCAGATATAAAAAGTTAATCATTTAAAGGGTTGTTTCGTTATTTGCATATTAATAAAAAGCGATTTTATAGACAAATTACAAGACACAGGGCAGTAATACTAGTATATTGTAATATAAATCGTGGAGACTGATGTGGTCATGTTAACAGCTCAGTAAGTGAAATCCTGGTGACAGAATTCCTTTAAAGGGCTGATTTATATTTTCCAGCATGCTCGCTGTCTTGAGATATATTCAGCTCAGATCTTCGTTTTATTCTCTATTCCACTGGCATACTCATGTTACTTGCACCTCAAAAACATCTCCAGAAACTGCCCATTTCTCCCACAAGAAATGGACAAAACTCTTATTTCTGCTCTGATTCATTTTCATCTTGATTATTGATTTTACTAATTGGTCTTTCCCTCTCCAATCTATCCTAAAAGCAGCAGTTAGCCTCCCCTTTCCATCCAAATGCTACATTGTGGCCTCCACCATGTGCAAGTCGCTGGTTGCCTATTCACTACAGAATACAATTTAAACTTTTCACTCTCACCTAGAAAGCTCTCCACATGGCTGCACCCCCTTTATCTACTCCCTCATCTCTTTCTACCACCCTACCTGAGCTCTCAATCCTCCCAATGATCTAAGACTAACATTTTCCATCATCCATACCTCTTACTTCCAACTTTTCTTGTGCTGCATCAGTTCCCAACATCCATAGTTTTAACATGTGCTCTAAAACACATCATTCTGGACAGGCCTTTTACATTTCCTAATGGAACTTTTCTCCATCTACTTTATTCCTTAGCACCTGATCCTTTCATTCAACCAAGTTCTCCACAGTCCATGCCCTTAATGCGCACACAGATAATGACTGGTGACTGGCTCATGAGTACTCCTTTTTATAGAAGACGGCAGGACTGTTGCACAAAACAAGCACTTTTACCTCTTGTGGAACCCCTATTTTCTAAATCTCTGGGGACCAGGGCATTCACATGGATTGTTCATTGGTCTGTTACACTGTAGTTCCTATTCTCTTCATACATGTACCCCCTGAGTCCTGCTGAATATTCTGGCACTAGATATATCTGAACATTATTAGATTAGTAAAGGTGAGCATCTCATCAGCACAGACGGTAATGGAAATGAGTATGTAGACAAAGGAATATATAATGAATTCTTATTATACCCAAAGGTGACATGGGGAACCCTTGGGATTCACAACCTGAGCATCAAGCTACTGACTCTAGCGGGGAGCTATTTTTGGATAGCCTCTAATTACACTGTTTTCTTCTATGCAATGTAAATAAGATATCCAGTAACTCCTGGCAGTCTACTATTGCAAACCACAAACGTCATAATTTCATGGCCACCACACAAATAAATAACATATATAAATACATAACACATTACTTAAAACCATCTGAAGTAATTATAGGGGATATCCAGCCATGCGTTTTTTAACTATTTAGAAAGTAATAAAATAAGTCATACTCACCTTATCAAACCCCACATCACTCCCGTTCAATTTACTTCCCGCTCCATAGATTGTCTCGCCATGGGCATGGGCAGCCAATCACTGGCCACAGTGCTGACTTGTGACCACTACAGCCGGTGACTGCAACAGTCAGGATGTCCTCCATGGGGTAGTCAGAACAGAATCTAGTGGAGGCCCGGGAAGAATCGAACTAGAAGCAGCAGCGGTTTGGTAAAGCGAGTTTGACTATTATTTTGTGACATCATATAGTGTTTTTTTTTTTTTTTAATATATATATATATATGGCTGAACTACAAATACAGTGAAGGAGTTTAGGCATGCATGGGATAGGCATAAGGCCATCCTTCATATAAGATAGGGCCAGGGGCTATTCATAGTATTCAGTATAAAATTGGGCAGACTAGATGGGCCAAATGGTTCTTATCTGCCGACACATTCTATGTTTCTATGTTTCTAACAACCCCTTTAAAAAGGATTGTTCCATCAGGACAATCCATATCCATACATCCTCTATAAGGCTACTTTCACACTAGCGTTCAGGGCTCCGCTTGTGAGCTCCGTTTGAAGGCTCTCACAAGCGGCCCCGAACGCATCCGTACTGCCCTAATGCATTCTGAGTGGACGCGGATCCGCTCAGAATACATCAGTCTGGCAGCGTTCAGACTCCGCTCCGCTCAGCATGCGGACAACTGAACGCTGCTTGCAGCGTTCGGGTGTCCGCCTGGCCGTGCGGAGGCAAACGGATCCGTCCAGACTTACAATGTAAGTCAATGGGGACGGATCCGTTTGAAGTTGACACAATATGGCTCAATTTTCAAACGGATCCGTCCCCCATTGACTTTCAATATAAAGTCTGGACGGATCCGTCTGAACTACTTTCAGACTTAGAATTTTTTCTAAACTATAATGCAGACGGATCCGTTCTGAACGGATCCAAACGTCTGCATTATAGGAGCGGATCCGTCTATGCAGACACCAGACGGATCCGCTCTGAACGCAAGTGTGAAAGTAGCCTAAGAATAGCTGGGCATGAGAGCAGGGAGAGAAGGTGCTCAGACATAACTCCAATGATAACAATTAGAGACAAGCAGGCTGCTTCCTAACAGACCAAACTGGAAATACTGATGATATCATAGATACATGGGCCTGTTCACACATGTTCTGCAGTTCAAGAGTGCCAACAGCAGGTAAAGTGCAGGTTTCTACTTGCCAAGCACTCGAGACATGACGTTCCTAGGTAATTTTTTCAGTATCACTGGTATGTGACCCAGGGTTTCTGTGCTGATCAGTGCGAAAAGCACCACGTTATTAAGGGGTATACAAGACTGATTCCCCATATCTTCAAATACTACCTGGTATCTCTTAATCCTATTAATATTATTGTAGAGGCAGGTCTTTATGTACTTTGTATCATGGTTGATATCTTTTAATACTATATATCGTTCACTGTGTGATACATATATGTCTCATTGGGGGCTGCTACTGAGGGTCTCCTGTGCCCCCAGGTTATATCTTTTATCTGTTGGCACATTTGTGTACTGGACATGGTCATTCACAGCTCTTAGTTCCAATAACAACATACTGGCCTTTTTTCCATTAAACCTCCTATGTTCTAATTCGCCTGGACAGCACGGTCTCTGCTGTCTTCCGGCGCCGGCATCGAGCCATATGCGGCTCACGATGCGTTCCACGGCGCCGGAAGTGACGAAGGCCGGAAGCCCCATTGCGTTCCACTATGCGTTCCAGGAGACCGGAAGTGCTTTTCCGGCGTCCGGACGCATCAATCTGACCCTATAAATGGGTTGAATTTCTATTGGCACTGTACCTGGGCCCAAAGCAGGCTACTGGGGGAGCTAATGGCCAGCACCAACATCATGTAAGTCTTAATATGTCTCTGGAACTTGTGATAGTTATCCCTAGAGCTGTGATGAGTTATTCTATATCTAAGTGTCCTCCTTATACATACATCTTTTTAGGTATCTCCCTTGTGGATGTAATTATCATGCCTTCTGGTAATGCTGTATCTACGCCTTCTTCATTGAACATCTGTAGCTAAGTATCGCTTAATTTACATTATCGCCCTTGTATCATTGATCACATCTATATCTTAGCTGGACCTTGTCCAAATTTCTACCTACCTCCTGATGAGCCTGATTTTATACAGGTGAAATGCGTTGAGGTTTGTGTAATAAGATGTGCATATTTTAAAACGTGCGTATTATATACTTGAGTGGAATGGTGATCTCCCCAGTATCTGGACCCCCTTCCACTCTTATATTGTATGTATAACATGTATTTTTGATTTTCGGAGAGGGCAGGTGGCGACCCCATTTATTTGAACCACCTTCCACTCCCGATATATCTCCATTACTGTTTTTGTATACCAAATATTTTTCCCTGGCTAGGGTCAAACTAGGGATTTGACAGTCTTAGGTTCGGGGACAGGGAACCCCCACCATCAGGGGGTCACCCTGGGCTGAGCAGTTTTTAGGGCTGTTAGGGTAAGCATTGTGTCTGCCCTGCCCTTTCCTCAGACCCGGTCTTATTGTTGATGTGATCCTCGAACCGTCTAAGTCTACTGACAGTATTGTATCACTAGTTAATGCTCTGTTTAGGGGTCACTACTCCCCTGTCAAAAGAAATTTATATATAATCCTTTTGAAATTGTAGTACACTCTGTTGGTATATACATACCTATACCCACACTATCACTAATAAAGGTATTTTTAAAAGTCACTAATTCTAAATAGCAAGATATATAAAACCCACGTGATAATAAAATCCAATAAAAATCGAATTACTAGGCAATTTAATGATTGGGTTTAGGGTGAAGGACTATGCTGAGAGCAGAGACAACTTTTATACTCCAGACTAATTTACATTTCCCAAAAACACCCCTATGCAGTCATTTTAAATACTGTACCAGAAACATCCCAAAAAGCAGCAGATCCAGCTTCCCATAAAAAGAATTCTTTATTTATAGCAGATAAAATCCAAACATCAGTGTAGTCTACGCATTTCGGACCCTAGACATGTTGGTCCTTCATCATGACATATTAAAGCTATAGCAAATCCACTTCTTATAGACCAGGGTATGATCACATATAATCAAATGATTCCCAACACCTGTTCATCCGACAAAGGAAAAACCAGTGCTGAAAACAGCACATTCACCTTCAGAAAACAAACTGCACGTCCTGTCATCCACCACGTTATTAAAAACATTCCGAAAGGAGAAATGATCAGGACTAGGCGTCATTGTTCGAATGTCGATATTTTTGATCTTCAAGCAGACAAGGTTAGCGACGAGACAATACACGGAGCAGAGTATTACACATGCGAAACAATGGGCGCTTATGCGGGATAAAAAAGGCTTTACTATTTCCATATGCGGATAAAGAAAGGATGGGTGGCAAAAGGAGAAATAAATCCAATAAAGCTAATAATCAAAAGAACACACCCATTACTTTTGTTACAGGTTATAGCAGGGAATATACACAGATCTGTAACATTATTCGGCAACATTTACCTGTGCTCAACTATGACAAAGAATAGGCTAAGGCCTCTTTCACACTTGCGTTGTCCGGATCCGTCGTGCACTCCATTTGCCGGAAGTGCCCGCCGGATCTGGAAAAACGCAAGTGAACTGAAAGCATTTGAAGACGGATCCGTCTTCAAAATGCGTTCAGTGTTACTATGGCAGCCAGGAAGCTATTAAAGTCCTGGTTGCCATAGTAGTAGTGGGGAGCGAGGGAGCAGTATACTTACAGTCCGTGCGGCTCCTAGGGCGCTCCAGAATGACGTCAGGGCGCCCCATGCGCATGGATGACGTGATCAATGCGCTTGGGGCGCCCTGACGTCACTCTGGAGCGCCCCGGGAGCCGCACGGACGGTAAGTATGCTGCTCCCCCGCTCCCCACTACACTTTACCATGGCAAACAGGACTTTAGCGTCCTTGCAGCCATGGTAACCATTCAGAAAAAGCTAAACGTCGGATCCGGCAATGCGCCGAAACGACGTTTAGCTTAAGGCCGGATCCGGATTAATGCCTTTCAATGGGCATTAATTCCGGATCCAGCCTTGCGGCAAGTGTTCAGGATTTTTGGCCGGAGCAAAAAGCGCAGCATGCTGCGGTATTTTCTCCGGCCAAAAAACGTTCCGGTCCGGAACTGCAGACATCCTGATGCATCCTGAACGGATTTCTCTCCATTCAGAATGCATTAGGATAAAACTGATCAGGATTCTTCCGGCATAGAGCCCCGACGACGGAACTCTATGCCGGAAGACAATAACGCAGGTGTGAAAGAGCCCTAAGGCTACTTTCACACTTGCGGCAGGATTCAGGCAGGCAGATCCGTCGCCGGAACTGCCTGCGGGATCCGTCAAAACGCATGCAGACTGATGGCATTTGTCTTACAAATGCATTGAAATGCCGGATCCGTCTCTCCGGTGTCATCCGGAAAAACGGATCCAGCATTTATTTTTTCACATTTTTTACTGTCTGAGTATGCGCAGACCGCAATGCCGGATCCGTTTTGGCAGAACGCTCCGGCATTAATGCATGTCAATGGTAAAAAATGCCGGATCCGGCATTCCGTTAAGTGTACCGGAATTTAGGATGGAGATAAAACCGCAGCATGCTGCAGTATTATCTCCGCCCTGAAAAGTCAAAAAGACTGAAATGAAGACATCCCGATGCATCCTGAACGGATTGCTCTCCATCCAGAATGCATTAGGATAAAACTAATCAGTTCTTTTCCGGTATTGAGCCCCTAGGACGGAACTCAATGCCGGAAAAGAATAACGCTAGTGTGAAAGTACCCTAGTATAGTCTCAGCGGGAGTGAAATTTGCAGCAAGGAGGGCCCCTACCATTGGCCAGAAAGTCAGCCCTAGTCTATTTCATAATCGTTCAGAGAATATACCCACTTGGCTGACTTTTAACCCCTTCAGGACCCTGCCATTTTTCACCTTAAGGACCAGGCCATTTTTTGCAAATCTGACATGTGTCAATTTATGTGGTGATAACTTAAAAATGCTTTTAATTATCCAAGCCATTCTGAGATTGTTTTCTCCTCACATATTGTACTTCATGACAGTGGTAAATTTGAGTCAAAATATTTCATTTTTATTTATAAAAAATACCAAATTTACCAAAGATTTGGAAAAATTAGCAATTTTTAAAATTTCAATTTCTCTGCTTTTAAAACAAATAGTGATACCTCCTAAAATAGTTATTACTTGACATTTCCTATATGTCTACTGCATGTTTGGATCATTTTGTAAATTAAATTTTCTTTTTTTTGGAACGTTAGAAGGCTTAGAAGTTTAGAAGCAAATCCTAAATTTTTTAAGAAAATTTCCAAAACCGGTGGATGCAGCATCACGTATATGCACGGGAGGATGTGGTAAGGCACCACATTCCCCCACGTACATGTACGTGATATTGCGGGAAGGGGTTAAGGGAAGTTTGAACCTCCTCAGGACCGCCGTACGCAGGATTGCGTCCTGGCGGCGGCCCTGCTCTTCTGGGTGGACGCGCCAGTGCGTCCTCTCGCGATGGCCGAGATTTCCTGTGAGCGCGCGCACACAGGCGCGCGCGTTCACAGGAACGGAAGGTAAGAGAGTGGATCTCCAGCCTGCCAGCGGCGATCGTTCGCTGGCAGGCTGGAGATGCGATTTTTTTAACCCCTAACAGGTATATTAGACGCTGTTTTGATAACAGCGTCTAATATACCTGCTACCTGGTCCTCTGGTGGTCCCCTTTGTTTTGATCGACCACCAGAGGACACAGGTAGCTCAGTAATATGTTGCACCAAGCACCACTACACTACACCCCCCTTCCCTGTCACTTATTAACCCCTTATTCACCCTTGATCACCCTTGATCACCCCTGATCACCCTATATAGACTCCCTGATCACCCCCCTGTCATTGATCACCCCCCTGTCATTGATCACCCCCCTGTAAGGCTCCATTCAGAGGTCCGTATGAATTTTACGGATCCACTGATAGATGGATCGGATCCGTAAAAATCATACGGACGTCTGAATGGAGCCTTACAGGGGAGTGATCAATGACGGAGGTGATCACCCCATATAGACTCCCTGATCACCCCCCTGTCATTGATCACCCCCCTGTAAGGCTCCATTCAGAGGTCCGTATGAATTTTACGGATCCACTGATAGATGGATCGGATCCGTAAAAATCATACGGACGTCTGAATGGAGCCTTACAGGGGAGTGATCAATGACGGAGGTGATCACCCCATATAGACTCCCTGATCACCCCCCTGTCATTGATCACCCCCCTGTCATTGATCACCCCCCTGTAAGGCTGCATTCAGATGTCCGTATGATTTTTACGGATCCACTGATACATGGATCGGATCCGCAAAACACATACAGACATCTGAATGGAGCCTTACAGGGGAGTGATCACTCCATATAGACTCCCTGATCACCCCCCTGTCATTGATCACCCCCCTGTCATTGATCACCCCCCTGTCATTGATCACCCCCCTGTAAGGCTGCATTCAGATGTCCGTATGATTTTTACGGATCCACTGATACATGGATCGGATCCGCAAAACACATACGGATATCTGAATGGAGCCTTACAGGGGAGTGATCACCCCATATAGACTCCCTGATCACCCCCCTGTCATTGATCACCCCCCTGTCATTGATCACCCCCCTGTAAGGCTGCATTCAGATGTCCGTATGATTTTTACGGATCCACTGATACATGGATCGGATCCGCAAAACACATACGGACATCTGAATGGAGCCTTATAGGGGGGTGATCAATGACAGGGGGGTGATCAACCCATATAGACTCCCTGATCGCCCCCCTGTCATTGATCACCCCCCTGTCATTGATCACCCCCCTGTCATTGATCACCCCCCTGTAAGGCTCCATTCAGACATTTTTTTGGCCCAAGTTAGCGGAAATTTTTATTTTTTTTCTTACAAAGTCTCAAATTCCACTAACTTGTGTCAAAAAATAAAATCTCACATGAACTCACCATACCCCTCACGGAATCCAAATGCGTAAAAATTTTTAGACATTTATATTCCAGACTTCTTCTCACGCTTTAGGGCCCCTAGAATGCCAGGGCAGTATAAATACCCCACATGTGACCCCATTTTGGAAAGAGGACACCCCCAGGTATTCCGTGAGGGGCATATTGAGTCCATGAAAGATTGAAATTTTTGTCCCAAGTTAGCGGAAAGGGAGACTTTGTGAGAAAAAAAATATATATCAATTTCCGCTAACTTGTGCCAAAAAAAATAAATTTCTATGAACTCGCCATGCCCCTCATTGAATACCTTGGGGTGTCTTCTTTCCAAAATGGGGTCACTTGTGGGGTAGTTATACTGCCCTGGCATTCTAGGGGCCCAAATGTGTGGTAAGTTGTTTGAAATCAAAATCTGTAAAAATTGGCCGGTGAAATCCGAAAGGTGCTCTTTGGATTATGGGCCCCTTTGCCCACCTAGGCTGCAAAAAAGTGTCACACATGTGGTATCGCCGTATTCAGGAGAAGTTGGGCAATGTGTTTTGGGGTGTCTTTTTACATATACTCATGCTGGGTGAGATAAATATCTCGGCAAAAGACAACTTTTCCCATTTTTTTATACAAAGTTGGCATTTGACCAAGATATTTATCTCACCCAGCATGGGTATATGTAAAATGACACCCCAAAACACATTCCCCAACTTCTCCTGAGTACGGAGATACCACATGTGTGACACTTTTTTGCAGTCTAGGTGGGCAAAGGGGCCCATATTCCAAAGAGCACCTTTCGGATTTCACCGGCCGATTTTTACAGATTTTGATTTTAAACAACTTACCACACATTTGGGCCCCTAGAATGCCAGGGCAGTATAACTACCCCACAAGTGACCCCATTTTGGAAAGAAGACACCCCAAGGTATTCGCTGATGGGCATAGTGAGTTCATGGAAGTTTTATTTTTTGTCACAAGTTAGTGGAATATGAGACTTTGTAAGAAAAAAAAATAAAAAAATCATCATTTTCCACTAACTTGTGACAAAAAATAAAAAGTTCTATGAACTCACGATGCCCATCAGCGAATACCTTAGGGTGTCTACTTTCCGAAATGGGGTCATTTGTGGGGTATTTGTACTGTCTGGGCATTGTAGAACCTCAGGAAACATGACAGGTGCTCAGAAAGTCAGAGCTGCTTCAAAAAGCGGAAATTCACATTTTTGTACCATAATTTGTAAACGCTATAACTTTTACCCAAACCATTTTTTTTTTTTACCCAAACATTTTTTTTTTATCAAAGACATGTAGAACAATAAATTTAGAGAAAAATTTATATATGGATGTTGTTTTTTTTGCAAAATTTTACACCTGAAAGTGAAAAATTTCATTTTTTTGCAAAAAAATCGTTAAATTTCGATTAATAACAAAAAAAGTAAAAATGTCAGCAGCAATGAAATACCACCAAATGAAAGCTCTATTAGTGAGAAGAAAAGGAGGTAAAATTCATTTGGGTGGTAAGTTGCATGACCGAGCAATAAACGGTGAAAGTAGAGTAGGTCAGAAGTGTAAAAAGTGGCCTGGTCTTTCAGGGTGTTTAAGCACTGGGGGCTGAGGTGGTTAAATGTGTCAGCAATAGA
Organism: Bufo bufo; assembly: GCF_905171765.1. NCBI lineage: Eukaryota > Metazoa > Chordata > Amphibia > Anura > Bufonidae > Bufo > Bufo bufo. Next base: position 529,158,100 of record NC_053390.1, on the reverse strand, counting down.
TGTCTTTGCTGTAATTACATGAATGTCTGCCAGACTGTTACCTACAGCAAATGGCACCAGTTATAGGATACAACAATACATGAATTGTAACACTGAGTATGCCGTTCATGTCATTACTTGCTTTGTACCACTAAACAGATTAAGGTCAGAATTCGGAAACACTTGTCTGACATCCCACATTACAAAACACGGAATGTTTCAGCGGCCACGTTCCACTGTTCACAAAGGCAGTATTACTGCATCTGTAGTGCAGGGGGTGGAAAGGGTTTCTTTACCTATTAGAGGGGCAACCACAGACAGAAGCTCCTAAGTAGAGAAGCCTTCTGGATGTTCAGATTAGGGACTTGTGTTCCAGGTGGTCCGAATAGAAAATATGATCGCGTTCTTCAGTATAAATGATTGTTTTTATGAAACTTGGATCCCTTCTGGATCATTGCATCTTTATTCCACCCCTGTTTTCAGCACTGGTTTTTCTTTTGTCGGAGGAACAGGTGTTGGGAATCATTTGAATATATGTGATCATACCCTGGTCTATAAGAAGTGGATTTGCTTTAGTTTTAATGTCATGATGAAGGACCAACATGTCTAGGGTCCGAAACACGTAGACTACACTGATCTGCTATAAACAAAGAATTCTTTTAATGGGAAGCTGGATCTGCTGCTTTTTGGGGATTTGTCTGACCTTGTCCAGGTGCCTCCCTTAACAGACTACACAGGTGAGCGCTGCAGTGTTTGCTTTGTCTTTGTACCAGAAACATGTTACAAATAGACTGAAAGGTGCTGAGAAACACTTCAGAAAATAAAGTGCCCTAATCACCATGAAACATCTTAAAGATATCCCATTATATGACTTATGGAACCCTTTTCCACTGGTTTATACTGAGTTTTCTATCCCATAGACATAACCATTATTCCTACAATAGTCAGTTATGTACACCTTTGCAACCAATGCATCTTATATTATTTTTTTTTATTACATTTTTGGTGAAAAATGAGAAATCAGCCATCACTTGGTATTTATGTGTGTTCCGGTTACTACATATTTTCCACATTGCAGCAGCACATGGCTGCTATCTCCATGACTCCAGTGAGCTGTATAGCAATTACCTCTCATTACACAAGATGTCAGTGGGTGGTGCACACAACTAAGCCCCTCCCACAGTGATGAAAACGTGGGAGGACATTGAAACCGAGAGACATAAACCTCATTTTAAAGGTGTTGTCGGTACAGATATTGAAGACCTATGCTCAGGACAGATCATTGAAATAAATGGGTCTGCACCCATTCCGCAAAATTGCAGTACGGATACAGAGCCAGAAATGCGATCCTGTGAATGCTCTGTACACTGTATAGTTTCCAGCACCGCAGCCGCCCGGTACAGATATTGCTGACCTATCCTGTATCTGTACCCCAGACAACTTCATCCAAACGTCATCATTACTGGTGTCCTGTTAGCACCCTGCAGGGGGTGGTCACGCTGTCTACATATACAGGATTTCTTACGCTGACTCTGAAGTGACTCAGGACAGCACTAATCCTCATCTGCGGACTAGTAGAGCAGAGAATCTTTGTAATGGCACTATTAAAACTTTGGGGGCATGGACCTGGAGTGATCCTTTAACCACTTGCCATCTGGGCCATTTGCCCCCTTCCTGACCAGGCCTAATTTTGCAAAACTGACATATCTCACTTTATGTGGTAATAACTTTGGAACGCCTTTATTTATCCAAGTCATTCAGAGATTGTTTTCTCGTGACACATTGTACTTCATGATAGTCATAAATTTGAGTCAAAATATTTCACCTTTTATTTATGAAAAAAAACCAAATTTACCCAAAAATTAGAAAAATTCGCACTTTTCTAAATTTCAATTTCTCTGCTTTTAAAACAGAAAGTGATACCTCATAAAATATTTATTACTTAACATTCCCCATATGTCTACTTTATGTTGGCATCATTTTGGAAATGTCATTTTATTTTTTTAGGACGTTAGAAGGCTTAGAAGTTTAGAAGCAATTCTTCAAATTTTTAAGAAAATTGCCAAAACCCACTTTTTAAGGACCAGTTCAGGTCTGAAGTCACTTTGTGGGGCCTACATAGTGGATACCCCCATAAATGACTCCATTGTAGAAACTACACCCCTCAAGGTATTCAAAACCGATTTTACAAACTTTGTTAACCCTTTAGGCGTTCCACAAGAATTAAAGGAAAATGAAGTTTAAATTTTTAAATTTCACTTTTTTGGCAGATTTTCCATTTTAATCAATTTTTTTCTTTAACACATCGATGGTTAACAGCCAAACAAAACTCAATATTTATTACCCAGATTCTGCGGTTTACAGAAACACCCCACATGTGGTCATAAACTGCTGTATGGGTACACGGCAGGGCGCAGAAGAAAAGGAACTCCACATGGTTTTTAGATGCCATGTCCCATTTGAAGCCCCCTGATGCACCCTTACAGTAGAAACTCCCAAGAAGTGACCCCATTTTGGAAACTAGGGGATAAGGTGCCAGTTTTATTAGTACTATTTTTGGGTACATATGACTTTTTGATCATTCATTATAACACTTTATGGGGCAAGGTGACCAAAAAATTGGTTGTTTTAGCACAGTTTCTATTTATTTATTTTTACAGCGTTCACCCGAGGGGTTCGGTTAAGTGACATTTTTATAGAGCAGATTGTTACGGACGTGGCGATACCTAATATGTATACTTTTTCTCATTTATTAAAGTTTTACACAATAATAGCATTTTTGAAACAAAAAAATTATGTTTTAATGTGTCCATGTTCTGAGAGCTATAGTTTTTTTATTTTTTGAGAGATTTTCTTATGTAGGGGCTCATTTTTTGCGGGATGAGGTGACGGTTTTATTGGTACTATTTTGTAGGACATACGCGTTTTTGATCACTTAGTGTTGCACCTTTTGTGATGCAAGGTGACAAAAATTGCTTGTTTTGACACAGTTTTTTTTTTTTTTTTTACGGTGTTCACCCGAGGGGTTAGGTCATGTGATATTTTTATAGAGCTGTTTTTTACGGACGCGGCAATACCTAATATGTATACTTTTTTTTTATTTGTTTCACTTTAACACAATAATAGCATTTTTGAAACCAAAAAAATTATGTTTTAGTGTCTCCATGTTCTAAGAGCTATAGTTTTTTTATTTTTTGAGAGATTTTCTTATGTAGGGGCTCATTTTTTGCGGGATGAGGTGACGGTTTTATTGGTACTATTTTGTGGGACATACGCGTTTTTGATCACTTGGTGTTGCACCTTTTGTGATGCAAGGGGACAAAAATTGCTTGTTTTGACACAGTTTTTTTTTTTTTACGGTGTTCACCCGAGGGGTTAGGTCATGTGATATTTTTATAGAGCTGTTTTTTACGGACGCGGCAATACCAAATATGTCTATTTTATTTTATTTTTTCTATTTTAAATTTAATTTTTTTTTATTCCTTACTTGGGAACTTTTTTTTTTTTTACATGTGAAACTTTTTTTATTTTATTTTTTCAACCCTTTATTTTTTTTATTTTATTTTACACTTTTCGTCCCCCATAAGGTCATACAAGACCTCTGGGGGACATTTGCTTCACTTTTTCTTTTTTTTTTCACTATTGATTTCTCCTGTAACTCGGGCTGACATAGTAGCCCCAGTTACAGGACAAATGCACTCCCCACATCCCCAGAGAGGCTGTACAGCAGCAATCCAGCGCTGTACAGCCTCACAGCAGGGCTGATCGAGGTCTCTGAGAGACCTCACACAGCTCCTGCACACTCTGGTCCCGGCGGTCACATGACCGTCGGGCCGGAACAGGAAGCGCACAGCGCTTCCTTCTCTGCAGACACAGCGCTCGGTGAGCGCTGTGTCTGCAGCGATCTAGAAGGCAGGGACACCTGGGCACTGTCCCTGCCTTGTCTTAGGGTTGCCCTGCTGTCACTGACAGCGGGCAACCCGATCAGCAGCTGCACGATTAGCGTGCAGCTGCACTTTCTGAAAAGACGTTCTGGAACGGCTGTTATGCAGACCTATGCTTCTCCATGGTAACAGACAGCAAACACACCGTGTAGTCTGATCCTGCGGTCATACACCCTATTATCTCAGGGACAGATGAAGTATAAAAGGAGCAGTTGTTGACTGTTACAATGAGACCTTTTATAGGAATAGAAACAAACAATAGGACATTTTTAATTAAAACTTGCATCATTTTTATCAGTTAAAGGGGTTTTCAGGGATGTTTTACACTGATGATCTATCCTCTTAAGGCTACTTTCACACTAGCGTTCGGAGCGGGTCCGTCTGATGTTTCATCAGACGGATCCGCTCCTATAATGCAGACGTTTGCATTCGTTCAGAACGGATCCGTCTGCATTATAACTTAGAAAAATTTCTAAGTGTGAAAGTTGTCTGAACGGATCCGTTCAGACTTTACATTGAAAGTCAATGGGGAACGGATCCGCTTGAAGATTGAGCCATATAGTGTCATCTTCAAGCGGATCCGTCCCCATTGACTTCCATTATAAGTCTGGACGGATCCGCTCGCCTCCGCACGGCCAGGCGGACACCCGAACGCTGCAAGCAGCGTTCAGGTGTCCGCTCACTGAGCGGAGCGGAGGCTGAACGCTGGCAGGCGGATGCATTCTCAGTGGATCCGCCTCCACTGAGAATGCATTAGGGCCGGACGGATGCGTTCGGGGCCGCTCGTGAGCCCCTTCAAACGGAGCTCACGAGCGGACACCTGAACGCAGGTGTGAAAGTAGCCTTATAGGTCATCAGTATCTGATCGGTGGGGGTGCAACACCTGGGACCCCCACCAATCAGCTGTTTTAGAAGGCAACTGTACTCCTGTGAGCGCCGCAGCCTTGTCCCTGCCCACCAAGCGCAGAGATATAGCGGCTGTGCATAGTATTGGAACTTCTATGGGGCTGAGCTACTCCTAGGCCACGTGACGTCACCTATACAGAGGACAGGTCATCAGTGTAAAACTCCTGAAAAAAAACTTTTAAAGGGTTTCTACTCCAATTTCAGAAATGCCATACACTGACATGTAATGGAATAAGAAAGACTTAGGCTGCGTTCACACGGGCGAGATCTCCGCGCGGGTGCAATGCGGTAGGTGAACGCATTGCACCCGCACTGAATCCCGACCCATTCATTTCTATGGGGCTGTTCAGATGAGCGATGATTTTCACGCATCACTTATGCGTTGCGTGAAAATCGCAGCATGCTCTATCTTCTGCGTTTTTCACGCAACGCAGGCCCCATAGAAGTGAATGGGGTTGCGTGAAAATCGCAAGCATCCGCAAGCAAGTGCGGATGCGGTGCGATTTTCACGCATGGTTGCTAGGTGACAGTCTATAAACTGTATTATTTTCCCTTATAACATGGTTATAAGGGAAAATAATAGCATTCTGAATACAGAATGCATAGTAGGTGATCAATTGAGGGTTAAAAAAAAATATTAAAATTAACTCACCTTCTCCTCTTGTTCGTGTAGCTCCCTGTCTCTTCTTTACTTCTCAAAAGATGAACTATCGGCTAAAAGACCTTTGGTGACGTCAGATCACATGCTCCAATCACATGGTACATCACCGCGGTGATGGACCATGTGATTGGAGCATGTGATCTGACGTCACCAAAGGTCCTTTAGCCCATAGTTCATCTTTTAAAGAACTAAAGACCGGGAGAGCTACGCGAACAAGAGGAGAAGGTGAGTTAATTTTTTTTTTTTTTTTTTTTTTTTTTAACCCTCAATTGATCACCTACTAAGCACTCTGTTTTCAGAATGCTATTATTTTCCCTTATAACCATGTTATAAGGGAAAATAATACAATCTACACAACACCGAACCCAAACCTGAACTTCTGTGAAGAAGTTCGGGTCTGGGTACCACAGTCGTTTTTTTATCACGCGCGTGCAAAACACATTGCACCCGCGCGATAAAAACTGAACATCGGAGCGCAATCGCAGTCAAAACTGACTGCAATTGCATTCCTACTCGCGCGGGTTTGCCGCAACACACCGGGACGCATCCCGAACTAATCCGGACACGCTCGTGTGAACCCAGCCTAAGACGTTACAGGGCTTACCTGAGCATGCAGATAGAAACTCCCATGTGTAACACATATAATCTGTCCTGTGCTTCTGCGCAGTAGATGATGCAGCCGACATATTTGGACACCATGGGCACCTATGATTTGCTTACATACAGTACAATACCCATGAGCAATGGTGGTTACTTCACGGTGAGAGCAACCCTGAAGCGTTTTAGCATTACTTTTATGTCAGTGTATGGCATTGCTGTAATTTTTAGCAGACAGCGGACAACCCCTTTCAGGTATATATGGACAATTAACCAAAAATAGCTGACAAGGTAGGCACAAATTTTTAAGGGGTTGTCCAGCTTTAAAGCGAACCTGTCACCATGATTTTGCGCATAGAGCTGGGGACATGGGCTGCTAGATGGCCACTAGAACATCTGCAGTACCCAGGTCCCATAGCTCTCTGCACTTTTATTGTGTTAAAAAACCGTTTTGAGTGATATGCAAATTACCTGATATGAGTCCTGTAGCCGGAGATGAGTCAAGCGGAAAGGAGCCCAGCACCGCCCCGCGTCCTCCGAATCTCCTCCTTGCCGGCTGACGTCACAGAGCTGGAGCGCTGAAATCTCGCGATGCGCGAGCTAGCGCATGCGTAGTTCGTTCCCTGTGCTGATGCCAGCACAGGGAATGAACATGATGCCGACACTGCGCATGCGCTAGCTCGCGCATCGCGAGATTTCGGCGCTCCAGCTCTGTGACGTCAGCCGGCAAGGAGGAGATTCGGAGGACGCGGGGCGGTGCTGGGCTCCTTGACGCTTGACTCATCTCCGGCTACAGGACTCATATCAGGTAATTTGCATATCACTCAAAACGGTTTTTTAACACAATAAAAGTGCAGAGAGCTATGGGACCTGGGTACTGCAGATGTGCTAGTGGCCATCTAGCAGCCCATGTCCCCAGCTCTTTGCGCAAAATCATGGTGACAGGTTCGCTTTAAATCAATTTTCGCTAGACCCCCGTCCTTCAGACCTGTAGAGGAAAGGATACGTACATGCTCCACGTTGCTGAGTTTTGGCTTCTTTGGTTCACCACGCTCCGCCCCCCAGCTTGTCCTGAATGTAGAAGGGTCACGTGCAGCGCAGCCAGTAATTGGCCAGAGTGGCCATGTGTCACTGGATCGCATGCCGCTAGGGGGACACAACACAACTGTGGTCAGTCATTGGCTGCAGCGAAGCACACAAGACCCCATCCATTCCTGAAGCGGACAAGCAGGAAACCAGAGCGCAGCGAACCGAATGAGCCGAAACCCGGTAGCAGGAACCAGGTAAGTATCCTTTCCACCACAGGTCCGGGGGCTGAGACTGGCAAAAATTGTTTTAAAGCTGAACCATACCTGTTATCCAGAAACAGCTCCATTCCTGTCTATGAGCTACATCTGCTAAGCCCCAGTAGCCTACAGACAAGAATATCGCTGTTTCTGGGACAAAAAAGAGATTCAATAAGCTAAAGATGATGTACCCTATGTCGGTATTTTATGATTCTGTACAACGTAAATGGACTTATCAGTTTAACTGCATATACATATGGTTAGAAACATACAAAGGTTGGATTTATGTCATTTTCCATTATCAATCTGTATTTTTTTTACAAGAATATGCTAGCCAATCTTATGCTTATGCAGTACAGTGTATTATACTGTTAGTGCTATACTGAGAGGCACCAGCAGGTACTCCTAATACACATATACTGAAGGCAGGCCTGGGGCCTTCATTAGGCCCCAGGCTGTCATGCGGAGTCTTTGGCAACCCATAATCTCTTTTTCAGGGGTGCCGATGGTTCACAGAGGGAGCCCCGTTCCTCTAAACTACTTAGATGGCGCAGTCGCTATTGACCAGGGCATCTAAGGGGTTAAACAGCCTGGATCATTGCTTCTTCTGATCTGGGCTGCTAGGGCAGGAGCCCAGGTCTCACGTGAGAGCTGAGCCCCCACTCTCTGCTGCACAGGAGAGCTGAGCAGCGCTGCGACTAGGGCTTAGCTTAAAGGGGTTATCCCATCTTAGACAATGGGGGCATATCGCTAGAATATGCCCCCATTGTCTGATAGGTGTGGGTCCCACCTCTGGGACCCGCACCTAAAAGGAGAACGGAGCAGAGAAGCTTGAGGAGGGCGCACTGCGCATGCACAGCCACCCTCCATTCATTTCTATGGAGCCGCCGAAAATAGCTGAGAGCTGGCTCAGGTGTGCTCCCATTCACTTCAATGGGAGAGGCGGGGAGCTGCGCCTGGTGGTGGACGGACCCCGGGAAATCCGGGGTCCTCCAGCCACAACTCTCCACAGCTCCGTTCTCCTTGTAGGTGCGGGTCCCACATCTATCAGACAATGGGGGCATATCCTAGCGATATGCCCCTATTGTCTAAGATGGCATAACCCCTTTAAGGCCTGTTAGTGAATGCCGTAAAAAAGCAGCGGTCACTAACAGGTTAAAAAAAATACTGCCGTTTTTGCAGTGGCCACTAAGCTTAATAATAAACAGCACTAATTGGCCTGTGCAGATCACTTTTTTGTAGTTATATCCTTATAATTACAGGCGGGATTAGAATGACAGATATGACTTACACATAGATAACACAGGATCCACCATTCACAACAGGTGATATCACAGCTTATCAGCTCCCTCCTGACCTCTGCACAGGTCACAGAGAATGCCTAGAAAACGCTCCTCAAAGAATCAGCTTCTGTCCATTGTGCCTATGGACCATGGGGCTAATGTAAAGCATATTTCTAAATGCTGTTAAGAACAGCTCAGGCAAGATGGTCACCCCCATAATCATGTTCAAGAAATAGAATTAAAAAAAACTGCAATCAGAAAATAAATATCATTTTAACTGGCAAAAAAAAAAAAAATGGTGGCACCTTCCCTTTAAGCTACATTCTTATCAAACTGCTAAGAACTTAGCTGTGATGAGCATTTCTAAGGCTACTTTCACACTGCCATTTCTGGGTCCGCCTGTGAGATCCGTTTCAGGGCTCTCACAAGCGGTCCAAAATGGATCAGTTTAGCCCCAATGCATTCTGTTTGGATAAGGATCCGTTCAGAATGCATCAGTTTGCCTCCGTTCAGCCTCCATTCCTCTCTGGAGGCTAGTGGAGTCGCTACAGGGGGGCGAGGGGGGGCAATTGCCCCCCCTATGTTATTCTTTGCCCCCCCGGGTGCCCCCCCGCTGATTCCCCAAAGGAGCTGCTCTGCCCAATGGCCGGTGAATACTAATGAGCGCTTCCATTATGGAAGCGCTCATTAGTACCGAAGGACCAGGAAGTGGTGAACGCTATGTACTTACCGCTTCCTGGTCCTTGGCTGTCGGCTGTGCAGGGCTGCGCACAGCGTGAGGGCGCTCTGTGACCTCACGCTGTGCGCGCCAGTTCAGAGCACAGTCGACTGAGGAGAAAGAAAATTGCAGGCGGCGTCCAGGAGCAGGAGAGGTAAGTGTTTTTTTATTTTATAAAAAATGAGGCTTCTGGGGGCATAATAAGGGCTAATGAGAGGCATAATGGGGGCTAATTAGACTATTAGAAGCTTAATGGGGCTAATGAGGCATCATGGGGGCTAATGAGAGGCATCATGGGGGCTAATGAGAGGCACCATGGGGGCTAATTAGACTATTAGAGGCATAAATGGGGGCTAATGAGGCATATGGGAGCTAATGAGGCATATGGGGGCTAATAAGAGGAATAATGGGGGCCAATGAGGCATAAGGGCTTATAATGGGGGCTAACGAGGCATAAGGGCTGATATGGGGGCTAATGAGAGGCATGGGGGCTGATATGGGGGTGATAAGAGGCATAATAGGGGCTAATAAGAGGAATAATAGGGGCTAATGAGGCATAAGGGCTTATAATGGGGGCTAATGAGGCATAAGGGCTGATATGGGGGCTAATGAGGCATAAGGGCTGATATGGGGGCTAATGAGGCATAAGGGCTGATATGGGGGCTAATGAGGCATAAGGGCTGATATGGGAGTGATGAGAGGCATAATGAGGGCTAATGAGAGGAATAATGGGGGCTAATGAGGCATAAGGGCTTATAATGGGGCTAATGAGGCATAAGGGCTGATATGGGGGCTAATGAGGCATAAGGGCTGATATGGGGGCTAATGAGGCATAAGGGTTGATATGGGGGCTAATGAGAGGCGTGGGGGCTGATATGGGAGTGATGAGAGGCATAATGAGGGCTAATGAGAGGAATAATGGGGGCTAATGAGGCATAAGGGCTTATAATGGGGCTAATGAGGCATAAGGGCTGATATGGGGGCTAATGAGAGGCATGGGGGCTGATATGGGAGTGATGAGAGGCATAATGAGGGCTAATGAGAGGCATAATAACAGTGTCATCCACAGATGCCCCCATAACAGTGTGTCTTCCACAGATCCACCATAACAGTACGCCTGCGCACTGACGAGAGACAGAAAGAAGGGGAAAGAATCCGCGGAAGCAAGCAGAGGACGGCACAGCAGACGACTGAATAGCTTCTTTTGTAAGTAAATTGTTTTATTATAAATGTATCCCTGCATACCGCAATTCTCTCGTATTTTGTAATCTTATTTATATATACTTATTTTGTTTTTGCCCCCCCCATTTTTGACTGTGGTATCTTTGTGCCCCCCCTATATACAGGGAGTGCAGAATTATTAGGCAAGTTGTATTTTTGAGGATTAATTTTATTATTGAACAACAACCATGTTCTCAATGAACCCAAAAAACTCATTAATATCAAAGCTGAATATTTTTGGAAGTAGTTTTTAGTTTGTTTTTAGTTTTAGCTATTTTAGGGGGATATCTGTGTGTGTAGGTGACTATTACTGTGCATAATTATTAGGCAACTTAACAAAAAACAAATATATACCCATTTCAATTATTTATTTTTACCAGTGAAACCAATATAACATCTCAACATTCACAAATATACATTTCTGACATTCAAAAACAAAACAAAAACAAATCAGTGACCAATTTAGCCACCTTTCTTTGCAAGGACACTCAAAAGCCTGCCATCCATGGATTCTGTCAGTGTTTTGATCTGTTCACCATCAACATTGCGTGCAGCAGCAACCACAGCCTCCCAGACACTGTTCAGAGAGGTGTACTGTTTTCCCTCCTTGTAAATCTCACATTTGATGATGGACCACAGGTTCTCAATGGGGTTCAGATCAGGTGAACAAGGAGGCCATGTCATTAGATTTTCTTCTTTTATACCCTTTCTTGCCAGCCACGCTGTGGAGTACTTGGACGCGTGTGATGGAGCATTGTCCTGCATGAAAATCATGTTTTTCTTGAAGGATGCAGACTTCTTCCTGTACCACTGCTTGAAGAAGGTGTCTTCCAGAAACTGGCAGTAGGACTGGGAGTTGAACTTGACTCCATCCTCAACCCAAAAAGGCCCCACAAGCTCATCTTTGATGATACCAGCCCAAACCAGTACTCCACCTCCACCTTGCTGGTGTCTGAGTCGGACTGGAGCTCTCTGCCCTTTACCAATCCAGCCACGGGCCCATCCATCTGGCCCATCAAGACTCACTCTCATTTCATCAGTCCATAAAACCTTAGAAAAATCAGTCTTGAGATATTTCTTGGCCCAGTCTTGACGTTTCAGCTTGTGTGTCTTGTTCAGTGGTGGTCGTCTTTCAGCCTTTCTTCACTTGGCCATGTCTCTGAGTATTGCACACCTTGTGCTTTTGGGCACTCCAGTGATGTTGCAGCTCTGAAATATGGCCAAACTGGTGGCAAGTGGCATCTTGGCAGCTGCACGCTTGACTTTTCTCAGTTCATAGGCAGTTATTTTGCGCCTTGGTTTTTCCACACGCTTCTTGCGACCCTGTTGACTATTTTGAATGAAACGCTTGATTGTTCGATGATCACGCTTCAGAAACTTTGCAATTTTAAGAGTGCTGTATCCCTCTGCAAGATATCTCACTATTTTTGACTTTTCTGAGCCTGTCAAGTCCTTCTTTTGTGTCATGGTCTTACCTTCTTGCTGTTCTCCTTCGTTTGACATGTGCTGGCGGCCATCTTGGTTTCTGGGTTTCTTGTAGCCTTCCACCCTGCGGCTCCTCCTTCCCACTGGGAGGAGCTGGATGCCTAGCTCATATATATAGGAGGTCTGTGGCTTCAGTTCCTTGCTTGGTCCTCCTGTGTTCACATGCTTCTAAGACTGCTGCTGCTTCTGGTTCCTGATCCTGGTTTCGTCTGACTACCCTGCTGGTTCCTGATCCTGGCTTCGTCTGACTACCCTGCTGGTTCCTGATCCTGGCTTCGTCTGACTACCCTGCTGGTTCCTGATCCTGGCTTCGTCTGACTACCCTTCTGGTTCCTGATCTCTGGCCTCTCAAAAGACTCTGCTTCGGTTTCACCATTCGTTTGGACTTTTGCTTTACAGCTTTATTTTCAATAAAGCCTTCTTATTTTCACTTATCTCTTGTTGTACGTCTGGTTCATGGTTCCGTGACATTAGGACCAAGCCATGAGTTCTGAAGGTACAGTGCCATCCTCGCTACCCATGCTGGTTGCCAGACTTGATCAGCAGGATCACCTGTTGGGTCGGTTCGCTGTGGCGTTGCAAACCCTGCTTGAACGCACGGCTCATTTCGCTCCCGTTGCCGATGGGTCGGTTGTCGCTCCTACTGCCGCTCCGGTTGTTGCGCCAGAGTCTACCCCGACACCTGTTGTTGCGCCTGCGGTGTTTCGGGGTATGACCGGTTCTGCCCCTCTTCCACAGCGCTTTGGGGGAGAGCCAACTCAGTGCCGAGGTTTCCTTAACCAGGTGGGCATTTATTTCGAGTTGCTGCCACATGCCTTTCCTACTGAGAGATCAAAGGTGGGCTTCTTAATCTCGCTGCTCTCGGACAAGGCCTTGGCCTGGGCCAGCCCTTTATGGGAGAACAACAATCCGGTGGTTGCCGAGTTTTCCGGTTTTGTTGCTTCTCTTCGGAAGGTATTCGATGTGCCGGCTCGTGCTGCCTCTGCTGCGAAGCTCCTTATGTCCATCAGACAGCGTTCACGATCCGTAGCTGAATACGCCATTGAGTTTCGTACCCTGGCAGCAGAGGTGGGCTGGAATAATGAGGCTCTGGTCGCTGCTTTCTCTCATGGTCTCTCGGATGCCTTGAAGGATGAGGTTGCAGCTAAGGACCTACCAGTGGAGCTCGAGTCTCTTATTTCTTTCCTGATTTTGATTGACACCAGACTCAGGGAGAGACCTTCCTTTAAGGAGAGCCTGCGGAGGTCTTCTAACAGATTGGCGCCTACGTTTGCTGTCCCACACGTGCCTCCCTCTCCTCCCACGCCTCCTGGGGATGACTTGTCTGGGGGTGAACCCATGCAGCTGGGGTTTGCTCGCCTGTCCGAGGGGGAGAGGGTACTCCGGAGACGCGAGGGTCGATGCATGTACTGTGGTCTCGGTGGGCATTTTCGGTTGACATGTCCGAACTGTCCGGGAAACGCTCGTACCTGAGATCCTGTCAGGGGCAGATCTTGGGTGGAGTCTCCTCGTCCCCGGTTTCCCGTGTTGACAAACCACTGATCACTGTTGTCCTCTCCTGGGTCGGGGGCTCAACGACGACCCAGGCGTTGGTGGACTCTGGTGCTCGTGGTTTGTTCATTGATAGTGTGTTCGCTGCCGCCAATTCCATTCCTCTGCAGGCTCGAGGTTCCCCACTGGCTCTTGAGGCGATAGACGGCAGACCCCTTCTGTCGTCACACGTGACTCATGAGACCCTTCCAGTGGGGATAGCCATTAGTGCCGTTCACAGAGAGTCGGTCTGTCTCCAGGTTATTTCGTCTCCACACTACTCGGTGGTCTTGGGGTACCCCTGGCTCCAGAAGCATAATCCGACTTTCGATTGGAGATCGGCCGAGATCCTCTCGTGGTCACCGCAGTGTGGGGCTAGTTGCATCCATGGGTCTGTCAAGTTGCTGTGTACTTCCTCGGACTCTCTGTTGCCTCCTGAATACGAGGAGTACCGGGATGTATTCGATAAGGTGCGCGCGGTTGCCCTACCTCCGCACCGCCCATACGATTGTGCCATAGAGTTACAACCTGGTGCCGTTCCTCCTCGTGGCAAAGTCTATCCACTGTCGGTAGCGGAGAATGAGGCCATGGAGGAGTACGTGAGGGAGGCGCTTTCACGCGGACACATTCGCAAATCCTCGTCCCCGGCAGGGGCTGGATTTTTCTTTGTGAAAAAGAAGGGCGGTGAGTTGAGGCCTTGCATCGATTACAGGGGTCTCAATCGCATCACGATCAAGAACGCTTACCCGATACCCTTGATTTCCGAGCTGTTCGATCGCCTTAAAGGGGCCACGGTCTTTACCAAACTCGACCTGAGGGCGGCATATAACCTGGTAAGGATCAAGGCGGGCGATGAGTGGAAGACCGCGTTTAACACCAGGACCGGTCATTATGAATCCTTGGTTATGCCCTTTGGGTTGTGCAATGCGCCCGCAGTCTTTCAGGAATTCATCAACGATGTTTTCCGTGACCTGTTGCAGCAGTGTGTGGTGGTCTATTTGGATGACATCTTGGTATATTCTGAATCCATGGAGGCCCACATTCTGGATGTCAGACGAGTGTTGCAACGGTTACGAGAGAACAAGCTGTTCGGTAAGCTTGAGAAATGCGAATTTCATCGATCCCAGGTAACCTTCTTAGGTTACATCATTTCCGCTGAGGGGTTCTCCATGGATCCTGAGAAGGTTTCGGCTGTCTTACAGTGGCCCCAGCCCAGTGGTCTTCGTTCCCTGCAGCGCTTTTTGGGCTTCGCCAATTATTATCGGAAGTTCATCAGGGACTTTTCCATGCTGGCCAAGCCTCTCACGGATCTGACCAGGAAGGGCAGTAATTCCCAGGTCTGGCCGCTCGAGGCCATCCGAGCTTTTGAGGCCCTAAAGTCCGCTTTTGTGTCGGCTCCGATTCTGTCGCATCCCAACCCTGGGTTGCCCTTTGTCCTCGAGGTGGACGCGTCTGAGACGGGAGTAGGCGCCCTTCTGTCTCAGCGTAGAACACCAGAGGGTCCTCTGCTTCCTTGTGGGTTTTACTCCCGGAAACTGTCTTCCGCGGAGTGCAACTATCAGATTGGTGACAGGGAGTTATTGGCCATCGTGCAGGCCCTTAAAGAATGGAGGCACTTGCTCGAGGGTTCGGTGGTTCCGGTTCTCATCCTGACGGACCATAAGAATCTGACCTACCTTTCTGAGGCCAAGAGATTGACACCACGTCAGGCCAGATGGGCTCTGTTCTTGTCACGTTTTAATTACGTGGTCTCCTACCTACCCGGTTCCAAGAACATCAGGGCGGATGCCCTATCACGGCAGTACTCCGAGCTGTCCAGGGAGGAGTCGATTCCGACTTCGGTCATACCTCCGAATCAGATCCTGGCCGCCATTCGCACCAGCCTGACCTCTCCCCTGGGTGAGCAGATTTTGGCGGCTCAATCTGGTGCTCCCTCTGGGAGACCCAACGGCAGATGTTTTGTGCCTGAGGAGTTGCGCACTCGGTTGTTGCGAACCTACCATAACTCCAAGACCGCGGGGCATCCTGGAAAGAATCAGCTGTCCTGGGCTGTTTCACGTCTGTTCTGGTGGCCTTCCCTACGTTCCGACATCGCCGCATATGTAGCGGCATGCTCCGTTTGTGCCCAGAGTAAGTCCCCTCGGCACCTTCCGTTGGGCCTTCTGCAACCCATAGCCACCGGGGAGCGCCCATGGTCACACCTGGGGATGGATTTCATTGTGGACCTCCCTGCATCCCGAGGCCATACGGTCATTCTCATGATTGTGGATCGGTTTTCCAAAATGTGCCACTGTGTTCCTCTCAAGAAGTTACCCTCTGCACAAGAGTTGGCCACGATTTTTGCCAGGGAGGTCTTCCGGTTGCACGGTTTGCCCAAGGAGATTGTGTCGGATCGGGGGAGTCAGTTTGTGTCCAGGTTCTGGCGCGCCTTTTGCTCCCAGTTGGGGATTCATCTCTCCTTCTCCTCGGCCTACCACCCTCAGTCCAATGGGGCCGCAGAACGATCCAATCAGGCCTTGGAGCAATTCCTTCGTTGCTATGTCTCCGATCACCAAGACAATTGGGTTGACCTTCTGCCTTGGGCTGAGTTTGCCAGGAACACGGCGGTGAACTCTTCCTCTGGGACGTCTCCCTTCATGGCCAATTATGGGTTCCAACCTGCCGTGTTAACGGAGGTATTCTCTCCCCAGGATATTCCGGCGGTGGAGGATCACCTTTCCGTCCTACGTGCTTCTTGGGTACAGATCCAGAAGTCCCTTGAGGCCTCTGCGCAGCGCCAGAGACTCCGGGCTGATCGCAGACGAGCGCCTGCTCCTTCCTACCAGGTCGGAGACCGTGTATGGTTGTCCACCCGCAACCTCAACCTTCGAGTGCCCACTCCCAAGCTGGCGCCTCGCTTTGTTGGTCCCTTCCGAGTGCTTCGCAGGGTAAACCCGGTAGCCTATGCCCTTGCGCTTCCTCCTGGCATGCGGATCTCTAACGTGTTTCATGTCTCCCTGTTGAAGCCACTGGTGTGTAATCGTTTCACTTCCTCGGTTCCTCGGCCTCGTCCGGTCCGAGTGGGCAATCATGAGGAGTATGAGGTGAGCAATATCCTGGACTCACGCCTGGTCCGCGGTCGGGTGCAGTTTTTGGTCCATTGGCGTGGTTATGGTCCAGAGGAGCGTTCCTGGGTTCCCTCCGCAGATGTCCATGCTCCTGCCTTGCTCCGAGCCTTCCACGCACGCTTCCCTCAGAAACCGTTTTTTGCTCCGCGGAGGAGGGGCCCTTGAGGGGGAGGTACTGTCATGGTCTTACCTTCTTGCTGTTCTCCTTCGTTTGACATGTGCTGGCGGCCATCTTGGTTTCTGGGTTTCTTGTAGCCTTCCACCCTGCGGCTCCTCCTTCCCACTGGGAGGAGCTGGATGCCTAGCTCATATATATAGGAGGTCTGTGGCTTCAGTTCCTTGCTTGGTCCTCCTGTGTTCACATGCTTCTAAGACTGCTGCTGCTTCTGGTTCCTGATCCTGGTTTCGTCTGACTACCCTGCTGGTTCCTGATCCTGGCTTCGTCTGACTACCCTGCTGGTTCCTGATCCTGGCTTCGTCTGACTACCCTTCTGGTTCCTGATCTCTGGCCTCTCAAAGACTCTGCTTCGGTTTCACCATTCGTTTGGACTTTTGCTTTACAGCTTTATTTTCAATAAAGCCTTCTTATTTTCACTTATCTCTTGTTGTACGTCTGGTTCATGGTTCCGTGACATTTTGACCCATTTTGCCAAAGGAAAGGAAGTTGCCTAATAATTATGCACATCTAATATAGGGTGTTGATGTCATTAGACCACACCCCTTCTCATTACAGAGATGCACATCACCTAATATGCCTAATTGGTAGTAGGCTTTCGAGCCTATACAGCTTGGAGTAAGACAACATGCATAAAGAGGATGATGTGGTCAAAATACTCATTTGCCTAATAATTCTGCACGCAGTGTATTGTTCCTAGAGTCGCCACTGCTGGAGGCGGACACCAAAAAGCTGCTTGCAACATTTTGATGTCCGCCTGACGATGCGGAGCCAAACGGATCCCTCCTGACTTACAATGTAAGTCAATGGGGACAGATCCGTTTTCACTGACACAATATGGTGCAATTGAAAACGGATCCGCCTCCTATTGACTTTCAGTGTAAGTCAAAACGGATCCGTTAACATTATCATGAACCAAAAAAAAATGCAAACGGATTCGTTCTGAATGGATACCAGCGTTTGCATTATAGGTGCGGATCTGTCTGTGCAGATACCAGACGGATCCGCACCTAACGCAGGTGTGAAAGTAGCCTAAGCTGTTAGAAAAGTACAGATAAGACCTCATGCACATGAATGTACTTTGTTTCCATGTCTGTTCCGTTTTGTTTTTTTTACAGATAGGATGTGGACCCATTTATTTTAATGGGTCCGCAAAAAATGTGGACAGCACACCGTGTGCTCTCCACATCCGTATGTCCGTTCCGTAGCCCCGCAAAAAATATATGCATGTCTTATTCTTGTCCGTTTTGTGGACAAGGATAGGCATTGTTACAATGGATCCGCAAAAAAAAAAGAATGCAACACGGATGTCACATGGACGTCATCTGTATTTTTGGTGGATCCGCATTTTGCGGACTGCAAAATACATACGGTCATGTGCATGTAGCCTAAGGGCTACAGATCGAGCCATCAGAGCAGCTTTCTGACAGATTCACTGTGTAAGCAGAAAGCAACAGTCTGCAGATGAACTGAAAGTGAAAGCTACAGAGGGAAAACGTGAAGATTTTTTTATAAAGACCACTGAAAAATAATTATTTCTAGGCCAAAGTGAGTTAAAAGAAATAATTTAAAAAAAATTGTCACCAGAGGTAAACTGGTAAAATCATCCATTCAATAAACTGTATATCGTCTGTGCGTTGCAGCAAGCATATCAAATTAACCCTACATTTTATATAATTCCACTTACCGGTAAGTATAGGGGCCAATTTCATCTACCACAGGCTTCTCTCCATCCAGGACCTCCAGTGGGTTAGTTACGTTAAAAAAATAGAATTGCATGTAGATTGGAGGAGGGGGGTTTACCCAGTTATTGAAGACCTCGGTCCCATTCTTTAATACTGTAGCCTGGAATAAAATGTATAGAATTACAAAACATGTCATACATGTAAGTGATCTGGTAGAAAATACAGTTCAGCTGTATGGTCCAGGGTGTGAAAGGTTCTACTGAAACCAGGAGAGGCCGTGGCAGATCTTTCTCTAGGGTGACAGTGAGGCCACAGGTCTACAGGTATCGTCAAATTAGCAACCCTGTGCCATGTATCGCCCCCTCAGGCCCTGATCGAAACCCAAGATACCAATTTTACCCAAACTGGTCCTTTGATGAAGGTCCTTACACTTTTAGGCTTATTGCACACGAAGGTGTGCGCTCCGTAGCC
Organism: Bufo bufo; assembly: GCF_905171765.1. Classification (NCBI taxonomy): domain Eukaryota; kingdom Metazoa; phylum Chordata; class Amphibia; order Anura; family Bufonidae; genus Bufo; species Bufo bufo. The sequence continues at coordinate 529,139,052 of NC_053390.1, read as the reverse complement.
GTATTGCGGACCCACCATTCCGTGGGCATTCCGCATCACGGATGCGGACCCATTCACTTCAATGGGTCCGCAAATCCGGAGATGCAGAATGGAAGCATGGAATGGAACCCTACGGGAGAACTACGGAGTGCTTCCGTTGGGTTTCGTTCCGTACTTCCGTTCTGCAAAAAGATAGGACATGTTCTATCTTTTTGCGGAACGGCCGGATCGTGGACCCATTAAAATGAATGGGTCCACGATCTGCTGCGGCTGCCCCACGGTGGGTGTTCGTGCATTGCGGCCCGCAATTTGTGGGCGCAGCACGGCCAAGGGCCGCACACGTTCGCAAGTCTGCCCCCAAGTATCCGTACGCCAGAATTGTATCCTCGGAAATGAAATAATGGCACGTTCTGATGCCTCATCACTCACATCAACCCTAGGCACTGAACGGGTGAAATCCGTGGAATCAGCATGCTGTGGATCTGAAAATCTGCCCCATGCCATGGCGCGGTTTCTGCCGTGGGCTTTCATGCAGACCCGCTCTAGGTTTAGCGCCACTGAATAGAGCAGGCTCCTCCTATTGCGTTGTGACGGTACCAGCACCAAGAATGGACCCGCACATTCTTGGCGCGGTCTTGAAAAAACGAATGACAAAAACCCTTGGCCGCATAAACTGCACACTGGCGAGGTGGTTTCAGCGCAGATTGGGTCCGGTTTTCGATACAGAATCTGCACTGACAATCTGAACAGATCTTGAGACCTACATCAAATCCAAACCAAAAATCGCAAGTAAAAAACGCTGCTTAGGTCCGGAAACGCACAGAAAACCACACAGAAATCTGCATAGATTTTGTTAGTAAACTTGCACCCCTGTACAGCTACCCTCAAGCTTAGCCTGGGGAAGACCTTGAATTTTGGGGTTTCTTGTAGTTGCCCTAATGTCAAGGAATTTTACAGGGTCTTGGGAGAAGTGACAAAGTAGAATACAGTGTATGAGGCAGATACCGACCTTCTTCACCTGTCCCTCCACAGTCTCCATGAAGGTGTGCGCCAGCAGCAGCACCACACTGACAATGAGCAGCAGCAGAGACAGCGCGCCGCAGGAGTACATGGCCCAGCGCGCCATAGCCTCCGCACTGGTCCCAGCAGGAGCGACACCCGGTGACAGCAGGCGACTTCAGTCCTGTGAGGGCACAGCAGCACTACATGCTACTCGCCAGGACTGTGCTGTTTACAGGCTGGAGGTCACGCCTCGCCCAATAGCAGCGTCCGCCCAGTCTCCGTGTAATATGGTGTCAGGCCTATTTCACTTTCATATTCCCAGCTTCGTGGAGCTTCTTTCCCCCCTCAGGGCGCAGGACAATGACGCCTGCTTCTATGTGGAGCCGAGCTTGGAGGCTGCACACGGTTACTGGCAGACAGCAGCTCAGGAGGACGTTATTAGAAGTCATTGAGTTCCTAGCACTGCCAGCTAGAATGCCACACTGATACCAGTCTCTTCCACTGCCCCCCCCCCCCACCAGGTTGCCTGACCAGCCATGATTCTTCATGGCCTCTTCCTGTGTCAGTCACAGACCCACCATTTCCAGAGCCAACCGTCCTGTCACCCTGTACAACAAAAAAGGAGAACTTGTGCCGGACGGAGGACCAGGAGTCTAAAATCCGGACGTCTGGCCACCCTGACACCGGGCGTCATTTACAACCGCGTCCTTCCTACCACACTGTGGTCTTCCTCATCCCTGTCCTTACACATGGATGCAAATGACACCCTTCAACTTTAATAAAAACATCCTTAACCTCTAATAAATGATGACAAACACTTTATTGTGGAATAAAAATGGCCGCAATGCTTTATTAAGGGTAACCAATTAAAAATTAACATACTTTAATAAATTCAAAATTAAAACCATTAATTTCATTAACAAAATCCACTCCGCCCCTCTAATAAAGCAAAGCGACATTAGCAATAAAAAGGGGCGGGATGGCGGGGCGACGATCTGGTCTTCTTAACACTGGCCCAGAAGCGCCACCGAACCCGCAATTTAAGGACTAGAAGTTTCCCACCACAGGTACAGCCACCAACCAGAGGCCTTGAAATCACCCTCAGCAACAGCATCAACCAATCAGCTGTGATCCTGGCTGTCACTGCAGCTCACAGGTTAACCAGAAAAAAACAGCTGATAACTGGATTTGCACAAACTTGAGGTAAAATCTGCAAAATATAAGGGGGGAGGAGAAAACCAACCTAAACATATATATGACATATATGGTGCCATTAAACACTCTGGGGGGCCCGCACATTAGTGGTAGCTTACCGACAAAGACCCATTTTCATCGGCCACTTATTGTCATGATGCTTTAGGGTACTTTCACACTTGCGTTGTTTGATTCCGGCAGGCAGTTCCGTTGCCTGAACTGACTGCCTGATCAGGCAAACTGTATGCAAACGGATGTCATTTTTTCTGACTGATCAGGCATTTTTCAGACTGATCAGGATCCTGATCAGTCAGAAAAATGCCTGATCAGTCAGAAAAATGCATTGCAATACCGGATCCGTTTTTCCGGTGTCATCAGGCAAAACGGATCCGTTTTTTTTTTTTTTCGTTTTTAAAGGTCTGCGCATGCGCAGACCGGAAGGACGGATCCGGCATTCCGGTATTTTGAATGCCGGATCCGGCACTAATACATTCCTATGGAAAAAAATGCCGGATCCGGCATTCAGGCAAGTCTTCAGTTTTTTTCGCCGGAGATAAAACCGTAGCATGCTACGGTTTTCTCTTTTGCCTGATCAGTCAAAACGACTGAACTGAAGACATCCTGATGCAAACTGAACGGATTACTCTCCATTCAGAGTGCATGGGGATATGCCTGATCAGTTATTTTCCGGTATAGAGCCCCTGTGACGGAACTCTATGCCGGAAAAGAAAAACGCAAGTGTGAAAGTAGCCTTACATTGTCTAAATTGGTTACGGTGGGGCTGGGTTTACACGGTGCATTATTATTATTTTTTTGCAATAAAAAATTGTGACAAAAAAAATGCATTGTAAAAAGTGAATGAGGGGGATTTACTAAGACTGGCATTTGCGCTGCTGTAAGATTTGGCGAATTTCTCACAAGGCGTGCACCTTATCATAAATAAGGCGAATCTACAGCAGTCCGTGCGCCTGGAGAGAAAGACTACTTCAGCCCCTGTCAGGAGTAGTCGTTTGCCAAGTTTTATTTGGCAGTCCGTGTGCCGCTAGCTGGAGTAGAATTTAATTGTCATTTATGGCAGACGACTGGCATAAATTTTAAATTTTAGCGGCTTTGGCAGGCTGATGGCCCTGCCTCTGGCATGCCCCTCCACAGTGGCGAGGGTGGTATAAAAGCACCGCAAGAAAAAAAAAAGATTTTTTGCACAGCTCACCCTAAGGCTGTATGCACACGACCGTTGTGCGTTTTGCGGTCCGCAAATTGAGGTTCCGCAAAACACAGATGGCGTCCGTGTGCATTCCGCAATTTGCAGAACGGCACGGATAGCCTTTAATATAACTGCCTATTCTTGTCCGCAAAGCGCGGACAAGAATAGGACATGTTATATTTTTTGGGCGGTCTACGAAACGGAGCCACGGATGCGGACAGCACACGGAGTGCTGTCCGCATCTTTTGCGGCCCCATTGAAGTGAATGGGTCCGCATCCGAGCCGCCAAAACTGCGGCTCAGGTGCGGACCAAAACAACGGCCGTGTGCATGTAGCCTAAATTTGTGTAATCCAGACACTAATATGAAGAAAAAGGCAGCACGGATGAATCCCTTGGATTTGGGGTCATTTTCAATAGGTCCAGCGCCTTGGAATTTAAAATAAAATGTAACTTTTAGGGTCCATTCACACATCCGTGTGTGTTTTGCGGATCCCCAAAACACGGACACGGCATTTTGTGGACCACACATCACGGGCACTAATAGAATATGCCTATTCTTGTCCGCAATTGCGGACAAGAATAGGGCATGTTCTATTTTTTTTCGGGAACGGAAATGCGGACCCGCATTTCCGGATCCGGGCCGCACATCGGAACAGAATTGCGGACGTGTGAATGGACCCTAAGTCACATGAATAAAAAAAAACTCCATGGTGTCCTGGGAGGGGGGGAGGGTGGCGCGTTTCGCGCAGATCTCATTTAATCAAGCCCTGATAAAAACACTGCGTTCACCGTGTCACAAAATGGGGGTCAAAATAAATGAGCCCCTTTGTGTTTGCCCCCTAGTGTTTTCTTCATGGCATATTTATAAAGAAGGTGATGTGAAAATGCAAAGAGATGCAGCTTATGAAAAATGCCACCTTCTGTCCTGACGGATCGGGGGGTAGTCTAACACTCTGCACCCGAGCCGATCAGCACCAGAACTACACGGCTCTGTCAGACACAGTCAGTCACATTATTATGACCACTTCCTACTTTTGTCGTCAGCAGTGTGTACAGTACAATAGCTCATGAAGGAAGTCACGTGTGGTCAGCTGGTCTTGGTGGGTACATAAGGTGGTGATGGGCTGTCTGCACACATATCCCTCGTCACAAGTAAAAGAGGTGATTTATCAGAGTTGCAACAAGGGATGATTATTGGCTTTCAGACCAAGGATGGCGGTATTTCTGATACTGAATTGTTCCCGTGCTGCTGTGGTGACCATGTATTGTGGGAGGACAACGTGCCATAGATGTGAGAAGTGAACGTCTGCTACAGGAATGAAGACCAACACACTACAATGGAGCAGCTCAACACCAAAATGAACCAGAGGCTACTAGACATACATCTAAGGCCTCATGCACACGACCGTTGTTTTGGTCTTCAACCTAGCGGCAGTTTTTGCGGCTTGGATGCGGACCCTCTCACTTTAATGGGGGCGCAAAAGATGCGGACAGCACTGAGTGTGCGGTCTTCATCCGTTGCTCCACAAAAAAAATATAACCTGTCCTATTTTTGTCCGTTTTGCGGACAAGAATAGGCATTTATATCAATGGCTGTCCGTGTCGTTCCGCAAATTGCAGAACGCACATGGACGCCATCCGTGTTTTGTGGATACGCAATTTGCGGACCGCAAAACACACAACGGTCGTGTGCATGAGGCCTAAAACAACAGTTCACCGAGCCCTACTGTGAATGTGGCTCTGAAGCAGACGGCGTCAGTTTTCACAGCAGTATCAGAATTGCCTTCTCTGATAAATCACTTTTTCTGCTTCAAACAGATAGTCGAGTGTGGCGTTAGGCGAGAAACATCAGAGAACAAACACCCTGTAACCATTGCTGGAAGAACACAAGCTGATGGTGGCAGTGTTATGGTCTGGGGAATGTTTTTGTGGCATTCTCTGTGGCCCCTCATCCATGTAGAAGGCGTTCTCAACTGATTTGGGTATGATTCCATGGGTGGCAGAGGACACATTTCTTAAAACCGTATAACCTTACCTAATAGATAATTAAAACACGAGACAATTCAGTGTGGAATAAATAGGCCGTGTTGCTTTATTTGGGGTTTTACCAGGTTATCATACCAAGTTATCAAAATACTGAATTAATAAATATCAATAAATAATCCAACCATAAAATATAAATAATTGAATAAATACTTAAATCTCATTAATTCATGGACCATTAAGTCCACCCAGCACGAGCTGGGTGACCGATCACCCCCAAATATGCAACACGACATTAAATAGGGAGGGAGGGCGGGGCGCTGCTCCTTGAAGGGCGCTCCACTGGAACTGACAGCTGGGCACCTGTGCGCTGTCACTTTTATTCCCGCTCAAAATGACAGCTGCCAATCAGCTGTCCAGCACTTCCCGCTTCAGGAAGAGCTGGCCAATCCTGACAGCTGTTCAGAGCGTCCCGTTTCCAGGCAGATCACTAGGGGAACCAGCCAAAACCGGATTCCTGTCAGGAAAACCCTATAATTGAATTAAAAGAAAAAAGGGGGGAGGAGGAGAGAAATCCCACAAACCAAAACCATTACAAAACCCATTGAAATGACTCCAATAAAACAACAGTGCCCCTGCCACCATGTGTCCCCCAAGCTATACGCTCTGGGGGGGCCCCTTCATTCTTGCAGATTATGTACTCCCCATAGGCGTGTGCACCCTAAAGCACAAACACACACCGCGTGTGTGCATGGTATGTATATACAGTCATGTGAAAAAATTAGGACACCCTTTGAAAGCATGTGGTTTTTTGTAACATTTTTAATAAATGGTTATTTCATCTCCGTTTCAACAATACAGAGAGATTAAAGTAATCCGACTAAACAAAGAAAACTGAAGAAAAGTCTTTTCAAGATCTTCTGTAAATGTCATTCTACAAAAATGCCTATTCTAACTGAGGAAAAAGATAGGACACCCTTGCCCCTAATAGCGAGTGTTACCTCCTTTGGCTGAAATAACTGCAGTGAGACGGTTCTTGTAGCCATCTACCAGTCTTCGACATCGGTCTGAGGAAATTTTACCCCACTCCTCAATGCAGAACTTTTTCAGCTGTGAGATGTTTGAGGGGTTTCTTGCACGTACAGCCATTTTCAAGTCACCCCACAGCATCTCAATGGGATTCAAATCTGGACTTTGACTTGGCCATTCCAGGACTCTCCATTTCTTCTTTTTCAGCCAATCTTTGGTTGATTTACTAGTATGTTTTGGGTCATTGTCATGTTGCATGGTCCAGTTCCGCTTCAGCTTTAATTTTCTAACTGATGGTCTCACATGTTCTTCAAGCACCTTCTGATACACAGTAGAATTCATCGTGGATTCTATGATGGTGAGCTGACCAGGTCCTGCTGCAGCAAAGCAGCCCCAAACCATGACACTTCCACCTCCATGCTTCACAGTTGGTATGAGGTTCTTTTCTTGGAATGCTGTGTTTGGTTTACGCCAAACATGTCCTCTGCTGTTGTGTCCAAATAATTCAATTTTGGACTCATCTGTCCAAAGAACATTATTCCAGAAGTCCTGGTCTTTGTCAACTTTATCGCTGGCAAATGTCAGTCTGGCCTCGATGTTTCTCTTGGAAAGCAAAGGTTTCCTCCTTGCACACCTCCCATGCAAGTTAAACTTGTACAGTCTCTTTCTGATTGTAGAGGCATGTACTTCTACATCAACAGTAGCCAGAGCCTGCTGTAGTTCTCGAGATGACACTTTAGGGTTTTTGGATACCTCTTTTAGCATCTTGCGGTCTGCTCTTGGGGTGAACTTGCTGGGGCGACCAGTCCTGGGCATGTTGGCAGTTGTTTTGAAAGCCCTCCACTTGTAGACTATCTTCCGGACAGTGGAATGGCTGATTTCAAAATCTTTTGAGATCTTTTTAAATCCCTTCCCAGACTCATAGGCTGCTACAATCTTTTTTATGAAGTCCTCTGACAGCTCTTTTGCTCTCACCATGGTGCTCACTCTCACTTCAACAGTCAGGAGCACACCAAACTAAATGTCTGAGGTTTAAATAGGGCAAGCCTCATTCAACATGCAGAGTAACGATCTACTAATTATGTGCACCTGGTGTGATATACCTGTGTGAGATCTGAGCCAATTTAAGAGGGAATACATGTGAGGGTGTCCTATCTTTTTCCTCAGTTAGAATAGGCATTTTTGTAGAATGACATTTACAGAAGATCTTGAAAAGACTTTTCTTCAGTTTTCTTTGTTTAGTTGGATTACTTTAATCTCTCTGTATTGTTGAAACGGAGATGAAATAACCATTTATTAAAAATGTTACAAAAAACCACATGCTTTCAAAGGGTGTCCTAATTTTTTCACATGACTGTATATAGCCTTTATGCCATTAGCCCTCATTATGCCCCAAGCAGCCTCATTTTTTATAAAATAAAAAAAACACTTACCTCTCTGCTCCTGGAAGCTGCCGCCCGCTATTTTCTTCCTCCTGATGTCGGCTCTTGACTGTGCGCTCTGAACTGGCGCGCACAGCGTGACGTCACAAACCGCATTACGCTGTGTGCAGCCCTGCACAGCCGACAGCAGAGGACCAGGAAGCGGTAAGTACAGAGCGTTCACCGCTTCCTGGTCCTCCGGTACTAATGAGCACTTCCAAAATGGAAGCGCTTCATTAGTATTCGCCGGCCAGCGGGGCTCAAGAGGCAGCTGCCGGAGGTGACAGAACCTCCATTTTGAGGCTTAATTAGGGTGTGCCCAGGCTCACCCCTATGGTACTCCCATACATGCTAATTATCTTCTTTGGGGTGGATGGGATCTTCCACCAGGAAAATGAGACATGTCACACAGACCAAGACTTCTAAGTACTACTCTGGCCCCCTAATGCCCCACACATGAACCCAATGGAATATCTGTGGGACCACCTCGACCGTCGTGTTCACTCTATGGATACTTCAGCTGTGGGTTGTACGGAGTCATGGCTCCAGATACATATGACAAGCTACCAAGACCTCATGGAGTCACTCCTAGCCACATACCTGGATATTAGCTGGTGGTCATAGACAGTAATGTGACTCTGCTGTGTATGGAGCAGGCAGTGCTCGACCTGTAGTAACAAGCTTACTACTTACCTCAGGTGAGAGCTTTCACTGCCAATGTGAATTGGATCCTACACACCTCTTGAGAATTTTGGCACTCCTCAAGTTCATGCACCAGGACTGAAATCAACTCTGGGCTCATGTAGATTTCAGGAATAATTCACACCAGTTTTTTTTTGGCATGAATTAAAATAAACGTGCAGGGCCACATTTTTTTATAGAACGATAACCAAAAGTACACACTATTTGTCTAACAGTTCAGGGAGCTGGGTGCAGTGCATGTGCACATAGGATCTATTCTAGAGACTGATTTCCTAACCTGAGCCTTAGTTGCCATTTTTGACAGCCACAAGAACAGCAAATTGAGTCAGCCTTTGAACTGGTTTTATACATTCGCCTTATACAGCACCACTTCATCCTGAAGCGCCTAACCAAGGACTGGAGCAGTCAAATTTCCTTTGCCCGTTCCCAAGATGGCGGATGGCGGAAAAGTGCGGTGACGTTGAGCGACAACGTCAGGTGGTCGCATTTCCGGAGCGACCGACGTGCGCGTGCGCAATGCCTGGCCGACGTCTTGTTGCTGTGTGAAGCGCGGTTTTCGCTCTCTCGTAGGCTGGTTGTGCGGCCCACCTGTAACATGGCGTTTAACTTCGGAAGTGCGACGGGGGCCACAGCCAACCAGGGTAAGGAAGTGGGAGCAATGGAGAAGTAGTGAGGTGTGCATGGGGGAAAGATAAGGGCGAATGTGTCCTGTCCTTTTTCCTATACTTGTCATTGTTGAATTTCCCTTTTGGTGTCGCTTAGTATGTAGCAGAGACGAGTGTGTCATGTTATTAAGGATTTCCTATGACCGTTTACATAGGACTGCACGTTATCACTAACTGATTTCATTACCTTCAAGAGAAAAGTGAAGTTGTCCATAGCCACCAATCAGGCGCCTAGGACTTCTAAAATGACAGCTTGGCTGTTTTACAGCATCTGGATGAATGCTTCTATTCACTGACAGCAAACATTTTTTTCTTTCTAACGGAATCCGCAATGATGGCTCCAATGCAGGTGTGAATGAAGGCTTGGTGATCTCAGCCCGGCCTTCAGGTCTTGATCACTGTTGCTCTCGCTCGTCCTCATACAGAATCATTGCCCCCTGTTTTCACAGTGCAGTCTCCTGCCCGGGAACAATGTCATTTCTCAGGCCGATTATCAGGAACCAGCGCTTGTAGACAGCCGGCCCGTGTAAATGCGGCTTTAGGCTACTTTCCGACTAGCGGCAGAGTGATCCAGCAAGCAGTTCCGTCGCCAACTGATTGCACACGAACGTGTGCGCTCCGTGGCCGTTCTGCGGCCCGCAATGCATGAACACTAACCGTGGGGCAGCCGCAGAAGATTGCGTAATCATTCACTTTAAAGGGTCTGCCATCCGGCCGTTTCGCAGAAAGATAGGACTTGTTCTATCTTTTTGCGGAACGGAAGTACGGGCCGAAACCCCACGGAAGCACTCCGTAGTGCTTCCGTAGGGTTCTGTTCCGTGCTTCCGTTCCGCATCTCCGAATTTGTGGACTTATTGAAGTGAATGGGTCCACATTCGTGATGTGGAATGCCCACGGAACGGCGCCCGTGTATTGCGGATCCGCAAATGCGGTCTGCAATACGGCAACGGGCAGCACACGTTCGTGTGCAAGAGGCCTAAGATTGATCAGGATCCTGATCAGTCTTAAAAATTTATTGAAATGCTGGATCCGTCTTTCCTTTGTCATCTGGAAAAACTGATCCGGCATTTATTTTTTTCGCCTTTTTTTTCGATCTGCGCATGGAAAAAAAATGCCGCATCCAGCATTCAGGCAAGTGTTCAGTTTTTTAGGCCGGAGAGAAAACTGCAGCATGCTACGGTATTATCTCCGTCCTAAAACGTCAAAAAGACTGAACTGAAGATTGATGCATCCTGAACGGAATGCTCTCCATCCAGAATGCATGGGGATAAAACTGATCAGTTCTTTTCCGGTATTGAGCTCCTAGGATGGAACTCAATGCCGGAAAAGAAAACCGCTAGTGTGAAAGTACCCTAAGTGACCAGCCTGTTTTGCAATATTTTTTTCCATCAATGTAGCTGTCTGAGGACTTGCTTTTAAGGCTACTTTCACACTAGCGTTTCTATTTTCCGCTATGGAGATCCGTCATAGGTTCTCAATACCGGAAAAAAAACGCTTCCGTTTTATCCCCATTCATTGTCAACGGGGACAAAATGTAACAGAACAGGGTGCACCAGATTGCGTTCCGTTCAGTTGCGTTCTCATACCGGAGAGCATGCGGAGCAAGACGGATCCATCATGACGCACAATGCAAGTCAATGGGGACGGATCCGTTTTCTCTGACACAACAGAAAACTGATCCATCCCCCATTGACTTTCAGTGGAGTTCATTACCGATCCGTCTTGGCTATGTTAAAGATAATCCAACCGGATCTGTTAATAACGGATGCAGACGGTTGTATTATCAGTAACGGAAAAGTTTTTGCTTAACCCTGCCAGATCCAGTAAAAACGCTAGTGTGAAAGTAGCCTAAGGCCTCATGCACACGCTCACGTTCAGTTTTTTGCGTTCCGTATATGGAACTATTCATTTCAATGGATCCGCAAAAAAAAACGGAATGTACTCCGTATGCATTCCGTTTCTGTATTTCCGTTCAATTCAAAGATAGAACATGTCCTATTATTGTCTGCATAACGGACAAGGATAGTACTGTTCTATCAGGGGCCAGCTGTTCCGTTCCGCAAAAAACGGAATGCACACGGATGTCATTTTTTCGGATCCGTTTTTTCCGGACCGCAAAACACTGAAAAAGCTATATGGTCGTGTGCAATAGGCCTCAATTGTAGCTTTTAAAGGGGTTGTCTAAGCCTACTTTCACACTTGTATTATCTTTAAAATAGCCATGACCGATCCGTCTCTAAAACCACTGTAAGTCAATGGGTACCGGATCCGTTTTCTATTGTGTACAAGATCCGCCACCAGTGACTTAAATTGTGTGTCATGCAGCGTTTTGTGTCCACGATGGGAACGCAACCGAACGGAATGCAACTCCATTCTGATCAGTTTTGTCCCCATTGACCATGAATGGGACAAAACTGAAACGGTTTCCTCCCCTTAGTGACCAGCCTGTTTTGGGCCTTACTGACCAAGCGTTTTTCTTCCTTTTTTCATCATCGCGTTCTATAGAACTATAACTTTTAAACTTTTCCATCTATATAGCTTTATGAGGGCTTGTTTTTTGCGGGACAAGTTGTAGTTTTTAATGGCGCCATTTTGGGGTACACATAACTTTCTGATCAACTTTTATTAACTCTTTCTGGGAGGAAGATAGGAAAAACAGCAATACTGCCACTGCGTTTTTACGTTATAAATAGGGATGAGCGACCTTTGTGTTTCAATTTCGGCGTACAAGGTTCGGGTTATCTAAGAATTCCGTTATGGATTCCGCTATCACGGACCATATAACGGACGCGGCAATAACAAACGTATGTGGAAGATTTTTATTTATTTTTTTGCAATTTTTTTTCTTTGAAAAGCGTATTTTCAATGGGAAAAAAAAGCAGATTTTTTTATTGAATGAGTTTACTTTTTTTTTACCACTTAAAGGGTTTCTATCACTTCGTATGACATAATTAGCTGTCAGACACTAGCGATCTGCTAGTGTCTGCTCTGGCCAACCATCCTACTATAATCACTTGTGGGGCAGCGGTTTTGCTAAAAAACTAACTTTTATTAATATGCTAATGAGCCTCTAGGTGCTATGTGGGCGTCTTTAGCACCTAGAGGCTCCGTCTACCTTCATACACAGCCGCCGCCCAGCGCGTCCCTCCAGCCCGCCCATGTCCTCCTCCGTGTGACGCAGCGGCCGAATTTTCGCGTATGCGCCGTGCACGGCTGTATTCGGCGCATTTGAGATGTCTGAGCTCGGAGCGGTCAGACATTCAATGCGCATGCGCGGATGTATTCGGCGCATGCGCATTGAATGTCTGACCGCTCCGAGCTCAGACATCTCAAATGCGCCGAATACAGCCGCGCACGGCGCATGCGCGAGAATTCGGCCGCTGCGTCACACGGAGGAGGACATGGGCGGGCTGGAGGGACGCGCTGGGCGGCGGCTGTGTATGAAGGTAGACGGAGCCTCTAGGTGCTAATGACGCCCACATAGCACCTAGAGGCTCATTAGCATATTAATAAAAGTTAGTTTTTTAGCAAAACCGCTGCCCCACAAGTGATTATAGTAGGATGGTTGGCCAGAGCAGACACTAGCAGATCGCTAGTGTCTGACAGCTAATTATGTCATACGAAGTGATAGAAACCCTTTAAAGAGGACCTTACATGGGTTTGTAGTAAGTGAGATAAATATCTGTACCTGCGGGGTACCCCCTGTTGATGCTGCCACCCTGCCTGTTTTTTTTAAAATAGCGCTCCTGCGTCCTGTTATGGCCCCCGCAAGTTTTGCGCTCAGTATGCTAATACTGAGCATCGGAGCAATGGGGAGGAGACGCAGTCTTTCTCTGTGGGCGTCTCCTTCTCCCATGACTGTAGCGCATTAGAAATTAATTTATGAAGTTATGTAAAGTCTCACGAGACTCATAGGAGCCAATACATTCTAATGCTGTACAGGGCAGTATTTGCGGTCCACAATGCACTTGTACATATTGTGCACTTAATACGCTCTTGTTTGATTATGGTTTTTCCTCTAAAATATATATATGTAATAAAAATGTACGTACAGTATATAGTAGCATAAGCCATTGTTATAGACCCTTTCATTACTGGGCTTGTGTGTTCTCTCTATGATCTGTTTGTATGTAGAAATTATTGGTTAGGGTTTCTTCACCTGTTGAGGAAAAATCCACCAGGAAATACTCATGATTTTTTTTTATTTTTTTTTTTTATAAGGCCTGATGCACATGACCGTGTCCATTTTGCGGTCTGCAAATCATGGATGTGGTCAATGTGCCATCTGCATTAATTTTTTTTGCAGACCCATTGACTTCGAGTCCACAGTCCCTATTTTGTGGACATATTCCATCTTTTTTGCAGAACGGACTTACAGATGCAGAGAGCACAAGCAGCAGAATGTGGAACCCTGGGATTAACCCTTTTGAACCCTGTGTCTTTTTAGTGTGCAGGTTCCGTTATTGTGCAGTATCACTGTTTGACTTTATTTCAATGTATCCAACAGGTACAACAGGTTTCTCCCTGGGAAATTTTACTCCAAAAACAACTGCATCGGGTTTTGTGTTTGGCAACACTGCTACCACAGCAGCAGCCACAGGGTTTGGCGGTAAGGCAATGTTTTGTGATTTCTATGTGTCCACTTTTGTTTTCTAAGGCTACTTTCACACTGGCGTTTCTGGGTCCGCTTGTGAGATCCGTTTCAAGGCTCTCACAAGCGGCCCAAAATGGATTAGTTCAGCCCCAACGCATTCTGTATGGATAAGGATCCGTTCAGAATGCATCACTTTGGCTGCGTTTGTTCTCCATTGCGTTATTTAGACGGTCACTAAAACGCAGCTTGCAGAGTTTTGATGTCCGCCTGATGATGCAGAGCCAAACTAATCCGTCCTGACTTACAATGTAAGTCAATGGGGACGGATCCGTTTTTCACTGACACAATATGGTGCAATTGAAACCGGATCCGTCCCCCATTGACTTTCAATCTGTTTTGACTTCGACTTTTTTTTTAATGAATAATGCAAGCGGATCAGTTATGAACGGATGCAAGTGTTTGCATTATTGGTGCGGATCCGTCTGTGCAGATACAAGACGGATCCGCACCAAACACGAGTGTGAAAGTAGCCTTAGTCATAAACCTGTCTCTGCTTACATAAAATCAGTAAGATGGCTCCATATGGCGTCCTGGCCTTGCTGACGACAGAATTGATCTAGCCATCTGTTGAGTAATGTTAGTGCATGCCTCTAGAGCAGTGATGGTGAACCTTTTAGAGACCAAGTGCCCAAACAACAACCAAAAACCCACTTATTTATCGCAAAGCGCCAACAGGGCAATTTAACCTGAAAACTACAGTCTAATATAGTATAGCTTCCATGTACTTTATCATTTATTATAATAGCTTGCCTTCATTCAATGCATCACTTGTGCCGTTCATAGTGTGCCCTGCACTGATGAATGGCAGGAAAAGTCTAAGGCATATTGGCACACCATAGACTTTTTCCAGAGAGCGGGTGCCCACAGAGAGGGCTCTGAGTGCCGCCTCTGGCACCCCTGCCATAGGTTCGCCACCACTGCTCTAGAGGGTTAACACATCTGTTACCAGGGGTCATGTCTGTTTTTTTTACATCAATAATGAAAAAATACTTTGGTAATGAGCGTTACTTTTTTTATGTACGGTTATCTGCAAGAATTAATTCCAGGAGTATTTCCTAGAACTTTATTTCTTTGTATACAAGTTTTTTCCTTTATGTACCCAGTCGTAAAGAGGTAAGTGGCTCATTATTAATATTCATTTTTTATTGTTTTACTCCCATAATCTTTTTTTTACTCGCTTACTGGACCAGTTTATAGCTTTAAACAGGTTGTCTGGCCTCTTAATTTTAAAGTAGAGTTCTCAAATTGGTGTGAAATTATAAAATACCTTATGTATTCCCTGCTGCCCCCTGGGTCTTCCCTTGGCCTCTGTACGTCCTGGTTCCTTTTGACGCATACACTACTGCTAATCCCTTGCCGCACAAGTGATCCACTGTAGCCAGTGATTGGATGCAGCTGTCACATGCCCATATTGAGAGGGACTAGGTGGTAAAGAGGCCAGCAAGGGACACGGAGAGCACTGGGCAGATCAATAAGCTGAGTATTATTTCTTTTATAACTTTACACCATTATCTAGCTAATAATGGGATTGTCTTACCTTGATATTTTTATTTTTTATATATGGGAGTCGAGCTTCCGTGACTCCCAGCAAACAGCCGAGTGTGCATTTGTTAGGAATGCGGAAAGGGGAGCAAGTCGGTGCGAGATATCTCTTGAGAAGGCGTATCTCCCCTGAGAGGAAAAGGTTAAGGTTTGGGTATGTTGAAATCCAACAGCCTGATCCTTCTGTTCCATGACAGCTAACTCCATACACGTTAGATGGTCAGCTGGTCCTGCTGGCAAGTGCGGCTGTCATTGATATAAATTGTATGGACAGCTTGAGAGCCACTGCTAAAAGAGCATTTCTCAGCATGATCAACCTTATTAAACAAAGAACATTGCCTGTTAGGGTTGATCAAGCTGAGGAAAACGCCATATTTCTTTTCTCTCTAGGCTAAATAGTCACAGAGGTATATTCATTTTTGTGTTTATGCAAATTAACCAGTTCGAGCACAAAGGGGCTAGCTGTAGTGCTAGGAGCACCACTTGCTTCATGCCCTTGTGTGGTCTCTCACCCCTCCCCTTTGATTCACAGGGTTAGACTTTTCGTTTAGCTCTGTGTTCTAACACCCGTGTTATGGCTGATGAAGTCGGCACTTGCGTTGATGACATAAAAGTATGACTATCATAATGTAGTAATCATTGGTAGTCCAGTGGGGATACCGAGTCATTGGTGTCATTGTGTTGGCAAGATCATGCATTCCACTAAGAATGCATGATTTTGCAAATGTGCTGTGGGATAAGTATGCGGGTCCCAGGACTCGTGGTAGTGGTGACTCGGTATCCCGCTGGACCACGAATAACTATTATATTGCAATAGTCATACAACTATGTGAGCAACAGTGCAGGTGTAAGAACAGAGTTAGATGACATGTTTAGCCCTGTCAATCAAAGGAGAGGGGGGAGTGACCAGAGTACAGGGGCGTTGCGCCAGGGGTGCTCCTAGCGATACAGCCAGCCCCTTGGTGCTCCAACTAGTTAAATTGCATAAAGATTAATGTATCTCCTCAACTGTTCAGCCTAGAGAAAAAATAAATATAGCATTTAATTCAGCATGATCAACCCTACCAGGCAATAGGTCTGGTTTAATAAGATTGTTCATGCTGACATATAAGTTAATATCAGAATATATTACCGTAAGTGAAAGAAGTCTTGATTGGAGTATTAAAGTACAAAAGAAGCTGTTGGATGCTCATCAAATGGTTAAAAAAACAAAACGAAACAGAACTTATATTCTAATTTCTGATTCCCCGCTGTTACCCATTCCAATGGTACCAGTCTTCCCACTGTGCTCCTCTTCCTGTTTCTGTGGCAGCACAGCGGGAAATGACTGGGATTGTCACTCAGCCAGTAGTTGGATGAGCAGCATTCCCTGCCATTTCCTGCTTTGTCGAAACATCAGCCACGTGAGTCCTGCCAGAATAGCAGCAGCGAGGGATCGTCAATTTTTGTATTTGATGACCACCTGACACTGTTTCTTTTTGTGCTAGAATGCTACTTTAACTTGACATATACTTGTTGCTACAGGACAGGGACATAGATAATATCACAAGCGTCACCACACATTCCAGCTGTGTAAATGTGGAAGTCATGGATGCTAGCTTTCTCTAATGCAATGTGAATGTGCTGTACGTGTCACTCTTTCACTCAGTGCATATCTGTACATTTTATCTTTTCTAAACTTGTTTTTAATTCCTGCCACCTTTTCTTCATGCTTCCCACTCGTCAGGATTTGGAGGGCTTGAGCCAGCGACCTCCAACACCACTGGGTTTAACTTTGGTGGGTTCGGACTAGCTGCTAACCCTTCATTAAACTTTAACATTGGGAATTTCAGTGTTTCCTCTGCTGCAGCTCCTCCCTTCAATTTTGGTAACGCCCTGGCAAATGCAGGTAGAGAAAAACGAATGTATGTGATGTTTGTCATAATCTATTTAATGCAGTGATCCAAGAACTAGCAGGAGCTAATAGATAAAGGCCGTTATGGCTTTACATATAAGTTCAGATCTGGCACCCTGCCCATCGCCGATCAGTGGTTGGGGTGTAGCTCCAACTACACAACTCCATCAATCTATTACTGGAGGGAGCAAATTACTACAACTCTGCCTCCATTGACTTCACTGCAGTGGAGCTACACAGGACAGCTTATCGGCTGTTGTGTGGGGTGTTGGACCTTTACCAGTCAGCTAGTGATGGCATATCCTGAGGATAGGCCATCACTTATAAACATCCTCTGGATAGGTCATCAGTATCTGATTGGTGGGGGTCCGACACCCGGGACTCCCGCCGATCAGATACTGATGAACTATCCAGAGGATAGGTTATCAGTAAAAACAAAAATCTGGAAAACTCTAAGGGACACAGTTACTTGCTAAAAACAGAGCTAGCTTATATAGGTATTCCCTTCTCAGACATTGGTCCCGGACCTGTCTCCAGAAGAGAACCCTCAAAGTGAATAGAAGGCAGCTGTGCATGCGCGGCAACCCTCGCTTCACTGCTATGGGAGTACTGAAAATAGCCAAGCCCTGTTTTCTGAACTTCTATAGCAGTGAATGGAAAGCTTGCTATGCCTGTGCAGTGTACTCCTTTTCACTTTGCAGGGCCTGTTTTGGAGATAGGAGCAGGTCCCAGAGGTGGGACCCATATATATGCCATCAACGTCTGAGATATATGAAAAGGAAAACAATTAAAAGGGACTTTTGAAGTGTTTCCCCTGTACTGGTATGGTGACAGAAGGGAGACCAGATATCATTTGTGATAGTCTGCACACAGTCTGTGAGTATAATCTGCCCTAGTTAACGACTCTTGCTTATGAGTCCAACATGCTTAAAGGCTTTGTGCACCTTTGGGGGCAATTGTTTTAGTATTATTATTATTATTATTATTATTACATTGTACTTATTTTGAGCTAAAAATAATTTTTTCAATTGATCTTTATTAAAAATATGGAATCCTTTTTTCTGTACATGGCTAAGATGCTCTAGTAGCAGCCTCTGGATCTTCTCTCTTTTCAGTCTGTTGGGGAACTGAGGGCTCCTTATCTCTGCTCTCTGACATTATAAACTCTCATCAAAGATCAATCCTTATCTTACTAATAAGCATGTGACTTAAATAAGTGTTTATGACCTCTTAGTAGTTTAGAGATGAGGGTTATTAGATGACCGGCACAAAGTGAAAGTACCAGTCGCACAGCTAGAAAAACAGTTAACCATTTGTGACAGAACAGCTCAATATTTTTAATAAAGACCCATTGAAAAACAGATTTTTGTGCCAATCATAAACAGAAATTGCCTCCAAAGGTGTACATAGCCTTTAAAGAGTAACTGTCATCTCTCGTGACATGTCTGTTTTAGTAACTACTTATATTCCCCATGTAATAACAAATCTGGAGCGTCTATCCTTGTGACTCTCTATAATGGGCCATTCCTTTATTAATCCTTCTAAAAAGTTTGAAACTAAGGTCTAGATGGGGCTTACCAGTTTGTGGTGTGTTTCTTACAGTCTGATACTTTCCAGTCGGTGCTGCCAGTGTCAGGCGGTGCAGAGACCCCCCTTTTCCCTGACCGTTAACGTCCTTCTAGACTTTCACTGCAAATTGCTACCAATTTTTTTGTAATTTATGGCAGGAATGGCCCATCATAGAGTGATAAGAATAGATGCTTGAGGATTGTTATTACATGGGAAATGTATTTAGTTAGTATAACAGACATATCAGGATTGGTGACAGGTCCTCTTTAAAGAGGCACGTGCTCACCTGCCTTCTCCTGACCCCATAACTTTGACTGCTATATAACCCTCTATATAGCCGTGCACTCAGTGAGACAGACATTGGTATCCACATAAATATGTCAGACAGGGGGCACTCCCCCTTTCTATCAGCAGCTTCTGTTGCTTCCAGAGTACCCCCTCATGCCTATCCCACAGATAAGCATTCTGGCTTTCACGCTTGTTAGACTCCTTCATAGATTTGGTCATGTTGAGTATCTTCACGTCAGCCAGCATCTTTAGATTTACTTATTTTAAGATAAATTTTTCTTCATATTAAAATAAGTGAAACACATTATAGTTCCCGGATTGCTTAGGTGTTGCCACTATTCTTGGACCACTGCATTCTATCACACACATTCCACCTGTTACCATCTCAGTTTTTTGGAACTACGTCTTCCTTGTAACCCAACTGTGAATTCAAAGTACAGTAGAAAGATGTTGTGATGGTAGGCCTTCACCTTATTACATAAATGGTGCCTTCATTTGTCAGCCGTATGTCTGTTTCTGTTCTTCACTCGTGTCTTTCTTTCAGTGAGAAATGCACAGAATTTATTTAATTGTTCACCATTGTGTTACACTTTATGTTCAGGGTCAAATCTGTTTAGTAACCAATGTGTTATCCAAATAATGTACTTAACTTGCACTATTTTAAAGCGGAGCTTAACATGCTACCGGTCCGTAATCCTCCAGCCTCTCTTCTGTGACTGACAGGCTGCTGTATTTATGTTCATGTACAGCAGCTTGGGGAAATGGGCATGGTTTTTCTTTCAGTTCTCCTAGTAGCCAGTAAGCACAGCATGTTTTGGACTTTTTTTGGCTGCTAGGAGTACAAACCTGTAGCTGTAATAAGCTAACAAGTTCATTCTTTAATAACGGCATAAACCTGTAGTTCTTCCAAAGCAATGTCTAAAGGCGACCGTTCAATAAATGGTTAATAACTCGAAAACGAAAGGAGGTAGAACGGAGATTTAAACGGCACAAACGTAGCACTAACCATCCAGCAAGTTTCATGTCTTTTTGCTGTTGTAGGGCGGCTGGTGATGTCATCATCTTGAAACAAACCATTGCTATTATCTTTAAAATAAAAGCAGCACAAATGTTAATTTTTGCGGCACAAAACAGCACAAACGTAGCACTAAAGAAACACACTGGAGTTTTTGTTTGTGCCGATTGAAGGGGGGCCAGCTTCGCCCAGCAGTGGATGACAAGCTGCTGGGAGGAGAGACATGGATCCTCTCTCCCTATGTAACTGTACATGACCCCATGGGGAGGGTAACATCGACTTCTGTGTAAGTTTTCAACCCCTGTCTCCCCCATCAATTACAGAATGTACTCGCTCTCTTGTCACATATGGGGGCAGTTTTTTTTTTTTCTTTTCAGGAAAGTATTGAAAAGATTGCCGCTTGCTTTTTTGAGACTGAAATAGAAGGGAAATTTTGCAAACAAGATTAAGCTGGGGTTCTGCGTAGGGCTACATGGCACAGGGGGCAGCACTGAAATAGGTGTAGGGGATGTTTTTTTCCTGACTTTGGGGTTGCTTGCTTCTCCACAAGAGCTCATTCATTACACCTGTTCACACATGACACCTTTGCATCATTTCTGGCTGCATTTTATTTTAAATATTAGTAGAGAACTTAGAAAAAAGAATGCTACAAAACTCAAAGGATTAACAGATCATGTGTTAAGCGGTGCCCCTGAAAACACACGCCCTTTTCACCCACTTATAAACTGGGTTGAATTTTTTGTTGGGGATGGTGGCAACTGTTAATGCTCTGCATCTGTAACAACCCTTTCTATAAATCAATTATTTATAGGTCACAGAAAACTCAGTAAAAAGACAACATAAATGCCAGCGATTTTTTTTTTTTTTTTTTTTTATTTTTTTATTTTTTTTCTCGCTAAAAGCAGAATAAAAAGCAATCAAAAATGGCACCAATGAAAACTGCAAATCATCCTGCAAAAACCAAGCTCTCTGTCATGCCATCAGAAAAATTAAAATGCCTTTTTGTCTTAAAATGCAGAGAAACAAAAACCAAAATATTTTGTAAAGAAAGCATTTTTAATGTGCAAATTGCAGTCCCCAATGCACGCAACGGCCTTGTGCATGATACCTTAGGGCACATACATGCGCACATCCGGTCTCTTAAAGGGCCCACATACACACTTCCAAATTCTTCCCCAGACAACAGCTGGGAGCCCCAGGCTATTTAATGCACCCTCCCCAGTCAGGGGGTGCCTGAGCTTTAGGTTCCCTGGTGACCAGCCAAGATTTATTTAATTGCATAAGAGCCCCTGACCCCAGTGCGTAAGGAGTCAACTATACTGGGACTATCTCAAGAGGTAGTGGTCTGGTTGCTCCCCTGCAGCAAACTCTCTAGATCAGGGCTCGACAAATCCCAGGTCGCCATGGCGACCAGGAATTTGGTCCTGGCGCTTGGGTATTTGTCAGCCCGTTTTCAAAGATGCGCTCTCGGCGCGCATCATGGTTTCCTGAGCCGGCACAGTGGAGAAGGAGAGGAGTCCCTTCCTCCCTCCCCACTGTGCGCAGCTGCCGCTGACCACCAATGAGAACAGAGGAGGAGGAGGGGAGGGACTGTGCCCACTGCGCCACCAATGAATGCCTGAATACCAATGTGCCGGCCATATCCCGGCCCCTATGACTGCACGCTGTGATCCGCGCGATTAACCCTGCGGATCACAGCGTCCTGTCAGAGGTCGGGTGCCGGGAATGTTTGTCTGCATTGGTGGCAGTGGGCAGTTCCGATCGGAGTCCCAGCAGTGTAATGCTGGGTCTCCGATCGGTTACCATGGCAGCCAGGAGTCACGCTACTGAAGTCCTGGCTGCAATGGTATGTTAGTGAGCAGCATTATACTCACGTGCGCCGTGGCCGCCGGGCGCTCCTTCTTCTGTCTGTGCGGCTCATTGCTAATGCTTATAGCATTAGCAATGCGCCGCACAGACCTATGAGAAGAAGGAGCTCCCGGCGATCACGGCGCATGTGAGTATAATGCTGCTCACTAACATACCATCGCAGCCAGGACTTCAGTAGTGTCCTGGCTGCCATGGTAACCGATCGGAGCCCCAGCATTACACTGCTGGGACTCCGATCGGAACTGCCCACTGCCACCAATGGCGGGAGGGGGGCTGATCAGAGGCGGGAGGGGGGCTGATCAGAGGCGGGAGGGGGGCTGATCAGAGGCGGGAGGGGGGCTGATCAGAGGCGGGAGGGGGGCTGATCAGAGGCGGGAGGGGGGCTGATCAGAGGCGGGAGGGGGGCTGATCAGAGGCGGGAGGGGGGCTGATCAGAGGCGGGAGGGGGGCTGATCAGAGGCGGGAGGGCACGGTCAGCTCCCTGCTGTTGTGTGCACAAAGCACAGGGCAGCAGGGAGAGTGTCAAGTCTAAAATAGAGCTCTATTAGGGTGAATATGACAAGGGTTCTAGCCCATAAGGAGGCTAATAGTTAAAATGTAAAAAAATAAAAAGTTTAAACCCCCCCCCCCCCCCCCCCCCCCCCCCAAATATAGAAAACAATATATTGCGATATATATCGCATATCGCACATGCTTAAAATTATATCGCAATATAGATTTTATGACGCGGCTCCGCCTGACTCCCAGATTCCAAGGAGATTTGTCAAGCCCTGCTCTAGATCCCTGTACAAGGATGAAAGGGTGAATACCAGGGGAGAGCCAAAATAACTAGTTTAGGATTAAGCCAGTCAAACCAGACAGCATACTGGTTTTGGGTTAATGTCTGCAATCAACGATAACGCTGATCCCTGGATTTAACCCTTCAGGTGCTATGGTCAAATGTGAAGGAACACATTTTGTAGTAATAGGCCAGAGCCTGTACAAAGCTTCTAGCTCTATTACTGGTATATTCCAATGCAGGACTGCATGTGACAGCTATTGGAATATACAGATTTTTGTATTCAGTAATGTACAAAATTCCATTACATGGCAAACTATTAATTGTATGTGGGGGCCTAAAAAAAAGAAAAGAAAATAAGGTTTTAAAAAATATATCCTTCTCCCAAAATTTTTATAAACAAATTGCTATTTTTTCGTCGCTTCATCTTCCCCAAAATATTGAATAAAATGGGATCAAAAAGTCATACACACTCCGAAATGGTAGCAGTAAAAACTACAGATACTTCCGCAAAAAATGAGCCCTCACACGGCTCCATAGACGAAACTATATATAAAAAAATAATAATAATAATATTATGGAGGTCAGAAAATAGTAATGAAAAGAAAAAAAAAATATTTTTCCAAAGGCTTTTTTTTTTTTTTTTTTTTCCCTGTATTAAACCAAAAGAAAAATTATACAAATGTATCTTTGTGACCTTACTGACCTGGAGAATGAAAACAGGACAGTTTTACTGCATACAGAATGCCGTAAAAGCAAGACCCATAAAATTGTCGAAATTGAATGTGAACAGAAAAATAAAAGTTATAGCTCCGGAAAGGCAGGTAGTTAAAAACAAATATGTAAAATCACCATGTCATGAAAGGGTTAATTTGGCTGTTGGGAGTTAACATAGACAATAACAAATGTAATGAAAAAAGTATTTTTAGGGTAAAACTATAGTACCAAAAAAAAATAGCTAAAATGTAAAAAAGCAGATTTTTATCATTTTCTTGCTACTATATAATAATCTAAAAACAGCACACATTGTGTGAAAGAAACCTGCATTATTCATAAAATAAGCTGTCAGCAGTGTGTTTCTGACTATTTTCTTACTGAAGGCAGAAAGCTCTGAAAACGTTCCTATGACTGACAGCGCTTATGCAGAGAGTTCGGCTGGCTTTGCCGAACTGCCGGCTATCAGTCACAGCGAAGGGGCAGAGAAGGGGTTGCGGTTACCTTGACTTGAAGCAAGGAGGCCGCTGTCCCCTTGACTTCAAGAATGACTAGAAAATCGCGCCGGCAGGGGATAAAGGAACGTTTTTAGAGCTTTTCCGCATATGCCTTCAGTAAGAAAATCGCCAGAAACACACTGCTGGCTACTCGGGTACTGCTGGCGGCTTGGGATGGTGTTTGGAGGTGACAGGTTCCCTTTAAAGATGTTCAACTAATGCATGTGAAAAACAGCTAAAATGTGGCTGGCACTGAAGACCAAAAGTGCCTTGGTCCTGAATCGGATAAACTCCATCCATATTCTGCCTATGCTACCTAATTTGTATCGCTTGTTAGCATACATTCACACGACCGTATTATTTTTTCCCCGTCTGTTCCGCATTTTGCGGAATAGAAGTGGACCCATTCATTCCTATGGGTGAATAAAATGTGCGGACAACATTAAGTATGTTTTCCGCATCCGTGTGTCCGCATTTCTATTCCGCAAAAATATGAAGCATGTCCTACTATTGTCCGTACAGATCTGTCCGCAGCACCATTCAAGTCAATGGATCCGCAAATTGCGGATGAAATATGAAATGGTTTCCGTATGTAATCCGTTTTTTGCGGATCCGTTTCCGTATTTTTGAAGTCCATAATTCTTTTTTTTTTTTTTTTTTTTTGCGGACCGTAAAAAACGGAAGTCATACGGAAGTAATTTGTGCGGTTCCGTTATTTGTGGACCGCAAATCGGAAAGGTTTACACACGGTCGTGTGAATGTACCCTTAGAGGGGTGAGTAGTGACAGTACTGTCGGTGAAGTTTGACTATCCTGCCAGATTTAGGCTACTTTCACATCTGCGTTTTGGTTTCAGGTTTTGAAATCCAGCAGAGGATCTTAAAACCTGATCAAAGCAGTTCTGTTTTGATTACACATCAGGATGCATCTGTTCCGTTATGATGCGGTCGTGAGAAATTAAAACGGAACAAACCAGATCCATCACTAAATACATTGAAAGTAAATGAGTGACCTGTTTTTTTCAGGATCCTAAAAAACGTGGTCAGTCACCATTGCAGCGGTTTTGTCCGGTCACCAAACGGAACGCAAGGCATGCTGATGCATCCTGAGCTGATCTTTCCTTTCAGAATGCATGGGGACAAAATGAAACCGTCTTGGCCCGGTTTTGAGATCCTCTGCCGGATCTCATAACCGAAATGCCAAAACTTAGTGTTCTCTTAAAGGCAAAGGGGCAGAATACTTGGGAGAGTACAGTGCAGTGGCCAGGTTTGGGGTGGCAAAATGCCGGATCCACCCTTCCGGTGAAAAAAATAAATGCCGGATGACACCGGAAAGACGGATCCGGAATTTCAATGCATTTTTAAGACTGATCAGGATCCTTGCCGGATCACTCTGCCGCAAGTGTGAAAGTAGACTAGAACCTTCTAGTGGGAGGATTGGAGTGGAGAAGCTCAGCACAAACAGATGCATTGTAACACTTTCCGTCTCTCATAGATTTGCATTACAGCTTCAATGATACTCAATGACACAGCAGTTATTTCCAGACCAAACAAAATGGCTAAACCAGACAGTCACAAGGTCAGACTGTTTTGGTTTTGGTGGTAAAGAACATCTGGCTTTTTCCCCTCCAAAACATGGTCTTCTTTAACATCTTCAACCCCGGGCTTGTTTTCCCCTTCCTGCCCAGGCCATTTTTTGCAAATCTGACATGTCACTCACTTTATGTGGTGATGACTTTAAAACGCTTTTACTTATACAGGCCATTCTGAGATTGTTTTCTCGTCACATATTGTACTTCATGACAGTGATGAAAATAAGTGAAAAAAAAAAAACATTTTTATTCATAAAAAAAATACCAAATTTACCCAAAATTTTTAAAAATTAGCAAATTTTCAGATAGTAATACCTTCAAAAATAGTAATTACTTTACATTCCCCATATGTCTACTTCATGTTTGGATCATTTTGAAAATGACATTTTATTTTTTGGGAACGTTAGAAGGCTAAGGGCCCTTGCAGACGAGCGTGTCCGGATTAGGTCCGGATGCGTCCCGGTGCATTGCGGCAAACCCACGCGAGTAGGAACGCAATTGCAGTCAGTTTTGACTGCGATTGCGTTCCGATGTTCAGTTTTTATCGCTCGGGTGCAATGTGTTTTGCACACGCGTGATAAAAAACTGACTGAAGTTCAGATTTGGCTTAGTTGTAGTGTAGATTGTATTATTTCCCCTTATAACATGGTTATAAGGGAAAATAATAGCATTCTGAATACAGAATGCATAGTACAATAGGGCTGGAGGGGTTAATTTTTTTTTTTTTTTTTAACTCGCCTTAATCCACTTGTTCGCGCAGCCGGCATCTCTTCTGTCTTATTGTGTGAGGAATAGGACCTTTGATGACGTCCCTACGCTCATCGCATGGTCCGTCACATGATCCATCACTGGTGATCGGTTCCCCATCCCGATCGTCACCTAGCAACCGTGCGTGAAAATCGCACTGCATCCGCACTTGCTTGCGATTTTCACGCAACCCCATTTATTTCTATGGAGGCTGCGTTACGTGAAAAACACACAAGGAGGAGCATGCTGCGATTTTCACGCAACGCACAAGTGATGCGTGAAAATCACCGCTCATGTGCACAGCCCCATAGAAATGATTGGGTCCGGTTCACCTCACGAATTGCACCCGCGCGGAAATCTCGCCCGTGTGAACTCTGCCTTAGAAGTATGGAAGCAAATCTTGAAATTTTTGGGACAATTTCCATAACCCACTTTTTAAGGACCAGTTCAGGTCTGAAGTAACTTTGTGAGGCTTACATAATAGAAACCACCCAAAAATGACCCCATTTTAGAAATTACACCCCTCAAGGTATACAAAACTGATTTTACAAACTTTGTTAACCCTTTAGGTGTTCCACAAGAATTGATGGAAAATGGAGATGAAATTTCCGAATTTCACTTTTTTTTTTTGGCAGATTTTACATTTTAATCCATTTTTTCCAGTAGCAAAGCAAGGTTTAACGGCCAAATAAAATGCAATATTTATTACCCTGATTCTGCAGTTTACAGAAACACCCCACATGTGATCGTAAACTGCTGTACGGGCACACGGCAGGGCGCAGAAGGAAAGGAACGCCATATGGTTTTTGGAAGACAAATTTAGCTGAACTGGTTTTTAGATGCCATCTCCCATTTGAAGCCCCCCTGATGCACCCCTACAGTAAAAACTCAAAAAAGTGACCACATTTTGGAAACTACGGGATAAGGTGCCAGTTTTATTGGTACTATTTTGAGGTGCATATGATTTTTTTTATTGCTCTAGATTACGTTTTTTGTGAGGCAAGGTAACAAAAAAAATGGATGTTTTGGCACCGTTTTTTTATTTTTTATTTTTACGACGTTTACCTTAGGGATTAGGTCATGTGACTTTTATAGAGCAGATCGTTACGCAAGTGGCAATACCTAATATGTCTACTGTTTCTTATTTATTTAAGTTTTGCACAATAATAGCATTTTTGAAACCGAAATAATGATATTTTAGTGTCTCATAGTCTGAGAGCCATAGCTTTTTTTATTTTTTGACCCATTCTCTCAGGTAGGGTCTCATTTTTTGCGAGATGAGGTGACTGGTACTATTTTGGGGGGCATACGCCTTTTTGATCGCTTGGTGTTGCACTTTTTGTGATGTAAGGTGACAAATGTTTTTTTTTACACTGTTTTTATATATATATATTTTTTTATGGTGTTTATCGAACAGGGTGGATCATGTTATATATTTATAGAGCTGGTCATTACGGACGCGGCGATACCTAATATGTGGGTTTTGTTTTTTCTTATAAAATAAGGGGAAAGGGGCGTTTTTTTTCTTTACTTTATAAATTTTATTACTTTATTAATTTTATTAAAAACACATTTTTTTTAAACTTTTTTTTACTTTACTTTATTTATGACATTCACTTTTGGGGGTCTGATCCCCTCTGCAATACATTGCAATACATCTGTATTGTAATGCATTGCCTGTTAGTGTATGACACTAACAGGTTGCCTAGGAGACCCAGCCTGAGGCTGGATCTCCTCGTCTTCCGTAGAAGGCAGTTCCCAATGCCGTGCAAGGCATTGGGCAGTTTCTGCACGGCATCGGGCTGTCTTGTGTCGCATTGAGTCCCCGCCACAGCAGCGCGGGGACTCGATGCGATCGTTCACCTGACACAAACCTCTATGTTGCGGTCCGCGCGAACCGCGGCATAGAAGGGGTTAATCCGCCGGCATCGGCTTTTACAGCGATACCGGCGGATACAGCAGGGGCCAGGCCCCTGCAGTTATCGCGCACCGCTCCAGTGCCCGCGCGATCACTATGACATACTATTATGTCAAATTGCGGGAACTCAGTGGTTCCCTTGACGAAACAGTACATCAAAGATCAGGAAGGGGTTAAACCCTATGGGAGCTGTGGAAAATGACCAGTTTCTTATTCAAAATCCTAGCAGTCTGTGTTCATTAACCCTTTCCACACAGCCTCGCAAATAGTGATAATGAACAGGATATATATCACAACATACATATAAAATGCAGTAACACAGTAATAAATAGTATAAGTTAACTCTTTCAAGTGAAATGAAGTAAAAAGTTTATAACTTTGCATAGGGGAAATGGGCAAATGTAAAAATCTACAAGTATCCCCTGCCCCAGGGCACTACAACAGGTGTCTTTGTTCCAGTTAGTGGGAGTCCCCACTCTTGGGGTCCATTCACACGTCCGCATTAATTTCTATGGGGCCGCACGATGTGCTGCCCGTATCCGTAATTGCGGATTCGCACTTCCGGGTCCGCAATTCCGTTCCAGAAAAAAATAGAACATGTCCTATTCTTGTCCGCAATTGCGGACAAGATTAGGCATTTTCTATTAAGTGCCGGCGATGTGCGGTCCGACCAGGGTATTCCATCAATGGATTTTTTGTTCCCTGATGGCACGGGCATATTCTAAGATGACGATGCCAGCATTCATCGGGCTCAAATTGTGAACGAGTGGTTCAGGGAGCATGAGACATTATTTTCACACATGGATTGGCCACCACAGAGTCTAAACCTTAACCCCATTGAGAATCTTTGGGATGTGCTGGAGAAGGCTTTGCACAGCAGTCAGACTCTACCATCATCAATGCAAGATCTTGGTGAAAAATTAATGCAACACTGGACGGAAATAAATATTGTGACATTGCAGAAGCTTATCAAAACAATGCCACAGCGAATGCGTGCCGTAATCAAAGCTAAAAGTGGTCCAACAAAGTATTAGAGTGTGTGTGACCTTTTTTTTGGTGGCAACTTTTTTTTTTTTGGACAGGCAGTGTATAAAGATGGGGACAGATGCTTGTTCAAAAGGCATGTTTGAGATTGTTAGCGAGTGGACGACTCCATATTATAGGAATGGATCTATTAACAAGGTGCGATAATTTTTTAGCATGCTGATGGATGAGAAATGAGCAATTTGTTGCTCGTCTTTGAATCATTCATACTTATTACATCACGTGATTCTCGTTCATGTTCATGTTTGCTTGCATGTACGAGAATCTATACCATATTTGCTCCTTTAGAACCCACCGATTCCACCGGTAATACCAGAGGTGGACTGTAAATGCATTACAAAAAGAAATTAGTTTATTTCTAATAAAATAATGAAACTCCAGAGCTTTTACCAACTTAACCTTGTGAAGAGCTTCTTTCTTTTTGTCAATCAAATTTTCCTATAGTATATTTTATTTTTTATTTTTTTTACATCATGACAGTTGGTAAAATCTATCATCCCGCAGCCATTCACCTCATCTGTGTGTGTTCTTTCACTTGTTATGCCAGGTATTCATTGACCCTGTGGAATAGTTCAACTGTCAGAAGCAATTTTTCTCATTCCGTTTTCCCAAAAATCATTTCAGTATCTTCATCCTTCACATTGTTGGTATAACTTATTTTTCTTCCTTTTTTGTTTAGGTGGATTTGGTGGTTTTGGAGCCACAACAACCACAGCACCTTCAAACACTGGTTTTAGTTTCTCTGCACCAACCAACACTGGCACGACTGGTAAGGAGAATGCACATTATTTTATTTTATCCTCCCATCCTTTTGTGTACAAGATGGAGGATAAGCAGCCCTGGAAAACAATCTGAATATACTGTATCTGTTGTGAGCCTTCAGAAGAACCTGACCCATAGTCCCGTAGGAATTGTGTTGGAGACAGGTGCAGCTCTTATAAATGATCCTTTATTCACCCTTTCTACATCTCGACTTGAGAGAGAGGGTGGATAAAGGATCGTTTAAGTGCTGACAACAGACTATTGTATCTCAGGCTGGGGCCAGTACAGATCTGCTGCAATTTACAGTAATGCTAAAGTAAATGGGGACATCCACACGTGCTGTGACATTTCCAGTCAAGAAAATACAGCATGCTGCAGGTTTCCATTCTGTTAGAGATTCACTACAGGTTTCAACCTGTGGAAAGCCAGATCCACATGTAGCATCCCCCATTTTTGATTCACTTGAATATGCATGGTGGAATTTATCCACTGCACCCAGATCCAGCCTTGATTATACGACTGAAAAAGGTTTTCAGCAATATATATGGACTTAAAGGGAATCTGTCACCTATTTTGAGCCTATAACACTGTTAACATAGCAATGTGCAATAAAGTACCTTCATTCCTGCATGTGTCCTCTTTCTTTTATTCAACTTTTCATTCAGATGAAAAAGCGTTTTTTTTTTTTTCTGATATGCAAATTAAGTCTCAAGGTGCCCAGAGGGGCGTTATTACTCTGCTCTAGTGCCCAGTAACGCCCACCTGCAGTGCCCAGCCCGCCTTTCTTCCAAGCCCAGCACGCCTCCTAAGAAATAAATGTACTCCTACATCCTTGCCGAACGGCGCCGCCTCCTCCTCCACTATGTCATTTAGGGCAACAGCCTCAATAGTGTCACTGGGCAAGCGCCGAGCCCAGTGACGTAATCAGAGCGTTGTTGCCCTCTGGAGCAGGAGTATCGTACAGGCGCAGGCACTCAGCGATACTGCGCCCGCGCGGTATTTCAGAGGCCAAGAGAGGAGGAAGCAAGGGCGGTGCAGTGAATAAATTAAATGACAGTGGAGGAGGAGGCGGCGCCGTTCGGCAAGGATGTAGGAGTACATTTATTTCTTAGGAGGCGTGCTGGGCTTGGAAGAAAGGCGGGCTGGGCACTGCAGGGGGGCGTTACTGGGCACTAGAGTAATAACGCCCCTCTGGGCACCTTGAGACTTAATTTGCATATCAGAAAAATCGCTTTTTCATCTGAATGAAAAGTTGAATAAAAGAAAGAGGACACCTGCAGGAATGAAGGTACTTTATTGCACATTGCTATGTTAACAGTGTTATAGGCTCAAAATAGGTGACCGATTCCCTTTAAAGGGGTATTCCCATCACATACAATGGGGGCATATCGCTAGGATTTGTATTGAAGTGACCTTTTAAAAGTCAATGAAGACTGATGGGCATATCATTGAGTTATATCATCCTCGTCTTTTATTAGTGAGGGTTTTGACCGCCTTCATAACTGATTGTAAGAATGATGACGGCAGTACTAGATTAATACTGTGTCTACTTCTTTTCTGAGGGCTCTGGATACTTTTACTTATTGCCTAACCAGGAAAAGGTCCTATTGCAAGCTTTCAGAGTACAGGGCTCTTTCAGGCGAGATTGCAAATTATTATTATTTATTATTAAGGAGTTATTCCATGACTAATGTAAAAAAATTTAAATCAGACATCATATAGTACATGACCTCTTTCTAAGAAAGCTAGAACCAGCCCTGTACCTCACATGGATCCAGAGATCTCCCCATTCAATGCTCTGCTAGATTGATATCAAGCTGACAGCTCAAAGGGAGTGTCTTTTCTGCTGCAGCTAAGGGGGCGTGTCCATGCTCTCCCTATCACAGCTCAAGAGGAGTGTCTTTTCTGCTGCAGATAAGGGGGCGTGTCCATGCTCTCCCTATCACAGCTCAAAGGGAGTGTCTTTTCTGCTGCAGCTAAGGGGGCGTGTCCATGCTCTCCCTATCCCAGCTCAGGAGCCAGTTGGAAGATGGAACTGAGCATGTGTGGCCATCTCAGCGAGCAGGTCAAAGAAATAATAAGAAAAAAAAAAACAGGTGGCGCTACACAGATACATTTTATTGAATAACAACTTACTGGTTATACTTATAATTTTTAATTGTATGCAAAAGTTTCAGATCCAGGTGCTGGTTTCAAATATGTAGAAAATTGTTCGTGGGACAACCCCTTTCAAGTGCTACTCATTCCATGGTGCTGTACATATGAAAAGGATGAATGACTGAGAAACCAGCACAACATTTAGGCAGGGTTCACGTCTACATTGTGAATTCCAGCGGAGGAACAGCCTGTTCCAAGATGGCCGGATACCACTGTGCACTGACAGATCCTCATTCATTGCAATGGGATGTGGCAGTAATCCGCCTGCTTTCCGGCATATATGCTGAAAAAATGTTGCGTTTACTGAATCATTGTTTGCTGGCAGCAGATCCTGATTATACATCCCGTTCTGCCGCTAGTAAGTGATGATTTTTAACCCCTAAATGACCAGTGACGTACTGTTAGTTACCGCATCTTGACGTACACAGTACATCTTGAGATCAAAGTGTAACCGCAAGTACACACACACACACACACACACACACACACACACACACACACACACACACACACACACGTTTGAATGGACCCTTAGGGTAGTGTAGAAAGTAGGAATAGTTATGTACAAATAAATGTACAAATAAGTATACAGGTGTTTATATTGCTATACAGAGAGCAAATATACAGATGTACTATGGACAAATATACAGATGTACTGATGTATGCAGATGTGCTGATGTGTGTGTATATATATATATATACAGATGTACTATGGACAAATATACAGATGTACTGATGTATGCAGATGTGCTGATGTGTGTGTGTATATATATATATATATATATATATATATATATATATATATATATACAGATGTACTATGAACAAGTATACAATGTACTACGTATATACAAATTTACATATGTATAGTAAACAGATCTGCAGAATGCTATGAATATAGCTCCAGAAGTGGAAGAGTAGCACTATGAACAGACTATAATGGTGAACAGTGTAAGTGTACGTACTATAACAGAGACTTATGCTATGACAGTGTCCCAACTATAGCAGTAACCAATGTGAACATACTGTGAATGTTGAGAATAAATGACAGTCATGATCATGGTCATTTGGTTACCTTTCCTCACAAAAAACATAATATAGAGCGATTAAAAAATGTAGTACCAATAAAACTGTCACCTTATCCCGTAGTTTCCAAAATGATTGTTTCTACTGTAGGGTGCATCTGGGGGGCTTCAAATGGCACATGGTGTCTAAAAACCAGTGCATCAAAATCTGCCTTCCAAAAACCATATGGCGCTCCTTTTTTTCTGCGCCCTGCCATGTGCCCATACAGCAGTTTACCACCACATGTAAACCGCCGAATCAGGGTAATACATATTGAGTTTTGTTTGGCTGTTAACCCTCGATGTGTTAAAGGAAAAAATTGATTAAAATGGGATATCTGCCAAAAGTGAAATTTTGAAATTTCATCTCCATTTTCCTTTAATTCTTGTGGAATACCTAAAGGGTTAACAAAGTTTGTAAAATCAGTTTTCAGTAACTTAAGTGGTGTAGTTCCCAAAATGGGATCATTTATGGGTCGTTTCTACTATGTAAGGTTACTTTAACACTTGCAGCAGAGTGATCCGGCAATCTGCGTGCAAACGGACAGCATTTGTAGACTGATCCGGATGCGGATCTGTCTTACAAATGCATTGCAAGAATGGATCCGTCTCTCCGTGTATCATCCGGAAAAATGGATCCATTATATATATTTTTTCACATTTTTACCGGTCTGCGCATGCACAGACTGGAAGGACGCATCCGGCATTGCAGTATTTTTAATGCTGGATCCGGCACTAATACATTTTAATGTAAATTAATGCCAGATCTTTCCGGCAACTGATCTGGAATCTTGGACGGAGATAATACTGCAGCATGCTGCGTTATTTCCTTCATCTAAAACGCCGTTCAGTGACTTAACTGAAGACATCCTGATGCATCCTGAATGGATTTCTCTCCATTCAGAATGCATGGGGATAAAACTGATCAGTTCTTTTCCGGTATTGAGCCCCTAGGACAGAAGTCAATACCGGAAAAGTAAAACGCTAGTGTGAAAGTGCCCTAAGCCCCACAAAGTGACTTCATACCTGAACTGGTCCTTTTTAAAAAATTGCTTCTAAAATTCTAAGCCTTCTAACGTCCCAAAAAAAAATAATAATAATTACATTTACAAAATGATGCCAACATAAAGTAGACATATGGGGAATGTTAAGTAATAAATATTTTATGAGGTATCACTTTGTTTTGAAAGCAGATAAATAGAAATTTTATAAATTGTGAATTTTTCTAATTTTTGGTAAATTTGGGATTTTTTCATAAATAAAAGTGAAATATATTGACTCTTTTTTGTACTTCATGGCAGTCAAGGTGTCACGAGAAAACACTCTCAGAATTGCTTGGATAAGTAAAAGTGTTCCAAAGTTATTACCACACAGTGACACATGTCAGATAAGCTAATAAAAACAGGTATTCCCGAAAATTGGAATAATGAAATTCCCTTTCGTTTATGCCTTCTCAGGTCTCTTCGGTAACACTCAAAACAAAGCTTTTGGATTCGGAAGTGCTTTTGGTGCAACAGGAACAAACACGGGTCTCAATACTGGGTTGTCAACTGGTCTAGGCTTCGGGGGTTTTGGCACTCAACCTCAACAGCAGCCGAGTGGTTAGTATACAGTCATATGTTATCACTTCACAGTTAGAGAATCTTTTCTTCTTTTTTTTTTGCTTATACAACTTATTTTATACTTAAATTTAGTTGATTTTTCTAATGCTGTTATGTCACATATTGTGTCCTCTTTGATTAGCCCTTGGAGGTCTATTCAACCAGCCCATGCAAAATCCTAACCAATCAAATCAGCTAATCAACACAGCAAGCGCATTATCTGCACCAACATTGCTTGGGGATGAGAGAGATGCCACCCTAGCCAAGTGGAACCAACTTCAGGCTTTTTGGGGAACTGGAAAAGGATACTTCAGTAATAATATTCCTCCAGTGGAGTTCACACAGGAAAATCCTTTTTGTAGGTTTAAGGTAAATCTCTAAATTCATGTACTTTATTGTTTATTTGTTTTTAGAATTTAAGTAATTTAGTGTTTTTTTTTTCATGTTTGTTAGTTCAGTTGCAACTTTAGTGTTTAGCAAAGATTTATAGCAGTTATTTCCAACCTTATTACCATGTAGAAAGCCCCTGAAAATGATCAGAGCCAAGGAACCCTTCTTTCTATTCCTTCCTCAGCTACGCTTGATGTAGTGCAGAGCTAGAGCGTTCCATAATACTTTGCCAGTGCTATATTCTGGTCAACATTTGATGACTGCCAGTAATCTTTGAGCAGTAAAAGTGACGGGTCTTCCTACAGTTCTCATTTGAGGGTCTCCTGTTCTGAATCTAGGAAACCTGGAAGCAGGTACCATCCTGTTTCTGGTATAGGTTAGTGTGTGTTGTAAATACTTTAGGTCGTCCTGAGTGCTTGAAGACCTCATTTTAACATGTTTCATCATTCATTCGTTCAATCTATCTTTTCATCTTAACTTAGCTGGGTCTTGGCTGGTATGTATTATAGCCTGGTCACTGTAAAGTTTTACAATGCATATGGTTTCTCCAGTCTACTGTCTGGTTTTGCCATGTAACTGCACCAGATGTCCTGCATATTTTTGCAGTATTTAAAGGGGTTATCCATGTAAAGATAGTGATAATCTATCCTCAGGATAGGTCATCATTATCAGATTGAGGGGGGCGGGCGGTTTCTCTGGTGGATCTCTGGTGAAAGCATCAGTCTCCTGGCATCTCTCCAAGCACAGTGCTGTATATAGTATAGGGGCAGTGCTTGGTATTTCAGCTTAGCCTTATTCACTTCTATGGGGCTGAGCTGCAACTAAATAAATATAATTACTTGGGCAGCAGTCCGTTATGGAAGAAACTGAGCACTAAGAGATTAGGAGCACGTCCAATGCTCCTGTTAACACTGTCAAAGGAAGCAAAAGTATCTCTGGCTATAAACATCTCTTCCAGTAGTAACACAGAGGTCTCAGGTACTCACCACCACCACCACCTCAGAAGAGATCAAGGGTAAGAAGGCCTCCTATTCAGTCCTTATCTCCTTCCACTGACTCCACATACACGCTCGGCACAGATGTCTTGCAATCACTGCTTGCCACACCAGCAGTAGGAAGTTAGTCCCAGCTGAGCGCAGAATAGATGTTCACTTGCTCATAGGTATACACACTATGTTGGGTTTTATCCAGCAGGGAGTCGCTAGGCAGAATAAGCAAGGAGATGAAGACTGACACAGTTAAAATCCTAGGTTTACTCCATACAAAAGTCCAAAGTATTAAAGTGTGGAACAAACACTAAAATGCTCGACCCAGGTTTCACCCACTATCTGCTTCTTCCGGGTCAACTAGGCCTTGAGGCCATGTGACTTCACATTGCCTAAGAAGATGCCGCAGTGCTCAGAGCGCTGGCCTCTTCTAACAGCTTATCGACCAGGGTCCTGGGTGTCTTACTCCACCTATCCGATATTGGTGAACTATCCTGAGGATAGATCATGAATCTTAACAGATAACCCCTAAATAAGCTTAGTTATTATACATTATTCCTACTACAAGGTGACAGGTGGATGGTATTGCATGTCTGATGGATTCAAAGAATACCAAAGAGTGAATCCTTGGCCTGTGTACAATGCCCCTCCAGCCTGCATTAGGTATAGCTCTTAAAATCCGTTTTGTCAGGTGTATCACTATTAGGGTCTTTTCACACTACTTTGCAGTGTACATTTAGAGTATGCATCGGGAAAGCTTCCTGCACATACATTGAACAGACCCATAATCCCCCATTTTACTGAAGTGTGATAGAGGCCTATTGTGTTCTTCTGTCCAGTTGTAAATTGGGCATAGAGAGATGTAGGCAGCACACTGGGTGGCAGAGGTCACAGTAGCGCCTTTTCAGAAGATTTTACTCATAAGACTTTTCCTGCACT
The DNA here is from genome assembly GCF_905171765.1 of Bufo bufo. Classification (NCBI taxonomy): domain Eukaryota; kingdom Metazoa; phylum Chordata; class Amphibia; order Anura; family Bufonidae; genus Bufo; species Bufo bufo. The sequence continues at coordinate 529,101,854 of NC_053390.1, read as the reverse complement.
TGAGGAGGGCTGTAAACAGCACAGCAATACTGCTGGTGTCTGACACGTCCAATATCAAAGCTTCTTACTTGCAGTCAATGGTAGGCAGCGAGTACCATTTGTTACTAGTAAGGAGGCTGCAGCCGACAACTGATTTGTCAGTTTGGGCCGCTGCTGGACCAGAGGAGATTCAACACCACACCCGTATGGGACCATTGTGGAGGGGCCTGCGTTTGTAGTCGGGCTGCCATTTTTAAGAACTCTGCTGGTATGGGGAAGTTGCTGTTTTTGCCATTTACTGCCTCATTTTGACAAGTATTTGTGGCAGTCCCTTGAAAAATGGCGACTTGACTGCACTGTCCCAATATACCCTAAGAGATGGTTTGCACATGTTGTGTATCATCGTGTTTGCCACAACCTGTTTGAGCCTCCATTCAGACGTCCATAGTGCATTGCAGATCCGCAATACACCCGGCTGGCACCCCCATTGAAATGCCTACTCTTGTCCGCATTTGCGGACAAGAATAGGACATGCTCTATTTTCTTGCGGACCGGAAGATCGGAGCCGCGCTCTGGAAATGCGGATGCGGAGAGCACATAGTGTGCTGTCCGCATCCATTCCGTCCCCATAGAGAATCAATAGGTCCGCACCCGTTCAGCACAATTGCGGAACGGATGCGGACCACACTTGCGGACGTGTGAATGGAGCCTAATAAAGATGACCTGTAATTAGAGATCAGTTCTAAACTATCTGAATTTGCTTAGAATTTCTCAAAAATTCATCTTCCCTGCGAACCCAAAGTTTTTGCAATTCTATTCGGGCAAATTGCTCAAAATGAAGTCCACCACTTTAGAGATTGGAAAGGAAGATAAAGGCTGAGCATCACATGATCCGTTGCTGGGCCTTGGCCTGCAGGCTTGCCCATAATGCCTTGCAGTCAGCCTCAGCCAATCAGGGGGTGCAATATTGACATCTGCCACTTGCACCATATGAAAGTCTGAATAGGGAAACCAGGTGTATTCTGATCTTGTACATTGATGTGACAGGACATCTGTCAGAGAGACAGCAAAGAAAGATTTATCTTTAGACACACAATACACCTAGTTTAGGGAGAGTTTTCAACTGTTGCTCCAACCTGGTGCCTATCAGCAAATTAATTCCGGCCAATTGAACAAACAGGATTAGTCTTAGGCTGAATGCACATGGCCGTGTTCCACGGCTGTGAGCGGTCCGTGGTATCCCGGCCTGGATTCCTGCTGACAGCAGGAGCGCACGGCGTCATTGGTTGCTATGACGCCGTGCGCTTCATGCCGCTGCTGCACTACAGTAATACACTCGTATAGATCATAGAGTGTATTACTGTAGTGCAGCGGCGGCATGAAGCGCACGGCGTCATAGCAACCAATGATGCCGTGCGCTCCTGCTGTCAGCAGGAATCCAGGCCGGGATACCACGGACCGCTCACAGCCGTGGAACACGGCCTTACCTGGACTGTGCCCTTTTTCTATCAAACACCCTGTCCCTTGGCCCTGTGGATTTCTGAGTCAACAGATTGGGCCGGTAGCTGCTCTGTCTTGTCCAGTCTACTGTCATAGAGGACATTCAGCGCGACAGGTGGTGGTCACACACCAAAGTGGACAGAATTGTCCTCTGCAAGTATAGAGATAAATCAGGCATGGATCTGTGATGATATTCACACACCGCCGACTGAGGCCAAGAAACACATCTGCTGTTGCTGATAGTGGCTATTTATCAACGACCCAATTATGCCATTACTGCTACCCCTACACAGCTGCACACCTCCTGTCTTGTCTATCAGGTATCATACTATACTGCTATGGCTATTACTGCCACTACTACGCTGCATACACAGCCACACATAGCCTACCTTGTCCTTCGGGTTCTATAATGTGCGGCTATTACTACCCATACACAGCTGCACATCTCCTGCCTTGTGCATGAGATTGCATACTGTGTTGCTGCCAGTGCAGCTAATAATGCTCTTGTTGCCATTACTACTACCCTTACACAACCGCACATCTGCTGCCTTGTCCATTAAGTTCCATACTGTACCGCTGCTGTTGCTCCCAAAAAGGGATAATTTTTGAACCGCTTGTTCAAAACAAGTTATTGCTTTTTTAGACCCAAAACATAGCTGGCGGTCTGTCTATATACAGGGCACAGTGTACTGACATGCTGTGCCAGAATCAAGCCAAGCTTGGGGGGGGGGGGGGGGGGCGGCATCGGCAGGAGCAGCGATGTGTGCTCTGGTCTGCGTGGTGTACTCTGCGGCAGCCAGTTTAAATCCGTACACCAGTACAGCGCTGACAGGTCAGCGCTGTACAAGAATTATGAATTTAATAAGCTGTAAAATCCAGGACTTTGGGTCCTATTTTGAGTAGGGAAACGGCATAATTGATTAATGAGGTCAATTACAAAAATCATTTTTAAGCTATTTAGAACAGTTTGAAAGCAAGTTGTAAAAAAGGTTTAGTTACTCTTTTTAACCACCTCCGGACCGCCTAACGCAGGATCGCGTTCCGGAGGTGGCAGCCCTGCGCACAGTCACGCATATATGCGTCATCTCGCGAGACGCGAGATTTCCTGTGAACGCGCGCACACAGGCGCGCGCGCTCACACAGGCGCGCGCGCTCACAGGAACAGAAGGTAAGAGAGTTGATCTCCAGCCTGCCAGCGGCGATCGTTCGCTGGCAGGCTGGAGATGTGTTTTTTTTAACCCCTAACAGGTATATTAGACGCTGTTTTGATAACAGCGTCTAATATACCTGCTACCTGGTCCTCTGGTGGTCCCCTTTGTTTGGATCGACCACCAGAGGACACAGGTAGCTCAGTAAAGTCCCACCAAGCACCACTACACTACACCCCCCCCCCCCCGTCACTTATTAACCCCTTATTAGCCCCTGATCACCCCATATAGACTCCCTGATCACCCCCCTGTCATTGATTACCCCCCTGTCATTGATCAACCCCCTGTAAAGCTCCATTCAGACGTCCGCATGATTTTTACGGATCCACTGATAGATGGATCGGATCCGCAAAACGCATCCGGACGTCTGAATGAAGCCTTACAGGGGCATGATCAATGACTGTGGTTATCACCCCATATAGACTCCCTGATCACCCCCCTGTCATTGATTACCCCCCTGTAAAGCTCCATTCAGATGTCCGCATGATTTTTACGGATGCACTGATAGATGGATCGGATCCGCAAAACGCATCCGGACGTCTGAATGAAACCTTACAGGGGCATGATCAATGACTGTGGTTATCACCCCATATAGACTCCCTGATCACCCCCCTGTCATTGATTACACCCCTGTCATTGATCAACCCCCTGTAAAGCTCCATTCAGATGTCCGCATGATTTTTACGGATCCACTGATAGATGGATCGGATCTGCAAAACACATACAGGCGTCTCCCTGGAGCCTTCCAGGGGGGGTGATCAATGACTGTGGTGATCACCCCATATAGACTCCCTGTTCACCCCCCTGTCATTGATCACCCCCCCCTGTCATTGATCACCCCCCCTGTCATTGATCACCCCCCTGTAAGACTCCATTCAGACATTTTTTTGGCCCAAGTTAGCGGAATTATTTTTTTTTTTCTTACAAAGTCTCATATTCCACCAACTTGTGTCAAAAAATAAAATCTCACATGAACTCACCATACCCCTCACGGAATACAAATGCGTAAAATTTTTTAGACATTTATATTCCAGACTTCTTCTCACGCTTTAGGGCCCCTAGAATGCCAGGGCAGTATAAATACCCCACATGTAACCCCATTTCGGAAAGACACCCCCAGGTATTCCGTGAGGGGCATATTGAGTCCATGAAAGATTGAAATTTTTGTCCCAAGTTAGCGGAACAGGAGACTTTGTGAGAAAAAAATTAAAAATATCAATTTTCACTAACTTGTGCCAAAAAAAAAAAAATTCTATGAACTCGCCATGCCCCTCATTGAATACCTTGGGGTGTCTTCTTTCCAAAATGGGGTCACATGTGGGGTATTTATACTGCCCTGGCATTCTAGGGGCCCCAAAGCGTGAGAAGAAGTCTGGTATCCAAATGTCTAAAAATGCCCTCCTAAAAGGACTTTGGGCACCTTTGCGCATCTAGGCTGCAAAAAAGTGTCACACATCTGGTATCGCCGTACTCAGGAGAAGTTGGGGAATGTGTTTTGGGGTGTCATTTTACATATACCCATGCTAGGTGAGAGAAATATCTTGGTCCAATGCCAACTTTGTATAAAAAAATGGGAAAAGTTGTCTTTTGCCAAGATATTTCTCTCACCCAGCATGGGTATATGTAAAATGACACCCCAAAACACATTCCTCAACTTCTCCTGAATACGGCGATACCAGATGTGTGACACTTTTTTGCAGCCTAGGTGGGCAAAGGGGCCCATATTCCAAAGAGCACCTTTCGGATTTCACAGGTCATTTTTTACAGAATTTGATTTCAAACTCCTTACCACACATTTGGGCCCCTAGAATGCCAGGGCAGTATAACTACCCCACAAGTGACCCCATTTTGGAAAGAAGACACCCCAAGGTATTCCGTGAGGGGCATGGCAAGTTCCTAGAATTTTTTATTTTTTGTCACAAGTTAGTGGAAAATGATGATTTTTTTTTTTTTTTTTTTTTTTTTCATACAAAGTCTCATATTCCACTAACTTGTGACAAAAAATAAAAACTTCCATGAACTCACTATGCCCATCACGAAATACCTTGGGGTCTCTTCTTTCCAAAATGGGGTCACTTGTGGGGTAGTTATACTGCCCTGGCATTCTAGGGGCCCAAATGTGTGGTAAGGAGTTTGAAATCAAATTCTGTAAAAAATGACCTGTGAAATCCGAAAGGTGCTCTTTGGAATATGGGCCCCTTTGCCCACCTAGGCTGCAAAAAAGTGTCACACATCTGGTATCTCCGTACTCAGGAGAAGTTGGGGAATGTGTTTTGGGGTGTCATTTTACATATACCCATGCTGGGTGAGAGAAATATCTTGGCAAAAGACAACTTTTCCCATTTTTTTTATACAAAGTTGGCATTTGACCAAGATATTTATCTCACCCAGCATCGGTATATGTAAAATGACACCCCAAAACACATTCCTCAACTTCTCCTGAATACAGAGATACCAGATGTGTGACACTTTTTTGCAGCCTAGGTGGGCAAAGGGGCCCATATTCCAAAGAGCACCTTTCGGATTTCACTCGTCATTTTTTACAGAATTTGATTTCAAACTCCTTACCACACATTTGGGCCCCTAGAATGCCAGGGCAGTATAACTACCCCACAAGTGACCCCATTTTGGAAAGAAGAGACCCCAAGGTATTTCGTGATGGGCATAGTGAGTTCATAGAAGTTTTTATTTTTTGTCACAAGTTAGTGGAATATGAGACTTTGTAAGAAAAAAAAAAAGAAAAATCATCATTTTCCGCTAACTTGTGACAAAAAATAAAAAGTTCTATGAACTCACTATGCCCATCAGCGAATACCTTAGGGTGTGTACTTTCCGAAATGGGGTCATTTGTGGGGTGTTTGTACTGTCTGGCCATTGTAGAACCTCAGGAAACATGACAGGTGCTCAGAAAGTCAGAGCTGCTTCAAAAAGCGGAAATTCACATTTTTGTACCATAGTTTGTAAACGCTATAACTTTTACCCAAAGCATTTTTTTTTTTTACCCAAACATTTTATTTTTATCAAAGACATGTAGAACAATAAATTTAGACCAAAATTTATATATGGATCCCGTTTTTTTTGCAAAATTTTACAACTGAAAGTGAAAAATGACATATTTTTGCAAAAAAATCGTTAAATTTCAATTAATAACAAAAAAAGTAAAAATGTCAGCAGCAATGAAATACCACCAAATGAAAGCTCTATTAGTGAGAAGAAAAGGAGGTAAAATTCATTTGGGTGGTAAGTTGCATGACCGAGCAATAAACGGTGAAAGTAGTGTAGGTCAGAAGTGTAAAAAGTGGCCTGGTCTTTCAGGGTGTTTAAGCACTGGGGGCTGAGGTGGTTAAAGTTTCAATTTCTAGATTTATACAGACAGCCAAACCCTTTAGACTCGTTCATACTTGAGTAATGATCTTAAAAGACAGTTTCATTTAAAATGGTCTAAGGATGTCCTGTAATTTACCAGTTATAGCAACTTAAAGGCTATGTTCACCTTTGGAGGAAATTTTTGTTTGATTGCATTCCACTCATTTTTGGCTATAAATCATATTTTCAATTAGTCTTTATTAAAAATATTGAGCCATTCTATCACAAAGGGTTAACTGTTTTTCTAACTGTGTGACTGGTACTTGCACTTTCGCTTTGGCCGGTCCTCTAATTACACTTATGTCTAAACTACTAAGAGATCATAAAAACTTATTAAAGCCACATTCCTATCAGTAAGATCAGAACTGAGCTTTAATGAGTGTTCATAGTGTCAGAGCAGAGATAAGGAGCCCGTCAGCTCCTCAGATGACGGAAATGTCATAAAATCCACAGGCTGCTGCTATTACAGCATCTCAACTCTGTACACAAAAAAGGATTCCATATTTTTACTAAAGACCAATTGAAAAAATGAATTTCTCGCCCATTTTCCTTGGGGGACACAGAAGACCTTGGGTATAGCTCAGCTCCCTCGGAGGCGTGACACTAAGTGAAGACTATTAAGCCCCTCCTCCACAGCTATACCCTCAGCCTGGAGAGAGAGACTGCCAGTTTTTGCTTAGTGTCCAAGGAGGCAAGACACTCCCTGCTCTGCAGGGCTGTTTTCTCCTTGTTTAAATTTTCCTTTTCTTCCAGGGACAACAGAGACGCACTAGACCTCTCTGTTTCTCCCGGGGTCGAGCTGCGCCAGTGCAGTGCTGCCTCCCCCACAGAAGGCAAGGTGGATCAGGGCAGCCTCGCTCCCCTACATCCCGCCAGCGCAAGGGTCGCCCGAACGCCAAGTCCCTCTTCCAGCGTCCTGCCACTACGGTGCCAGTAGCTGAAGGGGCGACCCTGCTGGAACGGACCGAGGGTGAAGACGGCTGATGGTGAGAGAGTGGCTTCTCCAGCCCTACATCCCCCCACCCTGGTCTCCTGCGTGCCTGACCCCCATACAGTGCTTCTGGACCCTTCTGTCCCTGCTGGCCCATGGGTACCGCAGGGCGACAATCTCTCCCTGATCCCTCTCCTCCCTTCCTGGCCTCCATAGGACATTGCAGCTCCCACCGCTAGCTGCAGAATGCTGTACCATTGTTTCAGCCACATTGCCTCCCTTCTCCTGCCGGTGTCCCTCCCAGGGAACGCTGCACTCGCATCCGCGCGGGCACCCGGTCTCGGGGTCCCCCCATCGATGCGCTGCTCAGGGCCCTGGGCTCATTCCTGACGGCAGTGGCGTAAGCCCCGGCAAATTTTGGCAGGCTTCGTGGCCTGCGGCGTGGGCTCCCCCGGCCGGCATTAGACTTCAGCACGATGCTCCAACGATCCGGCCGACCGTCTGTGCATTCCGGCCGAATTTTGGTCCAGGCTTCGCGGCATGCTGGGCCGCATTCCGGCGCTCCACCCGGGCTCCTGACTCTTCCGGTCCGTGGGGTGGGCACCCGCGGCCGGTATGTACACGCAATTCCACTCCGGCTCAGGTCTCAGCGGTATCTCGATTTCTGTGCGGCCCCGGTCAGCCGGGTGCCGCAAAAATTTAGGCCCCGGCTTCACGGCCTACTAGGCCGCAAAATTCCGGCCTCTGTTGGAGGGGGTGGGAACTTCTCCAGGCGCAAATTCTTCCCGCCTGGAGGTTCCCCCACCCCCAGGGGATCGCAGGGCCGCCCCCCAGGCCGGATCCCTGTTAACCGTTTGGGTACCGGAGGCTCCCGATGGGCCTCTATGGCTGGCCCCCTTTTTTCCTGCTTCTCAAAGAGGCTGTGCACCTGTATGGTGGCCACCCTTTCTGCCTCAGAGAGGCTGTGTTATTAAAATAAAAAAAATATAAAAAAACTGAAATAGACAACTAATGAATTTCTTGTGAGCTGCGCAGGAGGCTGCAGCCTCATCTCAGTACTGCTGCCTGTATGCATGCCCCTCTTCCATAGACGGCATGGTGTCGCGCTCCCCGACTGTGGCGCTGGCCAGGTGCATGTTCCCCTTCTAGGCGGTTTCTTGCCCTCTCCCGGGATACAGCGCTTGCCAAGTGCATGCGGCATTTTCGGTAGGTAGAATTCGCCACCCTCCAGTTATGGTGCCCGCCATGTGCATGACCCCCCCTTCCTAGGCGGGATACTGCTCTCTCTCTGGCTGCGGGCTGGCCTGGTGCATGACCCCCTTCTATAGGCGGAATACTGCACTCTTACCGGATACGGTGCTGGCCATGTGCACGACCCCCTTCCATAGGCGGAACGCTGCACTCTCACTGGATTCGCTGCCGGGCATGTGCATGACCCCCTTCCATAGGTGGAATTTGCACTCTCACCGGATACGGTGCTGGCCTTGTGCACGACCCCCTTCCATAGGTGGAATCTGCACTCTCACCGGATACGGTGCTGGCCTTGTGCACGACCCCCTTCCATAGGGGAACGCTGCACTCTCGCTGGTTTCGCTGCCGGCCATGTGCGGACCCCCTTCCATAGGCGGTATGCTGCACTCTCATTGGATTCGCTGTCGGCCTTGGGCATGCCTCCTTCCCTCAGGCGGCATGCATACACTCTCACTGACTGGGGTTGTTCTCTCGCCGGTAAGTTGCTGGCCATGTGCATGACCCCCTTCCATGGCGGGGTGCTTGCAACTCTCACTGGATCCGCTGCCGGCCATATGCATGCCCCCTTCCGTGGGCGGTGTACTGCACTCTCACGGGATTCGCTGCCGGCCATGGGCATGTCTCCTTTTCTCAGGCAACACACACTCTCGCCAGTACGTTGCTGGCCATGTGCATGACCCCCATCCATGGCGGGGTGCTCGCACTCTCCCTGGTTGCGATACTAGCCATGGGCATGACCCCCCCCTTTCTGGGCGGCATACTGCACTCTCACCGGATACGTTGCTGGCCATGAGCATGGCCTCTAACATGGGTGGAGTGCTTGCACTCCCATTGGATACGGTGCTGGCCTTGTGCGTGACCACCCCTCATTCCATGGGCGGAATTTTGCATGCTCACGGGACTCGCGGCTGTCCTTGTATATGCTGTGCTGGACTTGTACATGTCCCCATTCATTGGCGGAGGAGTTGTACTCTCACGAAATTTGGTGTTTGGTGGATTATTGCACACTCACTTAATGCTAGGATAACCCGGTGCATGTCCCCCTTTCACTAGGTGGACGTCCTGCTGGATGCTGTGTGGCCATGTGCATGGCCCTCTCCTGGGCGGAATATGGTATGTCCTACTTCTCTGAAGTAGGTACTGGCCTTGGGCATCACCCCCTTGTGGGGCGGGCCTTGCACTTTTTGCTGTCTGCAGTGTTTGCCAAGTACATTTCCCCCCTTTCTAGGCGGACTGCTTGCGTTCCATCGCATGCCATACTAGTCTTGTGCATAACCCCCTTGCAGGTTGCACCTTGCACTTCCGTAGATTCTGTGGCTGGCCCTCTTCGCTGAGTGACTATTTTGCAGTGAGCGGATGTTCTTGTGCGCTCTGTGCGTTGTTTGGGCCGTGTATGCCTTCTCCTCCCGTAGGTGGGTTGGCCTTCTCACTGCTTACGGGGCTGCTCGTACGTATGCCTCCCTTCCTCCTGCGACATACTTTTTTTCTCTTGGGATACGATAATTGCCGCAAGCCTTGCACTCTTCTCTGAAGAGATCTTTCTGTCCACCTGACCCGGACGGGCTCTACTTGCTCTCTACTGCAGCGAGCTGGGTGGTACTCATTCTCTGGTTTGGAATGTATATTGCGTTTCCGTTGTGACGGTATCCACCATGTTCGTTGGCCCTTCCACCTGGGGAGTGTTCTTGGTTCCTAGATGCGTACCCATTCGTCCTCCCGCGGCATTGCTTCCCTGCGCAAGCGGTCACATGGTCGAGAGTGCTGTCTGCAGCGCCCCTCGAAGTTTACGTTGGCTCTGGCGGGACTACGGTTCCCTCGCCTATTACCATTCCTCCTCTTCGGATGCAGTATGGTATGAGTCCTTCCTGTTGGCACCCTCTGTGCTTCAGGCTGATCTGCTACCAGTTTCGGGCCGCTCTTCTCGGAAGGTTGCCCAACTTCTCTTGGGTGCTCGATTACTCAGGTCTGGGGGACCTCCACTTTGGGTTCATCAGGGTATTCGCCTTCTGCGAGGCGGTGAGCCGGGCGTCTCGGAGTAGCGGGGGTTCTGCTTTTGAGCTGTCCTATGGCTTCCCTGTTGACCACTCCTCCTTTTGGTTGGAGGGTATCATGCCTGTCTCTGTCTCGACTGATTTTTCTCGCTGGCTCTGTTTGGCTCCCGCTGGAACAAGATCACTCCGATGTGGCTTCTGCCCCGGCCAGGCTTCAGAGGCTGTTCCTTCACTGCCCTCCCCTCTGGGGAGAACATGGTTGTTCACGTGGATAGTTTCAGTGTTTCCTTATGGCCTCGTACGGTCTCCCTCGTTCACACTGGCTGTACTAGCTGTGTGCCTATTTACCGGATCTGCCGCGTGCTGTTCTCCCGCTGGGTGCAGATTGCTTTTTCCATTCTGGGCAATGGTCCTGCTGTGGACTTATCTTTTCGGTAACTTGGGAGGACTACTTCTTCTGTCAAGATTGTCTTTAAATCCCCCACACCGGGACTGTAGAACACCTTCCTGGTGGCTACAGCGACATGGACTTTAGTCTGTCTTGTCCTGGCATCTGTCGGATGCTGGGCGGGCCCTTTTCGGTTCCTTCAGTTTGTCCTTCTGCTCCCCCACTCCGGGTGGATACGGGACGACGTTGCTCGGGGGTCGACGGGACCAGTTTTGCCAACCCCTTTGCCGTGTCACTGATCTGCGCCTGATCACATTGGGTTTTCTCCGCTTGCCCAGTCGATTCCAGCGGGCACGCTAGTTTTCGCTCCCGGCCGTGCTTCGTCCAGGATCTGTTGTCTGACTTAGGGTTCTTACCTGGGGTTCTGTAGGAAGCTGGGCATTCCCCCACTATGCCTTTCTCTCCCCATGATTCTGTCTTTCTCCAGTCCGACCTGGGGCTGGGACTCTGTTACTTGAAGTGTCAAGTGTCGGCGCTGTCCTTCCTCTTCCAGCGTTCCCTGGCCCTCTGGGCCTGTTAAGACCTTCTTCCATGGAGTGGCTCTTTGGTTCCTCTGTACCGTCCCCCGGTACCGCCCTGGGAACTACATACTGAGCTCGCGTCGCTCCACTCTTTCCCTTGGAGCCGTTACAGAAGTTCTCTCTCTATTCCTTCTGTCCTGTACGGTGGTGTTTCTGTAGCCATCGTGTCTTTGCAGTTTTTACTTGGGCATCTCCGACTCTTGTTGACGCTCGGTCTCTTGTGTTTCCAGGAGGTCCGCGCAAAGGTTGACGGCTCCAGGGTGGCTTTCCTCCGCTTTATCAGAATGGTTATTGCTGAGGTTACCGCAACAAGGGCAGAGTTCTGCCTTTGGTGTCACCGTTTATTTCACCAGAGCGGTCGGTGCCTCCTGGGTCGGAGGCATTGGGCTTCGGCCATGCAATTGTGCAAGGTGGCCACGGTCTTCCTTGCACGCCTTACCAAGCTCTACAGGGTGCATACTCGTGCTTCGGCGGCTGCTGCCCTTGGGCCACCTGGGTTTGCAGGCGGTATTTCCTTGATGCCTTCGGGTGCTTCGCCTTGGTGCTGTGGTCCCTCCCCTCTTGGACTGCTTTTGAACGTCCCAAGGTCTTCTGTGTCCCCCAAGGAAAATGGGCGAGAAAACGAGATTTTTGTATAACTTGCCAGTAAAATCTCTTTCTCGCTCTTCCTTGGGGGACACAGCACCCACCCATTCATTGCTTTTTTCTGCACGGTTTCAGAGTTTTGTTTTACCCGTTGGGTAGTTGGCTTGTTGTTTCCACTTGTTGGACTTTGCCTTTTCTCACTACTTGGACACGCAACTGGCAGTCTCTCTCTCCAGGCTGAGGGTATAGCTGTGGAGGAGGGGCTTAACAGTCTTCACTTAGTGTCACGCCTCCTAGGGAGCTGAGCTATACCCAAGGTCTTCTGTGTCCCCCAAGGAAGAGCGAGAAAGAGATTTTACTGGTAAGTTATACAAAAATCTCGTTTTTCGCTTTATAGAAGTACAATGCAATAATAAAAAAAAAATGTCCCCAAAGGTGTACATAGCCTTTAAAGTGACTAGTATTGTATGTAAGGCTACTTTCACACTCTCGTTTGGTGCAGATATGTCATGGATCTGCACAGACGGATCCGTTCAGATAATACAACCATCTGCATCCGTTTAGAACGGGTCCGTTTGTATTATCTGTAACAGCCAAGACGGATCCATCTTGAACACCATTGAAAGTCAATGGAGGACGGATCCGTTTTCTATTGTGCCAGATTGTGTCATAGAAAATGGATCTGTCCCCATTGACTTACATTGTGTGCCAGGACGGATCCGTTTGGCTCAGTTTCATCAGACGGATGGTGTCCACCTCCAAAGTGGAATGGAGACGGAACGGAGGGAAACTGATGCATTCTGAGCGGCTCCTTTTCCATTCAGAATGCATCAGGGCAAAACTGATCTGTTTTGGACCGCTTGTGAGAGCCCTGAACGGATCTCCCAAACGGAAAGCCAAAACGCCAGTGTGAAAGTAGCCTAACGTGGCCTAACATGATACAAAAACTAGGAGTTATATTATTGCATCGGTAACTGTTTTAAATGTCTTCGAACAGGCTGTCGGTTTCAGTTGCATACCTAACAACAAGGATGAAGATGGTCTCGTTGAACTTGTGTTTAATAAAAAGGAAGCAGACATCCGTTCTCAGCAGCAGCAGTTGGTAGAATCCCTGCACAAAATCTTGGGAGGGCACCAGACCCTTACTGTAAATGTGGAGGGAGTGAAAGCATTACCTGATGACCAGTAAGTAATGATTAATACAATTTCATGTCATTTTTTACAGGATTTTTTTTTTTAACTTGTGAATTGGAAAAGCAAGAAAGGTAAATGGCAGCCATTACACCAGAGGTGACCAAACTTTTCTGGCTCCCGAGCCACTTTCAGATATGACAGTCGTTGAGTCCTGCTGCGTATTACAAGGGATAATCTCTTTTAAAACTATTGGATATAGCACCAAGGTCAAAACCATATTGTTGGCAGGCTACTTGGGTACTGGATAGAGCCATCGTCTGCTTTAAGGCCTGTTTGTGTCTGACGCTGTTAGCTGCCGCAAACATCTGATCAGACGGGGTGTTGGACCCTCACAGATCTGATATTGATGACCTATCCTCAGGATAGGTGATTAATATCTAAGTTGTGCGAGACCACACTAAATGTATAACCAAGTCTCATATTAAGTGCCAGTGGTGTGGTTTTGACCCTGGTGCCATGCTTCATTATGGTGTCACTATAACACAGTAGTCCTAGTGACACATGTGGCCCCGGATCTACTAGTTGGCAAACACGCATTACACTATGAACACCATATGTATGAATTTGTCCAGACAGGAGTCTGAAAAATTGTCGTAGAGTTATCAGCTGTTTTCTCCTCCACCCCTTTCTAAACGAACTTTCTCTCTGAAATGTGAGAAATCCATCTTGTGAGACCAGGACAGGCTTTCTGCTCATTGAATGTTCAGATTACGTCATCCAATAGTCTATGGAAAGGAGGGGGATGAAGAGGAAGAAAATGCATAGAGATTCGAGCTGTCTCTTTGTATTCTATTCATAGACATGATGGCCCGCTAGTCTCCACTCCAGCATCTCAGGGACAACTGTGATGCAGCCTTTAGACGGGGAAAACGCTAAAAATGATATAAAAGTCATATAATGGTCAGATATAGTGTTGTCACTCATTTATACACACATTGAATATTTGAAAGTTTTGTGATACTTAAAGTCTGTAATCAGTAGATTAGCAAGTGATTAATCCATGTGTGCTCTGCAGGACTTCTATAAGACTGCATCAGGAACTGCTACACACTGAGGGTTTTCTGGGGAGCACCTAGCCCAAAAGAGTCATTATGTACACTGGCTCCTGTCTTTTTCTGTTTTCCGGTCCTCCGCTTGTTTTCTTGGCCACATCTGCCACTGAGGCCAGTAATTGGCCTCAACAGAGCATATAACCATATCCATGCACCATCCAGAAGGAAGAAGCCAGGGACCAGAAAATATAGAACCTGGAGCCAGCCTTCAGGAACGCAGCAGCAAGCAGGCAAATATGACTCTTTTTGGGAGGTGATGCAGGCTAGGGGTCTTTCCTTTAAAAGTTATTTTTCTCTTTTCAGAAAACCTCTTTTCAGAAAACCCCTTTAACCAGATTGCTAATAGTTGAACATAGGTGATTGCTGGTCCAATTGACAAATATATTGCCAGCTTAATATGGATTGTTTCTAGGGAGCAGCACAGGGAAGGATGCTTATGGAGCCATGTATAGGTTGCTGTATGGAGGGTGATACCACACCTAAGATCAGTGTTCAGATGTAGAATTGGACTATGTTGCAATAAATAACGCCCATGAAGTCCACTTACTTCACTTTGGCTTCCTAGTCTGTTTCCTGTTTAAAGTAACTGTCTTCTGGAAGCTCCATTATATTCTCTGTACACTGTTACAGGAGGAGTTCCTCCTTAATATGAATAATGTAATTGCATCGGGTTGAAGACTTGCTCTTTACTTTCTAGAACTGAAGTGATCATCTATGTAGTGGAGCGCTCACCAAATGGCACCTCCAGAAGAGTTCCTGCTACAGCTTTAAACTGCCACTTTGAGCAGGTCAATGTCAAGTCCAACTTGCAGCAGCTTGGAGTCACTTTAACCATTGCTAGAACCGAGCTGTCCCCTGCACAGATTAAACAGCTTCTTCACAATCCACCAGCTGGTAAGGACTCTTATTTAAAGAGGACCTTTCATTACAATAAAAAAATGTAAACTAAGCATACAGACATGGAGAGCGGCGCCCAGGGATCTCCCTGCACTTACTATTATCCCTTGGTGCCGCTCCGTTCTCCCGGTATAGGCTCCGGTAGCTTCATATGTTCAGTTCAACTGGGAGGAGTGCTCAGCGCTCAGCTCATAGCTACAAACTTGGGAGAAGGAGATGCCGGCAGGCTCCTCACAGTTGAGCCGAACATATGAAGCTACCGGAGCCTATACCGGGAGAACGGAGCGGCGCCCAGGGATAATAAGTGCAGGGAGATCCCTGGGCGCCGCTCTCCATGTCTGTATGCTTAGTTTACATTTTTTATTGTAGTGAAAGGTCCTCTTTAATGGCAGGGCCAATAATCCATTATGTTTTCCTGCTTGCATGATCTATTTCTCTTAGGGTCCATTCACACGTCCGTAGTGCATTGCGGATCAGAATACACCCGGCCGGCACCCCCATAGAAATGCCTATTCTTGTCCGCAATTGCGGACAAGAATAGGACACGTTCTATTTTTTTTTTCCGGAACCGCGGACCGGAAGATTGGTGGCGCGCCCCAGAAATGCTGATACGGGCAGCATACTGTGTGCTGTCTGCATCCATTCCGTCCCCATAGAGAATGAATGGGTCCGCACCCGTTCCGCAATTTGCTGAACGGATGTGGACCCATTATTACGGACGTGTGAATGGAGCCTTAGCTTGATACAGTTGACCTCCGATTAAAGGTGGCCATACACATTAGAACGACATCAGTTGGACCTGATGATTTTGGTAGGACAGGACCACCATCTAATGTGTATGGGGGGTGTCCCAACTCCCCCTCAGCTGCAGATGTCAGGAGAAAGAAGGATCTTTCAACATGTCTAATGTTCTCTTCTCAAGGGAGTTAAGCGGTTGTCTGGCCACAGGTTTTTCCTCCCATTTCCGTTGAGAACACATACTCGGCCAAGTCCAGAATGCATCTATGTAGGAGGAATAGTTGTTTTGTTGGCCAATTGATAATTCGGCCAACCGCTATCTAAGGCGTGTGGCCACATTTGGGTGATTTATCGTTCCCATCTAATACTTTTTCAGTGTGAACTCCACCTAGATACACAATGCAGCTTCCATCCTGGGTTTTATGGTGTACCCTTTCTCATTTTTAACCATATCAGTAAGGTCTACCATGCTTTCACACTATGCAGACCAAGCGTCCGCATTTACAATGAAAAGACCTTTTTATATGGGTTGTCTATGTAATAAAGGGGGTACTAAATTATATATTCATTTATTTCAAGGTGTGGATCCAGTCATTTGGGATCAAGCAAAAATTGATAATCCTGATCCAGATAGGTGAGTGTTTTATGGAAGCCTTTTTTCTAGCATCTGTTTCTTACAAACGCTTGTATATAGCAATAATCCAGAATTTATGTGGGCTCTACAGTTAATACCTGGAGCCACACTGTGTCTGGCCTTTACATGGTTTTGCCATTTCATGACATCATCTTGAGTATACCCAAATAAGTTCTTGCTTCTTACAGGACACCAAGGCTTTGTTCACACACAGCAAATTAACTGATTAATTGTGGATATTTCAGCGTAGAATTTAATGCAAAATATAAACCAGGTGAATTGGTTTTAACAAAATATCAGGGTAGATTTGAGGGCATGCTGCATATTATTATATCCACAGCTTGACCTATATGTCCCAGATTAGTTTTTTGCGTACTTCATTTACATCTCTGCCTTGCAAAGATGAAAATGGTGTAAAAGTCTTTGCAGTTTATTATACATAAATTCTATCCTAAACCAAAAATGGTTTAAAGCCTGGCTTATATTAAGGTGGCTGGTTTGGAGTCTACATCTGGTGGGCTTGTAGCCAACACCATAGACTTTCCTTAGACTCTGTGCTGCTCTGCCAGGAGCTGCTGACTGTACTGTTTGGACTATGGGGATCATTTACTATAAGATATACGCCAGTTTCGCAGATCGCGGCGTAAAGGTTATTCGTGCTGCAATTTGCCACTTTTCCCCGCTCACACCAGGTCTAAAAAAAAGTGGGCGTGGGTGGGGAAGGGGACGGCCAACAGGCCCGTCTCGTTTATCATTTTCCACGCCTGTTTTAGGCCTATATTTAAGCCAGCAAGGAAGCTACATTTAGTCCAGCGGTGGATGCGTTGAAGTTATATAGATGTCGGTGCCTCTTCATAACTTTGGCAGCTCCAGCGCAGGGGTTATTAAGACCGACGTCTAAAACGCCGGTCTTAATAAATGACCCCTTTGTTCTTTAGTAGCCACTAAAGCTGCTCATATGAAAAGATGCCATTGATCTGAGAATTAGTTGCTATTTTTGTTACAATTCATTTTTACCTTTTTATCATACTTTTACAGTTTAAATGTAATTTTTTGAATGTTTTTATATGTCTATATTCTCCTTTTTGTACATTCTAAAATGTTACTCAAAAGTTCTGACTTTAAATTCTGAAGTATATCCATAAAAATCGGTGCATCTACTAGATTAGGGAAACGGGCGTTGCGGGAAAAGGTGCGGGTGCGTTGCGGGAAAATGCGCGATTTTTCCGCGCGAGTGCAAAACATTGTAATGCGTTTTGCACTTGCATGAGAAAAATCGCGCGTGTTTGGTACCCGAACTTCTTCACAGTCACATGATCCATCGCCATGGTAAAAGATCATGTGATGACCGGAGTGACGTCACCACAGGTCCTTTTCCTGCAATCAGCAAAGGAGGAGACAGAAGAGATGCCGGCTGCGCGATCAAGTGGACTAAGGTGAGTTAAAAAAAAAATTAACCCCTCCAGCGCTATTGTACTATGCATTCTGTATTCAGAATGCTATTTTCCCTTATAACCATGTTATAAGGGAAAATAATAATGATCGGGTCTCCATCCTGATAGTGTCCTAGCAACCGTGCGTGAAAATCGCACCACATCCGCACTTGCTTGCGGATCCTTGCGATTTTCACACAACCCCATTCATTTCTATGGGGTCTGCGTTACGTGAAAAACGCACAAAGAGGAGCCTGCTGCGATTTTCACGCAACACACAAGTGATGTGTGAAAATCACCGCTCGTGTGCATAGCCCCATAGAAATGAATGGGTCAGGATTCAGTGCGGGTGCAATGCGTTCAACTCACACATCTTATCCGCGCAGAATACTCGCCCCTGTGAAAGGGCCCTTATTTTGTTCATAGAATGGACAACTGCTCACTGAAGAGAACTGTATAGATAACCTGTGCTTGGTGATTCTGCATTATAACAGGATTCTTGCATTGATTTACTGCCATGTATGCAGCGGTCATTGTATTGTACAGTATTAGAAAAACATGGCTGCTTTCTTCCAAAAGCAGTGCCATACTTGTCCACAGGTTGTTTGTGGTATTTCAGCTCAAGTCGTATTCATTTCAGTGAAGCAGAGGTGCGATACCAGACATAAACCATGGAGAGGGTGAGATTGTTACTGTAAGAGCAGCCATGTATTTCCAGTACTGTATAAGGCTAGTTTCACACTAGCGGTGGCTCTGTATTCTGGCATTGCTGTAAGCTTTTAAGGCTCCATCCAGCCCTATTCACTATAATTGGGACCAGCGGAGATCCAGCAAATGCAGACCTATCTGGAAGGCTGCTGCTAGTGTGAAACGAGCCTAATCCTTTTAAGTTTTTATTATATATTCTTTTTATTGTGGTTTTTAATTATTTTTTTTTAAATAAATTTGCAAGCTTTTTTTAGTCGTACTCCCTTGTTCTTTTTTTGTAGATTTAAGATTACATAATGATTACAAAGATTAACTCTGATTTTCCTGTTTATTCATGGATTCAGTGGTTAATGAAGTATTATGTTGAATGACGTGTCTTCTTGTGATTCTTTTTGGTTTATAGACTGATTCCTGTTGCTATGGTCGGCTTCAAGGAACTTCTCAGAAGACTAAAAGTACAAGATCAGATGACAAAGCAGCACCAGTCCAGGCTGGATGTCAGTTCCACAGTATTTTATCTTTTAAAGACAATTTGCAGCTATTTCTCTGTTGCCTCACACTGTTTTATCTCCAATTCTAGATTATATCTGAAGACATAAGTGAGTTACAGAAAAATCAGGCAACCACAATGGCAAAAATTGCACAGTACAAACGGAAGTTAATGGAACTTTCCCACAGAGTCCTCCAGGTACAAATCAGCATGTTTATTTTGTAGCATGCTACTATTGAATGGGAACAAGGTTATGTACAGTCATTCACAGCTCACTGCCTACGGCTTGTACTGCTGCTGATATTTTGTGTGTTGCCATAAGGATCTTGGGTGGATGTTGTGCACACATATAACTGCCACCATTAATGAAGTACAGAAGATGTTGTATGTGGTGATTTTGAACGGCACAAAATTTCCATCACAAAAATGCCTCTGACCAATATCAGAAGCTGACATGTCATCAGAGTCTCTCAGTCACGACTCCTTAGAAATTGGGTCTGTAAGGTCAGGTGATCATATCTACTGGTAGGTCTCCATTTACTGAAAACTCCTCTATGACTTAGGTCATGTTATCCAGCTAAGCAATGGCATTCACATATATGTATGTCTAAGGTCAGTGATGGCTTTACTCTTTCCAGAAGTGTAATTTTACCCCCTGAGGGTCCCCTTTATTGAGCCTCAGCTCACCATATGTTGTGTGACATTACCTGATGATCAATTTCTCAGTGCTATTTTATGCTACCTTTAAAAATCCTGCAGGCTGTTTCAGCAGAGGAACATCCTGCCAGGGTTCACCAAATCCGGTTTAGCCAGATAATGTTGTGTACCTCCAGACTCCATTGACTATAAAGGGATCCGGCAGCTTTTCGGCATAAATACCAGGTTTCGGCCCGACATAAATTTGTGCATGCATGACACTTTGTCCATCCGAAAGTTGACATTTCGCTGGAAAACAGCTGGATCCCTTTATAGTAGATGAGGATTCGGGCATGCTAGGCCGGGTCCGGTCAGTTGGTCAAAAGAGCCTGTCAGATTTGGAAATACATATGTGAACATACCCTGAGTTGCACTGATCTCTTATAGAGCCTGTGCTAATACACACCACGCATCTAAACATGCAGAACTGACGGGTAGAGCATGGGGAGAAATAGCAGCCCGTGTCTGGGTTTAAGACCTGAGTTGGATTTCAGTCTACCTCACACTTTCTCTATGCACTGTGGCTTAACTGTACTCAATAATAATAGCCCTAATGCAGCGGATGACATCAGTATTGAATATGGGAAAGTATGTGAAGTCAGTATTATGGTGATAATACAGAGTTAAAATGTAGCTTTTCATTTTTAAACAGGTTTTAATAAAGCAAGAAATCCAGCGGAAGAGTGGGTTTGCCATCCAAGCAGAGGAGGAACAGCTTCGTGTGCAGCTAGACACTATCCAGTCTGAACTCAATGCACCCACTCAGTTCAAGGTAATCCTAGCCCTGTGATGGCTAACCTCCGGCACTCCCGCTATGGTAAAACTACAACTCCCAGGATGTACACTTGCTTGGCTTTTCTCAGAACTCTATAAAAAAAGGAATGGAGCATGCTGGGAGTTGTAGTTTCACCACAGCTGGAGTACATCACTTTTGAAGCTAGTCATTATATTAAAATGTTTTATTGAATTCTTTTTGCTAGCGTTTAGTATGGTGAATATACTCTGATGCTTCCTGATCTCCTACCAGTCTCTAACTCCTGGTGCCCCTCGTCACGCAGGAAATGACCTCTCATCCAGTCACTGGTTGAGGCATGTCACTGCAGCGTCCGGTGATTGAGAGGCACCAGGATGTAGAGAAGTGTCAGAATGGGAGCGGCAGGGGATCTGTTTGGTGGGTATGTTTTTTACAGCATTCTTATAATTGTTGTTGCTCAGAGAACCCCTTTAATGCAAACTCCCTTTAGCGCAAATTCAAACCACATTCTGTAGCTGATCCCTCCAGTTCATCTGTATTTGGTAGATGTAATGGTATCCATAAGACTCCTACACATTTTTTTGCTATTTACTAAAATACTGTCCCCTGTTTTTCTTAGTGTAATTAATAAAGATATTTTATTGTATCTGGGAATTTTACCGACAGTGGATGGGAGAGCAAATCCATACGGCCGTTTCTTCTCTATATCTGAATTTTGTTGCAAACATGTCTGTGGAATGACTTTACTGTTGGGGTTTGCTTTGCAGGGTAGACTTAATGAGCTAATGTCACAGATCAGAATGCAGAATCACTTTGGGGCAGTGCGATCAGAAGAAAAATACTATGTAGATGGAGATCTGTTGAGGGAAATTAAGCAGGTAAGAATGCGTGTTTTTGCTTAAGCATTGCCTTTCAGTCGTTTTATGCTATCATTGATTGCACCTGCATCTAACACATGGAATCCTCCAAAACTTTGGAATCCAACAGTGATAAGTCAGATGGATAAATTTTCACAACAGATGGCAATTTGTCATCCTTGGCATAAAGCAGTGACTCCAAGTTTGACATTTTTTTAAAACCTGTTTTAACCTTGGTGATGAGTGCTGAGTAGCCCATGCACTCTGCAGCTGAGGCCTGCTGTAACATATAGCTGGGCTCTCTCTGCAACTGCCAAGATTGGAGTTGGCTTCGATTCTGCCTCTTTGACCCTCTAGATGCCACGGTCAGTATTAACGGTAACATTAAAGTAGTTGACAGAGGGTGGACGCTCTCTCTCTACCCTATTGGGGCCCCAGCGATGTGATTGCAGGGTCCCTTATGGTGGTCATGTTCAGAAGACTATTAGGCCCTTCCAGAGTTATGGTCTTAAATGTGAACTGACAGAAGTATTGTAATGTAGTTTACCAGCGATTCAGAGGTTTGTCTTTTCTTAAGTCTCCTAGTGGGACTTGAATTATTTTTAACTTTTTTTTTTTTTTTTTTTTTTTTTTAAGTAAAAAAAAAAATAATCTACCTTTTTCCTCCTTATCTGGTTCTTTACTATTGTAAATAAAAGCTAAAACACACCACATGATTGGTATGCCCTGTGTCCATAACGACCCGATCTATAAAACGATCACGTTACTTATCCCAAATGGTGAAAGTCATAAACAAAAATAATAAATAAAAAAATGGCAGAATTGCTTAACCTCCCCAAAAAATTGTGTAAACAGCGATCAAAAAGTGTGTACCTGAAAATGGTAATGGTACAGATAAAAAAAATGCAGCCCCTCCTGCATAAACTAAGTCCAAAACAGCTGCATCAATGGAATAATAAGTGTTGTCGGTCTTAGAACACGGTAACACAAAAAACTAAAGATTTTCCATTTTTTTAAAAAGTGATTTTATTATGCAAAATTAGTAAAACATAAAAAAATGTAAATTTGATATTGTCGTAATCAGATCAACTGGCAGAATAAAGTTGTTATTTACCCCATGCTGTGAACTCCGTAAAAATACATTGACAGAAATGCTATATATTTCCCAAACCGCCAGCAGTACCTTCCAAGTAGCCGGCAGTGAGTTTCTAATGATGATTTTCTTACTGCATTCAGATGAGGCAGAAGTATGAAAAACGTTCTTTTATCCTCCGTCCGTGCTATTTTCCAGTCAGGTTTGAATTTAAGGTGGCAGCGACCTCCATGCTTCAAGTCAAGGTAACCCCGCACCCTTCCCTGTGACTGACAGCCGGCTGTCGGGCATAAGCGAAGGGGCAGGGAAGGGTGCGGGGTTACCTTGACTTGAAGCATGGAGGTCGCTGCCCCCTTGACTTCAAGCTTGACTGGAAAATAGCACGGACAGAGGATAAAAGAACGTTTTTCATTCATCTGCCTCATCTGAATGCAGTAAGAAAATCATTAGAAACTCACTGCTGGCGGTGTGGGATGGCTTTTGCCACTGACAGGTTCCCTTTAAACCCGCCTTTACTTTACCAGTTTGTTAGGTGGCTCTTGATTGGATTCTTCAGTAAAATGTTACTGTATCCTGTGTAATGTGCCTAGAGGATGACTGTTTTTTTCTCATCTATGTAGCACTTAAAGCAACAGCAAGAAGGACTGAGCCATTTAATCAGCATAATAAAGGACGACTTGGAAGACATCAAACTGATTGAGCAAGGACTGAGTGATAATGTCCATATACGTGGAGGAATGTTAAGTTGATATAATAAACTCCATCTTTTTTTCTTCTCAAGGACATTGTACTATAAGTACCATAACATTTCCAGGTATGATAAGACAGAACAGCTTGAGGTCCCCTATTAATAAAGTACTTATTAATAAAGATCAAAATATGTTTTCTTTGAAACGTTTGACACAGATTGGAGAGCCAAAGGTCCCACCTTCATTATCTGTCACTCCTAACAGAAACTGTGAATGCAAAGAGTTCAGTATAGCATCGTTTGGTAGCACTTTGGTGACACGCAGAAATGAGCCGTCAACAAATGCTAAAGGGAGTTATATTCAGTGTTGTTAAGACTGTTATAGATAAACACTGCTTTTTAATGTTCATATTTAAAATGGGGTCTTATTGGAAAAAAGTGAATAAATATTTTTCTTATAGTTTGTGTGTGTATCTGTAAGTATGCTGGGGCCTCATGGTCGGTGGGGCCTGGTGGTGATACGATGAACAACTTTGCCAGATAGTTTTAATGCTAGTGTGAAACTAGCCTTATGCTGTCAAACACTTTGCACTGTATAGGGTTTCATAGGCAATTCTCCTGAAGACCATAAAGAGTTTTCCCGTCTGGATGAGATGCGTGTAGTGAACACAGTATTCAGACTGAATCCTGACCCATTCTTTTCAATGGGCTGTGCATAATCTCTGCGTTCAGGAAAAATCACAGCATATTCAATTTTGTGTTTTTTACACATCTCTGGTTCCATTAAGGTGAGTGGCCTTGTGTGAAAACAGAAGGCATCTGGATGCATTGCTATTATCACTGATGGTTTTTCTAGGAGATGCAGAGTTATCTTCTCATATGTAGTAAATGTAGCTGTTTTCCCCATGCAGCTCAGTCATCATTCATAACTCTTTGTTGCTACCTCATAATATGTATAATAGCTGCAGATGTTGCTTAAAGGGAGTCTGTCATCAAAGTTTCACCTTTTTAACTCTCCCCATAGCTTTCTAGCAGCCTTACAGTTAATAAAAACGTTACCTTTATGAGCAATCCCGGCAAAAAACATTTTAGTAGCATATGCAAATGAGGGCTTGCAAGTACCCAGGGGCGGCGTTACCCTTGTAGGTGCCCAGCTAGCCCAGCCTTATCGTCGCTTCCCCCCGCCCATCCTTTCCCTCTGACCTCCCATCTACTTACTTGTTTCGCCGAGATCCCGCGCCTGCGCACTCAGTCCGTCAGCCGGCGCATGCGCACTGCGATGCCTATTCCTTGTACGGCATCACAGTAATTAATGCGCACAAAGGAGGTGGTCCATCGGCGCATGCGCATTAATTACTGTGATACCGTACAAGGAATGGGCATCACAGTGCGCATGCGCAGACTGACTGGGTGCGCAGGCGCGGGATCTCGGCGAAACAAGAAGTAGGTAGATGGGCGGTCAGAGGGAAAGAATGGGCGGGGGGAAGCGACGATAAGGCTGAGCTAGCTGGGCACCTACAAGGGTAACGCCGCCCCTGGGCACTTGCGAGCCCTCATTTGCATATGCTACTAAGATGTTTTATAAGTCCAGGATTGCTCATAAAGGTAACGTTTTTATTAACTGTAAGGCTGCTAGAAAGCTATGGGAAGGCTTAAAAAGGTGAAACTTTGATGACAGACTCCACATAAGGCTAAGATCACTTCACAATGTGACGTGTTGTCTAGAGCAGTGTTTCTCAACCTTTCCACACCAAGTACCCACTTGTGACAAGGTTTAAACCAAGTACCCCCACAAAACTGATCAGTGATAAATGTTAATAAAATACGGCTACTCTCACACCCTTGTCAGAGGCTCCTTTTTTAAACCTTTGTCAGTATTTACTTTATATTGGATGGAAAGAACAGCACAGCATGCAGCTTTAATCTTCCTGCAGACAACAAACTTAGACCCATGATGTATGAATACAGCACTACATACCTATTACATCCAGTGACTGCTCCTCTGGTTGTAGATGTTTTCTCTACTCATCTTCTCTCTTCAGCTCAGACCGCCAGGACGACTTCTTCCAGCCATGTCTACCTCAGGAGAGTTTGCCACACAGATATCTCAATTTCCTCACATTTCCATCCACATTCTCAGCACAAACTCCTTCACCTGGTGCCCTCCAGAGTGTCATACTGTTGCTGTCCCCAGTACTGTGCCACATAATACTTTTTGCAGAAACAGAGTCCCCCTGAATAGTAGTACCGCACAGATAGTGCCTTCCTCAATAAGTATTGCCACAAAGCGCCCTCAGACATAGTTGTACCCAGCAAGTAGCAGACCTGACTATAATAGTGTCACAATGTGTCTCGTAGAAAATAATTGTGCCGATATTGTGCCAGGGTGCTCCAAAAGTATCATAAGTAGTAGTAATTCTCTAATTTGTAATAATGCCCCCATGCTGTGCCCAAATAGTAATTATGCATACCATGAGTGCCCTGTTAGTAGTGCCCTCTAAAGTGTGCCCTATAATAATGTTCCTCCAGTAGCAATAAGTCCCCTCTATGGTGACACCAGTGGTCTGCAACCCCATAGTAGCAAAAATAATATACTCCCCTTGCCACTTCCCATTCTATGCCGCTAGGCTCCAATGGGCCTATTATGACTCATCTGGTCATAATCATGTCATCACACCACATGTGCCATCCTCTCATAGGCTTCAGGCCTAGTGGCCTATGAGGTTCCTGTGCCTCACTTCAGTATTTAACTGTCGACGTACTAAGGACCGCAAAACAGTTAATTGGTGGAGAAGCCCCATGTCATTGCCCGAGCAA
This sequence comes from Bufo bufo, assembly GCF_905171765.1. NCBI lineage: Eukaryota > Metazoa > Chordata > Amphibia > Anura > Bufonidae > Bufo > Bufo bufo. The sequence continues at coordinate 529,076,023 of NC_053390.1, read as the reverse complement.
CCAGTAATGAAATTGCTGGTTGCTTAGGCAGTTTTGTATACCTCCTGACCCTGCGACACTGGGCGACAGTGATGTAAAGCATGCTACCACTGGACTCGAGCAATGAAAAAGTGTTCCTTTAGAGTTAGGAATCCCAATACACTTTCTGGTATCCTTATGGATGAATCTGGGTAAAATTTTGTGGAGGAGCCGTGACCATTGAGATGAATTGTGATATAGATTGTGAGCCAGACTTTCTCATCCAACATCTGTGCATGACCTGACAATTACAAATGCTCTTGGAATTTTGTGCAAAGCCTCTTTCGAAGACTGAAAATTGTTATGCTTCAAAAGAGGACTCTACTTTATATGGTTACTAGCAGAAGGACTCGGCTTCGCATGGGTTTATTTAATCTATTTAGTTTAATGTTTGTGTGTGTCGTTAAAAGATATCAACAGTATCCACTATAACAGTGACATCTACAGTACCCCACCCCTTTAACAGTGACCTCCACAGCGGCCGCACCTTTTAGTTACCTCCACAGTACCCCATCTCCTTAAGAGTGATTTCCCTTAGCAGTGGCCTCTACAGCAATCTGACCCTTAACACTGACCTCCCATAGCGGACTGTCCCCTTAACTGTGACCTCCACAGCAGCCTGCCCCTAGGGTGGCCGGAGGTCCGGTTTTAGGCCAGACAGTCCAGCTTTCAGACTCCCTGTCCTGCGGTGCAGGGCCTGGACAGAACACAAGGATGTCCTTTTGAACAGCTCAGACAGCAGCACTGTGCTGTCTGAGCGTGAGCTACAGGGAGAAAGTCACCCTCTCACCCCTGCAGCTGACAGTTGATTTTTACCTTTATTTTTCCAATCCTCGTCGGCTGCAGAGTGGGAGGGGGCATGGCTTAGTCGGACCTGGGGGCAGGGTTTTTAAGTCCGTCTTTTGAGGGTGGTCTGAATGGCCATCCTACCTGCCCCCTAAACTGTGATCTACACAGCACTCTGCTCCCTTAACAGTGTCATCCACAGCTCCCTGCCCCTTTTAAAGCTGACCTACAGCAGTGAAGAAAAAAATGGCTGGGTTGTTATGGAAACCTGTTGTAAAACTGTGTGTATGTGGAGACTAAGGGCCTGCGAGCTTCTATTGGCTGATAAGGGTCATTTTTGGAGAATATCTCCGGAACTCTACGTGCTAGAGAGCTAAGACCTGGTCTAAAACCTTCCCCGACACCTGATGTACCTGTCTGACAAATTTCATGATTGTAAATGCGACGATTCCTTTAGCGGACACATATACACTCGCCTAAAGAATTATTAGGAACACCTGTTCTATTTCTCATTAATGCCATTATCTAGTCAACCAATTACATGGCAGTTGCTTCAATGCATTTAGGGATGTGGTCCTGGTCAAGACAATCTCCTGAACTCCAAACTGAATGTCAGAATGGGAAAGAAAGGTGATTTAAGCAATTTTGAGCGTGGCATGGTTGTTGGTGCCAGACGGGCCGCTCTGAGTATTTCACAATCTGCTCAGTTACTGGGATTTTCACGCACAACCATTTCTAGGGTTTACAAAGAATGGTGTGAAAAGGGAAAAACATCCAGTATGCGGCAGTCCTGTGGGCAAAAATGCCTTCTGGATGCTAGAGGTCAGAGGAGAATGGGCCGACTGATTCAAGCTGATAGAAGAGCAACGTTGACTGAAATAACCACTTGTTACAACCGAGGTATGCAGCAAAACATTTGTGAAGCCACAACACGCACAACCTTGAGGCGGATGGGCTACAACAGCAGAAGACCCCACTGGGTACCACTCATCTCCACTACAAATAGGAAAAAGAGGCTACAATTAGCACGAGCTCACCAAAATTGGACTGTTGAAGACTGGAAAAATGTTGCCTGGTCTGATGAGTCTCGATTTCTGTTAAGACATTCAAATGGTAGAGTCCGAATTTGGCGTAAACAGAATGAGAACATGTACCCATCCTCTGATGGCTACTTCCAGCAGGATAATGCACCATGTCACAAAGCTCGAATCATTTCAAATTGGTTTCTTGAACATGACAATGAGTTCACTGTACTAAAATGGCCCCCACAGTCACCAGATCTCAACCCAATAGAGCATCTTTGGGATGTGGTGGAACGGGAGCTTTGTGCCCTGGATGTGCATCCCTCAAATCCCCATCAACTGCAAGATGCTATCCTATCACTATGGGCCAACCTTTCTAAAGAATGCTATCAGCACCTTGTTGAATCAATGCCACGTAGAATTAAGGCAAAAGGGGGTCCAACACCGTATTAGTATGGTGTTCCTAATAATTCTTTAGGGGAGTGTATGTATGTGTGTATATACACTCACCTAAAGAATTATTAGGAACACCTGTTCTATTTCTCATTAATGCAATTATCTAGTCAACCAATCACATGGCAGTTGCTTGAATGCATTTAGGGGTGTGGTCCTGGTCAAGACAATCTCCTGAACTCCAAACTGAATGTTAGAATGGGAAAGAAAGGTGATTTAAGCAATTTTGAGCGTGGCATGGTTGTTGGTGCCAGACGGGCCGGTCTGAGTATTTCACAATCTGCTCAGCTACTGGGATTTTCACGCACAACCATTTCTAGGGTTTACAAAGAATGGTGTGAAAAGGGAAAAACATCCAGTATGCGGCAGTCCTGTGGGCAAAAATGCCTTCTGGATGCTAGAGGTCAGAGGAGAATGGGCCGACTGATTCAAGCTGATAGAAGAGCAACGTTGACTGAAATAACCACTTGTTACAACCGAGGTATGCAGCAAAACATTTGTGAAGCCACAACACGCACAACCTTGAGGCGGATGGGCTACAACAGCAGAAGACCCCACCGGGTACCACTCATCTCCACTACAAATAGGAAAAAGAGGCTACAATTAGCACGAGCTCACCAAAATTGGACTGTTGAAGACTGGAAAAATGTTGCCTGGTCTGATGAGTCTCGATTTCTGTTGAGACATTCAAATGGTAGAGTCCGAGTTTGTTATTGAGATTCTATATAGAATTGGACTAACACCAGGCTGCCCACCTAGAAAATCTCAGTGCGGTCAAAACCACTAGATATTTGGACTGATATGAGGAAGTAGAAGAGTGCTCCTATAATATTGAGGTGAGTCCTCTGTCTGCCACTAACCTTTAACTAGTACAGTTTTCAGCATTGGATAGGTACAGTTAACTTTATTGAAAGGTTCATTTGATTATAATATAGAAAATTGTATACATGGTTATATCGGAGTATCAGCAATTAAAATAGATATACAGTGAAACTCGAAAAATTAGAATATCATGTAAAAGTTCATTTATTTCATTAATGCAACTTAAAAGGTGAAACTAACATATGAGATTTCAAATCTTTGTTATAACTTGGATGATTATGGCTTACAGCTCATGAAAACCCCAAAGTCACAATCTCAGAAAATTTAGAATATTAAATGAAATCAATAAAAATAAAAAAAAAGGATGTTAAATAAAAAAATGTAAGACCTTTTGAGAAGTATAATCATGCATATCTACTCAGTACTTGGTTTGGGCCCCTTTTGCATCAATTACTGCCTCAATGCGGCGTGGCATGGATGCTATCGGCCTATGGCACTGCTGAGGTGTTATGGAAGACCAGGATGCTTCAATAGCAGCCTTCAGTTCTTTCTCTTGGCAATGCCCCATAGATTCTCTATGGGGTTCAGGTCAGGTGAGTTTGCTGGCCAATCAAGCACAGTAATCCCATGGTCATTGAACCAGGTTTTGGTACTTTTAGCAGTGTGAGCAGGTGCCAAGTCCTGCTGGAAAACAAAGTCACCATCTCCATAAAGCTCGTCTGCGGAAGGAAGCATGAAGTGCTCCAAAATCTCCTGGTAGACGGCTGCGTTGAGTCTGGACTTAATGAAGACCAGTGGACCAACACCAGCAGATGACATGGCTCCCCAAATCAACACAGACTGTGGAAACTTCACACTGGACTTTAATCATCTTGCATTGTGTGCCTCTCTATTCTTCCTCCAGACTCTTGGTTTCCAAATGAGATGCAAAAGTTGCTCTCATCAGCAAAGAGTTCTTTGGACCACTGAGTAACAGACTAGTTCTTTTTTTCTTTAGCCCAGGTAAGATGCTTCTGACGTTTGTTGTTCAGGAGAGGCTTGACAAGAGGAATACGACATTTGAAGCCCATGTCCAGGATCAGTCTGTGTGTGGTGGCTCTTGATGCACTAACTCCATCCTCAGACACTCCTTGTGAAAGTCCCCAACACTTGTGAATGGCCTTTTCCTGACAATCCTCTACATGCTATTGTCATCCCTGTGCACCTTTTTCTTCCACACTTGTCCCTTCCACATAATTTTCTATTAATGTGCTTTGATACAGCACTTTGAGGACATCCAACTTCTTTTGCAATTACCTTTTGAGGCTTTCCCTCCTTATGGAGGGTGTCAATGATGGTTTTCTGCTCAACTGTCAGGTCAGCAGTCTTTCCCATGAATGTGATTCCTACTGAACCAGACTGAGAGACAATTACGAGGCTCAGGAACCCTTTGTAGGTGTTATGGATTAATTAGCTGACTTGTGTGACACTTTGAGCCTAGAATATTGAACCACAATATTCTTAATTTCTGCGATTGTGACTTTATGGTTTACAGCTTATGAAACCCCAATCATACAAATTATAGCAAATAAAGGCTTGAAATATCTCGCTTTGCATGTAATGAGTCTATCTCATATATTAGTTTCACTTTTTAAGTTGCATTACTGAAATAAATGAACTTTTGCACAATATTCAAATTTTTTGAGTTTTACCTGTACAATATAGACATTGTAGACATAGCATTACTTATTAAGCTATATCTTAAAAAGTAACTGCTGGGGGGGAAAAAGAGTGGAATAATGAATGAGAATGGATACAACATAGAACAGCCCGCTCTGCTGTTTCCACCACATACATTGAATGGCTCAAAAGGGAATACCCCTTTAAAGGCTGTCTACACCTTCAGGCGCAATTTTTTTTTTATGATTGCATTTTACTTATTTTGGGCTTAACCACTTCCCATCTGCTTTTAAAACAAAGTGATACCTCATAAAATATTTATTACTTAACATTCCCCATATGTCTACTTTATGTTGGCATCATTTTGGAAATGTCATTTAATTTTTTTTGGGACGTTAGAAGTTTAGAAGCAATTCTTCAAATTTTTAAGAAAATTGTCAAAACCCACTTTTTAAGGACCAGTTCAGGTCTGAAGTCACTTTGTGGGGCCTACATAGTGGATATCCACGGGAGGTGGTTAAAATAATGTTTTCTATTGGTCTTTTATAAAAAAAAAATGCAGCAGCTTTGTCATAAAGAGTTAACTAATACCTAGCTGTGAGAAGCCTAAATTCACTTTGTGCTAGACATCAAATAACTCTTATCTCTAAATTACTAATGGCTCAAAAACAATTATTTAAGCAACATTATTATCAGTAAGATAAGAACTGAGCTACAAAGGGTGTTTATAAGGTCAGAGATAAGAAGCCGTCAGCTGATATGAACGGAACACAATAAAAGCACAGAATCTCAACGCTGTACAGAGAAAGGGGTTCAAATGTTTTATAAAGACAATTGAAAAAATGATTTTCAGCTCAAAATGAGTACAATGCAATAATTAATAAAATAAAAAAAATTCCCTGAAAGGTGTCCATAACCTTTTAAAGGGGTTGTCACTTCAGCAAATATTATTTATTATGTAGAGAAAGTTAATACAAGGCACTTACTAATGTATTTTTATTATCCATATTGCCTAATTTGCTGGCTGGATTAATTTTTCCATCACATTATACACTGCTCTTTCCATCAGCGGTGGCCATGCTTGCACACTAAAGGAAAAGGCGTCGGCCTCTCTGGTGGCCAGGACCGTGGGAGCGCACACAGGCTGATGCTTTTTTCTATAGTGTGTAAGTACTGCCATCGCTGACGGATTGCAGGGTGGTTGTAACCATGGAAATGAGAAGCATGTAATGTGATGGAAAAATTAGTCAAGCCAGCAAAGGAAGCAATATGGATAATAACAATACATTAGTAAGTGCCTTGTATTAACTTTCTCTACATGATAAATGCTATTTGCTAAAATGACACAACACCTTTAACCCCTTAGGGACACATGACGTACCGGTACGGCATGTTTCCCGAGTCCTTAAGGACACATGATCGGAACAAGGTGCCTCCTCAAATCATTGAGCAGGCACCTCGGCTGAATGCCCCTCGGCTAAATGCTCACAGGCCCCGGAAGCTGTATGAGTAATAAACACAGTATTACTCATACAGCCAATGCATTCCAATACAGAAGTATTGGAAAGCATTGGAAAGGAATATACCCCCAAAAGTTCAAGTCCCAAAGTGGGACAAAAAAATAAAAAGTTGAAAAAATAGTTTTCCCCCCAAAAAAGAAAGTTTCAAGTAAAAATGAAAAAAAAAAACGTAATTTTCCCCAAATAAAGTTAACATTTTTTTGTTAATTATAGGGGGGGGGGGGGAGTATCCCTGGCTTAGAGCAGAGCGCGCTGATTGGATGCAATCTATGCGGCTTTTACCTGGTTCGGCGGCGGTGCCATCGGGTCCCCATGCGGCTGTAGGGGGGACCCGATGGCATGGAGGGCAGCGCGATGCCTTCCTGAGGCATCTGCGCTGCCTTCCGGTGAACAGCCTGTGAGATCCAGCCCCCTGGATCTCACAGGCCCCGGAAGCTGTATGAGTAATACAGGGTGGGCCATTTATATGGATACACCTTAATAAAATGGGAATGGTTGGTGATATTAACTTCCTGTTTGTGGCACATTAGTATATGTGAGGGGGGAAACTTTTTAAGATGGGTGGTGACCATGGCGGCCATTTTGAATGCAACTTTTGTTTTTTCAATAGGAAGAGGGTCATGTGACACATCAAACTTATTGGGAATTTCACAAGAAAAACAATGGTGTGTTTTGGTTTTAACGTAACTTTATTCTTTCATGAGTTATTTACAAGTTTCTGACCACTTATAAAATAATGTGCTGCCCATTGTGTTGGATTGTCAATGCAACCCTCTTCTCCCACTCTTCACACACTGATAGCAACACCGCAGGAGAAATGCTAGCACAGGCAACCAGTATCCGTAGTTTCAGGTGCTGCACATTTCGTATCTTCACAGCATAGACAATTGCCTTCAGATAAACCCAAAAATAAAAGTCTAAGGGGGTCAGATCGGGAGACCTTGGGGGCCATTCAACTGGCCCACGACGACCAATCCACTTTCCAGGAAACTGTTCATCTAGGAATGCTCTGACCTGACACCCATAATGTGGTGGTGCACCATCTTGCTGGAAAAACTCAGGGAACGTGCCAGCTTCAGTGCATAAAGAGGGAAACACATCATGTAGCAATTTCGCTTATCCAGTGACCCCCTTAGACTTTTATCTTTGGGGTCATCTGAAGGCAATTGTCTATGCTGTGAAGATACGAGATGTGCAGCACCTGAAACTACGGATACTGGAAGCCTGTGCTAGCATTTCTCCTGCGGTGTTGCTATCAGTGTGTGAAGAGTGGGAGAAGAGGGTTGCATTGACAATCCAACACAATGGGCAGCACATTGAACACATTTTATAAGTGGTCAGAAACTTGTAAATAACTCATGAAAGAATAAAGTTACGTTAAAACCAAGCACACCATTGTTTTTCTTGTGAAATTCCCAATAAGTTTGATGTGTCACATGACCCTCTTCCTATTGAAAAAACAAAAGTTGGATTCAAAATGACTGACTTCAAAATGGCTGCCATGGTCACCACCCATCTTGAAAAGTTTCCCCCCCTCACATATACTAATGTGCCACAAACAGGAAGTTAATATCACCAACCATTCCCATTTTTATTAAGGTGTATCCATATAAATGGCCCACCCTGTACACACAGTATTACTCATACAGCCAATGCAGAAGTATTAGAAAGCATTGTTAAGGAATATACCCCCAAAAGTTCAAGTCCCAAAGTGGGACAAAAAATAAAGTGAAAAATTAAGTTTTCCCCCCAAAAAATTAAGTTTCATGTAAAAATAAACAAAAACGTAATTTTCCCCAAATAAAGTTAAAAAAATTTTTTGTCAAAAATAGGGGGGGGGGGGAGTATCCCTGGCTAAGAGCAGAGCGCGCTGATTGGATGCGCTCTATGCCAGGGAGAAGAATGACACGCCCGGGAAAACTTTTGAAGGCCTGCCCAGTTGAGCTGAATGGCTCATTAGCATACAAGGCGGCAAATATTCCAGGGGGCAGCGCAGACAAACGGGGGCACTGATTGAAAAATGAATGACTGAATAAGCAAGACCGGGGGCATGTAAGTAAGGCTATATCTTTAGTTTAACTTTCATTTTCAGGTGAAAGGTGCTCTTTAAACTTTTTCAGGTGTCTTATTAGAAAATTACCTATTTAAATCATTTATTTTAATGTTAGTATATTAAAAAAATAAAAATCCTCGAGTTTTTGCACTGGCCATTAAGCCTAGTATGTTGGGACTTGTAGAAGTAACTTTTCAATAGCCATCATATTATCACAGGCAGAATTACAATGACAGATATCACAGCTTGTCTATACAGAGGTAATATCACCTATTGTGAATGGTGAAGCCTGTGTTTTCATCTCCCTGCTGACCTCTGTACAGGTCACAGAACATGCCTTGAAAAATTTACAATGGAAGTCAGTGGGTCAGCGCCTCTCTATTGTGTCTTTGGCCCATGTAGCTGCTCTCAAAGGACTGGAAGTCTTGACTTATTTTAGGCCTAATGGCCAATGTGAAACCGCAGGAGAGAGAGAGATATATATATATATATATATATATATATATATATCTCTATTTTTTTTTTTTTTAAAACCTAGATAGTGACATGGAGAATTAATACAAAAATTCTATAAAAAAAATCCCTAACATGAAAACGCATTTTAAACAATAGGTCAATTTCTTTAAATCCACAAAATATATGGTGGAGAATTTATCAAGCCTTGCACTCCAGAATTCTGTCTTCAAAAATGTAACAAAATAGGGCTTTGTGACATTCTGTGCTCATTTGCAGGAATATTTTTTATTTTTACATCACTCACTCCAATTTTGAAAAGGTGGAAAAATGGTTGTGGTTAGCCTGTCAAGTTGATTTAAGCCAGATTTATCAACTGATATATTTTTAAAAGTCACAAAACTTGTCACAATCTTATCCAGTAAAGGAGTGGCATAGAAAGTGGAGTAACATCTGAAGACTGAAATGTTAAAGATTCACCAAGTTTATCGAATATTGTTTGAATTTCGGGGTCTGTCAGTGTGGTTGAGGTGCCATGGTAATGCTGCTAGCACTCATTAGCACTCAAACTGCAACAATTTCTAGTAAAACCACATGCATTTTTACCATGTTGTTCTCACCCGCATGGCAAGAACTATGTCTCATTGGCACTGTGTGTATAGACTCTTATGGTGGCCTGTGGCTTCCTAGAGTTTAAAGCTGTGTCGAAGGCTGTCTTTAGCTCTAACAGAAGAGAGATTCCATTCGGGAGACCCTTCTGTATTAACACCTAGTTGGCAATCTATTTATGAATGTCTAGGAGGAATAACAGAGGAATAACACGTCAGAAGAGGAGACAGGTGCTCTTGCAGTACTAATAGACATACTGTGCACTGAAACCCTGTTTTGCACTCATTAACTATAGCGTATATTAACGTTACCCAATTCTATGAGCAGTACAGTTATAAACAGCAGGGGTGGATTGGCCATAGACCTTGCAGAGAAATTTCCCAGGGGGCCACCTCATGGCCAGCCAGTGGAAGTTTTTGGGGATGTATTTTGTTCTGCTGGCAGTATTTTGTGATGGACTGAGGTATTTGGCTCTGTTGGGGTGGTATAATGTGCCACAATATGGTATTGCTGGCCCTGCCTTCCATCTATTTGGACCCAACTACAAAACAGGGCCACTTTAAGTTTCCGGTCCGCCCTTGATAAACAGGTAGAAACACATGCATTTACATATTTCTAAAATGGCATAATACTGTGAGGCTCTCTTCTCATATCCAAAGTTAAGAACCTAACACAAGAGGGATGCCTCATAAAATTGTCACAGTCTCAATAGTATAAATGAGTAGGGAATTATCTGTTGTACTTGTCACCGCTCAGCAGGTATTTGTCTCTCCAGTATGTCTGGTATCCATCAAAAATCGGATTCTCTGTCCTCAATATGTGGTCTGTCAGCCAAACGGAAAGCTTCCAGGAACTCATTGATGTCTATATTACCATCCTTATTGAAGTCCATGCTCTTAGCCAGGTTACAGATAGCTTCATCACTGACCTCTATATTGAGGTGAGAACTTAGCAGCTTCCATGTGTGTTTGAATTCCTCAAATGAAATTAGTCCTGAAATAGAAATCATATTAAACTTCTAATGCAAATTTACCTGAATAATTACTTTTCTGGTGAAAAACTCTGTTGGGTGTGTCACACACACCTACCTTCCCATTTGAAAATCTGAAATTGAATCCAAGATGGCAGCCATGTTGGTGACATTGCCTAACATGGTACCACTTCCTCCATAGCTTGCATCTAAAATTGGATCCTCATACGCTGTTTTCATTGTATTTGGGTTTCCTTACTTTTGAGACACCCTAAATACCAAGTACAGTGCCGTACGTTGTATAGTGGCTGTGCTTTGTATTGCAGCTCAATCGCACTCACTTGAATGGGACTGCATTGCACAAAAGCCATATATAACAGAAGGACATGATGTCACAGGCCTAGGAAGACGCCACTGTAGCCTCATCTAACTGTTGGTGAGGTGCCAGGTAACCCATTGGTGAATTATGCTGTACACTTACAGCCTAGAAGCCATTGAGTTAGCACAATATGTCGTACACATGATAATTGGGCTGGCAGAGAAGTTGTACTCACACAATCTCCACAGAAGCCTGGCTCTGAATGACAGCTGGGCTCCTGGTGTATCAGGTGGCGTCAGAGTTTAACCCATTAGTTGCCGCAGTCAATAACTACAGCGGCAACTAAATGGTTTGCAAAGGAAGGGCGTTCCCTTTATAGTCAGTTATTTGTCTGCGGCATGATCTTCCATTGACGTATTAGAAGTGTTCCAAAGTTATTACCACATAAAGTGACACATCAGATTTGAAAAAGGGGCTGTGTCCTCAAGGCTAAAACACACCGTGTCCTTTAAAGGGCTTCTGTCAGCCCACTAAACCGTTTTTTTTTTTTTTGCTTAATAATAACCCCTACACTGCGATTTATCCATACATAAGTAAAATAAGAATTTTGGTTCAGTAGAATTTGCTAAAACCCTAGTTTTATAATATGTAAATTACCTTGCTACCAGCAAGTAGGGCGGCTACTTGCTGGTAGCAGCCGCATCCTCCGATGGTAATGACGCCCCCTCTGCTTGTTGATTGACAGGGCCAGCGGACGGGATCTTTCTCCGCTGGCCCTGCCTGTTTTCATTTAATATCTGGCGCCTGCGCCGCGGCCGTACCTATCTTCAATCGGCGCAGGCGCACTGAGAGGCGGCCACTCACTCGGCCGCTTCATCCTCAATGCGCCTGCGCCGATGACGTCACATCTACACCCGGCGCAGGCGCATTGAGGATGAAGCGGCCGAGTGAGTGGCCGCCTCTCAGTGCGCCTGCGCCGATTGAAGATAGGTACGGCCGCGGCGCAGGCGCCAGATATTAAATGAAAACAGGCAGGGCCAGCGGAGAAAGATCCCATCCGCTGGCCCTGTCAATCAACAAGCAGAGGGGGCGTCATTACCATCGGAGGATGCGGCTGCTACCAGCAAGTAGCCGCCCTACTTGCTGGTAGCAAGGTAATTTACATATTATAAAAATAGGGTTTTAGCAAATTCTACTGAACCAAAATTCTTATTTTACTTATGTATGGATAAATCGCAGTGTAGGGGTTATTATTAAGCAAAAAAAAAAAAAACGGTTTAGTGGGCTGACAGAAGCCCTTTGAATCCTGGAAAACTGCATCGAAGTTGGGTCCAAGACGGAAGAGCCCACAGCGTGAGCGAGATGGCAGCATCGGGGGAGTGTGGGAGGAATGTTCCCTCCGTAGGTTAGTGCCATGGACTAATTAGATGAAATAACCAGTGAACCCCCCTTAATGCTCATGTCAGAACCCTGTGCACGGACAGTCATGGCCGTCTAGTACAGAGCCATGCAGACATCATGCACTGCAGTACATGCTCCACTGGATTCAGTGTGTAAGCAGATATTCTCATCTAGAACCAATATATATGGAGCATGCCATCATTTTTCTTTATAAAAGACACACATTTAGATTATACTGAGCTGGACTGAAAAGGGGCATCATGACACCCAGCTTTATTTAGATTTTCCATTGAGCTATTACACAAATAGAAATATGAACACAATGCATAATGGTCAATGACAATTATAAGTCATACTCACCTGAGCTATCACTATCAATAATTCGAAATATTGTTTCCAAGTCTGATCTATTTCTATAGAGAGCTTCCAGAAGACTTGAATGTAAATTCTGCCAATGATAAAAAATGATATTTGAAACCAAAGGTATTCCAGGAAAGGCTGACGAATGTATTAGGATATACTTACAGGTACGTAAAAACTCATTGGTCAATGGTACTTTGAAGGATAAAAGAACAAAATGGAGAATTACTGCAGCATACCTACAGCAAGTGGTGAAGTCTATCCTCAGGTGCAGTTTTATAGTTCACATATACAATTAAAGGGGTTGTCTCACTTCAGCAAGTGGCATTTATCATGTAGAGAAAGTTAATACAAGGCACTTACTAATGTATTGTGATTATCCATATTGCTTCCTTTGCTGGCTGGGTTCACTTTTCCATCACATTATGCACTGCTTGTTTCCATGGTTACAGACCACCCTGCAATCCATCAGTGGTGGCTGTGCATGCACACTATAGGAAAAAGCACCAGCCTCTCTGATGGCCTGGACCATGGGAGCTCACATAGGCTAGTGCTTTTTCCTATATTGTGCAAGCACGACCACCACTGATGGATTGCAGGGTGGTCTGTAACCATGGAAACAAGCAGTGTGATGGAAAAATGAATCCAGTCAGCAAAGGAAGCAATATGGACAATGTTGAGGAACGGTTGAGACATATGCATATATATCCATGCATGCCTGCAAACACGTGCGGGCATGTATGGTATATATGTGCATATATTAGACATAGCAGCATGGGACGATGTGCGCAGATGTGCCCAGCATCTGCGCACGTCTGCCCATGGTGATCCCCAGGGGCTCATGCTGGCCCCTGTGGGAAATATGTGCCCCCAATGTAGGGGCTTGTGCCCCTGATAATGTAGGGGCTTGTGATGTGTCCCCTGATAATGTAGGGGCTTGTTCCCCCCTGATAATGTAGGGGCTTGTGCCCCCAATGTAGGGGCTTGTGCCCCTGATAATGTAGGGGCTTGTGATGTGCCCCTGATAATGTAGGAGCTTGTGATGTGCCCCTGATAATATGTGGCCCCTTATATAATCCCCCTTAGAAGTATGATTAATGTATACATGTGTATGGATGTGCCCCAAGCATCGATACACATGTATATTCATATTATGTCCCCTTGTCATATCCCCATACCATATAAATCCCCCCCCCCCCCCCCTTACATGGACACAGATGCATCAATGTAAATGTGCCCCAAGCATTTACATTGATGTAATCTGGGTGAAGGCGCCAGGATGACCGGACAAGGTCCGGTCATTCTGGTGACCTCAAAAGGATTCAAATTCAATAGAATTTGAATCCTTTTGTTCTAATTATCTGCAGTCCTGCTGGAGATAATTAAGCATAATAGAGAGAGAGGAGATACCTCCGCTCACTCTATTATGTGCATTCTGGCATCGCAATTACCATTGCGATGTCCGGAATGCTGGGAGCTACAGTCGGGAGATCAAAGGATCTCCCGCCTGTCAGCAAGTGCACGCGGCCCTGCGGCGCGCGTGCAGGGATGCGCGGGCAGGCGCGGTGACGTCATCTCACCGCGCCGGCCCACGTGTCCTGCACTGTGTAGTGAGTGCGCGCGCGCGCCCCCTGGTGGCGCGGGAGTGCGGGCCGCCGGGGGATAAATATCCGGCGGCCCCGGCACTCTGGTAGACAGGAGAGGGCCCCCCCACCTTGAGAAGCGCATCGGCGCTTAGGACGCGGCCCCTTCCTCCGGCCCAAGGAAGTTAGGTTCTGGGCCCCCCACCATTGAAGAGGAGTGCGTCCTGCACTCCGGACGAAGCGGTGCGGGACCCCCCCCCCTGCCGCTCCCCTTCATCTTGGAGAGCGCGATCGGCGCTCAAGGCTGCGCTCCGCAGTGAGGATCGGGACCCCCCTGGACGACATAAGTATCACCCCCTTATTCCCTGACCCCCTGATTAACCCCTATCCCACCAACACCCCTGGTATCCCTAACCCTTCCATACCCCACTGTGCAACCCTACCTATATTGATACACCCCTGGTCCCTATCTCAACCCTATTACACCCCTTGGTACCCCTGGTCCCTTGCCTGGTTACCCTTATCACCCCTGGTAACCCTTCACACCCCTCATACCCAGTTCCCCTGATTAACCCCTACTGTTCACCCCTGGTCCCTTGCCTGCCATTGTGTCCTTTCCCTAGACCCCTGATCCCCTGATCTCTCCCCTGGTTACCCCTGGTCACCCCTGATCCCCTGATCTGTACCCCTGGATCCCCTGGTTACCACTGGGACCCTATTACCCCTGGTCCCTTGCCTGCCCATGCCTGCATTCCCCTGGTTAACCCCTGCCTTCCCCGGCATCCCCTGGTTAACCCCTGCATCCCCTGGAAAACCTCAGCACTCACTTGCAAGTAACCCTTGCAGTGCTGAATCTATAGTGTCTGTGGCCTGCACTCCCTTGCAGTGCCACCGTTAACCCCGTAGGGACAGTGAGTACAGACGGGTGGGATTGTTAATATTACTTGTATGTGTGAACTGTGTAGTTAGTTTGTGGGTGGAATATGGGAATGTGTAGTGTAGTTGAGTTCTGTATATTTAGTGCTGTATTGTTAGTATTGCGTGCGTAGTGTATTGTTAGTAATAAATACTGTTACTTGTAACTATCTGTGTAACGTGTAGTTATTGGCGATAGTTAGTTAGTAAGGCGCATGCAGCTAGCATAGTGATCAGTGTAAAGCATAGCGAAGGTATTGTGTTATTATATAAAGGCATAAATGGGCGGAGTTATCACTAGATGGCTCCTCCCATTTATGAATGTTAATTATCGATATTTGCATAAATATTGGTGATTAATATTCCCCCTTTACAGACAACCATAATACAATAGCAAGTATCTTGTATTAACTTTCTCGAAATGAAAAATGCCACTTACTGAAGTGAGACAACCCCTTTAACAGAACGTTGGCTCTAGATTTCAATATTGAGAAGTGGTTTCTTTCCATCAGACACTGTACAATATTCTGATAGCTGCTGGGTTTTGAATTGTGAATGTTCCATGGAATGTCTGACCACCTCAATCCTCAATCTACAATACGATGGAGAAGTTTTAAAGCACCTGGATTTTTAGGATATGTTCACACAACCAAAATATGCATTTGAAAAATCTGCCGTATATTTGCTTTGGAATCCACATCACAAATTTGAGGTTGACCATTGGATTTCTGCTGTGAATTTACATCTATACATCCATTAAATAGAGGTACTTCGTGTGTGGCTAACCCGCCAATGTTTTCATGCGGAACCTGCATCAAGAAGTGATATGTCACTTCCTGATGCTGACGTCAAATCCAGGTCATATGAAAAGCAACGCATATTCCCATTGCATATGTCCCACTGGCACATATACAGCGTCGGACTGGGGTTCCCTGGGCCCACCAGAGGACACTATTCTCATTGCACAACCACTATATCATCAATAAAGTATAACAGGTTTTGAATCAAAGAAATAGACCCTAGTGCAGGGATCAGCAACCTTTGGCACTCCATCTGCTGTGAAACTACAACTCCCTGCATGCACACCTATTCGCCTGTTCTTGTAACTCGCATAGATGTGAAAGGAGGATTCTGGAAGTTGTAGTTTCAGAACAGCTGGAGTGCCGGAGGTCGCTGATCCCTGCCCTAGTGGCAAGTGGTTCCAAAGGCAACTCCAAATGGATTTGTTTCTCCTGGACATTTGGGGCCCACTATGGCTTCAGAGACTGGGCCCACCGAAGGATCCTTTGGTATTTTGGATGTAGATTTGACACTCATTTCTGAAATCAGTGTGAAATGTCTGTGTGACCATACAGTGCATTTGGAAAGTCTTCAGACCCTTTCACTTTTTTCATGTTTTGTTTGTGCACAAGTGAAAATCAATCTGTACTCAATACCACATAATAACAAAGTGAAAACAGAATGTTTGAAATTTTTGCTAATTTATTGAAAACTTTTGACATAAGTATTCAGACCCATTACTCAGTACAGTGGTCCCTCAAGTTACAATATTAATTGGTTCCAGGACGACCATTGTATGTTGAAACCATTGTAAGTTGAGTAATTGGTTCCAAAGCCCTAAAATGTCATCCAAGATAAGAGAAAATTAACATTTAAAAAAAGGCAGATGACTAAGAGAGATAAAACAAGTCCTTACATAAAACAGCCAGGAATAGCTGCTAACTAGCAACAAATACAACTATTTTAACAGAGAAGTGGCCTTGATTGGTTGGGTCTGCCTCGGAGACATTGTATGTTGAGTCTGATTTCAACTTACGATGGGTCAGAAATGACCATTGTATGTTAAAAATATTGTATCCTGAGGCCATCGTATCTTGAGGGATCACTGTACTTAGTGGAAAGACCTTTGACAGCAATACAGTCTCCAGTCTTCTTGGATATGATGCCACAACGTTTGCACACTTAAATTTGGGGATTTTCTGCCATTCTTTCCTGCAGATCTTCTCAAGTTCTGTCAGGTCAGATGGGGAGCAGTGGTGGACTATTTTCAAGTCTTTCCAGAGATGTTCAATTGGGCTCAAATAGCCCGACCATGCACACTGCCAGTAATACTACTCCTGATGAAGGGACATCGTCCCGAAATGCGTTGAGCCAGCTTTTTAAACACTAATAAAAGAAATTTGAACAGAAGCTTCCTGACTGTGGCTGCCTTCATCTTCCACCATCTAGAGGCGAACCTGGCTGGGGGGTATTGGTTTACCCCCCTGTGAAGTGAGTAACATCTTATTGTGCAGACTTGCACCGAAGTGTATTCACCTGTACATCTATTCGCCACTCAGGCGGCGATTTTTATAGATACCCCGAAACGCGTCTGGTGAGAGAGGACCCAATACTTGTGATCGTCTAAGAAGCCATACGAAAATCCTGTGCCAAATCCCCACTGCAGGACCGTCCGCTGCGTGAAGAGTGGAAAGTTACAGCGTGTGACCCGACACCATAAGGAAGGGCCACACGTGTCAAACAACACTGCCAACGTGGGAGATAAGGCGGACATCGCCTGTAGGACATCGGTCCACATCAATACCGGACCTCCGTCCAGAGCGACATTGGGGTGGAATCGAGGCATATGGTAGGATCACTTCAAGTTTATGCCGGCATATATCGATAACATTTAAACTGACAGTAGAGGAGTTCAGCGGGACGCCGCTGCTACTCCAATAGAGCAGGATACCGCTTCAAGTGGATACCATTTCCAGCACTATTTTGTTGTGGAACATAAGACCAGTAAAATTACAATAAGACATTAATTACCACAATACTTCGAGTCAGCAACAAGTGAGTGCGATCACCCTACAACTTTTGCATTATATTGGGATCGCATCATCTCGACGCAGCCACAGTATTGCTATAGTCATACTAGCAGTCATATTGATATATGGACTGGATTATATTTGAAGTTATTTTAGGGGTCAAGGGGTTATTCATTCAACTATTCTAATATTGGTATTTATATGTCACCATTTGATTGATTGCTGCTATATTATTCTGCACTTTTAGCTAACATATATTTTGGGCCAATATTTATTGTACTTGTTGTTCATTATATATTTATTCATTTTAATTATATATTTATATATCTATTAAATTACAAGATGGTTCCAGCATCCTGAGAGTGCCCAGTTTTCTCTAGATTTTACATATAATAATATATGTAAATATATTATGGCTAAAAACGTATATACACTGCCTGTCCAAAAAAATGTCGCCACCTGGATTTAACTAAGCAAATAGTTATGAGCCTCCTATTGGATAATTACTGCATGGGAGATTACCTATCAGCTGGCAATAAGTTATTTAACCCCAACTGGTGAAATGAGTTGCTTCTCATTTCTTAAACAACCATGTCGAAAGACACATCTCGTGGTCGTGGAAAAGATGTTAGTCTGTTTGAGAAGGGTCAAATCATTGGCATGCATCAAGCAGAGAAAACATCTAACGAGAATGCAGAAACTAGGAAAATTGGGTTAAGAACTGTCCAACGCATTATTAAAAACTGGAAGGATAGTGGGAACCCATCGTATTTGAGGAAGAAATGTGGCGGGAGAAAATTCCTGAATGATCGTGATCTGCGATCACTTAAATGTTTGGTGAAATCAAATTGAAGAAAAACAACAGTAGAACTCAGGGCTATGTTTAATAGTGAAAGTAAGAGCATTTCCACATGCACAATGTGAAGGGAACTCAAGGGATTGGGACTGAACAGCTGTGTAGCCGTAAGAAAATCACTAATCAGTGAGGCAAACAAAAAAAAAGGCTTCAATTTGCTAGGGAGCATAAAGATTGGACTCTGGAGCAATGGAAGAAGGTCGTGTTGGTCTGATGAGTCCAGATTTACCCTGTTCCAGAGTGATGGGCGCATGAGGGTAAGGCCGAATGCACATGGCCGAATGCACATGGCCGTGTTCTGCGGCCGAGAGCGGTCCGTGGTATGCCGGGCTGGATTCATGGTCAGAGCAGGAGCGCACGGCGTCATTAGTTGCTATGACGCCGTGCGCTTCATGCCGCCGCTGCAATACAGTAATACACTCGTATGATCTATACGAGTGTATTACTGTACAGCAGCGGCGGCATGAAGCGCATGGCGTCATAGCAACCAATGACGCTGTGCGCTCCTGCTCTGAACAGGAATCCAGCCCGGCATACCACGGACTGCTCTCGGCCGAGGAACACAGCCATGTGCATTCGGCCTAAGAAGAGAGGCAGATGAAGTGATGCACCCATCATGCCTAGTGCCTACTGTACAAGCCTGTGGGGGCAGTGCTATGATCTGGGGTTGCCGCAGTTGGTTAGGTCTAGGTTCAGCAACAGTATGTGCTCCAAGAATGAGGTCAGCTGACTACCTGAACATACTGAATGACCAGGTTATTCTATCAATGCATTTTTTCTTCCCTGATGGCACGGGCATATTCCAAGATGACAATGCCAGGATTCATCAGGCTCAAATTGTGAAAGAGTGGTTCTGGGGGCATGAGACATCATTTTCACACATGGATTGGCCACCACAGAGTCCAGAACTTAACCCCATTGAGAATCTTTGGGATGTGCTGGAGAAGGCTTTGCGCAGCAGTCAGACTCTACCATCATCAGTGCAAGATCTTGGTGAAAAATTAATGCAACACTGGATGGAAATAAATCTTGTGACATTGCAGAAGCTTATCGAAACAATGCCACAGCGAATGCGTGCCGTAATCAAAGCTAAAGGCTTTTTTTTGGTGGCGACTTTTTTTTTTTGGACAGGCAGTGTATATAAATGTTTCTGCCAGGATTCGAACTCCCAACCTTGTACATTAGAGGCAAGGATAGAGCTACATGTTAACCTGCACAAAAATATAAAATAAGTCTTCTGCTGAATAGGAATAATCACTACATCTGGAACTACTATGAGGTTTTTCCTGACACAGTTTAGCATTTAGCTTTATAGCTGAGTGGATAAGGTCCTTGCCTATAATGTACAACATTGGGAGTTCAAATCCTGGCAGAACCTTTTCAGAAATTAGATTTAAATACACTGGGGTGTCCCCAAACACTGACTCCATATATGGAGTCCCTGCTCTGACTCCATATATATGGAGTCAGAGCAGGGACTCCTAAGCCGAACTAGAGTCCCGACACCCTTCCCTCTTCAGAGCAGGGGGTGCCTGGGGTTCTCCCATTGACTTCCATTGTGCTCGGGTGCTCAGTAGAACACCCGAGCATTGCAAAGTGTTCTACTCGAGCACACGAGCACTTTGATGCTCGATCAACACTCATTTTTATGGAATTATTTGCAAAGTTACTCAAGGTTTTATGTACATTGTACAGCTCTGTACACAAATAAATGTCCATGAGCCCTAAGGCTACACAACAATCAGCCGTAACATTAAAACCACCTTCCTAATAACATGTAGGTACCCTTTGGGCTGCCAAAACAACTATGTCCCAATGAATCATGGACTCCATAAGACTTCTGAAGTTGTCCTGTGTTATATGGCACTAAGACATTAGCAGCAAATATTTTAAGTCCTGTAAGCTTGGGGGGAGCAGAGCCGAAGATGGGAGTGATAGTTGCTCTGGCTGCAGTAGTTAAAAATAAATCATACAGGGAGTACTCTCACTGACGCGCCGTAGAGGGCACACCCTGATTTTGGGGCTCCTACCTGATGGCAGTTAGGTTGCCCTTGGTGTTATACGTTTGGTATGGGTGCAAAGCAGGAGATGGAGGTGCTGTGGCTGGCGAATGGTGCTAGAGCCAGTAACCAGCTTCAGCTAACTGTAGGCTCACACTAAACTAGGGGTGCACCTAGGTCCAACTCCTAGCCTCTTACAAGGGCAAAGTCAGGATTGTTAACCCTGACTAATCTATACACAACTCTACAGGTAATAAAATACAGTAGAACATTAAATGACATTTAAATAACAAGAAACATTTTTGCAAGTGCCCTATCCTGGAGTACTGCAGTTGTGAGATGACTTCTCGATGGATTGGACTTGTTTTTCAGCACATCCCATAGATGCTTGACAACTGAGGGATTTGCCGGCTAAGTCAATACCTTCAACTCTTTGTCATGTTCCTCAACCATTCCTGAAAAATGTCTGCAGTGTGTCTGATGACATTATTCTGCTAAAAGAAGCCACTGCCATTAGGCAATACTTTTGCCATGAGGGGATACACTTTGAGTGCCACAAGGTAGGTAGTACCTGTACATGTAAAAGTAATATTCACATGAATGTCACAACCCAGCGGAACATTGCCCAGAGCATCACACTGCCTCCATGGGCTTATCGTCTTTCCACAGTGCATCCTGCTGTCATTTCTTACCCAGGTAAGCAACACACGCACATGATGTGAAAGAAAATATGATTCACCACACAATGCCACTTTCTTCCTCTGCTCCATGGTCCAGTCCTAATGCTCGTATGCAAATTGTAGGTGTTTTCAGCAGTGGACAGGTGTCTGCATGGGCACTCTGACTGGTCTCTGGCTCTACAGCCTCAAACGCAAGAAGCCATGATGCACTGACACTTTCAATTATAGCCAGTATTCATTTTTTCAGCAATTTATGCTTTTCATATCGACCCTGAGCAGCACTTTAAATTTGTGCTGCTTCGGGACTTAAGGAAAAAATAAATTTTGGTGAGTAAATTTGAACTATACATTAGTCTTTGGTGCCCATGACTTCTCTGTCTCTGGTTCATGGACTGTGGACCCAGAGTGGTATTACCATTCCGACACCCTGCCACAGTCTTCAATTGCTAACCACAATGCCATCTGTGTATATATTCCAGGTCCTTTGTCACTGTGCATTTATAATATTGCTCTGAAACTGTTATGTTCATGTAATGTTTCTGGTTGTCCAGCAAATGGTGGTGTGTATCTCGCAGCGAGAGAGAGAGAGATCCTCAGATAGAATGGAACTTACCATTCCATTCTCCCCCTTTTGGGCAGAAGCGGGCCAGTCCTGTTTCCTTCCAAAGGGAGGGGTTGCAGTTCTAGTTTACTCTAGTCTAGTCTAGTCTAGTCTAGACAGTGGAGCTGAAAAGACTTTCCAAGATGCAGCAGTGAGGGGAAAGTTCCCCCTCCTGCAGCAGGAGTCTCTCCAGAGGGAAGCAGCTCATAGAGCGCCATGACTCATCACAGATTTACAGGCAGAATATTGCAAGGGGGTCAACAGCCAAAGGCACCCCATTCCAGAGATCCCAGAACAGCCCTAAAGTCCAGATACCAGACTATAGTCGCGTTTAGCACAGCAGAAAGAGAAAGCAGAGTACTCAAGTTTGCCTGTCAGTTTATGCCAAAGGCTTCTGGAACCAAGAGAAAGCCTGAATATTGTCTGGACACAAGTTGATTCAAGTAAAGCTGTTGAACTTTATAAAAGTCTGGACCCAATTTATTCTTCACCTCCACCATTACTCATCCCCTTTATTGCTTCATAGCCAAGCCATGGGGAGCGACGGTATCCAACTAGGAGAACCGTGACACACACAGAGACTGTTAGGGCTGCACCACACCAGGGACACAATCGGCCCTGGGGGGCGGCACGTTACAACTGTCCTCACTTGGACCACTTACTGTAGGTACAAACCAATGCATACTAAAGAACCCCACAAGAACTGCCATTTTGGAGAAGCTCTGACCCAGTCGTTTAGCCATAACAATTTGGCCCTTGCCAAAGTCTAATTTTTCCTGCATTCAACACATCAGCCATCAATTTGGCTTCAACGTGTACAGATCTGTAAAAGTAATATGCTGCCCTTACATAGGACAGTATATTAGGCTGATAGAGATGCTTTAATGTTATGGCTGAATGGTGCATATCAGCTCTGAAATAGTGTTCATAAGTGTTGTGTCATTTTAGAACAGGACAACAGTGACAAAGAAGGGACACCTATGATTGAGTTTATAATATGTCAGCCTCCAGCCTGCTCCATGTGCTTTGTACTATACATTTATAATGATTTTCCACTCTACCATTGATTTACAGTCTGACCATTAGTATTAAAAGATGTTACATTGTTTTGGTCATAAAAGATGTATTACACAGCACAATATCTATCCAATAGAAGTGGATTAAAGCAGGTTTTACCTCTTTGATTGGTTGGCACACAGCAAGCTCATCAAACCACTCTCTGTATCTCAACAGTCCATCTGTAGCATTTCGGACAAGTTGTGGCCTGAGCATTCTCCAGGGCAGGCCTAGATTCAGGACAGACTCCAGTGCAGTTGCCCAGTCATTTAATGTGATATTTCCTGCATAGGTATGCCAAATGTTTTAATATACTATGGGCTAAACTTCTGCATTTCAGGTGCAAATTTCTACTGTGCAGGTCAAGTAATATTTGACTCACCAGACTTATTTGTGTCATATCTTTTGAATTCATAGATGAGATCTGACTTATGAGCAAACAGCTTTTCCCTTAAGGCCCTCAGTGCAGATGCTTCCACTGTACTCACTCTGAAACACAAAGTAACACGTACTAAGCAACCTGGACCATATGGTGCCAATGATGAACCTCTACTTGTGCACAGAACAGTACCTTTGCCTCAAGGTTAGGGTGTTTGTAGTTTTGTTAGCTTGGTACTGCACAAAATGAGGAACCAGATCTGGACCCAACTTTACATATGCCCCTTTATTACTTCCCACTTCATAATAATTTGAAGCTGAAAATATTGTCAGCACCTATAAACACAAAAAAGACAGTTTTATTACCTATTTATTACATCATTTTTTCATCTTTCCAAAAAAAAAGTCTTTTTCAAAAAGTTTATAGTGCATCAGTAGTATGTAAGAGTAGGTGGTTTATGGAAGGGTATAAACCTGGTAGATTAATAGCTCAAGTGGTAAATTGTGAGTTATATAGCTGTGGTCAGGAAAGCAGATGGTTCAAGGCTGAACAGACAGGAATAAATTCCACTATAGGAGTTTTTTTTTTGAAGATTTACATATCTGAGTTTATGGGAGAAACAGAAGATGTAGAAGAATATCTGGAAGCTACAGATGTAATATGTCTATCAGAAGAAGCAAAAGTGTCTTTGGAGGCTCCACTGTCACTAGATGAAATAAAAGTAGCCATAAGCATCATGAGGAAAAATAAATCTCTGGGACCCGATTGTATATCTGTTAAAGTATATCAAGAATGTCAAGAACAACTGCACAGGAATTGTTATACACTTTTGTAAGGGTGTGGAAAAAGGATTCCTTGCCAGAATCGATGCATGGTGCAGACATTATTTTAATTTATAAACAGTAAAGATGAGTCAAACCCTTACTCCTATAGACCAATATCTTTACTAAATGTATTTGTGAAAATTGTAGCAAAAGGTCTAGCATTAGAACTGGCAAGAGTGATTAATGAAATTGTAGAAGATCAATGCATATCTGGAAAGACTACCACATATATTGGTTAATATACATAGATTTTTCGCATTGATGGGGGTGGAACCTGATAATCGGGGGAGAAAGGTAATTCTCTCCTTGGATGCAACAAAAGCTTTTGAATGAGTAGAATGGCAATTTTTATGGGAAGTAATAAACTATATGGGTTTTAGCCCTATATTAATTGGATAAGATTTATTTATAATGTCCTAGTTCGAAACTGCCTAGGAGCCATGCAGCATTCCTGACGAGTACTGGACTGTTCATGGTTACTTGCAAGGTGCTGAACTTCTCTGTATGTGCCTGATTGAAAGTAAAGTTAGTTTTGCTAAATTGACTGTGTGACATTTTTCTGATGGGGATAGCATCTTTAGCATCTACATATTCCTGATGGGGACAGCATACTACATCACCCTGCCAATAGTTGATCCCTCAATGTTACTATAGTACAGAAGTTAGGTAAGATCTATTTTCTCTTTGTAGAAGCCAATTCAGCACTCTATGCTAGACAGTCCAGAACTGAATTAAGAATAACTGACATACTGTAGGAATGTATGACTACATGTCTTTGTGTTGCTCAGATTAAACAGATTAGTAATGATTTGCATCAATTACTTTAATTAAATTGAGGTTTGGTTTTGTAACATTTAATTGTATTAAATATTTATTGTTAAAGAAAAGTGAAGTTTTGTATATACCTTTCCATTGTGACAAAACTCATATCCTTCCTGCTTACACTCATGAGACCTGATTAACATTTGCAGCCCATGTTTTCGAAGAATCTTTTCTGTGACGTCTGGACCAAAGTAGCACCCCCCACCTCGAACATTGTTTGATTTACACCCTTCTTGGGCCATGGGATCACTCCAAAGAATGTCAACAATCTGTGGAAAATATCAACAGTAAATAGCTCTCATTAACAATGCAGGTCCTTGTTCATGACCTTCTTTGAATAACTATGCAATTCAGGTTCTTGGTAAGTGCCAGGTTTTGCCAGGAGTGAGAAGTCCTCCTATGAAGCTCAGCAGCAGTCTGGTTACGTAGTCTTGACCTCCCCATATAACAGTAGGCTAGGGTCGTATCCTGGATCTCCCCTATAACAACAGTCTGGCTGTGTAGTTTGGACCCTATAACAACAGTCTAACTGGGTGGTTTAGACTGGCTACTATAAAAGGAGACAGAGTAAT
This sequence comes from Bufo bufo, assembly GCF_905171765.1. NCBI lineage: Eukaryota > Metazoa > Chordata > Amphibia > Anura > Bufonidae > Bufo > Bufo bufo. Next base: position 529,050,480 of record NC_053390.1, on the reverse strand, counting down.
TAGCCTGAACTTCCCGCATGACAACAGTCTGGCTGTGTAGTCTGGACCCCCCATAACAGCAGTCTGACTGGGTGGTCTGGACTGGCCATTATAACAGTAGCCTGGCTGTGTAGCCTGAACCTCCCCTTAAAGCAGTAGCCTGGCTGTGTAGCCTGGACTATGCCCTATAACAGTAGCCTGGTGGTGTAGCCTGGACATCCCCCTATAACACTAGCCTGGCTGTGTAGCCTGCACCTCCCCCTAAAACAGTAGCCTATGTAGCCTGGACCTCCCCCTAAAACACTAGCCTGGCTGTGTAGCCTGGACCTCCCCCTAAAACAGTAGCCTGGCTGTGTAGCCTGGACCTCCCCCTAAAACAGTAGCCTGGCTGTGTAGCCTGGACCTCCCCCTAAAACAGCAGTCTGGCTGTGTAGCCTGAACCTTCCCCTAAAACAGTAGCCTGGCTGTGTAGCCTGGACATCCCCCTAGAAAACTAGCCTGGCTGTGTAGCCTGGACCTCCCCCTAAAACAGGAGCATGGCCGTGTAGCCTGAACCTCCCCCTAAAACAGTAGCCTGGCTGTGTAACCTGGACATCCCCCCAAACACTAGCCTGGCTGTGTAGAATGGACCTCCCCCTAAAACAGTAGCCTGGCTGTGTAGCCTGGACCTCCCCCTAAAACAGTAGCCTGGCTGCTTAGCCTGGACCTCCCCTAAAACAGTAGCCTGGCTGTGTAGCCTGGACCTCCCCCTAAAACAGTAGCCTGGCTGTGTAGCCTGGACCTCCCCCTAAAACAGCAGTCTGGCTGTGTAGCCTGAACCTTCCCCTAAAACAGTAGCCTGGCTGTGTAGCCTGGACATCCCCCTATAACACTAGCCTGGCTGTGTAGCCTGGACCTCCCCCTATAACACTAGCCTGGCTGTGTAGCCTGGACCTCCCCCTAAAACAGGAGCATGGCCGTGTAGCCTGAACCTCCCCCTAAAACAGTAGCCTGGCTGTGTAACCTGGACATCCCCCCAAACAGTAGCCTGGCTGTGTAGAATGGACCTCCCCCTAAAACAGTAGCCTGGCTGTGTAGCCTGGACCTCCCCCTAAAACAGTAGCCTGGCTGCTTAGCCTGGACCTCCCCTAAAACAGTAGCCTGGCTGTGTAGCCTGGACCCCCCTATAATAGCAGCCTGTCTGTGTAGCACACAGACAGGCTGCTATTGTTGTGTAGCCTGGATCTCCCCTATAACATAAGACCACCCCCTCTCCTAAAAAGTAGCCTGGCTGTGTAATCTAAAGCTTCCCCTGTAACAGTAACCTGGCTGTTTAGCCTGCACCTCCCCTATAAGAAAAGTCTGACTATGAAGCCTGGACCTAACCATATAACACATGCCTGGACGTCTATCTATAACAGCTGTCTGACTATATAGTCTAGACCAGTTGTGCCACATACGGCCCGCAAAGCTGTGTGATCCAGCCCGCACAGTGACGGGAGGCGGAGCTTGCTCCCAGCTGAAGAAGCAGAAGGTACACTCCGGGGAAGCTGCAGTGGCGCAGTACAGAAAGCCTGGAGGCAAATCAGGGAACGAATGTGAGTAGTAAATAATTTCTGTGACTGTAAGGCGTTGTGTGTGTGGACTCTGCGGGGTGCGTTGTGTGTGTGGACTCAGCGCGTCTCTCACCGCTTTCGTTCACGTGGGTAGTTGCTTGCAGTGCTGGGCTCCTACTGTGCGGAGGGCTCACAATTCCCTATTTTGCGCGAGTGCTGTGTCTGGGTGCGTGCGCTGTGCTGGTCCTTGTGACCGGACTGTACCGGAGGAAGGAAAGGCTGACTCTTAATGGCGGGCACAGGTGACAGTGTGTGTGGGCAGTGTGGTTTCAGGAGGACTGCTCCTGTAAGTGTGGCTGGTACCTTAGTGAGAACAGTTGGGATATCACATGTGCCCCCTTCACAGTAATAAAGCTCACATGTGCCCCCTTCACAATAATAAAGCTCACATGTGCCCCCTTTACAGTAATAAAGCTCACATGTGCCCCCTTCACAGTAGTAATGCTTACATGTGCGCCTTTCACAGTCATTCGGCCTGCGCAGTGACCAGAGGCAGAGCTTGCGCTCAGTTGAAGAAGAAGAAGGGACACGCCTGATCCGATGCAGTGTTGTGGTACAATTATTTTCAGCAGCGACTGGAGACCCCATCTCCCCACACTGGTTGGTACAGACCTCATCTGGACTCTCAGCCAGGCATCAGAGCACGTCGGAGAAGGTGAGGACGAGTCGGAAGGGAGCAGGAGTTCAATGGAGGTCACGTGTGCGCCCTCCACAGTAATAATGCTCACGTGTGCCCCCTTCACAGTAATAATGCTCACATATGCCCTCTTCACAGTAGTAATGCACACATGTGCCCCCTTCACAGTAGTAATGCTCACATGTGCCCCCTTTACAGTAGTAATGCTCACATGTGCCCCCTTAACAGTAGTAATGCTCACATGTGCCCCCTTAACAGTAGTAATGCTCACATATGCCCCCTTCATGGTAAAAATGCCCAGATGTGCCCCCTTCTCACTAGTAATGGTCACATGTGCCCCCTTCACAGTAGTATTGCCCACATGTGCACCCTTCACAGTAATAATGCTCACATGTGCCCCCTTTACAGTAGTAATGCTCACATGTGTCCCCTTCTTAGTAGTAATTCTCTCATGTGCCCCCTTCATGGTAAAAATGCCCAGCTGTGTCCCCTTCTCAGTAGTAATGCTCACATGTGCCCCTTCAGAGTAATAATGCTCACATGTGCCCTTTTCACAGTAGTAATGCTCACATGTGCCGCCTTCATGGTAAAAATGCCCAGATGCACCCCCTTCACAGAAAAAATGTCCAGATATTTGCCCCTTCACAGTAGTAATGCACACACGTGTCCCCCTCACAGTATTTGCATTTCTTTCTGGTAAAGCTACCTGGTTCTGGCCCGCAAAATTTATACCATGTCTAGTGCGGCCCTCAGATGGAAAATGGTTGGGCACCACTGGTCTAGACCATCTCCTACCACAGCAGTCTAGCTGACTAGTCTAGACCTACCCCTTAAAAAGCTGTCAGAATGTGTAGCTTGGACTCCCCCTTTAACAGCAGTTTGGGTATATATTCTAGACCTCCTCCTTTAGCAGCAGATTGCAGTGTAGCTTCATTGCCCTTGATATTAGCAGTCTAGGGGCCAGATTTATCATTACTCTGACAGCTCACTCCCCTTTCACATATGGCTAAAGTCAGTTTTAGCTAAGTCAGATTTATGATCGGCCCTTTAAGACTGTAATAAATGTGGTTTGACGGTAGCAGTTTATCCGTCAGTAAGCGGCTTTACAAAAGTCGCACGTCTTTACGAAAAAGTCACATGTTCCAATAAAAAGTCTCATAAGATAAGCATGGTCCTCACTGGAGGGAAATTGCGCAGTTTTTTGCGACTTTTTAAATTTTCGCAATAGTAAATCTGTCTAGAGATTCATTTACATAAGAAAATACGCCCACTTTTAGAAAACTGGCGAGCATAGCGCAGAGCCAATAAAAGTCACAAATTTTTGCGCAGTTTTAGCTCTAGGTGTCTATCTGAACAGTCCCATACATTATATGTAAACTTTTTTATTTTAAAGGTTTTTTCAAAAATATATACTGTTATAATAGCACTCTGGATGTGTAGTTTGGATAGCTCCTAAAACAGCAATTTGTTTGTGTGGTCTATACATCCCCTTATAATCGCCCTTTCTTGCAGTCTGGTTCTGAAGTGTGGAACCTATTGAGGGTATATTAGAAATCTATATAATTTTATGTTTACTGCCTATTTATTGTTTTATTAAAGTGATCACACACATTAAAATGAAACACAATACCTGCTTCCTTTCTTCATTATTCATGTCATATTCCTGTGTTTCTCCAGGATCAGATTCAGACTCGGACACAGATGATGGACTAATAGGCTCTAAATAGGTCTCTGTGAAACCCACTTGTCTGCGGCATTTTACCAGCTCTTTATCTACAGCTTCCCGCACTCGTTTGGAAATCTCCTTTTTGTCAACTGATATGGTGGTTGGGCTGCTAGCAGATCTTTTGCCCTTATAGGCAGGCAGAAGGCTTGGAGTGGCACTGCATGAGAATGAACCACTTCTTGGTTGAGGGAGCCAAGTTGTCCCTACTGATAAGATGTTGTCTCCATTTGTATATGTTTCCTGACCTGGCTTGTCCTCTATCTTCTCTGTCTTGTTAGCATTTTCTTTCTTTTTTCGAGGCCGTAAGGTAGATGCAAACTAAGGAAACAAAAATGTGTTATTGTTTTGTAAAGGTAATAAATAATAATCATAATTGTAAATATATTACCATTGATATGCATAAGAAATGGAAAAAACACTACATGTTACTGCACTAAAGGGGATTTCCGTGAATGAAAAATATTGATATCCTCAGGGTAGGTCATCAATATCAGATAGGTGGGTGTCCGTATTTCTGCACCACTGCTAATTAACTGTTTGAAGGAGCAGTGCTGTTCAGGAGAACTCTTTAGGCTCTTCCTTGGCCTATGAGGTTCATCAGTCACATGGCCTTTCTGGATCGCACCACCATTTAGGTGAATGGGATTGAGCTGCAATACCAAGCACAGCCACTATACAATGTACTACTCTGTACTTGGAATACTTTGAGGAGGCGGCACCGCTCTTCCCAATGCTGAGAACCCTTCAAACAGCTGATTGACGGGTGTTGGGAGTCAGACCTCCACTGATGGGTCACCAATATTTCACTCCTTTAAGTAATTTGATACCTTGTGTCGTTCAAGCTTTGATAAAATCTCTAGGTCTGTAGAATCGGACAGTCCTCCATGTGTAATCAGTATTTTTTGGTCTATAATTGTTGCTAATGGAAGCCAGCCAAAAACATTTTGTAGCATTTTCAGGATTTTCTTCCCATGAACCTTTAAGGTCAATAAACAAGAAGATTTTGTTAGAAAGAAAACAATGGAGGACTTGTGCTACACATTTACATACTGTACATATGATATACCAGAGTCCTTGTTTTAACAAGATATAACTTGTCTCTCTTCACGTAGACGCATTGTCATACCTTGTACAGATATAATATAGTGCTGCAGGTATAGCCTCATTAAAACATGACATTGTATTTGAAAATTGTTTGCTGAGAAGTCCATGGTAAAATTTATAGGCCCAATGCCTGAGGCTGCACTACTATAAGATTCTATTTATTGTCATTCCACAGACTCAATGCCCACATAGTTATACACGATTGCTGCTATTTAAAGAGGACCTTTCATCAGTTTAGCACTAGTCTAATTATGTTCTTACCTTATAGGGCGGCCCCCACTGATGCCATGGCACTTTTTTTTTTTAAAGACCCCCCCCTTCTCCCCGTTCGTGCACTGTTGGCCCCGTTGAGGAGTACAGCATCAGGCTTTGGGCCTACCAAGCAATCATATTTCAGCACTAGAGTACAATAATTTAAAACTTTTGTTTTACATTTTAATGTACAATGACAGGCTTTTTATAAATATATAATTTTGTCGGTCTCCTTTAAGTACTCAAATAAAATAAGTACTTTCAGATGATAAATTTTCATCAGTGGGTTTCAAGACAAATCTTTTTAATTTTTGCATAATTGGTTTCCTTCAAGATGACATACCTTGTATTTTTTCATTATTTCCTTTGTGAACCCATACCTCAAGAAAAAAAAACATAATTTGAAGTAAATGATATATGGGAAACTTTTAAGTAACAGAATTCAGTGTTTTTAACAAAACTTACCTTAAATTAACCATATAGTCTTCATGATTTCCTCTGTTCAAATGGACAACCTTGGGGTAAACCAGTAAGAATGCAAAAAGGATCATCAAGATCTCTATAGACTGCTTTCCTCGGTCTACAAAGTCCCCATTGAATATGTAAGGCTTCTCTGGTGATGGAAGACCATTCTGGGAGGAAAGAAATATGGGCACTTGACATGACATTAATATTTACAGCAAGAATTGTATGATTTTTACTAAGCACGAACAATGACAGACTAGAAGCACAATGCATAGTAAAGGAATGAGCATTATCACCTTGACTATCCATATTCTTTATGCCAACGTGAAATGTATGTGGAGCATGAGACACACTTAGCTTATATAATAATGTTTATGCTTTTACTTCCACCATGGTGGTTATAGCACAGAACCTAGTCTTACCACATACCTTGTAAAATATCAGGAACAAATCATCCAGTCTGCCATGCAGGTCTCCTTGATGAAAGAGAAGAGTAATGATAATGTTAGGATTTCTGCAAATAATTTGAATAGACTCATTCACTTTACTTGCCCTGTGTATTTGTGAAATTTTAATTCTCCACTACAATAGAATATGCCTAGACTGCAACTCGGCTTGCAACCAACATCCCAGAAATCATGCTATTTCAGAATCAAGCTAATTTGATTTTAGAATTGCCTTATAGAATAGAATCTCTGATCAAAACCTATTCAGCAGGTGAAATGTCAGATAATTACAGTCTCCAGGACATACAGTTGCAAGAAAAAGTATGTGAACCCTTTGGAATGATATGGATTTCTGCACAAATTGGTCATAAAATGTGATCTGATCTTCATCTAAGTCACAACAATAGACAATCACAGTCTGCTTAAACTAATAACACACAAAGAATTAAATGTTACCATGTTTTTATTGAACACATCATGTAAACATTCACAGTGCAGGTGGAAAAAGTATGTGAACCCTTAGACTAATGACATCTCCAAGAGCTAATTGGAGTGAGGTGTCGGCCAACTGGAGTCCAATCAATGAGATGAGATTGGAGGTGTTGGTTACAGCTGCCCTGCCCTATAAAAAACACACACCAGTTCTGGGTTTGCTTTTCACAAGAAGCATTGCCTGATGTGAATGATGCCTCGCACAAAAGAGCTCTCAGAAGACCTAAGAATTGTTCACTTGCATAAAGCTGGAAAGGGTTATAAAAGTATCTCCAAAAGCCTTGCTGTTCATCAGTCCACAGTAAGACAAATTTTGTATAAATGGAGAAAGTTCAGCATTGCTGCTACTCTCCCTAGGAGTGGCCATCCTGTAAATATGACTGCAAGAGCACAGCGCAGACTGCTCAATGAGGTGAAGAAGAATCCTAAAGTGTCAGCTAAAGACTTACAAAAGTCTCTGGCATATGCTAACATCCCTGTTAGCAAATCTACGAAACGTAAAACACTAAACAAGAATGGATTTCATGGGAGGATACCACAGAGGAAGCCACTGCTGTCCAAAAAAAACATTGCTGCACGTTTATAGTTTGCACAAGAGCACCTGGATGTTCCACAGCAGTACTAGCAAAATATTCTGTGGACAGATGAAACCAAAGTTGAGTTGTTTGGAAGAAACACACAACACTATGTCTGGAGAAAAAGAGGCACAGCACACCAACATCAAAACCTCATCCCAACTGTGAAGTATGGTGGTGGGGGCATCATGGTTTGGGGCTGCTTTGCTGCGTCAGGGCCTGGACGGATTGCTATCATCGAAGGAAAAATTAATTCCCAAGTTTATCAAGACATTTTGCAGGAGAACTTAAGGCCATCTGTCCACCAGCTGAAGCTCAACAGAAGATGGACAACGACCCAAAGCATAGAAGTAAATCAACAACAGAATGGCTTAAACAGAAGAAAATACGCCTTCTGGAGTGGCCCAGTTAGAGTCCTGACCTCAACCCGATTGAGATGCTGTGGCATGACCTCAAGAAAGCGATTCACACCAGACATCCCAAGAATATTGCTGAACTGAAACAGTTCTGTAAAGAGGAATGGTCAAGAATTACTCCTGACCGTTGTGCACGTCTGATCTGCAACTACAGGAAACGTTTGGTTGAAGTTATTGCTGCCAAAGGAGGTTCAACCAGTTATTAAATCCAAGGGTTCACATACTTTTTCCACCTGCACTGTGAATGTTTACATGGTGTGTTCAATAAAAACATGGTAACATTTAATTATTTGTGTGTTATTAGTTTAAGCAGACTGTAATTGTCTATTGTTGTGACTTAGATAAAGATCAGATCACATTTTATGACCAATTTGTGCAGAAATCCATATCATTCCAAAGGGTTCACATACTTTTTCTTGCAACTGTAATAGAGCGCAGTCCCTCCTCCATAGGTGAATATATAAATCGCTTTAGCTGTGTGTATATAGATTTGCTATTCTGCCTTAGTAGTATAGGGCTACTGTTCTCGTCAAACTCAAAGTGACAGGTGGCCACAACCCTTTTCCGCCCATAACCCCACCCACAGCCACGCCCCATCAGCCGCCCCCAAACCCCGCCTAAATACCGCCTATTCAACGCCCCTTATTCTGTTAGATCTGATATTACTCCAGTAATTCAATTTCGTTTTAATATGTTTAAAAATAAAATAATATTAAGCTTGTATTAACCTCTTATTAAGCTATTATAAATATTGACAATAGCTATTTGATCCGTCTAGGATTCTAAAACTAAAAGACCTTTGATGATGTCACCGCAGGTCCTTAAAGTTAATGGTTGCATTCCCTTTGTTAGTGGACTCCGTGTTAGAGTAGGTCAAATCTGATGAGAAGCCACCTTGACATTTGGTAGATGGACCCAACATATTTTTGATCAATTATATGTGCTAAGAGCTTCTACTCCCCTTAATAGTAAGTATGGTAGTCATGTATTTGACCTTGTTCACACATTCACCTGTTTACCCACCCTTAGTGCATTTAGTGGTGTGCTGCTACTTATTTGTTTTTCTACATAGTTGCTATGGTAGCTTGCGATTGTCTCTGGAGGTGCTGTTCCTTTTTTTATTATGTATACATACATAGATAGATAGATAGATAGATAGATATAGAGAGATAGATAGAGAGAGATATGAAATAGATAGATAAATAGATAGATTGATAGATAGTTAGATAAATAATTTGTTAGATAGATAGATAGATAGATAGATAGATAGATAGATAGATAATAGATAAATAGATAGATAGTTAGATATATGTTTTATATGTAGATAGATAGAAAGATAGATAGTTAGATATCTATAAGATAATAGCTAAATAGATAAATTGATAGATAGATAGATAGATAGATAGATAAATAGATAGACTATTAGATAAATAGATAAATCGTTAGATAGATACATAGATAGCTTGATAAATAGTTAGATAGATAAATAGATAAAAAGCTTGATAAATAGTTAGATAGATAAATAGATAAATTGTTAGATAGATAGAAAGAAAGATAGATAATTAAATATCTACGAGCTAATAGATAAATTGATAGATAGATAGATAGATTGTTAGATAGATAGATAGATAGATAGATAGTTAGATATCTATGAGATAATAGATAAATAGATAGATAGGTAGATAGAAAGATAGACAGTTAGATATCTATGAGATAATAGATAAATAGATAAATTGTTAGATAGATAAATTGATAAATAGATTAATTGATAGATAGATAGTTAGATATCTATGAGCTAATAGATAAATAGATAGATAAAATAGATAGATAGATATCTATGAGCTAATAGATAAATTGTTAGATAGCTAGATAAATAGACTAGAATAAATGAAATCCGCAGCACATCCAAGTAGTGAAGAAGTAAAAGAAGCTTTAATCACCAAGCATGCGACGTTTCAATCCTCTCAATGGGATTTTTCTCAAGCAGAAAAATCCCATTGAGAGGATTGAAACGTCGCATGCTTGGTGATTAAAGCTTCTTTTACTTCTTCACTACTTGGATGTGCTGCGGATTTCATTTATTCTACATTATTTGGAGGTGGATCGCCGACTCAGCCGCTGGCACTCCGTTTGTACTACAAAGATAGTGGTGCCCACATTGCCCACATTCCTTGTTCTATAGATATATAGACTGATAGATAAATCGATAGGTACATAGATAAATTGATAGGTACATAGATAAATCGATAGGTACATAGATAAATTGATAGGTACATAGATAAATCGATAGGTACATAGATAAATTGATAGGTACATAGATAAATTGATAGATAGATAAATAAATAAATAGATAAATTGTTTAATAGATAGATAAACAGGTAGATGAAAATAGATAGATAGTTAGATATCTATGAGCTAATAGATAAATACTGTATATTCCTGCGTATAAGACTACTTTTTAACACATGAAAATCTTCTCAAAAGTCGGGGGTCGTCTTATACGCCGGGTATGGCGGGCGCTGCAGTGCTGGGACGCCCGAATTATCAACAGAGAGAGCCCGGGCTATTGCCTTGTATCCCCAGCAGCTGAGAGCTGCGATGTAACCCACGGCATATGCCCCCCTGCGCTGTACCTTGTATACCGCCCCCTGCTCTGTACCTTGTATGCTCCTTGTACCGCCATCCTCCCAGCCGCTCGCATCTCGCTCCTACGCATGTGCGAGATTTCATGCGGCGAGCGTGGATACATGGGATCCTCACGGCCGCTCGCATCTCGCTCCTGCGCATGTGCGAGATCTCCAAGTGCGGCGCAGATGTGCATATGTGAATGTGAATATGAAGAATAACATAACAAAAACATGTTCAGGGTATAGGTGGCACATGTTTAGGGTCTGGGAGGCAGGGAGGGAGGACAAGGAAGGTGGTGGAATGCAGGGATGGTGGTGATACCATAGGATGGCGGTGCTACCTAGGGACGGTGGTGGGATGCAGGGATGGCAGTGGTATCTAGGGATGGTGGTGGGATGCAGGGATGGCAGAGGTACCCAGGGATGGTGGTGGGATGCAGTAATGTACTGCTGTGTGTTGAAAAAGGGGTAGTCTTATACGGCGAGTATATCCCAAACTCTATATTTTCAGTGTAAAAGTTGGGGGTCGTCTTATACGCCCAGTCGTCTTATACGCCGGCATATACGGTAGATAAATTGATAGATAGCTAGATAGATAGAAAGATAAATAGATATCTATGAACTAATAGATAAATTGTTAGATAGATAGATAGATAGATAGATAGATAAATTGATAGATAGATAGAAAGGACATTAGCTGTAATCAGGTCTGTGATTGTGACTCTTGTCAGCTGCTCGCTATTGTGTCAGCTGCTCATACAGCAGGCTGATTACTAGATATGTTGAATATCTGTTATAGCGGTGGCTATGAAATAGGGCAAAATGGGAAGACAGAATCGACACCCGGGAAAGTTGGGTGCCGCTGCTGCCGCAGAACATGCCTTAAACATGCTCGGATATTCTCTGACGCGCTTCACAAAATTGGGGCCGCATTCCTGCGGTGACACCAGCTTTGGGCGGGGCTGTGTGGGTTTCTGGGAGGCTTAGGCGGTTTATGGGCGGGGAAAGTGACTCATCAAAAGGTCCTTTAGCTAATAGATAGATAGATGCTGGATAGATAGATTAGCTAGATAACGTCATATTCTGTGATATATTTTTTCCTAAATCACGGCCGCGTTAGATTAAGCACGATCGTATATATAATTGAAAGCAAATTTCAAAAATTGCAGGTCCACTAACAAAGAGAATGCAACAATTAACTTTAAGGACCTGCGGTGACATCATCAAAGGTCTTTTAGTTTTAGGATCCTAGACGGATCAAATAGCTATTGTCAATATTTATAATAGCTTAATAGGAGGTTAAAGGGAGTCTTTCACCAAATATGACCATTACAGACCACTCAGATCAGGTTCTCCATTACTTTCCCCAGATTACTATGGTACCTTTCATATTGCAGTCCATCGCCGATTTTCTCCAAAAAACACTTTTATACCATATGGTAAATAGGTTCTGAAGGTGCCCAGGGGCGGCGTTCATGCGGCCGGTGCCCAGGCCCCTCTGAGCTTTGCTTACCAAACCCCTCTCTTTCACCCCTCTGGCCCGCCCTTGTTTAATCTGTTTACCTCCTCCTCGCCCTGTACAGGGCTTAAAGAGTGAATACCAGGGGAGTAACAGAATAACAGCCATAGGGTTAGCTCAAAATCAAACCGGATGGTTGGCACAGTGGGTTCCCTTTAGAACCTGAGCTGTGTCAAGTGATGAAACTCTGACTTTCCAAGTGACACCCTGTTGTATGTGCGGACAAGAACTCAGTTTCTCAATTCTTATGAGACGGTCACTGAGGCTTTCAAAGGAATGAATAGAGAAACTGACTTCTTGTCCACACATAAGATGCTGTATCAGTTGGGGAGTCAGCGTGTTGATCACATGACACAGCTTAGAGCCAGAATGAGGTAGATAACTCATAACTATAATTAGTTAATTACCAGTAAGAAAACCTTCACTACAAACCCTTTTAACAAGAGAATAAAAAAAAAATTCTGTCCCCATTGAAAATGAATGGGTCCTCACCCGTTTCGCATAATTGTGGAACGGATCCGGACCCAAAGTGCGGACGTCTGAATGGAGCCTTACTCTGATACCATACTATAAAACAGAACCTATAAGGTGCTTCACGCTGTCCGCATCAGGCTCCCTGCTTACAGAGCCTTTTAGAGAAAACATAGTTTAAACTGAAGCTGGAAAAGGGGAGAAGAGTCACGGAGACTAATGAGAATATTGGATAGACATTTTCATTATTAGACATTTTCATTATTGCAATTATCAAACTAGTGGAATTATTTTCAAACGCAAGTTCAGTCTTAGCAGCAATATGATTTATTAGAAAAGTCAGACTACCAGCATTTGCATTATACACCTGCACAAAGAATAACAAAATGAGTGTCAAATATGAATAATTATGAGATACCAAATACAGTTTTGTGATATTTATTATGTTACAAATATGCATTTATTGTAATGAGGTTGCTGTTATTTTTTTTTTGTAACATTAAACATTGCAGGAAAATATAACATTTATTTCCAGCTTTTCTTTAACGATAAAAGAATAGTTGGATGGTAAAAGTTACATTTTTCTGCCATACTTTTAGTAAATAAATTATTTCACAGGTCTTTGCTAGGGACTGATCCCCAGACCTTTCCACTATACCCAGGCTGGGACTGGCCCACAGGGGTACAGGTGGATCCCCCGGTGGGCCCCTAGTCTCCCACCCCCTGCACTAGTGGCACATAACACAGTAGACTTCCTGCACTACTGTGTAAAGCACCTCAACCAGCCTAGGTTTAGCTGCTATATGAGCAGGTAATATTTGGATGTAGCCAAAAGTTGGGCCCCCAAAATAAATTTTACTGATGGGCCCTAGACAGCCCAGTCCGACACTGACTACACCATAAAACTGCTCTATTATAAGGTTATGATTTTCTGTGCTTAAAGGGAACTTGTCAGCTACAAAATGCTCCATAAACCACGAGTACTACCTTACAGATGTTGTCATCATGTTTCTAAAGATGTTTTGTCTTAGATTTCCGATCCGCATGATTGATGAAAAAGGACGTTTATTCCCCAGCAGCCTGTATGTAAATGGGGTTCTTGAAGTTAAAGGGATAGCAGCTTTGTCGCTTGACCCTCCCCACCCCATAGCATTTGATTGACGGCCTTTTGTACACTGTAAACCGCAATTCAATCCTCAGATCTTGTGCATATGCCATCTGATCTTGTTGTGTACTTTGCGTCAGCAGGTCAATGCACAGGCTGTTCTCATAGCTAGCTGAGTGTCACTCGACCTGTGACGTCAGCTTCTTTCCCTGCTCTGATGTCGTTCACAACATAGTAACATAGTTTATAAGGCCGAAAAAAGACATCTGTCCATCCAGTTCGGCCTGTTCTCCTGCAAGTTGATCCAGAGGAAGGCAAAAAAACCCTGTGAGGTAGAAGCCAATTTTCCCCACTTAAGGGGAAAAAAATTCCTTCCCGACTCCAATCAGGCAATTAGAATAACTCCCTGGATCAGCGACCCCTCTCTAGTAGCTATAGCCTGAAATATTATTACACTCCAGAAATACATTCAGACCCCTCTTGAACTCTTTTAGTGAACTCACCATCACCACCTCCTCAGGCAGAGAGTTCCATAGTCTCACTGCTCTTACCGTAAAGAATCCTCTTCTATGTTTGTGTACAAACCTTCTTTCCTCTAGATGCAGAGGGTGTCCCCTTGTCACAGTCACAGTCCTGGGGATAAATCGATGATGGGAGAGATCTCTGTACCGTCCCCTGATATATTTATACATAGTTATTAGATCTCCGCTCAGTCGTCTTTTTTCTAAAGTGAATAACCCTAATTTTGATAATCTTTCAGGGTACTGTAGTTGCCCCATTCCAGTTATTACTTTAGTTGCCCACCTCTGAACCCTCTCCAGCTCTGCTATGTCTGCCTTGTTTACAGGAGCCCAGAACTGTACACAGTACTCCATGTGTGGTCTGACCAGTGATTTGTAAAGTGGTAAGACTATGTTCTCATCACGAGCATCTATGCCCCTTTTGATGCAACCCATTATCTTATTGGCCTTGGCAGCAGCTGCCTGACACTGGTTTTTACAGCTTAGTTTGCGTTTCACCAAAATTCCTAGGTCCTTTTCCATGTCAGTGTTACCGAGTGTTTTACCATTTAGTATGTACGGGTGACTTGCATTATTCCTTCCCGTGTGCATAACTTTACATTTGTCTGTATTAAACCTCATCTGCCACTTATCTGCACAAGCATCCAGATCCCCCTGAAGTAGTATACTGTCCTCTTTCGTGTCAATTTTCTTACATAGTTTAGTGTTATCTGCAAAAATTTATATTTTACTGTGCAAGGCTTCTAAGTGATCATTAATAAATATATTGAATAGAATAGGGCCCAATACTGACCCCTGAGGTACTCCACTAGTGACAGTAACCCAATCTGAGTGTGTACCATTAATAACCACCCTCTGTTTTCTATTACTGAGCCAGTTACTTACCCACATACAGACATTTTCTCCCAGTCCGAGCATTCTCATTTTATATACTAACCTTTTATGCGGTACAGTTTCAAATGCTTTGGAGAAGTCCAGATATATGACATCCATTGATTCACCGCTGTCAATTCTAGAACTTACCTCCTCATAGAAACTGATTAAATTAGTTTGACATGACCAATCCCTCATGAAGCCTTGCTGATATGGCGTTATTTGCTTATTTTCATTGAGGTACTCCAAGATGGCATCTCTTACAAAACCTTAGAAGAGTT
Source organism: Bufo bufo (assembly GCF_905171765.1). Taxonomy (NCBI): domain Eukaryota; kingdom Metazoa; phylum Chordata; class Amphibia; order Anura; family Bufonidae; genus Bufo; species Bufo bufo. Next base: position 529,035,396 of record NC_053390.1, on the reverse strand, counting down.
TACCCACGACAGATGTTAAACCTACCAGCCTATAGTTTCCAGCTCTGTTTTCTGACCCTTTTTGAATATTGGCACCGCATTTGCTATACGTCAATCCTGTGGAACACTCCCTGTCAGTATAGAGTCTGTACATATCAGAAATAAGGGTCTGACTATGACATTACTTAATTCTCTTAGGATATGGAGGTGTATGCCACCCGGTCCTGGCGATTTGTTTATTTTAATCTTTTTAATACGGCGCTGTACTTCTTCCTGAGTCAGACAGGGTGTCACGTCTGTGTCTCGGTTGTTGTAGTTCGCCGTGGCACGTCGGCCATGCATGCAGTTGCCTGGGGCTACATGTTGTTCTGCATTTTTGTGCACTGCTCCCTTTATCTTTGTTCCTTCCCGATCTGGTGTGTGTGGGGTTAGGGTGTGGATCTAGGTGTGTTCTGGCTGGTGCCTCATGGCTCTACTTATTCTGGTGCTGTGAGCTTGAGGTCAGTTGTATTCCTGCCTTGGTTGGTGATGGAACTTTGCTCCTATCTGGATATTTCATCTGTCCAGTGTGAGGGCCACCTAGTTAGACAGCAATGTCTCTCCTATTTCTTCCCTTTGTTTCTATGTCCTTCACCCATCCTCACCTGTTGTTTTGTTTGGTGTGGTTTATGTTCAGGGTGTGTTGTTATGTCTAGTTTGGTGTTCCATGTCTGGTCTGTTTGGTGTTTGTAGTCCAGCATGGTTGCTAGACATTTCCCATGTCTGTCTGTGCCTTCGGTGAGAGGGTTCCTGGGTTCTCTGGAGGGGGAACTACAAGTCAGTGAGCAGCTCTGCCTGGTGCCGCCATGCATCCTGTCCGCATGGGGGTCCAGGTAGTTGTTGGTGTTGGTGTTCCACCCTGTTGCTGCGGCAGGTAAGTTCTTGTTCTGGTGTGTTGTAACACTGGGTTATTACCTGCCGATCCAGTTGCTGTTCACTGTCTTCCCCTATCTTTGCTGCTAGGCCTATGGAGACTCCTGTTCGTCCGTGTTGTAGAGGAACAGGTTGTCTCTAGTTCCTGACCTTAATTTCAGAGCTCATCAGGGCAACTCAGGGTCCGAGGTTCCTGTGTACGAGCCCTCCTACCATCTGGTTCTGCTCATACGGATAGGAGTCAGGGCTAGGATCAGGGTTGCAATAGAAGGTGACCTGCTCACTTATCCCGGCATCCAGACCTAGTCTCTGTTCCATTTTCATTTCGGCGTACGGTGTGGAGTTTACCCCCACTCCACATCGTGACACAGGGCACTTTTAATGGGGAATTTACTTTTACATTCTGCATTTCATCTGGCAGTTTATTTTCCTTAGTGAATACAGTGGAGAAAAAAATATTTAATAGCTTTTCTTTCTCCTCATCGCTCTCTGCAACTCCCCCCTCATTACTCTGTAAAGGGCCGACTCCTTCAGATTTATACTTTCTACCATTTATATAATTGAAGAACATTTTAGGGTTAGTTTTGCTCTCTTTGGCAATTAATCTCTCGATCTCTAGTTTGGCTGCTTTTATTTGTTTTTTACATATTTTATTTTTTTCTTTATAGTTTTTCCGTGCTTCCTGGCCCCCTCCTGTTTTAGTGATTTAAATGCTTTCTTTTTGTCATTTATTGCTTTCTTTACAGTTCTATTTATCCACATTGTTTTTTTCTTGTTCCTTAACCTTTTATTCCCATAAGGTATGTACCTCTCACAATTAGATTTTTGGATTCTTTTAAAAATATCCCATTTTGTGGCTGTATTTTTATTTTTGAGGACTTTGTCCCAGTTAGGCCTATGGCCTCTCTTAGTTGGCTAAATTTAGCTTTTTTGAAGTTTGGTATTTTTGTTCCTCCCTGAAGAAACACTCTTTTGAATGACAATTGGAAAGTTATTACTTTATTGTCACTATTTCCCAGGAGTCCCCCACCTGCACATCTGTTGTTCTGTCAGGTCTATTGGTTAATACTAAGTCCAGTATGGTCCTGAACCAGTTTGGTTATTGCCAAGAACCTGTTTTCTTTATGAGATGTAAAGGTTTCAGTTTCCCAGTCTATATCTGGGTAGTTGAAGTCCCCCATAATAACAACCTCATTATGATTTGCCGCCTATCTATCTCATTTAGTAGCAGATTTTCTGTGGACTCTGGTATATTTGGTGGTTTATAATAAACTCCTATTAGTATTTTATTATTGTTATTGCCTCCATGTATTTCAAGCCTGAGGGAGCAAGAGGAGCACGTCTGCCTCTGTGCACAGAGCATCACTTTGAAGGCTGTGCTGGTTGAAGTGACAAGCCACTCCCCCTGCACTGCCCGATCTGCTGGATGAGCTTTTTGCCCTGTCTCCCCTCCCACTGGATTCTTCAGCAAAGTTTAACTCCTTCTATCATCAGCAGCACAGACTCAGGGTTGGAGGCTGTGCCTCAGGTACAGAGTAGCTGTAGGGTTTCCTCTTCTCCAGGCAGCGAAGAAACAAATGCTGTGCACATGATCTTCCATCCCTCCTCCCCCGGCAAACACAGAGGTGACAAAGACCAGAGGAGCTCTCTCCTCTGTCCTCTTCTGCTGGCTGAAGAAATGTCTGCAGAGCATTGCACAAGAGCAGGTAGAGGGAAAATCCTGTGTGTATCAGCAATGACATTTTACTGTACAACTGGGACTTGTAGTCCCACACATACAACATGTATATCCCAGCAGTCAGACTGCAGACAGGGCAGCAATTGTTGTTACACACCCCCACAACTGCATGTAAACAAAGGGCCTGAACAGAACTAGGGAAATGAGGAAATGTAATTTTTCTTTTGCCTAAAACTTGCTTAGCCTATGTACACTGAACAAAAATATAAACGCAACACTTTCAGTTTTGCTCCCATTTTGCATGAGCTGAACTCAAAGATGTGAAACATTTTCTACATACACAAAATATCCATTACTCTCAAATATTGTTCAGAAATCTGTCTAAACCTGTGTTCGTGAGCACTTCTCCTTAGCCGAGATAATCCATCCCACCTCACAGGTGTGGCATATCAAGGTGCTGATTAGACAGCATGAATATTGCACAGCTGTGCCTTAGACTTCCCACAATAAAAGGTAACTCTGAAATGTGCCCAATGCCGCAGATGTTGCAACGTTTGAGGGAGCGTGCAATTGACATGCTGACTGCAGGAATGCCTACTAGAGCTGTTGCAAAGAATTTTCATTTCTCTCCAAAGGCGTTTCAGAGAATTTGGCAGTACATCCAACCGGCCTCACAACCGCAGACCACATGTAACCACACCAGCCCAGGACCTCCACATCCAGCATGTTCACCTCCATGATCGTTTGAGACCAGCCACCCGGACAGCTGCAGCAACAATCGGTTTGTATAACTAAAGAATTTCTGCACAAACTGTCAGAAACCGTCTCAGGGAAGCTTATGTGCATGCTCGTCGTTCTCATCGGGGTCTGGACCTGACTGCAGTTAGTCGTCGTAACCAATTTGAGTCGGCAAATGCTCACATTCAATGGTGTCTGGCACGTTGGAGAGGCGTTCTGTTCACGGATGAGCCGCGGTTTTCACTGTTCAGGGCAGATGGCAGATAACGTGTGTGGCATCGTGTGGGTGAGCGGATAGCTGACATCAACATTGTGGATCAAGTTGCCCATGGTGGAGGTGGAGTTATGGTATGGGCGTATACGACAGCGTGTTCCAGTTCCTGCCAATATTCTGCAACTTCGCACAGCTATTGAAGAGGAGTGGACCAACATTCCACAGTCCACGATCAACAACCTGATCAACTCTATGCGACGGAGATGTGTTGCACTGCGTGAGGCAAATGGTGGCCACACCAGATACTGACTGGTTTTCTGACCCCCCTTCCTGTGGGCAGTCTAAGGCACACCTGTGCAATATTCATGCTGTATAATAAGCACCGTGATATGCCACACCTGTGAGGTGGGATGGATTATCTCGGCAAAGGAGAAGTGCTCACTAACACAGATTTAGATAGATTTGTGTACAATTTTTGAGAGTAATGGGTCTTTTGTGTATGTAGAAAATGTTTCAGATCTTTGAGTTCAGCTCATGCAAAATGGGAGCAAAACCGAAAGTATTGCGTTTATATTTTTGTTCAGTGTAATTATTGCTGACCATCAGATTTACAGTGCTTTTTTTTTATTTTATTTTTATATAACTTGGACCACCCCCTTAACTCGTGTGAGATCTAAGGATGGAATCACGCATGAAAGTATACCAAAGGCCGTCAATTAAATATAAAGGGGCATGGCGAGCTTGACTTCAATAACCTCATTTACATATGTCCTGCATGGGAATAAAAGTCCTTTTTCACCGATTATGAGCATTGGACATCTAAGACAAAAACATCTTTAGAAACATGAAGACATCAGGTAATGCTTGCGGTTTATGGTTTATGGTCTTTTTGTAGCTGACAGATTCCCTTTAAAAAGCCTGATAGTATTACTGTTTTCTTCACAGGCATAATATTAACCCCTGAGTAACCACCGATACGTGTTTTTACGATGTCGCTAAGGGGCCTTAGGCTGGGCCGCTGCTTTTTTACGAAGGCCCAGTCTAAGCTCTGCAGGGGTCTCCTGTGCAGTGGGGAGCGGGGACTCGGCTCCACATGAGAGCCGAGGCCCTGCTCTAACAGCCCGAACCGGCAGGAGTGCCAATCCAATCTGTTTAACACTTTATATGCTGCGGGCAATAGCGCCCGCCGCATGTAAAGCGGTGACAGAGGGAGTGGACTTCCTCTGTCTCCCATTGGCACCCCGCAAATGCAATCGCTGGGTGCCGATGTGTTTGAAGGCTGCCTGGCTTCCTATGTATGCCCTGGTCCCGGCTGTATTAATTTCCAGCAGGCTGCGCCAGGGATAATGCATTGCATTTTAAAAGCAATGAAAATACTGTCAGTTATAGTCCTATTGTGGGACTATTAAGTGGTAAAAAAAAGAAAAAAAAAACATTTATTAAATAAAAAAATTGCATTAAAAAATGTACACTTTTTTTTCCATTGAAAATACACTTTAAAAAAAAAAAAAAATTGCAAAAAAAAAAATCTCCCCCGTATATTTACTATTGATGCATCCATAACAACCCGGAATACAAAAATACTACCTAAATTATCCCCTACGGTGAACGCCGTAAAAAATTTTTTTACAAAAAAGACAGAATTGCTAATTTTATCTTAGTTGCCACCGAAAAAACTTGATAACAAGTGATCAAAAAGCATAATTTTCTCCAAAATGATGCCAATGAAAAATACAAGTCATCCTGGAAAAATCAAGCCCTCACGCAACTCCATAGAAAGAAAATAAAAAAGTTATGGGTCTTGGGAAGTGGCAATGTAAAAACATTTTTTTCTTTTAAAAAAGGAGTTTTAGTGCAAAAAAAGTAGTAAAACTAAAAAAAAAACTAGATGTATTTGGTATCACTGTAATCATACTGACCCAGACAATAAAGATATTATGTTATTTATACCGAAAAATGAACGCAGTAAAATTTATAACGTAAAAACGCAATGGCAGTATTGCTGTTTTTCCCATCTCCCTCCCACAAAGAGTTAATAAAAGTTGATCAGAAAGTTATGTGTACTCAAAAATGGCGCCATTAAAAACTATAACTTGTCCTGCAAAACACAAGCCCTTATAAAGCTATATAGAAGGAAAAATAAAAAAGTTATAGCTCTTGGAAGGCGACGATGAAAAAAGGAAGAAAAGTGCTTGGTCAGTAAACAGGCTGGTCACTAAAGCTGTTAAATAGTATTACTGTTTAGTAGCTTTTTAGGCACGGAAAATTCTATCTTTATTAACAATGTTTAGTGTAGTGGTAAATCGCCTGCAATATAGAAGGTTTAGGGTTCAATTCCCAGCAGAGACCCGTAAAATAACTCATTTAGTAAAGGTGAAGCAGAAAAATCTAACTTTTGGTTATGGCAGAAAAAATTTACTTTTACTTTCCAGCTTTTCTATTATGGCAAAAGAAAAGCTGGAAAGTAAAAATAAAATTTTTATGCAAAGTTAATGTTACTTAAATTTTTTTTGCAAAACCCGTTAAAATAAATGTGTTTTTGTAAAATACTTACTATTAAATATCGTAAATCAGTATTTGGTATCCCTGTAACCATATAACCCATACAATATAGTGAACACATTATTTATTGCGATTTTTTTTCCCCTCACTTTAGTAATCCTATTTATTTTTTGCCTGGGAAAACCAGAAAAATAGTAATAGTTTTTAGTAGCTTTTTAGGCAGAGAAAATCCTCCCTTTACAACAGTGCTCTTCTATGGTGTAGTGTTAAATGTGCTGTCTGCCATGCAGAATGTCTGGGGCTAAATTACCAATAGAAACTTTTTAAATGATTTCTTTAGTGAATGTGTTTGTTAGAGGGCCCCTGCCGTAACTCACATGGAAGGGAAGGGCCACACAACTTCATTACTATTTACTGCACTGAAGGCTGGGTTCACACTTGAGCGTTTTACAGCGCGTTCAAACGCGCTGTAAAACGCTCAACACATGAAAACCAATGCTTCCCTATGGCCCTGGTTCTCACTTGAGCGTTTTACAGCGCTGAAAAACGCGCTGTAAAACGCCCTACGCTCAAACAAGTACTTGAGCTTCTTTGGGGCGTTTTGACGCGCGTTTGTGGCCATAGGACATTGCAGTCAATCACACAAACGCGCGTCAAACGCGCGTTTACTATTGCAAAAAACGCTCGTCAAAAACGCGCGTCAAAAACGCGCGTTAAACGCGCATATCGAAGACGCTCAGGTCTGAACCCAGCCGAAGGGAATACTTATGAGGCTGACCATGCACAGATCCATGCTTTTACTGGCCAGCCAATGTGGAGAGAACTGCAGTCTTACTCAAGTGATTGGGGGAATTTTGCTTCCTGTACAGTGCTAGCTCAAGAGCAGCTTTACAAAAAGGCTGATATGTGAGGGAAATAGGACGTGTCAGCATTTGTGTGCTCTAGAGGGCAGTATTTCAAGATTTCTAAGGGTGGGTTCACATTAAGTTTTTGTCATCCGTTTAACATACAAAAAAAATATATGTTAACGGATGCCTCAGACTGATGCCATCCGTTCATCATAGAGTTTCATTGTAAAAAAAAATAAAATGCATATGTTAACGTATATGCTTTTTTTTACCGTACTCTGCAAGATAGAAAAGTGTGGTGTGCTGCGCTTTTGTATCCAACATATTTTTTTCCCCCCAACATATATGTTAAACAGATGACAAAAACGTGATGTGAACCCACCCATACATGAACAATATTGTGTCGGTGCTGTGTATTCGGTAGAAGTGCGTATTCGTCACTGGCCAAGGCTGTTTCTGATGGTAGAACTGCAGTTGTAACGCACTGCACTGACAATTGGTTAAACTACCAGTATATAAATGATATTTAAATCAGTCACTAAAATACACAAAATTCTTACCACATATGGTGATCTCCTTGCTGTAACTGGTTGTGACGTGTTTTATATTTGGCAGCAGTTTGAGATGTTTCCTTGTCTCATGTAAAAGATGTAACACATAATGTGCATGGAGCTGCTACTAGGAAGAACCGTGAGAGAATAAAACAGTTTTTGGAAGCATGCACCTTCAGTTTTCTACCTATACTATTTCATGGAAATAAAGACAATGCAGTAGCACTCTGCAAACACAAATAAAGTACAATAATGCTATAATTATAGAAAACATTCTGGTGCTAATGCAATGCTTATTTAGCAAATTTGAGATTCTTGGCAAATACATTTTGTACAAAATAATTTGGGCCCGTCTGCCAAACGTTAAGGCGATTTCTATAAGACGGGAACCTAACACTAAATCCTACCTGTTATGTGCCATAATGGCCACCATAAAATTCAGGGAGTGCAGGTTCCACATGCATGCTGGGTCTACTCTACTTTTTACCATTTTTGGTGCCATAACCGCCTCCATTAAATCCAGGGATGCAGGTACCAACATGCATGCTGAGCCCACTCAATACTTCTCCTGGTGCCAAATGGCTTCCAATAAATACAATAAGAGTAGGCTACAGCTTAAGGCCTCATGCACACGACCGTTGATTTGGTCCGCATCCGAGCCAGAGTATTTGCGGCTTGGACGCGGACCCATTCACTTCAATGTGTTTTCCGCATCCGTTGCTCCGTTCCGTGGTCCGCAAAAAAAATACAACCTGTCCAATTCTTGTCCGTTTTGCGGACAAGAATAGGCAGTTATATTAATGGCTGTCCGGGCCGTTGCGCAAATTGTGGAACGCACACGGACGCCATCTGTGTTTTGCAGATCCGCAATTTGCGGACCACAAAACACACAACGGTCGTGTGCATGAGGGCTAATACTTACTTTAATTAAAATCAGCCTATGGGGCAGGCAGGCTAGTCAGTGGTGCAAGACCAACAGGAGTCAGCCACATCTCCAGCTCCAGTACAACTGCAATAAAAGGGGGTCAGTCAGCACATCCCAATGTGCAGGTGCACGCTGCCATGGCTAGAAACATACAGGAAAAAAAGACAATGCAGCAGCACTCTGCAAACACAAATAAAGTACAATATATATATCAATTATAGAAAAAACCCATGGCAGCGTGCACCTGCACATTGGGATGTGCTGACTGACACCATTTCTTTTGCAGTTGTACTATGCTATTTCATGTAAGCTTTAAATGTGTTGTACAGCCATTCAAATAAAAAAATACTCTCATTCCAATGCTTCACAGACCTCCACTGGTCTCTGCTTACTGGTCCCTCTATTGTTGTATAGGTGAAGCACCGCACACCTTTGCTGCTGGTGCCCGCAAGTACTTGTAGGTCGTAGTAAAAGAGTAGAAAAAAATTGCAGCACACAGTCTCTTTTGTCTATTTATTTATATTACATCATATAAAGTTCATGATCCAGTTCCACTATAGGAATTTTACAGTAATCACATTTATGAAATATAGCGACCGGATGTTTCGGCCAGTGACGGCCTTCCTCAGCGGTCTATTTTTCATGATGTGTCTGCTGGTCTGAGTTGGCGCTGGATCACGAAAGTGATTTCTCATAAATGTGATTACTGTAAAATTCCTATAACGGAACTGGATCATGAACTTTATATGATGTAATATAAATAAATAAATAACTATTTGCAGACAAAAGAGACTGTGTGCGGCAATTTTCTACTGGTCCCTCTAGACACAAAGGAAATGATCAGTCAGCCAATTACTGAATGCCGTGGGGACCATCTCTGCCAATGATAGGCTGCATAGTCATTCCTGTGTGTCCAGAGGAAACAAGAAGCAGAGACAGGCGGAGTGTCAGGGGATCAACGAGAGTATTTACTTACTTTATTATTTTACACTTTTTATTATTTTACACCTTGGACAACCTTTAAACAAATTAAATATTTGGTCAACCACTTTAAAAGAGTGTGTAACACCCCAGAGTTGTGTTACTACACGTCTCTACCCCGCTACTATCTTCTAAGAGCCTTTACCTTGTCATCTGATATGATTTTGCTCATGTTTTCACAACTGTGTATGTAAAACTATGTTAAATGTAAATTATTGTTGTAATTTTCCATGTTCACCAGCAGGTGGCAGCAATGGATTGGTAAGGAATTAGTTACAGTTTAGTGTATCTAGGCTGGAATGGTTCATTCCAGCTTAGCTCCCCCTCTGTGGAGGTGTGGACTGTTCCCACATCCTGCACCTTGGGTGGAGAAGGAAGTTAGGTTGAGTGTAGCCCACCCTCTTCTAGGGGTAGGGTGTGTGTGTGGGAGTCCCCCTGCATAGGGAACAAAGCCAGGATCTTGTCTCGGCTGAGACATTGATCGAATACCCAGACTGAGCCCTGCAGCCTCAGCTGGATGACAAGAAAGCTGACAATCTCCAGAGTTCCAGGACGAAAGCATTCCCTGTGAGCCTATCTGTGAGTAAAGTTCAGAGACCTAGGAGAAGCCATATTCCTCCTCAGCTAGTCAGTCCCCTTAAAGCAGAAGATATAGAGAAGTGCAGAAGCTAAATTCCTGCCACAGTTACAGAGCTACTAAGCAGACGTCTTTTCCTGCAAGCTCCAGATTTATAGTGCAGAAGATTTATTCCTGCCAACCATTGCCTAAACCTGCTGGGACCAAAGACTAATGATGTATTCTGTTTGGATTCAAGTTATCTTCAGTAAAGAAATGTTTGAACTTCATCTAAAGGTCTGGACCTCATTTCTGCTGCAAAATTCCTCTATTATTCCTACTATCACTACACTCAACTTTATTGCAAGTGAGCCAGGAGTCCAGCCGTACCCAGGTAGGAGACACAATTGACACAATTATCACCACCTATAGAGACATTATAGGCCATTACACCACTCTGGCATTTCTAACCTGGGATGTGCGTTATAACACCTTGGAAGGGGGCCCTGTGATAGTACCCTGTGCACGCTGCAATTGGCGTCACAAACAAAACATAGACTATCATCTACACCTGACCCAGTCATTGCATAATTTGGCGTCAGTGTATACCCGTATTCCTGTTCATTGCAAGTGTTCTCCAGCCAGTGACTCAATAGTAGTTATGCCACTGGGGTGGTAAACCACCAAATCAGCCAGTATTTTCACTGCATGGAGGTAATAATGTTTTATCGACCATAGCAAATACGGTTGAGCGAAGCGGGTTAGGAACTTCGTTAATAATATGCACTCCATACAGCCTTACAATGTATTGGCTCTGCTGAGGCAATCTTCCTTTTTACACCAGTAACACAAGACTTGTTTAGTCTCGTGCCTGGCTCATTACAGTTAGTTTCTTTGCATACATTAATGTTTCAAAATCCGAATCTGAACTCTGGTTTGTTAATGAGCCACAAACCCAAGTTCGGATTCGGATTTTGAAACATTAATGTATGCACAGAAACTAACTGTAACGGCACATTATAAGGCTGTATGGAGCGCATATTATTAACAAAGTTTTCGAACAAATCGAGATTGGACAGAGCTGTCTGAACCCGCTTCGCTCAACTCTAATAGCAAGTATCATCAACTTTGCTTAATAAGTCCAGTGATTGCACAGTCAGAGCGTTTCCGGTTTGAACAGAATATTCCTTATTTCTTCCAGACCTAGAAACGTCACTACCATCGGAGGACTAGCTCAAATATGGGACTAGTGCTAGTGCAACAGTGCAGCAGGAGAAAGCAAGATACACACATTTAGCAGCCAGACATGTGAATTCTACAGTAGATAATACTGGCTAAGTTAGGTTGAATTCACAGTAGGCAGATTTGTTTTAGACATTTCCGTCACTGAAAATCTGTTTCATGTGAATGGGTTGTTTCTGCAGCACGTGCAAGGATTTCTGCTAGCCCATTTCAGATGAATGGGACAATCACAGAAATCACAGATGGGGGAGATTTATCAAAACTGGTGCAAAGGAAAACTGGCTTATTTGCCCACAGCAACCAGATTCAGACTTTGATTTCTCAGAGGTACGTTGTAAAATTAAAGGATCAATCTAATGTTATGGGCAACTAAGTCAGTTTTCCTTTGCACAAGTTTTGAAAAAATCTCCCCCATAGGCTTTCTACGCTGTACTTTTTTGGGTGGGGGTTGTAATAGGTTTCATGGTCAATCTTTCAACTTTTTTTTAACAAGCAAGCTGCTACTAGAGGATCAAGTTTAGATATAGTTGTATGCCGACTCATATTGACAAAAGGTTGTACACATGTAACTTAGCAATTAGAGGACCAATGCCCCCTTCTGAAGAAACAGCACCAGCCACTAATTCAGTAGTGGTCTAGAACTATCTAGCAATAATTAACAGTAAAATACTATTCAAACCTAATTAAAAAAAATCCTAAAATGTTTAATACCCCACCCACCACAGAACTCAATAAATGAGGTGATCAAGTTATACTTACTTGCTTCTGTTTGAATGCTTCCACTAAGGCTGCTGCATGGCTAGGCTTTAAAGGAAATGTCAGTCGAGGACCTGTGTAAGACACTGGCACCTCAATGGATTCATAGTCACAGTATTTCTCTAGCTCAGTGTCTTTTAGGTTTTCCTCTTCAGTGAACATACGGCAGATGAAATTCCCTTACAAGAATTAAAACACATCACATGTTATATAAGATTTAGCATAAAGGATACTAGTTTATTTTTCTTTCAGCCATTTCTCCTGGAGCCCAATGAAAAGTCTACAGCAGGCCCCCGACCTATCAGGTGTGATTTATAGTACTGGTGTGGTCATATGTGGTAGTTGGGTCTTTGGGCCCCATCAGGCACCAGAGCTTGTGTGATTGCTGCCTCTACACTATAGCTATGCCCCTGCTTATTTTTGGTTGGATTCACACATTTATAACACCCCAATGGAGTTTTTTAGCATCAAAAAGTCACAAATCTTTCCACATGCCCCCATTTTGCAACTTTCTTGAGGTTTCACACCATGCTCTCCACTTTTCAGAGGACAGCAGGTATCTTATTATAATTTACACCTGAAAAGTGGCGTACATTATACCTGAAGACTACGCCAGCTACTAGCTGTCGTAGATTTCCATTCTGGCACACAAACCTTTCAAGAAATGCTAAAGAAATGATTAAGAGGCATGTGCTCATAATAATTGTAGCACATCTGATAACAGCGGGCAGAGATTAAGATAAGTATATAAAATGCTGGTCTTAGTAATTGTCCCCCATAATTTTATTCTGGCTTTTTTGCTTTTTTTTTTTTTGCCATTTTTTCACTCGGCATCCATGATGATTTTTTTTTGTAATTCCACCATGCTCTGATTATGACATATTTATAAAATGTGTGAAAAATAAGCATACGTTTTATGTAATTTTTTACAAGCCCAAAAACACGTGAAGGAGGCCTAATGGTATAGAGTAAACTATGGGGCTCACTGTCTCAAACCACAGGCAGCCAACTGAAAAATTGCTACCAGTCTTCCTACACCACTCTGGTTAGTAGAATCTCAGAACACCTTTAGGTGTTCATCAGCCCCCACCACAATGCCTAATGGACTTGGTGGCTGGGACCCAGGTTACGTTTGTGGATTAAAGTGACAAAAAAGCAAGCGCATGCCGGCAGGTAGTAGACCTACTCGGATGACCAAAAGGGAAGCAGAAGAGTAGTCAGCTAGGATCAAAACCAGGATTAGGCAAGAGGTTGCTCAGGAGCCAGGCCAATGCCGGTACACAGAAGATGTAAATAGTAATAGGATATGAGCACTACGCACAGGTGGATGAACAGTAACCAGGACTCATACAAAGTCAGAGGCAATGACCTATAATCAGTGCCTGATTTAAATCTCTTAAATGCTGAGCCAGAGCAATTATTGGCGCTGAGTTCCATCTCTCTCATAGGCTGACCAGCTAGGGCTTGGCTGGTCAGCATGGTAATCTTCCAGGAGTAGCTGTGCGCCACTCCTGATATCCCCCAACAGCACCGCACAGACTGTGGGCATCGTGTGGCAGATGCTGTGTGGAGACACAGACACCATTGGATTGTGGTTAGATAAGTTCATGGCAAAGGGTGCTGCACACGTGGCAGACTTTGTAGCAGAACATGTTTTTGATTGAAAATCAGTTCCATTCATCTGTATAGAGTTGGCGGAAAGAACATAGATTTCTGAAAGCCCGATTCAACTGAATGGAACTGATTTACAGTCCCCGAATTTTTTTTGCAACAAAATCTACGTGTGTGAAGGTACACTAAAGGTGTTTTCTAGATGAATGCAAATAATATGCAATAAGTAACTAATTGCATTACCCATGTAATAGTCCTGGAGCATCTATTTTTATGACCATTTTTTGTACCATTCGTTTATTATTCATTCTAGAATGAATTGCTAGCAGTTTGCAGTGTAAGTCCAGATGGGTGTTGCCAGTTGCGAAGGAGTCCCTACACAGTCTGTCACTAGCATCACTGATTGGATAGTGTCAGACTGTGACACACACACACTGGTTACAGACAATGGTTGTGGAACCACTGTGTCAACTAACCAGTTTGATGATGGGCTAGTCCTGAGGTCGTTATCCTGGCCATCTCCTGTATTTCACCCTTAAACCCCTATACAGGAATCTGGTCTTTGCTGCAGGGGAGTCACCAGGTCACTACCTCTTGGAACAGTCCCAGTGTAGTTGGCAGCTGACTCTGGAGAAACATTTAGGAATTGCAACCATTCTTCTACAAAGTCACCTCATTTCAGGGGCTCAAAAGTAATTGAACAAACTAACATTACCATAAATAAAATGTTCATTTTTAATACTTTGTTGAGAATCCTTTACAGGTAATGACTGCCTGAAGTCTGGAACCCATGGACATCACCAAACGCTGGGTTTTCTCCTTTGTGATGCTTTGCCAGGCCTTTACTGGAGCTGTCTTCAGTTGTTGCTTGTTTGTGGGTTTTTCTACTTTAGGTTTTGTCTTAAAGGGGTTATACAAAGGTGTAAACCCCACCCCTCACAATGCCCAGTCCCCTCATACAGACAATACTTAATTGGTCCCCAACACCTCTGTCCCCCCAGGTCCCTCCAAGGCCATTGCAGCATCTCCCCGTTGTGCAGCTCACAACATCCAGCGACAGGGGGTGCAGCCAATAGTTGGCTGGGACAGTGTATGCGGGGCCTGGGCATTGGGGAGGGGGGTTACAGCTTTGGATAACCCCTTTAAGAAAGTGAAATACATTTTTTATTGGGTTAAGATCTGGTGATTGACTCGGGCATTGCAGAATATTCCACTTATTTGCCTTAAAAAACTCCTGGGTTGCTTTCGCAGTATATTTGGGGTCATTGTCCATCTGTACTGTGCAGTTCAGTGCAATCAATCTTGCTGTATTTGGTTGAATCTGAGCAGGAAGTATATCCCTGTACACTTCAGAATTCATCCGGCTGCTTCAATCTTCAGCCACATCATTAATAAACACTAGTGACCCAGTGCCATTGGAAGCCAAGCATGCCCATGCCATCACACTGCCTCCACCATGTTTTACAGATGATGCGGTGTGCTTTGGATGATGAGCTGTTCTAAGTCTTCTCCATACTTTTTTCTTTTAATCATTCTGGTACATGTTGATCTTAGCTTCATCTGTCCAAAGAATGTGGTTTCAGAACTGGGCTGGCTTCTTTAGATGCTTTTTTTTTGCAAAGTCTAATCTGGCCTGTCTATTTTTGAGGCTGATTAATGGTTTGCACCTTGTAGTGAACCCTATGTATTTGATCTCATGAAGTCTTCTCTTTATGGTAGACTTAGATACTGATACACCTACTTCCTGCCAAATGCCACACCTAAAATCAATGCCAGACCTTTTACCTGCTTAATTGATGATGGATTAATGAAGGAATAGTCCATGTAGCCCATTACATTTTTTTTTTAGATAATTGTCCTTTGGTCCCTTGAAAAAGAGGCAGCTACGGTACATGTTAAAGAGCTGTAATTCCTAATCTCTTCCTCCAATTAGGATGTGAATTCCCTCAAATTAAAGCTGAGAGTCTGCACTTTAAGCCCCTATTGATTATATAACTGTATCTTGAATACGTTTTGGTAAACAGCTAACATGCCAAAATGTGTGTCCAAATATTTCTGAACCTAAGTGTAAGCACACACAGAGCCAAGTAAAGTTTACCCTAGCAGGACCAAACTGCCAATGAACACAATGACCCAAATACAAACCCACAAGAAGCTGTCAGATCACATGACTGTTGCAATATTTAGTCCTATTCAGTTAGCCTAGGGATACATTAAACAGAACTGATGCATAGCCTATACTGTTCTACTGTTCAGATAAGGGTCAACAGCACTGATCAAGAAAGGTATGTGAGGAAAATGTTAAATACATGTTATTAGAAAATTGTATGATTTCCCATTCTGTAAAAAAAAAAAAAAAAAACTAAAACTGGAATGCCCCTTTAAGCCCAGCAAAACCTCTTTTTCCTTATATGTCAATACATAAAAGTTCATAATATCACAGTGTGAAGGGGCACCTGTTCTAGAGACCATGAATACTTTGAACACTCTGATGATGTGATGTTCAATGCACTTTGAGGGGCATTTATGAAACTATTGTGGCATGAAAAAGTAGCAAACTATGACGCATGCCATATTTGCATCTTTTCACTTCTCTCGCCGCTTATTAAAAGTGGTGAGAAAAGTGGGTGGGTTTGGCAACAAATGGTGTGGCCTCCCCCGGCCTGATGCATTTACACCAGAGACTAGTACAAATTATAGTTCAAATCGCCAGCCCATAGCTGGTATAGATTTAAAAGTCTGGTGCACGGACGGCCTGGAAACGTGCCAAATGTATTAATAAATTTGGCGCTTTCTGCGCCAACGGTTTTTCTACTAAGACTGGCGTTATACTAGGACAACAATCTTAGTATATCTGCCCCATTGCTACTTATACGTGTTTTCTTATAATGGAAACATTTTTATGCCAGTTGTATGTCATAAAATTTAAAAACCGAAGAACGACTTACTTTCCTTGCTGTTGTCTGGAGCAAAGTGGTCCATTAGGAAATTGAAAAAGTCATAAAGCTACAACAAACAAATGAGATAAGTACATTTTATCAGAAGCAAAGTTTTTCAACATGTCTACTATCTTTGGATAGTGCTTACAGTTTAATGCAGTTTATACCCCATTCATACAGCGCAGACATGAATTCTTAAGTTTAAAGGATTTGTCAGTTTTTACAGAAACACACCCACTCTTGCCCATGGACCATGTCTTTTATTGGAGATCTGCTTTATTCACTTTAATAAAATACCAGAAACAGACATAGATAAGAGTTGTGCTGTTATGGAAAAAAAAAATCTCTTAAACTGCCTCTTTTTTGTGTCTGAAGAACATAATTTGATTGGAGAGGTAAAAACATATACAGAAGTACAGCAAATTATAGGCTGCTCATCTAAAATGATCTCATTGCCTTGAAGTAGCAACCAAAACCTTAAAGATGTGGAAGGATGCAGGGAACTACTGTTCAAATGTTTGAAGAATAGCCAAAATTGTAAAGGCTCAGCTAATGATCATCTCCAGAAAGATCAAAGAAGATCTGAAGTTTCTATTGAGTACTGCTACAATCAGAAGACAACTAAGTGAAGCCAAGTTAACAGCACGAACTCCACGCAAAGTCCCATTGCTAAATAGGAAACAATTTGCCAAGCAACACATTGACTGGTCTAAAGAGAAATGGCACACCATTTGTGGACTGATGAAAGCAAAAGTCTAGAGGCCACAGACAGTATGTCAGGACCCCCCTCCCCCCACCCATCACTGAAATCAAGCCATAGTACACTGCGTAGACAGTAAAGCATGGTGATGCAAAAATCACAATATGGGGATTTTTCTCATACCATGGTGTTGGGCCTATTTGTCGCATATGAGGAATCATGGATCAGTCTGAATATACTGTATTTCATCAACATAGGACTACAAGATCCTGTTTTTCTATGCCAGGCATGGCCAATCTGCGGCTCTCCAGCTGTTGTAAAACTACAACTCCCACCATGCCCTGCTGTAGGCTGATAGCTGTACGCAGTCTGGGCAGGCTGGGAGTTGTATTTTTGCAACAGCTGGAGAGCCTCAGGTTGACCATCCCTGTCCTATGTTGAAGAAGAAATGCCCTTGAAATGCGTGTTTCAACACAACAATGATCCAAAACACTTCAGTAAGCGAACAAATCTTAGTTACAGACAAACAGGATTAAGGTAATGGAGTGGCTAGCCCAATCCCCTGACCTCAATCTTATAGAGAACTTGTAGTATGACATAAAAAATGAAGCAAAATCTAAAAATGCAGGAGAAATTTGTAATGTAGTCCAATCGTTGTGGACTGTAATTAGAAATTAAAGAGTAAAAATACAGGAAAAACATAACACAGAATTTACTTAACCAATACAGGACCGCCGTACGCAGGATTGCGTCTTTGCGGCGGCCCTGTTATTCCGACTGGACGCGCCGGCGCGTCATCTGGTGAGACGCAAGATTTCCTGTAAACGCGCACACACAGGCGCGTGCTTTCACAGGAACTGCAGGTAATCGAGTGGATCTGCAGCCTGCCAGCAGCGATCATTCGCTGGCAGGCAGCAGATCCGATTTTTTTAGCTCCTTAAAGGTATATTAGACTAATATACCTGCTACCTGGTCCTCTGGTGGTCCCTTTTGCTTGGATCGACCACCAGAGGACACAGGGAACTCTGTAAAGTAGCACCAAACACCACTACACTACACCCCCCCCGTCACTTATTAACCCCTTATTAACCCCTGATCACCCCATATAGACTCCCTGATCACCCCCCTGTCACTGATCACCCCCCTGTAAGGCTCCATTCAGACGTCCGTATGTGTTTTGTGGATTTGCGGATTCACAAAACACATACAGACGTCTGAATGGAGCCTGACAGGGGGGTGAAATATCTCTCTAAAAGACAACTTTTCCCATTTTTTTTATACAAAGTTGTCATTTGACAGAGATATTTATCTCACCCAGCATGGGCATGTGTAAAAAGACACCCCAAAACACATTGCCTGACTTCTCCTGAGTACGGCGATACCACATGTGTGACACTTTTTTGCAGCCTAGGTGGGCAAAGGGGCCCACATTCCAAAGAGCACCTTTAGGATTTCACAGGGCATTTTTTACACATTTTGATTTCAAACTACTTCTCACGCATTAGGGCCCCTAAAATGCCAGGGCAGTATAACTACCCCACAAGTGACCCCATTTTGGAAAGAAGACACCCCAAGGTATTTCGTGATGGGTATAGTGAGTTCATGGAAGTTTTTATTTTTTGTCACAAGTTAGTGGAATATGAGACTTTGTAAGGAAAAAAAAAAAAATCATCATTTTCCGCTAACTTGTGACAAAAAATAAAAAGTTCTATGAACTCACTATGCCCATCAGCGAATACCTTAGGGTGTCTACTTTCCGAAATGGGGTCATTTGTGGGGTTTTTCTACTGTCTGGGCATGTTACCTCAGGAAACATGACAGGTGCTCAGAAAGTCAGAGCTGCTTCAAAAAGCGGAAATTCACTTTTTTGTACCATAGTTTGTAAACGCTATAACTTTTACCCAAACCATTTTTTTTTTTACCCAAACATTTATTTTTTTATCAAAGACATGTAGAACAATAAATTTAGAGAAAAATTTATATAGAAATGTATTTTTTTTTAAACATTTTACAACTGAAAGTGAAAAATTTCATTTTTTTGCAAAAATTTCGGTAAATTTCGATTAATAAAAAAAAAAAGTAAAAATGTCAGCAGCAATGAAATACCACCAAATGAAAGCTCTATTAGTGAGAAGAAAAGGAGGTAAAATTCATTTGGGTATTAAGTTGCATGACCGAGCAATAAACCGTGAAAACAGTGTAGTGCAGAATTGTAAAAAGTGGTCTGGTCATTAAGGGTGTTTAAGCTAGGGGAGCTGAGGTGGTTAAAAAATGTACTACAGGGTTTATGGGAACAGTGGTGGTTATAAATCCTAACCGCTGCTGGGAGGAAGGACCTACAATAACGTTCCTTCGTGCACGTAGGATGCAGCAGTCTGTCACTGAAGGAGCTCTCCAGCTCCACAACAGCCTCGTGCATAGGGTAGGAGACATTATCTAACAATGATGTTAATTTTGCTAGAGTTCTTTTGTCACTCACCTCCTGCACTGGATCAAGGGGACAACCTAGGCCAGAGATGGCCTTCTTAATTAGCTTATCTAATCTCTGTCTCTCAGCCACAGATAAGCTGCTCCCCCAACAAACCACACCATAGAATATGGCTGATGCCACCACTGAGTCAAAGAAGGTCTTTAGGAGTGTCCCCTGCACTCCAAAGTAGTGATGGGAAGTTCGGATCTTTTAGGTGAATCGGTTCATTTGAATCAGCTCATTCAAATGAACCGATTCATGAATCGGATCTTCGGTTCACTTGGTGAGTCAGACTGCTGAGCTGACTCGCAAGTGGCAGCCCCACCCCTCCCCACCCACCAACCAATCACCGACCAGAGCTGAGGGGGCGAGGCCAGCACAGCACACTGCAGCTCTGACTCGAGTCCTCGGAGTAGTACAGGGTCAGGGAGTCTAAATGAATCGAATGAGTCAAAAGAATCTAAAGATCCGACTCCCTTAGTGACTCATTCGATTCATTGAGTTGAAAGAGCCGTGAGTCAGACTGTAGAACAGGTTACACTGAGGCTGGCTCTTGTTGCAGCAGTGATAAGATTAAGGGACAGACAGGAGCAGAGAGATAAGAGAAGGGACAGATGACACAGAGTTTACATTACAGGTTGAATTAACCCTTTAGGATCAAATTGGCTTCTCAGGAGATCTATATGTCATATATATCTCCTGAGAAGCCAATTTGATTCTAAAGGGTTAATTCAACCTGTAATCTAAACTCTGTGTCATCTGTCCCTTCTCTTATCTCTCTGCTCCTGTCTGTCCCTTAATCTTATCACTGCAGCCGAGAGCCGACAGCCTCAGTGTAACCTGTTCTACAGTCTGACTCTCGGCTCTTTTAACTCAATGAATGGAATGAGTCACTTACTGAGTCGGATCTTTAGATTCTTTTGACTCATTCGATTCATTTAGACTCCCTGACCCTGTACTACTTTGAGGACTCGAGTCAGAGCTGCTAGTGTGCTGTGCTTGCCTCGCCCCCTCAGCTCTGGTCGGTGATTGGTTGGTGGGCGGGGAGGGGTGGGGCTGGCAGAACCAGCTTCCACTCTAAGATGATATTAATGACTCCTCCCGAGTCCCTCCCTCAGGCTCCTGACCTGCTGCCAGCGTGAGGTGGTGAGCTGAGCTGAGCGTCTGCATTCATTGTCTGTGTGCTGTGACTGAGAGCCGTTTCAAACGGATCGGATCATTCAAGTGAATCGACTCCTCCGGTTCACTGAACTGAATCGATTCAAATGAACGATTCGTTCATGAACCGGACATCACTACTCCAAAGGACCTCAGTCTCCTTAACAGATAGAGCCTGCTCTGACCATTTTTGAAAAAATTCATCAGTGTACTGGCTCCAGTCCAGTTTGTTGTTCAGGTGAACACCCAGGTACTTATAAAAGAGTCCACCACCTTTATGTCTGTTCCCTGTATGTTCACCGGAACCAAAGCACATGGCCTGTGTCTGCGGAAATCCAACAACCAGCTCCTTGGTTTTGCCTGCGTTGATCTGGAGCTAGTTCCACTGACACCAGTCCACAAAATCCGGTGTCCCCTGTCTGTACTCTGAGTTGTCCTCACCTGCCATAAGGCCGACTATGGCAGAGTCATCAGAGAACTTCTGTATGTGGCAGCCTGGGGAGTTGGTGGAGAAGTCTGCAGTGAAAAGGAACTGTGCCAGCACAGTTCCCTGTGGTGCCCTTGTACTGCAGAACAGCTTGTCAGAGACACAACCCTGAGATTTAACAAACTGTGGGCATTCTGTGAGGTAATCATGTATCCAATGTGACATGTGGTAGTCCACTCCTGCCATCTCCAGCTTGTCGCTCAGAAGTCTAGGTTGGATGGTGTTAAAAGCACTGGAGAAATCAAAAAACATGATCCTCACAGTGCTTCCAGGCCTCTCCAGGTGAGTTAGAGCTCGGTGTAGTAGGTAGATGATGGCATCATCCACCCCGATGCCAGGCTGGTAGGCAAACTGCAGCGGATCCAATGAAGACCTCACCAGGGGGCGAAGATGGTTGAGAACCAGCCTCTCGAACCAGCCTTTATAAGAGTAAATATTCAGTAGTTCAAAGTAAAGTGAAATCTCAAGCATCTTTTTAGTTCATGCAATAAATTTTTGAGTCTAAAGAAAAATGCTGGCGCTGCTATTTTTTTTAACAGCCTAATATTCCCTTTTCTTTCCCTTTTGTAAAGGCTTAACACAAACTGGATTGTTCTGATTTGGAATTGAATATGTAATATTTCTAGTGCATTTATATTTATGTAAATAAAAGTTAGGATTCTGAGGTGTAGCTTTCCTTATACTTATTTATGTTTTAATGTTCAAACAGTTTTTGTTGAGGAAATATTAGGATAAACCTATCATTTACGTTACATAAAAAGCTGGCAGTAGAGTTATAGAAGAAAACTTCCAAATAATGAAGATATGCTATAATGCTAACACAATATCGCACAAATGAATGAAGGTAAGTACACTAATCTAACAATTATCCCAAAAAGACTGTGTAACACCCCAGAGTTGTGTTACTACACGCCTCTTCCCTGCTACTATCTTCTAAGAGCCTTTATATTGTCATCTGATGTAATTTATATTATGTCTTCACAAATGTGCATCTAAAACCATGTTAAATGCAATTGTTCCTGTAATTTTCCAGGTTCACCAGCAGGTTGCAGCAACACTTTGGCAAGGTACAAGTCCCAGTTTAGTGTATCTAGGTTGGAATGGATTATTCCAGCTTAGCTCCCCCTCTGTAAGCGAAGTGGGCTGTTACCACATCCTGCAGTATGGGTGGAGAAGGAAGTTAGAGTTGACTGTAGCCCACCCCCTGCTAGGGGTAGGGTGTGTGTGCAAGGAGATCCCCTGCATAGGGAAGACAGCAAGGATATTGTCTCGGGTGAGACTTGATCATATTCCCAGTCTGAGCACCTTCAGCCTTGGCTGGATGAAGAAGCAGAAAACTAACTACAACCTCCAGAGTTACAGGAAGAAAGCATCCCCTGAGAATCTGCGAGTTAAGTCCAGATACCTAGGAGAAGCCATCCCTCCTCAGCTAGTCTGTCCCCACAAAGCAGAAGTTACAGAAAAGTGCAGAAGATTAATTCCTGTCACAAATACAGAGCTACCAAGCAGACGACTTATCCTGCAAGCTCCCCATATTTAAAGCAGAAGTATTTATTCCTGCCAATGCTTGCTAAAACCTGCTGGGACCAAGAGACCAAAGCTGTATACTGCTTGGATACAAGTTATGTCAAGTAAAGAAGCGTTTGAACTTCATCCAAAGGTCTGGACATCATTTACTCTGCAAAATTCCTCTATTACTCCTACTATCACTACACTCAAATTTATTGCAAGTAAGCCAGGAGTCCAGCCGTACCCAGGTAGGAGACACCGTGACACAATTATCACCACCCTATTATAGGCCATTACACCACTCTGGCATTCCTAATCTGGGACGTGCATTATAACACCTTGGAAGGGCCCTGGGATAGTACCCTGTGCATGCTGCAATTGGCGTCATGACAAATGCAGAACTTTAACCACCCGTATCCTGGTCACTGTGAGGCAGACTGAGGGGGAAGTACTGTGATCATATAGATATGCATTGGGTGGAGTTAGAGGTGTGGCTTAGCATTACAAAATTTGCTATGGAGGGTGCACAGCTGCTATTGTTTTTCCTAGTCATTTTCAAAAGTTGGGACATATGCCCACCATTAAGTTTAACACTGGGGCCCAATGTACAGCTATATGGAAATACTACCTACTTATACAGCGGCAAGCAGCAGCAAGATGTTTTAGATGATTGATTATGGAGTCCCTGCAGTTACCTCGTGAAGGTACAGTTGTGTTCAAAATAATAGCAGTCAGATATCACTAAACTGATCAATCTCTGTTTTTGGTACAAATTATATTTCTACATGGCAAATAATTTACTAGCAGGTGTAGTAGAGTAATAGAAACCCAACAGACCCAACAGTCATGAAATGCATGCTGCTGATTCTCTAATTCAATCACTTATTGAAAGGGGCATGTTCAAAATAATAGCAGTGTGGAGTTCAATGAGTGAGGTCATTCATTCTTTGAAAAACAGGTGGCAATTATTGCCCTTATTTAAGGAAGGAAGGCAGCAAATGTTGTATATGCTGGTTACAGTGCATTTCTCTCTGAAATTCTGAGGAAAATGGGACGTTCCAGACATTGTTTAGAAGAACAGCGTACCTTGATTAAAAAGTTGATTGGAGAAGGGAAAACATATAAAGAATTGCAGAAAATGATAGGCTGCTCAGCTAAAATGATCGCAAATGCTTTAAAATGGCAACCAAAACCTGAAAGACATGGAAGAAAGCGAAAAACTACCATTCGAATGGATAGAAGAATAGCCAAAATGGCAAGGACTCAGCCAACAATTAGCTCCAGGAAGATCCAAGAAGGTCTAAAGTTACCTGTGAGTACTGTTACAATTAGAAGACACCTATGTGAAGCCAAGCTATCTGCAGGAAGCCCCCGCAAAGTCCCACTGTTGAAAAAAAGACATGTGCAGAAGAGGTTACAATTTGCCAAAGAGCACATTGACTGGCCTAAAGAGACATTTTGAGGACTGATGAAAGTAAGATTGTTCTTTTTGGGTCTATGTCACAGCCTTTGGTTTGCGCTGTGACACTGTTGCCACACTCTCGATTGCCTGCGTTGCTGTGTTGTGAGAGCATGCGGTGGCAGTGTCTCAGCCTTCTGTGTGATTGCCGTGACATGGTTGCCACACATGCTGTTGCCGGTGGTAACGTGTGGCTTAGTTTGCTTGTGTGTGCACTTCCCCTTTAAGTGGCTTCCTTCCTCTGTCTGGTGTTGGAAGGGGTAACTCCCTTTCTTGTGTTTTGTGAACACTGGGTTTATGTGTTTGTGGGTGTGGCTGCTTCGGCTATTTAGTCTCTGCTGGAAGCCTGTAGCTTGGCTTGTCTCCAGCCATGGTGTGTGTTGGAGTTATGCTCCTGGCTTTACCATCTTTCCAGTGAGGGCTACCCTTGTGGTCATAGAAGATGTTAAGATTATGTTCTTGTGGTGTCTCACGTTATTGCAGCTATGGTGTCCTGGGTTCCTGTGTGGTTTGTGGTGTGTGCTGTGTCCTTTTATGTTGGTGTGGACATCAGCACTTGTGCACGGGTTCCAGTCAGTGTGTCTGTGGCAGGTAGGTGTGTTACTGGTTTCACTTACCTGCCATCTCCATATGTTGTATGTGTTCCCCTCTCCTTGCAGCTTGGCCGGTGGAGACTCCTGTTCGTCCGTGTTGTGGAGGAACAGGTCATCTTACCCTGCTCCTAGTCCAGGGATTTCCTGAGGGTTAGTAGGGCCCCGAGGTTCCGGAGTATGAGCCCTCCTACCATCTGGGTTGGCTCATACGGTTAGGAGTCAGGGTCAGAATTAGGGACACATTAGGAGGTGACCTGCTCCCTGATCCCGGCGTCCTGGCCTAGCAGCTACCCGTTATCCCTTTGATACCGCATGGTGGGGGGTTTCCCCCACTCTCCGTCGTGACAGTCTAGTGGCCAGAGACAGTTTGTCAGACGAATGAATTCAAGCCACAGTACACTGGGAAGACAGTAAAGCATGGTGACGCAAGCATCATCATATGGGGATGTTTCTCATACTAAGGTGTTGGGCCTATTTATCGCATACCAGGGATCATAGATCAGTTTGAAAACATCAGAATACTTGAAGAGGTCATGCTGCCTTATGCTGAAGAGGAAGTGTCCTTGAAATGGGTGTTCCAACAAGACAACTTTTCTTTTACACTCTTAAATACCCTGCACATGTAGAGGCACTTATAATGTTTTTACATTTAGTCAAATGACTACTGATTGCCTGCTCTTGACATGTACATTGTGATTTTGTTAGTCTTAATTTACTTAAAATGTAATTTTTATTAGTTATTTGTTTAATATACTGTGAACTCTTTATTCTAACCTACTATGTTAAAACTTTCAACAGTCGACCCGTTGTGTGCTATGCTTCTATTAATTTTCTTATAGTGTCAGCTTGTATTAGATTGGCAGCGTATTGCATGGCTATCTATCTTTTTACTATATGTCTCTGTATGAACTCTCTGGGCTGTGGTGATAGCACTATTGCTTCCTGTACTGCCTACTAACTAGTCTTTGTCTATACTAGCTGACACTGTTATTGTAACATATCATTCTACTTTGTAGCTATGGTGGTAGCTACTGAATCGCTACACTTGCTGTGATCTAAATGCCTCCTTTTACTTGTTCAAATGATCTGCTTGAACAAGTAAAAGGAGGCATTTAGATCACAGCAAGTGTAGCGATTCAGTAGCTACCACCATAGCTACAAAGTAGAATGATATGTTACAATAACAGTGTCAGCTAGTATAGACAAAGACTAGTTAGTAGGCAGTACAGGAAGCAATAGTGCTATCACCACAGCCCAGAGAGTTCATACAGAGACATATAGTAAAAAGATAGATAGCCATGCAATACGCTGCCAATCTAATACAAGCTGACACTATAAGAAAATTAATAGAAGCATAGCACACAACGGGTCGACTGTTGAAAGTTTTAACATAGTAGGTTAGAATAAAGAGTTCACAGTATATTAAACAAATAACTAATAAAAGTAAAATTTTAAGTGAATTAAGACTAACAAAATCACAATGTACATGTCAAGAGCAGGCAATCAGTAGTCATTTGACTAAATGTAAATACACCAACAAGACAACGACCCCAAACACACCAGTAAACGTGCAACATCTTGGTTCCAGACCAACAAGATTGACGTTATGGAGTGGCCAGCACAATCCCCGGATCTTATTCCAATAGAAAACTTGTGGGGTGTGTAGGGATTTGCTCTGGTAGGCAGGGTAAGCGGACTCAACACAGAGGCAAGACCGCGGTTGAAAAACAAAAGTTCAGTGTTTATTCACACCAAAACAAGCAGAAAAGGTAAAAACACCACTTCACAGGGTCTTGGTGTTAATTCACACAGCAAGATTCCACAAATCACCTGGCAGTCCACAGCAGGCCTCCTTTCCATCTTTGGACACTACCCTTTTTACCATGGTTTTTAGAGTTTTGTTAAACCTTTGAACCAGTCCGTCCGTTTGTGGATGGTACACGGATGTCCGTAACTGTTTAATACGCAGTAACTTACAGATTTCCCTCATGACCTTGAACATAAAAGGGGTCCCCTGGTCAGTCAGGACCTCTTTAGGTAGCCCCACTCGGGAGAACATTTCCATTAGCTCTTTAGCTATAAGTCTCGCCGATGTATGTCGCAGTGGCACTGCCTCCGGGTACCCAGTGGCATAATCAAGGACAACCAAGATGTGTTGGCGTCCCCTAGCGGACTTCGGTACTGGGCCTACTAGGTCCATAGCAATTCGCTCAAACGGTACCTCGATGATCGGGAGAGGTACCAAGGAACTGAAAAAAAGGTGCTGGGGGCTAGTTGCCTGGCAGGTCGGGCAAGACTTACAGAACTCGTCAACCTCTTTAAACACACTGGGCCAGTACTGTTGTAGTATCCGCTCCTGTGTTTTCTGCATTCCCAGATGACCCCCGAGAACATGCTGGTGGGCTAACTCTAACACGAGTTTGTGATAAGCCTGGGGCACCACTAACTGTTCAATGGATTCCCCTAGCAGCTGATATACCCTATACAACATATCCTGATGATCCACAAAACGGGGGAACACCGACTCTGCCCCTGGTTGTTGTGGTTCACCATCTTTTATTAGTACATTTTCCCAGGCTCGGGATAAGGTTGGATCCCGGTGTTGTGCAGTACCAAAATTATGAGGCCCCTAGCGGCAAGTCCTCCATGTCTCCCACCATTACACTTAGCTGGGTTGTTTCCCCTTCTTCTACTGAAGTGGCAGTCACCCCTACCGCTGGCCCTTCAGACTCAGGTTCCCAGGGTTCAGGTCTCCCCCCTGAGCCGGGCCACTCTTCTAGGGTTACCCCTGTCACATGGGTATCAGTCACTCTTGTAGCCGGCCACAGTGCCGGGAAGCCCGGGAAGTCTCTCCCTATTATAAGTTCATAGTAAAGGTTGGTTGCGACAGCAACCTCGTGGGTCCACCTACTGGAAACCTTGGACAGAGACACCATAGCAGTGGGGTAGTTTTTTAAGTCTCCATGTATACACATGACTCCGACCTTACGGCCGGTGTACTCAGCGGAGCGTACCAGGGAAGCCCTTACCAGGGTCACCAGACTCCCTGAGTCCAACAGAGCCTCCGCTGGAGTGTCTCCCACCTCCATCTGGCACAGGTGGTTCAGAGACTCTGAAGCACCCACAGCACACAGTTTCCTGGCATACAATGATTGACGGAAGCCATAGTTCGTGTCCATGGGTTCCCCCTGCTGTGGACAATTCTCTTGAACCTGGCCAGGCTCCCGACACCGCCAGCAGATATTGGAGCGGGGTCCACAGGGGTTACATCCTGGGCAGGTTTGGTGGGCACCAATCGCTGGGTCCGGGGTGGAGGGATTTGGGATTTGAGTGCCCCCCTCCCAAAAGAACCCCCCTGTAAGTTCCGGGTAGCCTTATAGCATTCCACCAGGTTGACCATCTCCAGCACATTACCTGGAGAGACCTGGCCAATCCATTGCTGGAGAGGGGTGGCAGAGCCCTCCAGAACCTGTCTGCTAACAACCGGTCCAGCATAGCAGTAGGGCTCAGCACGTCAGGTTGTAGCCACTTTTGCAACAGGTTGAGCAGGTTATAATACTGGGGTCTCACGGGCTCAGCCGGGTTGAACTCCCACTGATGCACCCGCTGGGCCCGGACCAGCACATTCACCCCTAGTCTTGCCAAAATCTCCACCTTTACCTTTGGGTAGTCGGCCGCTTGATCGTCCGGCAAATCGAAATACACCCGCTGAGATTCTGACGCCAGAAAAGGAGCAACGACCTCAGCCCGCTGGTCCTGGGGCAGCCTTTCCCTGATGGCCACTTTCTCATATATCGCCAGGTAGGTCTCGATGTCATCTGTGGGTGTCATCTTAGGGATCGCTGCACGGACTGCTTTCCGGGCATCATGGACACTTGGGGTTGCTCCTGCTGTTTGCAAAGCCATAATTTGTTGTAGCAGCAACTGGTTGGTCTCTTGCTGCTGCTTTGTTAGCCTCTCTCTGCTGCAGGTTGGTCTCTCGCTGCTGCAAATTAGCCTCCATTTCACAACAGCCTCCATTTTGTTGTGAGCCACAGGTTTGAATTTAGCTGGTTTAATAAATGACATACAACTGTGCCCAAAAATGCAAACCAAAAATACTTCGGCGTTCACGCCAGCCTCACTGCGATTGCCCGCATCCTCCACTAATTGTAGGGATTTGCTCTGGTAGGCAGGGTAAGCGGACGCAACACAGAGGCAAGACCACGGTTGAAAAACAAAAGTTCAGCGTTTATTCACACCAAAACAAGCAGAAAAGGAAAAACAACACTTCACAGGGTCTTGGTGTTAATTCACACAGCAAGATTCCACAAATCACCTGGCAGTCCACAGCAGGCGGCTCTCATGCGGCTCTCAGCCTGGCAGCGTGGCGGGTCTCCTCAGCTCCAAAACACAGAGATTCCACAGCTCCAGTAGCACTTGGAGAATCACACCATACCCAGCTGAGCTGCTGGCTGGGTTTTTAAACCCCAACCCAAAACCTGGCCTGGATGTGGGGAACAGCCACGCACCCTGCTCTTTGGTTGCTCCCAATAAGAACCGGCCCGGATTGGCTTTACAGCCATACTAAGTACAACAGTGTCAGCGAGCACTAGCTGCCGCTGACACACAAAATTACCGGTTCTTATCTCACCGAGGCCAGGAACCTCGGTGACACGTACCTTCCATCAATGACAGACCCCTGTGCCTTCCTACAGGTGACATCAAAAATGCAGTTTCTGAGGCAAAAACAAGAAATAGAGAAGAACTGTGGAATGTAGTCCAATCATCCTGGGCTGGAATACCTGTTCACAGGGGCCAGAAGTTGGTTGACTCCATGCAACACAGATGTACAACAGTTCTCAGAAACACTGGTCATACAACTAAATATTAGTTAAGTGATTCAAAGGAAAGCAAAATCTTCAAACATTTTTCAGTTTATATAGTGAATGTTTGAGTTTGTAAAGAAGAATACAAACACTGCTATTTTCTTTTCTTTTCTTAATTTTTTTTTAGAGGAACAACACAAATTTGATATATTTTTCTTCATGTTTTGATTTGGAATAGAATGTGTAGTGTTCCCAATGCATTTGTGTGTATGTAAATAAAAGCTATTAGAAGGATTTTGAGCTTTATTAACTTTTTTTAAACACACTGCTATTATTTTGAACACAACTGTAGGTCCCTGGGGAAAGAAGATATACTGGCTGGCCTGCCTTTGTGCCTAGAAGTGTTTTCCACCACCTGAATAATAAGCTGAATGTCTACCCAGTTTTTTATGGACTCATAGGCTGGTTGAGATGCTATTTGTATGTAGCGCAGTCTATTTACTGTGCCTTGTGCCACTTGTGCAAGGGGTGGGATACTGGGGGCCCAACCTTGCTTAGAGGCTCACTGTGGGATTCACCTGTTTCCCTGTCGGACAGTCTGAGCATGCCCAGAATAGACCTGCTTCTTCCCTTTAGCAAACATTTTAATTGATGAGACTATTGGTCGCTTTCCCCACTGCATACAGGCTCTAAACCGTCCTAATTTTAGCCTTTGGTATTGAGAAGAAGTATCATTACAAATATGAAACAGTCTGACTCTAAAGATCTCCTCCGGTAATCCAGGTTCAGAAGTAAATTGTTGACAGGATTAAAGCTTACTAAATGAATCATACCTGGAAATCTTCAAAGCATTATTATAGCTTACCGATAAGTAAGGCTCCTTTCACATGAGCGAGTTTTCCGCGCGGGTGCAATGCGTGACGTAAGCGTATAGCACCCGCACTGAATCCTGACCCATTTATTTCAATGGGTCTGTGTACATGAGTGTTTTTTTTTCACGCATCAGTTCTGCATTGCATGAAAAATGCAGCATGTTCTATATTCTGCGTTTTTCACGCAGCCTTGACCCCATAGAAGGGAATGGGGCTTCAGTGAAAAACGCATTGCATCCGCAAGCAAGTGAGGATGCAATGAGTTTCTCACTGATGGTTGCTAAGAGATGTTGTTTGTAAACCTTCAGTTTTTTATCACGCGGGTGAAAAACGCATCAAAACTAGTGTTGATCAAGCACCAAAGTGCTCGGGTGCTCGAGTAGAACACCTCGGGATGCTCGGGTGCTCTACGGAGCACCCAAGCACAATGGAAGTCAATGGGAGAACCCGAGCATTAAACCAGGCACCCCTTGCTCTGAAGAGGGGAAGGTGTCTAGTTCACATGAAAAGGTCAGAAATTGATGGAAACACCACTGAAATGGTTCGGGAACAGCATTGGGGGGATGTCTGAATGCATCTTGGACTCCCAGGTCGCTGCTGAGAGCAATGATGTCCGAGTAGTACGCCAATTTTAGAGACTGACAATAATACGCACAAAACAGAAGATAAAATCTATTTTAGAGGAAAAATTGTTAGGAAACATTCTTTCCTGTATATTTACTTGGAGGCACTCCGATACAACCTGTATATCACATAAAGAAGGGCCTCATTCACATTGTGGTACAACTGTTCAGGTAGTGGGACTCCTACATTCATAAAGCCTATGCACTGTGAAAGGGCTGCCAAAAATTACAAGGAACCGGCACTCCAATACACCCTTTATTACACATAAAGGAGGGTATCATGCACACCCTTGAAAAATTATGATTGATGGCCTGCTGGTGACCCTCAAAAACATTAGGAGCAAGGGCCTGCTGGTGACCCTCTCAAACATTAGGGGCGAGGGTCTGCTGCTGAGCTAACCATCTAAAACATTAGGGGCGAGGGTCTGCTGCTAAGCTGACTCTCTAAAACATTAGGGGCGAGGGCCTGCTGCTGAGCTGACCATTTAAAACATTAGGGGCGGGGGCCTGCTGCTGAGATGACCATCTAAAACATTAGAGGCGAGGGCCTGCTGCTGAGCTGACCATCTAAAACATTAGGGGCGAGGGCCTGCTGCTGAGCTGACCATCTAAAACATTAGGGGCGAGGGCCTGCTGCTGAGCTGACCATCTAAAACATTAGGAGCGAGTGCCTGCTGCTAATCTGACCATGGGAAAAATTATGGGCGAGGGCCTGCTGCTGAGCTGACCATCGAAAAAATTATGGTTGAGGGTCTGCTGCTGAACTAACTCTATAAAACATTAGGGGCGAGTGCCTGCTGCAGATCTGACCATGGAAAAAATTATGGGTGACGGCCTGCTGCTGAGCTGACCATCGAAAAAATTATGGTTGAGGGCATGCTGCTGAACTGACCCTCTAAAACATTAGGAGCGAGGGCAGCCTAATAAGCATGTTGATATGATGGAGGAGGAGGACAACAAAAGGAAGACTGAACCATATACCCTTTTTTGTTGTGGGAGGGGTGCATGGGAATACAGTGTATTTAATACACCATAAAAGCCACATTTAGGCTCCATTCACACGTCCGCAATTCCGTTCCGCATTTTGTGGAACGGAATTGCGGACCCATTCATTTCTATGGGGCTGCACAATGTGCTGCCCAGATCCGGAAATGCGGACCGGCACTTCCGGGTCCGCATTTCCATTCCCGAAAAAAATAGAACATGTCCTATTCTTGTCTGCAATTGCGGACAAGAATAGGCATATTCTATTAGTGCAGGCGATGTGCGGTCCGCAAAATGTGGAATGCATATTGCCGGTGTTCGTGTTTTGCGGATACGTGGATCCGCAAAACACACACGGACGTCTGAATGGAGCCTTAAAGTGTCTTTATGTTCAGCCGGTTTCCTCTGGTAGAGTAGAGAAATCAGGGGCAATCCAGGCCTTGTTCATTTTGATAAGAGTCAACCAGTCAGCATTTTCAGTTGACAGGCAGATGCGCTTATCAGTTATTATGCCCCCAGCAGCACTAAATACCCACTCTGACAAAACGCTGGCGGCAGGGCAGGCCAGCACCTCCAAGGCGTAGAGCGCCAGTTCGTGCCACATGTCCAGCTTGGACACCCAATAGTTGTAAGGCACAGAGGGATCATTGCTACATACTCCTTCACCACCTTCCAACATTTTTCCCTCCTTGTGACAGTAGGCCGCGCATCAGGGTGAGGGTGCTGGCGGGGTGTCATAAAACTGTCCCAGGCCTTGGAGAGTGTTGCCCTGCCTCTGCTGGAACTACTGTGTGTTCCTCTTGTCTCCCCTTCTCGGTTGCCCAAGGAACTACGTACTCTGCGGCCAGCATTGTCAGCTAGAAATTTTTCCACAAGGACCTTCTGGTATTGCACCATTTTGCTAATCCTCTCCACCACAGGAATGAGAGATGAGAAGTTCTCTTTGTAGCGGGGGTCGAGAAGGGTGAACAACCACTAATCGGTGTTGGCCAAAATGCGTATAACGCGACTGTCACGGGAAAGGCAGCATAACGTAAAGTCAGGCATGTGTGCCAGAGTCCCAACAGACAAGACTTTGCTGTTCTTATCAGGAGGATGACTCTCAATCTCCTCATCCTCTTCCTCCTCTTCGGCCCATCCACACTGAACAGATGAAATAAACCTGCTATGGGTACTACCCTCTGTAGCGGAGGCAACCGTCTCCTGCTCCTCCTCCTCCTCATCATCATCATCCAATTCGCGCTGAGAAGACGAACGGAGGGTGGTCTGACTATCACCCTGTGTACGGGCTTCCCCCATTTCCACCTCATGCAAAGCATCCGCCTTCATTGTGAGCAGCGAGCGTTTCAGTAGACACAGAAGTGGGATGTTTACGCTGATAACAGCGGCATCGCCGCTCACCATCTATGTTGATTCCTTAAAGTTGCGTAAAACCTCACAGAGGTCAGACATCCATGCCCACTCGTCGCTTGTGAAGAGCGGAAGCTGATTGGAAAGGTGAAGACCATGTTGCAGCTGATATTCCACTACTGCCCTCTGCTGCTCACAAAGCCTGGCCAACATGTGGAACGTGGAGTTCCAGCTCGTGCTCATGTCGCACAACAGTCGGTAAGCTGGCAATTGCAAGTGCTGCTGCAGCGCTGCCAGACAGGCGGCAGCTGTAGATGACTTTCGGAAATGGGCACACATGCGATGCACCTTCACCAGTACCTCAGGCAAATTGGGGTAGGTTTTGAGAAACCGCTGAACCACTAAGTTTAACACGTGGGCTAGGCATGGTGAGTGTGAGCTTGCCGAGCTCCAAAGCCGCCACCAGGTTACGGCCATTATCAGACACAACCATGCCTGGTTGTAGGTTGAGTGACCAGAGCCACAGCTCAGTCTGGTCCCTTATACCCTGCCACAGCTATGCAGCGGTGTGCTGTTTGTCACCTAAGCAAATAAGTTTCAGCACGGCCTGTTGCCGCTTCCCCACTGCAGTGCTACACTGCCTCCAGCTACTGACTGATGGCTGATTGGTGCTGCAATGACAATTCAGAGGTGGAGATGGAGGAGGAAAAGGGGGGGTTGCAGCCACTAATGTAGGTGGTGGCGGAAATCCTGATGGAGGTAGGGCCCACAATCCTTGGCGTCGGTAGCACCTGTGCCACCCCAGGGTCTGACTCGCTCCCGGCCTCCACAATGTTCATCCAGTGTGCCATCAGGGAAATGGAGCGTCCCTGGCCACAAGCACTTGTCCATGTGTCAGTCATTAAGTGGACCTTCCCAATAATTGCATTGGTCTGGGCATGGGTGATGTTACGGGACACATGCTGGTGTAAGGAGGGGAAGGCACACCGGGCAAAATAGTGGCAGCTGGGGACTGAGTAACGAGGAATGGCCTCCGCCATCAGGCTGCGGAAAGCCTCAGTGTCCACAAGCCTAAATGGCAACATTTCCAGGGTCAGCAATTTGTAAAGGTGCACATTTAGTGCTATGGCCTGTGGGTGGGTGGTTGGGTATTTGCGCTTTCGTTCAAAGGCCTGGGGTATGGACATCTGTACGCTGCGCTGGGACACAAAAGTGGATGTGCTAGCTGATTGTGGTTGTGAAGGTCCAGGTGCAGGGTGGGAGGCATCCGGACCTGCGTCTTGGACAGGGGATTGGCCAGCACGTAACAAAAGGGAAGAGGGGGCAGTGATTGTGGACCCAGGCATTAGTCCCACCTATTAGGGTGCTTTGATGCCATGTGGCGGATCATGCTGGTGGTGGTGAGGTTGCTAGTGTTCACGCCCCTCCCTGCTCATTTTGGTACAGTACAGGTTGCAAATGACAATTCTTTTATCGTCCGCACTTTCATAAAAAAAGCGCCAGACTACGGAACACCTACTCCTTGGCAAGGGGATTACCGCAAGGGGGTGCTCCGGGGAACAGTTGCTGACCTGTTAGGTGTGGCCCGCCTTCTCCCTTTTGCCACTCCACTGCCTCTTCCATCCTGTTGCAGTGCTGCGGATCCCTTCCCCTCTGTACTGCTGTCCTAGCTCGGCTTGCCACCTTCCCAGGTTGGGTCAGTGATTTCATCCTCCACCACTTCCTCTTCCACTTCCTCATTCTGGTCATCCTCCTGACTTGTTTACCTAACAACAAACTCACTTATTGACAACTGTGTCTCATCCTCATCATCAACCTCTTGAGACACTAATTGCCGTTGACTTATTGACAACTGTGTCTTATCATCATTATCCACCTCGAGAAACACTAATTGCCGTTCCCCACCGCCATCTTCTTCTGACTGTGGATGCTCAAAAGTTTGGGAATCAGGGCACAAGATCTCCTCATGTCCCTCTTTAAGCGGGCTTGGTGAGAGGCCCAAATTAAGGAATGCCGCTGAAAAGAGCTACTTTCGAGTGTGCGATCACTTGTTTGCAAAGACTCTCCATGGTGGGAGGAAGGAGGATCAGGGTGAGGATTCTGTTGACCAGACTCTTGGCTACTGAGACTGGACTTTGTGGAAGACAGGGTGGTGCTTAACCGACTGGAAGCATTATCTGCTGCAATCCAACCGACCACCTGCTCGCACTGGTCTGACTTCGGGAGTGGTGTCCTGCGCCGCCCTGCAAACTGGGACATGAATCTAGGTATCGTGGATGAGTGTGTTTCTTGTGCTCTGCCAGCAGGCACAGTTTCACCGCGCCCAGGGTCACGGCCTCTGCGTGCTCCATCAGCAGCATGGCCACTTCCCCGTCCCTTACTGCTCGCCTTCATCATATTAAATGGTATATATGCTTGCAAGTATGTCACACGTACAGTAGCACAGTTTTTTAAAGTGTATGCGCAAATAAATTACAGTCAATGTCACAGATATTTGGGATGCGGAAACGTTATATAAGAGATGTAGCGCAGCTAATGTCACTGTCCCCAGCGTTTACGGAAAAAACGCAAATGTTATACAGGAGATGTAGCGCAGGTAATGTAACTGTCCGCAGCGGACACTGTCTAAGGAAAAAGGACACTGGATGTCAGATATTTTTAGTATGCGCACACGTTAAACAGGAGATGTAGGGCAGATAATGTAGCTGTCCGCAGGGTCTACGGAAAAAGTACACTGGATGTCATGGATATTTTTAGGATGCGCAAATGTTATTCTGCAGATGTAGCACAGATAATGTCGCTGTCCGCAGCGTCTATGGAAAAAGTACACTGGATGTCAGATATTTTTAGTATGCGCACACGTTAAACAGGAGATGTAGCGCAGATAATGTCGCTGTCCGCAATGTTAACGGAAAAAGTAAATTGGATGTCACAGATATTTTTAGGATGCGCAAACGTTATACAGGAGATGTAGCCCAGGTAATGTAACTGTCCGCAGTGGACACCGTCTACGGAAAAAGTACACTGGAAGTCACAGATATTTTTAGTATGCGGACACGTTAAAAAGGAGATGTAGCGCAGATAATGTTACTGTCCGCAGCGTCTACGGAAAAAGTAAACTGGATGTCACAGATATTTTTTGTATGCGCACATGTTAAACAGGAGATGTAGCGTAGATAATGTCGCTGTCCGCAGCGTCTACAGAAAAAGTACACTGGATGTCACAGATATTTTTAGTATGCGTACACGTTAAACAGGAGATGTAGCGCAGATAATGTTGCTGTCCGCAGCGTCTACGGAAAAAGTACACTGGATGTCACAGTTATTTTTAGTATGCGTACACGTTAAACAGGAGATGTAGCGCAGATAATGTTGCTGTCTGCAGCGTCTACGGAAAAAGTACACTGGATGTCACAGATATTTTTAGGCTGCACAAACGTTAGGAGATGTAGCGCAGGTAATGTAACTGTCCGCAGTGGACACTGTGTACGGAAAAAGTACACTGGATGTCAAAGATATTTTTAGTATGCGCACAGGTTAAACAGGGTCAAACAATTGCAAGCTATTTAGCGCAGGTTGCGCTAAAAATATATATTGCTGCCAGATACGCTGGCAAAGACCTAGAGGAAAGGAAGGGTATAGAGTGGGCTCAGCATGCATGTTGGTACCTGCATCCCTTGTAATAGAGGCCATTTTGGCACAAAAAATGGAAAAAGGCAGAGTGGATCCAACATGCATGTGGGTCCAACACTCCCTGAATTTTATGGCGGTCATTATGGCGCATAACAGGTAGTATTTAGTGTTAGGACCTGTCTAACAGAGATCGCCTTGACGTTCGGCAGACGGGCTTAGATGGTTTTGTACAAAATGCATTGTCCAAGCATCTCGCTTTTATAAATAAGCGTAGTATTAGCACCATAATTTTTGTAAGCATTGTTGTACTTTGTCTGATTTGCAGAGTGCTGCTGCATTGTCTCTTTTTTTCCTCTAGCTCTTTGCCATGGCAGCGTGCACCTGCGCACTGGGAGGTGCTGACTAACCCCCTTTTTTTGCACATCACATGGTCCATCACATGATCTTTTACCATGGTGATGGATCATGTGATGGACCATGTGATGAGTGCAGTGACGTCATTACAGGTCCTTTACCCAGGTCCTGAAGAAAGAAGACAGAAGAGATGCCGGCTGCGTGAACAAGTGGATTAAGGTGAGTTAAATTTTATTAAAAAATTTTTAACCCCTCCAGAGCTATTGTACTATGCATTCTGTATTAAGAATGCTATTATTTTCCCTTATAACCATGTTATAAGGGAAAATAATAATGATCGGGTCTCCATCCCAATCGTCTCCTAGCAACCGTGCGTGAAAATCGCACCGCATCCGCACTTGCTTGCGGATGCTTGCGATTTTCACGCAGTCCCATTCACTTCTAAGGGGCCTGCGTTGCGTGAAAAACGCACAAAATACAGCTTGCTGCGATTTTCACGCAACGCACAAGTGATGTGTGAAAATCACCGCTCATGTGCACAGCCCCATATAAATGAATGGGTCCGGATTCAGTGCGGGTGCAATGCGTTCACCTCACGCATTGCACCCGCGCGGAAAACTCGCCCGTGTGAAAGGGGCCTTAGAGTTAAAGAGTTATTCACTTTAACAACAGTATCAAGCAATTTTGCCATTTTTCGTTTTTGTTTTTTACTCCCTGCCTTCCCAGAGCTATAACTTTTTTTTTTTTTTTATTCACATACACATATGGGGGCTTGTTCTCTGCGGCATAAGTTGTACTTTCTAATGGCTTCATTTAATATTGCTTACACTGTAGCAGGAAGCTGGAAAAAAATCCAAATGGGGTGGAATTGAAAAAAAAATGCAATTGCACCACAGTTTATGGGTTTCCTTTTTATAGCGCTCCATATTCGGTAAGAAGGATATGTTCACTGCATCCTATGGGCCAGTATGAATACAATGCTACTGCATTCATATAGTTTTTCTTGTGTTTTAATACTTAGAGGTTTTCCAAGACTTTTATACTGATCGGTGGGGATCCGACACCCGGGACCCCTGCCAATTAGCTGTTTGAGAAGGCACCGGCGCTCACAGTAGGGTTGCAGCCTTCTCACAGCTTAGCCTAGACCATATGCGTCACATTCATCTGTCACATGGCCTAGGCACAGCTCAGCCCCATTGAAGTGAAAGGGGCTGAGCTGTGATGCCAAGTACATCCACTGTACGCTGACAGCGCTGTGCTTGGGGAGCTGAGAAAAGGCCATGGCGCTACCATGAGTGCCGGTGCCTTCTCAAAGAGCTGATCACCAACGGTCCTGGGTGTTTATTTGTTATTTGCATCACCATATTCTGACCCCCATAACTTTTTTTGTGCCTATTAAGCCATTTTGGAGTATGTATGAATGTGTATAATAATTTTTTTATTAGATTTTGTTTTTGGGAGATGAGGTGACAAAAAAAAACTGAATCAGCCATTTTGGATTTTTTCTCCGATGCGTCATTAACCGTATGGGATAAAAACAGTTTTTTTTCACTTTATAAGACACACTCTTTTTCCCTCAAAAGTGTGTGTGTGTGTGTGTGTGTGGGGGGGGGGGGGGGGGGGGGAGGGGCGGGGGGGAATCTCAGCGCATCTTATAAGTCAGGTGACAGTGCCGTGCGGGTTCAGAGAAGATCAGGGCGCGAAGAGAGGTAAGTTAATGTATTTATTTTAAGGTCTGATCTGCGGTCGGATATGTGGGTTTCAAAAAATAATCCCAACAGACGTCTTCATTTTCAATCCATGATATTCTTTTATTCCATAGCAAAATTACAGGACACGTGATTATAAGGGTGGTACTTATGCACAAACGCTTTACGGTTGTTCTTTTTTCTCGGGGCAAATGGAACCTCCATATTATTTTCAACTTCTGACAATACTTTCTCAGGGTAGCCCCTTTGTAAAAATCAGTTTTTCCATCTGCTCCGAGAAAAAAGAACAACCGTATAGCGTTTGTGCATAAGTACCACCCTTATAATCACCATTTTGATAACATAGTGCGTAAACACTGGCATCTCCTGGGAAAATCATATCCAGCTGTGGAAGAATTCAAATTCCACCACTTATTTGCAATGAGCATAGCCCCAATTTAAGGGACCAATTGGTGCATGTGGATATTGGTAGTACAAAAAAAAAAGAAGGGATACAAAAAACCATGGCAATGCAGTAATGTACAGAAGGGCCAATGTTTCTATCATCCACATACAGGGAAACCCTATAAGATCAAGGGTTACAATACGTGCGATACTACAAATGTAATATATTTGATAAAGTGCCCTTGTGGCCTGTTATACATAGGGGAGACAATGCAGATGGTGAAAGATCGTATTAGCAAACACAAGTCCACTATACGCAAGAAGAATCTCCTATTACCTATACCTTACCATTTTCACACTCAAAAACATTCAATTGCACAGTTAAAGTATCAGGTGATAGAACGGGTGCATCAGCCAAGAAGGGGAGGTGATTTAAAAAAACTGTTGCTCAGAAGGGAAGCCTTTTGGATCCATACTATTGATACCTTGCAACCTAGAGGCTTAAATAGGGATTATGAGGTGATGTGTTTTTAACATATTTTTAATGGGAATGTATTTTCTTACAGACTATGATATCGCGAACATAAATTGGAGGACTGTGTTTCCTTTTGATGGACATGGATTATACAGTAGTAAGATGAATGCATTCTGTCACATATTTAAGCTATTTCCTGCTGATTAATTGATGATGTCATGATTAGGTGATGGTGATTAGGTGTCTATATAATCTTATATGGTGTTATTTAGTATTATGCAGTTGAGGAAGGCTGGACGGGCCAAAACGCGTCCTGTAATTTTGCTATGGAATAAAAGAATATCATGGATTAAAAATGAAGACGTCTGCTGGGATTATTTTTTGAATTGTTTGATGGGGGTTGCCCCTTCCCGAGCAGCGTAACTAGAGGATCGTGAGCTGTCTGGTTTGTTTTTGATATGTGGGTTTGGCGGGAGGTCTGCTGGGCGTCTGACATGGAGGTCTGATACGGGGGTCTGACGTGGAGTTCTGATACAGGGGTCTTATCTGAAGTCCTGATGTGGAGGTATGATCTGAGGATCTGATATGGGGATCTGATGTGAGGTCCTGATATGGGGGTCTGATCTGAGGACTTATATGGGGGTATGATTTGAGGATCTGATATGGGGGTCTGATCTGAGGATCTGATATGGGGGTCTGATCTGAGGATCTTATATGGGGGTCTGAATTGAGGTCTGATGAAAAATATTTTTTTCTTATTTTGCTCCTGGGAGATTTGATGTGTTCCTTTGGAGCCTTGTCACAGGCAGAGCTCCATAGGAACTATTGCTGTGGTAGCCTGGGATCCTTCAGAG
Organism: Bufo bufo; assembly: GCF_905171765.1. Classification (NCBI taxonomy): domain Eukaryota; kingdom Metazoa; phylum Chordata; class Amphibia; order Anura; family Bufonidae; genus Bufo; species Bufo bufo. Next base: position 528,994,542 of record NC_053390.1, on the reverse strand, counting down.
GGACTGAGGCTACCACAGAGAATGAGAGGAGCCGTTTGGGCCCTGGGAGTGCAGTGCTCCTAGGGAAAAGCCTCTCAGATGCTGTGAACACAATTAAACAGCGCATCTGAGGGGGTAAATGTCTGTGATCGGCATTATCGACGATCACAGACATTAGCTCTGGATGTCTGCTGTGTAAAACAGCAGGCACTCAGCGGCTATAGGGCCTGCTCAGCTCCTGAGCAAGCACCATATATATAGACTCTACTTCTGCTGTATATATTCATTCGGCAGCAGGGAAGTGATTAACTAAATATGAAATTACTTTATTTCTTGTAATACAGAACATTACCTTGATTTGGTCCTGCTCTCCTGTGTATTCTATTGATTGGAAGATACTCCAGGTGCACCTCCTCCTTACTTCCAACTGGGCAACATAGCGGCGGTACCACCGTTGTATTAACACTGCTGATTTGAAAGCTGTGAAACAGAGTATATAGATACTAGAAATATATACCATTGCTTGAAGGGGTCATCTTTGGTAACATTTCTACCTCTTTTTCTTCCAGCTGTTTGTCATTTCTTGTACTTTATCTTCAATGTTGATTAGGTCAGTAGAATGGTCAGTAAAATGGATGCATGTAAGAGCCCAGGCATGCTCCATTGAAATGAATGGTTCCGTATATGGAACGCAAAAAATGGAATGTAAACGGAAAAAAAAATGTTAGTGTGTAGGAGGCAAACTTATTTTTTCCGTTTACATTTTGTTTTTTGCGTTCCGTATACGGACCGTATACGGAACCATTCATTTCAATGGATCCGCAAAAAAAACTGAAGGTACGCCGTTCAAACATAGAACATGTCCTATTATTGCCCGCAAATAACGATCCGTGGCTCCATTCAAGTCAATGGGTCCACAAAAAAAACGGAATGCATCCGTATGTCTTCCGTATCCGTTCCCTTTTTGTGGAACCATCTATTGAAAATGTTATGCCCAGCACAATTTTTTTATGTACTTACTGTTTAAACATTATTGTATGTTTCCGTTTGCGATCCTCAAAAAACAGATCACAAACGGAAACCAAACTGAAAAATGGAACGGCAAAATGGAACAGAAGCGGAAACTCTACTGAAACAAAAAACGGAAAAACGGATCCATGATAAACGGACCTCAAAGTACGGAAAAATCCATACGGTCGTGTGCAGGAGGCCTAAGTCAGCAATACCTGATGGGTGGGTTCCGACACCCAGCAACCCCATCAATCAGCTGTTTGAAGAGGTGCGCCACAGCCTCCTCACAGCTTACCAATCCATCGGTAAGCAGCTCTGCCTGGTATTGCATTTCAGGCCCATTCACTTGAATGGGACTGAGCTCTGCCTAGGCTATCTGACTGATAAATGTGATGTCACTGGCTTAGGTAGAGGCTGCAGGGCTTACAGAGTGCTACGGTCTTTTCAAACAGCTGACCAGTGGGGGGTAAAAGGAGTTGGACCCCCACTGGTCAGCTGTTAGATATTGATAGGTAATCAATATTAAACAAACAGCCCCTTTTACTTTTGTTGTCAGTTGTCCAGGGAATATTTGGCATTTAAGACTGACACATCATCAGTGTGTAGCACCAATTTTTGAGTGTAGTGCAAGGCTCCAAATCTGTTTAAAGGTTGATCAGGGCCTACATATCTAGATATGGTATAATGATAACTCTCTCCCTAAAGTGTTATTACTATATCACACAGAATAGTTGGATTGAGTTATCTCTGAATTATCTTTCTGTGCATAGGCATTTTTGTTGCAGACCTAAAAATAGGTATTTTACAATATTTTTCTGCAGTTCAGATAAAGATGAGGCATACCTGTTCCAGCTGGTGCCACTGAACCTGCTGTGCAAAGAAATTAAGACTGTTAAATCCAGCAGTATTTCTAAAATCTTTATTAGTCTATAAATCAAGTTACAAATTAATATAGAAAGATTCATGCACACAGCAGTGTCAGAATCTGAGAAACAAAAAACCTCTGTGTGTGCCTTCATGTAAAATGAGAAGAATATGGAGTCTATGGGTGCCATATTTGGGAGCCATGTGACAAAGCCAAGATTAAAGGGGTTATCCCACAAACAGTACTTATCACCCTTCCAAGATATATAACTTTTTTATTTTTCATTCTATGTAGCCGTATGAGGTTTTTTGTGGGGCAAGTTGTAGTTTTTAATGGCACCCTTTTGGGGTACACATAACTTAATGATTAACTATTATTAACTCTTTCTGGGAGGGGGATTGGATTTATTTATTAGTTTTCTTTTTATGTTTTACTACTTTTGTATAATAAAAAAAAGGGGGGAAAAGAAATGTTTTTACATTGCCGCATCCCAAGACCCATAACGCTTTTATTTATTTTTCTACGGAGCTGTATGAGAGCTGGATTTTTATGGGACGACTTGTAGTTTTCGTTGGTATTATTTTGGAGTACATAACACTTTTTGATCACTTTATATTTGGTTTCTTTGTGTGGAAAATAAGCAAAAAGCAGCTATCCTGGCTTTTTTATGGTGTTCACCATACAGATAAATTACATGATAATTGTGTAGTGCAGGTCGTTACAGACATGACAATACCAAATATGTGGAAGGGATTTTATTTTTGCAATTTTTTCTATTAAAAGTTTTATTTTTTTCATTCTATGTAGCCATATGATGGCTTGTTTATTTTGCAGGACAAGTTGTAGTTTTTAATAGCACCCTTTTGGGAAATGGCTCAAATGGATGCTTTAGCTGCTCCTATCTATGGATTGGTAACCGCTACATATATGACATGCCTTGTTTGAAAACCGGCATTCCAAGCTTTCAAACAAGACTCACAGCATTATCTCCACTACATTGGGAGGTATAGGTGTTAGAAATCGGGTCAGAAGTGAAAGTGAAATCTGCTTTTGCATTCACTTTCAGCTGCATTCACTGTGAGCCCGATTTCTGGTCTTGGAATGTTAGTTTTCAAACAGCACCAGGCCCATATCTCTAGCTGCTACCAATCCTGAGATATGAGGGGTTAAAGCAGGACTCCCCATTTCAGTCTGGAGGAGGAGGGGGTGCAGTTGGGGGACCTGACAGCCTGCAGGAGGAAAGAAAAACTTTTAAAAAATATATACATTTGGCATTATCATATTTGTATTGACCCACAGAATAAAGTGATCATGTTACTTATACCACACAGATAACACCATAAATAAATTCCACAAAATAATGTTAAAATAATAAACGTTATTTAATACACTATATGTACCCCAAAATGGCTCCTAAATATAACCTACAAAACCTGCAAAATCAAGAAAAAATTGTAGAAGAAAAAATTCAAAAATTCTAAATGCAATTGTGTGCCAACAATATTTACTTCAGGCATATATTAAAATTCTACAATAAAAAGTGACATTTTCAGGAAGGTTTTTCCAATTTTAATGTGCATGCAGGACTTTTTTTTCCCATCTAAAATAATGGATCTCTGACGGAATGGCTCAAATGGATGCCAAATGTGTATAACTGATGCACAGGATCCTTTTTTTTACTGGATCAGTAAGAACAGAAAAATAACCATAATGTAAACTCGCCCTTAGGAGGTTAATTTCAATATTTTTCTTATTTTGGGATGACATATTAGGGCTTCGTTACTAAGTACTAGTTATCCATAAAATTATGGTCTCAAATTACAATATTCTCAACTCATAATTGTCGTCCTGAAATGAAATAGTATGGTAATATTGTAGCCTGAGGAGCAACTTGTATGTTACATATGTAGGAAAAATCATTATAATGATGTATTCATACCTTGTGTGAGAGAGTGAGCTATGGAATAATAGAAAAAAGGTTATGTGAGGTATACAAGTCAATAATCATAAATGTTTGACATCACTAAATATACTGTATTTGTGGCAATTAAACAATACATGTAAAGATACAATAGAATAATAAAAATAAATCATAATATTCACCAGTGTGAGGGGTTATAGTATGCCTGTATAAAATTAAGGATGTTCTTTTGCCTATATACTGTACAAGTTTGTTAAATGTGTAAGGGATCGCTGTCTCACAGGGGGTCGCAATCACAGACTTCTCCTCTGACAACGGGGTTCAAGTCCAAATGGTGCTTTATTTTGGCACTTTAGCACCAGCTCAAACATAAATCCAAACCAAAATAAATACCTGCCCGTCTGGGCCCTAGCTAATACAGAGGCCTTCTCCCTGACTCACCTCTAAAGCGCAGTTTACCCACAGGGTCTCAGGCTCCAACCCTTAGCAGGTTAGCTCACCAAACATAAGTCCAGGGGAGAGATCCGGCTTCTCTAAGCACCACGATCTAGCAGCCCACCTGGCTGTGACCACACAAGTCTCAGGCTTCCCTCTCTCTAGGGCCACTTCCTCTCCCCCAGACTCATACATAGAGGGTTGATTTATCCCAGCTTGATTAATCCAGCAGGCCTCACCTGGGGCCAGGGAACCTGTAATGGACTGGGGTGTGGACTGGAAGACTCCCACTACCAACCTGTCTCCCAGTCCAAAGAAATCCAGCCCATACAACTTTAAATAAAAAAGAGCTCCAGCAACTATGCCTTGCTGAAGCCATACCATTTCTGGATTTCAGTTCTCACCCAGTTAAACTGAAAAACTGGGTGAGATACAACCCCCACCATACCTCTACCATGCACTTTACTGAACACATTACCACAAATGCTACACAAAAATTATTTTATTATGTATCCTACCAATAAAGGGTTAATGTGCATAGGTATTCATTCCCTGAAAGTCAATACAGATGCTAGTCTTTTGGGGTATGCCTGTTTTCATTAAGTACATGTAGACACTGGGATTTTTGCGAATTATTCTAGACAGACCTTATCCAACTCTGAGTTAGATGGTTGTGCTGGTGTACAACAGTCTTTAATTCAAGCCACAGATTCTCAATTGTATTGAGAACTGGGCTTTGACTAGGCCATTGCAAGGCATTTAGGGTACGACGACATGGTCAGGTTTTCTGATGCAGATTTGGAAGCCAATACCAGAAGTGAATTCCAGAAGTGAATGTCCTTTATATTTTCACTTTTATGATCCACTCCTGATTTTGGCTTCTAAAACTACATGCAGAAACCTGACTGCGTGGCCGTACCCTCAAAGGTTTCCCATTAAACCACTCCATTGTAGCTTTAGTGATATGCTGGAAGATGAACCTCCATCCCAGCCTCAAATCTCTGGCAGACTGAAACAGGATCAGAAATTCAGGAATTGTCCTAAATTTACTGCCATGGATCTTTCCATAAATCCTGGCCAGTTTCTGATTCCCTGCCAATAAAAAGCATCCTCAGCATAATGCATCCAGCATCATGCTTTACTGTAGGAATGGTGTTCTTGGGATTATTGGAAGTGTTGGATTTTCGCCATGCATAGCGTTTCCCATGATGACTAAGAAGTTCAGTTTTAGTCTCTTCAGACCAAAGTACCTTCTTCCATGTGTTTGGGGTGTCAGCTACATGCTGTACGGCAAACACCATATATGGTTTTTTTTTACGTTCTCTTTAAACAATGGCTTTTTTTCTGGCCACTCTTCCATAATGCCCCACTCTTACCGTGGTCCTATAGACAGATACTTCCACCTCTGCTGTGGATCTCTGGAGCTCCTTCAATGTTATCATTGGTGTCTTTGTGGAATCTCTGATTAATGCACACTTTGTCCCTGATGTGTTTGGAATGCTCCTTGGTCTTCAACCTGCTTGCTTACGCTTCTTTCACACCTGCAGCCGCGTACAACGTTTTTTGTCTGGCCTATTCTCTGCATATTTGCCGGACAGTGGCTGGATCTCTGATGGACCCTATTATAGTCAAAATGGGATCCGACATGAAGGCAAAGGTATTCGGCAAAGCCGTATTTGGAGGACTGTGGCTAGCTGTTATCTACCGGCCAGAGTTCCCTGCCGCATATGTGAAACTAGCCTTAGTGGTGTTACAGACTCAGGAGTCTTTCAGAGCAGGTATATTTATTCTCACATCATGTGAAACTTTGCCCACAGGGAGTCTTATTCAACTAAATATGTGCCTAAATGAGTCCCGAACACCTGGGAGACTGCCGTCATCGTTAACGGAAGCAGTAGTTACTTTAATTTTGAAAAAAGGTAAAGATGGGAATGATATTGGATTGTATAGACCCATATAGCTACTTAACATGGATTAAAAGATATTAGCAAAACTGCTGGTGAATCGATTGAAAAGAGTAATAAACAGTTTGGTACATGCAGGCCAGACAGGGTGTATCCCTGGACGGCAAATTCAGGCCAATATGCGAAGGCCTTTGACGGGGTGGAGTGGTCCTTCCTCTGGCAGATAATGGAGCGGATGGACCTGGGTAACAGTTTTATTGATTTGACTTGGCTATTGTATTGTCAACCTATTGCCAGAATAGATATTAATGGGGTGTGCTCACCAGCCATTTATTTACAGCGTGGCACTCGGCAGGGTTGCCCCCTCTCCCCCTTACTCTTCGCAATCTTTGTGGAGCCCCTTGCCTGTAGAGTTAGATCGGAAGACGGGATAGAGGGGTTCGGGGGAAGAGGGGCAAAAGACAAGATTAGTCTATATGCGGATGATGTACTAATATACTTAAATGCCGGGTGGAGAGTTGTACCCCGGGTCATCCAGATAAATGACGAATACAGTGAATTGGCGGGATATGAAATTAACTGGTCCAAATCCGTACTCCTTCCTCTGAATCGGAGTGTCCCACATAAAGATATTAAAGTGCGGGTATTGTCTCCATCGGACCACTTAAATTATTTAGGGATTAAAATCGGCACGAAATTACAATGCTATACCAGGTTAAATGTCACCCCCACGATAAATAAAATCAAAGAGAAGATCAGGACTTGGCAGAAATAACCTCTTTCACAATCTAAAATGATTCTGCTCCCTTTGATACTTTATGTGATGGCCGCCAGCCCCATTTGGATCAAGGATGCCCTTTTTAATTTGCTGGAGAAACATATTAATGATCTGATATAGGGCAGAAAAAGGGTTCAAATTAAACAAAGATTTTTGTGGTTTGCTGAAGCTGATGGAGGTCTCGCCTTACCATATCTTCAGGGATATTATTTTATGTTCACAAATACAATGGTGTATGAACACTGGGGAGAATAATCTTGTTCCATACCTTACTGGAGATTATAATGGCCCTGTGAAGGGCATATCCCCATTTGGGGGATAGGAGAACCACTTGTCCTATAAGTAAGATGCTTCAGAAAGTTTGGAACAAGATTAGAGCAATTTTGAAGGCTACACAAGCGTTACACTACACCCCTCTTTGGGATAATAAAAACTTAATGGAATTTTTTGGGTTAAATGAAAATAGTTATTGGAGTCAGAGAGGTATCACTAAGGTTTCTCACATTTGCACATTAGGTAAATTAAAGCCTATAATGGAACTTTTTTTTAATCACAAAGTTTTTAGTGATTATCTCCAAAAAGTAATGTTACAATATCACATGCAGGGCGTAATAGCGCCTAAACAATAGTTATTCAATAGCCAAATTATTATCAGTTATCGTTCAAGTAATAATACAAGCCTCTATTACACCACGGAACACAAGGCTACCAGGTGTCTTACTAACCGGAATCGCAGCTCGAAACCAATAGTGTCCTCAAAGGAGGGCCTATGATCTATGGGTACTCTGGGTCTATCTTCGGAAATTTGTTAGCACACATACCACTGACTAGAAATCCAAACTGACCATGCGGGCCGGAATTTTTTTAGGGATAGAGTGCCAGTATGAGACATTTTTTCATGCATACAGGTGGAATTTACTAGAGAAATCACCTCCTGTAGGGGAGGGGTATTAGGGTCCTTCCAATGCTTGGTGATTGTTAATTTGGTTGCCATAAGTATATGAGCCAATACAGTCCTACAGTTACTGTCTATGGTGTCTATTCCGATGAACAGAAGTGCCAGTTCGGGCGATAGAGGGGGGAGTGTAGGCATAAGGGTGGCCAGTAGGTGCTGCACACTACTCCATAGATGGGAAACCTTGGGGCAAGACCATAGGATATGGAGGAGGGACCCCCTGTGTCCACATAATCTCCAGCAGTCCAGAGTGACAGAGGGAAACATCAGGTTTAGTCTATTCGGGGTAAAGTACCATCTTAGGCTAGTTTTAAAAATTGCCTCTTGGTGTGTCACACATCTGAAAGAGAAGGTGACTATTCTGAAGGCTGCATGCCATTGTTCTTTAGAAAACGTTTGATCAAGGTCTTTTTCCCATGCTTCCATGGGGGACGGTTTTGTCCACTCATTTCACCGACTCAGAAGATCGTAAAAGAGAGAGATGCCTCCCCTTTTCGGGAACCTGTCATGCAGAAATCTTTTAACTATCTGCGGGAATTGTAGGGACTTGCCCTCCCTCCCTTTCAGAAAAGATCTGATTTGTAGGAATTTGTAGAAATCCCTGTGGGAAAAAGAGATGGGAGGGGCACTCTCTACATATGGGATCACATGAAGAGTTAAAATGACCCAATTGGAGGGAAATACATTTTTATTAAAAAATACTATAGACTCTAAAATACAATTCCATAAATGGCATAAAATGGAATAAAATAAAATGAACTTATCCTAAAAACCCCCTTCTTCAGTGGATATCAGTAATGAGCATTAGTTCCGGTTTTTTATAGGCTGTTGCCTGTCAATCAACCATATAGATGGTTCACATCCAAAGTCCGGACTGGAACCCTTAGCAGTATATTTATATCACCGAAAGAGAAGACGTCATCGGCGCAGGCGCACTGAGGGAGTGCTGAGGATACGAGCCTCCTCATCTCAGAGCGCCTGCGCCGAATGACGCGAGGCGCGCGATTTTTGAATTACTGACAGGGCCGGCCGGAGGAGGAGATCCCGGCTGGCCCTGTCAATCAACACGGCGAGGGGGCGGATTTCTGCAGCAGCTACCAAAGTTGTTTTTTCAGCCCAATGATGGCTTGCTTCACTGATATTAACAGCTCTTTGGATCTCATCTTGAGAGTTGACAGCAACAGATCCCAAATGCAAATGTCATACTTGAAATTAACTCTGGGCCTTTTATCTGCTCATTGTAATTGGGATAATGAGGGAATAACACACACCTGGCCATGGAACAGCCGAGAAGCCAATTGTCCCATTACTTTTGGTCCCTTAAAAAGTGGGAGGCACATATACAAACTGTTGTAATTCCTACACCGTTCATCTGATTTGGATGTAAATACCCTAAAATTAAAGTGGACAGTCTGCAGTTAAAGCACATCTTGTTAATTTTATTTCAAATCCATTGTGGTGGTGTATAGAGCCAAAAATGTTAGAATTGTGTTGATGTCCCAATATTTATGGACCTGACTGTATATACGTAGACCATTATAATGACATTGGTGGCGATTCATCATAAAGAGGATTTTTTACCCTATAGACATTAGAGCAACATTAGTGGCAATTCATTATAGAAGATAATCCTTCATGGAGGAAAAAATATATTTTATTCACAGATGTTTGGACTGTTTATTAGAAGGAGTCTATATCAAAAAGGCTTTATATCCAAAATAAGGCGAGGGTGTGTTTGTAAATGGGCAAGGGAGGGCACTTGATTGTCGAGTGGGATGGCATCCAATGTGAAGGGGATGAACAGCGGAGGGAGACATGTAGGGAGTGTCGGTAGCACGGCCAGACTCCGATGTCCCATCCCCAACAGGTCTCCCCCCACTTCACAGGAAACCAAATAGCTCCAACTCGGCATTCAAACCCCCCGGTATCATGGTCTCGAACTCAAAAATGCTTCTTGACTCCTGTCTGGACATGTGTGCAACATGATTTCCCCCCCTCCACGGTCTCTTTACTTTCTCAATAGCTGTAAACATTAATCCTGAGGGGTCACACCCATGTACCAGTTTAAAATGTTTCGAGAGTGAGTGTGCCTCATAGCCCTTTTTGATGTTGGCTATATGTTCCGATACTCTCTTTTTGAGAGTTCTCTTGGTTCTTCCTATATATTGTTTGTTACACCCGCATTGTAGCAGGTATATCACATCCATTGTGTCACAGGTGAGACAGTCCCTAATGCTAAGAGTGAATGAATTAGTAGTGGACTGTACCTTTTCCCTCTTCTTGTGGAACTTAGTGATTTTACAATTGGCACACCTCCCACATCTAAAAAATCCTTTTGTGTATAGCCAATCTCCTCCTGCTTTCGTTATAGTGTTCTTCACTGTTGGTGCCACTTTCCCCGCTAAATTTGTTGCTTTGGTATACACAATATTCGGGGTGTCGCGGAGATAAGTCCCTATGATTTTATCCTTTAATAAATAATTCCAATGTCTTTTGATGATTTTTTCTACTGTACGATACTGGGAATTAAACGGTAAAATAAGTTTGGGGGTGTCTTCATCTATTGGGGCCTTCTTCTTCACGAAAAAATCTTTCCTTTCCATCTTCCTCACTTTTTCAAGGGACCTATCAATGACTTTCAGTGGATATTCCCTTTCTACCAGTCGATTTGTTAGGAGCTCAGCTTCCTGCTCAAATTTTAGTTCTCCTGTGCAATTTCGCTTTAATCTTCTGAACTGGCTCGTAGGTACAGTACAGACCAAAAGTTTGGACACACCTTCTCATTCAAAGAGTTTTCTTTATTTTCATGACTATGAAAATTGTAGATTCACACTGAAGGCATCAAAACTATGAATTAACACATGTGGAATTATATACATAACAAACAAGTGTGAAACAACTGAAAATATGTCATATTCTAGGTTCTTCAAAGTAGCCACCTTTTGCTTTGATTATTGCTTTGCACACTCTTTGCATTCTCTTGATGAGCTTCAAGAGGTAGTCTCCTGAAATGATTTTCACTTCACAGGTGTGCCCTGCCAGGTTTAATAAGTGGGATTTCTTGCCTTATAAATGGGGTTTGGACCATCAGTGGCGTTAAGGAGAAGTCAGGTGGATACACAGCTGATAGTCCTACTGAATAGACTGTTAGAATTTGTATTATGGCAAGAAAAAAGCAGCTAAGTAAAGAAAAACGAGTGGCCATCATTACTTTAAGAAATGAAGGTCAGTCAGTCAGCTGAAAAATTGGGAAAACTTTGAAAGTAAGGGCTATTTGACCATAAAGGAGAGTGATGGGGTGCTGCGCCAGATGACCTGGCCTCCACAGTCACCGGACCTGAAGCCAATCGAGATGGTTTGGGATGAGCTGGTCCGCAGAGTGAAGGCAAAAGGGCCAACAAGTGCTAAGCATCTCTGGGAACTCCTTCAAGACTGTTGGAAGACCATTTCAGGGGACTACCTCTTGAAGCTCATCAAGAGAATGCCAAGAGTGTGCAAAGCAGTAATCAAAGCAAAAGGTGGCTACTTTGAAGAACCTAGAATATGACATATTTTCAGTTGTTTCACACTTGTTTGTTATGTATATAATTCCACATGTGTTAATTCATAGTTTTGATGCCTTCATAGTCATGAAAATAAAGAAAACTCTTTGAATGAGAAGGTGTGTCCAAACTTTTGGTCTGTACTGTACATTAATAAGCCACCGTGGTAGGTGGCAACTTGAGAATCTAATAAAGCTATCCATTTGGTACCAAAAAGACTGAATTGTACTGTGGAACTCTATTGTGGAACTGTATTGAAACATGCGATCAAAAGGAGTAGATAGATATACTGGACGTTTTCCTCTCTAGTAAATATATATTTTTAGGATAAGTTTATTTTATTTTATTCCAGTTTATGCCATTTATGGAATAGTATTTTAGAGTCTATAGTATTTTTTAATAAAATGTATTTCCCTCCAATTGGGTCATTTTAACTGTTCATGTGATCCCATATGTAGAGAGTGCCCCTCCCATCTCTTTTTCTTCATACCCAAAAAGACAGAGTGCTGTAATAAAATCAAAAGGTGCTTCAACAAAGTATTAGTTTAAGGGTGTGCACACTTATGCAACCATATTATTTTATTTTTATATTTTTTTCTTCCCTCTACCTAAAAGATTTCAGTTTGTTTTTCAATTGAGTTGTACAGTTTATAGGTCACATTAAAGGTGGAAAAAGTTCTGAAATGATTCATCTTTGTCTCATTTTTTTAGATCACAGAGTAGAATTTTTTTATCTTCTGTATATGAAGACATTGAAATGATTGTATATTTGCATCTTTTTGGAGAAAATAATAAAGAATAATAATAAAAAAAAAAAAATATGTGACTTTAAAGTGGACCTTTCACTACTGTACAAACTAAAAACTAACTATATCAGTGGGCAGAGCGGCGCCCAGGGGTCCCCCTGCACTTACTAGTATGTCTGGGCGCCGCTCCGTTCGCCCGGCATAGGCTCCGGTGTCTGCGCTCCCTCTGTTGTACTGGAGTGATTTCTTGTATGAGGCGTGTCCCTTGCTGCAGCGCTGGCCAATCGCAGCGCACGGCTCATAGCCAGGCTATGAGCTGTGCACTGCGATTGGCGAGCGCTGCAGCAAGGGACACGCCTCATACAAAAAATCACTCCAGTACAACAGAGGGAGCGCAGACACCGGAGCCTATACCGGGCGAACGGAGCGGCGCCCAGACATACTAGTAAGTGCAGGGGGACCCCTGGGCGCCGCTCTGCCCACTGATATAGTTAGTTTTTAGTTTGTACAGTAGTGAAAGGTCCTCTTTAACCCCTTTGTGACCACCTATATGACTATTTATGGCGGTGCAGTTTAGGTGTTGCATGGGCCTCCTGTGCAGTGGAGAGCAGGAGCTTAGCTCTCACATGATAATCCCGTTCCTGCTCTAACAGCCTGGACTGGCAAAAACACAGATTATTTCAGTTTAACCCCTTAGGTGCTGTGGACAATAGTGCCTGCAGCATCTAAGTGTTAACAGGGAGAGTACTCCCCCTGCCTCGGCACCCGAGGAATCCAGTTGTGGGACTATTAAATGGTCAAAAAATTTTAAAAAAAGTTTTATTAAATAAAAACATTTGGTTAAAAATATACCCTTTTCCATTGAAAAAACACTTCAATGGAAAAAAGTTACAAAAATAAAATCTCCACATATACAGTTGCAAGAAAAAGTATGTGAACCCTTTGGAATGATATGGATTTCTGCACAAATTGGTCATAAAATGCGATCTGATCTTCATCTAAGTCACAACAATAGACAATCACAGTCTGCTTAAACTAATAACACACAAAGAATTAAATGTTACCATGTTTTTTTTGAACACACCATGTAAACATTCACAGTGCAGGTGGAAAACGTATGTGAACCCCTAAACTAATGACATCTCCAAGAGCTAATTGGAGTGAGGTGTCAACCAACTGGAGTACAATCAATGAGATGAGATTGGAGGTGTTGGTTAAAGGTGCCCTGCCCTATAAAAAACACACACCAGTTCTGGGTTTTCTTTTTACAAGAAGCATTGCCTGATGTGAATGATGCCTCGCACAAAAAAGCTCTCAGAAGACCTACGATTAAGATTTGTTGACTTGCATAAAGCTGGAAAGGGTTATAAAAGTATCTCCAAAAGCCTTGCTGTTCATCAGTCCACGGTAAGACAAATTATCTATAAATGGAGAAAGTTCAGCACTGCTGCTACTCTCCCTAGGAGTGGCCGTCCTATAAAGATGACTGCAAGAGCACAGCGCAGACTGCTCAGTGAGGTGAAGAAGAATCCTAGAGTGTCAGCTAAAGACTTACAAAAGCCTCTGGCATATGCTAACATCCCTGTTAGCGAATCTACGATACGTAAAACACTAAACAAGAATGGATTTCATGGGAGGATACCACAGAGGAAGGCACTGCTGTCCAAAAAAAAACATTGCTGCACGTTTACAGTTTGCACAAGAGCACCTGGATGTTCCACAGCACTACTGGCAAAATATTCTGTGGACAGATTAAACCAACGTTGAGTTGTTAGGAAGAAACACACAACACTATGTGTGAAGAAAAAGAGTCACAGTACACCAACATCAAAACCTCATCCCAACTGTGAAGTATGGTGGTGGGGGCATCATGGTTTGGGGCTGCTTTGCTGCGTCAGGGCCTGGATGGATTGCTATCATTAAAGGAAAAATGAATTCCCAAGTTTATCAAAACATTTTGCAGGAGAACTTAAGGCCATCTGTCCACCAGCTGAAGCTCAACAGAAGATGGGTGTTGCAACAGGACAACGATCCAAAGCATAGAAGTAAATCAACAAAAGAATGGCTTAAACAGAAGAAAATACGCCTTCTAGAGTGGCCCAGTCAGAGTCCTGACCTCAACCCGATTGAGATGCTGTGGCATTACCTCAAGGAAGCGATTCACACCAGACATCCGAAGAATATTGCTGAACTGAAACAGTTCTGTACAGAGGAATGGTCAAGAATTACTCCTGATCGTTGTGCACGTCTGATCTGCAACTAAAGGAAACGTTTGGTTGAAGTTATTGCTGCCAAAGGAGGTTCAACCAGTTATTAAATCCAAGGGTTCACATACTTTTTCCACCTGCACTGTGAATGTTTACATGGTGTGTTCAATAAAAACATGGTAACATTTAATTCTTTGTGTGTTATTAGTTTAAGCAGACTGTGATTGTCTATTGTTGTGACTTAGATGAATATCAGATAACATTTTATGACCAATTTGTGCAGAAATCCATATCATTCCAAAGGGTTCACATACTTTTTCTTGCAACTGTATGGTATCACTGTAATCACTATACAATTATCATGTAATTTACAGTGAACACCAGAAAAAATGCCAGAAAAAAGTGTTATTTACCCCAAAATGACACCAATTAAAACTACAAGTTGTCCTCTCACACAGCTCCGTAGAAAGGAATATGAAAAAAAATTATGGGTTTTAGGATGCAGTGATGCAAAAACATTTTCTTTTAAAAAAAAGGTTTTTATTGTGCATAAGTAATAAAACATAAAAAAGAACTATGGGGGTCATTACTAAATACACATTTATCAAACTGGTGTAAAGTGGAACTGGCTTAGTTGCCAATAGCAACCAATCAGATTCCACCTTTCATTTTGGACAACTCCTTTGTAAAATGAAATTAGGAATCTGATTGGTTGCTATGGGCAATTAAGTCAGTTCTACTTTACACCAGTTTGATAAATGACCCCCTATATGTATTTGGTACTGACCCAGAGAGTAAAGTTATCATGTTATTTATGCCGAAAAATTAACGCCACATAATTTATAATGTAAAAACTCAGTGGCAGCATTGCTGTTTTTTTCCCATGCCTCTCCCAGAATGAGTTAATAAAAGTCAGTAAGTTATGTGTCCCCCAAAATGGTACCATTAAAAACTACAATTTGTCCCACAAAAAATAAGCCCTTATATGGCTACATTGACCAAAAAAAAAAAAAAATCATAGCTCTTGGAAAATTAAAATTAATTATTATTTTTTTTTTTTAATCGCTTGATCATTAAGGCCCAAAACAGGCTGGTCACTAAGGGGTGAAAAGTTACATAGAAACATAGAATGTGTCAGCAGATAAGAATCATTTGGCCCATCTAGTCTGCCCAATATACGGAATACTATGAATAGCCCTTGGCCCTATCTTATATGAAGGATGGCCTTATGCCTATCCCATGCATGCTTAAACTCCTTCACTGTATTTGCAGCTACCACTTCTGCAGGAAGGCTATTCCATGCATCCACTACTCTCTCAGTAAAGTAATACTTCCTAATATTACTTTTAAACCTTTGCCCCTCTAATTTAAAACTATGTCCTCTTGTAGCAGTTTTTCTTCTTTTAAATATTCTCTCCTTTTTTACCTTGTTGATTGCCTTTATGTATTTAAAAGTTTCTATCATATCCCCTCTGTCTCGTCTTTCTTCCAAGCTATACGTGTTAAGGTCCATTAATCTTTCCTGGTAAGTTTTGCCCTGCAATCCATGTACCAGTTTAGTAGCTCTTCTCTGAACTCTCTCCAAAGTATCAATATCCTTCTGGAGATATGGTCTCCAGTACTGCGCACAATACTCCAAATGAGGTCTCACTAGTGCTCTGTAGAGCGGCATGAGCACCTCCCTCTTTCTACTGGTAATGCCTCTCCCTATACACCCAAGCATTCTGCTAGCATTTCCTGCTGCTCTATGACATTGTCTGCCTACCTTTAAGTCTTCTGAAATAATGACCCCTAAATCCCTTTCCTCAGATACTGAGGTTAGGACTGTATCACTGATTTTATATTCTGCTCTTGGGTTTTTACGCCCCAGGTGCATTATCTTGCACTTATCAACATTACATTTTAGTTGCCAGATTTTTGACCATTCCTCTAGTTTTCCTAAATCCTTTTCCATTTGGTGTATCCCTTCAGGAACATCAACCCTATTACAAATCTTTGTGTGATCAGCAAAAAGACACACCTTACCATCGAGGCCTTCTGCAATTTCGCTGATAAAGATATTAAACAATATGGGTCCCAGAACAGATCCCTGAGGTACCCCACTGGTAACAAGACCATGGTCTGAATATACTCCATTGACTCAGCCACTGCCTAATCCATTCAACAATATGGGAGTCCAAGCCCAAAGACTGCAATTTATTGATTAGCCCTCTATGTGGGACAGTATCAAAAGCCTTACTAAAGTCTAGATAAGCAATGTCTACTGCACCTCCTCCATCTATTATTTTAGTCACCCAATCAAAAAAAATCTATAAGATTAGTTTGACATGATCTCCCTGAAGTAAACCCATGCTGTTTTTCATCTTTCAATCCATGGGATTTTAGATTTTCCACAATCCTCTCCTTAAGTATGGTTTCCATTAATTTCCCCACTATTGATGTCAGGCTTACTGGCCTATAGTTGCCTGATTCCTCCCTACTACCTTTCTTGTGAATGGGCACAACATTTGCTAATTTCCAATCTTCTGGGACGACTCCTGTTACCAGTGATTGGTTTAATAAATCTGTTAATGGTTTTGCTAGTTCACCGCTAAGCTCTTTTAATAGCTTTGGGTGTATCCCATCAGACCCCTGTGACTTATTTGTATTAATTTTAGACAGCTGACTTAGAACCTCTTCCTCTGTAAAGACACATGCATCAAAAGATTCATTAGTCTTCCTTCCTAACTGAGGTCCTTTTCCTTCATTTTCCTTTGTAAAACCTGAACAGAAGTATTCATTGAGGCAGTCAGCTAGTTCTTTATCTTCTTCCATATACCTTCCTTCTTTTGTTTTTAATTTGTTAATTCCTTGTTTTAGTTTTCTTTTTTCATTTATGTATCTGAAGAATGTCTTATCGCCTTTTTTCACTGACTGAGCTAATTTCTCTTCTGCCTTTGCTTTAGAAGCTCTTATAACTTGTTTGGCCTCTCTCTGCCTAATCTTATAAATTTGCCTGTCATCCTCGTTTTTTTTTTTATTTTTATAATTCCTAATTGCTATCTTTTTGTTTTTTATGATTTTGGCCACTTCTGCTGAGTACCACAGTGGTCTCTTCCTTTTTTTGCTTTTACTGACAAGCCTAATGCAATTATCTGTTGCCTTCAATAGTGCCACTTTTAAGTAGTCCCATATCTCCTGGACTCCATTGAAACTGTTCCAATCTGATAGGGAGACACTGAGTTACCTGGTTGGACCAGCCCTTATTTTGTGGGTTCATATCAAAACAGAGTAAATACATATGAACATATTTATTAAACAATTTTTTTATTTCACTGTATATATATTCACTTTGCAATATTTTGTCAGTTCATTACATAAATCTAAATTAAAATCTATTTTAATTCCAGGTTGTAATGCAACAGAACAGAAAAAAACGCCATTGTTAATGCATATTGTCACATTGAATGGTAATGTTAGATAATATGGACATAAACACATAACAGTGACCAATGCAATTATTTGTCCATCCATATTATCAATGTTTAAAAATTTCACTTGGAATCAATGTTTTAAAATAGTCTTCTAGATATTGCTATTACATACTTGCTATGGTGCTCCCTGGTGTTCTTTAGATTATTTCTCCAGTGCTGGGGGGGACACATGCACAGCTGCTCAGTCCTAATGCTCAGGACATCTTGAATATGGGTGGTGGAATGATATCTGGTATTTTGCAGATCAGCCAATATGGATTACTGCACTGAAAGCAGTTTCTTCTGACTGTATGTAACAGCGATATCTAGACACAGGACGAAGGGCTCATTTATTAAAGATGGGCTCAGGCCTCACCATAAATTAGGTGCATCTTCTGGTGGTCCATGCGCATATAATTGAAATCTACTCCAGCCGATGGGCCCATGTACACCACACCCTGTCCCCACCACACCCAGTGGAGAAGGTGGTGAGAATCGCTACATGCCCCCAAGTCTATATAATGATTATAATTGAAAAATTGTTAATTTTGCTAAATGTAGCATTTAATTGTGGGACAGCCCTTTTATTGAATTTACTACCTTTGTCAGCAATAATCCGCACAAAGGGCACCTGAGGCAACAAAATTTCCACACTATCACAGTCGCCACTATGTTTAAAGGAGCTGTACAAAGTTATAGAAATATTAGCTTTTTTATTTTTTTAAGAAACAGTGCTATACTTCTCCATGGGCTGTGTCTTGTATTGCAGCTTATATCCATTCAAATCAATAGGGCTGATCTGAAATAATAGTCAGTGTGAAACTGACAGTTCCAATGCAGTACAACACAGCATGTATTGTACTGCATTGAAACAGGGATCAGACCCTCAAAAGTTGAAGTTTCATAGTGGGACTAAAATTAAAAGTAAAAAAATAAAATAAAAAAGTTTTATAAAAATAAAAAATAAAAGTTTCAAGTTTAAAAAAAGGCGCCCCTTTTCTCTAATCAAGCCATTTACATATAAAGTAAAAAAAAAAAAAATTAAGTATTGCTGCTTCTGTAAACACTGTATCATATGATCTACCCCATCAAGTGACCGCACTAATAAAATAACTAAAAACTATTCAAGAACAACTTGCTCCCCAAAAATCATTATATCAAGCGATCAAAAAGTCATATGTACACTAAAATTAAAAATCACCTCATCCCCCCAAAAAACGAGCCCTCATCGCCAGAAAAATGAAAAAAATATGGAGACACAAAAACATGATTGTTTTCTAAAAATAGTTTTATTGTGTAAAACTGGGGAAAAAAAAGACATGTGTGGTATCTTCGTGCCTGTAATGACCTGGCTCTATAAAAATATCATGTGATCTACCCAGTCAGGTGAACCCAGTACAAAATAAATAAAAACTATGCAGAACAGCCATTTTTGGTCACCAGGGGGGTTTTGGTCACATGGGGGTCATTTATGAAGCTGAAATACGCCTATAACCGTTGCGCCTTTTCACCATTCACGCCAGGTCTAAAAAAGTGGACGTGGCATGGGTGAAGAAGGGGATAGGCTGGCAGGTACCTCAGGGTCT
Organism: Bufo bufo; assembly: GCF_905171765.1. Classification (NCBI taxonomy): domain Eukaryota; kingdom Metazoa; phylum Chordata; class Amphibia; order Anura; family Bufonidae; genus Bufo; species Bufo bufo. The sequence continues at coordinate 528,975,161 of NC_053390.1, read as the reverse complement.
CTGCAAATGGGATGTAGTGCCCAAAAACCATTGGAGCAAAATCTGTGCTCTAAAAGCCAAATGGTGCTCCTTCCCTTCTGAGCCCTACCATGTGCTCACACAGCAGCTAATGTCCACATTTATGACATTTTCGTAGCCAGTAGAACCTGCCTATGAATTCAAGCAAAGTGGTGTAAGTATCAGATAGCATGAGCTGGGAAATATATTAGGCACTGTGGAAAAATTGCAATGGTTGCTGGACATTAATTTCTGAAAAATACCTGTGGCATCAAAATACTTACTTCACACCATTATACCTTGAGGGGTGGAGTTTCCAAAATGAGGTTTCTTCTCAGGGGTTCCATTTATTATTTTGCCCTAGAGCCTCTACAAGCAGTGTAAATCACCAGTGTAAAGTCATTCAGTTTTGCCTGCGATCGCGTTCAGTTCAGTTTTTATCGAGCGGGTGCAATGCGTTTTGATGTGTTTTGCACGCACATAATAAAAAACTGAATGTATACAAACAGCGTCTCTTAGCAACCATCCGTGAAAAACTAATAGCATCCGCACTTGCTTGCAGATGCGTTGCGATTTTCACGCAGCTCCATTCACTTCTATGGGGCCAGCGTTGCGTGAAAATCGCAGAATATAGAACATGCTGCGATTTTCACACAATGCACAAGTGATACGTGAAAACCAACGCACATGTGCACAGCCCCATTGAAATTAATGGGTCCGGATTACGTGTGGGCGCAATGCGTTCGCATCACGCATTGCATCCGCGTGGAATACTCGCTTGTGTGAAAGGGACCTAAATCCCCACATTGGGCTTCAAAATGTATATTGAACCCTCTCAAATCTGTCCTCCAAAAGCCAAATTGTGCTCCTTCCTTCTGAGTCCTGCCATATGCCCATACAGCAGTTTACGACCACATAAGGAGTGTTGCCATAATCAGGGAAAAGTGCTTAACAAATTGTGGTTTCATTTTCACAGCAAAGTGTCTCTAAATTGTATTAAATTCCTGTTGCGTCAAAGCACACCTAAAGTGTTAACAAAGTGTCTAAAATCTGTTTTAATTAATTTGAGGGATGTAGCTTCTTAACCACCTCAGCCCCCAGTGCTTAAACACCCTGAAAGACCAGGCCACTTTTTACACTTCTGACCTACACTACTTTCACAGTTTATTGCTCGGTCATGCAACTTACCACCCAAATGAATTTTACCTCCTTTTCTTCTCACTAATAGAGCTTTCATTTGGTGGTATTTCATTGCTGCTGACATTTTTACTTTTTTTGTTATTAATCGAAATTTAACGATTTTTTTGCAAAAAAATGACATTTTTCACTTTCAGTTGTAAAATTTTGCAAAAAAAACGACATCCATATAGAAATTTTGCTCTAAATTTATAGTTCTACATGTCTTTGATAAAAAAAAAATGTTTGGGTAAAAAAAAAATGGTTTGGGTAAAAGTTATAGCGTTTACAAACTATGGTACAAAAATGTGAATTTCCGCTTTTTGAAGCAGCTCTGACTTTCTGAGCACCTGTCATGTTTCCTGAGGTTCTACAATGCCCAGACAGTACAAACACCCCACAAATGACCCCATTTCTGAAAGTACACACCCTAAGGTATTCGCTGATGGGCATAGTGAGTTCATAGAACTTTTTATTTTTTGTCACAAGTTAGCGGAAAATGATGATTTCTTTTTTTTTTTTTTTTTTTTCTTACAAAGTCTCATATTCCACTAACTTGTGACAAAAAATAAAAAGTTCTATGAACTCACTATGCCCATCAGCGAATACCTTGGGGTCTCTTCTTTCCAAAATGGGGTCACTTGTGGGGTAGTTATACTGCCCTGGCATTCTAGGGGCCCAAATGTGTGGTAAGGAGTTTGAAATCAAATTCTGTAAAAAATGACCTGTGAAATCCGAAAGGTGCTCTTTGGAATATGGGCCCCTTTGCCCACCTAGGCTGCAAAAAAGTGTCACACATCTGGTATCTCCGTACTCAGGAGAAGGTGGGGAATGTGTTTTGGGGTGTCATTTTATATATACCCATGCTGGGTGAGAGAAATATCTTGGCAAAAGACAACTTTTCCCATTTTTTTATACAAAGTTGTCATTTGACCAAGATATTTATCTCACCCAGCATGGGTATATGTAAAAAGACACCCCAAAACACATTCCTCAACTTCTCCTGAGTACGGGGATACCAGATGTGTGACACTTTTTTGCAGCCTAGGTGGGCAAAGGGGCCCATATTCCAAAGAGCACCTTTCGGATTTCACTCCTCATTTTTTCCTGAATTTGATTTCAAACTCCTTACCACACATTTGGGCCCCTAGAATACCAGGGCAGTATAACTACCCCACAAGTGACCCCATTTTGGAAAGAAGACACCCCAAGGTATTCCGTGAGGGGCATGGCGAGTTCCTAGAATTTTTTATTTTTTGTCACAAGTTAGTGGAAAATGATGATTTTTTTTTTTTTTTTTTTTTTCATACAAAGTCTCATATTCCACAAACTTGTGACAAAAAATAAAAACTTCCATGAACTCACTATGCCCATCAGCGAATACCTTGGGGTCTCTTCTTTCCAAAATGGGGTCACTTGTGGGGTAGTTATACTGCCCTGGCATTCTAGGGGCCCAAATGTGTGGTAAGTAGGTAAATGACCTGTGAAATCCGAAAGGTGCTCTTTGGAATGTGGGCCCCTTTGCCCACCTAGGCTGCAAAAAAGTGTCACACATCTGGTATCTCTGTATTCAGGAGAAGTTGAGGAATGTGTTTTGGGGTGTCTTTTTACATATACCCATGCTGGGTGAGATAAATATCTTGGTCAAATGCCAACTTTGTATAAAAAAATGGGAAAAGTTGTCTTTTGCCAAGATATTTCTCTCACCCAGCATGGGTATATGTAAAATGACACCCCAAAACACATTCCCCAACTTCTCCCGATTACGGAGATACCAGATGTGTGACACTTTTTTGCAGCCTAGGTGGGCAAAGGGGCCCATATTCAAAAGAGCACCTTTCGGATTTCACAGGTCATTTTTTACAGAATTTGATTTCAAACTCCTTACCACACATTTGGGCCCCTAGAATGCCAGGGCAGTATAACTACCCCACAAGTGACCCCATTTTGGAAAGAAGAGACCCCAAGGTATTCGCTGATGGGCATAGTGAGTTCATGGAACTTTTTATTTTTTGTCACAAGTTAGTGGAATATGAGACTTTGTATGAAAAAAAAAAAAAAAAAAAGCATTTTCCACTAACTTGTGACAAAAAATAAAAAATTCTAGGAACTCGCCATGCCCCTCACGGAATACCTTGGGGTGTCTTCTTTCCAAAATGGGGTCACTTGTGGGGTAGTTATACTGCCCTGGCATTTTCCAGGGGCCCTAATGTGTGGTAAGTAGGTAAATGACCTGTGAAATCCTAAAGGTGCTCTTTGGAATATGGGCCCCTTTGCCCACCTAGGCTGCAAAAAAGTGTCACACATGTGGTATCGCCGTATTCAGGAGAAGTTGGGGAATGTGTTTTGGGGTGTCATTTTACATATACCCATGCTGGGTGAGAGAAATATCTTGGCAAAAGACAACTTTTCCCATTTTTTTATACAAAGTTGGCATTTGACCAAGATATTTCTCTCACCCAGCATGGGTATATGTAAAATGACACCCCAAAACACATTCCCCAACTTCTCCTGAGTACGGCGATACCAGATGTGTGACACTTTTTTGCAGCCTAGATGCGCAAAGGTGCCCAAATTCCTTTTAGGAGGGCATTTTTAGACATTTGGATACCAGACTTCTTCTCACGCTTTGGGGCCCCTAGAATGCCAGGGCAGTATAAATACCCCACATGTGACCCCATTTTGGAAAGAAGACACCCCAAGGTATTCAATGAGGGGCATGGCGAGTTCATAGAAATTTTTTTTTTTTGGCACAAGTTAGCGGAAATTGATATTTTTAATTTTTTTCTCACAAAGTCTCCCGTTCCGCTAACTTGGGACAAAAATTTCAATCTTTCATGGACTCAATATGCCCCTCACGGAATACCTGGGGGTGTCTTCTTTCCGAAATGGGGTCACATGTGGGGTATTTATACTGCCCTGGCATTCTAGGGGCCCTAAAGCGTGAGAAGAAGTCTGGAATATAAATGTCTAAAAAATTTTACGCATTTGGATTCCGTGAGGGGTATGGTGAGTTCATGTGAGATTTTATTTTTTCACACAAGTTAGTGGAATATGAGACTTTGTAAGAAAAAAAAAAAAAAATTCCGCTAACTTGGGCCAAAAAAATATCTGAATGGAGCCTTACAGAGGGGTGATCAATGACAGGGGGGTAATCAATGACAGGGGGGTTGATCAATGACAGGGGGGTTGATCAATGACAGGGGGGTGATCAATGACAGGGGGGTGATCAGGGAGTCTATATGGGGTGATAACCACAGTCATTGATCACGCCCGTGTAAGGCTTCATTCAGACGTCCGGATGCGTTTTGCGGATCCGATCCATCTATCAGTGCATCCGTAAAAATCATGCGGACATCTGAATGGAGCTTTACAGGGGGGTAATCAATGACAGGGGGGTAATCAATGACAGGGGGGTAATCAATGACAGGGGGGTGATCAGGGAGTCTATATGGGGTGATCACCACAGTCATTGATCATGCCCCTGTAAGGCTTCATTCAGACGTCCGGATGCGTTTTGCGGATCCGATCCATCTATCAGTGCATCCGTAAAAATCATGCGGACGTCTGAATGGAGCTTTACAGGGGGGTAATCAATGACAGGGGGGTGATCAGGGAGTCTATATGGGGTGATCACCACAGTCATTGATCACGCCCCTGTAAGGCTTCATTCAGACGTCCGGATGCGTTTTGCGGATCCGATCCATCTATCAGTGCATCCGTAAAAATCATGCGGACGTCTGAATGGAGCTTTACAGGGGGGTAATCAATGACAGGGGGGTAATCAATGACAGGGGGGTGATCAGGGAGTCTATATGGGGTGATCACCACAGTCATTGATCATGCCCCTGTAAGGCTTCATTCAGACGTCCGGATGCGTTTTGCGGATCCGATCCATCTATCAGTGCATCCGTAAAAATCATGCGGACATCTGAATGGAGCTTTACAGGGGGGTAATCAATGACAGGGGGGTGATCACCACAGTCATTGATCATGCCCCTGTAAGGCTTCATTCAGACGACCGGATGCGTTTTGCGGATCCGATCCATGTATCAGTGCATCCGTAAAAATCATGCGGACATCTGAATGGAGCTTTACAGGGGGGTGATCAGGGAGTCTATATGGGGTGATCACCACAGTCATTGATCATGCCCCTGTAAGGCTTCATTCAGACGTCCGGATGCGTTTTGCGGATCCGATCCATCTATCAGTGGATCCGTAAAAATCATGCGGACGTCTGAATGGAGCTTTACAGGGGGGTAATCAATGACAGGGGGGTAATCAATGACAGGGGGGTGATCAGGGAGTCTATATGGGGTGATCACCACAGTCATTGATCACGCCCCTGTAAGGCTTCATTCAGACGTCCGGATGCGTTTTGCGGATCCGATCCATCTATCAGTGGATCCGTAAAAATCATGCGGACGTCTGAATGGAGCTTTACAGGGGGTTGATCAATGACAGGGGGGTAATCAATGACAGGGGGGTGATCAGGGAGTCTATATGGGGTGATCAGGGGTGATCAGGGGCTAATAAGGGGTTAATAAGTGACGGGGGGGGGGTGTAGTGTAGTGTAGTGGTGCTTGGTGCTACTTTACTGAGCTACCTGTGTCCTCTGGTGGTCGATCCAAACAAAGGGGACCACCAGAGGACCAGGTAGCAGGTATATTAGACGCTGTTATCAAAACAGCGTCTAATATACCTGTTAGGGGTTAAAAAAATCACATCTCCAGCCTGCCAGCGAACGATCGCCGCTGGCAGGCTGGAGATCAACTCTCTTACCTTCCGTTCCTGTGAGCGCGCGCGCCTGTGTGCGCGCGTTCACAGGAAGTCTCGCGTCTCGCGAGATGACGCGTATATGCGTGACTGTGCGCAGGGCTGCCACCTCCGGAACGCGATCCTGCGTTAGGCGGTCCGGAGGTGGTTAAAGGGAATCTGTCATCCACTTTATGCTGCCCATACTAACGGCAGCATAAAGTAGAGACAGGTGAGTTGATTGCAGCGGTCTGTCATTTATAAGTTAAAAGTAAGTGGTTGCTGTGAACCAGCATCACAATCATTGCAGACTGGGCCTGGAAAAGAGTCACAGCCACCTGAGAAGAGTCATGGTTATTCATAAATTCCTCTCTCCCTGCCCACCTGCTGATGACTGACAGGCTTTTACCTAGTTTTCTCCCTTCCTCTCTAGGAGAGAACTGCCAGTCATCAGTAGATGGGTGAGAGTGCAGGAGATTATGTATAACCAGGACTCTTCTCAGGTAGATGTGACTCTTTTCCAGGCCTGGGCTGCAATGATTATGATGCTGGTTCTCAGCAACCACTTACTTTTAGCCCATGAGTGACACACCGCTGAGATTAGCATTTCTGTCACTACTTTATAGTTGATGACAGGTTCCCTTTAAAAAATAGCTTCTAAAATTCTAAGCGTTCTAACATCCTAAAAAAAATAAAAATAAAACGTTTGCAAAATAATGCAACCATAAAGTAGACATATAGTGAATGTTAATAACTATTTATGAAATATCACTATATGTCTTAAAAGCAGAGAAATTCATATGTAGAAAATTGTGCATTTTTTTTCAAATTATTTTTTTTATACAGGTAAAGCATATCGGCTCAAATTTACCACTAACATGAATTACAATATGTCATAAAAACAGTCTTAGAATTGGTTGGATAAGTAAAAGCAATAACATTCCAAAGTTATTACCACATAAAATGAGATGTCAGATTTGCAAAATTATGCTTGGACCATAAGCTGAAAACTGGCTATATCCTGATGTGGTTAATGTTACTCTTGGTTAGAGGAGATAGTCTCACTATGCTTTGGCCACTGCTCCAGGTTTACCACTTTTCAATTTTCAGCTTTCAATGTACTTCATTGGATTCAAATTGCATAATCCTTCCAGCTTACCTTTTCTAGACTTGCGCATGGAGTGATTGCTGGTGGTCGAGGATGTCCCACATCCCATGATGAACAGTTTGGCAGGCAATTACTCACTTATTTTTGTAGTATATGATTAATGCATTCTAAGTGGAAAGAGAAAGAGAAAGTATGCCATCAACTAGAACATTTAAATGAAATGTGTCTTCAGAAAATGGTCTATCAAGGGCAGGGGTGCACCCACAGGGCGATCCAACAGGTCTGGACCCCCCCCTAGAAGCAGTCAATTTTTTTAAATGGATACCCGCCGGTTTCTGCAGCCCCTGAACTCATTTGTATCTCCATCCACTAGACGCAGATACAATTGAGCATGCGGCAGCTCTGGTGTAAATAGGAAACCACTAGTTTTCTGTCGCGCTATTCCCGATGCATTGATATGACATAGGCGGGCTAACTGTGACGTTCCACAGGAGTCAGAAGAGGCTGGTAATGCATTGCTACATCGTGGGCCCGCGACGGGACAGGTGAGTAGAGTGCCCTCCTCTTTTCTTTCCATGTGCCCCAACCCTCAATACTGGCCCCTGACCATAATACTCACCTCTAACCCTAAAACTGACCCTAATACTGACCCCTAGCCCTAATCCCTAACCCAACTTTTATGCCTAACCCTAAAACTGACCCTAATCTCTGACCTCCCAATACCTCACGTACCTCACATCGTGACCATAATATATAACTGTCCACATATATCTGTACCCACTGCATCTGTTTTATCTTATACCTACATAGTATATACACAGTGTATTCATACTTCATATACGAGGCATAAAAGATGTAGTGGATACAGGTATATCAGTACACCGCTGTATATACAGTACTTGAGGGCTGCACTCTCCCTATATACATATATTACTTTTCCTGTATTATGTTACAGAGCTGCAGTACTGTCTGTGACTCAACCTGCACAATAGTCAGTGCAGCTCTGGAGTATAATACAGGATGTACCTTAGGATCAGTACAGGATAATATATATGTACCCAGTGACTGCACCAGCAGAATAGTGAGTGCAGCTCTGGAGTATAACTCAGGATCAGTACAGAATAAGTAGTGTGTGCACAAAGACTCACTATGTACACTATGTACATACATTACATTACTTATCTTGTACTGATCCTGAGTTACATCCTGTATTATACTCCAGAGCTGTACTTGCTATTCTGCTGGTGCAAACTCTAGGTACATACATTATTACATTACTTATCCTATACTGATCTTAAGTTACATCCTGCATTATACTTCAGAGCTGTACTCGCTATTGTGCTGGTGCATACTCTGTGTACATACATTATTACATTACTTATCCTATACTGATCTTGAGTTACATCCTGCATTATACTTCAGAGCTGTACTCGCTATTGTGCTGGTGCATACTCTGTGTACATACATTATTACATTACTTATCCTATACTGATCTTGAGTTACTTACTGCATTATACTCCAGAGTTGTACTTGCTATTCTGCTGGTACATTACTTATCCTGTACTGATCCTGAATTACATCCTGTATTATATATTATATGGTATATATGAGATGGAAGAGTGTATGGTGTATGACCACTCAGGACCTCAGAAAAGGAAGACACTTGGAACTTCCAAGTGAACAAGAATTCTCAAATTTTATTATTAGAACAACGCGTTTCATGTCTTTTGGCTGTACACTTCATCAGCTTCAGATTACAATCTTGTTGCCTGTATAGAGCAGGATTATTATTAATCCTGCTCTCTACAGGCAACTGGATTTTAATCTGAACCTGATGAAGTGTCTAGACGTAAGACACAAAATGCATTGTTCTTAATACTGCTCTAAGTGTTCTCCTTTAGACAACATGACGGTATAGTTATATAATTTCAGCTGTGTGGTATTTGTTGGGAGTGGCCTATTATATGTAGGAGGGGCTTATAATAATGGACACGGCCTAAAATTTAGCACGGCACACCGTGACTGGGACAGGTGAGTGTGGTTGTAGGATGAGGCACAGTATACGGGGCACAGCACAGAGCATGAGGCACTATAGGGGGCACAGAGCATGAGTCACTATTGGGGGGCAAAGATGATGAGGCACTATAGGGGAGCACAGAGGCACTATAATGGCAAAGAGGAAAAGGCTCTATATAAAGTGATCACAGAATCTGGTACCATATTAAGGGGCCACAGAGAAAGAGGCACTATATAAAAGGGGCCTAGATGCTGGCACTACATAAAGGGGGCACAGATCCTGGCCCTACATAAAGGGAGAAGAGAAACTAGCACCCTATTAAGTGGACACAGAGCAAGAGGCGCTATATATATAGGGGTTATAGATCCTCGCACTATATAAAGGGGACACAGAGCAAGAGGCACTATATATAGGGGTAATAGATCCTGTGACTATATAAAGTGGGCACAGATCCTGGCAGTATATACAGGGACACAGAATCTGGCACTATATACAGTGAGCACAACATGTGTGGCACTATATACAGGTGGTACAGATCACAAGGCTATATATACATGGGGCACAGAGTGTGTGGCACTATATAAGAAGGCACAGAGCTTTAGGTGCTATACAGGGAGTGCAGAATTATTAGGCAAGTTGTATTTTTGAGGATTAATTTTATTATTGAACAACAACCATGTTCTCAATGAACCCAAAAAACTCATTAATATCAAAGCTGAATATTTTTGGAAGTAGTTTTTAGTTTGTTTTTAGTTTTAGCTATTTTAGGGGGATATCTGTGTGTGCAGGTGACTATTACTGTGCATAATTATTAGGCAACTTAACAAAAAACAAATATATACCCATTTCAATTATTTATTTTTACCAGTGAAACCAATATAACATCTCAACATTCACAAATATACATTTCTGACATTCAAAAACAAAACAAAAACAAATCAGTGACCAATATAGCCACCTTTCTTTGCAAGGACACTCAAAAGCCTGCCATCCATGGATTCTGTCAGTGTTTTGATCTGTTCACCATCAACATTGCGTGCAGCAGCAACCACAGCCTCCCAGACACTGTTCAGAGAGGTGTACTGTTTTCCCTCCTTGTAAATCTCACATTTGATGATGGACCACAGGTTCTCAATGGGGTTCAGATCAGGTGAACAAGGAGGCCATGTCATTAGATTTTCTTCTTTTATACCCTTTCTTGCCAGCCACGCTGTGGAGTACTTGGACGCGTGTGATGGAGCATTGTTCTGCATGAAAATTATGTTTTTCTTGAAGGATGCAGACTTCTTCCTGTACCACTGCTTGAAGAAGGTGTCTTCCAGAAACTGGCAGTAGGACTGGGAGTTGAGCTTGACTCCATCCTCAACCCGAAAAGGCCCCACAAGCTCATCTTTGATGATACCAGCCCAAACCAGTACTCCACCTCCACCTTGCTAGCGTCTGAGTCGGACTGGAGCTCTCTGCCCTTTACCAATCCAGCCACGGGCCCATCCATCTGGCCCATCAAGACTCACTCTCATTTCATCAGTCCATAAAACCTTAGAAAAATCAGTCTTGAGATATTTCTTGGCCCAGTCTTGACGTTTCAGCTTGTGTGTCTTGTTCAGTGGTGGTCGTCTTTCAGCCTTTCTTACCTTGGCCATGTCTCTGAGTATTGCACACCTTGTGCTTTTGGGCACTCCAGTGATGTTGCAGCTCTGAAATATGGCCAAACTGGTGGCAAGTGGCATCTTGGCAGCTGCACGCTTGACTTTTCTCAGTTCATGGGCAGTTATTTTGCGCCTTGGTTTTTCCACACGCTTCTTGCGACCCTGTTGACTATTTTGAATGAAACGCTTGATTGTTCGATGATCACGCTTCAGAAGCTTTGCAATTTTAAGAGTGCTGCATCCCTCTGCAAGATATTTCACTATTTTTGACTTTTCTGAGCCTGTCAAGTCCTTCTTTTGACCCATTTTGCCAAAGGAAAGGAAGGTGCCTAATAATTATGCACACCTAATATAGGGTGTTGATGTCATTAGACCACACCCCTTCTCATTACAGAGATGCACATCACCAAATATGCTTAATTGGTAGTAGGCTTTCGAGCCTATACAGCTTGGAGTAAGACAACATGCATAAAGAGGATGATGTGGTCAAAATACTCATTTGCCTAATAATTCTGCACGCAGTGTATATGGGGCACAGAGTGACACTATCTGTAGGCGGTGTCATTATTAATGGCACTGTATGTGTGGTGCTTTATTTTCAGGGGGCATAGTATGTGACATTGTATTCAAGATCACCATGTGTGTTGCCCTTATATTCAGGGCACACAGCATGTGGCACTAAGAGGAGTTGTGTTAGTATATAGGGTGCAGATGTATTGGTAAAGCAAGAAGCTGAAGATATATGAGCGGCAAACTCGGCAGTCATCATGGTGGTCTGACCCAGATGGGTAAAAGGGGAAAGAGAATAACTCCGGAGGAGATGTGACCTGTAAGTCACTAATTGTAAATATTTATTCACACACTACATATACTGAACCATTCATTTCAATGGTTCAGCAAAAAAAAACTGAAGTGTCTCCGTGTGCATTCCATTTCAGTATTTCCGTACCGTGAAAAGATAGAACATGTCCTATTCTTGTCCGCAAATCACGGTGCTTGGCTTATTCCATTAAATAAATCAACAGTTTTAGGCCTCTTTCACACGGGCATGTGTGCCCCGTGGTCGTGCTGTGGGCCGCAATGCACGATCACAGTCCGTGGGGAAGCCGCAGCGGATCGCGGACCCATTCACTTTTTTTTATAATTGTACATTTATTATGGTGTAAAACAGAAATGTAAATACACTTTTACAGTAGAATAATGCACAGAGGTACAAAGTAAGGATAATACACAAAATACATCACATACATATTGAATGGGCATATGTAACACTTGATAATAGTCAGTGATGAAGAATGGAAGACCGAACAAAAATAAAGCATTAACATGAACTAACTGAGACTGTGTCTATCTGTAACCAGTCCGAAGAAGGACTACTGTGCAATGTATCCTAAACAAAGAGACATCAGGTAGAAGCGGGAGAGCCTTAAGGACCCAAAGGCCCAGAGCTTCTCAGCCAATAATACCCAACCCAACAGATACCCAACAGACAAGACAAATGACATAGACAAAGACATAAAAAAGGGGGGGAGAGGGGGAAGGGAACATTCCTTTCACACAAGATCGTCAAGGTTGCCTAGTGGCCCAGTAATTATCCCATATGTCCCATATGGCATTGAAGAGTGCCATTTTGTCCTGAAACATAGCAGTGGAGTACTCCATTGTTCGGACTTCCATCACCCTGGCATACAAATCAGAGACCCGTGGTGGTTCGGAGCTTTTCCAGGCTCGGGAGACTAGACAACGAGTTGCTGTTAGTATCAGTAGCAGCAGCTTGAGTGCATGTTTTTTAACTTGTATGGGGACCACATTGAGGAGGAAGGACACAGGTTCCAGTCGGATTTCAATTCCAAAGACATCACTCAGGAGGGTGCCTACTTCAGTCCAGTAGGGGCATATCTTGGGACAGTCCCAAAAAATGTGAGGCAATGTACCCCTATGTAAGCCACATCTCCAACAATCACCCGGGACTACTGGATTCATTCTATGGAGGAGATCAGGAGTGTGATACCAGTACATTAAGATTTTATATTGGTTCTCCTGATGAAGTACCGACATAGATGATTTCGCTGCCCTCCTCCATATAAGGTGCCAGAGTAAGTCCAGCAAGGCCCTCCCCAGATATTCCTCCCACTGTACCATGTAGGAATGCCTTTGGACCCGATCAGGGAAGGGAGTCAGCAATATGGAGTAAATCTCAGAAATTAAACCTTTCGCATGTACCCCTTCCCTGCAAAGGCGTTCAAAGGGAGTCGGGAGGGAAACTGTGACCCCTGAAAAGATGGACTGGGCAAAGTGCCTAATCTGGATATAAAAGAAGTTGGAGGAGGGGGGAGATCATATTTGGCCTGCAGGGTAGTAAACGGCATAAGGACCCTAGTGAAGGGGTCCACAATATCAGCGACCCGAAACACCCCCCGCTGAAACCATGGTCTCGTTGTGGATGTAATAAGACTAGCAGGGAGCGTGGGGTGATATAAGAAGGAGGTCATGGCGGAGTGAATGGACTCCAGAGGGAATTTGCTACTGCACTGCTGCCAGATGCATCTGGTACACGCCATGGGCCATGGCCGCCCAGTAATATTTAGACAGATCCGGAACGCCTAGACCGCCCTGGTGCCTACTAGATAGGAGAACCGACCTCGGGATTCTGTGCCGCCTTCCCGCCCATATGAATCTAAGGAGGTGGGATTGAGTGGATCTCAGGTCTTTAAGGGGGACTTTAATCGGTAAGGTCTCAAAAAGGTACAGAAGCTTGGGCAAGATCGCCATTTTAGTCGCAGCAATACGCCCTATGAGAGAGAGTGGGAGAGGGTGCCACCTATCTAGAAGACCCCTAATCTCGGCATATATACGTGGGAAATTAGCTTTGTAAAGCTCTCCATATCGGGGAGTGAGGTCAACCCCCAAATATCGCAGTAAATCCGTCTTCCAATGGAGGGCCTCTGTTTTATGGGTGTTGACCTTATACCCCGAGAGACGACCAAACTCCTGTAGGATGGAGTGGAGGTAGGGAAATGTGAAGCTTGGTAAGGGTAAGGAGGATATCATCAGCATATAGCGATAGCTTAAACTCCCTATCCTTGACCATAACACCTCTGATATCCGGGCAAGCCCTGATCTTGGCCGCCAGGAGTTCGATACACATGGCAAAAGTAGGGGAGATAGGGGGCAACCCTGCCTCGTTCCATTAGCAATGTTTATGGGTCGAGATTGAGCATGAGGTAGTCTGATCGTCGCTGTGGGGGAGGAGTATAGACTATGAATGACTCTAACAAATGGGCCAGAAAGGCCGTAAGCCTGGAGGGTAGCAAAGAGGAAAGGCCAACCTAAACGGTCGAATGCCTTTTCTGCATCTAAACTAAGAAGTAATGCCTCCTCACCCGAGCGAGATATGACATCTATCAAGTCAATGTTTCTTTGTGTGTTGTCGGCTCCCTGACGGCCCGGGACAAATCCCACTTGGTCTTTATGAATCAGGGAGGGAAGAACGACGTTTAGTCGGGTAGCTAGGGTTTTGGTGAAAATCTTAAGGTCTGAGTTAAGTAGGGCAATGGGCCTATAGTTAGGGCATTTGTGCGGATCCTTCCCAGGTTTCGGAATCATCGTGAGATATGAGTGAGACATTGGGGGAGGTACTGCATTGCCAGCTAGTAAATGATTGAATAGGGTTACTAAGGTAGGGGTTAGTTCAGTCTTAAAGGTCTTATCATATTTATACGAAAAGCCATCAGGCCCTGGGGATTTACCCTCATTTAGATGTTCCACCACCTCCCCAATCTCCTCCGGTGTGATCGGACTATTAAGGGCGGCAAGGTCGGAAGTCGATAGGGTAGGAAGGAGACAGGATGCCAAATAAGACCAGAGTGTACTATCTCTCAGTCCCTCATCTGTGGGAAGGTCGGAGGGTAAGTTATACAGGGAAGAGTAATAGGCTGAGAACCGCTCCACTATCACCCGGGGGTCATAGTGGATTGTTCCGTCATATCCCCTAATAGCACTCGGCCCCCTTTGGGAGCTGTGGTTCCTAAGTTGTCTGGCCAGCAAAGTGTGGGGTTTGTTCCCCCAAGCATAATAGCGCTGTCGTGTATAAAGTAATAACTTGCTGACATGACCTAAAGTTAGACTCTTCAATTGGGTCCTAGTATCTACAATTCGTCTCAGTGTGCAGCGTGAAGGATGAGCAGCCATCTTGTCTTCTAGTGTTTGAAGGCGGGACGTAAGGGTCTTGACTAAGGCAGTCAAGTCCTTCTTTAATTTTGAGCTTATTGCAATACAATGACCCCTCATGACCGCTTTATGACCTTCCCACAAAGGACGGACATCCCCTACTGATCCCTCATTTAGGTCAAAATACATTTTCAGACGTTCGCGGAGTTCCTCCCTAATGGTAGGTTGTTTCAGGAGGGAGTCATTAAGTCTCCAGTGGCAATGGCGTACATGGCCCGACTCACTACTAATGTCAACTAGTACAGGAGCATGGTCTGACCAGGTGATTCGGCCCATGTCCGCTCCCTCCAATATACTGAGGGTCGAAATGGTACCAAAGAGGTAATCAATACGGGTGTGTGAACCATGTGGGGCAGAGTAAAAGGAAAAGGACCTATTAGTGGGATAAGTGAGACGCCAGAGGTCATACAGGGAGTATTTCCGCACTAGTTTACGAAAATCTCTGGCTAAGCGCTGCTGTGTCGAGTGTATTGGTCTACCTGGAAGGGCCAGGCTATCCATCGATTCAGAGAACACTGCATTAAAATCTCCACCCAGGAGGACTAGGGGCTCTGAGGAGTCCTCACCCTCACCAAACACCTTGCGGAAGATTCAGCCGAGAAAGCAAATCTGGGACGTGTTTGGTGCATAAATGTTACATAAGGTGATAGGTCTATCCGCCAAACGGCCACGGAGAATAATGTAACGGCCCTGTGGATCTAATATTGAAGATTCAATCCTGAGGGGACACTGTGCAGACACCAAGATGGCAACACCCGCCCTCCGACGGCTATGAGTAGCCGAATAAGCGGTAGGATAAAGGTGAGAGGCAAAACGGAAGGAGGAGCTGCCATCAAAGTGTGTTTCCTGTAAGAACACAATGTCCGTTTAAGGGATTTCAATTCCAAAAGCAAGAGTTTCCTCTTGCCGTTGGAGTTAAGCCCCTTGACATTAAAGGTTATGCAACACATCATGTGAGTATGAGATGATACACAATGTATGTAGGGTACAGCTCACCAAGGAGGTCCGTATATGTCAGCAGGTTCGCACCAGTCGGACAACGGATCAAAGGCAGAGCTGAGGTACACGATCTCCACAGGCAAGGCACCTACAGCAGGAGAGAGAACACAAGGGGGAGGGGGAAGAGACAGGACGGGACAACACAAAGACAGACAAACATATAGCAATAAACAGCTTTTTCCAGGGATGTAATCCCTGCTAGGGGCAAATAAGAAGCCCCTTCGGGGGTGTAAGTGTCGGATACCAACAGGTTAAGGCTGACCAGGGTGCCAACTACAATTATCTGAGAGAAACGAAAACAGGTTACAACTAGGTGGAGCCTTCAGAGAGCCTGCACCGTGATGTAGCAACAAGAAAACAATGACTGGCTTAACAGAGGAAATAAGTGATCGATATGGGGACCCTTCAGGAACCATCAATCCTTAGGGCGAAAGGAGTTAAGGGCAAGTTCTGGACAACCAAGTCCCCTCAGCCATTGGCGATCAAGCAGATGGGTGATGTCCTGATAACGAAGGAGACCGCGGGGAAGAGGACGCACTTGGACCAGGTCTTCTTTTCCTGGTTACAGGAGACCAAATTCGGGGTGGTGGAAGCGCTGGAGACTCAAACTCCCAATCCGACATGTCAGGGATAGGAATTCCAAGTGATTCGCAGAAAGGGCCAAGATCCGAAAAGGAACGGAGAGTCTCTGTTCTTCCTTGATGACGGACCGTCAGGGCAAAAGGGAATCCCCAGCGGTAGGCGATCTGGTGGTCCCTGAGTAATGTGAGGAGAGGCTGAAGATGTCTCCTTTTCTGGAGTGTGAACCAGGATAGGTCAGGAAACAATTGAACTGGAGCGCCATCAAAGTCAAAGTTGCGTAGAGATCTCGCCTTAGCCATGATAGATTCTTTAAGGGCAAAATCGTGGACACAACAAATTACGTCCCTAGGACGCGCAGCAGATCCCTTAGGCTTGAGTGCTCTATGAGCTTTGTCCAACTTGATCTTGTGCGAGGATGGTTGCCCCAGGATCATGTTAAAGATGGCTTCCAGCGTAGCAAAGAGATCTTCGTCACCGGTAGCCTCCGGAAGACCCGGTACTCGGATATTATTCCAGCGCCCTCGGTTATCCAAGTCCTCTAAATGCCGTCCCATGCCCCTGAGCACAGCCGTTTGGGCAGAAATGGATTCATGAAGCGTGGAAATAAATTACCTGGTATCGTCATGGGCATTTTCTAGGGAGACAACCTGGTCCACCACATGTTTAATATCGGTGCGAACTGCCGCAATTTCAGCTCTGCAGGCGTCCGTGACTTCAGAAATAAGAACCCGAAAGTCCTCTTTTGTAGGAAAGCGGCTAAAATAGCTCGGCTGCTGTCCCCCTGGTCCAGCAATGGAGGAGCAGGGCTCATGTGGGGGGGTCCCAGGAAGGCTGGATGCAGGGTCCCCTGGGATAATATCCCGTCCCCTAGTGGCCACAGTACCTTTAGTTGCAGTCGCCCCCTGAGAAGTGGGTCCAGGAGCCATCATGGCGGGATCCCTCCTTCCAGCAGCAGCAGGCAGAAAGTCTGGGGCGGCCGGTGAGAGCCCTAGGTCAGAGGATCCACGTGTGGACACTGTGGACGGCGGCCCGGTTCCTGGAAGAAATCCAGCAGGGGTAAGTAGCGCTGTGTCCTTCTCCCTGGTCAGGGCGAGGGAATCCGGCGGGGGGAGGGAGGAATGGCGGGAGGCCCTCTGTGCCTTGGTGCTGCGAGGTGGAAGCGCCAGACCCAGAGTGCAATCCCAGCACTGCTCAAGGGTCCTAGTAGGTAAGGGGGATCGGTGAGGGTTAGGGGTCTTTTTCGGAGCCACTTTCTTCCCCATAGGATCCAAGAGAGATGTGTCGCTGGCCAGAAAGTTGCAGTGCAGGCGGGAGCAGCTCCTTCAAGCAGCCATCACCGTCGGCGTCCGGACACGCCCCCTGCGGACCCATTAACTTGAATGGGTCTACGATCCGGTCGTTTCGCAAAAAGATAGGACATGTTCTATCTTTTTGTGGAACGGAAGTACGGGACGAAAACCCCACGGAAGCACTCCGTAGTGCTTCCGTAGGGTTCTGTTCCGTGCTTCCGTTCCGCACCATTCCGCATCTCCGGATTTGTGGACCCATTGAAGTGAATGGGTCCGCATCCGTGATGCGGAATGCCGGCGGAACGGCACCCGTGTATTGCGGATCCGCAAATGCGGTCTGCAATACGGCAACTGGGCGCACACGCCCCTGTGAAAGAGGCCTTAAGGGATCACGGCACTTGCGTGAGCGCTGCATCCTCTTCAAAGTTTACCTGCACGCTGTCTCCTTCATAGCGGCAGTGCTACCCCATTCGAACTGATATTGACAACCTATGCTGACAATAGGGCATCAATTTTATACTACTTCACAACCATTTAAGTGGATAACCTAATACTGACAATCAGTAACCCGATCTCTCATTAATTTCATTAGCGTCTACCACTATTTCTTATACTGCTGGTGTCTGATTTATGGGGAGGGTTTAATTATATTACATCAATTCACCTGTATCCCCATGTTCATGTGAGACTGTTCTACAGTATGTGCCATGAGTTTGTGCCATGCATGTGAATGGATTTTCTCACAAGTATATTTGACCAATGATATCTCAGACCTTCATATATGCCCGCATAACCCAGAATAGGACCTGAATACCCTAATAAAGTCATGTATAATGAGTTAGTACTAAAGCTTTCTGAATTCTCAGTTACAGTTAACAGAGACAATTAGCAATGGTAACATCAGAGGTTCCTGGTTTCCAATGAAAATTCTATAAAAGAAACCCCGACTACCATGTGACAGCTATAAAACTTCTAATAGTGGCAAAGAGGCCCTTGGGTATGTCTGCACCTCTTTCCCATTATTCTTACACCCCTGGGGAAAACTGATTTTGTCAGTTCAAGATTTTCAAGAAGTGGATCTGGCTGATATGCCTTCTGGAGAATCAATGTAGAAAGCACTGGTAGAGAATACTTCCATATATAATTCTCTACAATTAGCGTTAAAGGAGAAGATTATCTACAGAAACATACATTGCAGGGGCATAGCAATAGGGGCTGCAGAGGTAGCAGTTGATCCTTGGTCCTGGTGTCTGAGGGGTCCCAAAGCCCCTATGCCACAAAGACCCCAGTATGATAAATGCACACAATAGCTGGTATTCCTATTACAGATTCTGCATCGGGGCCCTGGATCTTCCAGTTACATGTCTGAAAAATTTGGTGTGTATATTTTGGCATCAGGATTTAAACATAAAGCCTATATCTTTTTAAAAAAACAAAACAAAAACATTATATTTAGAAATAAAATCATGAAAAATAATCTAACAGTAAAAAATAGATTATGAATTGTTTCTTTCTCATCATCTATGAAACAAACAGTAACAACGTACCTTTCTTTATGCTTTATACAACACAGCTCTTTTCTCCAGATAATCGAGTCCTACATAATGACATCTATAAAACTGGAAATGATAAATCCAATATGACCCTGAAAAAATCATAATTAATGTTCTGAATGTCTTCTTTACACTGTAACAGGACATCCAGACAGACAAAGCAAAACAGTGTGACTGTGTTACCCCACGTGACACTTAAGACACTGAAAGGATCTGTAATGGATTAGGATTATGCAAGATTCTGAAACAAATACTCTACAGATTTTTTCTTAATAGCCATGTAGCCCACGGAGTGCAGGGATATTTTACACTAGGAAATAGAGGCAGAGTATTCTGAGAAGAAAGCAAAATCTTAAAAATATGCAAACAATGTCATATCAGATTGAAATCATAAAGGCCGTATCAGGCATGGGAAGGAAATGAGAAGACGTTTCTTAGCATGTAAAAAGCAATAGATATTGTTATGTAGATTTTGTAATAGTATTATTACCGTGTTTTTAAGTATATTCTTTTTAACCACTTCCAGACCGGGGCATTTTAGAAGCAATTCTTAAAATTTTTAAGAACATTTCCCAAACCCACTTTTTAAAGGGCTTCTGTCACCCCCCAACCCCCAATTTTCAGTAATACTGTCAATCAAGTGGAGGAGGGGGCGTTTTTTCAAACAGAGGATGCGGCGGCTACCAGCAAGTCCGCCCAACTTGCTGGTAGTGAAGAAATTTACATATAATAAAAGTACGTTTTTTACTGTAATTACTGCACAGCCCGAGGTAAGAGGGGCATATATGGAATCTGCTTACATTAACAAATATAATAAGTCAAAAACGGAAAACTTTTTGATCACTTGGTGTTGCACTTTATGTGATGTTAGGTGACAAAAAAATTCTTTTTTGGCACTGTTTTTATTTTATTTTTATTACGGTCTTCATGTGAGAGGTTAGGTCATGCAATATTTTTATAGAGCTGGTTATTAGGGACACGGCGATACCTAATATGTATACTTTATTTATTTATTTCACTTTAACACAATAATAGCATTTTTTTTCTGGTTCAATAATTTTTTATTAGGCAGAAAAAATGAATAGAATAGCCAGCAAGTTCACATTAATCCAAATATAGGTGGAGTAATCATAATCCAAAAGAACAAGCATAATGTATGAGAAATGCACAGTTATTCAACTTACTAACTGTATGAAACCGGGGGTACAAATACACAAAGACAGAGACGGGTTCAGGTAACGCGTATATTGTATGCGTAATGTAATGCTGTTCAATTTACCCACTGTAGGAAATCAGGGCTAGCAGGCACACAAGATAGGGGGGGGGGGGGGGGGGGGGGAAGGCCATAGAATAGCCGGTAAGGAAGCTGAGAATGTTCTTTACTACCTAGAGTCTCAATCAGGGCCGGATTAACGTAGGGGCTGATGGAGCTGCAGCTCCAGGCCCCTACCATAAAATAGGCCCATCTGCCAGCCAAAAGGCCATCGGGAGGGTTAAAAGTCCTCTGTTGTACACAGCGCAGCGTCACACAGCACACAGACAATGCAGAGACGCTCACCTCACGCTGGCAGCAGGGAGCCTGAGGGAGGGACTCGGGAGGAGCGTAATATGATCCTAGAGTGGAAGCTGCTTCTGCCAGCCCCTCCCCTCCCCGCCCACCAACCAATCAGAGCTGAGGCAAGGCAAGCACTAGCAGCTCTGAGTCATCTGAGTAGTACAGGGAGTCTTCACAGGTCCTGTAAGCGAACTGCACAGTGTAAAGCAAGCATGTCAAACTCAAAAGCTAACATGGGCCAAAAAAAAATAATTTAAGTTTATGTGGGCCGCATCAAAAAAAAAAAATTTTTTTTACAATATAATGCAGACGGATCCGTTCTGAACGGATCCACCGTCTGCATTATATGAGCGGATCCGTCTCAGACGGATCCGCTCTGAACGCAAGTGTGAAAGTAGCCTTAGGGGCGAGAACCTGGGATCTTTCATCCCTTGTCCTATTCAGCTCTATTAGGGTGAATAGGACTTCACAATGTCCCTGCTGCTCTGTGCCTTGTGCACACAGCATCAGGGATATTACCATGGCAACCAGGGCTTCTGTAGCGTCCTGGCTGCCATGGTAACTGATCGGAGCCCCAGGCTTACACAGCTGGGGCTCCGATCAGAAGCTGCCACTGCACCACCAATGAGGGGGAGGGGAGAGGTCCCTGTGGCCACTGCCACCAATGATTTTAATACTGGGGGGGTTGAGAGGGGCTGGC
The DNA here is from genome assembly GCF_905171765.1 of Bufo bufo. NCBI lineage: Eukaryota > Metazoa > Chordata > Amphibia > Anura > Bufonidae > Bufo > Bufo bufo. The sequence continues at coordinate 528,953,551 of NC_053390.1, read as the reverse complement.
GCACTGTGCCACCAATGATTTTAATGGGATGGGGGGTTGAGGGGGGCACACTGCACCACCAATGATAAATTTCCCCTTTATACAGGAGGCTGGTACTGGCAGATCAGCAGTTAACCCCTCAGGTGCGGCACCTAAGGGGTTAACTGCCTCTGATCGCAGCTCCCTGTCAGCGGCAGGGTGCCGGCAATGCGATTCTGCTGCCGGCACCCGCCTCCTGTATTGTGTTAAAGACTGACTCTTACTATCAGGCCACACAGAGCGGCGCCCAGCGATGTCTCAGCACTCACCATTAGTTCTGTTCGCCGCTCCGTTCGCCTGCAGTGCTCCATTACTGTCTCCTCTCCTGCTCCACATGCTGCTGATTACTATCGGAGCGATGGGAGGAGACATCAGCTTCACTAGTGGGCGTTCCTTCTTCCTGGCTGTAGCGCTGTCCAATCGCAGCGCAGGGAGAAGGAACGCCCACTAGTGAAGCTGATGTCTCCTCCCATCGCTCCGATAGTAATCAGCAGCATGTGGAGCAGGAGAGGAGACAGTAATGGGGCACTGCGGGCGAACGGAGCGGCGCCCAGGACTAATGGTGAGTGCTGAGACATCATTCGCTGGGCGCCGCTCTGTGTGGGAAATGGGAATAGTCCTATCATTGGTGGCTCAGTGCGCCCGCCCCTCCTCCGCCCCTCTCTCCTCATTGGTGGCGCAGTACGCCCGCCCTTCCTCCCCCCCTCTCTTCTCATTGGTGGCAGCGGCAGCAGCACAGGGGTGAGGGAGGACAGCTTCCTTCTCCCCGTGCTGCTGAGAGAACATGAGCGCGCCGATAGCAGCGTGCTCATGTTCAGAGATACTAGACTGCCGGGCCGCAAAGATATTCATTGCGGGCCGCATGCGGCCCGCGGGCCGCATGTTTGACACCCATGGTGTAAAGTGTAGTTCCCAGGTTAGAACAGTGCATCTGCCAGGACCTGTGATGACATCATCTTCAACATCACAGGTCCTGCAGAATCTAGCAAAGGAACTGCACCAAAAATGGTGTAGTTCCTAGGTTTGAAAGGTACATCTGCCAGGACCTGTGATGACATCATCACAGGTCCTTCAACCCCTAACAGCAAGTATTAGAAGTTCACAATCAGCTCTGCATTGATCCATACAGACTGGAATGAAGTGGTAAGAGGAGGTCCTCCACTTTTCATCATTTACCCCCCCTCCATGCCCTGTTTTTACTCATTGCTCACTCATGTATAATACTTCAGACAGGTACAGTGACCACAACCTCATGTACTTCACACACACAGTGACTATAATGCATAACTGACCACATATTTTTTTATAAACACTGCATCTACAGTATTATACCTTGTATGCCTCACATCTATCTATATATATATATACACACACACACACTGCATATATTAAACAATATTATAGATGCAATATGTACAGATATATAATATATATTGCAGTGTACTGATATGTGAGGTAAAAGGTATAATATATGCAGTGTGTATAGATATATTGTATATACAGCAGTGTACTGATATGTTAGGTACGAGGTATAATAGATGGTGTGTACAGGTATATTGTATATACAGTATTGGATTGATATGTGAGGTACGAGCTGTAATTTATACCTCATATATCAGTACACCGCTGTATATACTATATACCTGAACACACTGCATATATTATACCACGTTCCTCACATATCAGGACACTGCTGTATACACTATACATCTGTAGACACTGTATCTATTATACCTTGTTTGTGTGCCAGGCCTGTTTTGTAATCCCAATCCGGCCCTGATGGCATAAATTATAAAACAGCAGCGAACATAGTTCATGGAACAAAGAGAGAGGCCTGGAATGGGTAGTGGGAGGGGCTATAAAAGGGGAATGGGGGCCCAATTTAGATTCTTGCTATGGGGCCCAGTGATTTCTATGTACGCCTTTGACAGGAGCAGAGAGATAAGAGAAGTGACAGATGACACAGAGTTTAGATTACAGGTTGAATTAAATCTTTAGGATCAAATTGGCTTCTCAGGAGATATATATGTTAAAGGCATCTCATTCAGTAGCTATATAACTAAGGGTGGGTTCACATCTCCTTTATGGATTCCATTAAGTGGGGACTGTGGGGACTATTTTATTATCAGCCAGTGACTGTGTTACTGTAATACTGTTATCAATTCAGCACATAGTTTTCCCTGTGCGTGCATTCACATTTCACTTCACTTGGTTCGTTGTACTACTGTCAGTGTCAGACTGTTGTCACTGTGGGTAACAATGCACAACAGACAACAATGCACACCACAGTGACAGCTCCTGACTCCTGTCCTGAGTCCTCCTGTCCGGTGTCAGCCTCAGCTTCCCTTCACTATCACTATAATCAATCCCTCTTCCTGATCCTGACTCACTCATTAGAGAGCTGAAGAGCCGACTGAGTCAGCAGCAGCAAGTGAATCGAATGGATAGCATCTGCGCATGCGCACCGGCACCTAGAGTCTTCGGTTCACTTGCGAGTCAGCTCAGGAGTCAGTGACTCAGCAAGTGAACCGAAGATCCGATTCATGAACCGATTCATCTGAAAGATCCGAACTTCCCATCACTACTGGGGTCATATCCGGCGGGCCGCGACATTACAGGAACAGCACCAGCTGCTCTGACGTCCTGCCGCCGGATATACGTCACAGGATATCCGGCGGGAGGACGTCAGAGCAGCTGGTGCGGTTCCTGTAATGCCGGCCCGCCGGATATGACCTCAGTGCGCCCGCGCTTATCCCTCCTGCACGCTGCGCTGTGTACAACCTGCTCAGCAGTTTCGACCAGCACACGGCCCACAGCGCTCAGCCACACCAGCTCGCGAGACAGCAGGAGCTTCTGCAGCAGGGCAGGTATCAGATAAACTCATCCAGTTGGAAGGGAGGGCAATCATAGTGCTGTTATGATTTATGGACACAGCTCTCAGCATGCTTAGCCAGCCTTCTATCTGGCTTTGCATCTTGAGAGTCACAGTCCACAGGCTGTTTCTGAGCTTGTGAACTGTGACTCTCAAGAAGCACAGCCAGATAGAAGGCTGGCTAAGCATGCTGAGAGCTGTGTCCATAAATCATAACAGCACTATGAGAATTACTGACTGGCTAAGCATGCTGAGAGCTCAGTCTAAATAACATAACACATAAAGAAATTACTGTTTCTAGCTGCTAGTCCACAGTCCACAGTCCACAGCAGCTAGAAACAGTAATTTCTTTAAAGGGATTCTGTCACCAGGTTTGACCCCTGTCAGCTAAACATATGCTGATGTTCAGGGCGTCTTCACGATTCCTAATGTGGGCTTAGAAATGTCATCTGTGGGCTTATTTAGCTAAAAAACAGCTATTACTAACCTGTCAGTCAAACAAATAAGGTGCCCAAGGGGATGTTAATGGGTGCAAGATTCCCGCCGCACCCACCGCCGTTCGTGCCCAGCGCCGCCTTTCCGGACTTCTGCACCGCCTCCTAATCCTCTGTGCCGCCTCTCGCTCTACCTCCCTCCCCCCTCCTTCTGCTGTAAGATCTCGCGCTTGCGCACAGGGCTCTGCCTGATACGCCCGTGCAGACTTCTCCATTTGGCTTCTTACAGCGAAGTGCGCATGCGCCGGCACTTCGCTCAACCCCTGTATGCGCGAGATCTTACAGCAGGAGGAGGGGGAGGGAGGGAGAGCGAGAGGCGGCACAGAGGATTAGGAGGCGGCGCAGAAGTCCGGAAAGGCGGCGCTGGGCACGAACGGCGGTGGGTGCGGCCGGCATCTTGCACCCATTAACATCCCCTTGGGCACCTTATTTGTTTGACTGACAGGTTAGTAAAAGCTGTTTTTTAGCTAAATAAGCCCACAGATGACATTTATAAGCCCACATTAGGAATCGTGAAGACGCCCTGAACATCAGCATATTTTTAGCTGACAGGGGTGAAACCTGGTGACAGAATCCCTTTAATGTGTTATGTTATTTAGACACAGCTCTCAGCATGCTTAGCCAGCCTTCTATCTGACCGGCTGAGCATGCTGAGTGCTGTGTCCATAAATCATAACACAGCTCTATGGAAATTACTGTTTCTAGCTGCTGTTGTCCACAGTCCACAGCAGCTAGAAAACAGTAATCTTCATAGTCATGTTAAATGATCACTATAGTGTCAGGAAAACAAAGCGGTTTTCCTGACACTATAGTGCCCTGAGGGTGCCCCCACCCTCAGGGTCCCCCTCCCGTGGTCCCCCTCCATGTTGCCAAGATAGACGCCAAATGAAGGGGTAGTTGCAGGAACAAAATACTTTAATGGTATCGATAAAATATATATGTAATTAAGACACTGAGTGCAGTTCCATAAAAAGGCCCAGCAAAATCCTCAGCACCAGGCCTATGATGCTCTTAATCCGGCCCTGGTCTCAATAGTACCAGTAGCCAACCAGATTGCGAAACGGGATGAGTTTCGAAATTGGGACCATGGCTCCCAAGAGCGAGAAAAAAATCTGTACTCGGTTATGGGACTCTGACCCAAGTTCCTCCATACGAACTAGGGTGTCCAGGGCTGAGGTCCAGGATATTCTCTGCAAGCTGTCCGTGGACCGCCATCTGCGGGGATAATTTGCCTCATGGCCTGAATAAAGATTCTAAGTGTCCCTCTTTTTATCTGTTGGGGGCGCCCCGGATATATGGACAGTAAGGCGATCAATGGTGAGCGTGTGACGTTCGGGTGATGTAAAGCATTGTATAGGGCAAAAACATCTGACCATAAAGTAGAGACTCTTGGGCACTCCCACCATATATGAAGCATGGTGCCCACTGCTGCATTACAGCGCCAGCATGTGTCGGGGACCGAAGGGTAGAATCGGTGAACCTTCACTGGAGTTCTATACCATCGCATGAGTATCTTATAGTTGAGTTCCTGCAATCGACAAGAAACAATGGACTTGTGCGTGTACAGTGCCGTGTACAGTGCTCTTCTCCTTTGATCATCAGATAATGTGGTGTTCAGTTCCCTCTCCCAGTCAGTCGCAAACCTAGCATCCGCGATTTGGGACTTAAGTGATCCGTCTCCAACCTCCCCAGCGCCCAACAAGCCGTAAACTAAAGAGATAGCATGTCCCGGACAGGAGTCTGCTAGGCAGAGCTTCTCAAAGTCAGTTAATTTGGCCGAAAGCTGAGATCCAGGGGCCAGGGAACAGAGGAAGTTGCGGAGCTGGAAGTAGAGAAACCATTGTCCTGGGGATCTTGGTAATATGTGCGATAGGTCAGCCACAGGATATATACCAGAGTTCCCGTAGAGGTCCCGTATCTTGATCACGGGTAAAGAAGTGGCATGGAAGGATGGTAGGTGCCTGATAGCTACCACCAAATTAGGACAGAAGTTAAGGACCGTTAAGGGGCCATAGACTGTGATCAGGTTGAGTTTGGTCGCGAACTTACCCCAGGATTTAGCGAGCATATAAAAGAGTGATGGGCGATTGGGATCCAGTAATTGTTTCTGGTGTGTTTGTGGCAACCAAAAAATACCACTCGCCAGGGAAGGATCCAATTCATGGACCATCTCCACCCACAGCTTTCCCTTCTGGTTGTGGATAAGATCTAGGACACAGTTTGCTATTGCAGCTCTATAATAAGAGCTAAAATTGGGCAGACCTGCTCCTCCCAAGGATTTGGGGCGAGACAAGGTGGCGTAACTAAGCCTGGCTCTGGACCCGGCCCATATAAATTGCGAGGCTAGCTTGCGAATCTGATTAAAAAACATTAGTGGGAGGACGCACGGGACCGTCTGAAACAAATATAATAGCTTGGGGAGGATGTCCATCTTGAGAGCATTAATCCTCCCAAACCACGAGATATGGAGGGGGGACCACCTCTGTAAACTGGTTGTAATAGAGCTGATGATAGGTTTATTGTTGAGTTTGTGTAGGTGTGCTGGATTGGCAGGCAAGTAGATCCCTAGGTGTTTAATGGCGGGGATAGTCCAGCGGAACGAGGTGTCTCTGATGTGGGCGACCTCCTGCTGCGGAAGAGTAACATACAGGATTTTGGATTTTTGCACGTTCACCTTGAAGTTACTAAGGCGACCGAATGTTTTGAATTCTCGGAGGACCGAGGGCAGACCCACTCTCGGGGAGGATAAATACAGGAGGAGGTCGTCCGCAAACAGAGACAGCTTGTGCTCGGTGCATCCCACTTGTATGCCATTGATGGACTGGTTGGCTCGTAGGGCATTGGCCAGGGATTCCATACACAGAATGTATAGGAAAGGGGAGAGTGGGCAGCCCTGACGTGTCTCGAAGGGGCTGGAGAGCATTCCGTTGACTCGTCCTTGGGCCAAGGGGGAGGTATACAGTGCCATAATCCTATCATCTTAGATCTCAGTCCTATGTGTTCTAATGTTCTAGAGAGAAACTGGCAATTCACCCTATCAAATGCCTTCTCGGCATCGACTGAGAGAAGACACAGCGGTGTTGCGGATTGTCTCGCCTCGTATATAATGCCAATCGACTTCAGGGTATTATCGCGCGCTTCCCTGCCAGGGACGAATCCGACTTGTTCCCTGTGAACACAGCTGGGAATATACGGATGCAGCCTCAGGGCCAGCAGCTTCGCATAAACTTTCAAATCTACATTAAGCAGGCATATCGGGCAATAACTGGCGCATAGGGAGGGGTCCTTTCCTGGCTTAGGGATCACCGTGATGTGGACACTAAGGGTTTGGCAAGGAAAGGGGTTGGCTCCGGAGATATGATTGAATGCCTGCAGTAGAACAGGGGATAGGACTTCCCCCAGTAACTTATAGAAACGAGGGGTCAGGCCATCGGGCCCTGGGCTCTTCCCTGATTTGAGATCTAATAGCATTTTTTTTAAATAAAAAATGATGTTTTAATGTCTCCATGTTCTGAGAACTATAGTTTGTTTATTTTTTGAGCAATTTTTCTTATGTAGGGGCTCATTTTGTTTGTGGGATGAGGTGACGGTTTTATTGGTACCATTTTGTGGGACATACATCTTTTTGATCACTTGGTGTTGAACTTTTTGTGATGTAAGGCTTTTTTTGACAGTTTTAATTTTATTTTTTTATGGTGTTTATCGGACGGGGTGGATCATGTGAAATATTTATAGAGCCGGCCGTCACGGATGCGGCAATACCAAATATGTCTACTTTATTATTTTTTTGATATTTTTTAAAACAAAATGTAATTACTTAATTGGGGAATTTTTTTTACATGACCACCGGGCCGGGACAGGAAGCGCATAGTGCTTCCTGATCTGTATATACAGTGATCTAGAAGGCAGGGACACCTGGGAACTGTCCCTGCCTTCACTCTGGGTTGCCCTGCTGTCACTGACAGCGGGCCCCCCGCTCGGCAGCTGCTCGATTAGCGTGCAGCTGCCATCTCTGAATGGACGTTTTAGAACGTCCATTTAGAGATAAACAACCGCCCTCCAATAAAAACATCAACTCTTCCTGCAAAAAACGAGCCCCTGAAAAAGACGTTTATATCAGTTTTTTTTTTAATAGTCAATTATTGGGTCAAGAGCGTTTGAAAATTTGTTCTTAGGGTACTTTCACACTAGTGTTTTTCTTTTCCAGTGTTGAGTTCAGTCACAGGAGCTCAATACCGGAAAAAAACTGATCAGTTTTATCCTAATGCATTCTGAATGGAGAGCATTCCATTCAGTATGCATCAGTTCAGTCCCTCTTACGTTTTTCGGCCGGAGCATGCTGCAGTTTTCTCTACAGCCAAAAATCCTGAACACTTGCCGGAATGCCGGATTCGGCATTAATTTCAATTGAAATGTATTAGTGCCGGATTCGGCATTATGTGTTCCGGCAAAACGGATCCGGTTTTCCGGTCTGCGCATGTGCAGACCTTTAAAAATGCAAAAAAAATTTAATACCGGATCCGTTTTTACGGATTAAACCGGAGAGACGGATCCGGTATTTCAATGCATTTGTCAGATGGATCCGGATCCGTCTGACAAATGCCATCTGTTTGCTTCAGGAATGCCGTATCCGGCAGGCAGTTCCGGCGATGGAACTGCCTGCCGGAATGCTCTGCCGCAAGTGTGAAAGTACCCTTAGCTACTGCTGTGATATGCACTGCAGGATAAATTCTCTTTCTATTGTCCACATCTGAGACATGCATTAATTGGGCAACTGAGGCGGTTTTATTTTAGGTATGAGAACTCACCTTTGTTTAACCACGGGCAATTTTTTCCATTTTCACTTTTTTTTACTCCCTGCCTTCCCAGAACCATAACTTTTTTTTTATTTTCCGTTCACATAGCCATGGCTTGTTTTTTGCAGGACAAGTAGTACTTTCTAATGGCACCATTTAATATTGCTTACAATGTAGTGGGAAGCAGGAAAAAAATTCTAAATGGGGTGGAAAAAAAAAATCACAATTTTGTCACAGTTTTATGGGTTTTGTGTTTTAATGATGTTTCCTATGTGGTAAAACTGACCGGTGCCCTTCATTATCTGGGTCAGTACGATTAGAACAATACCACATTTGTATAGTCTTTCTTATGTTTTAATACTGAAAAAAATGTATTTTTTTTTAATCACCATATTCTGACCACCATAACTTTTTTATATTTATGGAGTTGTGTGGGGGCTCATTGTTTGTGGGGCAACCTGTGCTTTTCAGTGATACCATTTTGAGTTGCATATGACTTTTTGATCACTTTTATAAAAAAAAATTGTACATGTGTAAATATGTACATAGTATTATCACGTCTGGTATGGCAGGTACCAGACGTGCGGCGCAGAGGGAAGGGAGACCGGGTGCCCTAACACAAGGGAGAGGGAGGAGTGGTGACCCCTAACTGACCTAACACTGGCACCCGGCTACCATGATGTCCCTAGATGGGTTGCTCACCTGTACGCTGATCACGTGCCTCCTCCCTGGCTTACCCTGAAAGAAACCCTAGGTAGTAAGTAGGGCGGTGGGAGCACTAGTCCTCACCACTGATGCAACGTGCTGGACCGCATGGGGAAACACGTGAGGTTCACGGTGGGCCAATGGGTACAACAGTTCATTGGGTACTCACGGTTAGCAGATACCTCCCTGGGCCAGCGGTGCAGTGAAGGGGAGAACAGCACTGGATTCTCCGGGGCACACTCTATTACAGGGGACACCGGCCAGGTGGTGATCGAGGTGCCCTTGATGGTGATTTGGATTTCTGCGTGCTTGTGCGGCTGGGCCCCTGAATTGAAGTAATGTTGTGACGCCAGCACTTTGGTGGTGCAAAATGATGAGAGTGGTGGTAGTATGGAGATAGAAGAATGAGGCAGGTTTGAATCCAACTAAGGACTTCACTGTAACCAGGGTCTTGACAGCAATTTACATCCAGTTATAAACAGTCTCTTATGAATATGTAGGTTGGATGTGGCAAATCCCAGTAACAGGCTGTATCTGTGGCTATCTCTCAGGCTATATTAGGAGATTGTGTACTCACAGGTATTTAGTCCTGAATCTGGTCCTTGTTCTCCAGCTTATTAATGGTAAGGCTGCCGGAAGCTAATAAATCCTTCACCTTGAATCCAAAGGTCCTTAAAGCCTGGTAAAAAATGGCTATTGTCCTTTGTGACTTTATCCACTCCTTCTCACTTGAACTGACTTCCACTAACACAGCTAGCAGCTGCACTCTCACTCCTTCAACTCCTCTACCAACTAGGCCTGAACTGAGCTATATATATTAGTGCTATCCCCATCTAGTGGTTGAATGTGTGTAATGCACATAACAGCCTGTTAATACGAATCTTTATATAAAAGTGCAATACAGCATGATACAACATATAATATCACAACTTTGCAGTACCCACGTACACGAGTGGGACACTGCACTGACACCTAGGGTAACAACAGGGAAAGGACAAACAATACAAACTAGGGGTGCACCGAAATGAAAATTCTGGTCCGAAACCGAAACCGAAAATTCAGGATGCCCTTGACCGAAAACCGAAACCGAAACCGAAACCGAAACTGCCTTTTTGCCCAAATACTTTTAAAATACTTTTTTTTTAATGATTTTATTAATAATTCTTTTTCATGAATGAAATTCATCTGTGGGTGGCGCTGTTATGGAGAGGGGGATCTGTGGGTGGCGCTGTTATAAAGAGGGGGATCTGTGGGTGGCGCTGTTATGGAGAGGGTAATCTGTGGGTGGCGCTGTTATGGAGAGGGGGATCTGTGGGTGGCTCTGTTATGGAGAGGGGGATCTGTGGGTGGCGCTGTTATGGAGAGGGTAATCTGTGGGTGGCGCTGTTATGGAGAGGGGGATCTGTGGGTGGCGCTGTTATGGAGAGGGGGATCTGTGGGTGGCGCTGTTATGGAGAGGGGGATCTGTGGGTGGCGCTGTTATGGAGAGGGGGATCTGTGGGTGGCGCTGTTATGGAGAGGGGGATCTGTGGGTGGCGCTGTTATGGAGAGGGGGATCTGTGCACTGTTATGGAAAGGGGATATGTGCACTGTTATGGGCATAACAGTGCACAGATCCCTTTTCCCATAACAGTGCACAGATCCCTTTCCCCATAACAGTGCACAGATCCCTTTTCCCATAACAGTGCACAGATCCCTTTCCCCATAACAGTGCACAGATCCCCCCCTCCCCATAGCAGTGCCATAGACCGATCCCCCTACCCATAACAGCCCCGGCCCTGCTGCTCACAGCATCACTCACTGCATCTTTATTTTACCTTACAATCGTGACGCTCCGGTAACAACTCTGCAGGCAGAGCGGAGGGCGGCGTAACGTCACTTACTCACGTGACGCACCTGCTCCGCCCACTTTATGAATGAAGGAGGCGGAGCAGGCACGTCACGTGAGTAAGTGACGTTACGCCGCCCTCCGCTCTGCCTGCAGAGTTGTTAGTTACTAGAGCCTCACGATTGTAAGGTAAAATAAAGATGCAGTGACAAAGTAAACCGCCCGCCCGGCGCCCGCCCGCAGATGGTGGCTGACAAATCCCACACCCCATATTTTCGGCCGATATGTAACAATATCGGCCGAAGTGGATTAGGTGCATTTTCGGCCGATATTTTCGGCTGCCGAAATTTCGGTGCACCCCTAATACAAACACAACATATGATCCCAGAAGGGAAACAACAAATAGTAGGAAATAAGCTGGAGAGAACCGGAGATCCAACCGAACTGGTTCCAACAGCTCCACCACCTGAGGACAGAATAGATAACCTGGAAGGAAGGTACCGTATTTTTCGCCCCATAAGACGCACTTTTTCCTCCCCAAAAATGGGAGGAAAATGCTCCTGCGTCTTATGGGGCGAATGCTGACAGTTTAACATTGCTGGATGCGATGTACGGAGCGGGGGTCGGGGGAGGGACTGGGAGGAGGAGCTGGGGGCCGGCAATAGCGGTGGTGCGGTCACTGTACTATAGCCCCGCCCCACCGCTCCGGTATTCTAATATAAAATGTATTATTGAATTAAAAGTTATTAAACATGCCCCCCTCACTCCTAATAGTACTGTATATCCTAATTGCTTCTGTATAATGCCTGCAGGCAGGCCGGGCAGGGTAACTCCCTGATGTCACGTGCCTGCGCCGCCTCCTTTATGAATGAAGCAGGCGGCACAGGCAAGTGAGTGACGCGCCGGCCGCCCGGCCCGCCTGCCGGCATTATACAGAAGCAATTAGGATATACGGTACTATTAGGAGTGAGGGGGCATGTTTAATAACTTTTAATTTAATAATACATTTTATATTTGTAAACTGGGGGGGTGGCGGCGGGGGGGGGGGGCACACGGAATCTGTGGATGGCACAGTTAAGGGGTGGGGGTCTGTGGATGGCACTGTTATGGGCTGGGGGGGGTCTGTGGATGGCACTGTTATGGGCTGGGGGGGGGTCTGTGGGTGGCACTGTTATGGGGTGGGGGGGTCTGTGGATGGCACATATATAACAGTGCCAGCCACAGATCCCCCCATAAGTGTCCGTCATCCACAGATCCCCCCATAAGTGTCCGTCATCCACAGATCCCCCCATAAGTGTCCGTCATCCACAGATCCCCCCATAACAGTGTCCATCATCCACAGATCCCCCCATAACAGTGTCCGTCATCCACAGATCCCCCCATAACAGTGTCCGTCATCCACAGATCCCCCCATAACAATGTCCGTCATCCACAGATCCCCCCATAACAGTGTCCGTCATCCACAGATCCCCCCCATAACAGTGTCCGTCATCCACAGACCACCATTAGTTCCAAACCCACCAAAAGCACACCTTTTGGTTAAAAAAAAATTCTTCTTATTTTCCTCCCCAAAAACCTAGGTGCGTCTTATGGGCCGGTGCGTCTTATAGGGCGAAAAATACGGTATATATCTGGCAACAAGGGAAGCAGAAAGGGAGAATATATAGTAGCCGGGAGTGGCTGACAGAGAACAGCTGAAAGGATAAGCTACAGATTCCTAACAGGGACATAAAGGTCACAAACCTAAGCAGGAAAACCTGGACCAGAATCCATTCCCACCACTAGGTCATGGAGTGATCTATTGAAACCGAGTGAGTAGCCACCCGCTGCGATCTTCTGACCCCAGGCACAACAGGGTCAGTGACACCCTCGTTACAAGTACATGCATTTTCAGACACGGTAATGCCTAAGATGTTTATTTAATTGTTTATTATTATTTTAATTTTGGGGAAAGGAGGGTGATTTGAACTTTTATATTTTTAAAAACTTTTTCCATTTTTAAATCACCCTTGGTGACTATAACAAGCAATCATTAGATAGCCATTTGTATTCTGTAATGATTTTTATCCATTACAGAATACAGCATTCAGTATATTCCAGTGCAGTGCTGCCACCTGCAGGCATGTAGTGGCATATACCAGTGATAAGCATTGAAGCCTCAAGCAGCATAGGGCCTATCATTGCAATGTAATAGCTCCCCTGATCTCAGCCAAGGTAAGCTGTTACCGGCCCGGGAGCACAGGGCTCCCTCATTTTCATCTCTCAGATGCCATGGTCGATGTTTACCACGGCATCTGAATGTCTACGATTGGCATCATTGTTTATCGCATACATTAGCCCTGTACCTCTGCTGTGTACAACAGCAGAAATCCCACAGCAGTGGCCATATTTAGACTGGACATCCATCATACATTTACGGTGGATGTCCTGAAAGGGTAAAAGGGATATTCCAGTTGTGAGAAGTTATCCCCCATCCACACAATAGGAGATAACTATTGGATCCTATCGCTGGGACCCTCACTAATCAGGAGAACGGGTACCCCATACCCTTTGGGGCCTCCAAAATGAACTGAGCAGCAGGTCGGGCGTATGCACATCCACTCCTGCTTTTCCATTCATCTCTACATGAGTTCCACAGACAGCCAAGAACAGTGCTCGGCTATTTCTAGTACTCCCATAGAGATAAATGGAGTGGCTAATGTGCATGGCCAACCTGCCTCTCTGTATATTTCGAATGCCCCAAGGGGTATGGGGGTCCCTGTTCTCATGATCAGTGGGGGACCCAGCAGTAGGACCCCCCGATCTAATAGTTATATAACTTCTCACAAATGGAACATCCCTTTAAAAATCTTAATAATACTTATAATGTTGATGATATTCTCAATACTAGTTGGAATAGGTGACATAAGCTTGATAAAGATAAAAACCCATGAAAAGTGGTCCTGGGCCTTATCTCTCTCTTCTAAGCCCTTGAAGAGTCATTTACATTGTATATGATGTACTATTCTCCTAAAAATGTATTGCATGGCTTAGAAAAGATAAGTAGTTATCCTAGCTGTGGACGTAATATAAAAGACATTAGCCATATGATTTGGAGATGTCCCAAACAATTCAGATATTTTGAAAATGGGAGGAAAATATTGGAGGAGACGTATAATATTACAATTTATTTTGATAGTTCAATATGTTTATGAGTGATGATTCCCATGTTGTTTTAACTGGGAAAATGAGATCCACTATATTGCAATCCCTGTTTCTCGCCAAATGAGTGATTATAAGACTCTGGAAAGATAATAAATTACCATTAATCGATATCTAGAGAAATTTGATAATGGAGGAGGCTATTTTAAAAAAACATAGGGCCACTACTACATCTCTTGGATGCTCTGGTTACAAAAATTGCAGATTGGGTCAGTTAGTCCTGTTCTTTTCCTCTCTTTTCTTTCTTTCCACCAGGGTAGATGATATGGGGCGGTACTCCTCTTTTTTGGTGGGATATTAATGATTATGTACTGTGCATGTGTTTGTTGTTTTTGAAATAGCATTTAAAATTACTTAACAAAAAAGAAAAAAAAAACATAATCTCACTCCGCACCCAGTAGATGTACACCAAAGGTCCTGCCTGTAATACAGAGACTCATGGACCAGAACTTCGGCTCATCAGCTATTCTACAAAACTGTTTTGATGGCAGATTTATAAGTAATTGCATGGACTAGGGGAAAGCCCAGGTGATCTAAAACTGCAAGGTTGGAGTTTATCTGTAACCAACTTCTAAATGTCAAACATTTGTGAAAAATCAACCCTAATAATATCTGCAGATTCTAAAATGCCTAAACCTCGTTGCTCTATTTCTCCCATGCCTATTATATCAGTCTTCCTAACTGCTTCTTTATATATATTGTGCCTTATTCCTTTTGCCATGGCTGATAAATGTAATGTATACAGTGGATATACATACTGTACTAATAATGCATGGCCGAGTGCATGGCTGCTGAAGACTCAGCTTACTCAGGTCCCACCTGTTTGGTCAGGTCTCAGGATCATGGACATCTGGTTCTTACATTGTGAGAATGTATGACACAGTAGATGTAAGATTAATAGTTGTGGAGCAGCACAAACATTGTTTTGCTAGGAATATTAAAAGGCCTTCACATTGACGGTTGTTGTCCTTGTTGCCTTTGCTGTTCACAAAGTAATGGAGAAAGAATCACAGATTACTTATGTGGATGTACCTCTAGGAAATCTGGGAAATCACAATGATATTCTGCACACTCATATGCTCAAGGCATCAGGATGTCCATTTTTTTTTATTAGATGCACTGCTAACCTGCTAATTAGTTTATTTTTATTTTTATGGTGGTCTTGCCATTTGTATGACCATTATGCCAGACCAGTGACTTTCATGACCAACGAATGTTTAGAACATGAATCTAAGATGTAAATGGCAATTATGAGCCCATTCAACACAGTTGAAAGATGACAATACCTGTTGTTTTGATTTTGGTCTCTACAAATTTAAGAAAGTACTAATCCCCTAGGGGACAAAGGGGGTAAAACTTAACCACTTCCCATCTGGGCCATTTGCCCCCTTCCTGACCAGGCCTAACTTTAAGGACCTTGAATCCAAAGGTCCTTAAAGCCTGGTAAAAAATGGCTATTGTCCTTTGTGACTTTATCCACTCCTTCTCACTTGAACTGACTTCCACTAACACAGCTAGCAGCTGCACTCTCACTCCTTCAACTCCTCTACCAACTAGGCCTGAACTGAGCTATATATATTAGTGCTATCCCCATCTAGTGGTTGAATGTGTGTAATGCACATAACAGCCTGTTAATACGAATCTTTATATAAAAGTGCAATACAGCATGATACAACATATAATATCACAACTTTGCAGTACCCACGTACACGAGTGGGACACTGCACTGACACCTAGGGTAACAACAGGGAAAGGACAAACAATACAAACTAGGGGTGCACCGAAATGAAAATTCTGGTCCGAAACCGAAACCGAAAATTCAGGATGCCCTTGACCGAAAACCGAAACCGAAACCGAAACCGAAACTGCCTTTTTGCCCAAATACTTTTAAAATACTTTTTTTTTAATGATTTTATTAATAATTCTTTTTCATGAATGAAATTCATCTGTGGGTGGCGCTGTTATGGAGAGGGGGATCTGTGGGTGGCGCTGTTATGGAGAGGGGGATCTGTGGGTGGCGCTGTTATGGAGAGGGTAATCTGTGGGTGGCGCTGTTATGGAGAGGGGGATCTGTGGGTGGCTCTGTTATGGAGAGGGGGATCTGTGGGTGGCGCTGTTATGGAGAGGGTAATCTGTGGGTGGCGCTGTTATGGAGAGGGGGATCTGTGGGTGGCGCTGTTATGGAGAGGGGGATCTGTGGGTGGCGCTGTTATGGAGAGGGGGATCTGTGGGTGGCGCTGTTATGGAGAGGGGGATCTGTGGGTGGCGCTGTTATGGAGAGGGGGATCTGTGGGTGGCGCTGTTATGGAGAGGGGGATCTGTGCACTGTTATGGAAAGGGGATATGTGCACTGTTATGGGCATAACAGTGCACAGATCCCTTTTCCCATAACAGTGCACAGATCCCTTTCCCCATAACAGTGCACAGATCCCTTTTCCCATAACAGTGCACAGATCCCTTTCCCCATAACAGTGCACAGATCCCCCCCTCCCCATAGCAGTGCCATAGACCGATCCCCCTACCCATAACAGCCCCGGCCCTGCTGCTCACAGCATCACTCACTGCATCTTTATTTTACCTTACAATCGTGACGCTCCGGTAACAACTCTGCAGGCAGAGCGGAGGGCGGCGTAACGTCACTTACTCACGTGACGCACCTGCTCCGCCCACTTTATGAATGAAGGAGGCGGAGCAGGCACGTCACGTGAGTAAGTGACGTTACGCCGCCCTCCGCTCTGCCTGCAGAGTTGTTAGTTACTAGAGCCTCACGATTGTAAGGTAAAATAAAGATGCAGTGACAAAGTAAACCGCCCGCCCGGCGCCCGCCCGCAGATGGTGGCTGACAAATCCCACACCCCATATTTTCGGCCGATATGTAACAATATCGGCCGAAGTGGATTAGGTGCATTTTCGGCCGATATTTTCGGCTGCCGAAATTTCGGTGCACCCCTAATACAAACACAACATATGATCCCAGAAGGGAAACAACAAATAGTAGGAAATAAGCTGGAGAGAACCGGAGATCCAACCGAACTGGTTCCAACAGCTCCACCACCTGAGGACAGAATAGATAACCTGGAAGGAAGGTACCGTATTTTTCGCCCCATAAGACGCACTTTTTCCTCCCCAAAAATGGGAGGAAAATGCTCCTGCGTCTTATGGGGCGAATGCTGACAGTTTAACATTGCTGGATGCGATGTACGGAGCGGGGGTCGGGGGAGGGACTGGGAGGAGGAGCTGGGGGCCGGCAATAGCGGTGGTGCGGTCACTGTACTATAGCCCCGCCCCACCGCTCCGGTATTCTAATATAAAATGTATTATTGAATTAAAAGTTATTAAACATGCCCCCCTCACTCCTAATAGTACTGTATATCCTAATTGCTTCTGTATAATGCCTGCAGGCAGGCCGGGCAGGGTAACTCCCTGATGTCACGTGCCTGCGCCGCCTCCTTTATGAATGAAGCAGGCGGCACAGGCAAGTGAGTGACGCGCCGGCCGCCCGGCCCGCCTGCCGGCATTATACAGAAGCAATTAGGATATACGGTACTATTAGGAGTGAGGGGGCATGTTTAATAACTTTTAATTTAATAATACATTTTATATTTGTAAACTGGGGGGGTGGCGGCGGGGGGGGGGGCACACGGAATCTGTGGATGGCACAGTTAAGGGGTGGGGGTCTGTGGATGGCACTGTTATGGGCTGGGGGGGGTCTGTGGATGGCACTGTTATGGGCTGGGGGGGTCTGTGGGTGGCACTGTTATGGGGTGGGGGGGTCTGTGGATGGCACATATATAACAGTGCCAGCCACAGATCCCCCCATAAGTGTCCGTCATCCACAGATCCCCCCATAAGTGTCCGTCATCCACAGATCCCCCCATAAGTGTCCGTCATCCACAGATCCCCCCATAACAGTGTCCATTATCCACAGATCCCCCCATAACAGTGTCCGTCATCCACAGATCCCCCCATAACAGTGTCCGTCATCCACAGATCCCCCCATAACAATGTCCGTCATCCACAGATCCCCCCATAACAGTGTCCGTCATCCACAGATCCCCCCCATAACAGTGTCCGTCATCCACAGACCACCATTAGTTCCAAACCCACCAAAAGCACACCTTTTGGTTAAAAAAAAATTCTTCTTATTTTCCTCCCCAAAAACCTAGGTGCGTCTTATGGGCCGGTGCGTCTTATAGGGCGAAAAATACGGTATATATCTGGCAACAAGGGAAGCAGAAAGGGAGAATATATAGTAGCCGGGAGTGGCTGACAGAGAACAGCTGAAAGGATAAGCTACAGATTCCTAACAGGGACATAAAGGTCACAAACCTAAGCAGGAAAACCTGGACCAGAATCCATTCCCACCACTAGGTCATGGAGTGATCTATTGAAACCGAGTGAGTAGCCACCCGCTGCGATCTTCTGACCCCAGGCACAACAGGGTCAGTGACACCCTCGTTACAAGTACATGCATTTTCAGACACGGTAATGCCTAAGATGTTTATTTAATTGTTTATTATTATTTTAATTTTGGGGAAAGGAGGGTGATTTGAACTTTTATATTTTTAAAAACTTTTTCCATTTTTAAATCACCCTTGGTGACTATAACAAGCAATCATTAGATAGCCATTTGTATTCTGTAATGATTTTTATCCATTACAGAATACAGCATTCAGTATATTCCAGTGCAGTGCTGCCACCTGCAGGCATGTAGTGGCATATACCAGTGATAAGCATTGAAGCCTCAAGCAGCATAGGGCCTATCATTGCAATGTAATAGCTCCCCTGATCTCAGCCAAGGTAAGCTGTTACCGGCCCGGGAGCACAGGGCTCCCTCATTTTCATCTCTCAGATGCCATGGTCGATGTTTACCACGGCATCTGAATGTCTACGATTGGCATCATTGTTTATCGCATACATTAGCCCTGTACCTCTGCTGTGTACAACAGCAGAAATCCCACAGCAGTGGCCATATTTAGACTGGACATCCATCATACATTTACGGTGGATGTCCTGAAAGGGTAAAAGGGATATTCCAGTTGTGAGAAGTTATCCCCCATCCACACAATAGGAGATAACTATTGGATCCTATCGCTGGGACCCTCACTAATCAGGAGAACGGGTACCCCATACCCTTTGGGGCCTCCAAAATGAACTGAGCAGCAGGTCGGGCGTATGCACATCCACTCCTGCTTTTCCATTCATCTCTACATGAGTTCCACAGACAGCCAAGAACAGTGCTCGGCTATTTCTAGTACTCCCATAGAGATAAATGGAGTGGCTAATGTGCATGGCCAACCTGCCTCTCTGTATATTTCGAATGCCCCAAGGGGTATGGGGGTCCCTGTTCTCATGATCAGTGGGGGACCCAGCAGTAGGACCCCCCGATCTAATAGTTATATAACTTCTCACAAATGGAACATCCCTTTAAAAATCTTAATAATACTTATAATGTTGATGATATTCTCAATACTAGTTGGAATAGGTGACATAAGCTTGATAAAGATAAAAACCCATGAAAAGTGGTCCTGGGCCTTATCTCTCTCTTCTAAGCCCTTGAAGAGTCATTTACATTGTATATGATGTACTATTCTCCTAAAAATGTATTGCATGGCTTAGAAAAGATAAGTAGTTATCCTAGCTGTGGACGTAATATAAAAGACATTAGCCATATGATTTGGAGATGTCCCAAACAATTCTGATATTTTGAAAATGGGAGGAAAATATTGGAGGAGACGTATAATATTACAATTTATTTTGATAGTTCAATATGTTTATGAGTGATGATTCCCATGTTGTTTTAACTGGGAAAATGAGATCCACTATATTGCAATCCCTGTTTCTCGCCAAATGAGTGATTATAAGACTCTGGAAAGATAATAAATTACCATTAATCGATATCTAGAGAAATTTGATAATGGAGGAGGCTATTTTAAAAAAACATAGGGCCACTACTACATCTCTTGGATGCTCTGGTTACAAAAATTGCAGATTGGGTCAGTTAGTCCTGTTCTTTTCCTCTCTTTTCTTTCTTTCCACCAGGGTAGATGATATGGGGCGGTACTCCTCTTTTTTGGTGGGATATTAATGATTATGTACTGTGCATGTGTTTGTTGTTTTTGAAATAGCATTTAAAATTACTTAACAAAAAAGAAAAAAAAAACATAATCTCACTCCGCACCCAGTAGATGTACACCAAAGGTCCTGCCTGTAATACAGAGACTCATGGACCAGAACTTCGGCTCATCAGCTATTCTACAAAACTGTTTTGATGGCAGATTTATAAGTAATTGCATGGACTAGGGGAAAGCCCAGGTGATCTAAAACTGCAAGGTTGGAGTTTATCTGTAACCAGCTTCTAAATGTCAAACATTTGTGAAAAATCAACCCTAATAATATCTGCAGATTCTAAAATGCCTAAACCTCGTTGCTCTATTTCTCCCATGCCTATTATATCAGTCTTCCTAACTGCTTCTTTATATATATTGTGCCTTATTCCTTTTGCCATGGCTGATAAATGTAATGTATACAGTGGATATACATACTGTACTAATAATGCATGGCCGAGTGCATGGCTGCTGAAGACTCAGCTTACTCAGGTCCCACCTGTTTGGTCAGGTCTCAGGATCATGGACATCTGGTTCTTACATTGTGAGAATGTATGACACAGTAGATGTAAGATTAATAGTTGTGGAGCAGCACAAACATTGTTTTGCTAGGAATATTAAAAGGCCTTCACATTGACGGTTGTTGTCCTTGTTGCCTTTGCTGTTCACAAAGTAATGGAGAAAGAATCACAGATTACTTATGTGGATGTACCTCTAGGAAATCTGGGAAATCACAATGATATTCTGCACACTCATATGCTCAAGGCATCAGGATGTCCAGTTTTTTTTATTAGATGCACTGCTAACCTGCTAATTAGTTTATTTTTATTTTTATGGTGGTCTTGCCATTTGTATGACCATTATGCCAGACCAGTGACTTTCATGACCAACGAATGTTTAGAACATAAATCTAAGATGTAAATGGCAATTATGAGCCCATTCAACACAGTTGAAAGATGACAATACCTGTTGTTTTGATTTTGGTCTCTACAAATTTAAGAAAGTACTAATCCCCTAGGGGACAAAGGGGGTAAAACTTAACCACTTCCCATCTGGGCCATTTGCCCCCTTCCTGACCAGGCCTAATTTTGCAAAACTGACATATCTCACTTTATGTGGTAATAACTTTGGAACGCCTTTACTTATCCAAGTCATTCAGAGATTGTTTTCTCGGGACACATTGTACTTCATGATAGTCCAAAATTTGAGTCAATATATTTCACCTTTATTTATGAAAAAATCCCAAATTTACCAAAAATTTAGAAAAATTCACAATTTTCTAAATTTCAATTTCTCTGCTTTTAAAACAGAAAGTGATACCTCATAAAATATTTATTACTTAACATTGCCCATATGTCTACTTTATGTTGGCATCATTTTGGAAGTGTCATTTTATTTTTTTAGGACGTTAGAAGGCTTAGAAGTTTAGAAGCAATTCTTCAAAATTGCCAAAACCCACTGTTTAAGGACCAGTTCAGGTCTGAAGTCACTTTGTGGGGCCTACATAGTGGATACCCCCATAAATGACCCCATTGTAGAAACTACACCCCTCAAGGTATTCAAAACCGATTTTACAAACTTTGTTAACCCTTTAGGCGTTCCACAAGAATTAAAGGAAAATGGAGATCAAATTTTTAAATTTCACTTTTTTGGCAGATTTTCCATTTTAATCCAATTTTTTCTTTAACACATCGATGGTTAACAGCCAAACAAAACTCAATATTTATTACCCAGATTCTGCGGTTTACAGAAACACCCCACATGTGGTCATAAACTGCTGTATGGGCACACGGCAGGGTACAGAAGAAAAGGAACTCCACATGGTTTTTAGATGCCATGTCCCATTTGAAGCCCCCTGATGCACCCTTACAGTAGAAACTCCCAAGAAGTGATCCCATTTTGGAAACTAGGGGATAAGGTGCCAGTTTTATTGGTACTATTTTTGGGTACATATGATTTTTTGATCATTCATTATAACACTTTATGGGGCAAGGTGACCAAAAAATTGGTTGTTTTAGCACAGTTTTTATTTATTTATTTTTACAGCGTTCACCTGAGGGGTTCGGTCAAGTGACATTTTTATAGAGCAGATTGTTACCGACGTGGCCATACCTAATATGTATACTTTTTCTTATTAAAGTTTTACACAATAATAGCATTTTTGAAACAAAAACATTATGTTTTAATGTGTCCATGTTCTGAGAGCTATATTTTTTTTTAGTTTTGAGAGATTTTCTTATGTAGGGGCTCATTTTTTGCGGGATGAGGTGACAGTTTTATTGGTACAATTTTGTGGGACATACGCCTTTTTGATCACTTGGTGTTGCACTTTTTGTGATGTAAGGCCTCTTTCACACTTGCGTTGTCCGGATCCGGCGTGTACTCCACTTGCCGGAATTACACGCCGGATCCGGAAAAACGCAAGTGTACTGAAAGCATTTGAAGACGGAACCGTCTTCCAAATGCGTTCAGTGTTACTATGGCACCCAGGACGCTATTAAAGTCCTGGTTGCCATAGTAGTAGTGGGGAGCGGGGGAGCGGTATACTTACAGTCCGTGCGGCTCCCGGGGCGCTCCAGAGTGACGTCAGAGCGCCCCATGCGCATGGATGACGTGATCCATGTGATCACATGATCCATGCGCTTGGGGCGCCCTGACGTCACTCTGGAGCGCCCGGGGAGCCGCACGGACGGTAAGTACACTGCTCCCCCGCTCCCCGCTACACTTTACCATGGCTGCCAGGACTTTAGCGTCCCGGCAGCCATGGTAACCATTCAGAAAAAGCTAAATGTCGGCTCCGGCAATGCGCCGAAACGACGTTTAGCTTAAGGCCGGATCCGGATCAATGCCTTTCAATGGGCATTAATTCCGGATCCGGCCTTGCGGCAAGTGTTCCGGATTTTTGGCCGGAGCAAAAAGCGCAGCATGCTGCGGTATTTTCTCCGGCCAAAAAACGTTCCGTTCCGGAACTGAAGACATCCTGATGCATCCTGAACGGATTACTCTCCATTCAGAATGCATTAGGATAATCCTGATCAGGATTCTTCCGGCATAGAGCCCCGACGACGGAACTCTATGCCGGAAGACAAGAACGCAGGTGTGAAAGAGCCCTAAGATGACAAAAATTGCTTGTTTTGACACATTTTTTTTTTTTACGGTGTTCACCCGAGGGGTTAGGTCATGTGATATTTTTATAGAGCTGGTTTTTACGAACGCGACAATACCTAATATGTATACTTTTTTTATTTATTTCACTTTAACACAATAATAGCATTTTTGAAACAAAAAAAATGATGTTTTAGTGTCTCCATACGCCTTTTTGATCACTTGGTGTTGCACTTTTTGTGATGTAAGGTGACAAAAATGGCTTTTTTTGACAGTTTTTTTTTTTCATGGTGTTTATTGGACTGGGTCGATTATGTGATATATTTATAGAGCCGACCGTCACGGACGCGGCAATACCAAATATGTCTATTTTATTTTATTTTTTTCTATTTTTTTTTATTCCTTACTTGGGGAATTTATTTTTTTACATGTGAAACCTATTATTATTATTATTTTTTTTATTTTTTATTTTACACTTTTCGTCCCCCATAAGGTCATACAAGACCTCTGGGGGACATTTACTTCACTTTTTCTTTTTTTTTTTCACTGTTGATTTCTCCTGTAACTGGGGCTGACCCAGTTACAGGAGAAATACACCCCCCAGAGAGGCTGTACAGCGCAATACAGCGCTGTACAGCCTCAGTGCAGGACTGATTGAGGTCTCTGAAAGACCTCACACAGCTCCTGCACTCTCCGGTCCCGACGGTCACATGACCGCCGGGCTGCATACACAGCGCTCGGTAAGCGCTGTATATGCAGCGATCCAGAAGGCAGGGACACCTGGGCACTGTCCCTGCCTTCTCTCTGGGTTGCTCTGCTGTTACTGACAGCGGGCAACCCGATCAGCAGCTGCACGATTAGTGTGCAGCTGCAGTTTCTGAACGGACGTTCTGGAACGTCCATTCAGAAATAGAGAACCACCTCCCGGACGTTTATCAACGTGCGGACAGGAGGTGGTTAACATTTAATAATAGATATAGTAAAATATACGCGCTGGTACACGGGTGGAACCTACAAAATCAATAAATACAACAGCCCAGGGTGGGCCTATACAAACATACACTGAATGGTGCCAGTATAAATAAATAAGGAACGCTCTCACCGATCAATGGCTGTACAAGTTGGTGGTTGGATCTCTTCCAGTGTGATGGGCTTCAAGGAGATGTATTTTCTAATATTATGAAGATGAAAAATCCCATAGACAGTAGTACCATTCAGGAAAAATGCCAATGATGAACTTCCGCGTAGATAGGAAACGGGAGCAAGCACTTCGTATAGATAGGCAGGGTGTTATTAGTCCCTTTTTCTGGATAGGGTGTATCAGGGACGTATTCTCCCGTTTCCTATCTACGCTGAAGTTCATTGGCATTTTTCCTGATTTTTCATCTCCATGATGTCACAGCCATTATCTCTGGCTGTGACCTTCCGTTCTTGCTTGTTCGGCGCTCCTCGCTGAAGTTCTGTTCCTGTGTATTATTTGTGGTTCTGTATGGGTTAACTCCCCTGTGTTCCTATTAGGAGTTAATCCTCTGTCTGCTCCATGGGTGTGGTCTCTCTGCTGCACCCATGGAACCTGTATATAAGGCTTATTGCACACGACAGTATATTTTCACGGTCCGCAAAACGGGGTCCCGTTTTTCCGTGATCCGTGACCGTTTTTTCGTCCGTGGGTCTTCCTTGATTTTTGGAGGATCCACGGACATGAAAAAAAAGTCGTTTTGGTGTCCGCCTGGCCGTGCGGAGCCAAACGGATCCGTCCTGAATTACAATGCAAGTCAATGGGGACGGATCCGTTTGATGTTGACACAATATGGTGCCATTTCAAACGGATCCGTCCCCATTGACTTTCAATGTAAAGTCTGGAGTCCCTTTTATACCATCGGATCGGAGTTTTCTCCAATCCGATGGTATATTTTAACTTGAAGCGTCCCCATCACCATGGGAACGCCTCTATGTTAGAATATACTGTCGGATATGAGTTAGAGCGTGAAACCTCATTTCCGACAGTATATTCTAACACAGAGGCGTTCCCATGGTGATGGGGACGCTTCTAGTTAGAATATACTGCAAACTGTTTACATGACTGCCCCCTGCTGCCTAGCAGTATCCGATCTCTTACAGGGGGCCGTGATCAGCACAATTAACCCCTCAGGTGCCGCACCTGAAGGGGTTAATTGTACTATCATATACCCCTGTAAGAGATCAGGGCTGCCAGGCAGCAGGGGGCAGACCCCCCCCTCCCCAGTTTGAATATCATTGGTGGCCAGTGCGGCCCCCTCCCTTCCTCCCTCTATTGTAATAATTCGTTGGTGGCACAGTGTGCGCCACCCCGCCCCCCCCCCTTCCTCCCTCTATTGTAATAAATCGTTGGTGGCACAGTGTGCGCCCCCCATCGGCCCCCCCTCCCTCTATAGCATTAACAACATTGGTGGCCAGTGTGCGGCCTCCCATCTTCCCCCCCCCCCCCCCCATCATTGGTGGCAGCGGAGTTCTAGCAATAGTACAATAGTAAAAGATTAATACTTACCTGGGAGCTGCGATGTGCGTGTCCGGCCGGGAGCTCCTCCTACTGGTAAGTGACAGTTCATTTAGCAATGCGCCGCACAGACCCTGTCACTTACCAGTAGGTGGAGCTCCCGGCCGGACACGAACATCGCAGCAGCAGCCAGCAGCAGGTAAGTATGAATCTTCTACTATTGTACTATTGCTAAGTAACCATGGCAACAGTCCTGGTTGCCATGGTTACCGATCGGAGCCCCAGCGATTAAACTGGGACTCCGATCGGAACTCCGCTGCCACCAATGATGGGGGGGGGGGGGGGGAGATGGGGGGCCGCACACTGGCCACCAATGTTGTTAATGCTATAGAGGGAGGGGGGGCCGATGGGGGGCGCACACTGTGCCACCAACGAATTATTACAATAGAGGGAGAGAGGGGGGGGGGGGGCGCACACTGTGCCACCAACGAATTATTACAATAGAGGGAGAGAGGGGGGGGGGGGGCGCACACTGTGCCACCAACGATTTATTACAATAGAGGGAGAGAGGGGGGGGGGGCGCACACTGTGCCACCAACGAATTATTACAATAGAGGGAGAGAGGGGGGGGGCGCACACTGTGCCACCAACGAATAATTACAATAGAGGGGGGGGGGGCCGCACTGGCCACCAATGATATTCAAACTGGGGAGGGGGGGAGGGTCTGCCCCCTGCTGCCTGGCAGCCCTGATCTCTTACAGGGGATATGAGAGTACAATTAACCCATTCAGGTGCCGCACCTGAAGGGGTTAATTGTGCTGATCACGGCCCCCTGTAAGAGATAGGGTGCTGCCAGGCAGCAGGGGGCAGTCTTGTACACAGTTTGTAGTGTATTCTAACTAGAAGCGTCCCCATCACCATGGGAACGCTTCTGTGTTAGAATATACTGTCGGTTCTGAGTTTTCACGAAGTGAAAACTCAGCTATGAAAAAGCTTTTATGCAGACGGATCTTCGGATCCGTCTGTATAAAAACTAACCTACGGCCACGGATCACGGACACGGATGCCAATCTTGTGTGCATCCGTGTTCTTTCACGGACCCATTGACTTGAATGGGTCCGTGAACCGTTGGCCGTGAAAAAAATAGGACAGGTCATATTTTTTTCACGGCCAGGAAACACGGATCTCGGATGCGGCTGCAAAACGGTGCATTTTCCGTTTTTTCCACGGACCCATTGAAAGTCATGGGGTCCGCGAAAAAAAACGGAAAACGGCACAACGGCCACGGGTGCACACAACGGTCGTGTGAAAGAGGCCTAAGGCTGAGGTTTCCTCAGTTCTGTGTCAGCTCTCCTGGTGTGTGTTGTCTTGTGCTGCTCCTGGTTTCTACTCTGTCTCCCATGCTGCTGACCCATGGGATCCGTGTCTGTTTGTCTGTGCTCTGTGGGTTTCCCTACTTGTTCATTTATGTTCTCTGATGTCTTCCTTTCTGTTATCTGTTCTGTCAGTTATGTTTTAGTTACTTTGTGTTTATTCTGATGTCTGTGTTCTGCAAGCCTTTGCAGCAGAGTGGCATGACAAGGCCATGCAGTTTACTTCTGGTGGAGCAAGTCCTTCTCTGCTCATTGCCACTCCTGCTCCCTTGCATGAACTCCTGCTTGTGTTATTATTTGCCCTGTTTTGTATTTACCTGTCTGTTATGTTTGCCTATGTGCCGTCGGTACCTTCTGGTACCTGTTGTCCATTCGCTCCTGCTGTCACTGTCTAGGTCACGCTCCAGAGTGGACCCTGGCAACTTTCTGCGGCTAAGTCTAACCCTACCATCTAGGGCTCTAGTGAAAACCAGGAGTTGCTTAGTTACGCCCCTCTGGAGTATTACTAGACAGTGGCGCAGTGGGGGTTTTCTCCCACTGTGCTGACGGTACATAGAGCTCATGTTTTCTCTGTGCTGCCTTTCATGTTTTGTTTGTGCAATAAACTCTTATGTGTCTGTACCTGATTTCCGTTTGTTTATTGCATGACGATGCGGTGGTCTCTCCTGGGACCTCCAACTCGTGACACATGATATTAGGAAATCCATCTCCTTGAAGTCCATCACACTGGAAGAGATCAGACCACCAACTTGTACAGCCATTGATGGGTGAGAGCGTTCCTTATTTATTTATACTGGCACCATTCAGTGTATGTTTGTATAGGCCCACCCTGGGCTGTTGTATTTATTTATTTTTTTAGGTTCTACCCGTGTTCCAGCGTGGATATTTTACTATCTCTATTATTAAATGTTAAGTTTTACCCCCTCTGTCCCCTAGGGGATTAGTACTTTCGTATTTGCATTTTGGGAGGAACTGGCCGAGCCGCTTTATTTGTACGCTCGGCCCTCTAGTTTTTGTTGGCTCTACAAATTTAACATCTTCAAACAATTTTAAAGAGCATCTGTCACCTTGTAACATTCAAGAGAAATATTTGTTTTAAAATATGAAAATCAGTAATAAGGTGCACCAATTATCTTTGCGTAGGTTCCACTCCTAGTTTTGGCTCACAATCACTGACCAAACACTGACTGTGTCAAAGCAACTTTAGGCTACATGCACACAGCTGTATCCATTTTGTGGTTCGGATACCATCCGCGTGCATTCTACAATTCCATCACTCCCATCAGTAGAAATGTCTATTCTTGTCCATAAAATTTTGCAGACAGCTTATGGATGACAGCTGTGTGCTGTTTTATTTTTATGGACCCCATAGAAATGAATGAGAAGTGCACCTGTCCCTCAAAAAAGTGGAGATCGGATGCGGATCCCAAATGTGGTTTTGTGCATCAGACCTTGTAGTTTTCTGTTAAAAAAAGATAAAAGCAGTGATACCCTTAATAAAAACTGAATTTACACAGAAATATGGTATTTGCAAGTTTTCAGCTCACAGAGGCTCCTTTATCAGGTGGGTTTGTAAACCTCAGTGCTCTGACTGCAAATATATTTTTTCTGGTCAGCCAATAAAGTTATCACTGCTACAATCATCTTTCATGTTACATTTTGTAGAATTTTCTTGTTCTCTTATACATTGTCCTATGCTCTGGGGTTTAGCATTCTCCTGAAGGGTCAGTTCCACCATCTTCCATAGGCTTGTATTGTTATTTCATTCTACACACCATGAAAGACATATTGGCCTTTTTTATCAGCCAAATTTCCCTTCTTTTAGTTCCTCATGATGTAACACACATGCACTATACCAGGGATGTCCGACCTGAGGCTCTCCAGCTGTTGCAAAACTACAACTCCCAGCATGCCCAGACTGCCTACAGCTATTAGCCTACAGCAAGGCATGGTGGGAGTTGTAGTTTTACAACAGCTGGAGAGCCGTAGGTTGTCCATGCATGCACTATACCAACATCTGCTAGTTTATTTTGACCCAAAGGTGTCTGCATAACCAGTCAGTTTATTAACCCATTCAGCAAGATGAGGGTTAATTGTCTCTGTAATCCTAATACAGTTTTTTTTTTTTAGGTTGTCATTGCTGGAAATGTGTATTCAATGATGGAGAACATGTGATTACAGCAATTAACACTACCATCCGTAGTAACCTGTCTGCTGATGCGTTGCTCATAAAATAGGTCACAGTCTTAATATCTGTTTATCCATGTGAGGTAAATCGTGTGAGTAAGCAGGTAAGTGTGCTTAAGACGCTATTAATACCAAAAGGTCAAGAGCTCGACATATTTACAGATTCATAAATACAGATGTGATATATATATATATATATATATATATACAGTACAGACCAAAAGTTTGGACACCTTCTCATTCAAAGAGTTTTCTTTATTTTCATGACTATGGAAATTGTAGATTCACACTGAAGGCATCAAAACTATGAATTAACACATGTGGAATTATATACATAACAAACAAGTGTGAAACAACTGAAAATATGTCATATTCTAGGTTCTTCAAAGTAGCCACCTTTTGCTTTGATTACTGCTTTGCACACTCTTGCCATTCTCTTGATGAGCTTCAAGAGGTAGTCCCCTGAAATGGTTTTCACTTCACAGGTGTGCCCTGTCAGGTGTAATAAGTGGGATTTCTTGCCTTATAAATGGGGTTGGGACCATCAGTTGCGTTGAGGAGAAGTCAGGTGGATACACAGCTGATAGTCCTACTGAATAGACTGTTAGAATTGGTATTATGGCAAGAAAAAAGCAGCTAAGTAAAGAAAAACGAGTGGCCATCATTACTTTAAAAAATGAAGGTCAGTCAGTAAGCCGAAAACTTTGAAAGTAAAGGCTATTTGACCATGAAGGAGAGTGATGGGGTGCTGCGCCAGATGACCTGGCCTCCACAGTCACCAGACCTGAACCCAATCGAGATGGTTTGGGGTGAGCTGGACCGCAGAGTGAAGGCAAAAGGGCCAACAAGTGCTAAGCATCTCTGGGAACTCCTTCAAGACTGTTGAAAGACCATTTCAGGGGACTACCTCTTGAAGCTCATCAGGAGAATGCCAAGAGTGTGCAAAGCAGTAATCAAAACAAAAGGTAGCTACTTTGAAGAACCTAGAATATGACATATTTTCAGTTGTTTCACACTTGTTTGTTATGTATATAATTCCACATGTGTTAATTCATAGTTTTGATGCCTTCATAGTCATGAAAATAAAGAAAACTCTTTGAATGAGAAGGTGTGTCCAAACTTTTGGTCTGTACTGTGTATGTGTGTGTGTATATATATGTATATATATATATATATATATATATATATATATATATATATAACCCCTACCTAAAGGGGATTTCCACTTTCATGTTCATAAGGCATTGGACCATTCAGCAACTTTCTAATATACTTGTGTTTTAATTCTTTCACTTTGTCCCTAGTCTTTTTTGAGCACCACCTGTAACCTACATATTGATGGAACTCCAAGACAATAAAGACTTGCGTGTCTATGCCTTTTCAAAGTTTGAAAAATGAGCTGGGTTGGATCTGCAAGAACTTTTTTGTCTTTCTGTCTGCAGGGAAGGGGGATGGAGATGACCTTTGATCAAGGTGCTCTAATAATAACTGGAAGCTAAAACCCTGCTACTATTGAGTAAGGTTTATGACTTTGACTCTGTGAACTACATTCCAGTATAACCAGATGTTCTAGCACAGTATTTCTCAAAATTCCTAAACTACATACCTCCAAGTCCATTCAAACTACTCCTAAACTAGGATCATACAGTCAGGTCCATAAATATTGGGACATCAACACAATTCTAACATTTTTGGCTCTATACACCATCACAATGGATTTGAAATTAAACAAAAAAGATGTGCTTTAACTGCAGACTGTCAGCTTTAATTTGAGGGTATTTGCATCCAAATCAGGTGAACGGTGTAGGAATTACAACAGTTTGCATATGTGCCTCCCACTTGTTAAGGGACCAAAAGTAATAGACTGAATAATAATCATAAATCAAACTTTCACTTTTTAATACTTATTGCAAATCCTTTGCAGTCAATTACAGCCTGAAGTCTGGAACGCATAGACATCACCAGACGCTGGGTTTCATCCCTGGTGATGCAACTGTCCTCAGTTCCTGCTTGTTCCTCGGGCATTTTCCCTTCAGTTTTGTCTTCAGCAAGTGAAATGCATGCTCAATCGGATTCAGGTCAGGTGATTGACTTGGCCATTGCATAACATTCCACTTCTTTCCCTTAAAAAACTCTTTGGTTGCTTTTGCAGTATGCTTTGGGTCATTGTCCATCTGCACTGTGAAGCGCCATCCAATAAGTTCTGAATTTGGCTGAATATGAGCTGATAATATTGCCCGAAACACTTCAGAATTCATCCTGCTGCTTTTGTCAGCAGTCAAATCATAAATAAATACAAGCGAACCAGTTCCACTGGCAGACATACCACCCACGCCATGACACTACCACCACCATGCTTCACTGATGTGGTGGTATGCTTAGGATCATGAGCAGTTCCTTTCCTTCTCCATACTCTTCTCTTCCCATCCCTCTGGTACAAGTTGATCTTGTTGTCATCTGTCCATAGGATGTTGTTCCAGAACTGTGAAGGCTTTTTTAGATGTCGTTTGGCAAACTCTAATCTGGCCTTCCTGTTTTTGAGGCTCACCAATGGTTTACATCTTGTGGTGAACCCTCTGTATTCACTCTGGTGAAGTCTTCTCTTTATTGTTGACACACATACACCTACCTCCTGGAGAGTGTTCTAGCCAACTGTTGCGAAGGGTGTTTTCTTCACCAGGGAAAAAATTATTCGGTCATCCACCACAGTTGTTTTCCGTGGTCTTCCGGGTCTTTTGGTGTTGCTGAGCTCACCGGTGCGTTCCTTTTTTTTAAAGAATGTTCCAAACAGTTGTTTTGGCCACGCCTAATGTTTTTCCTATCTCTCTGATGGGTTTGTTTTGTTTTTTCAGCCTAATGATGACTTGCTTCACTGATAGTGACAGCTCTTTGGATCTCATCTTGAGAGTTGACAGCAACAGATTCCAAATGCAAATAGCGCACTTGAAATGAGCTCTGGACCTTTTATCTGCTTATTGTAACTGGGATAATGAGGGAATAACACACACCTGGCCATGGAACAGCTGAGAAGCCAATTGTACCATTACTTTTGATCCCTTAACAAGAGGGAGGCACATATGCAAACTGTTGTAATTCCTACACTGTTCACCTGATTTGGATGTAAATACCCTCAAATTAAAGCAGACAGTCTGCAGTTAAAGCACATCTTGTTCGTTTCATTTCAAATCCATTGTGGTGGTGTATAGAGCCAAAAATGTTAGAATTGTGTTGATGTCCCAATATTTATGGACCTGACTATATCTTGCTGCCTTTTAAAACCACAACATGAGAACAATGCATAAACCGCCTCAGGAACGTGGATGCACCACGGGTAGAGAAGCTATACCTTCTGAGCTAATTAAACATGACAGAGTCACTTGTATCTATGAGGCCTTACCTAGCACTGTGGTCTACTTTGACTTAACATGGATGCCTCTCCTTTTCATATTCTATCAGGTCACCTCCCCATTAGCACACTATTGGCAGTTTTTTTTTTTTTTTTACAGAAACAGCACCGCTTTTGTCAATGGGCTATATCCATACCCATCCTCATCACAATCAAAATGAGCTTGTGCCACAAAACTGTTAAAACGGTTGTCCCATGACGAATATTATTTATTTAATATTCATTGAATATTGTTTACTGTTAAGCATTTAACAATTGATGATCTAGTCCTAGACTAGGTAATCAATATCAAATAAGCGGGGGACTGACACCCCCATTAATCAGTGGATATCTCTGGAACTCCCATAGAAAATAATAGAGTGGTTGAGCACATGACCGACCTGCCACTCCATTCATTTTGGGGGGCTCCACAGGGTATGGGGTCCCCGTTCTTGTGATCTGTGAGAGCCTCAGCGGGATAACCCCCATCAATCTAATAGTTATTCCCTATCCTGTGGATAGGGGATAACGTCACATAACCAGAATACCCCTTTAATTTCTAAGATGCGTTGGGGGGGAAGGGCGCTGCTGAACAAAAAGGCTATTTATTATAAAGACAGACAAAGGCGGGTGGGCAACCTTCTTCAAACTTGTTCACAATTGTTTTTTATCCTATGGTTTGTTTTTTAGCCTTGTTCAGCAGAGGCCTTATCTGGATCCTGCATGTGTGTTCAATGGATAGGTGAGGCAGCTGAAGATCAAGTACTGGGAATGATTTCCTTACATGTGGTATCCAGTGTTGTGCCTCACATCCACACAACATTATCTGGCGAGCAACTTTCTTCCATGCAGTCTGTTTCATTGGTGGACTTCACACATATTGTGCCTTTGGTGCTTTTTATCTTTACAGAGAAACATAAAAGATGCACAAATAGGCCTGGGAAGGGATCTCTAAGGCCCCTTTCACACGAGCGAGTATTCCGCGTGGTGGCAATGCGAGATGCAAACGCATTGTGCCCGCACGGAATCCGGACCCATTCATTTCAATGGGGCTGTGTACATGAGTTGGTTTTCACGCATCACTTATGCGTTGAGTGACAATCGCAGCATGTTCTATATTCTGCGATTTTCATGCAATGCAGGCCCCATAGAAGTGAATGAGGCTGCGTGAAAATCGCATCGTATCCGCAAGCAAGTGCGGATGCGATGCATTTTTCACGGATGATTGCTAAGAGATGTTGTTTGTATACCTTCCGTTTTTTATCATGCGCCTGCAAAACGCATTAAATCGCATTGCACCTGCGCAATAAAAACGGAACAACTGAACGCAATCGCATACTTAACTGAATGAACTTGCTTCCGAAATCGCGCATTTTTCACTAAACGCATCCGGACATAATCCGCTCACGCTCGTCTGCAAGGAGCTTAAGGGTGCCTTCACATGCTGCCTATTTTGTTCCAGAATTTTACGCAGCCGAAAATCTGTTCCATTCATTTAAATGAGGCAGCTAGCACATGGATTTCTGCAAGCCCCATTCAAGTGAATGGAACAGTTTTTTTATTCTCAAAATTGTGCAACAAAATCTGCAGAGTGTGAAGACATCCTAACCCACAAGTTGATACCTTCAGGGCAGACATGGACAATTGACAGCTGATTCAATAGGCAACAACTGTTCTGCATTTTACCTGTGATAACTTCAACCTTCAAAGAAATCACAGAACAAGAAATTCCAGTTACATTAACACATTTTACATTTGGAGAGGATAAACATTATACAGCACGCTATAAATGCAAAAAAATAGACATGACAGGGTACTAAATTACAGCATCTTTATTTTTCACACAATAGGTAAAAGATACCAAATGAGTGACAATTTTATTAGTTTCTTAGCACCTTAAAAATAATTTGTCACTGCTTCGTCTTGGCTCATATACAATATTTGTGGATTTGTGGTCTACTGAGGTGTGGAAACAGCAGGCTTTAGGTCACTACTTCCTTAGATTTGCTTTTTAGTAGACTGAGGTAAGTTCACATTACAAAAAGTGACTGTTGGTGAATGATCTTCATACTCTAGCTGTAAATGTTATAATAAAATAAATTAGCACTAAAATATATTTTAAAAGCATGTATTAAAAACATCTGTTTAATTTACAATTCAGATAACTATTATTTAGTGCAATACATACGGAGTGTGGTTAGTCAGGACTGTACAACCATAAAATGAAAAGAATATTTAAATGCTAATATATATAAAAATATACACTGCTCAAAAAAATAAAGGGAACACAAAAATAACACATCCTAGATCTGAGTTAATTAAATATTCTTCTGAAATACTTTGTTCTTTACATAGTTGAATGTGCTGACAACAAAATCACACAAAAATAAAAAAATGGAAATCAAATTTTTCAACCCATGGAGGTCTGGATTTGGAGTCACACTCAAAATTAAAGTGAAAAAACACACTACAGGCTGATCCAACTTTGATGTAATGTCCTTAAAACAAGTCAAAATGAGGCTCAGTAGTGTGTGTAGCCTCCACGTGCCTGTATGACCTCCCTACAATGCCTGTGCATGCTCCTGATGAGGTGGCGGACGGTCTCCTGAGGGATCTCCTCCCAGACCTGGACTAAAGCATCTGCCAACTCCTGGACAGTCTGTGGTGCAACGTGACGTTGGTGGATAGAGCGAGACATGATGTCCCAGATGTGCTCAATTGGATTCAGGTCTGGGGAACGGGCGGGCCAGTCCATAGCATCAATGCCTTTGTCTTGCAGGAACTGCTGACACACTCCAGCCACATGAGGTCTAGCATTGTCTTGCATTAGGAGGAACCCAGGGCCAACCGCACCAGCATATGGTCTCACAAGGGGTCTGAGGATCTCATCTCCGTACCTAATGGCAGTCAGGCTACCTCTGGCGAGCACATGGAGGGCTGTGCGGCCCTCCAAAGAAATGCCACCCCACACCATTACTGACCCAATGCCAAACCGGTCATGCTGGAGGATGTTGCAGGCAGCAGAACGTTCTCCACTGCGTCTCCAGACTCTGTCACGTCTGTCACATGTGCTCAGTGTGAACCTGCTTTCATCTGTGAAGAGCACAGGGCGCCAGTGGCGAATTTGCCAATCTTGGTGTTCTCTGGCAAATAGCCAAACGTCCTGCACGGTGTTGGGCTGTAAGCACAACCCCCACCTGTGGACGTTGGGCCCTCATATCACCCTCATGGAGTCTGTTTCTGACCGTTTGAGCAGACACATGCACATTTGTGGCCTGCTGGAGGTCATTTTGCAGGGCTCTGGCAGTGCTCCTCCTGTTCCTCCTTGCACAAAGGCGGAGGTAGCGGTCCTGCTGCTGGGTTGTTGCCCTCCTACGGCCTCCTCCACGTCTCCTGATGTACTGGCCTGTCTCCTGGTAGCGCCTCAATGCTCTGCACACTACGCTGACAGACACAGCAAACCTTCTTGCCACAGCTCTCATTGATGTGCCATCCTGGATAAGCTGCACCACCTGAGCCACTTGTGTGTGTTGTAGACTTCGTCTCATGCTACCACTAGAGTGAAAGCACCGCCAGCATTCAAAAGTGACCAAAACATCAGCCAGGAAGCATAGGAACTGAGAAGTGTTCTGTGGTCACCACCTGCAGAACCACTCCTTTATTGGGGGTGTCTTGCTAATTGCCTATCATTTCCACCTGTTGTCTATCCCATTTGCACAACGGCATGTGAAATTGATTGTCACTCAGTGTTGCTTCCTAAGTGGACAGTTTGATTTCACAGAAGTTTGATTGACTTGGAGTTACATTGTGTTGTTTAAGTGTTCCCTTTATTTTTTTGAGCAATGTATATATTAACCAGGTGGTTTCTGCCAACTAACTGGTTTGACTTAGGGCTAACCCTAAGAGTGTTATCCTGGGGCTTACCTGGTATTCGCCCTTTAACCCCTGTACATGGATTCGGACTTTGCTGCAGGGAAACTATCAGGCCACTACCTCCTGGGATAGTCCCGGTGTGGTCGGCAGCTGACCCACTGGGGTCAGGGACTCCGGTGCATGCACCGGTAGCTCAGGATGCAGAAAATGCACCAAAACGGTAGGTATGTGTGAACAGACACATTTTTGGTAACTTGGAGTCCTGGTTGTACAGAAACAAGAAGACACGGAGAAGCTGGCAGGCAGGGTGGTGATCAGACTCAGGCAAGGCACACAGGCTGGATACTGGGTAGGAGCATGGACAATACAGAAGAACTAGGTAAACAGAATTTAACATTGAAAACTAGAGGTAGTGTAACACATGGGTGTAGCAGGTAAATACTGGAGAACACATAGGAACACAGGTGGGGGTTCATGCAGAGATAATGCAGGTAAGATGCAAGAGAATTAGCTGGTTGAAGGGGTAGCAGATCTCGTGCAAGTGTTGCCTCCACTTCAAAATTACTAGCATGTCGTCTCCTTTGTAGAGTGCAATTACAACTGCTTGTCACATTCAAGTGACTGTATTGTAATTACATTGCACTGCACCACCACTCCTATGATCCACTGAGATGATGCACTAATAACTGTGGAAATAGTGGTTGTACAAGAGTCGCTACCCTTTCAAACAGATGATCAGCAGGAGTGCCAGGAGTCAGACCCATGCCGATCTGATATTGATGACCTATAATGAGGATAGGATAAATGCAGACGGTATCAGCAGCATCTCACATCATCGACTTTTATTTGGACTTCAAAGACAGCCTTTGTCAGGCTTGACAAAGGCTGTATATCAGCCGAAACGTTGCCATGTGTATTGTTGCTTTGAAGTCCAAATAAAAGTCGATGATGTGAGATACTGCTGATACCGTCTGCATTTATCCATATATTACGGCCGTTGGATCCAGGGCCATTGGTGAGGCTGTTCCATCTATCAGGATACATCAACAAGGACCGAGTGGTGCTGCTTCTACATTTTTGTTTATTGCTATAATGAGGATAGGTCATCAATATCCTAGCACTGCATAACCCCTTTACCACATGGGCAATAGTAACAATAAATGCTCACATCACTAAAGGCTGCTGACAGTTACTGTATTACTTCCAACACCCTATACACATGCATGTTTGGCCCAGTGTGCATGTGTTCTCATTGGGGAGAGTGGAATAAGATACTGCAGACACTTTTAGTGGTGGCTTATCTCCCTTGAGAAAAAAAAGGATGGAACACGTGGAAATCCAAAGTTCTGAGTTCTGACCTTTCTTGTCCATAAGGTCTAACATTAGGGGAGAGTAGGGGAACACTCCCATACACATTAGATGTTTGGCCAGTTCTCCTGAAATTGGCATGTTTGGCAGCGTATACCTAATGAGTGGGGCCACCTTAACATTGTCTTTCCATCTTGTGCCAAGATCAGGTGCATTTGGTGCAATTCTGTAATATAATGTTATTATTGCAAATGCTCCATTTAGCCATAAAAGCATTCCATTTATAAACTCAGGTAGCTAGGATTAGCAGTCGACCTGTAGACTTGACAGGCTATAAACCTGTCTGTTATGTCCATACAACAGACTGTCATCAACAAGTCAATTTCTGCTGAAGGGAACGTTTCCTTTATCTGTGGTCTAATCTTTAAAGAAG
Organism: Bufo bufo; assembly: GCF_905171765.1. Taxonomy (NCBI): domain Eukaryota; kingdom Metazoa; phylum Chordata; class Amphibia; order Anura; family Bufonidae; genus Bufo; species Bufo bufo. The sequence continues at coordinate 528,915,390 of NC_053390.1, read as the reverse complement.
ATACAAATGTGGTGCTTCACTTAAAGGGATTATTCCATGAAATATATTCTACATTTTTCAAAATAGCACCTGGATCGTAATACTTTTGTAACTGCAAGCAATTGAGGACATCCGCTGTACATATATGGCAGAAGTTCGTTCTTTAAAAATCCCACCTACTCTGGAGTGCAGTGGGCACCATAGCTGCCGAGTTTCTGCTGGTTTAAACAGCAGACACCCAGGGTAATGTCTGTGATCGGCGATAACACCAATCACAGATATTTAACACCTCAGATGCAGTGGTCAATTGATTATGTGGCGATCGGGAAAGCCATTCATTCACTGTGGTAGCCTTGGTGGTCTTTTCCTTCTTAGTTTCTACATTGGGTTCATTTATGGTAAGTTTTTAAAAAATAAAGGAAAAACATATTGATCTAGATTTCCCACTAACATGAAGCACAATGTGTCACAAAAAAATACAATTTCAGAATTACTTGAATAAGTAAAGTCATTCCAAAGGTATTCCCACATAAAGTGACACATCAGATTTTCAAAATTAGGTTGGGCCCTGAAGGTGAAAACTGTCTGGGTCCTGAAGGAGATAAGTAGCACTGCATATAGGCAAAAAAATAGCCAGTATGAGTAACAAGACTGCATCAGTAAGTTGCCTGGTATACATTAGAAATACATGTTCCCGCATATGAATCCATGTAACAATACTTTATTAGATTCCTAATAATTGCTATGGATTCCTTAGCACTTACAGTACTTAAACTCCATTTCTTATTTGAGTTTTGTAGTTCTCTGGTGTTGCGGCGCTCATCACTGTTGTATAAATGGTAATTCTAAAAATTAACAAAACACATAAAATTGTTGTTAAACATAATTGCAATTTATTGTTGACTACATACAGTGGACTTCAGTTATAACAGGAACAACTTAAAATTTATCTGTAATTCTGGCATTGCTACAAAAGCTAACCACATCCCATAATTTCACCTAATCCAACTTCCTGTGCACTTATTCTATGTTGTAAAACCACAGCCTAGAAAAATCAAACCCATGCAAATGTCAACAAATCATCATATGTAAAGACGGGTAAAAAAAATCTGCTGCCCTAAGGCTGGCCATACACATGAAAAACTGTTGGTCGATTGTCACCCAACAGTAGTTGTTGGGGCAGAGTTGGGAGTGGAGATGAACAAATTTCTTCAAATTTATTTTGTGTCTGATTCGCTAAATAAAAAAAAAATATTCTATTCAGGTACTAATCGATTCTACCTGAATAAATATGCTTCAATTGCCCTGAAAGTTGGTATATAACGCTCTCCAAGGACCTCTGGACACTAGTATGCTACTCTGGGTTTCTGGGCAATATATATAAATACATTGTCTAGGGTGTACACTTTCTCATTATGGATGATGATGGTATTAGACATGCTAATTTGCATATATTTTTCCAAAAACCAAGAGGATCAGTCTCTAGCTAACAATAGTCTAAATGGTCTCCATAACAGAAATAAGTGCCCACTCAGAGGTCCCCCCAAAGCCTCTCAGGTAGAAAAGTCAATTCTGTCTGTTTTGCTATGATAAATGGCTTTGGTCCTGCAAGAGCTATTCACAGATCCGAGGCTGACTTAGCTATTATACTAATTATGCTATGTAAGTGCAATGATTAGAAGGGTATGCTGTAGTTGTGAATCACTCAGCTTTTTCAATCTTTCCAGAAAGAGAGCTGAATTGCACATGTTTTTTTTCACATGTGGATCTCTCTCTTGATTTGATGTTTCAGCTAACGAGACTTGCCAGCTATTCTTGCTCAAAAGAGTACAGCAGTGGTGCCAACGTTCTATAGACATAGTGGTACTCATGCCGGCCTCCCACTTGTAGCATAAAAGGTAATTTATCCCGATATTGGGATCCGTTGATCTCCCCATATAATCGGGAGAGGATGCCCGGGGAAGTGGAGTGGAATTTGCATATGGATTCCATAACACTCAATTCTAGCTATGGGGAAGAGCTTGTTAAGGATGACAGAAAGTGGAATATCTGTTGTTTTCTCCACCTGACTGATATCAATTTGCCGTATAGGATGAAATCATGTAACGTAGTGAGTTTATGTGAGTGCCACCACGTAAATGTAGAGGAGGTTTCTCCTGTGGGGAAAGCTGGATTGGAGAATATAGGTGTCAGCATAGAGGGTTTAGACTGTAGTTTATATTTGAATCTCACTTGGCGCCATAGGAGCAATGAAAAGAAGGTAAAATTAGCTATTTGTTTCATGTGGGCAGGGAGCGAAACTTCAGTCCAAAAGAGGGCTGGCCAAGAAACAGCCGGGAGTAGTGAAGTCTCAAGGGAGATCCATAGAGGTGCAGTAGAGCCTGCTAATATTGGTGCTAGTTGAGCAAGTCTCGCTGGTTTATAGTAAGCTGCTATATTAGGTACAGACATTCCTTCCACTTTTTTATGTAGGAACATAATCTTTTTAGCTATGAGTGGACGCTTATGAGACCAAATAAAAAAAAAGATTGTTTTTTGCAGGGTTTGGACCACATGTTGTGGGACCGGTATCGGGAGGGTTCTGAACAAATGAAGGATTTTAGGGAACAACACCATCTTTATTGCATGTATTCTGCCAATCCAGGATAGGAACGAGTTGTCCCATTTATGCAGATTAGAGTGCAATTGCTTAAAGATGGGGTCGTAGTTAGTTTTGTATAGACCTGACATCCTAGCAAATTGAGTCAAAACTTTCATAAGGTTAGGGAGGGTAGTAAGGGGATTTGTTAGAATCAATAGCAGGTCGTCTGCAAAAAGGCTCAGTTTGGTATGGGAGTAACCTATGGAAATGCCTTTGATATCCGGATTTCTTCTGATGGCTATTGTCAGGGGCTCCATAGCAAAAGCAAATAAGGCGGGGAACACCTATTGATATGTATAGGTGAAATCGTAGTAGAATGGATTTTCAAGGAAACAGTGGGGGTAGAGTATAGGACATCCTCAAACTGTTTAATCAGTGCTTTTTCATAATAAGATTTCGCCTGGTGGTAGCCTCAAACTGTTCAGTGTTTTTTCATAATAACATTTTCCCCTGGTGGTAGCATCAAACTGTTCAATCAGTACTTTTTCATAATAAGATTTTTATTTATTGCGGTGCTTATATCCCCACACAGTACTTTTCTGGAAAAGAGACATGCAAGATAGTCTCCTTTCCAAAAGGAATGGAAAACTGGGTGTCCCATACAAGGAACTCAGATCTTTCTACGTAACTACCTTTTAAAAGAGCTGAACAAAGATTTGCTTGGCTGCATGAGGGCCCTGGTTGGGGTACTATTTTTCCTTATGGAGGACGCCAAATATGCATGAGGAGTATTGCAAGCTGGTCAACGAAAATTAGCACATCTTACATCTACTGGCATCAGAAAGGGCTTAGGAAAGCTAAACTGAATATCTTTCCCAGACACCCAGAGGAGCGTTGCCTGAACTACAATACTCTGCACACATACTACACAGATACATATTGCCCAGAAACCCAGCATAGCATACTAGTCTCTCTTTTAACGAATCACAAAAAATTCTGGTTCCTTCGAATCCTGAACTTTGGAACAAATTCCTAAGGCCCCTTTCACACGGGCGTCACGTTTTGGCTCCGGAGGCGTCCCGGGTGCAATGCAGTAAACCCGCGTGAGTAGGTACGCGATTGAAGTCAGTTTTGACTGCGAATGCGTTCCGTTGTTCAGTTTTTATTACGTGGGTGCAATGTGTTTTGCACGCGCGTGATAAAAAACTGACGGTGGTACCCAGACCCGAACTTCTTCACAGAAGTTCAGGTTTGGGTTCAAGGTTGTGTAGATTGTATTATTTTCCCTTATAACATGGTTATAAGGGAAAATAATAGCATTCTGAATACAGAATGCATAGTACAATAGGGCTGGAGGGGTTAAAAAAAAATAAAACATTTTTTAACTCACCTTAATCCACTTGTTTGCGCAGCCGGCATCTCTTCTGTGTTCATCTGTGAGGAAAAGGACCTGTGGTGACGTCACTACGCTCATCACATGGTCCGTCACATGATCCATCACCATGGTGATGGATCATGTGATGGATCATGTGATGGACCATGTGATGAGCGTACTGGCGTCATCAAAGGTCCTTTTCCTCACAGATGAAGACAGAAGAGATGTCGGCTGCGCGAACAAGTGGATTAAAGTGAGTTAAGTTATTTTATTTATTTTTTAACCCCTCCAGCCCTATTGTACTAAGCATTCTGTATTCAGAATGCTATTATTTTCCCTTATAACCATGTTATAAGGGAAAATAATAAAGATCGGGTCCCCATCCCGATCGTCTCCTAGCAACCGTGCGTGAAAATCGCACCGCATCCGCACTTGCTCGCGGATGCTTGCGATTTTCACGCAGCCCCATTCATTTCTATGGGGCCTGCATTAAGTGAAAAATGCACAAAGAGGAGCATGCTGCGATTTACACGCAACGCACAAGTGATGCGTGAAAATCATTGCTCATGTGCACAGCCCCATAGAAATTCATAGCTCCTGATTCAGTGCGGGTGCAATGCGTTCACCTCACGCATTGCACCCGCGCGGAAATCTCGCCCGTCTGAAAGGGGCCTAACAGGTAGAATCGATTTGTTCATTCTTAGTTGGGAGTCCATCATACACAATAGCTTATGCCCTTTACAAATGTTCTCAATGATTTTGCATATGTGTAACATTTATTGTATTTGCCCTTTATTTCCGTAATGCTTTAATTGTGGCAGTTTTGTTGCAGAAATATCTGTCACTGTAAAATCTATGTAAATGCTGCGGTAACAACCCTATTCAGATGTATAGAACATTTGCAGAAATTTCTGCAGCAACTTTGCCATATGATTTTCCTAAGTGCATATTTTTAACATTTTTCTTTTTCACTATGAATAGTATACTACACTGTTTTTATGTATTTTATGTGTTTGCTACACACATATTATATTACCTGTTGGGCACATGTCAACACGCTTTGCTAAGGTAACTAATACCTTTTGTTTGACATCCTAATTTTTTTATGGCTTCCTACTTACATAGCACTGTAAGTCCCACATTAGGCTATTTTAACACTTGCGCTTGGTGCGGATCCGTCATGGATCTGCATAGACGGATTCGTTCAGATAATACAACCGTCTGCATCCGTTCAGAACGGATCCGTTTGTATTATCTTTAACATAGCCAAGACGGATCCGTCTTGAACACCATTGAAAGTCAATGGAGGACGGATCCGTTTTCTATTGTGCCAGATTGTGTCATAAAAAACGGATCCATCCCCATTGACTTACATTGTGTGTTAGAACGGATCCGTTTGACTCAGCAGCGTTTTGGTGTCCGCCTCCAAAGCGGAATGGTGACTGAACAGAGGCAAACTGATGCATTCTGAGCGGATCTTTTCCATTCATAATGCATTAGGGCAAAACTGATCTGTTTTGGACCGCTTGTGAGAGCCCTGAACATATCTCACAAACGGAAAGCCAAAACGCCAGTGTGAAAGTAGCCTTAAAAACAGTGATGATTTCTCATAGCACGTTTTCTAGAGCTACTTCTTTAAGAAAGACTATGTGGTTCTGTCCTAGGATGCAGGGAGCAGGCAACATGACAATTACAATTATAGTGATGGGTACGATGTTAGCAATAATAGTATTAGAGATAAAAGACCTATTGCAATACATACAAATTCATCACCGGCTTCACCGACAAGACCTGTGGGTTGTAGGAAATACAAACAAATTGTTACACATCATTCCCTTTAATTCCAAGTTTTAATGTCTGACTCCACCCTATATGTACAGTCGTGGCCAAAAGTTTTGAGAATGACACAAATATTAGTTTTCACAAAGTTTGCTGCTAAACTGCTTTTAGATCTTTGTTTCAGTTGTTTCTGTGATGTAGTGAAATATAATTACACGCACTTCATACGTTTCAAAGACTTTTATCGACAATTACATGACATTTATGCAAAGAGTCAGTATTTGCAGTGTTGGCCCTTCTTTTTCAGGACCTCTGCAATTCGACTGGGCATGCTCTCAATCAACTTCTGGGCCAATTCCTGACTGATAGCAACCCATTCTTTCATAATCACGTCTTGGAGTTTGTCAGAATTAGTGGGTTTTTGTTTGTCCACCCGCCTCTTGAGGATTGACCACAAGTTCTCAATGGGATTAAGATCTGGGGAGTTTCCAGGCCATGGACCCAAAATGTCAACGTTTTGGTCCCCAAGCCACTTAGTTATCACTTTTGCCTTATGGCACGGTGCTCCATCGTGCTGGAAAATGCATTGTTCTTCACCAAACTGTTGTTGGATTGTTGGAAGAAGTTGCTGTTGGAGGGTGTTTTGGTACCATTCTTTATTCATGGCTGTGTTTTTGGGCAAAATTGTGAGTGAGCCCACTCCCTTGGATGAGAAGCAACCCCACACATGAATGGTCTCAGGATGCTTTACTGTTGGCATGACACAGGACTGATGGTAGCGCTCACCTTTTCTTCTCCGGACAAGCCTTTTTCCAGATGCCCCAAACAATCGGAAAGAGGCTTCATCGGAGAATATGACTTTGCCCCAGTCCTCAGCAGTCCATTCACCAAACTTTATGCAGAAGATCAATCTGTCCCTGATGTTTTTTTTGGAGAGAAGTGGCTTCTTTGCTGCCCTTCTTGACACCAGGCCATCTTCCAAAAGTCTTCGCCTCACTGTGCGTGCAGATGCGCTCACACCTGCCTGCTGCCATTCCTGAGCAAGCTCTGCACTGGTGGCACTCCGATCCCGCAGCTGAATCCTCTTTAGGAGATGATCCTGGCGCTTGCTGGACTTTCTTGGACGCCCTGAAGCCTTCTTAACAAGAATTGAACCTCTTTCCTTGAAGTTCTTGATGATCCTATAAATTGTTGATTGAGGTGCAATCTTAGTAGCCACAATATCCTTGCCTGTGAAGCCATTTTTATGCAACGCAATGAGGCTGCATGGGTTTCTTTGCAGGTCACCATGGTTAACAATGGAAGAACAATGATTTCAAGCATCACCCTCCTTTTAACATGTCAAGTCTGCCATTTTAACCCAATCAGCCTGACATAATGATCTCCAGCCTTGTGCTCGTCAACATTCTCACCTGAGTTAACAAGACGATTACTGAAATGATCTCAGCAGGTCCTTTAATGACAGCAATGAAATGCAGTGGAAAGGTTTTTTGGGGATTAAGTTAATTTTCATGGCAAAGAAGGACTATGCAATTCATCTGATCACTCTTCATAACATTCTGGAGTATATGCAAATTGCTATTATAAAAACTTAAGCAGCAACTTTTCCAATTTCCAATATTTATGTAATTCTCAAAACTTTTTGCCACGACTGTACATACATATTCAGGGGAGACAGCAGTTTCTATGGTTTTATACACTGCTCTGCTTGTATCTCCAAAATGAGACAAAGAGAGCCGAGAAAAGCTGATGGGGCAAGACTCAACTGAACACTCCTGCCTCTTCTTTTCAGTGAACGTAGGGGGTTTTAGGATCCTGACACTTGCTGATCAAAACATATGACATTTCAAGTTTGTTCAAATGTTAGATAACTGGGTTAGGTGAATTTTCTATAAGGTTGTTGTGTTCTTTATACGTATGTAGCAGGCTAGAAAGATGGTAGCATACTATTTTCCAACAGAGCCGGGATGATGTACCATTTGAAAACACTTAAGCCTGTATTAGACAGGCAGATCAGCAAGCGATTGTTGGGAGCATTCTCTCCCGACAATCTCTAGCTAGCAGAGGAGACCGCTGTTATTACATGCAGCGATTTTCTCTATAGCATGGGGAGGTGTGATCGCTATGCTATTGCTCATCCCCATACTGTCTAGTGTTCTGCTGGTGGCAGATCGCTGTTAGACAGCACGATCTGCCATCGGAATACACTAATTTTTAAGCATGCTTAAAAATCAGAATTGCCCGATGAACGAGCGTTTGCTCGTTCATCGGGTGATCGGCGGCAGTATTACACTGCAAGACAATTGCTAACGAGCATTACAACGAATGCTCGTTAGCGATTATCGGCTGTGGGCACAGTGCCAAATCCGTCCTTTCAGTTTTTCTGCCCCTAGACGGGGCAGGAGAACGGAAGGGCTGAATGGTAATGTGAACGAAGCCTAATACAGATAAAATGTATGACTAACAAGCAGTCTGGACCCAGTACAATACAACTGATTATAACAACTAAACAGACATACAAAGTGATCACCAATCTCACCTTGTATAATGTGTCTATATTGATGTTCGCTTGCCCAGTAGCATTCAGAGCTTTTATAGCTGGAGTCCTGCAACACATACCACAAGGAATGAACAAGTATTACAAAAATAGGAAGACAGGACATAAACTGGAACCTGAACATCTTTCAACTTTTCAAAAGGTTTATTCTGGGAATCATGTTTATACCAATTATCTAGAAGCGCTTTAAATACACGTTTTAAAGGGCATCTGTCATAAGTGACCTCCCTATCTATGTGCATAAACACATAGCTGTGGTTCACCTGATTAAAAAGATGTTTTCCTTTTGTTGATCTGAAGCTCCGTTCCCGAGTTATGATACTTTTTCTTAATATGCATATTAGGCCTTTGGTACAATAAGAGCATCACCATTGTTCTTTTTGCATCCAAATTCCACTTCTTTATGTGGTCAGCCCCTCCCTCGCTGCTTTGATTGATAGGGCCAGGAGTGACAAAGCACAGAGAGAGGGGCTGACCACAGAAATGAGTGGATCTTGGGTTAAAAAAGTTAAAACGGTGACACCCTCATTGCACCAAAGGCCTAATCTGCATATTAAGAAAAACATCGACGGAGCCTCGGATTACCAAAAGAAAAACAGTGTTTAATGAGGTGAACTACACTTATCTGTCCATGCAGGCAGTCTGACTTGGTGACAAATTCCCTTTGAAGTGATTTACAGTGAGTCTACCAAATGGTAGGACAACTCACAACTTTAAAGACTAGCCTATTTTGGGCCTTCACAACCAAGCTTTTGTTTCTTTTGTCACTATATAGCCACACTTTTTTCTTCTTTTATTGCATTTCAGCATGATTCACTACCATAAACCTTCATTACCACATACATAATTTAAGGTAAACCCCTATCAATCCCACCCAGCCACCCCATGGAAGAGAAGGAAGGGAGAAGAAAAAAAGGTGTAACATTTGTTTTCCCCAAAAACCATACCCATTGCTTTTATATCTGTTCATAAATCCCTTCTATGCACTTATTATAACAAAATATATTTCTTTAAATTTTACTTCTCTGATCCACCACTTCTAACCATTCTCTCTTCATAGGTATTTCAGGATTTAGCCAATATTTCACAATTATCTCGCCTGATTTTATTTTTTGATACAAGTTGTATTCTTCAATGGCACTTTTTTTTTTAGTTTACATATGAATTATTGATTAACTTTTTGAGGGGTAGTAGCTCAATCATTGCTTTCTGGTATTTTTACCCTGTTTACTGTGCTGTATAAATAACACACTCAATTTACTAAGGCTACTTTCACACTAGCGTTAATATTTTCCGGTATTGAGATCCGTCATAGGGAAGGGAGCTGAGACACTTATATACGTGCAGGAGGGCTAGGATTGGTCAGTGAGGTCACATGATCTAACCCATAAAGCACAGGAAGTGATGCAGGGAAGAAGCAGCAAGCATGCTGTGGCCAGGGCTGAAAGGAAACTGTGGAGCGGATCCCAGAACAAACAGTACCTACAAGGACAGAGCACAGGACTACAGCGGTGAATGGGGACGCACTGGCAGCAGATCACCGCTGAACACGGTGCCCAGGAGAGAAGCAGGGAACAGCGGCGCACAGCAGCCGCTGTTACAGATATTTCATGTCTGAAGATGGAATAGGTGGCATGGTGAGCATTATCTGTTTTCTACTAATTTAAAAATTATACCTTCGGTCATCATCAGGAGGTGGAGTGGTCCAGTGGTCATAGTTTGTCTCTACACGAAACCATCTGCCAAAAAAAGAGAAAGAACTGAAAAGATGGACATAGATTTTCCATTTTGTCACTTCATGTCACTGCACAAAAGTACATCTCAGCCCGGGCTAGGAGATGCTTGAATATGATGCCTTAGGCCAAATCATCATGGATCATGGTCCACAATATTTGGACCATAGAAAACATTTGAATGGACAGTACTGTGTAAAATAACAAAACGAGTAATACTTTACTACTCCCCTGCTGCTTTGCTGCCATAGTCCCCAAGTGTTGTGAGTGTAAAGCCTAACAATTTATAGGAGAACTAGGAATTGCACAATATTTCTTTACAAACTCTACTGAAATCACTCACTCTCCAGTTAAAGGATCCAAAGGCCAGATGTCAGCAGGTCCATTTCTGTTTCTGGTGATCACCAATCCCTCATGTGACTGTGTGCCAGCCATAATATAATATGTCTCAGCAATGATTGGTGTCTTGGAGAGTCGCATAGCCGCAGTCTCAAAATCTTTGTCACCATTCAATGCCTGGCAATAAATGATGTGCAATGAATATATAACAAACATAAATGAATAAGTAAACCCCACCAGTGATAAAGCTAAAAAGGTCTACTTTGCTCATAAAGGGGCTGTCCTGTTAGGACAACCCCTGCTTAGAATAATGCCACACCAGTAATGGATTGATCATAACAGGCCCAGGTTTCAGATTGTCCATGAGGCCACTAAAGGGGTTTTCACATAAACATAATCCATAATATCGGGGTCTATAGGGGACTGCTGAGACCTTCATGATCCTGACGGTTCCTTGACCACGGTGTGGTCGTGTCACGGTTGAGATCCAGTACCTTTCAGCTGTACAGGACCCAGTGCACTCTAATTTAAACTAATGCAGACTCAGTGGCGGATCCAGATTGTTTTGTGGCGGCGGACAAAAAATTATGTGGTGCTTATGGATGACACACTGTTATGGGGGCATCTGTGGATGACACACTGTAGGGATGACACACTGTTATGGGGGCATCTGTGGGGATGACACTGTTATGGGGGCATCTGTGGGGATGACACACTGTTATGGGGGCATCTGTGGGGATGACATTGTTATGGGCATCTGTGGGGATGACTCTGTTGTGGGGAAGGGGGGGCGGAAAGAGAAGAACTTGTGGAGGGGCCAGGGGTTGTACTGGAGGGAGCCAGACAGTGCCCCCTTCACACAGTATTTATTAACCCCTTTCAGCAGTCCCCTGAGAGGTTAATAAGTACTGTGAATTGGGGACTGCTGAAAGGGGTTAATAACTACTGTGAAGGGCCTTTCACAATAGTTATTAACCCCTCTCAGCAGTCCCCATTGACAGTATTTATTAACCCCTTTCAGCAATCCCTGGCAGCACAGGCCAGTCAGTAGACACTACCTCAGGCTCAGCGCAGCTGCGCTCCTGAGAGTCCACTCCTACTCCTTAGACTGACTGAGTGTGTTCCTCCTGGCACTCCTGCTCGGAGCTGCTCGCCTGCTTCTTCCTTCCACTTCCTGCCACGCCTGCAAACCAGAATTGACTGGTCTGGCGCGAATCTGCAGGCAGATGCAGCGTGTGACGTCAGATGGTCAGTCTGCTCTGCGCAGTGCTAGTGACTGACTACTTGATTCGGATATCATGTGAGTGAGTAATGTATATGGGCGATCACGATCGGAAGCCCTCTCTCTCACTATATCATTTCTCGGGGGGTGGGGGGACCTGCAATGTTTAGTTGGTCCTTGCAGCTGACAATGGGATCTGAGTACTAGAGTCCACTTAGGCTACTTTGACACTGGTGTTTTGGCTTACCGTTTGGGAGATCCGTTCAGGGCTCTCACAAGCGGTCCAAAACGGATCAGTTTTGCCCTAATGCATTCTGAATGGAAAAGGATCCGCTCAGAATGTATCAGTTTGGCTCTGTTTGCCTCCGTTCCATCTCCATTCCGCTTTGGAGGCGGACACCAAAACGCTGCTTGCAGCGTTTTGGTGTCCGTCTGACGAAACTGAGCCAAACGGATCCATCCTGACACACAATGTAAGTCAATGGGGACGGATCCGTTTTCTATGACACAATAGAAAACGGATCCGTCCTCCATTGACTTTCAATTGTGTTCAAGACGGATCCGTCTTGGCTATGTTGAAAAATAATAAAAACGCATCCGGATGCAGACGTTTGTATTATCTGAACGGATCCGTCTGTGCAGATCCATGACGGATCTGCACCAAATGCGAGTGTGAAAGTAGCCTTAACCACCTCAGCTCCCCTAGCTTAAACCCCCTTAATGACCAGACCACTTTTTACACTTCTGACCTACTCTACTTTCACGGTTTATTGCTCGGTCATACAACTTACCACCCAAATGAATTTTACCTCCTTTTCTTCTCACTAATAGAGCTTTCATTTGGTGGTATTTCATTGCTGCTGACGTTTTTACTTTTTTTGATATTAATCGAAATTGACCGAAATTTTTGCAAAAAAATGTAATTTTTCACTTTCTGTTGTAAAATTTTTCAAATAAAACTACATTTCTACATAAATTTTTCTCTAAATTTATTGTTCTACATGTCTTTGATTAAAAAAAAAACCAATAAGTGTATATTTATTGGTTTGGGTAAAAGTTATAGTGTTTACAAACTATGGTGCAAAAATGTGAATTTACGCACTTTGACTTTCTGAGCACCTGTCATGTTTCCTGAGGTTCTACAATGCCCAGACAGTAGAAACACCCCACAAATGACCCCATTTCGGAAAGTAGACACCCTAAGGTATTCGCTGATGGGCATAGTGAGTTCATGGAAGTTTTTATTTTTTGTCACAAGTTAGCAGAAAATTATTATTTTTATTTTTTTCTTACAAAGTCTCATATTCCACTAACTTGTGACAAAAAATAAAATTTTACATGAACTCACCATACCCCTCACGGAATACCTTGGGGTGTCTTCTTTCTAAAATGGGGTCACTTGTGGGGTATTTATACTGCCCTTGCATTTTAGGGGCCCTAAAGTGTGAGAAGTAGTTTGGAATCCAAATGCATAAAAATGCCCTGTGAAATCGTAGAGATTCTCATTGGAATTTGGGCCCCTTTGCGCACCTAGGCTGCAAAAAAGTGTCACACATGTGGTATCGCCGTACTCAGAAGAAGTAGGGCAATGTGTTTTGAGGTGTATTTTTACATATATCCATGCTGGGTGAGATAAATATCTCTGTAAAAGACAACTTTTCCCATTTTTTTATACAAAGTTGTCATTTTACAGAGGTTTTCTTTTACTGATGACCTATACTCCAGACAGGTCATCAGTACCTGATTGGTGGGAGTCTGACACTCGGGATAGGTCATGAGTATAAATATCTCAAAAAACCCCTTTAATGTTTCAAAGAAATTATCCTCCTTTTTTGCATCCTCTCTGGAAAAAAATGGCAGCAGTGACTGTCTTACATGAGACCCACTTCGGTGTGAATCAAATACAAATACCTAAGATGACAGATTTCTGGATATTTATCATAGCATCTCTCCAGACTCCAAGATGAAAAGCGCATCTATTTTCATCTTCAGTTCCACTACATGGGAATACAGTATTTTCCGGCGTATAAGACGACTTTCTAACACTAGAAATAATTTTCAAAAGTCGGGGGTTGTCTTATATGCCGGGTATACTCAGATCCGATGGTATATTCTAACCCCCAGGGATTCCCATGGTGACGGGGACGCTTGCCTGGGGGTTAGAATATACCTTCGGATCTGAGTTTTCACGATCTCAGTTAGATCGTGAAAACTCAAATCCGGTGGAATATTCTAACCCCCAGGTGTCCCCATTGTGACGGGGACGCTTGCCTGGGGGTTAGAATATACAGGGCCACGACGCTCACAGGAGTACATTTATAAACTGTAAACGGTAACTTTAATCATCGCTCATCTGTTTACTAGGATACCTTACTCTCAGCTCCGGTAACAGCAGGCAGTGCGGGCGGCACTCACTTACTGATGTCACGTGCCTGCTCCTCCGACTAGGCGGCGCAGGAGCGTAACGTCAGTGAGTGAGCGCCACCCGCACTGCCTGCTGTTACCGGAGCTGAGAGTAAGGTATCCTAGTAAACAGATGAGCGATGATTAAAGTTAAAGTTACCGATTACAGTTTATAAATGTACTCCTGTGAGCGTCGGGGAGGGGGATCTGTGGATGGCATTGTTTAGGGGAGGGGAATCTGTGGATGGCACTGTTTAGGGGAGGGGATCTGTGGATGGCACGGTTTAGGGGAGGGGGATCTGTGGATGGCATGGTTTAGGGGAGGGGGGATCTGTGGTTGGCACTGTTTAGGGGAGGGGGATCTGTGGATGGCACTGTTATGGGAAGGGGGATCTGTGGATGGCACTGTTATGGGAAGGGGGATCTGTGGATGACATATAGCATAAGATGCTATATAGTGTCATCCATAGACCCCCCCATAGCAGTGTCATCCACTGATCCCCCTCCCCATAACAGTGCCATCCACAGATCCCCCTCCCATAACAGTGCCATCCACAGATCCCAGTCAGTTCCCTGGACTGGAGAAGATCGTCTTGAAGACTGGGCATTCGGGGTAATCTTATACGGCGAGTATAGCCCAAAACCTTTATTTTAAATGGAAAAGTTGGGGCTCGTCTTATACGCCGGAAAATACAGTATATGGAATCTCACAGTGATGGCAAGGGTGCATACTTTGTTTAACCCTTTCAACCCCAGGCCAGTTTTCACCTTCCTGCCCAGGCCATTTTTTGCAAATCTGACATGTGTCACTTTATGTGGTAATAACTTTAAAACACTTTTACTTATCCAGGCCATTCTGAGATTGTTTTCTCATCACATATTGTACTTTATGAAAGTGGTAAAATTGAGTCAAAACATTAAATTTTTATTTTATTTTTTTACAATTTTTTTTTTATTAGTATTGCGACATGATCTTTAAAAACAGTATAGTATCATCCAAAATACAGCACAGATTACAATTTCCATATTCGTTACATTGCCGTCCGAGATAAATCATATGCCACATACAATAAATGACACATTAATGTTGATACATTCCAGCACAATACATTTTTTATTTTAGTCCCCTCCCATTCCCCTCCCCCCCTTATATAGTCAGCAATAATAATAAAAATAAAACAAATACAGAACTTGAAAGGAAACTTAAATCTCTCTGGGCTTCCTACTTACTCCCCTCGATCTCTAACCCTTGGTCGTGATATGTCATATACTCATCCGTCCCACCCTTTCCTAAGTCACTAGCGACCACAGACCTTAAGCCTCCCCAGCTGTCCCTTGATATCCTCCTGCAGGTACCAGACTGTTAGTGTAAAGGGCTCCATTGCCACAGATGTCTCTGCCTCCTCCATGTAATTCAACATGAACTTTTTCCAAATTTTATACAACTTTTTCCCAGCTGTCTCCTTTTTACCAATAGCTTCCAGCCATTCCAAATGAAACATATGGCGTAAACGCCTCAATAGCTCTTCTTTTGATGGGACCCTTGACTCCAGCCAGGTAGATAGCAGGCACCTTTTAGCCTCTAAGACTATCCTGTGCCCCATTGCTGTGAGGCCCTTTTTCAATCCACTTCCCCCCTCAGTCAGCTCCTCCTGAGCTTCAGCATGTAATATTGCTACTTGAATAGTAAGTTCTTCCCTATAACTGCTACCATC
Organism: Bufo bufo; assembly: GCF_905171765.1. Taxonomy (NCBI): domain Eukaryota; kingdom Metazoa; phylum Chordata; class Amphibia; order Anura; family Bufonidae; genus Bufo; species Bufo bufo. Next base: position 528,899,707 of record NC_053390.1, on the reverse strand, counting down.
CCGTAGAACCTGACCCACAATCTTCCAGTATTCCTCCAGTTTTGTACAACTCCACAAACCGTGTAGAAGGTCAGTTTTAGGTATAGAGCATTTTGGACACACTACCATCCTATCTGGTTTTGCACCAGTTACTGGCAGATCAAATCCATACAGTGCTTGGTGAATGATTTTTAAATCATTTAACACTGCTTTATGTAGGGCTGCTATGCTATCCTAACAGTCTGTTGTACCTCTACAAGGTCCAATTTGTTCCCCCATCTCTTAAACAATCCCTGGGAAACAGAATCTTCCCAAAGGGACCGCAAACTGCTATACAGATGCGATATGGAATGTCTGTTATTGGATACCAGAAATGAATCAAATTTATTCCGGTGCCATTCGCCAGCCAAGCTAAGAGCTAGGCTTCTACAATAATTTCTGATCTGCAGATATGGGAACAAATTCGATCCAGTCAGGCCCCATCTACTCTCCAGTTCTTGTAGAGTCGCCCACCTGGCTTCCTGGCTATGAAACAAATCACCTACCCTCCTAATTCCCTTAGACTCCCAACCCTGGAATGACCTTTCAGATATCCCTGGTAGAAAGGCTGGGTTATATGAATAGGGAGATGTTTCGAGATCTGATATGGTAAGTTATATAGTTTTCTGATATTTTTCCACGTTATAATAGAGTCCCTCAAAATTAGCGAACACCTAGCCAAGTGAGGTAATTTCGAAAGTTTGGTATGTACTAGAGCTCTCAAGTCCCAGGGTGCCGCCAGTTGTTTTTCCAACCTCAGATTAGAATAATGAGATGTCCCATTGAACCAATCTATTAGATGTCTACTCAAACAAGCTAAATTGTAACCCCTGATATCTGGAACATTTAGCCCTCCATTTTCCCTCCTCAATTTTAGTTTCCGCAGTGAGACTCTTGATTTCCTGCCATTCCAAATGAAGCTTGTGAAACTCCTCTCTAGGCCCCTCACATCTACATGGCGCAGGAGTACCGGTATAGTCTGGAGTGGGTACAGCAGTTTTGACATTGCCATAATTTTAATTAAATGACACCTGCCCATCAATGACAACGGCAGTTTTTGCCATCTAGCGAGGTTTTCTTTAATGTTATGAATTAAAGGTGGGTAGTTTAACTGATAGAGTGCGGTGTCCTTCCGATTTTTATACCTAGATATTTGATTTGGGATTTAATTAGAGAAACGTCAACACCCTTGCTACCGGCTGCATCTTGATGTGTCCTCTGGTCAAGCGGTAAAAGTTCGCATTTTGAGGCGTTCACTTTATACCCTGAATACTTCCCGAAGCTCTCCAAGGCCTCGAAAATTCTATCGACCTGCTCATGTGGTTTTGACATGAACAGAATAATATCATCGGCAAATAGTGCCGCTTTTATTTTTGTCTTACCTACCCTAATCCCCTCGAATAAATCAGATTTGCAGAGTTCTCTAGCCAGGGGTTCAAGTGCTAGATAATGGGGATAGTGGGCACCCCTGCCGGGTCCCCTTTTGCAGATCAAACGGTTTGGACAAATATCCCTGCGTAAAGACCCTTGCCTGTGGCCTATGATACATCTGCGACAGAACCACCCTAAAGGCGCCAGTGATTTCCATTCTATCGAGGACCGCCTCCAGCCATGCCCACCTGACATTATCGAACGCTTTTTCGGCATCTAGTGTGAGCATGGCTGGTGACTCCACCCCCCACTGGTTCATGTTGCACTCTGTCCAGAACCGCAAGTACTGTTCTGATATTTGTCACCGCAGCTCGCCCCTGGACAAACCCCACCTGTTCCTGACTCTTCCAGGCATTCTTCTAATCTTCCTCTGTCGACACACCACAAAATCCTTAACCTACTACATTCAACCAATTGACAGATGTTTGGAGAACTATACACCTCATCATCTGGGGCTTTATTTTTAACAGAGATGAGCAAATTTCTTGAAGTTTCTTTTCGTGTCCTCCGATTCGTCAATTTTTTTTTTACATTTAATTTGCGCCTGAATCTATTCTACACGAATCAAAGGCGCTCCAATTGCCCTGAAAATTGGTATATAAGATCCTCCAGTCTTCTACAAAATTTTGCTCTTTCACTCCTCCTTCCCCTCTGCCACTTGATCGCAATGAGAGCAATAACAAATAATGTCAGTGACATGCTGTCCCGGACACAACAGAGGTTGGCGCCTTTTTTATAGTGTGCAAGTACAGCCACCACTGATGGATTGCAGGGTGGTCGTAACCCCTGGAGTATAATGTGATGGAAAAATGAATCAAGCCAGCAAAGGAAGCAATATGGATAATCACAATACATTAGTGAGTGCCTTGTATTAACTTTCTCTACATGATAAATGCCATTTGGACAATCCATGCAACAAATATCAGACAAGCAAGGCTACTGGTCTAGATGTCTTGACATATTATAAACAGTTCAGGAAGTGGTTTACAAACTACTTTCCAAATGGTACAATGTTCCCTCCAAATTTCATGCCTTATTACCTTTAGTTTGTCCTCTCTGTTGGAGATGTGGATCTTATGAAGGTACATTACTTCATATTTTCTAGAACAGTTTGGTGTTGGCTACAGGGCCGGCGCCACCCATAAGCAGAGTAGGCCACCGCGTAGAGCACACTCTGCCTGGGGGCGCCGGCGCTCTGGAGTCCGAATCCCGACTAGCCGCCGCCCGCGCCACGCCCCCTACTTGTGATCCATCTCTGACATCATCTCCTGCGGCTGCTTGACTCCTTCTGTTCGTTCCTGTACTTGCTGGCCGGATCATGGATGCACTGCGATCCTGCGCCGGTGTTTTGCCACTTTTCTATACCCGGACAAAAGTCTATACCCGGAAGTGATGTAGCTGCACCGGAAGTCACGCGGACGCATTGGAATCAGCTGGAGGAGGGGGTGTGCGCGCTGCGCAAGCGCATTCTGCTAAAGTATGTTAATCTGGCAGAACGCCCCTGCATTTTCCCAGCCCTCCATTTCTTTACTATCCATCTCTTTTTTTACCATCCATTTCTTTCTTTACTATCAATGGCGGGATTGAGTTAGTTTTAGCAAATGCCGAGCGCAGCGAGGCCGAGCCCGATGCGTGGCGCGCGAAGCAAGCCCGCGAAGGTACAAATTAATGTAGATTACGGGCTCGCAGTGTTCTGCCAGATTACTATACTTTAGCCGAATGCGCTTGCGCAGCGCGCACACCCCCTCCTCCAGCTGATTCCAAAGCATCCACGTGACTTCCGGTGCAGCTACATCACTTCCGGGTAAAGACTTTTGTCCGGGTATAGAAAAGTGGCAGAACACCGGCATAAAATTCTTCAGTCACTTCGGCGCGAGATCCCGCGAGACCGGAGGTCACGGGTCTCGCGGGATCTCGTGCTGATACACATGATCTTATGCAACGTCATATCCGGGACGTCACAACAGGAAGTGACGTGACGACTCAGGGTATTGAAGTATTACGTGGTAGGGAAATATCAATGGACACCGGCGGCAAGTACAGACTAGACTACAGGATCATCAGCGTCAGCGAGCGACACAAGTACGTACGTGGGTGGGGGGGTTTTGGCGGCAATTTCAAATTACATAATGGAGCCTGGCTGGAGGGCAGTGTGACTGTGCACTGTCAGTGGGGGCAGTATTACTTAGTGGAGCACTGGGGGGCAAATTACATAATGGAGGGCGGGTAAAGGGGCGTGGTCAATGGGCGGAGTCAAGGGGTCGGCAAAATTAGCTTTTGCCTAGGGTGGCAAAAATCCTTGCACCAGCCCTGGTTGGCTATCTTCGGTATTACTTTTAAGTTCACAGATTACCCACTCGCTTTTACTCCTACTACCCTATTCTACTTTACTTTAATGGTTCAACATTTAGTCAATGCAAAGCAAGTTTATATCACTGCCCCATAGCACCAAACTGAGGATTCAACAACTGAGCAGTGGCTTGCCAGAATTCAGGAGGTGATGCAAATGGAGGATCTCTATGCCTCTTCCACAGAAGATGGTATCATTGGATCAGTTTTCAAAAGTCCGTGAAATACCAGACAGCTACCGGTATTTCCTAGCATGAGTGTAACTTACTTTCTCTTTGGTTCCCCATGAGTACTCCCTTTGTCTTATTTTTTATTTTTTCCTTCTACTATCTATTTCGTTTTTTGTCTCTCTTCCTGCTCTTGTGCTCATGTCTTTGCCTTACCCTGTCTGTGGTTTTGTCTTGATATGCTGGGGTTTCTGGTTGTTTTTTGCACCACTCCATGTATGACAACAATTCTTACATTAACATTTTGCACAGTAGTGCTGGCCAACGTGCTGGTGATTATGGTGCATTGAATTTGTCAATTTGTCTATTTGTGAAAATGCATAAATATAGATTTTTTTTTTAAAAAGAACGTTTTCTAAGATAAAGCTGTACAAAGGACTTGTGACCTCTCCTGACATGTCTGTACTTGCAGTCCTCCATGTAATATGAACTCTGTGTTGTGCAGTGTAGTTACTAAACCACACATGTCAAGATCTGAATGAAATTTTAAATCCTGATTTATATTATAATTAGTTACATTTTCCTAACAGCAGTGGCTGTAATTCAATGTTTCTGTGCATTAAGAAAAACATGTTTGTGTACTTACATCTCTCATTAACCAGCTGACAGGAGAACTTCTTTCGAAAAAAGCGGCAATTGCATTTTTCCACCAATTCTCACGCCCACGCTCTGAAGTTAAATAATTGATAGCAATTAGATTTACTTTCATAATGAAAATTATAACATTACAGTGTACAGTATATGGGTAAACAATGTTTCTCCATGCGGAGACCGCCAAGTTTGCATAGGGAGTCTTATAGGCTATGCAGTGGTTCCTGGGGCAAAAAGAATGCAAAGACAAAGGATATACAGTAAGCCACACCAGAATCTTCTCCATAAGGGTCCATTCACATGTCCGTAAGTGTTTTGCAGATTTGCAAAACACTGACACCGGCCATGTGCACATGGCCAGCAATATAATAGAAAATGCCTATTCTTGTCCGCTATTGCGGACATGAATAGGACATGTTCTATTTTTATGCGCCCGGAAGTTCGGGACCGCGGAGCTGAAGTGAGGATGCGGACAGCACACTGTGTGCTGTCGGCATCCTTTCTGGCCCCCTGAAAATGAATGGGTGCGCACCTGTTCCGCATAATTGCGGAATGGATCCGGACCATTCACGGACGTCTGAATGGAGCCTAAGGAAAAGTGACCAATCCGCAGACAGCTGATTTGGGGTTTCTGGCACTAAAGAGAAAGTTTTCCTTCATCCAGGAGGAGAACTACTTTGATTTTTACTGTACGTCATATTCACATTTAAACTCCATATTACATTTTACACAAAACGCTAATCTACATAAAGGTTGTAACTTCTCTTGTACTTTGGAGAGTTACAGCCTTGGATAAAGTCCACAATGCAATGCAATTTCTACTGCCATGAACCAGCAAGTCGATGCAAGAGAGTCAGCTCTGTTAAATGTTTCTATATAGAACATCACATCGGTCACATAACACTACCACCAAAAAACCCCTTTGACAGCACGTAATGAGACAAAATTTACCACCAAAGAAAATCACCTTAAGGCTACATGCACACGACCGTGTCCCCCCCCCGTGGCCGTATTGCGGCCTGCATACAGGGGGTCTGCAATACACGGGCACCGGCCGTGTGCATTCCGTATCACGGACCTATTCACTTGAATGGGTCCTCAACCACAGAGATGCGGAACGGAGGCACGGATCGGAACCCCACGGAAGCACTACGGAGTGCTTGCATGGTGTTTCTGGCCGTGCCTCCGCACCACAAAAAAGTAGCGCATGCACTACTTTTTGCGGTGCAGACCGTCGGATGCGGATCGTGGACCCCATTCAAGTGAATGGGTCTGCGATCCGCATGCGGCTGCCCCACGGTCTGTGCCCGTGCATTGCGACGGGCACGGAGCCCTAATGTTCGTGTGCATGTAGCCTAAAATGAGTGGAAATTTAGTTTCCTACACACACACAGTAAACATCTAATGAGAATGAGAAACATTGTTCACAGCTTCTCCTCTATTCTGTATACACAGCACTCAATGAGAGCTGTGTATAGAATACCGACAGTGACGCTGCCTCTATTGTCCACGTGATCTTGTGACTGGTTACACTGTCGCCGAAACTCTGGTACTAGTAGGCTACTGCTAGGTCTAATTACACCCAGCACACAACTGTCACTTGTACTGGGTAGTTTTCCCCTGTAACAGTGGCTGCTCTGCAAAAATCATGTTGCTAGACCAGCAAATAAAAAGGATTGTAGCCATTAGGTTCCATGCACACAACCATATCCGTTTTGTGTTCCGCAAATCCACAAAATACACATGCCATCAGCATTTGTGGATCCATGGTCTGCGTATTATTTTATCCTTCTATGTTTTATTCTTTTATCCTTTTTGCGGAACAGACATATGGATGTGGAAAGCACACTGATGATCCATGTGTTTTCCGCATCCGTATGTCCGATCCGCAAAAGCATAGAATATATCCTATACTTGTCCACAAAATGCGGACTGAGGACCCACTGAAGTCAATGGGTCCACAAAAAATGAGGATGCGACACAGAAAAGTCACGTGCAAGCAGCCTTAAACTGACACATGCAAAAACACATCTAAACTGTGCCTGGTCCTGAAGACCAAAATGACTTTGCTCCTTAACTGGCTAATGTGTGAGCCAAGCATAAAACATACATCTTATGTACAACTTATAAATGTAGCTATATAGTATACCTCTTGCATCGGCAGATACAGTAAACTGATAGGGCCTTTGACCAGTCCACAGACCAACGTAACCCAAAAAGGTTGTTCCTGTGTATACAGTCTACAAAAGAAGACACAATATCTTATCTTTAACAAACTGGAGAACATGGCGTGAAGAACATGAAAATGAGGATAATCTTCTGTCAAATTTAATAATGTCGTGTTCAGTTTGTGTGGTGATACGTAGTATTTTTTGGCGGGCCCAGGGTATGACATTCTGATGAGGGTCAGCAGCAAGAGTGCCCATAAAGCTCAGCCACTGTCAGTCCCATGTAAAAAAGACAGTGAAGTCACTTTCCGCTGGCATTAATCACCTTTTCAGGGTTATTCTTTTTTAGTGATTGCATTTTACTCATTCTGGGCTAAAAATAATTTCAATTGATCCTTATTAAAAATATTGAGCCGTTCTAGGTGGTTGATTCATTCCTCCTGGACGCGCCGGCGCGTCCTCTCGCGATGGCCGAGATTTCCTGTGAACGCGCGCACACAGGCGCGCGCGTTCACAGGAACGGAAGGTAAGAAAGTGGATCTCCAGCCTGCCAGCGGCGATCGTTCGCTGGCAGGCTGGAGATGTGATTTTTTTAACCCCTAACAGGTATATTAGACGCTGTTTTGATAACAGCGTCTAATATACCTGCTACCTGGTCCTCTGGTGGTCCCCTTTGTTTGGATCGACCACCAGAGGACACAGGCAGCTCAGTAATATGTTGCACCAAGCACCACACTACACTACACCCCCCCCCCCGTCACTTATTAACCCCTTATTCACCCTTGATCACTCCTGATCACCACATATAGACTCCCTGATCACCCCCCTGTCATTGATTACCCCCCTGTCATTGATCACCCCCCTGTAAAGCTCCATTTAGACGTCCGCATGATTTTTATGGATCCACTGATAGATGGATCAGATCCGCAAAACGCACACGGACGTCTGAATGGAGCCTTACAGGGGCGTGATCAATGACTGTGGTGATCACCCCATATAGACTCCCTGATCACCCCCCTGTCATTGATTACCCCCCTGTCATTGATCACACCCCTGTAAAGCTCCATTCAGACGTCCGCATGATTTTTACGGATCCACTGATAGATGGATCGGATCCGCAAAACGCACACGGACGTCTGAATGGAGCCTTACAGGGGCGTGATCAATGACTGTGGTGATCACCCCATATAGACTCCCTGATCACACCCCTGTAAAGCTCCATTCAGACGTCCGCATGATTTTTACGGATCCACTGATAGATGGATCGGATCCGCAAAACGCATACGGACATCTGAATGGAGCCTTACAGGGGCATGATCAATGACTGTGGTGATCACCCCATATAGACTCCCTGATCACCCCCCTGTCATTGATTACAGGGGGGTGATCAATGACAGGGGGGTAATCAATGACAGGGGGGTGATCAGGGAGTCTATATGGGGTGATCACCACAGTCATTGATCACGCCCCTGTAAGGCTCCATTCAGACGTCCGTATGCGTTTTGCGGATCCGATCCATCTATCAGTGGATCCGTAAAAATCATGCGGACATCTGAATGGAGCTTTACAGGGGGGTGATCAATGACAGGGGGGTAAAGCTCCATTCAGATGTCCGCATGATTTTTACGGATCCACTGATAGATGGATCGGATCCGCAAAACGCATACGGACGTCTGAATGGAGCCTTACAGGGGCGTGATCAATGACAGGGGGGTGATCACCCCATATAGACTCCCTGATCACCCCCCTGTCATTGATCACCCCCCCTGTCATTGATCACCTCCCCTGTCATTGATCACCCCCCCTGTCATTGATCACCCCCCCTGTCATTGATCACACCCCTGTAAAGCTCCATTCAGACGGCCGCATGATTTTTACGGATCCACTGATAGATGGATCGGATCAGCAAAACGCACACGGACGTCTGAATGGAGCCTTACAGGGGCGTGATCAATGACTGTGGTGATCACCCCATATAGACTCCCTGATCACACCCCTGTCATTGATCACCCCCCTGTCATTGATTACCCCCCTGTAAAGCTCCATTCAGATGTCCGCATGATTTTTACGGATCCACTGATAGATGGATCGGATCCGCAAAACGCATACGGACGTCTGAATGGAGCCTTACAGGGGCGTGATCAATGACTGTGGTGATCACCCCATATAGACTCCCTGATCACCCCCCTGTCATTGATCACCCCCCCTGTCAGGCTGCATTCAGATGTCCGTATGATTTTTACGGATCCACGGATACATGGATCGGATCCGCAAAACACATACGGACATCTGAATGGAGCCTTATAGGGGGGTGATCAATGACAGGGGGATGATCACCCCATATAGACTCCCTGATCACCCCCCTGTCATTGATCACCCCCCTGTAAGGCTCCATTCAGACATTTTTTTGGCCCAAGTTAGCGGAAATTATATATATTTTTTCTTACAAAGTCTCATATTCCACTAACTTGTCAAAAAATTAAATCTCAAATGAACTCACCATACCCCTCACGGAATCCAAATGCGTAAAAATTTTCAGACATTTATATTCCAGACTTCTTCTCACGCTTTAGGGCCCTTAGAATGCCAGGGCAGTATAAATACCCCACATGTGACCCCATTTCGGAAAGAAGACACCCCAAGGTACTCCGTGAGGGGCATGGAAAGTTCCTAGAATTTTTTATTTTTTGTCACAAGTTAGTGGAAAATGATGATTTTTTTATTTTATTTTTTTTTCCTTACAAAGTCTCATATTCCACTAACTTGTGACAAAAAATAAAAACTTCCATGAACTCACTATGCCCATCAGCGAATACCTTGGGGTGTCTTCTTTCCAAAATGGGGTCACTTGTGGGCTAGTTATACTGCCCTGGCATTCTAGGGGCCCAAATGTGTGGTAAGGAGTTTGAAATCAAATTCTGTAAAAAATGACCAGTGAAATTCGAAAGGTGCTCTTTGGAATATGGGCCCCTTTGCCCACCTAGGCTGCAAAAAAGTGTCACACATGTGGTATCTCCGTATTCAGGAGAAGTTGGGGAATGTGTTTTGGGGTGTCATTTTACATATACCCATGCTGGGTGAGATAAATATCTTGGTCAAATGCCAACTTTGTATAAAAAAAATTGGAAAAGTTGTCTTTTGCCAAGATATTTCTCTCACCCAGCATGGGTATATGTAAAATGACACCCCAAAACACATTCTCCAACTTCTCCTGAATACCGAGATACCAAATGTGTGACACTTTTTTGCAGCCTAGGTGGGCAAAGGGGCCCACATTCCAAAGAGCACCTTTCGGATTTCACCAGTCATTTTTTACAGAATTTGATTTCAAACTCCTTACCACACATTTGGGCCCCTAGAATGCCAGGGCAGTTTAACTACCCCACAAGTGACCCCATTTTGGAAAGAAGACACCCCAAGGTATTCGCTTATGGGCATAGTGAGTTCATGGAAGTTTTTATTTTTTGTCACAAGTTAGTGGAATATGAGACTTTGTAAGAAAGAAAAAAAATAAATCATCATTTTCCGCTAACTTGTGACAAAAAATAAAAAGTTCTATGAACTCACTATGCCCATCAGCGAATACCTTAGGGTGTCTACTTTCAGAAATGGGGTCATTTGTGGGGTGTTTGTACTGTCTGGCCATTATAGAACCTCAGGAAACATGACAGGTGCTCAGAAAGTCAGAGCTGCTTCAAAAAGCGGAAATTCACATTTTTGTACCATAGTTTGTAAACGCTATAACTTTTACCCAAACCATTTTTTTTTTTTACCCAAACATTTTTTTTTTATCAAAGACATGTAGAACAATAAATTTAGAGCAAAATTTATATATGGATCTCGTTTTTTTTGCAAAATTTTACAACTGAAAGTGAAAAATGTCATTTTTTTGCAAAAAAATCGTTAAATTTCGATTAATAACAAAAAAAGTAAAAATGTCAGCAGCAATGAAATACCACCAAATGAAAGCTCTATTAGTGAGAAGAAAAGGAGGTAAAATTCATTTGGGTGGTAAGTTGCATGACCGAGCAATAAACGGTGAAAGTAGTGTAGGTCAGAAGTGTAAAAAGTGGCCTGGTCTTTCAGGGTGTTTAAGCACTGGGGGCTGAGGTGGTTAAGTATGACACTTGATATGGTTTCAAGTGCAAGTAAAGGTGCATCTCATCTGTGTATGTTTACTGGGGCTTACATGTAAGGGAATCCTTAGGCAGTTTTTTTTTTTTACATTTTACTGAACTTAGGGTCCATTCACACGTCCGTAGTTCTGGGTCCGCATCCGTTCCACAATTTTATATATTATATATAGCAAACATAAAACAACACAAAAAAGTTTGTGCGAATGATGGGCCCAAGGTACTCTGGTGGGTAGACAAATATACATATAGTACACAAGAGAAATTCCTCCACTGTCTGGAAAGTGTGTGTATACTGTACCTTCCCATTTTGTACAAAATCCAAATCAACGGTCAGTTTTTTTAATATATCAGGAAAGTCATAATCCAAGTTCCTTCCATGGTAAATATTTCCCTTATCATCCTGGGCAATAATACTTGTGCAAAACCTGCAAAACAAATTATAACTTGATTTCATATTCCCAAGTACCACACACTGACCACAAATTTATAGCACCTTTTTTCACTGGCAAAATTATGATCTTTATTTAAGGAGTAATCGTCGTTTCATTATTTATTTTTTTATAGATTAATAGTACAGGCGAAAACAAGAAACTGTAATATATCTAATCAGAGAAAAATACTTCCTTATCAGCCTCCTCTCCTGCTTCTCCTCATCTTCACTAATTCTCAATTCACTGCTCTGCTCAGATCTGTTAAATGATGACTGGCTACCTGTTCACTTGAGGACCAAATAACATAGAAGAAGCTCAGTGCAGATTGTTACAACTCCTAATTCAATTTTAACTGCATCAATTCCTATGCCCCCTCTAGTGGTGACTGCACACAGCCAGCTTTGTAACAAATGGGAAGCAGGAGATTTGTATTTGCGACAGTTGTGTGGTGTGAATACATTGACAAATATGGTGTTTAGAATGAGTGCCACATTTATGAAGCACTTGGTCCACTTTTTCTGACATAGAAGTCAGATAAAGTGGGTGAGGCCAGGTGTGGCTAAATAAAGAAAAAAAAAACACGCAAATTCACTTATACTAATCTTTTACTAGGTAACTGAGTGGGAAGGTTGGCACACACTAAGTTTTGGTTGATATATTGGTTCATACCAATAGGACCAAAAACCACCACACTGAATAATCAATATGAATAATCAAAGACCTTTATTAGTACACATCAATAATGTTAATAATATTAAAATAAATCACAACAGCGGTATACATATACAGAAAAAAGGGAAGTTACATGGTCATGTAGTAAGTAGCTTCATATATCACATGGGCTTAATACATCATAATAAAGCCCCCAAACCTATCATCTAATCACAAAAGGTACAGGTAGCCAGTAAAGTGCATAGAAAGAAACCAGAAAGCTAGTATAAGTAACGGATATCACGAGACAATAGGAAATAAAAGGCAGCCATGCATATAAACCACAAATGAAATCAAATATTACAAAGACAAAGCATAGCCCATAAGGAATGCAAAATACAGACCAGTGTGCCTCCAACCCTGATGTACATATACGTGATATATTGGTGGCCAGATCATTAGTGGCAATGTGAATGTAGTGCTGCACGGGAATACTTACCAAAAAGAAAGATCCAGCGGCAGTAGATTAGTGTCCTTCTCAGTGATGCCTCCTTCTTCATCTTCTGGGTGGACCGTGACGTAGACGGCACAGGCGCACTACAGAGGCCATCTGCCAGTGAGCCTGTGTAGTGTACTGCGCCGGAAGTGTACGGCACAGGTGCTCGAGACTTGGGGAGACATCAGGGCCAGGTGTGATGATATCTGCACTGCCTGTCAGTCAAAGTGATTGAGGCTTCGTCATTAATGGCTGTGACTGGAGCCTCTGGGGCTCATTTGCATACTATAAAACAGCACTTTTCTTGGAAATGCAAACCAAGAAATCTGTAAGTATGACACGTGTTTGTGCAGTGTATTTCTCGAAAAACATTGCAAACCTTCAGTTTCCTCTTAACAGATGAATGTATACCAACTGATCCATATTATGAAACACTAAATAATCCATGACTGGGGATGCAAATGTCTTACTTTTTTTTTAATCATACTTTTATTAGCCAAATGTAGTATAAACAGAGCCTTGCTTTATTTCTGAGATGTTGAAACGAGTGTAGCAGAGTTCTATGGTTTCACATTCTTTCGAGAAATGACATCTTTTACTTGCTTCCTCTTTCCTGTTTATTTTTAGTGTATTGCAGTGTGCCATCTCTTCTCAATAAGCTCAAATTATGCAACTTTCTTAACTTAGGGCACAATCGTGGGCGCAATTGCATTGCAAAGAATTCTTTCCATGCTGAGCCCCAGATATTTTCAGCCCTTTCCACTCTGCAAAAGTTTTCAACTCTTCCAGGCATGGCATTGTTCACATGTGTTGAATCTGGTAAGAATTTCAGCATGGATTCCATACTGAAATCCACTAGTATTCAACATCGAATCCAAGAGAATGGGGCACTATATACCTCATTTACATGCTCTGGGGAAAAAAACATTTGTGCAGATTTTTGTAAATTTGGAAAGAAATTTGGAAAAAATCAATACAAATGGTCTAGCTCAGTGATGGCTTATCCAATATACTCCCAAGAGTCAAAGGCATATGAACTGATCCCCTTGGATGGGGACAGAGGGAATAAAACTTAACATTTAATAGGTAATATTAGGATAAATGGCACAAAAAGAAAATATACAAAACACACATATATGACAGGCCCGCGTGGGCCTAGACAAAAGCAAGGTAATGCCAGTATAGAAAAGGAACGCTCTCACCCATGATGGACACAATGAATGGAACTTTTAAGAGGCAGAGCGCAGAGCGGCAGTTGTCCAGGGACGCCCACCTCTTAAAAGTGGCACTTTGAAGGTACTCATTCTCCGACAGCCTCTTACTACGCACCCAACGTTTTGGGCCTCACAGGGACCTTGTTATGCCTCATAGCTGCATACTATTGTGCTGACGCGGGCCACTGGCACACCGGCACTTTAGGTCCACCTGTGTTTGCTTTCGTTGTTGTTTGGTCCCACTGGCCCGACCACACTTCTCTCTTATCTGAGCTTGAATGGTCCCACTGGCCCACCCTCCTGCCTGTTTTGAGCCATAGCGGCCCTACCTGGCCCAGCTCAGAGTTATTAGCCCTCTGGCTTTATTGTTGCTATTTTCCTTTTCCCCTTTAAACTACAGGCTTGGTTTGCCTGTTACCCTCTAATATATATTTCCCCTGATGAGTTTTATGCAAATGAAACGTGACACGTCGGGAATTGTTTAGGGTATACCAGGGATACCGGCCCCCACCAGGGACAGGCATCCGGACGGGGTCGCTCCTTGCGGGGCAAGAACTCCGTGTAGGTAGGCAGGGTCTCATTAGCCCCCTCCCTGTCTCAGGGTCTGACTAGGGAAACCGTTCCCGACCACTGCCTATGCCTACAGCAACTGCTCGCTTGACATCTTCTCCGCATGGTTTCCAGTTATCACCAGCAGAAAGAAACAGAAGACGCTTTCCCAGGGTCATGTCGCCGCTGCACTACAGTAATACACTCATGTCGCCGCTGCACTACAGTAATACACTCGTACACTCGTATAGTGTATTACTGTAGTGCAGCGGCGACATGAAGCGCACGGCGTCATAGCAACCAATGACGCCGTGCGCTCCTGCTCTGAACAGGAATCCAGCCCGGCACACCACGGACCGCTCTCGGCCGCGGAACACGGCCGTGTGCATTCGGCCTAAACGAAACGGAAACGGAATGCATACGGAATACATTCCGTTTTTTTTGCGGAACCATTGAAATGAATGGTTCCGTATACGGAACGCAAAAAATGGCCAGTAAACGGGGAAAAAAAACGGTCGTGTGCAGGAGGCCTAAGATGGTCAACACCTGTCCTCTCCTAGAACATCAATGGTCATATGGGAGAACGGGGCTGGATGACATACTACAGAGGAAGGTGGGCAGGCGGCAAAACAGAACTGGAGGGGAAAGAGGGGGATGTGGGGACCAGTGATACGCCAACACGTTCTGGAGGGAAAGGAAGCTCCTTGTATTTTACTTATATTTTACATTTTTTTTGGGGGGGAAAAAAAGTTAAAAACAACGCTGGGGACCCAGGAGGTCATTAAAATACCTCTGGAGAACACTTTTTTTTTTTTTCACTCTTTCCACTGTAACTGGGGGAATCCACAGGAGCATTTATAGGGGAAAACAGCCCTCGTGGGGGCATGACACACAGGCAGAGCTGATCAGGGTCTCCTGAGACCCTGCTCTGTTCCTGCCCTTGCGCCAGACACTCTCAGCGGTCTTGTGACCGTCGGGACTAACACGCTCGTGCAGTGCTGTCCTCCTGGCAAAGGAGAAGGCAGAAGCGGTAGAAGGCAGAAGCAGGCAGACCTGCTGCTGCTAGATTGCAGGAGCAGGAGCTTTAATGCCAGCGCTGATCAAAGCGCTGCCTGAAAGTTTATATACGTGTTATGTGCACGGGGTATATGCAGATAGGACGTATATACCCAGTGGGCAGTCGGGAAGGGGTTAAACTTGCTTGCCTGTAAATACTGGCCTTTACATATGACTCCTATACTGCATTATTGAAGTTTACTTTAGTACTCCTGTGAACAATATGTTCCAATAAAGTTGCTCAGAGAAAAGGATTTATAACAGTAGATACAGGATGAGCTCAAGTGTGTCCATGTAGTCCCTGTACTTCATTGAGATATCGAACTCTACAATGTATTAGCTTATACCTATTCAATTGGAAGACACTTATATGACACTTCTGATCATTCCACAATAAAAACACAGCCTATAAAGCCAGCCAATTGTAGTCAACTCCATAACTATTTGAGTTATACACTGAAGAGCTGAATGATGAATATTTAGCAGGATGGGGGCTAGTACTCTTTCGGCAGCCGGATGTGGATTACTGCTGAGTGCCAGCCAGGCTGCACCTATTCTTACCTTGGTTTCAAGTTGAAAGTATAGGTGCAGACCAGCAATTCGCAGTAAACTGTGTGCAGTTACTTTGGCTTAGACTCACAGGTAACAGCACCCTTATGATAGCATTTTATAGATGTAAAATTTCAGATGCAAGAAAGTAGTCAGGGATTTATCATGCTTACACTCCATAATTCTGGCTTCAAAAAGTCACAAAATAGGGCTTTTGCGACTTTTTGCATTTTTAAACCACTCACTCCAGTTTTGCGACTTTTTTTGCATTTTTAAACCACTCACTCTAGTTTTGTAATGTGGGTGGAAAAGTAAGTGTGGTTAGCTATCGTAATGAGTTTTACTCAGATGTATAATTGAGACCTTTTTAAAAAGTCGTAAAAAAGTCGCATACTCTCTCCATGAAGTGTAATGATCAGCGGGTGCAAACCCACTATCCCACGTGACCAACCTCCTCAGAGGGGGATGTCTAAGTGCATCCCTCGTTCTTCACGATACCTCTGATGGTGAGAATAGACATTCCAAAGGGGTACACCAGGTGCTACTTCTGAGAACGGCTGGAACATGAGGGAATGGAACCTGGGTGTGGACCCATGGACTGACCTCCAGATGGTACGGTACACCCAGAGGGCGCTGGGGGGCCATAGGCTTATCAGGCAGTGGCAAGGCAACGTTAGAGTACAAGGTCTGAGGTCATGGCTGGCGGCAATATAGTGAGGTCCATAAAAGAGGTACAAGGTCAGGGGCAGGTGGCAGACAGGCAGAGTCCTTTAAACAAGATTCATGACATAGTAATCGTAAAGAATCACAGAAACACCTTTGCTAAAACGAAACTAGACTAGGTTAGGAACCAAAGTTGCTCAGGCGTCTTCCTGTAGAAAGAGTCGCCTTTAAATACATCCTGCAGACAAGTCATAGGCTGGGGAAGATAGGGGGCATGCACATGCTGCCTCACATAAGGAGGAAAGAGAAGCCTGCACACACCCTATATGCACACAAGCTCCGCTCAGAGCCATGCCAGTGGCAGGAGCGCAGACCACAGCTAAAAACCCGGCTGCCCGCGCCTGTCAGAATGGCATGCAGCAGTGGGGAGGAGTGTGGCCTGGTGCCCATATCTGTGTTTGCGGAAAGAACTGCAGGCACAGGGAGCCGGGTTAACAGGTAGAGGGTGTAGTAGGAAAACTAGAGTAGCTTTTCTAGACAAAAGTGTTAGGTTTAAAAGACAAATTTATCAAACATGTGGCATTTGATAAATGTGGCATAAACTACGCCAACGCAAAACTGATTTCCAATATTACCCTCATGTTTTTAACCAGATATTTATCCACTTTTTTTTCTGAAAAAACAAAAAGCAAGCAGTGACATTGGAATTTGCACCATGTATTATCATGATGACATATCTAATCTATCTCTTGCCCTTTATACTGACTCACATTGCTTTCCTATACTTTGGATACCTATTGGCTATATGGAAACTCATTATGTAAGCCTTTCTCTCCTCTATGCAGGTAAATCCAGTATCTGTATGTACGCTCCTCGTCATTAGACATGTCCTTTTTTGTAAGTATCAGTGGTACAGCAACCAGATAAACAGGGTCATAAAGCGTCGCAGCTTCCATATAAATTGCAC
Organism: Bufo bufo; assembly: GCF_905171765.1. Lineage (NCBI taxonomy): Eukaryota > Metazoa > Chordata > Amphibia > Anura > Bufonidae > Bufo > Bufo bufo. The sequence goes on along the minus strand of NC_053390.1, from coordinate 528,882,211 downwards.
ACACAGCAGTGATCTCTCTGCTAATAGCAGCTTGGAATCTCACAGAACCTGTTGTATAAAACACAGTGGAGCAAATAGAAATGACCACACTATGTGACCAGAGACCTCGCACCTTCTGCACAATAACCTAACAATAACCTGCCTGACAACAGGTGTTTTGTTAGCGTAAGTACTTTAACCCTTTCAGGACCCTGCCATATATCACTTTAAAGGGATTGTCCGGGTTCAGCTCTGAACCGGACATACCTCCATTTTCGCCCTGAGGCTAGCATCGGAGCAGTTCATGCTCCGATGCTCTCCTTTGCCCAGCGCTAAATCGTGCATGGCAAAGGCATTTTCAGGAGTTCTGGTGACGTACCGGGGCTCTCCATGGGGCTGCCAGGAAGCCCGGTGACGTAACCGGCACTGATGGGCAGGCTTTAGTGCTGCCCTAACCAGTAAAACGGCTAGGGCAGCACTAAAGCACGCCCATCAGAGCCGGTGACGTCATCGAACACACTGCCGGGCAAAAGCTTCCGCCTGGCAGTATGTTATTGTAAACAAAAGAGCCCGTGCGATCTAGCGCAGGGCAAGTGAGCGCATCGGAGCATGAGATTCGGACATTTCAATTTCTCTGCTTTTAAAACAGAAAGTGTTACCTCATAAAATAGTTATTACTTTACATTTCCCATATGTCTACTTTATGTTGCATCATTTTGTAAATATATCTATTGTATAGACAGGCACTCTGCTACTGGTAACACTCGGAGAGGTAATAACGTAAAAAAAAAAACTTTTAATATACACTGCTCAAAAAAATAAAGGGAACACTTAAACAACACAATGTAAGTCTAAGTCAATCACACTTCTGTGAAATCAAACTGTCCACTTAGGAAGCAACACTGAGTGATAATCAATTTCACATGCTGTTGTGCAAATGGGATAGACAACAGGTGGAAATTATAGGCAATTAGCAAGACACCCCCAATAAAGGAGTGGTTCTGCAGGTGGTGACCACAGATTACTTCTCAGTTCCTATGCTTCCTGGCTGATGTTTTGGTCACTTTTGAATGCTGGCGGTGCTTTCACTCTAGTGGTAGCATGAGACGAAGTCTACAACCCACACAAGTGGCTCAGGTAGTGCAGCTTATCCAGGATGGCACATCAATGCGAGCTGTGGCAAGAAGGTTTGCTGTGTCTGTCAGCGTAGTGTCCAGAGCATGGAGGCGCTACCAGGAGACAGGCCAGTACATCAGGAGACGTGGAGGAGGCTGTAGGAGGGCAACAACCCAGCAGCAGGACTGCTACCTCCACCTTTGTGCAAGGAGGAACAGGAGGAGCACTGCCAGAGCCCTGCAAAATGACCTCCAGCAGGCCACAAATGTGCATGTGTCTGCTCAAACGGTCAGAAACAGACTCCATGAGGGTGATATGAGGGCCCAACGTCCACAGGTGGGGGTTGGGCTTACAGCCCAACACCGAGCAGGACGTTTGGCATTTGCCAGAGAACACCAAGATTGGCAAATTCGCCACTGGCGCCCTGTGCTCTTCACAGATGAAAGCAAGTTCACACTGAGCACATGTGACAGACGTGACAGAGTCTGGAGACGCCGTGGGGAACGTTCTGCTGCCTGCAACATCCTCCAGCATGACCGGTTTGGCATTGGGTCAGTAATGGTGTGGCGTGGCATTTCTTTGGAGGGCCGCACAGCCCTCCATGTGCTCGCCAGAGGTAGCCTGACTGCCATTAGGTACGGAGATGAGATCCTCAGACCCCTTGTGAGACCATATGCTGGTGCGGTTGGCCCTGGGTTCCTCCTAATGCAAGACAATACTAGACCTCATGTGGCTGGAGTGTGTCAGCAATTCCTGCAAGATGAAGGCATTGATGCTATGGACTGGCCCGCCCCTTCCCCAGACCTGAATCCAATTGAGCACATCTGGGACATCATGTCTCGCTCTATCCACCAACGTAACGTTGCACCACAGACTGTCCAGGAGTTGGCAGATGTTTTAGTCAAGGTCTGGGAGGAGATCTGTCACAGTCGTTACCTTTGGCTGTGACCTTCTGTCTATGCTCTCGCTGCAGCTCCGTTCCTGTGTGTCATTTGTGGTTATTTATGGGTTAACTCTCCTGTGTGCCTATTAGGAGTTAATCCTCTGTCTGCTCCATGGGTGTGGCTTCTCTGCTGCACCCATGGAACCTGTATATAAGGCTGAGGTTTCCTCAGTTCTGGGTCATCTCTCCTGGTGTGTGTTGTCTTGTCCTGCTCCTTGTTTGTACTCACTCTCCCATGCTGCTGACCCATGGGATCCGTGTCTGTCTGTCTGTGCTCTGTGGGTTTCCCTACTTGTTCATTGACGTCCTCTTTCCCGTCCTCTTTGATGTCCTCTTTCCTGTGTTTCTGTTATCTGTTCTGCCAGTTATGTTTTAGTTACCTTGTGTGAATTCATGTCTCTGTTCAGCAAGCCCTTGTTGCACCTTTCTTTGCAGCAGAGTGCCATGAGTAAGGCCATGCAGTTTACTACTGGTGGAGCAAGTCCTTCTCTGCTCATTGTCACTCCTGTTTCCTTGCTATGTATTCCTGCTTGTGTTATTAGTTGCCCTGTTTGTATTTGCCTGTCTGTTATGTATGTCTATGTGCCGTCGGTACCTTCTGGTACCTGTTGTCCATTCGTTCCTGCTGTCACTGTCTAGTTCACGCTCTGGAGTGGACCCTGGCAACTTCCTGCTGCAAAGTCTAACCCTACCATCTGGGGCCCTAGTGAATACCAGGAGTTGCTTAGTCACGTCCCTCTGGAGTATTACTAGACAGTGGCGCAGTGGGGGGTTTTCTCCCACTGTGCTGACGGTACATAGAGCTCATGTTTTGTCTGTGCTGCCTTCCTTGGTTTTTGTTTGTGCAATAAACTCTTGTGTGTCTGCACCTGATTTCTGTTGGTTTATTGCTTGACGACGCGGTGGTCTCTCCTGGGACCTCCAACTCGTGACAAGATCCCTCAGGAGACCGTCCGCCACCTCATCAGGAGCATGCACAGGCGTTGTAGGGAGTTCATACAGGCACGTGGAGGCCACACACACTACTGAGCCTCATTTTGACTTGTTTTAAGGATATTACATCAAAGTTGGATCAGCCTGTAGTGTGTTTTTCCACTTTCATTTTGAGTGTGACTCCAAATCCAGACCTCCATGGGTTGAAAAATTTGATTTCCATTTTTACATTTTTGTGTGATTTTGTTGTCAGCACATTCAACTATGTAAAGAACAAAGTATTTCAGAAGAATATTTAATTAACTCAGATCTAGGATGTGTTATTTTTGTGTTCCCTTTATTTTTTTGAGCATTGTATATTGGTGGCATATATGGATTTTATATAGCTGAATCAAAAAATATGATGGACTATTATATATTTATTTTTCCCAGGGGGTGATAACTGTATAATGTGTAGTTGTTGGGGGATAACATGGGTGTAAGTACGATCCCCAGACGCAGAGGGGATCACACTAACTCTAGCCCCAGTGAGTGCAGGAGGGAGAAACATACCCTGCTGCCAGGGAAGAGATCGCCTCGGCTCTGGTATGTACTGCGCATGAGCGATCGCATACCATCGCCGAGGCAGTGTGAGAAGAGCTGGAGAGGGGCGGGCACCAGAGGCTCTGATGTCTCGTTTACAGAGCCTGGCCACTCCCTCAAGCAGGGAGAAGCCTGTAAACAAGACGTCATCACCAGAGCCGGTGTTCTGCCACTTTTCTATACCCGGACAAAAGTCTCTACCCGGAAGTGATGTAGCTGCACTGGAAGTCATGTGGACGCGTTGGAATCAGCTGGAGGAGGGGGTGTGCGTGCTGCGCAAGCGCATTCGGCTAAAGTATAGTAATCTGGCAGAACGCCGCGAGCCCGTAATCGACATTAATTTGTGCGCTCGGCTTTTGCTAAAACTAACTCTATGCCGCCATTGACAGTAAAGAAAGAGATGGATGGTAAAGAAAGAGATGGATGGATAGTAAAGAAATGGAGGGCTGGGAAAATGCAGGGGCATTCTGCCAGATTAACATACTTTAGCCGAATGCGCTTGCGCAGCGCGCACACCCCCTCCTCCAGCTGATTCCAACGCGTCCACGTGACTTCCGGTGCAGCTACATCACTTCCGGGTATAGAAAGGTGGCAGAACACCGGCTTGCTGACGTCGGGGGTCACATGACCCATAATTGAACTGGCCAAACGGAGAAAGATAGCTAATGTAAGTGATTAGAAAAAACTTTCAATAGACTATAATAAGAGCAATTAGAATGAATTTATTTAAGTCGGATAACCCCTTTAACAGTACAACATAGAAAAAAAGATAAATCAGAACATAGGATGTACAGAAAAATAGCACATACATAGGCATTTAGAAATACCGTACACATATATACAATAGAAAATATTAGTGGCTGACTAATTGTGGAGTTTGGGAACCCATAAAAGACTACACGATAAGCAACATTATATAGACGGAAGAGGAAGTAAAATCATGATTTGCCCTGTGAAGTGGCCGATCTCGAGGGAGAATGCTGTCAGTGGCGAATTACACCTTATCAAACTTAAGTGGAGAGTTACGATACTTGAACACCAGGGCCACATCTGATAGTATTTGGGTCATTTGTAATCTCAACATGCTAAGGGCTCATTCACACGACGGTATCTGTTTCTGAGGATTGCAAATTGCAAGTCTGCAAAACACGGATACCGAGCGTAAGCCTTCGACATTTTGTGCAACGGAACATCCTTCTCCATGATAGAAATGCCTATTCTTGTCCACAAATACGGATAAGAATGGGACAAGTTCTATTTTTTCTTTGAGGGGCCACGGAACGGACATATGGTGCTGTCTGCATTTTTTGCGGCCCCCATTGAAATGAATGGGTCCACATCTAATCCACAAAATTGCGGAATGGATGCGGACAGAAAAATAAGCTCATGTGAATGGCCCCTAAGAGTATGAGTATTAGCACTATGCCATCTGAGGGCAATACACTTACAGGCTAAGAACACAGATTCTCTGCGAAAGAGTAGCATATGATAATTCTACATCTCTTCATCCAATGGGCCCAGCAGGTAAACTGGGAGTACATGAAACTGGGAGCGATAATAATATCCTGGAGAGACCAAGATCCAATATTGGACGATAGGAGTGCAAGGCCTAATCATGTGCCAGAAGATGGCGTTTAAAGGGGTTGTCTGGCTTCAGAAAACAGCATGTATTATGTAGAGAAAGTTAATACAAGGACCTTACTAATGTATTGTGATTGTCCATATTGCTTCCTTTGCTGGCTGGATTCATTTCCCATCACATTATACACTGCTCGTTTCCATGGTTACAGACCACCCTGCAATCCATCAGAGGTGGTTGTGTTTGCACACTATAGAAAAAAGCACCAGCCTCTCTGGTAGCCGGGATTGTGGGAGCACACATAGGTTGGTGCTGTTTCCTGTAGTGCAGATGGATTGCAGGGTGGTCGTAACTATGGAAACGAGCAGTATATATTCTGATGGAAAAATGAATCCAGCCAGCAAAGGAGGCAAAATGACTAATAATACATTAGTAAGTGCCTTATTTTAACTTTCTCTACACGATAAATGTCATTTACTGAAGTGAGACAACCCCTTTAACACCTGACATCTACAACACGTGGTAGAAGTTACTCTACCCATTTTGTACATTTGAACTGGTGTAAGATACATCTGATGGATGGTATATAACTGAGTGAGTACATTGTTAAAGGTCAGACTTTAAGATGTCACATTAATAAATGCTCTGCTGACAAATCTGAGAGTGATAGTATTTGTGACTTGCATTTATCATAGGCTTATTCTGTACTAGATGTGTATAAAGTGCCAATATTAGTCCCCTGGGACCCTGTGTTTTAAATACATAGGGGGTAATGTGAAAAGGTTCTATGTGCAGATGGAAATTGGGAAGCGCAAAGTTGTAGATAGGAGGAAAACACAGTTTAAGGAATTATATATTTGGTGGCCAGATAAGTGAAAGAAATGAATATGTTTTGTAAAAAAATTTTTTACCAAAAGCCGTACACGCCATCTCCATCCCCTGGACACTATCTAAATGATCCAGACTCTGGTCATTCCACATGTCTGCAATGATTAACGGTAAAATGATCAATTCTTTCCAGTTCAACTGGGCAAGGTCATGCAGATGGAGTAGGGGTCTGAAGAGCGGAGTTGTGTGCTCCAACACAGGTCACATATTCTAAAGGTCAAGATAATGTCCAACGCGATATTCAGTCGTAGATGAGTGACCCAGGAGCGTAAATATTGTAACTGACCAGCTAAATATTATAAGTAATAATCAGGGAAGGCCATTTTCAAATAAAGGATCTAGTAAGTAAATCTAATTCTCTGAACACGTGCTTTGGAATAGGTTCTGCCAGATGTTGGAATAGATATAGTCATTAAGGGAGACTAATCCGATTGATCAAGTTAATATGGCTTGCCAAAGAGAGTGGTAATGATTTCCAAATGTTGAACTTGTCACAAACATGTGCAATGAGAGGGTGAATATTGTCTTGGAGCTTTTGGGAATGCAACTTTGTAATGACAATACTGAGGTATTTAAATGAGTCCACCACTCAATCTCCTGATATGAGATGGGCCACCCCACCACCCTCCACTTACTGGCAAGTAAACTGATTTATCCCAGTTCACCAGTAGTCCCAAATAGGTGCCAAAGTCATTAATTGATCTGGGGAGGATAAGAATAGTATAATATTGTCTGCATACAGACCAAATGTGATCCTCCCTATCTCCAACATAGATATGCAGTACCCCAGAATAGGGTACTTGCAAATTCATTCTTGTTGTAGAATGTTCTGATGTATTGCAACCCACATAGCTCTGTATGGATCAGTCAGGGTTAACAATCCGGAGTCCGCCCCTGTAGGAATCTAGGTGAGGGACTTAGGCTACTTTCACACTCACGTTTGGTGCGGATCCGTCATGGATCTGCACAGACGGATCCGTTCAGATAATCCAACCGCATGCATCTGTTCAGAACGGATCCGTTTGTATTATCTTTAACATAGCCAAAACGGATCCGTCTTGAACACCATTGAAAGTCAATGGAGGACGGATCCGTTTTCTATTGTGCCAGATTGTGTCATAAAAAACGGATCCGTCCCTATTAACTTACATTGTGTGTCAGGATGGATCCGTTTGGCTTAGTTTTGTCAGACAGACACCAAAACGCTGCAAGCAGCGTTTTGGTGTCCGTCTCCAAAGCGGAATGGAGGCGGAACGGAGGCAAACTGATGCATTCTGAGCGGATCCTTTTCCATTCAGAATGCATTAACGGCAAAACTGATCCGTTTTGGACCGCTTGTGAGAGCCCTGATCTCAAAAACGGAGAGCCAAAACGCCAGTGTGAAAGTAGCCTTAGTCGTGTGCTAATGGAGGAAGTGAGAAGAAGCTAATGTACTCACTCCTTGGAGCTTTGCATCAAGAATGCCATCTCTACTTTACAGTACTCCGGGAAGAGAGATAAAAAAAAACAGGAAGGCCCAGAATCTGTTTAAGTCCTCATGCACACGACAGTTTTTTTTTAAGGTCCGCAAAAACGGGGTCCGTAGGTCCGTGATCCGTGGCCGTTTTTTCGTCCATGGGTCTTCCTTGATTTTTGGAGGATCCGCGGACATAAAAAAAAAAGTCGTTTTGGTGTCCGCCTGGCCGTGCGGACCCAAACGGATCCGTCCTGACTTACAATGCAAGTCAATGGGGACGGATCCGTTTGACGTTGACACAATATGGTGCAATTGCAAACGGATCCGTCCCCCATTGACTTTCAATGTAAAGTCAGGAGTCCCTATTATACCATCGGATCGGAGTTTTCTCCAATCCGATGGTATATTTTAACTTGAAGCGTCCCCATCACCATGGGAACGCCTCTATGTTAGAATATACTGTCGGATATGAGTTAGATCGTGAAACTCAGATCCGACAGTATATTCTAACACAGAGGCGTTCCCATGGTGATGGGGACGCTTCAAGATAGAATATACTAAGAACTGTGTACATGACTGCCCCCTGCTGCCTCTGTGTTAGAATATACTGTCGGATATGAGTTTTCACGAAGTGAAAACTCAGCTCTGAAAAAGCTTTTATGCAGACGGATCTTCGGATCCGTCTGTATGAAAGTAACCTACGGCCACGGATCACGGACGCGGATGCCAATCTTGTGTGCATCCGTGTTCTTTCACGGACCCATTGACTTGAATGGGTCCGTGAACCGTTGTCCGTCAAAAAAATAGGACAGGTCCTATTTTTTTGACGGACAGGAAACACGGATCACGGATGCGGCTGCAAAACTGTGCATTTTCAGATTTTTCCACGGACCCATTGAAAGTCAATGGGTCCGCGAAAAAAAAACGGAAAACGGCACAACGCCCACGGATGCACACAACGGTCGTGTGCATGAGGCCTAAGGCTGATAAAGACTTTACAGCACTGAGAAGGACATTGCTAATACACCCTTCTACACTTTGACATGGTCCTGGCTAGCCGTATCTTAATTCTGTACTCCTCAGCCCAGGGATTACAGACAAGATTGCAAGAACCTTTTTGCCAGCCTTAGGCTCCATTCATTTCTATGGGGCCACATTATGTGCTGTCCGGATCTGGAAATGCGGATCCACACTTCCGGGTCCGCATTCCGTTCCCGAAAAAAATAGAACATGTCCTATTCTTGTCCGCAATTGCACACAAGATTAGGCATTTTCTATTATAGTGCTGGCGATGTGCAGTCCGCAAAATGTGGAAGGCACATTGCTGGTGTCCGTGTTTTGCAGATCCATAAAACACATATGGATGCGTGAATGGACCTTTAGGCCACTTTCACACTAGCGTTTTTACTGGATCCGGCAGGGTTCAGCAAAAACGCTTCCGTTACTGATAATACAACCATCTGCATCTGTTATGAACGGATCCGGTTGTTTTATCTTTACCATACCCAAGACGGATCCGTCATTAACTCTATTGAAAGTCAATGGGGAACAGATCTGTTTTCTATTGTGTCAGAGTTAAACAGCGGTTTTCTTTCTGTCATAGGATGCGGAGCAAAACGGATCCGTCATGACCCACAATGCAAGTCAATGAGGACAGATCCGTTTTACTCTGCTTCCCATGACAGAAAGAAAACTGCTCTCCGGTATGAGAATGCAACGGAATGCATTTTGGAGCATTCCGTTCTGTTCAGTTACGTTTTGTCCTCATTGACAATGAATGGGGACAAACGGAAGCGTTTTTTTCCTGTATTGTCATCCTGTGACGAATCTCAATACCGGAAAATATTAATGCTAGTGTGAAAGTAGCCTTCGATTCTGCAGAGGGAAAGATACTTTGTTGAGTTAAAGTAGTATTTGTTTATATCCATACATCGCTGTTTGGAAAGAATTGTTTGGAACTGTGTTTGATACTGCTGGATGTACTACAAATCCCATTCTGCTCCGCTTGTTTGTATGTGATGAAGTCTTCCTTGTGGGTTTTCTTCCAACCTTGTTCTGTAACTTTGCAAGCAGCTGTGTCAGCATCATGGAAGGAAGATATGGTGGACTGAGTCAGAGAATGTGTGTGCTAGTTCATGGACTGGAGGGGCAGCTGTAGAGATAGTGGTTGAGAATGCAAGAAGATTGCGGTCAGAGAGGGAGAAAGGAGAGTTTGAGAAATTAGATAGGGAGCAGAGGCGGGTGAAAACAAGGTCTAGTGTGTCCATCTCTGTAGGTGGTTGTGGAGGACCATACTGTGAGGCCAAAGGAGGAAGTAAAAAATAAGAGTTTGGAGGCATGTGTCAATAGGGATTTTGAAATCACCCATGATGATTGTGGGGATGTCAGCTGAGAGGAAGTGTATTAAAATGATCAAAAAAGACAGTAGAGGGGCCTGGTGGACGATAGATGACAGCTATTTGGAGGTTGGAGGGAGGATAGATGAGTACAGAGTGAATTTTGAAAGAAGGAAGGTTGAAGGGTGCAAGGGTGTTCAAGGAGCAGTTACCTGGTAGGAGGATGCCAACACCTCCACCATGTCTGGAGTGTTTCATTGGAACGTGTGTCAAGGGAGGCTGTGTCAGAGGGTGTTAGTCATGTTTCTGTGTGTCCAAGGATGGTAGGTTTTTGGGAAACAAAAAAGTCATGGATGTAGAAAAGCTTATTGCAAACAGAACACAAGATCTGGACAGAGTGGATCCAAATATTGAATGCTAGTAGTTGATACCTATTAAAATATTAGATCATTATGTTCCTAGTAAGTAGCTACTCAAGCTTAATCTGGTGTGCACACTCAGAAAGAGGGGGTCACTTATTAAGACCATCTTTTTATGCCAGCCTTAGGCTGCGTTCACACGGGCGAGATTTCCGCGCTGGTGCAATGCGGTAGGTGAACGCATTGCACCCGCACTGAATCCGGACCCATTAATTTCAATGGGGCTGTTCAGATGAGGAATGATTTTCACGCATCACTTGTGCGTTGCGTGAAAATCGTAGCAGGCTCTATATTCTGCGTTTTTCACGCAACGCAGGCCCCATAGAAGTGAATGGGGTTGCGTGAAAATCCCAAGCATCCGCAAGCAAGTGCGGATGCGGTGCGATTGTCACGCATGGTTGCTAGGTGACAATCTATTCACTGTATTATTTTCCCTTATAACATGGTTATAAGGGAAAATAATAGCATTCTGAATACAGAATGCTTTGTAAAATAGCGCTGGAGGGGTTAAAAAAAATAAACAAATTAACTCACCTTCTCCTCTTGATCGCGTAGTTCCCAGTCTCTTCTGATGAGCTGTCTGCTAAAGGACCTTTGGTGACGTCAGATCACATGCTCCAATCACATGGTCCATCACCATGGTGATGGACCATGTGATTGGAGCATGTGATCTGACGTCACCACAGGTCCTAGCCTGTAGTTCATCATTAAAGAAGTAAAGAAGAGACCGGGAACTACGCGGAGGAGGTGAGTTTATTTTTTTTAACCCTTAATTGATTACCTACTATGCATTCTGTATTCAGAATGCTATTATTTTCCCTTATAACCATGTTATAAGGGAAAATAATACAATCTACACTACAACTAACCCAAACCTGAACTTCTGTGAAGAAGTTCAGGTCTGGGTACCACAGTCGGTTTTTTTATCACGCGCGTGCAAAAAACATTGCACCCGCGCGATAAAAACTGAACATCGGAACGCAATCGCAGTCAAAACTGACTGCAATTGCATTCCTACTCGCGCGGGTTTGCCGCAACACACCGGGACGCATCCGGACCTAATCCGGACACGCTCGTGTGAACCCAGCCTTAGATTCTCCCCTAAGCTTCTGTAAGAGATGGCTAAACTATAAACGGGTCTGAGACTTAAATTAGGCGCCTCTATGGCAGTCCCTGCAACTGGCTTGAAAACTACTACACAACCTGGCTGGAGTAGATGGAACATAAATGTTAGTAAATTTGCTAAGGCCAGAGTCTCTTCCCCATCCTGCCCCCTCTCCGCCTCCGTACCACCCAATTGTCGAAAACAGCATAAAACCAGCAAAGTACTTTGTCTTCAATCTAAAATAACGTATCTGAGACAGAAATGGCTAAAACAAATGCAGAATGTGCATCACTGAGCATAACCGATGCTCAAAATAAAGGATCGTTGGTTTTTTTGACGGACCAGAAGAACGGAAAACCAAACGGTAATGTGAACCCGGCCTTAGTGATAAACTATGTGTGGCATGTCCAGAGCGTTAGTGATTTGTGTGGCATGTCTCTAGTGTGTAAGTATCAGGTGTGGTTTGTTTTGACTTTAAATTGCAAGTTACCCAGCCATACTTCCTTTTATATGGGCTTTTTACCACCAGGTTTCCTTTACCCCTTAAGGACTCAGCCCTATTTCACCTTAACCACTTCCAATCAGGGCCATTTGCCCCCTTCCTGACCAGGCCTAATTTTGCAAAACTGACATATCTCACTTTATGTGGTAATAACTTTGGAACGCCTTTACATTCAGAGATTGTTTTCTCGTGACTTCATGATAGTCATAAATTTGAGTCAATATATTTCACCTTTATTTATGAAAAAATCCCAAATTTACCAAAAATTTTGAAAAATTTGCAATTTTCTAAATTTTAATTTCTCTGCTTTTAAAACAGAAAGTGATACCTCATAGAATATTTATTACTTAAAGGGATTCTGTCACCAGGTTTCACCCCTGTCAGCTAAACATATGCTGATGTTCAGGGCCTCATCACTATTCCTAATGTGGGCTTATAAATGTGATCTGTAGCCTTATTTTGCTAGAAAAACAGCTTTTACTAACCTGTCACTCAAAGAAATAAGGTGCCCAAGGGGATGTCAAGGGATGCAAGGTGCCCGCCTCCTAATCCTCTGTGCCGCCTCTCGCTCTCCCTCCCTCCCCCCTCCCTCCTCCTCCTGCTGTAAGATCTCGCGCGTGCGCACAGGGCTCTGCCTGATGCACCCGTGCGGACTTCTCCATTTGGCTTCTTACAGCGAAGTGCGCATGCGCCGGCACTTCGCTCAACCCCCTGTATGACCTGCACTCTGGCGCCAGCCTCTCAGAGCCCTGTGCGCACGCGCGAGATCTTACAGCAGGAGGAGGGGGGAGGGAGGGAGAGCGAGAGGCGGCACAGAAGATTAGGAGGCGGCGCAGAAGTCTGGAAAGGCGGCGCTGGGCACGAACGGCGGTGGGTGCGGCGGGCACCTTGCATCCCTTGACATCCCCTTGGGCACCTTATTTCTTTGAGTGACAGGTTAGTAAAAGCTGTTTTTTAGCAAAATAAGGTGTCACGAGGGTATCAAGAGCCACGTCTGACTCCGTTATACCCGGGGTCAGGAAGTCGCAGCGGGTGGCTGCGCGCTCTATATCTAAAGATCACGTTATTTCTTAGTGATTGTTTTCTGTGTTTGCCTTGCTATCCTTTTTGTCTCTCTCAGGGATCCGTAGCTTCTCCTCCTCAGCTGTTTCTTGTCTGCCACTCCCTACCTCCTTATATTCTCCCCTCACACTTCTCTAGTTGCCAGTTATAGAGCTTCCTGCCTGGACATCTATACTGACCCACTGGAGTGGTTAATCCTGGTTGTCGTTCCTGAGTGCTACCCTCCGGAGCCCTGTTGGGCTTATTGTTGTCTCCTGTTGTCGCCCACCTGGGAATATATGTTGAGTCTGTGTTGTCTGTCCTCCCCTTGGTGTTTTCCCTTAGAGTTAGTGGTGCGGACTAGTGTTCCCATCGCCCTGTTCACTACCTAGGGCTCAGCTCAGGGAAAGCCAGGGCTTTAGGCACGTGATCGGCGTACGGGTGAGGAACCCGTCTAGGGACGTCAGGGCAGCCAGGTGCCAGCCGTCAGGGGTCACCATCTTCCCTCTCACTTGGGCAGGGCCTTCCTCGTTCCCTCCCTCTGTGTCACGTATGTGATAGCCACGCCGACCGTGATATTATAACTGGCCCTTACTTTTTGAGAAAAAAATAAATAAAAATTATATAATTTTTTGTTTGTTGTTTTTTTTTTTTCTCTCTCTACTTAGAATCCAATATGGATCCTATTGATGCCTTGGCAGAACAGCTTCAAAGCCTGTCTTTGGAGGTGGCAGGATTGAAGGCGTCTGTTCTCCAACAACAGCAGCAAATGCAGCAGACCGCACCCCCAGCGGTTGCTTTGGGTCACTGAACCCAAGGTTGCTCTTCCCGACAGATTTTCTGGGGGAAGGGACAAATTTGCGACGTTCCGTGAGGCCTGCAAATTATATTTTAAGTTGCGCCCTTACTCCTCAGGTCATGAAGAACAGCGGGTAGGGATTGTCATTTCCCTGCTTCAGGGGGATCCGCAATCCTGGGCGTTCTCGTTACCCCCTGGTTCTCAGGCTCTTCAGTCAGTGGAGGGATTTTTTGGGGCTTTGGCTCTCATATATGATGACCCTGACCGAGTCGCCCTGGCTGAGTCAAAGTTACGGAGACTCCTACAGGGAGATCGGTCAGCAGAGGAATATTGCTCAGAGTTCCGTAGGTGGGCTACGGATACTCAGTGGAACGACCCGGCTCTCAGGAGTCAGTTCTGCTCTGGGTTATCTGAAAGGGTTAAGGATGCACTGGCGCTGTATGAGACCCCCCTTTCCCTTGATGCTGTTATGTCCCTCTCTATCAGAATAAATAGACGTCTTAGGGAGAGATCGAAAATTCCGGAGCAATTGGTTACCTCTCCCAAGCAACAGTCAGCCTGTACTGACTTAGATGAGCCTATGCAGCTAGGCGGAACTTCTCGTCAGGTCCGTCCTCCCGAGGTTCGCCGTAGGGGGGGGCTTGTTTTTTCTGTGGGGGGAGGGGTCATTTCATTAATGTCTGTCCCTCCTTTCTCAAAAACAAAAGACCGTCGGAAAACTACTAACCCCGGGCTGTGCGGAGGATGTCAGCCGGGGGGTATACGTTTCCTCCATACGAACATCTCAATTTGTGTTACCAGCGGTCATTGTTTTTGGTGTTAAGACGGAGTCTATTTCTGTTTTTCTAGACAGTGGAGCAGGGGTAAACTTGATTGATGCCCATTTTGCCCGCACTATGGGTTTGTCTCTCTGTACGCTGCAGAGACCTATTCCCGTATTCGCTATAGATTCTGCTCCTCTGTCTCAGAGAAACCTCACCCACATTGTTCGTAATTTACACCTTCGGGTAGGGGACCACCATAATGAGTGTCTTTCATGTTACGTTCTGGAGGGCCTTCCCTCTCCGGTGGTATTGGGTCTTCTCTGGTTGGTAGCGCACAATCCAGTGGTGGATTGGCAGGCCAGGGAGATATTGGAGTGGAGTGAGCATTGCAGAGAGAATTGCTTAAATAACAATTGCTTAATCGCCTCCATAGCTTACCTACCTACATTTATTTCGGACTTTGAGGACGTTTTTTCTGAAAAGGGTTGTCAGAAACTACCACCTCATCGTCCTTATGATTGCCCGGTTAACCTGATTCCCGGGGCAAAATTACCCAAGTCCAGGTTGTATAATCTTTCGGGTCCCGAGAGACAAGCCATGAAAGATTATATCTCCGAGAGTCTGGCTAAGGGACACATCAGACCCTCTTCTTCACCCGTGGCTGCAGGGTTTTTCTTTGTTAAAAAGAAAGATGGGGGCCTGCGTCCTTGCTTAGATTTCCGTGAGTTAAACCAGATAACCATCCGTGACCCATACCCTCTTCCTCTCATTCCTGACCTTTTTAATCAGATTGCGGGTGCTAAGTGGTTCTCCAAACTTGATCTTAGGGGGGCCTACAATCTGATTCGTATCAGGGAAGGGGATGAGTGGAAGACAGCTTTTAACACCCCTGAGGGGCATTATGAAAATCTAGTTATGCCTTTCGGTCTGACCAATGCCCCTGCTGTCTTCCAACATTTCGTTAATGATATTTTTAGTCATCTCATCGGCAGGTTTGTAGTCATATACCTAGATGATATCTTAATTTATTCGGCTGATCTGAAAACACATGAGGTGCATGTCAGGCAAGTACTGCAGGTCCTACGAACGAATAAATTATATGCGAAAATTGAAAAATGTGTCTTCGCTGTTCAGGAATTACAGTTCCTGGGATATCTATTATCTGCTTCAGGTTTCCGCATGGATCCTGGGAAGGTCCAGGCAATTTTAGATTGGGATCTTCCTGAGAACCTTAAAGCCCTACAACGGTTTTTGGGTTTCGCTAATTTCTATAGAAAGTTCATTAAAAATTATTCAGTGATCGTTAAACCCCTTACCGACATGACTAGGAAGGGGACAGATTTTTCCAAATGGTCTGACGCCGCTAAAGATGCATTTTCCTCTCTAAAGGAGAGGTTTACCTCGGCACCTGTTCTAATTCAACCTGATGTCTCCCAGCCTTTTATTGTCGAGGTAGATGCGTCAGAGGTGGGAGTGGGAGCTGTATTGTCTCAGGGTCCGTCTCCTAGTAATTGGCGTCCTTGCGCTTTCTTTTCCAAAAAATTATCTTCTGCGGAGAAGAATTATGATATTGGAAATAGGGAACTGTTGGCGATTAAACTGGCGCTTGAAGAGTGGCGTCACTTCTTAGAGGGAGCAATCCACCCCGTCACGGTGATTACGGATCACAAGAACCTTCTGTACCTAGAATCGGCTAAGCGTCTCACCCCTAGACAAGCTAGGTGGTCGCTATTCTTTACCAGATTTAACTTTGTAATCACCTATCGTCCTGGGGCAAAAAATACCAAGGCAGACGCATTATCTCGTAGTTTCCCTGGAGGGGGTAATGTTTGTGATCCGGTACCTATTTTACAAAGAGGAGTGGTTGTCTCTGCTGTACACTCTGTTCTAGAGGGAAAGGTGTTAGAGGCTCAGGGGGACGCCCCGGCCTCTTGCCCCTCAGAGAAATTGTTTGTACCGTTAAACCTGCGTCTTGAATTATTAAAAGAACATCATAATTCGGCACTTGCTGGACACCCGGGTAGTAAAGCAACCTTGGAGCTTTTATCTCGTCGTTTTTGGTGGCCAAGGTTGCGTCAGGATGTAATGGATTTCGTGTCTACTTGTTCTACTTGTGCACGCGCGAAAGTCTCTCATACACGTCCAGCAGGGTCTTTATTGCCACTTTTCATCCCCAATAGGCCATGGACACATCTGTCAATGGATTTCATCACTGACTTACCGTTGTCGGCGGGTAAAACAGTTATCTTGGTAGTAGTAGACAGGTTTAGCAAAATGGTACACTTTATTGCGCTACCCGCACTTCATAATGCTAAAACTCTCGCTCAGGTGTTTATCAGTGAAATCGTGAAGCTTCACGGGGTCCCTTCCGATGTGGTTTCGGATCGGGGAACCCAGTTTATTTCTAAGTTTTGGAAAGCTTTTTGTTCCCGTTTGGGGGTTCACTTGTCCTTTTCCTCAGCTTTCCATCCTCAGTCGAATGGACAGACTGAGCGTACCAACCAAAACCTAGAAACATATTTAAGGTGTTTTGTGTCTGAAAACCAAGAGTTGTGGTCATCATATTTACCGTTAGCTGAGTTTGCCATAAATAATCATTATCAGGAGTCCACTGGCAAGTCACCATTCCTTGGTGCATACGGTTTTCATCCCCAATTTTGTACTTTCAAAGAGGGGGGGTCTTCTGGGGTTCCCGAAGAGGAAAGGTTTTCTTCATCTCTTTCATCGGTATGGCAGAAGGTGCAAGTTAACTTGAAAAAGATGAGTGGTAAATATAAATGCATGGCCGATAAGAAACGGTCGCCAGGTCCGGACCTAGGAGTGAATGACTATGTGTGGTTGTCTACTAGGAATATTAAGTTGAAGGTTCCTTCTTGGAAACTGGGTCCTAGGTTCATTGGTCCCTATAAAATAGTAGCCGTCATTAACCCTGTGGCTTTTCGCCTGGAGCTACCTCAGACTTTTAAGATCCATAACGTCTTCCATAAATCGTTACTCAAGAAGTATGTTCCACCTCTAGAACCATCGCCGCTGCCACCTCCTCCTGTCATTGTGGCTGGTAATCTGGAGTTTCAAATAGCCAGAATTGTTGATTCTCGTCGGGTCCGCCGCTCTCTTCAGTATCTGGTGCATTGGAGGGGTTACGGTCCCGAGGAAAGAATGTGGGTTCCAGCGTCAGAGGTAAACGCCAACAGGTTAATTCAGACTTTCCATGCCTCTCATCCGGAGAGACCTGGTCCTGAGTGTCCGGAGGCCCCTCGTGAAAGGGGGGGTACTGTCACGAGGGTATCAAGAGCCACGTCTGACTCCGTTACACCCGGGGTCAGGAAGTCGCAGCGGGTGGCTGCGCGCTCTATATCTAAAGATCACGTTATTTCTTAGTGATTGTTTTCTGTGTTTGCCTTGCTATCCTTTTTGTCTCTCTCAGGGATCCGTAGCTTCTCCTCCTCAGCTGTTTCTTGTCTGCCACTCCCTACCTCCTTATATTCTCCCCTCACACTTCTCTAGTTGCCAGTTATAGAGCTTCCTGCCTGGACATCTATACTGACCCACTGGAGTGGTTAATCCTGGTTGTCGTTCCTGAGTGCTACCCTCCGGATCCCTGTTGGGCTTATTGTTGTCTCCTGTTGTCGCCCACCTGGGAATATATGTTGTGTCTGTGTTGTCTGTCCTCCCCTTGGTGTTTTCCCTTAGAGTTAGTGGTGCGGACTAGTGTTCCCATCGCCCTGTTCACTACCTAGGGCTCAGCTCAGGGAAAGCCAGGGCTTTAGGCACGTGATCGGCGCACGGGTGAGGAACCCGTCTAGGGACGTCAGGGCAGCCAGGTGCCAGCCGCCAGGTGAGTCAGGGGTCACCATCTTCCCTCTCACTTGGGCAGGGCCTTCCTCGTTCCCTCCCTCTGTGTCACGTATGTGATAGCCACGCCGACCGTGATATAAGGCTACAGATCACATTTATAAACCCACATTAGGAATCGTGATGAGGTCCTGAACATCAGCATATGTTTAGCTGACAGGGGTGAAACCTGGTGACAGAATCCCTTTAACATTCCCCATATGTCTACTTTATGTTGGCATCATTTTGGAAATGTGATTTTATTTTTTTAGGACGTTAGAAGGCTTAGAAGTTTAGAAGCAATTGCCAAAACCCACTTTTTAAGGACCAATTCAGGTCTGAAGTCACCTACATAGTGGATACCCCCATAAATGACCCCATTGTAGAAACTACACCCCTCAAGTTACTTAAAACCGATTTTACAAACTTTGTTAACCCTTTAGGCGTTCCACAAGAATTAAAGGAAAATGGAGATCAAATTTTTAAATTTCACTTTTTTGGCAGATTTTCCATTTGAATCCAATCTTTTCTTTAACACATCAATGGTTAACAGCCAAACAAAACTCAATATTTATTACCCAGATTCTGCGGTTTACAGTAACACCCCACATGTGGTCATAAACTGCTGTATGGGTACACGGCAGGGCGCAGAAGAAAAGGAACTCCACATGGTTTTTAGATGCCATGTCCCATTTGAAGCCCCCCTGATGCACCCTTACAGTAGAAACTCCCAAGAAGTGATCCCATTTTGGAAACTAGGGGATAAGGTGCCAGTTTTATTGGTACTATTTTTGGGTACATATGATTTTATGATCATTCATTATAACACTTTATGGGGCAAGGTGACCAAAAAATTGGTTGTTTTAGCACAGTTTTTATTTATTTATTTTTACAGCGTTAACCCGAGGGGTTAGGTCATGTGATATTTTTATAGAGCTGGTTTTTACGGACGCGGCAATACCTAATATGTATACTTTTTTTTTTTCACTTTAACACAATAATAGCATTTTTGAAACCCAAAAAATTATGTTTTAGTGTCTCCATGTTCTAAGAGCTATAGTTTTTTTTATTTTTTAGAGATTTTCTTATGTAGGGGGTCATTTTTTGCGGGATGAGGTGACAGTTTTATTGGTACCATTTTGTGGGACATACGGTACGCCTTTTTGATCACTTGGTGCTGCACTTTTTGTGATGTAAGGTGACAAAAATAGCTTTTTTTGACAGTTATAATATTTTTTTTTATGGTGTTTATTGGACTGGGTCGATTATGTGATATATTTATAGAGCCGACCATCACGGACGCGGCAATACCAAATATGTCTATTTTATTAAATTTTTTCTATTTTTCACTTTTTTTTTTTATTGCTTACTTGGGGAATTTTTTTTTTTTTACATGTGAAACTTTTTTTTATTTAATTTTTTTAACACTTTATTTTTTATTTTACACTTTTCGTCATACAAGACCTCTGGGGGACATTTACTTCACTTTTTCTTTTTTCACTGTTGATTTCTCCTGTAACTGGGGCTGACATAGTAGCCCCAGTTACAGGAGAAATGCACCCCCCAGAGGCTGTACAGCGCAATACAGCACTGTACAGCCTCAGTGCAGGGCTGATGGAGGTCTGTGAAAGACCTCACACAGCTCCTGCACTCTCCGGTCCTGCTCTGCATACACAGCGCTCGGCGTATGCAGCGATCCAGAAGGCAGGGACACCTGGGCACTGTCCCTGCCTTCTCTCTGGGTTGCCCTGCTGTCACTGACAGTGGGCAACCCGATCAGCAGCTGCACGATTAGCGTGCAGCTGCAGTTTCTGAACGGACGTTCTGGAACGTCCATTCAGAAATAGAGAACCACCTCCCGGATCATTTTGGGAATGATATTTTATTTTTTGGGGATGTTACAAAGCTTAGAAGTTTAGAAGCAAATCTTGAAATTTTTCAGAAATTTTCAAAAACCCAATTTTTATGGACCAGTTCAGGTCTGAAGTCACTTTGCGAGGCTTACATAATAGAAACCACCCAAAAATGACCCCATTCTATAAACTACACCCCTCAAGGTATTCAAAACTGATTTTACAAACTTTGTTACCCCTTTAGGTGTTCCACAAGAATTAATGGAATATAGAGATACAATTTAGAAATTTCACTTTTTTGGCAGATTTTCAATTTTAATATTTTTTTTAACTTTTACAAAGCAAGGGTTAACAGCCAAACAAAACTCTATATTTATGGCCCTGATTCTGTAGTTTACAGAAACACCCCATATGTGGTCGTAAACTACTGTACGGGCACATGGCAGGGCGCAGAAGGAAAGGAATGCCATACGGTTTTTGGAAGACAGATTTTGCTGGACTGTTTTTTTTTACACCATGTCCCATTTGAAGCCCCCCTGAGGCAACCCTAGAGTAGAAACTTCATAAAAGTGACCCCATTTAAGAAACTACACCCCTCAAGGTATTCAAAACTGATTTTACAAACGTCGTTAACCCTTTAGGTGTTCCACAAGAGTTATTGGCAAATGGAGATGAAATTTCAGAATTTAAATTTTTGGGCAAATTTTCCATTTTAATCCATTTTTCCCAGTAACAAAGCAAGGGTTAATAGCCAAACAAAACTCAATATTTATGGCCCTGATTCTGTAGTTTACAGAAACACCCCATATGTGGTCATAAACAGCTGTACGGGCACACGGCAGGGCGCAGAAGGAAAGGAATGCCATACGGTTTTTGGAAGGCAGATTTTGCTGGACTGTTTTTTTTGACACCATGTACAATTTGAAGCCCCCCTGATGCACCCCTAGAGTAGAAACTCCAAAAAAGTGGCCCTATTTTAGAAACTACGGGATAGGGTGGCAGTATTGTTGGTACTAGTTTAGGGTACATATGATTTTTGGTTGCTCTAAATTACACTTTTTGTGAGGCAAGATAACAAGAAATGGCTGTTTTGGCACCGTTTTTATCAACATTCATCTGACAGGTTAGATCATGTGATATTTTCATAGACCAGGTTGTCACGGATGCGGCGATACCTAATATGTATACTTTTTTATTTATTTATGTAAGTTTGTGATGTAAGGTGACAAAAAATGGTTTATTTAGCACAGTTTTTATTTAAATTTTTTTACGGTGTTCATCAAGGGGTTAGGTCATGTTATATTTTTATAGAGCCAGGCGATACCAAATATGTATACTTTTTTTTTATTTATGTAAGTTTTACACAATAACAGCTTTTTTAAAACAAAAAAAATGATGTTTTAGTGTCTCCATATTCTGAGCCATAGTTTTTTTATTTTTTGGGCGATTGTCTCAGGTAGGGGCTCATTTTTTGCGGGATGAGGTGACGGTTAGATTGGTACTGGTGGGCGTATGCCTTTTTGATCGCTTGCTGTTGTAAAAAATGGTTTATTTAGCACAGTTTTAATTTTGTATTTTTTACGGTGTTCATCTGAGGGGTTAGGTCATGTGATATGTATATAGAGCCGGTCGATACGGACTCCCCCCCCCCCCCCCCCCCCTATTTTTTACCAATTTTTTTTTAACTTTATTTGGGGAAAATGACGTTTTTGTTTATTTTTACTTTAAACTTTTAATTTTTTTCAACTTTTTTTTTCACTTCATTTTTTGTCCCACTTTGGGACTTGAACTTTTGGGGGTCTAATCCTTTACAATGCATTCAATACTTCTGTATTGGAATGCATTGGCTTTATGAGTAATACAGTGAGTATTACTCATACAGCTTCTGCTCCCTTAAAATACCGTTTCTATGGCTCATCTGTCTCCGGCTAGGAAGACAGAGGGGCGGTCCTTCACACTGCATGCCTGCATTAGGCTTCAGAGTGAGGAGGCGTGTCTCTCAGTAATCCAATCTGATTGGCTGGCAGGAAGCTGCTGGCTACAACAAATTTGTATGTGACCTGAGGGAATGCAGTTTTGGCCTCAGAGAACTGGCAAAGGAGCCATCTTGAGAAGATCCTAATAATGTAGGATTCAAAACAGCCGTAACTAAGGGGAAAACTGAACGAAAATAGTGGTAAGTGAAGAAACTAAAGATTGCTTTATGCATTATGCTGCAGCAGCAGTAACATATGCTAAAATTGGTTTGTTGATGAAAATATGACAGTTATCCTTTAAATGGCAAGGAGCCCAGACAAACTTCCTTTATATGGACCGTTTATGATCAGCTCCTGTAACTGTATTTACGATGTCCCGAGTCCATTTCATTACAATGAATTGACATGTTCAAGCATATTCCTCTAGGCCCAATGGTCACCCCTACAGAGGACAAGCTATACAGCCAAAATGTCATTGAGAGAACCTGCTTCTGGCTCAGATCCATCCTCTTGACTAGGGCAGTAGCCAGGAACACTGGCTGTCAATCTGAACACACGTTAAAATGATAACAGTGAAAAGATAATTGTAATGCACTAATGTCCGGCTTCTGCATCATGATATTAACAAGTATAGCAATCATAAGTGTAAGATATTAACTAGTCCTATGATACCATCAGCTATGAAATGTGTAAAGGGACTTACGCTGTAGCTTCATAGCATAGGTTTAAGGCCACTACATCACCAACATTAACTCCAAGTGTCCTGGCAATACCCTTTATCTCTCCGGCATATGGCTCACGAACAAGAAAATACAGTTCCACCTCTGCCAGGGGACGGATGATAGCATGTACCCATTTAGGTAACGTTGCACTGTAAAATAGAAATAACGTTGTTATTCTGCACACTTCAGGACAGATAATGCAAATGATAGTCATGCCTGCCTGCACTCCAGGTTAACATGGCAGCCATCGGGGCAGTACAGTTGTATGGCACAGTTTCACAGTATATCACAGTGCAATATTCTCTCAATAGCAGTGTATGGACAGTAACAATGATGGTGGTTATAGTACTCCTCTTTCTCGCTAAAGAACACTTTGCAGTCTCTCGGTCGAACCATGGGCATGCAACAAAGTTCTTACTAAGTCCTTCTGCAGTTCCAGGACTGAGGGGTACAGAAATGCAAAAGGGGTGGCCAATCCGTCTCCAAGCATGGACGCTGCATCAGCAATGATCCTTCCACAGCAGCAAAGCCTTTCTGCCTTGAACGAGCACAACACCTCCTGTGTGAAGCTTCGGGGGACTTTAGTAGTAGGGTTACTTCCATGGCATTTTTAGGCTCAGAGATTAGGATTCTCAGAATTTAGGCCTAGCTGTGCAGGAGATGTAACATGTCTTCTCCCTTGTACTGCTCAAACTGGACTCTCTAAACACTTACTAGCCAGGGGGCAGACCTGGTCTATCCTTTGACAACCTAACACAATATACCAAGATGTTAACCATTTGTTGTCCATACTGTGCCATTAAGTACACGTACATAACAAATCACAACATTTAAAAGGGTTTTCTAAGATTTTAATACTGATGACCTATCCTCTGGACAAGTCATCAGTATCTGATCAGTGGGGGTCTGACCACGGCCGATCAGCTGTTTAAGAAGGCCCCGACACTCCTGTGAGCACCCCGGCCTCCTTGCATCCTACCAAGCACAATGCCGTACATTGTATAGCGGCTGTGCTCGGTGTAGCAGCTCAAAAGCTGCTCCTAGGCCATGTGATTGATGAACGTGTTGTCACACGGCCTAGAGAAAGCAGTTAAAAGGCCGTGGCACTACTGCAAGCGCTGCCTCCTTCTCGAACAGCCGATCGGTGGGGGTCCCGGGTGTCAGACCCACACCGATCAGATACTGATGACCTATTCAGGATAGATCATTAGTATTAAAATCTTGGAAAACCCCTTTAACTGAAGAAACATTGCATTAACTTTGTTCATGCTAATTCTTTGCAGTAGTCATTTTGGGGTATCACACCTACCTAGCTAGTCATGTCCAATTTCCCACCCACTTTTCAAAAGTGGTAAAAGCGGCATAATATCACAAAAAGTCAAAATTTTTAGCCTAGGAATGGCGTGCGGAAAAATTTGCACTTATTTTACATCAGAAAACTGCTATACAAGACTTAATAGATTACCCTAAGGTGTTTCGGCCAACTCCAGTTATGATGAGTGTGGGTCACATTTTAGCTGGCCTATTGACATGATTTTAATGCCTAGAAACTCTGTTATCAGGCTCTGTTGACAAGAAAAATAGTGTAGCATGCAGCACTATTCTTCCCGTCAAAATTACGTACACCACAGCGAAAGCCTTATATGTTTCTACATCAGTGAAAAGGGTTGTCTATTATCAGCAGGAAACCGGAGAACGTCCAAGATCCACCTAAAATAAAGAACTGTACTTAAAGCGGTTATCCAAGAGTATGAAGTGTCCCCCCATGTGCCTGGCCCCCCCACATGGAATATACTTACCCTGCTCCCCACACCGCCGTTGCTGCTTCTCCCAGTACACGGATGAAAACATCCGGTGTCGGGGGAGCAGCCAAGGGCCGGCGGGGACGAGCCTCCCTAGCATCGCGGGTGATGCTATGGAGGCTTGTCCCTGTCTGCCATTGGCTGCTTCCCCCCTAAGGCTACATTCACACGTCCGTGGTGTGTTGCGGACCCGCAAATTGCGGATCCGCAACACACCCGCCCGGCACCCCTATAGAAATGCATATTCTTGTCCGCAAGCTGCGGACAAGAATAGGACATGTTCTATCTTTTGCGGAGCTGCGGACCCGAAAATCGGGGCCGCACTCCGCGGATGCGGACAGCCCCATGTGTGCTGTCCGCATCCATTCCGTCCCCATAGAAAATGAATGGGTCGGATGTGGACCCATTTGCGGACGTGTGAATGGAGCCTAACACTGGATGTTTTCATCCATGCACGGGGAGAAGCAGCAGTGGCAGTGCAGGGACCAGGAGCTAGGTAAGTATATTCCATGTGGGGGGCCCGGCACATGGGGGGACACTTTATACTCTTGGATAACCCCTTTAAAGGCTATGTACACCTTTGGAGGCAATCTTTTTTTTATGATTGCCTGTTACTAATTTTTGGCTAAAAATCTTTTTTTTCAATTGGTCTTTATTAAAAATATTGAGCAGTTCTGTCACAAAGGGTTAACTGTTTTTCTAGCTGTGTGACTGGTAATTCGCTTTGTCCTGGTCATCTAATAAACCTTATCTCTAAACTATTGGGAGGTCATAAACACTTATTTAAGCCACATTCTTATCAGTAAGATAAGGATTGATCTGAAAGTGTAACCGTTCATCAAAAAAAATCTATTTTAGCATATGTTACTGCTGCAGCAGAATTATGCATAAAGCAATCTTTAGTTTCTTCACATACCACTGTTTTCTTTCAGTTTTTCCCTTAGTTACAGCTGTTTTAAAATTTACAATATGAGGACCTTCTCAAAATGGCTCCTCTGCCAGTTCTCTGAGGCCAAAACTACTTTCCCTCACTTCCCATACACACTTACTGTAGACAGCAGCTCCCTGACAGCCAATCAGATTGGATTACTGAGAGACATGCCTCCTCACTCTGAAGCCTAATGCAGGCATACAGTGTGAAGGACCGCCCCTCAGTCTTCTAAGGTTCCATCATGGATCTGCAAAAACGCTTCCGTTACCATAATACAACCGCATGCATCCGTCATGAAAGGATCCAGTTGTATTATGTCTTCTATAGCCATGACGGATCCGTCATGAACACCCTTAAAAGTCAATGGGGAACGGATCCGTTTTCTATTGTGTCAGAGAAAACAGGTCCGTCCCCATTGACTTACATGCACCAAATGGACAGAAAAACGATGCAGGCAGCGTCTTGGTGTCGGCCTTCAGAGTGGAATGGTGACTGAACGGAGGCAAACTGATGCATTCTGAGCGGATCCTTTTCCATTCAGAATGCATAAGGGCAAAACTGATCCGTTTTGGACCGCTTGTGAGAGACCAGAACGGATCTCACAAACGGAAAGCCAAAACGCGAGTGTGAAAGTAGCCTTAGCCGGAGACAGATGAGCCATAGCAACTGTCTTTTAAGGGAGCAGTGGAAAGGGACAGGTGACATTAATGAAAGCTGTTATTATAAGGTAATTGCAGATGTTTTGACAATCATTGACAGACTACTCAGGTACACATGCCTAGCTCTAATAAACTAGCAAATAACATAGTAACATAGTACATAAGGCCGAAAAAAGACATTTGTCCATCGAGTTCGGCCTGTTATCCTGCAAGTTGATCCAGAGGAAGGCAAAAAAAAAACCTGTGAGGTAGAAGCCAATTTCCCCACTTTAGGCCTCATGCACACGACCGTTGTGTGCATCCGTGGCCGTTGTGCCGTTTTCCTTCGCGGACCCATTGACTTTTAATGGGTCCGTGGAAAAATCGGAAAATGCACCGTTTTGCAGCCGAGACCGTGATCTGTGTATCCTGTCCGTCAAAAAAATATGACCTGTCCTATTTTTTTGACGGACAACGGTTCACGGACCCATTCAAGTCAATGGGTCCGTGAAAGAACACGGATGCACACAAGATTGGCATCCGTGTCCGTGATCCGTGGCCGTAGGTTACTTTCATACAGACGTCTGCTTCCGGCCGGGAGCTCCTCCTACTGGTAAGTGACAGATCATTAAGCAATGCGCCGCACAGACCTGTCACTTACCAGTAGGAGGAGCTCCCGGCCGGAAGCAGACATCGCAGCTCGCAGGTAAGTATAATGCTTCTACAAATTGCTAAGTAACCATGGCAACCGGGACTGCAGTAGCGTCCTGGTTGCCATGGTTACCAATCGGAGCCCCAGTGATTAAACTGGGACTCCGATCGGTACTCTCCGCTGCCACCATAGCCTGTAATATTATTATACTCCAGAAATACATCCAGGCCCCTCTTGAATTCCTTTGTTGTATTCACCATCACCACCTCCTCAGGTAGAGAGTTCCATAGTCTCACTGCTCTTACCGTAAAGAAAAAAAATTCAATATGACCGTTACACTTTAATGAGTGTTTATAAGGTCAGAGAGCAGAGATAAGGAGGCCTTCTGTTCTCCAGATGACGGAAAAGACAGAAAATTCAAAGGGTGCTACTAGAGCATCTCAGCTCTGTAAAGAAAAAAAGGGTCGTTCGAGGGAGAGCTAGGGCAGGTTCGGGACCACAGGCTATCCACCATCAGGGTGTTCCTGTGGGTTGAGGCAATAGTGAGGGTCCCCATAGGGATAGTGAGGTCCCTCGCGTTGTCCTCCCCCTTCTGCTCTGTCTTCCCCCTCAATTACTATCGAGACTTTTAGGTCTTATATAGGGTATGTTCGTTTGTATCGTTGTTTGTTTAAAGTGGGTGGATCATTGATTATTTAAAAATAACATTAAAAGTTACGTTTTAATCATGCTCACTGTGATCCTTTGAGTACTTACCTCATAGATTCCACTGCTCCAGTTCTCCCGGCCAGTCTCTAATTACCCGCCTGCATGATGACAAACATGTGACCACTGCAGTCAATCACTGGTCTCAGCCGTGCACCGGGTGAGGCCAGTGGCTGGCTGCAGGAGTCATATGTTGTTCAAACTAACTGGAAGAACTGGACAACCACTGGATCCTGGACAAACTCTTTAACCCCTTCGCTACCAGCGCTGTACATGTGGGCGGCATGGCCGGCAGGTCTCTGCTGTTTCATACATGAGCAGTTTCCAATCCAAACCCCATTTTAAAAATCCCTGATAGAACAAAATCAAAAAACATTATTTATAGGCTCATATATGAGCTTCAAAATCATCACAAATAATTTAAAAAAAGTATATAAAAAATATAAAAGTTTAAATCACCCCCCTTTCCGTATAATTAAAAAATAAATACCTAAATAACAATAAATATAAACATTATGGGTATAATCGTGACCAAAAACGCCCATACTATTAAAATATAATTAAAAAAATTCCAATTCGGCGAATGGCGTAATGGAAAAAAGGGTCAAAATGGCCAATTTGCAATTTTTTCATTGCTTCTCTTACCCAAATTTATTTTAGAAAATGTGATTAAAAAATCACGCACACTCCAAAATGGTATCAATAAAAACTACAGATTGTTCCTCAAAAAATGAGCCCCTAAACAGCTCTGTAGACATAAGTATAAAAAAGTTATGGAGTCAGAATATGGTGATGTAAAAAAAAAAAAAGAATTTTTATCAAAGTTTAAATTTACTTTTACACTATTTAGACATAAAAAAAACCTACACATATGGGGTATTGTTGTAATCGTACTGACCCAGAAAATGAAGGGCATAGGTCAGTTTTGCTGTAAACAAAACGCTGTGGGAACAAAACCCTTAAAACGGCGGAGGGATTACGTTTTTTTTTTCAATTTCATCCCGTTTGCAATTTTTTTTACCGCTTCTCACTACATTTTATGCCATAATTAATGGTGGCATTAGAAAGTACAACCTGTCCCGCAAAAAAATAAGCCCTCATACAGCTATGTGACTGGAAATATAAAAAAGTTATGGCTCAAGAAAAAAAAGGGAAGAAAAATGAAAACGCAAAAACGAAAAAACCTCCGGTAGCCAAAGGGTTAATGGAGTCCATTATGTACAATTTGTGATCATTGTGTAATGTAAAATGGAAACCACAAAAACAGATGCAGTCACCCCCTACCCTCAAACAGTGCAACATGTGACAGTCTGAAAATCCACCACAACCCCATTCACGTGAATGGAAGCGATTTTCAGTCGCAGACATTTCGGCACCTTTTCTCCTATGTGGGAAAACCCCAATATACAGTAACTTCCACAACTTATAGATGAGTTTCTCCCATGTGGGAAGACCCCAATATACAGGAACTTCCACAACTTATAGATGAGTTTCTCCCATGTGGGAAGACCCCAATATACAGGAACTTCAACACCTTATAGATGAGTTTCTCCCATGTGGGAAGACCCCAATATACAGGAACTTCAACACCTTATAGATGAGTTTCTCCCATGTGGGAAGACCCCAATATACAGTAACTTCAACACCTTATAGATGAGTTTCTCCCATGTGGGAAGACCCCAATATACAGGAACTTCCACACCTTATAGATGAGTTTCTCCCATGTGGGAAGACCCCAATATACAGTAACTTCCACACCTTATAGATGAGTTTCTCCCATGTGGGAAGACCCCAATATACAGGAACTTCAACACCTTATAGATGAGTTTCTCCCATGTGGGAAGACCCCAATATACAGTAACTTCCACACCTTATAGATGAGTTTCTCCCATGTGGGAAGACCCCAATATACAGTAACTTCCACACCTTATAGATGAGTTTCTCCCATGTGGGAAGACCCCAATATACAGGAACTTCAACACCTTATAGATGAGTTTTATACAAGTTCATGGACAATGATATTGTAGTGCAGGGATCAGCGACCTCCAGTACTCCAGCTGGTCTAAAACTACAACTCCCAGAATCCTCCTTTCACTTCTGTGGGAGTTACAAGAACAGCCGAGTAAGTGTGCATGCTGGGAGTTGTAGTTTCACAGCAGCTGGAGTGCTGATCCCTGTTGTAGTGCAACCAGGGCTCTGTTTACACGTCCATCATTTTTCTTCTGGTTCACCAAAAGAGCAGAAACACAGAAAAAGTAGAGTGCTGGATTCTTAGAATACAGCTCGTCTGTACGGGAAGATTAGTGCTGCATGCTGCGCCATTTTTCGGATTTCCCTGAATTACTTGTCAGTCCTGTTATAGGGCGCCTGTCACCCAGCTTTCCTAGACTCCTGAAAGGCAAAGCCCAGTGACGCATGACTAGAAGAGGGGGTGACAACCTTCATGGAAGCTGTAAAGTTGGGCACATTGGTTGTCACCCTTTGTTCCCAGAAGCAGACAGAAAACAGAATATCCCTGCTTCCATAGGGGATGTCACCCAGCTTTTCCAGGGGTCTGCCGGGTAATGAAGCTAAGCCCCCCATGTACAGTACACCGAGGGTACTTACTCCAGCATATAGTCCATGGCTGCCGTCACTTCTCTGTAGTTGTAATTCTTCAGCACGGCTTCCCAGCGCTGCACAGGAGGCAAGTCTAGGCTGAAGTTATAACGAGGGGGGGCATAGTCTTGGGCATGGGACAAGCAGGGTGCCAGGAAGAGCAGCAAGTGTAACCCGAGCATAACTGGGGCTGTCAAGGGGCACCGTGCACGGGCCGGAGTGTGCCAGACCGGAGCATGGACGTCTGTGAGGAGAGGGCAGGGGGCGGGGCGACGGCTGGCTCTAGGACGCCTTGTGCGAAGTGGTGTTCTGGCGCCCCCTTTCTGCCACAAGGCGGTGTGCCACAGTGCCAGGAAGAGACAGCCTGGAAATGCCATTATCTGCATTAGGGTTGGAAAAATGGCTGATATGAATGTGAAGTTGCAAATATACTGTACGTACTATATGTGCATATAGGTATATACAGTGTACTTGGCATTTCTGGGACCAGCAGCGGCCGCGTAACTACCACAGCGGCAGACCATGCCACTGCTATGGGGCCCAGGGCAAGAGGGGGTCAAGTCTAAGGCCTCATGCACACGACCATATGTACTTTGCAGTCCGCAAAAAAACGGATCCACAAAAAATACGGATGACGTCCGTGTGCATTCCGTATGTTGTGGAACGGAACAGCTGGCCCCTAATAGAACAGTCCTATCCTTGTCCGTAATGCGGACAATAATAGGACATGTTCTATTTTTTTGCAGAATGGAAATACGGACATAGAGAAACGGAATGCACACGGAGTAACTTCCTTTTTTTTGCGGACCCATTGAAATGAATGGTTCCGCCTACAGTGCGTAAAAAAAAAAAAAAAAAACGGAACGGACACGGAAAGAAAATACGTTCGTGTGCATGAGCCCGTAGTTGAGATTAGTGATGAGCGGCAGGGGCAATATTCTATTTTGCGAATATATGGCCGAATATTCGTCATATAGTCACGAATTCGCTATCTTCGTTCATTTTTTTTTTTTTGCGAAAATCGTAAAATAAAATTTGTATAATGCGCATGATCAAAAGGGGCGGGGTCTAGTTTAGCAACTGGTTTGAACTATGCACGATAAAAGAAATGCTCCAGCACCAGAAGGACATAATGAAATCATTACGTCCTTCTGGTGCTGGAGCATTTCTTTTATCGTGCATCTACTATTGGACTGGCTTGTGTCCGCTCCGTGCACCATCACACAGGATCGGAAGGTGAGCTGGCTGTAACCTCTTACTATATATTGCAACAAGTGCTCGTGCTCACCTGATCCAAGATTATAACTGCATATATATTACTTGGACTAATATTACATCCCGTAACCCAAACAGCACGGTGTGAACGCTGACCCACGATATTCCCAGCCAAACATGGCTTTTGCTGCATGCATTGACCGTAAATCCAAAGCGGATAAAGTGTTTTCAACATGTGAATTAATCCCTAGTGATGAAAGCGGCATGAAATTCCAATTACAGGAATTGGAGAGACTTTTAACACATGAGATCAAAATCTGGTGGGACCATACGACCCTGATAAAATATGTGGAAAAGGAAATGATACCACGGGGTCTCAGATTAAAAAAGGTCCCAACCACGATATTTTCAGAGTCATTTGTCTCGAGTTGGAACAAAGCACTGAGCGACTGCTCACTACAATTAATGTCTTTGATCATAGAACATGAGGCAGAGAGGCAGAGAGACTCATCCACATACATACAGAAATGGACACATGCAAAAATGCCTTAGAAAAATACAAAACATGTGAAAATTTTGCAAAAAAAGAAGAGATCATGATATCCATCAAGGAATTGGAGGATAATATAATGGATATGAAGCATCGCAAATTTCAAAGGGATCTATACGACTACAATAACAACCAAGTATATGAATGGGGAAGAAGGGAAAATCCATATGGTACACCTAAATCTATCTTGAAGAAGAAACATATTAACAAAAAATACACCAAAAATAATAAAAAAAACCTCAAATAAACAGGGTCAGTTTCAGTAATTCAGAACCTGAAACCTCTGAATCCTGTGAATCATTGGGAGATGAAATGATGAGTGATCCACGCACCTGTGAACCGCACCAGTTAAAACCCTCTTATTACCAGAGAAATAGAAGTAACCGGGACAGACTGGAGCAATCAAAAAACGACACAGAAGGGGGGGCCGCAAACACAAAAAGACCCCACCAGATGTCGACCCGTTTACAGAACAAATGAATGTTGGATCCTCTGAGAGTACTGTGATTTTAGATGTTATAAATCTGTCTGGTCAGGAATAAACCCCTGCCCAGACAAATGTACTCTCCCTTGGTCTGAATTTCGTGCCTAATACAAATTTTGACCCTTTTTCTACTATTATGCAGATGAATAGATTCATCAGGAATCTCACACTGAGAAGGTGCTTCTTTGAGTCTCCCCCTCCACATGAGGATCCAGCGACAAACAAGGATAAAAAAATAGCTGATAATATTTATACCAATTTATCCTTTAAAGAACAACAATCCTTGCTTTGTCTCATGGATCTTCATGGTGAGGGGGAAATACTATATGATGATATTGGACAACATGATTTCATGACCCCTAATAAAAACTACTACCCTTTGAAATACCGTACTACTTGTATGGATACATTTCAAGAAGTAGTAGAGAGTGAATTACTTAGAGTACAGGATTCGATCCCTATTGTCAAAAAACATAATTTGAATACATTACAGAGAACTGCTTTAAAACAATTAGAAGACAATAAAGATCTTGTAATAAAAATGGCGGATAAAGGAGGGTCCGTGGTGGTGCTCGACAGAACATGTTATCACTCACTAATGTTGGGGGTCCTGTCTGACACCACTACTTACCATATCCTCAAACAAAATCCCCTTATAATGTATAAAAAGGAACTGGTCCTAGTTCTAAATAAAGGTTTGGCAAAGGGACATATAACTCAGAAACAATTTGACTTTCTTAATGTTGAATACCCTGTTACTCCCATAATTCACGCTCTTCCCAAGATGCACAAAGGGGTCAACCCTCCGCCATTACGCCCCATAGTATCGGGTATTGGATCCCTAACGGAGAAGTTGGGAGAATGGTTGGACTCAGTGCTATAACCTCTAGTCAAAAGATCGCCAGGATATATAAGAGATACTACCAGTGTACTTAAATATATGTATGATTGCACATGGTCTAAAAAATATACCTGGGTTACACTGGACGTTGTGGCACTGTATCCTTCCATTCACTCATATGCTCTCTTAGCCCTAGAATACAATCTACACAAATATAGTGGCTATTCTGAAATGTTTATCGATTTTGTGCTGGAGGTCACAATGTACCTCCTAACGCATAACTATTTTGTATTTGACGAGGTCTTTTATGTCCAGGTCTCGGGTGTTTCTATGGGAGCCAAATTCTCCCCGTCTTTGGCTAACATAGCCATGTCTTTTTGGGAAGAAAAGTATGTTTTCTCAGTTGACAATCCGTTCTCTGAGTGTTTGGTCTGGTATGGCAGATACATCGATGATTTGCTCCTCATATGGGGAGGCGATGTGTCTGCCATACCAGACTTCGCTCGCTATTTGAACCAAAACACATACAGTCTCAGGTTTACCTGTGTGCATCATCCCACAACTATCCAATTCCTGGATTTGACTCTGACTGGGGTTGCGGGTCAGGTGGTGTTAACGGAGACCTACCGCAAAGAGGTATCTGGCAACACCATCCTGAGGGCGAATTCCCATCACCCTCTTCATACCATTAAAAGTATCCCTGTCGGTGAATTTATAAGAGCTAGAAGGAACTGCAGTACAGATGAGGCATTCAATGAAGAATGCATGAAGATATGGAGACGTCTTAAAATACGAGGTTATCCTCAATGGATGCTCCATAGGGGTTTCAAAATTGCCAAAAATAAATCAAGAGCCAAATTA
This sequence comes from Bufo bufo, assembly GCF_905171765.1. Classification (NCBI taxonomy): domain Eukaryota; kingdom Metazoa; phylum Chordata; class Amphibia; order Anura; family Bufonidae; genus Bufo; species Bufo bufo. Next base: position 528,848,107 of record NC_053390.1, on the reverse strand, counting down.
TTAAACCTCAACTCCAATAAAGAGGGAGAATCAGTAAATAAAGATTTCAATTCCGCTACTAAGGGACGAACGGACGAATATAATAACAAAAGCCATAATAAATCTGATATCCCCCAAACAAATAATAACAGTATACCAACAATTGTACTTACATACAGCAGACAATTTGCGGAAATCAAGAATATAATTCACAGATGTCTCCCTATCTTGTATGAAGATCATATTTTGAGGGAAACCCTGAGACATGGATGCCGGATAGTATCTAAAAGACCCGATACATTGGGTACAACGCTCTCCCCCTCCATGTATACTCCCATGCACCCCAAAAATCCACCTACATGGTTAAAATACATTGGGTTCTCCAAATGTGGATACACAAGATGTAAAACATGTAAAGTTGCTAAAAATACCAAAGAATTTCACAACTCAATGCATACTGAAAAATTTCCAATTAAAAGTTTTATAAACTGCAATACAATAGGAGTCATATATGCCATTAATTGTACATCTTGTGATCTGACATATGTCGGCTGCACTAGCAGGAAATTTAAAGATCGACTGCGTGAACACCTCAATTACATACTGAACCCAATAGCCACAGGAGTCTCTAATGCGGCACATCACTTCATAGATGTTCATAACCGCAATATAGATACATTTAGTACCTTTGCTTTCGAAAGGGTTATAATGTCTCAAAGAGGGGGTAATATTAAACAAAAAATCCTCCTCAGGGAAGCTTTTTGGATTTGGAGACTAAATACAAGATTTCCATATGGTCTCAATCTCAAAAAATAATTAATGTACTTGTATTAATATCTACATGCAGCATAACCAAGGTTTTGCCTTGTTTTTACACATACCCATATATATATATATATATATATATATATATATATATATATATATATATACATATATTTCTTATGGTTATTTTTTAATTTTTGTGTGTATTATTTCTGAAGTTCATGATTGAGTCACTGCTTTACTGGTGTATGGGTTTGACATGCACATAATTATAAGAGATCTTCCCTATGAGGGTCATGCGTATCACATTTGAGACACCAGTATTGTGATGGTATGCCTGTCCTGCTGCGCTTTAATTATGCGCTCCAGCACATATGCATATTGCTTGCTTGTATAATGCCGGCCTATAAACTCTAGAGACAGGCATTATCCGTTGGTGTACTTCTCATGGTCTCTTTCTGAATGAACATTTCTCTCTTTTTTATTCCTTCATGATCTCTCCAGAGATTATGTCTGGACAGACATTGAAAATATCAAAATGTAGTTGAATTATGGATGGGAATGGAAACAGAGAAATAAGGATATGAAAAGACATAGGATGATGACAACAGTATCCAAATGTGTCATGTCAGTAGATCAATAAATCTTTTAAATATTAATCTAGACCAAAACCATAGGTAACAGAAATAAAATGTATGGCATCTGTCTATTCCTTATTTTTTGAGTATATGAGAGATATAAAACATCCACAAATTCTGTTTTAAGCCGATGCTATACACATTTTTTTCATAGTACTAAGTTATCATCATATTGAATCACTAAGTTGCCTTTATATGAAACGGTCTGTATCTTGGAGTGCAGGGCACTGTTCACATGAAGCAGATTTTCTTCCCCTCTTTTCAGCAAGATAGATGTGAACACAAACTGATGATATGTCTCAGGTGAACTGGCAGTGTGATTAGTGATTTTCGAACACACTACAATTATATCAATGTGCTTAAATTTGCCATGAATCTAAGGCTCAGTTCACACCTGAGCGTTCTGAAAGGAGCGCTCTGTATGCGCGATTGTACGGACGTTTACAAGCGCGCATACAGAGACAAGTGTGCACACAGTGTCGCGCGTTCCCGAAAGTCTATGTACGGGAACGCGCGACAAGCGCCCAAAAAAACGCTCCTGTACTTGTGTGAGCGTCGGGCGTTTTACAGCGCGATCGTACGCGCTGTAAAACGCCCAGGTGAGAACCATTCCCATAGGGAAGCATTGGTTTCTCCTTGTTGAGCGTTTTACAGCGCGTAGGAACGCGCTGTAAAACGCTCAGGTGTGAACTGAGCCTAAGTGTTTGTTCACACTCTGCGTTATTTTTGCTCAGAATGACTGGATGAATCTGGACTTGCTTAATTACAAAAGATCATGATATACGTGGGATTCATGGACACAGGACTACAGCAAACCACCAGCCTTAACCCATGGGAACTTGACTGACATTTTGCACATTTGGATCCGTTTTTTCAGTCTGCTAAATTTACTTTTAGCATGCATCTTTTTTTATACATCCAGTGGACAATATTATGTTACCCATACCATGCCAGGTTGGGAAAAAAATGTGATAATATCATGAATTTTTCCTTTCCATCTAAATAATAATTTTTATGAGGAAATAATGACACAATTTTATATTTCGTATTAGTTTTTCTAAAGTATTGTGGGGTGTCAAAACTCTTTGTATGTCACAGGTGAATATGTTTGCACAGGTGTCTTGCGTGATCCGGACTGATTATTTTACCTGCCCTGGATTTCAATGTCCCTCCCTGTGGGCGGACACTCCAGAGGTGAGCCCTATTTCAGCCCGGCACACGCCAGACGCCATAGATCATGACTAAGGACAACATCGTCCGAAACGCGTAGATCGTAGGGACAAGTGGGTCATTGTGTCACTGTCTCTGTATGCACCGATATGCTGGTGATTTGAATAAAGACCGGGAATTTTTTCATTACGTCCTTCTGGTGCTGGAGCATTTCTTTTATCGTGCATCTACTATTGGACTGGCTTGTGTCCGCCCCGTGCACCATCACACAGGATCGGAAGGTGAGCTGGCTGTAACCTCTTACTATGGTTTGAACTATGCGAAGTTTGAGGAGATTGGAAAAGATGGTGGGAAGCAATTTTCGCGACAGTGAGGAAGAACTCCTGATCACTGTAAGTAATTTGACATTACACCAGTGTATTTGATTACATTTCACATGCATGTCAGACCAGTCGCTTTATATGCAGATAGAGTGTTATAAAATATCCGTGATTGCGAAAATCGCCACTTATGATCCGCATGTTTTTTTCACGATACATATAACTTCACTTTTTATCAGATCTAAGTAGATATTACTGATTGGTGCACTAAGTATTGTTGTGACATCACAGCACTATGTCTGCAGCATGTACGTATGGACAGCAGAGAAATATCTCTCACATGCACATCCATTTTCCTGCCCCACACTATATACCACACACTATATACCACACACTATATACCACACACCCTCACAAGCACACAGTCTATAGATTACAGTTTGTGTTCTGTTGGTCAGGACTCAGGAGAAGCTTTCTTTGTCTTACTGCCAGTATTTGCAATCGCAATTCAATCCGATCTTATAACGGTAACCATAAAGGGGTTCTGCACTTTGTTTTAACTGATGATCTATCCTCTGGATAGATCATCAGCTTCTGATCGGCGGGGGTCCGACACCCGGGACCCCCGCCGATCAGCTGTTTGAGAAGGCAGCGGCGCTCCAGCAGCGCCGCGGCCTTCTGACTGTTTACCGCTGGCCGAGTGACGTCATGACTAGTATCAACTAGCGTGGGCGGGGCTAAGCTCTGTTCACTTGAATGGAGCTTAGCCCCGCCCACGCTAGTTGATACTAGTCGTGACGTCAGTGGGCCGGCGGTAAACAGTGAGAAGGTTGCGGCGCTGCCTTCTCAAACAGCTGATCAGCGGGGGTCCCGGGTGTCGGACCCCCGCCGATCAGAAGCTGATGATCTATCCAGAGGATAGATCATCAGTTAAAACAAAGTGCAGAACCCCTTTAAATCTAATATTTCCCGTTCCAAGACTTAAATACTTTTTGATGTTTTGTTGAGGACATTATTTTCAATACTTGTATTAAACGAAATTGGGATTATATGCTTGCATCTTTATCCTGCAGCTCATGTTGGAGAAGGGCTACGACCGCACCCGGGTCCAGACAAAGAAACAGGCCATTGTTAAGGACCTCCGTTCCGAGCTCAAAGCAAAGTTTAAGGTCAGGCACCCTCGGATGGCCCTATTAAAAAAGTGGTCGAATTTAAAGAGGAGGAATTTGGAGTGGATCACAGAGATCCGTGACTGCACATGCCCAAGTACAATGCTTACATTACTTTTGTATCTATTGCCAACACTCTGTAATGTATATATACAGTTATGCAAATAAGTATTTAATCCCTTTACAAATGATTATTTAGTACCTGGTGTGACATGTAGCAAATTAGCCGGTTACATCATACATCTCTACCTCACTGTGAGTGTACAGTGGATCATTTAAAGTGCCTCTGATTAACCCCAAATAAAGTTCAGCTGCTCTAATTGGTCTTTTGTGAAATTTTCTTAGTCGCATCCCACAGCAAAAGCCATGGTCCACAGAGAGCTTCCAAAGCATCAGAGGGATCTCATTGTTAAAAGGTATCAGTCAGGAGAAGGGTACAAAATAATTTCCAAGGCATTAGATATACCATGGAACACAGTGAAGACAGTCATCATCAAGTGGAGAAAATATGGCACAACAGTGACATTACCAAAAACTGGACGTCCCTCCAAAATTGATGAAAAGACGATAAGAAAACTGGTCTGGGAGGCTACCAAGAGGCCTACAGCGACATTAAAGGAGCTGCAGGAATATCTGGCAAGTACTGGCTGTGTGGTACATGTGACCACAATCTCCCGTATTCTTCATATGTCTGGGCTTTGGGGTAGAGTGGCAAGACGAAAGCCTTTTCTTACAAAGAAAAACATCCAAGCCAGGCTACATTTTGCAAAAATACATCTGAAGTCTCCCAAAAGCATGTGGGAAAAGGTGTTATGGTCTGATGAAACCAAGGTTGAACTTTTTGGCCATAATTCTAAAAGATATGTTTGGCGCAAAAACAACACATCACCAAAAGAGCACCATACCCACAGTGAAGCATGGTGGTGGCAGCATCATGCTTTGGGGCTGTTTTTCTTCAGCTGTAACTGGGGTCTTAGTTAAGCTAGAGGGAATTATGAACAGTTCCAAATGCCAGTCAATATTGGCACAAAACCTTCAGGCTTCTGCTAGAAAGCTGAACATGAAGAGGAACTTCATCTTTCAGCATGACAACGATCCAAAGCATACATCCAAATCAACAAAGGAATGGCTTCACCAGAAAAAGATTAAAGTTTTGGAATGGCCCAGCCGAGCCCAGACCCAGTGGCGTACCTACCATATAGGCAGACCACGCAGCTGCTATGGGGCCCGTGAGAAAGAGGGGCCCACAGTGGAGGAGAGGCCCCACCCCCTAATTGCTCCTGTCTATCTTTCTAAAGCTAAAGGACCTTTGATGATGTCATCACAGGTCCTGTAAGGGAACTGCACAGTGTAAAGTGTAGTTCCCAGGTTAGAACAGTACATCTGCCAGGACCTGTGATGACATCATCTTCCGCATCACAGGTCCTGCAGGATCTAGCAAAGGAACTGCACCAAAAATGGTGTAGTTCCTAGGTTTGAAAGGTACATCTGCCAGGACCTGTGATGACATCATCACAGGGCCTTCAACCCCTAACAGCAAGTATTAGAAGTTCACAAGCAGCTCTGCATTGATCCATACAGACTGGAATGGAGTGGTAAGAGGAGGTCCTCCACTTTTCATCATTTACCCCCCCTCCATGCCCTGTTTTTACTCATTGCTCACTCATGTATAATACTTCAGACAGTTACAGTGACCACTAACTCAGGTACCTGACACACAGTGACCATAATGTATAACTGACCACATATTTCTGTAAACTGCATCTACAGTATTATACCTTGTATGTCTCACATCAATACACTGCTCTGTGTGTATGTATATATATATATATACACACACACACTGCATATATTACACAGTATTATACATGCAATATGTACAGATATATAGTATATACCGCAGTGCACTGATATGTGAGGTACAAGGTATAATAGATGCAGTGTGTACAGATATATAGTATATACAGCAGTGTACTGATATGTGAGGTACGAGGTATAATAGATGCAGTGTGTACAGATATATAGTATATACAGCAGTGTACTGATATGTGAGGTACGAGGTATAATAGATGCAGTGTGTACAGATATATAGTATATACCGCAGTGCACTGATATGTGAGGTACGAGGTATAATAGATGCAGTGTGTACAGATATACAGTATATACAGCAGTGTACTGTTATGTGAGGTACGAGGTATAATAGATGCAGTGTGTACAGATATATAGTATATACAGCGGTGTACTGATATGTGAGGTACGAGGTGTCAATACACTGCTGTATTTACTATATACCTGTACACACTGCATCTACTATACCTCGTACCTCACATATTACACTACTGTATATACTGTATACCTGTATACACTGCATATATTATACCCCGTACCTCACATATCAGTACACTGCTGTATATACTATATACCTGTACACACTGCATATATTATACCCTGTACCTCACATATCAGAACACTAGGGAATATACTATATACCTGTACACACTGCATCTATTATACCTCTTTTTTGTGCCAGGGCTGTTTTGTAATCCCAATCCGGCCCTGATGGCATAAATTATAAAACGCAGCAGCAAGAATAGTTCATGGAACAAAAGTAGGGGCTATAAAAGGGGAATGGGGGCCCAATTTAGATTCCTGCTATGGGGCCCAGTGATTTTTATGTACGCCCCTGCCCAGACCTGAATCTGATTGAAAATCTGTGGGGTGATCTGAAGAGGGCTGTGCACAGGAGATGCCCTCGTATATACAGTGGATATAAAAAGTCTACACACTCCTGTTAAAATGTAAGGTTTCTGTGATGTAAAAAAAATTAGACAAAGATAAATCCTTTCAGAACTTTTTCGACCTTTAATGTGACCTATAAACTGTACAACTCAGGCAAGAAAAAATATAAAAATAAAATAATATGGTTGCATTAGTGTGCACACCCTTAACCCCTTTAGGACACAGCCTTATTTCACCTTAACCCCTTCCCGACTGCAATCCGTTTATATACGTGATATTTGCACATGCCCCGTGCAGCTATCACGTCTATAAACGTCAAACCAGCTCTTTAATCCAAGCGCTGCAAAGCGCTTGGATTAAAGCTTCTGCCCCTGCACTGCTGCTGTCACAGACAGCATACAGTCTAGTAATGCCGGCAAGGGACCAATCAGAGTGGCCCCTTGCCGACAATCGATCCGATTGGTTAGTCTGTGCAGACTAACCAATCGGATCGTGACAGTGGAAAAAATGCAGATTTCAGGCTCTGATCTGCGCTCTGAAGATCACAGCCTGAAATCAGGTAGTGTCTCTGTGGCCCCCAAACTGTGCCCCCCGATCTGCCTCCAACACCCCCCTGTCCGCGCCTGCCCCTGATGCAGTAGTTCCCCCGCCCGATCCATATTCATGTAGTCCCTCCCTGGTGCGGTCCGCCCCATGCTGTCTCCCCGCCCCTCCTGCCCCAGCCTCCCTCACCCTCAATGTTAGCGGCCGTACCCCAATACCCCCCCTTTCCAGCGCTGCACCCGGTCCTCCTGCTGTGTGTAATGGCGGCGGCTCCATTCCTGAGCCGCCGCCATCAGCAGCGAGTGTCAGCTCTATGCTGACACTCTGCTTTAACCCCATAGATGCCGCGGTTGCGACATCCATGGGGTTAATAGAGGGAGGCTGCAGCGCTGTGATTGCAGCGCCCGATGGTTGCCATGGCAACCGGACACTTTGCAAAGGCGTCCGGTTGCCATGGCAAAGGCGTCCGGTGCTGCCACCTACAGGGCATCTAATAGTATTATACTTTGCAAGGCAAGAGCATTGCAAAGTATAGTACAGCCATCAGCCCCACTGGATCTTCATGATCCAAGAGGGACTTGCTAAAAAAAAGAAAGTGAAAATAATAAAAATCAAAAAAAAAAAAAAAAAGTAAATTAAAAAAAGAAATTGCCTTTTCCTATAAAAAAAATGAAAAAATAAAATACACATATTAGGTGTCACCGCGTCCGTAACGACCGTCTCTATAAATATATCACATGATAGACCCCGTCCGATAAACACCATTAAAAAAAAACAAAAAATAAACTGTGCCAAAAAAGCTATTTTTGTCACCTTACATCACAAAAAGTGCAACAGCAAGCGATCAAAAAGGCTTATGACCCCCAAAATAGTACCAATCAAACCGTCACCTCATCCCTCAAAAAATGATACTTTATTTAAGACAATCGCCCAAAAAATATAAAAGTTATGGCTCTCAGACTATGGAGACACTAAAACATAATTTTTTTGGTTTCAGAAATGCTATTATTGTGTAAAACTTAAATAAATAAGAAAAAGTATACATATTAGGTATTGCCACGTCCGTAACGATCTTCTCTATAAAACTATCACATGACCTAACTCCTCAGATGAACGCTGTAAAAATAAATAAATGAAAGCTGTTCCAAAACAGCCAATTTTTTGGTCACCTTGCCCCATAAAGTGTAATAATGAATGATCAAAAAATTCTATGTACCCAAAAATGGTACCAAATAAAACCTCAACACTTTCTGCAAAAAACGAGCCCCTGCACAAGACGATCGGCAGAAAAATAAAAAAACATATGGCGTTCAGAAAACCAATCCAGCAAAATCTGCCTTCCAAAAACCGTATGGCATTCCTTTCCTTCTGCGCCCTGCCGTGTGCCCGTACAGCAGTTTACGACCACATGTGGGGTGTTTCTGTAAACCGCGGAATCAGGGTAATAAATATTGAGTTTTGTTTGGCTGTTAACCCTCAATGTGTTAAAGAAAAAAATGCAATAAAATGGAAAATCTGGCAAAAAAGTGAAATTTAGAAATTTCATCTCCATTTTCCTTTAATTCTTGTGGAACACCTAAAGGGTTAAAAAAGTTTGGAAAATCAGTTTTGAGTAACTTGAGGGGTGTAGTTTCTACAATGGGGTCATTTATGGGGGTATCCACTATGTTGGCCCCACAAAGTGACTTCAGACCTGAACTGATCCTTAACCACCTCAGCCCCCAGTGCTTAAACACCCTGAAAGACCAGGCCACTTTTTACACTTCTGACCTACACTACTTTCACCGTTTATTGCTCGGTCATGCAACTTACCACCCAAATGAATTTTACCTCCTTTTCTTCTCACTAATAGAGCTTTCATTTGGTGGTATTTCTTTGCTGCTGACATTTTTACTTTTTTTGTTATTAATCGAAATTTAACGATTTTTTTGCAAAAAAATGACATTTTTCACTTTCAGTTGTAAAATTTTGCAAAAAAAACGACATCCATATATATATTTTGCTCTAAATTTATTGTTCTACATGTCTTTGATAAAAAAAAAATGTTTGGGTAAAAAAAAATGGTTTGGGTAAAAGTTATAGCATTTACAAACTATGGTACAAAAATGTGAATTTCCGCTTTTTGAAGCAGCTCTGACTTTCTGAGCACCTGTCATGTTTCCTGAGGTTCTACAATGCCCAGACAGTACAAACACCCCACAAATGACCCCATTTCGGAAAGTACACACCCTAAGGTATTCGCTGATGGGCATAGTGAGTTCATAGAACTTTTTATTTTTTGTCACAAGTTAGCGGAAAATGATGATTTTTTTTCTTTCAAAGTCTCATATTCCACTAACTTGTGACAAAAAATAAAAAGTTCTAGGAACTCACTATGCCCATCAGCGAATACCTTGGGGTCTCTTCTTTCCAAAATGGGGTCACTTGTGGGGTAGTTATACTGCCCTGGCATTCTAGGGGCCCAAATGTGTGGTAAGGAGTTTGAAATCAAATTCTGTAAAAAATGACCTGTGAAATCCGAAAGGTGCTCTTTGGAATATGGGCCCCTTTGCCCACCTAGGCTGCAAAAAAGTGTCACACATCTGGTATCTTCGTACTCAGGAGAAGGTGGGGAATGTGTTTTGGGGTGTCATTTTATATATACCCATGCTGGGTGAGAGAAATATCTTGGCAAAAGACAACTTTTCCCATTTTTTTATACAAAGTTGGCATTTGACCAAGATATTTATCTCACCCAGCATGGGTATATGTAAAATGACACCCCAAAACACATTCCTCAACTTCTCCTGAATACAGAGATACCAGATGTGTGACACTTTTTTGCAGCCTAGGTGGGCAAAGGGGCCCATATTCCAAAGAGCACCTTTCGGATTTCACAGGTCATTTTTTACAGAATTTGATTTCAAACTCCTTACCACACATTTGGGCCCCTAGAATGCCAGGGCAGTATAACTACCCCACAAGTGACCCCATTTTGGAAAGAAGACAGCCCAAGGTATTCCGTGAGGGGCATGGCGAGTTCCTAGAATTTTTTATTTTTTGTCACAAGTTAGTGGAAAATGATGATTTATTTTTTTTTTTTTTCATACAAAGTCTCATATTCCACTAACTTGTGACAAAAAATAAAAACTTCCATGAACTCACTATGCCCATCAGCGAATACCTTGGGGTCTCTTCTTTCCAAAATGGGGTCACTTGTGGGGTAGTTATACTGCCCTGGCATTCTAGGGGCCCAAATGTGTGGTAAGGAGTTTGAAATCAAATTCAGTAAAAAATGACCTGTGAAATCCGAAAGGTGCTCTTTGGAATATGGGCCCCTTTGCCCACCTAGGCTGCAAAAAAGTGTCACACATCTGGTATCTCTGTATTCAGGAGAAGTTAAGGAATGTGTTTTGGGGTGTCTTTTTACATATACCCATGCTGGGTGAGATAAATATCTTGGTCAAATGCCAACTTTGTATAAAAAAATGGGAAAAGTTGTCTTTTGCCAAGATATTTCTCTCACCCAGCATGGGTATATGTAAAATGACACCCCAAAACACATTCCCCACCTTCTCCTGAGTACGGAGATACCAGATGTGTGACACTTTTTTGCAGCCTAGGTGGGCAAAGGGGCCCATATTCCAAAGAGCACCTTTCGGATTTCACAGGTCATTTTTTACAGAATTTGATTTCAAACTCCTTACCACACATTTGGGCCCCTAGAATGCCAGGGCAGTATAACTACCCCACAAGTGACCCCATTTTGGAAAGAAGAGACCCCAAGGTATTCGCTGATGGGCATAGTGAGTTCATGGAAGTTTTTATTTTTTGTCACAAGTTAGTGGAATATGAGACTTTGTATGAAAAAAAAAAAAAAATATCATAATTTTCCACTAACTTGTGACAAAAAATAAAAAATTCTAGGAACTTGCCATGCCCCTCACGGAATACCTTGGGGTGTCTTCTTTCCAAAATGGGGTCACTTGTGGGGTAGTTATACTGCCCTGGCATTTTCCAGGGGCCCTAATGTGTGGTAAGTAGGTAAATGACCTGTGAAATCCGAAAGGTGCTCTTTGGAATATGGGCCCCTTTGCCCACCTAGGCTGCAAAAAAGTGTCACACATCTGGTATCTCCGTACTCAGGAGAAGTTGAGGAATGTGTTTTGGGGTGTCTTTTTACATATACCCATGCTGGGTGAGATAAATATCTTGGTCAAATGCCAACTTTGTATAAAAAAATGGGAAAAGTTGTCTTTTGCCAAGATATTTCTCTCACCCAGCATGGGTATATGTAAAATGACACCCCAAAACACATTCCCCACCTTCTCCTGAGTACGGAGATACCAGATGTGTGACACTTTTTTGCAGCCTAGGTGGGCAAAGGGGCCCAAATTCCTTTTAGGAGGGCATTTTTAGACATTTGGATACCAGACTTCTTCTCACGCTTTGGGGCCCCTAAAATGCCAGGGCAGTATAAATACCCCACATGTGACCCCATTGTGGAAAGAAGACACCCCAAGGTATTCAATGAGGGGCATGGCGAGTTCATTGAAAAAAAATTTTTTGGGCACAAGTTAGCGGAAATTGATTTTTTTGATTTTGTTCTCACAAAGTCTCCCTTTCCGCTAACTTGGGACAAAAATTTCAATCTTTCATGGACTCAATATGCCCCTCAGCGAATACCTTGGGGTGTCTTCTTTCCAAAATGGTGTTATTTGTGGGGTGTTTGTACTGCCCTGGCATTTGAGGGTCTCCGCAATCATTACATGTATGCCCAGCATTAGGAGTTTCTGCTATTCTCCTTATATTGAGCATACGGGTAATGAGATTTTTTTTTTCCGTTCAGCCTCTGGGCTGAAATAAAAAAATGAACGGCACAGATTTCTTCATTCGCATCGATCAATGTGGATGAAAAAATCTCTGCCAGAAAAAGAAAAAGGAGGGGAAAGGCGTCTGCCAGGACATAGGAGCTCCGCCCAACATCCATACCCACTTCAGCTCGTATGCCCTGGCAAACCAGATTTCTCCATTCACATCAATCGATGTGGATGAATAAATCATTGCCGGGATTTTTTTTTTTATATATACAAAGTGTTTGCCAAAGTATATGAACACCGCCACCTCCTCAGCTCATATGCCTCGGCAAACATATCTTTTACTGCAGAGGAGAAATCTCGTCTTGCAGCACCGCATACACCGACTTGCGTGTAATCTGACAGCAGCGCAATGCTTCTGTCCGAATGCACATCAGTGCTGCAGCTGGTCGATCGGTTGGTCCACCTGGAAGGTAAAAAAAAAAAAAAAAAAAAGGAAAAACCAGGCCGCAAAGCAATAACTTTATTAACTTTAGAACAGAACATATTAACTTTTTTTTAACTTTTTTAACTTTTTTACTTACCGGTAATTTTTTTTTTGTTTAGTTTTTTTTACCTTTATAGAACAAACCTCTCCTTCCCCATGGGACAATGTGCAAAGCGCAAATCGCCCAAAGATGTGGCGAAGTACGTTATGCACTTTATCCCAGGTGAAAGGAGAGGTTTGCAGCAGCTGAGAGTAAAAGGGCCCTAATAGCCCTGTGTGCCTGTCCTGTGAGATGCAATCCCTATGCTAGGTGTACCTGTGTGTGGTACTTCCGGAAACACTCACCAAAGCATAGGGCAGGGTGGTCAGGACAGTCAGGACAGAAATAGCGGGTGTCACGCCTTATTCCACTCCTGCTACAGACACGACATCTTTTTCGGGGTGACGGTTGGGTTGAGGTACCAGGAACGACACTGGGGAAATGTCGCTCGTGTAGACGGCTAACTACACTGGTGGATGGGGCCACGGAACCTCCTGGGTAAAGGAGGTTCTCGATGATCTCTTCCTGGAATTTGAGGAAAGATCGTGTTCTCCCAGCCTTACTGTAGAGAACAAAACTATTGTAGAGCGCCAATTGAATTAAATATACAGACACCTTCTTATACCAGCGTCTGGTTCTGCGGGAAACTAAATACGGAGACAACATCTGGTCATTGAAGTCCACCCCTCCCATGAGCGCATTATAGTCGTGGACACAGAGGGGCTTTTCAATGACACGGGTTGCTCGCTCAATTTGGATTGTCGTGTCTGCGTGAATGGAGGAGAGCATGTAAACGTCACGCTTGTCTCTCCATTTCACCGCGAGCAGTTCTTCGTTACACAAGGCAGCCCTCTCCCCCCTTGCAAGACGGGTGGTTACAAGCCGTTGGGGGAAGCCCACGCGACTAGTTCGCGCGGTGCCACAGGCGCAAATCCGTTCTAGAAACAAATGCCTAAAGAGGGCCACACTTGTGTAAAAATTGTCCACATAAAGATGGTACCCCTTGCCGAATAAGGGTGACACCAAGTCCCAGACTGTCTTCCCACTGCTCCCCAGGTAGTCAGGGCAACAGACCGGCTCCAGGGTCTGATCTTTTCCCTCATAGATCCGAAATTTGTGGGTATAGCCTGTTGCCCTTTCACAGAGCTTATACAATTTGACCCCATACCGGGCACGCTTGCTTGGGATGTACTGTTTGAAGCCAAGGCGCCCGGTAAAATGTATTAGGGACTCGTCTACGCAGATGCTTTGCTCGGGGGTATACAAATCTGCAAATTTCTGGTTGAAATGGTCTATGAGGGGCCGAATTTTGTGGAGCCGGTCAAAAGCAGGGTGGCCTCTGGGACGGGAGGTGGTGTTGTCGCTAAAATGCAGGAAACGGAGGATGGCCTCAAATCGTGCCCTGGACATAGCAGCAGAGAACATGGGCATGTGATGAATCGGGTGCGTTGACCAATATGACCGCAATTCATGCTTTTTTGTCAGGCCCCTTGTTGAGGAGAAGGCCCAAAAAAATTTTAAGTTCGGAAACTTGGACTGGTTTCCACCGGAAAGGCTGGGCATAAAAGCTTCCCGGGTTGGCGGATATAAATTGTGTGGCATACTGGTTGGTCTCTGCCACGACTAAGTCCAAGAGCTCCGCAGTCAAGAACAGCTCAAAAAATCCCAGGGCCGAACCGATTTGAGCCGTCTCAACCCGAACTCCAGACTGGGCGGTGAAAGGGGGAACTACAGGTGCGGCTGAAGTTGGTGACTGCCAATCAGGGTTTGCCAGCACCTCAGGGATTCTAGGGGCTCTACGGGCCTGTCTGTGCGGTGGCTGCGACGGGGTAACTAGTGCACGTGCCACCGTACCAGCTTCAACTGCCCTTCTGGTGCTCGCCACGTCACCATGTTGTACGGCAGTGCTGGTACTAGGTCCAGGGAGGGCTGCGCTGCTGGTGTATGCCTCACCACGTGATCCGGCAGCGACAGCCCCACTCTGCTGCTCTTGAAGCGGATCCTGCATAACCTGTGGTCTAGCGACATGGGGCCGGGTACGCCTGGTGCTGCCAGGGACCTCCACCTCTCTGACCCGAACTTTGGGTCAGAGAGCCACTGCTTTCCACAGGTTCATATTCTGACCCGCTAGATTCATCAGATGAGGGTTCCCACTCCTCATCCGACTGGGTCAGAATCCTGTAGGCCTCTTCAGAAGAATACCCCCTGTTTGACATTTTGGACTACTAAATTTAGGGGTATTCCCTGAGACTACCCAAGAAAAAAAGCAAGCCTGTCTTACAAAGGGGAGGCTAGCGAAGTACCGGAGGCCGCTGCGGTTGATAAAAAATATCAAAACTGATTTTTTTATCGCCGCAGTGCGTGTAAAATGAATGTGCAGTGATCAAAAAATATATATTTTTTGTCACTGCGGTGGGGCGGGCGTGGGTGAACGCACATGTGGGCGACCGATCAGGCCTGATCGGGCAAACACTGCGTTTTGGGTGGAGGGCGAACTAAAGTGACACTAATACTATTATAGATCTGACCGTGATCAGTTTTGATCACTTACAGATACTATAAAAGTACAAATGCTGATTAGCGATACGCTATTCAGCGAATAAAAGTGACTGCGGTGCGGTGGGGTGGGCGCTAACTGACGCTAACTACCTAACCAAGGGGCCTAAACTATCCCTAAAACCTAACAGCCAATACTAGTGAAAAAAAAAAAGTGACAGTTTACACTGATCACTTTTTTTCCTTTCACTGGTGATTGACAGGGGCGATCAAAGGGGTGATCAAAGGGTTAATTGGGGTGCAGGGGGGTGATCAGGGGCTACAGTGAAGTGTTTGGTGTACTCACAGTGATGTCTGCTTCTCTGCTGGATCCAACCGACGAAAAGGACCAGCAGAGGAGCAGAGAAGCCATATAACAGATCATATTTACTAATATGATCTGTTATATGGCTTGTGATTGGATTTTTTAAAAATCGCCAGCCTGCCAGCCAATGATCGTTGCTGTCAGGCTGGTGAAGAACTTGTTCTTTAACTTTTGCCGGCCCGCGATGCGCATGCGTCTCGCGAGATGACGCGTATATGCGTGACTGTGCGCAGCGCTGCCACCTCCGGAACGCGATCCTGCGTTAGGCGGTCCGGAGGTGGTTAAAAAGTGGGTTTTGGAAATTTTCTTTAAAATTTTAAGAATTGCTTCTAAACTTCTAAGCCTTCTAACGTCTTAAAAAAATAAAATTCAAACACATTTCCAAAATGATGCCAACATAAAGTAGACATATGGGAAATGTTAAGTAATAAATATTTTATTAGGTATGACTTTCTATTTTAGAAGCAGAGAAATAGAAATTTGGAAAATTGAGAATTTTTCAAAATTTTGGGTACATTTTGGATTTTTTCATAAATAAAGGTGAAATATATTGACTCAAATATATGACTATCATAAAGTACAATATGTCACGAGAAAACAATCTCAGAATGGCTTGGATAAGTAAAAGTGTTCCAAAGCTATTGCCACATAAAGTGACGCATGTCAGATTTGTAAATTTTGACCTGGACACTAGGGCATCAATGACCCTTGGTCATGAAAGGGTTAAGGACCAGGCCATTTTTTGCAAATCTGACCAGTGTCACTTTAAGTGGTGATAACTTTAAAACGCTTTGACTTATCCAGGCCATTCTGAGACTGTTTTTTCGTCACATATTGTACTTCATGACACTGGTAAAATGAAGTCCAAAAAATTCATTTTTATTTATAAAAAAATAGCAAATTTAGAAAAAATTGGTAAAAAATAGCAAATTTCCAAGTTTCAATTTCTCTACTTCTATAATACATAGTAAAACCTCCAAAAATAGTTATTACTTTACATTCCCCATATGTCTACTTCATGTTTGGATCATTTTGGGAATGATATTTTATATTTTGGGGATGTTACAAAGCTTAGAAATTTAGAAGCAAATCTTGAAATTTTTCAGAAATTTTCAAAAACCCAATTTTTAGGGACCAGTTCAGGTCTGAAGTCACTTTGTGAGGCTTACATAATAGAAACCACCCAAAAATGACCCCATTCTAGAAACTACACCCCTCAAGCTATTCAAAACTGATTTTACAAACATCGTTAACGCTTTAGGTGTTCCACAAGAGTTAATGACAAATAGAGATAAAATTTCAGAATTTAGATTTTTTGGCAAATTTTCCATTTTAATCCATTTTTTCCAGTAACAAAGCAAGGGTTAACAGCCAAACAAAACTCAATATTTATTGCCCCGATTCTGTAGTTTGCAGAAACACCCCATATGTGGCAGTAAACTACTGTACGGGCACACAGTAGGGCATAGAGGGAAAGGTGCGCCGTGTGGTTTTTGGAAGGCAGATTTTGCTGGACTGGTTTATTTACACCATGTCCCATTTGAAGCCCCCCTGATGCACCTCTAGAGTAGTGATGAGCGGGAGGTGCCATATTCGATTTCACGATATTTCGCGAATATTCGATTGAATATTCGTATTATATTCGTCAAAATCGAATATTCGTAATTATTTCATTTAATTGAATAATATGCGATTAAATTAATCGTACGATTTTTTTATTTTTATTTTTCTGTATAAGACAACGTTCCTATGACTATGGCTAGGCTAATATGTGTATTTTTGCGAATATTCTTAATATTGCTCTAACTTAGTCTTTTAGAATATTCGTAATATTCTAAAAGACGAAGTTAGAGCAATATTACGAATTTTCGTAAAATACACATATAGATTGTAATTTAGCTAATATAGTGCTATAATCCTTTTGCTTTTCTCTAATTTTTTTTGCCTCTTCTGAACTTCAGTTTTGGAAAATATGTACACTATTAAAAAAATTACTATAGCAGTATATTAGCTAAATTACAATCTATATGTGTATTTTACGAATATTCTTAATATTGCTCTAACTTCGTCTTTTAGAATATTCTTAATATTGCTCTAACTCCGTCTTTTAGAATATTACGAATATTCTAAAAGACGAAGTTAGAGCAATATTAAGAATATTCGTAAAATACACATATAGATTGTAATTTAGCTAATATACTGCTAAAGTATTTTTTTTTAATAGTGTACATATTTTCCAAAACTGAAGTTCAGAAGAGGCAAAAAAAAATTGACAAAAAAAAAAGGATTATAGCACTATATTAGCTAAATTACAATCTGTGTATTTTACGAATATTCTTGATATTGCTCTAACTTCGTCTTTTAGAATATTCGTAATATTGCTCTAACTCCGTCTTTTAGAATATTACGAATATTCTAAAAGACGAAGCTAGAGCAATATTGAGAATATTCTAAAATACGAAGTTAGAGCAATAATATTCCACTTTGGCATACTGCTCCCCGACAAGCGTCCCCGTCACCATGGGAACGCCTGTGGGTTAGAATATACCATCGGATCTGAGGTTTTACGATCTCAGGGAAAACTCAAATCCGATGGTATTTTCTAACCCACAGGCGTTCCCATGGTGATGGGGACGCTTGTCGGGGTGTTTGTTGTATGCTGAAGTTGATTAAATAACGATTTTGTCATGTGCTCGGGCACACATATTAACCATTACAATTTTTTTGTTGTAATATTCGTGAACTCGAATATTATAACCGAGATAATTGGTTTCGATTAGAATAGGACGAATATTCTAAGATTGAATATACAGCAATATATTCTTTATTTCGAATATTCCGGTCCATCTGAAAACGTGATTCCTTCCAGCTTCAATTCAGTTGCTTGTGGGCCAATGGCTCATTGACCCACAAGCAAGAAGCAGGGAGGAATCATATATTTTCAGATTAAAAAAATAATAATAAAAAATACGAATATTCGATTTCGCAAATATATGGAACTATATTTTAAATATTCGCGAAATCTCGAAATTGCGATATTCGAGATAAAAATTCGAAATTCGAGTATTCGCGCTCAACACTACTATATACACTACACTTACCGTATGTAACACTATAATGACTACACATATCATATACATACACTATATACACTAAACTTACCCCATATACAGAAACTATATAAATTACACATATCCTATACATACAATATATACATTGCACTTACCCGACATATAATATATATATATATATATATATATATACTACACATACCCCATATATAGATAATATATAAATTAAACTACACTTACCCTGTACAAACACTATATACACTATACATTTACTATATACTCTACACATACCTAATATACAGACTAGTTATAAAGATTACACTTATCATATATACAAAACATAAATACTACATTTATGCTATATACATACTACATAGACTACACTAGGCAGATATACTATATACAATACACTTACCCTATACATAAACTATATACACTGCATTTACCCTATATGCAGACACTATATAAATTGCTTACCCCTATATACACACTATATATACTACACTTACCTTATATACATTAAATAGATTACACTTATCCTATAAGCGCACTATATAGATTATACCTATGTACACACTATGTAAACTACACTTATCCTACACATACACTAACTACACTACACTTAGCCTATATAACACTATATACACTATACATACACTAAATATACTACACTTACCATATATACAGACACTATGTAGATTAATTATCATATATACATATTATATGCACTACACTTACCATATGCTCACATTATATTAACTACACATATCATATACATACACTATATACACTACACTTACCGCATATACAGACACTATAAAAATTACTCTTATCCTATACATACACATACACTATATAGACTACACTTAACTTGTGTATGCACAGTATATATATATATATATATTACATTACACTTACCTGATATATATACTATATAGATTACACTTACCGTAAATATACACTAGACTATTATTACTCTATATATACATCATATAGAGTACATGTACCCTAAATGTACACTGTATACATTAAACTTTCCTTATACATACACTATATACTGTATACATACCCTATACACATAATATTGACAGCACTTACCCTAAACAAGCACTACATACACTATATACTCTACACATACTCAATATACAGACTAACTATAAAGATTACACTTATATGCACACTACATAGACTACACTATACATATTCTATATACAGTACATTAATCCTATATGCTGACACTATATAGATTGCTTATCCTATATACATGCTATATACACTTACCTTTTTTACAGACATTAAATAGATTACGCTTATCTTATAAGCACACTATATAGATTACACCTAACCTATGTACACACTATGTAGACTACACTTACCTTACACATAAACTGCATACACTACACTTACCCTATACACACACTATATACACTATACAAAACTATATGTACTACACTTACCCTATATACAGGCACTTTATAGATGAATTATCCTATATACACACTATATACACTACACTTACCGTATGTAACGCTATAATGACTACACATATTATATACATGCACTATATACACTAAACTTACCCCATATACAGAAACTATATAAATTACACATATCCTATACATACAATATATACATTGCACTTACCCCACATATAATATTTATATATATATATATATATATATATATATACTACACATACCCTATATACAGATAATATATAAATTAAACAACACTTACCCTGAACAAACACTATATACACTATACATTTACTATACACTCTACACATACCTAATATACAGACAAGTTATAAAGATTACACTTATCATATATACAAAACATAAATACTACATTTATGCTATATACATACTACATAAACTACACTATGCAGATATACTATATACAATACACTTACCCTATACATAAACTATATACACTGCATTTATCCTATATGCAGACACTATATAAATTGCTTACCCCCTATATACACACTATATATACTACACTTACCTTATATACATACATTAAATAGATTACACTTATCCTATAAGTGCACTATATAGATTATACCTATGTACACACTATGTAAACTACACTCATCCTACACATACACTAACGACACTACACTTAGCCTATATAACACTATATACACTATACATACACTAAATATACTACACTTACCATATATACAGACACTATGTAGATTAATTATCATATATACATATTATATGCACTACACTTACCGTATGCTCACATTATATTAACTACACATATCATATACATACACTATATAAACTACACTTACCGCATATACAGACACTATAAAAATTACACTTATCGTATACATACACATACACTATATAGACTAAACTTACCCTGTGTATGCACAGTATATATATATATATATATATATATATATTACATTACACTTACCTGATATATACACTATATAAATTACACTTACCGTAAATATACACTAGGCTATTATTACTCTATATATACATTATATAAAGTACATGTACCCTAAATATACACTATATACATTATACTTGTCTTATACATACACTATATACTGTACACATACCTTATACACTAAATATTGACGACACTCACCCTATATAAGCACTATATACACAATATATACACTATATACTCTACACATACTCAATATACAGACTAAGTATAAAGATTACACCTATATACACACTACAGAGACTACACTATACATATACTATATACACTACATTAATCCTATATGCTGACACTATATAGATTACTTATCCTATATACACACTATATACACTACACTTACCTTTTTTACAGACATTAAATAGATTACACTTATCCTAAAAGCATACTATATAGATTACACTTATCCTCTGTACACACTATGTAGACTACACTTTCCTTACACATAAACTGTATACACTACACTTACCCTATACACACACTATATACACTATACATCCACTAAATATACTACACTTACCCTATATACAGGCACTTTATAGATGAATTATCCTATATACACACTATATACACTACACTTACCGTATGTAACGCTATAATAACTACACATATCATATACATACACTAGATACACTAAACTTACCCCATATACAGAAACTATATAAATTACACATATCCTATACATAAAATATATACATTGCACTTACCCCACATATAATATATATATATATATATATATATATATATATATACTACACATACCCTATATACAGATAATATATAAATTAAACACTTACCCTGTACAAACACTATATACACTATACATTTACTATATACTCTACACATACCTAATATACAGACTAGTTATAAAGATTACACTTATCATATACAGTACAGACCAAAAGTTTGGACACACCTTCTCATTCAAAGAGTTTTCTTTATTTTCATGACTATGAAGGCATTACAACTATGCATTAACACATGTGGAATTATATACATAACAAACAAGTGTGAAACAACTGAAAATATGTCATATTCTAGGTTCTTCAAAGTAGCCACCTTTTGCTTTGATTACTGCTTTGCACACTCTTGGCATTCTCTTGATGAGCTTCAAGAGGTAGTCACCTGAAATGGTCTTCCAACAGTCTTGAAGGAGTTCCCAGAGATGCTTAGCTTAGTGATTGCCTTCACTCTGCGGTCCAGCTCACCCCAAACCATCTCGATTGGGTTCAGGTCCGGTGACTGTGGAGGCCAGGTCATCTGGCGCAGCACCCCATTACTCTCCTTCATGGTCAAATAGCCCTTACTTTCAAAGTTTTCCCAATTTTTCGACTGACTGACTGACCTTCATTTCTTAAAGTAATGATGGCCACTCGTTTTTCTTTACTTAGCTGCTTTTTTCTTGCCATAATACAAATTCTAACAGTCTACTCAGTAGGACTATCAGCTGTGTATCCACCTGACTTCTCCTCAACGCAACTGATGGTCCCAACCCCATTTATAAGGCAAGAAATCCCACTTATTAAACCTGACAGGGCACACCTGTGAAGTGAAAACCATTTCAGGGGACTACCTCTTGAAGCTCATGAAGAGAATGCCAAGAGTGTGCAAAGCAGTAATCAAAGCAAAAGGTGGCTACTTTGAAGAACCTAGAATATGACATATTTTCAGTTGTTTCACACTTGTTTGTTATGTATATAATTCAACATGTGTTAATTCATAGTTTTGATGCCTTCAGTGTGAATCTACAATTTTCATAGTCATGAAAATAAAGAAAACTCTCTGAATGAGAAGGTGTGTCCAAACTTTTGGTCTGTACTGTATACAAAACATAAATACTACATTTATGCTATATACATACTACATAGACTACACTATGCAGATATACTATATACAATACACTTACCCTATACATAAACTATATACACTGCATTTATCCTATATGCAGACACTATATAAAAAGCTTACCCCTATATACACACTATATATACTACACTTACCTTATATACATACATTAAATAGATTACACTTATCCTATAAGCACACTATATAGATTATACCTATGTACACACTATGTAGACTACACTTACCCTACACATACACTATATACACTACACTTACCCTATACACACACTATATACACTACACTTACCCTATACACACACTAAATACACTACACTTACCATATATACAGACACTATGTAGATTAATTGTCATATATACACATTATATGCACTACACTTACCGTATGCTCACATTATATTAACTACACATACACTATATACACTAGCCTTATCCAGTATACAGACACATTATAGATTACACCAATCCTATATACACACACTACATAGACTACACTTACCCTACACATACACTAAAATCGTTGCACTTACCGTATAATACAATATATACACTACACTTACCCTATGCACAAACACTATAAAGATTCACTTATCCTGCATACACACTATGTAGACCACACTTGCCTTATATACACACACAGTATGTAGACTACACTTACCTTATATACACACATTATGTAGACTACACTTCCCCTATGTACATACTGTATAGACTACATTTACCATATATAGAAACTTTATAGACAATACTTACCCTATATATAAACTACATATATTAAAGTTATCATATACATGCACTATATACACTACACTTACTCTACATCCTGTACCGAATTATTAGGCAAATGAGTATTTTGACCACATCATCCTCTTTATGCATGTTGTCTTACTCCAAGCTGTATAGGCTCGAAAGCCTACTACCAATTAAGCATATTAGGTGATGTGCATCTCTGTAATGAGAAGGGGTGTGGTCTAATGACATCAACACCCTATATCAGGTGTGCATAATTATTAGGCAACTTCCTTTCCTTTGGCAAAATGGGTCAAAAGAAGGACTTGACAGGCTCAGAAAAGTCAAAAATAGTGAGATATCTTGCAGAGGGATGCAGCACTCTTAAAATTGCAAAGCTTCTGAAGCGTGATCATCGAACAATCAAGCGTTTCATTCAAAATAGTCAACAGGGTCGCAAGAAGCGTGTGGAAAAACCAAGGCGCAAAATAACTGCCCATGAACTGAGAAAAGTCAAGCGTGTAGCTGCCAAGATGCCACTTGCCACCAGTTTGGCCATATTTCAGAGCTGCAACATCACTGGAGTGCCCAAAAGCACAAGGTGTGCAATACTCAGAGACATGGCCAAGGTAAGAAAGGCTGAAAGACGACCACCACTGAACAAGACACACAAGCTGAAACGTCAAGACTGGGCCAAGAAATATCTCAAGACTGATTTTTCTAAGGTTTTATGGACTGATGAAATGAGAGTGAGTCTTGATGGGCCAGATGGATGGGCCCGTGGCTGGATTGGTAAAGGGCAGAGAGCTCCAGTCCGACTCAGACGCCAGCAAGGTGGAGGTGGAGTACTGGTTTGGGCTGGTATCATCAAAGATGAGCTTGTGGGGCCTTTTCGGGTTGAGGATGGAGTCAAGCTCAACTCCCAGTCCTACTGCCAGTTTCTGGAAGACACCTTCTTCAAGCAGTGGTACAGGAAGAAGTCTGCATCCTTCATGAAAAACATGATTTTCATGCAGTACAATGCTCCATCACATGCGTCCAAGTACTCCACAGCATGGCTGGCAAGAAAGGGTATAAAAGAAGAAAATCTAATGACATGGCCTCCTTGTTCACCTGATCTGAACCCCATTGAGAACCTGTGGTCCATCATCAAATGTGAGATTTACAAGGAGGGAAAACAGTACACCTCTCTGAACAGTGTCTGGGAGGCTGTGGTTGCTGCTGTACGCAATGTTGATGGTGAACAGATCAAAACACTGACAGAATCCATGGATGGCAGGCTTTTGAGTGTCCTTGCAAAGAAAGGTGGCTATATTGGTCACTGATTTGTTTTTGTTTTGTTTTTGAATGTCAGAAATGTATATTTGTGAATGTTGAGATGTTATATTGGTTTCACTGGTAAAAATAAATAATTGAAATGGGTATATATTTGTTTTTTGTTAAGTTGCCTAATAATTATGCACAGTAATAGTCACCTGCACACACAGATATCCCCCTAAAATAGCTAAAACTAAAAACAAACTAAAAACTACTTGCAAAAATATTCAGCTTTGATATTAATGAGTTTTTTGGGTTCATTGAGAACATGGTTGTTGTTCAATAATAAAATTAATCCTCAAAAATACAACTTGCCTAATAATTCTGCACTCCCTGTATATACAGACACTATATAGATTACACTTAACCTACACACATACGCTATATACACTACGGCTATCCTATATACACACTATTACACACTACACCTTATTAATACACTATATACACTTACCCTATATACAGACTAACTATAAAGCTGACACATTCTATAAACACAACACATAGAGTACACTTACTGTTTATACACTAATACATACTTCATAGACTATGCTTACCCTACACATTATCTATATACACTACATTTACCTTATACATACACGAAATACACTACACTTACCCAATATACAGACACAATATAAATTACACTTACCTGATATACAGACACAATATAGATTACACTTATCCTATGTACACACTATATAGAGTACACTAACACTATGTAGACTACACTTACCTATATACATACTATATAGACTACACTTGCCCTATACATCCACTATATAGACTACACTTACCCTATACATCCACTATATAGACTACATTTTCCCTATGCATCCACTATATAGACAATATAGATTACACTTACTGTATGTACACGCCGGAAAATATGGTGCGGTGCGGGACAGAGGCACAGATTGGAATCCCATGAAAGCACTACAGAGTGCTTCCGTGGGTTTTCTGTCCGTGCCTCTACACAGTAAAAAAGTAGTGCATGCGGACCGCAACAGAGGCAAGGCCGGCACACATGAGCCCTGAGTCACATGACAGTGACATTACTTACGGCAGCAGCTATTTTCCAATATTGAGGACATGTTGCAATAAAAACAGAGTAAACAGAACTGTGGCAGGGACGTGGACTGGGACTCGGTGACTCGGCACTTGTGCACATCGATCTGCTGCCACTTCTCAAACAGTGCAGATCCAGAAAGTGCATGCTCCAATGATGAGAGACTGCACCTGGAAGTGAAGGCACCGAACCTGGCGCCTTCACTTCAGGGTGGACTGACGTGTCTCGGTGCATGTGCAGTCGGAATCTGCTCAGAAAGCAGAAGATCAGGTCCACAAGAACTGAGTCACAGCACAGGCACGAAATTCCTGGGCTAGGCAAGATGTCAGGCCCTGTCAATCAGAGAGGAGATGGACATTTCAAAAGCGGAACTCCAAGGCTTCTGGCCATCCCCTTCTGCTCGAAAGAGCGAACTTGCATAATAATAAAAAAACTGATATTTAAGGAATGCTGCTATATACAAAGATACTAAGGTATCATTTTAATGGCATGATCAACCCTACCAGCCAACATGCCTGGTTTAATAGGGTTGATCATGCTGACAGACGCTCTTTAAGAATATACTATACACTGAGAATATATGTAATGCCTGTTGATGTTTTCTCCTGTGGTCCGTGAGAAGGTTCTCTGTGAAGACTGCGGAGACTGAAGATTGTGTCTGAATTAAAAAGAAAACATGACATAAATATTCCAACAGTTGTTGCACTCTTTAACACATACTGTCTATCAGGATGGACCCCGTGTCTCAATCTTGTATCAAACAAGGAGTGACCCCGATGTCCATTGTAACTTGTCACACCTCTCCTTTCATTTGCTAAGTGAACTGGACAACTGCAACTTCTGATACTCACAAATTTCCAACATTCTGTCATTTTCTGTGATTTTGTTGATGTCGTCACATAAAAAATGTACATGTAGTCTCAGCCCAATGGAGATTCTTAAAGGGTTGCAAAAAGAAGTATAAAAAGTATTCCCAAATCGTGCACTGAGACCCTTTTTAGCATAAAACAGCCATTTGGGTAATTTGGGTAATAAAAGAATCAAGCATATTTTTATTTTTTATTCACATAGCCGTATCAGGGCTTGTCTTTTTGCAGTACAAGATGTACTTTCTAATGGCGCCATTTATAGTTGCATACAATGTGAATGGGAAGCGGAAACAAATTTCAAAAAAATATAATTAACAATTCTGCAACAGTTTTATATTAGTTTTTTTTAACACCGTTTCCTATGCATTAAAACGGACTTATTATTTTTATTCTTGGTCATTACAATTACATTAGTCCCAGGTGCCTGCAGTTTAAAACAGAAGGCACCTGGCGGATATCGCGCCCGCTCTGCTCATGCGGTTTTTGTTACAGAAGCGCACAGAAATCCGTACAGAAATTTGTCCTGACTTTCTGCACCTTACCCTACACCTGTGTACAGGCACCCTAAGGCTTGGAGGGGAGTATGCAAATTAACTCATACCAGCCCAACCAACTATCTGAATAAAAAATTACCCTTTTTGGGAGGGTTTTTCTGATATTTATATGACTGTGCCTGTAGTAATAGAGCAAGATTTGCATTAAAGGGTTCAATCCAAAAAAGCTGGTTTCACAAGCTAAGGCCTCATGCACACGACCGTGCTGTTTTTTTTGCGGTCTGCAAACCGCGGATCCGCAAAAAACGGAAGCCGCCCGTGTTGCCTTCCGCAATTTACGCCGGCAATATAAATGCCTATTATTGTCCGCAAAGCGCGGACAAGAATAGGACATGTTATATTTTTTTAGCGGGTCCGCGGAACGGAGCCACGGATGCGGACAGCACACGGAGTGCTGTCCGCATCTTTTGCGGCCCCATTGAAGTGAATGCATGAGGCCTAAAGCCGCAATGCATATGAAGAACCAAGAATTTTCACATTTTAAGGCTTCATTCACACAGTCAGTGTTTGGTCAGTGATTTCCATCAGTGATTGTGAGCCAAAACCAGGAGTGGATCCTACACAGACATAAGGTAGAAGGGAAAAATCTGCACCTGTTCTGTGTTTTGGACCCGCACTTGGTTTTGGCTCAAAATCACTGATGGAAATCACTGACCAAACACTGACTGTGCGAATAAGGCCCTAATGCAATCATCTGCAGTGTCTGCCATTCTTTATACTTCACCTTTCTTTAGGTAACTTCACCACAAGTGTTGTAGACCTGACCAAAAGTCCTATTTTCCCTAGACACATAATAAACCGTTCAAATTTAGGGAAAACACTAAACATCTTTTCCTGTTTTATTGTATTTATTGTAGCTTACTAAAAACACACCAGTTTTATACGGAGATATCCCGCACCTGAATATAACAGTTAGATATATCTCAGTATCTTACCCCAGAAATCCCACCATGAGCAGTGGGCGTAAAAGCAGCTCCTCCGGGTGTCTCCAAAATCCATCACTAACCATAAAATCAGTTTCATCTCCCAAGGAGCCAACTGATGATTTTTAGATTCAAGCCGACCAACAGCCGTCTGTTTACTGCAGTTGCCATGGTGATGTTAAAGGGGACATTACCTTCCTAATCACTTTTTATTTTCAAATACCAATCTTGATGAATTCCTGCACTTATGTCAAGTGTGAATGAAATCCAAATAATCTTTACATTTTATGCCATGGAGAGGTAGAAATTAAAGGGGATTTGTCACCTATTTGTGCTGCCTTATCTCAGGGCAGTATATAAAGGTGACGGAAATCCATTTTTTTTTTAAGTAGTGGCAATATCCAACGGGATGTTAGTGCTGGAGTTAGGCCAGGTTCACATCACCGTTTACCTTTCCGTTCTTCTGTATTTAAAGCATCCGTTATGCTCAGTTATGCACATGTTGCATCCTTTTTAGCCATTTCCGTCTGGGATCCGTTATTTTAGAGGGAAAAAATTCCTACCTAAAATTTTTTTTTGCAGTCTAAAATAATGGATCATAGACAGAAATGGCTAAAACGAAGGCAACATGTGCATAACAGATGCTTAAAATACATGTGAACTCAGCCTTAGGCCTCATGCACACGGCCGTTGTGTGGTCATTCCGTGCATTGGGGACTGCAATTTGCGGTCCCTAATGCACGGGCAATGTCCGTGCGGCGGCCATGACGAATCGAGACCTATTCAACTTGAATGGATCTGTGATTTGTCCGCACCGCAAAAAAACAGAACATGTATGAACCCGCAGCTCTGGATTGCGGGCCGCAATATGGCCACTGCCGGGCAACGGCTGTGTGCCTGAGGCCTTAAAGGGATTGTGTCACTTCAGTAATTATTTATCATGTAGAGAAAGTTAATACAAGGCACTTACTAATGTATTGTGATTGTCCATATTGCTGTCATGCCCCACTCTGACGATGCGCGGAGGTCAGCCAGGATTGCAGCACGAGTCTAGTATTTGTTTTGATGCTGTGCTGGATCCGCCTCACATCGGGTGCACTGGGTGGAGTCATTAGTTTAAATAGTCTCCAGCCAAGGTGCTCTGAGCGGATTATACTCTTCATTGTGGTCTTGGAAGGAAGGTTGGCTGTTTGTTCCTGCTCTCAGCAGATAAGTGTATTTTCTTGTTTGGTTGTTTATGTCATCTATCCCATCCAGGTTCTGTGCGAGCTGGCAGCTCCTTTCTCCCCACTTCACCATCTCAGGGAGTTCAGGGTTCTGTTAGCATAGGCTGGTGGACACAGCAAATCTACCATCAAGATTTGGTCTGTGGGCTGAGCATTGTAGGGAAAGAGGTCAGGGATAAATTAGGAGGTGACCCTTCCCCCGTCTCTCGTCCAGAGCCTGGTTGGTGTTATCTGTTTTACTGTGCACGTCCGCCGTGACAATTGCCTCCTTTGCTGGCTGGATTCATTTTTCCATCACATATACACTGCTCGTTTACATGGCTACGACCACCCCCTGCAATCCATCAGCGTTGGCTGTGCTTGCACTCTATAGGAAAAAGCACCAGCCTATATAAGCTCCCACTGTACCAGCCACCAGAGAGGGTGGTGTTTTTTTCTACAGTGTGCAAGCACGGGCACCACTGATGGATTGCAGGGAGGTCGTAACCATGGAAACGAGCAGTGTATAATGTGGTAAAAAAATGAATCCAGCCAGCAAAGGAGGCAATATGGAGAATCACAATACATTAGTATGCCTTGTATTAACTTTCTCCTACCATGACAAATGCCACTTGCTGAAATGACACAATCCCTTTAAAGGTAGGTTTTGTCAGCTCCAAAATCCTCTGTGTATCCCACGTCAGAAACCGCTGCGCTGTGTTTTCTGCCACTGAATGGAGCT
Source organism: Bufo bufo (assembly GCF_905171765.1). Classification (NCBI taxonomy): domain Eukaryota; kingdom Metazoa; phylum Chordata; class Amphibia; order Anura; family Bufonidae; genus Bufo; species Bufo bufo. Next base: position 528,817,793 of record NC_053390.1, on the reverse strand, counting down.
AAACCACTAGCAGGCTCGGGGGAACGGCTTTCTGGGGGGCAATAACCCTCGGCTGCATGAACTGCCGCTTGGCCTCCCATTGAATACAATGGGAGGCGGTTTCAGCGCAGATTCAGCCAGGTTTTCTGCACCAATGAAATGAACTCAGTGAGAGAGAGCGAGAGAGTGCAGTGAGAGCACAGCATGGACACGCAAGATAAGGTAGACCTCGCGTCACATTGCATTTGCCACTCTAATATTTTGGTCAGTTATTTCTATCTGTGATTTTGAGCCAAAACCAGGTGTGGGTCTAACCACAGAACAGGTGCAGATCTGTCCCTTATACCTTATGTCTGTGGAGGCTCCACTTCTGGTTTTGGCTCACAATCACTGATGGAAATCACTGACCAAACACTGATGTGTGAATGAGGCCTAACACTGCCCTCACTGATTGCACAGTATCAGAGTGATGAAGAGAAAGGAGAGCTGGTGGCCGCCCCGTGATATATAAATGCCCCAATAACAATAAGATCTCTTTCACACGTCCGTGATGACATCTGTGTCAAGCTGCTCAGTCTTTCATCCGTGAAAATGTCTGTGAAGGATCCGTGTGTCTGTTTTTTGCCCTCCAGGTGTCATCTGTATTCCATATACACTGCTAGGCTGAAAATTTAGTTTCAATCACAGCTCCTACCAATGGTCAGTGAATATCACTGACAGAACAAAGTGGTTTTAACGGACCCGTAGACTCCAATGGGCTAGTTTGGTTTTGGGCAGTTTTAGGTAACAAGCTGCATCTTAGCAGCCTCCTATTTAGTTCACCACAGTGGAGAGGTCATGTTAGAATACCACAGCACCTGCCGCAGGAGCAAAGTAGTAGCTGTCGCTCCGAAATTATGGCTCAAATTCTTTGTCTTCCCTAGCATCCCTGTATTTTGAAACAATGTACCCACCTTTCAAAAACCTTGCCCTTTAAAAAAACGGAGGGTGCTGCATGCACGCTAGGCGGGCGTCCCCTTCCTCCCTCTACAGATGGTGAAGCTCCAGGTCTCCAGACACATCAAGCATTGCTCTGCAAATGGCCGTTTGTCCTTCTGTTATGGGACCTTCATCTGTGGGTTCTTTATGTCATAGACCTAGGCATCTATGACATCAGCAGCACAGTTGCCATAGTTACTACAGGGGCTTATTATTGATACCTACCTCATGCACTGTGGTCCCAAGTATTAACACTTTCTTGACTGACTGGAGACTCTACAATATACTTGTCACTAGAAAGGCCCCTAATCACTATGGCATTTAAAAGCTGCCCTAACAATAGTAAGTTAGGGAGTGTAATGACAGATTTGAGGTGTAATATGCACACCCATGCCCTCAAGTCCATTTGCTACATCTGAATTTACACAGATTCCAGTGGACTTTTCTTTTGGTGCCAATAAGTAGCGATCGACCAAACTATCACATTAACAAGATTTTAGTATAACCAGTTTCTTATACATTGTCTTTGAAATGACCAATACCTCATCTAAAAAAAATCAGCATGGAAGCTTCCACAAAGAGTACACATTCAAAACGAATAGGAATCAGGATTGGTACAGAGAAGAATTAAGGGGGTCATTTATCAAACTGGTGTAAAGTAGAACTGGCTTAGTTGCCCATAGCAACCAATCAGATTCCTCATTTCATTTTCCAAAGGGGCTGTCCAAAATAAAAGATAGAATCTGATTGGTTTAATTTATGCTACAGATTTCCACTGTATATGTAACAGTTTGCGATGCGTAGGGTTAGATCTTTGGTAAATCCGCACCGAAATCCACTGTGGAATGTCAGCAAAATCTGCAGTGAAATTTCCAAAATTTCTAAGAAAGGGACCCTGTCACACACAGCCATGAAAGGGGGAAGTGGCCGACGTTGTGCTGCTCTCTCCTTTCACTTTACTGGGGCTTAGGTAGAATCGGACCTGCTATAGATAGATGGCCTATCTTGTAGCGTGTATTATATATCTTATTGTGTGAGTTGTATCCCATATTGTTCTGATCCTTCTGTATTTGATAAAGGATGACTTTCGGCTCCGCTGAATCTGGGAGGCTGTGTGGTGATAGGAACATCTATTTTTTGATCCAATTCAATTATGCTAATACCAGATGTTGGGTCAACTGGGCCATTGTGGTATTGTTTAATAAGATAAGCACCAATCTTCACACAAGCAAATCACTTAATCCCATGGAAATGTATGGAGGTCTAGAGATAAAGTCTCTACTCACAGCATAAGGTGGACAGGCTGTAGGTCTACATAGGAATATGAGTAAGTATACATATTAGGGCTCATGTACACGGTCGTGTTTTATTGTCTGTAAATGGCGGATACGCTAAAAGCCGGATCCCAGCCGAGTGCATGCCACCATTTATTTTTTAACTTCTGTAGAAATTTCCAATCCTTGTCCACAAAACGGACAAGAATAGGACATGTTCTACCATTCTACAGTTATTGGAGTGTCTGTAAACACATTTGTGTGATCCTCTGAGGTGGAAGCAGGTAGACACTGACCCTGTTTTATCCTTAAAGGGGTTATCCCATGACTAATGTAAAAAAATCAAATCAGACATCATATAGTACATGACAACCTCTTTCTAACAAAGCTAGAACCAGCCCTGTACCTCACATGGATCCAGAGATCTCCCCATTCAATGCTCTGCTAGATTGAGCAGGTCAAAGAAATAATAAAAAAAGCAAACAGCAGGTGACGCTACACAGACACATTTTATTGAATAACTCTGGGGATATGCTAACTTTTTAATTACATATAAATACAAAAGTATTCAGACCCAGGTGCTGGTTTGAAAACTGTAGAATATTTTCTGTGGGACAACCCCTTTAAATGCTGTAGGGAGAAAAAATGTTTCCCTCTGTAATGGAGATCGCAAATTCGAATAATACATCTGGTATGTCACTGTCCATGTTGTGGGACTATTTGTGAGGTATTCCAGTTTCACCTGCCTTTAAAGTGAATGGGGCCCGCCGCGAACTTGCGGTTCACGAACATCACTACACCCGGGACCCCCGCCGATCATCTGTTTGAGAAGGCAGTAGTGCCACAGCTTTCTCTCAGCTTTCCCTAGGCCATGTGACATCACATTCATTGGTAAGGAAAGACCGGCACTCACTGTAGCTTGAAGAAAAGGAAATCTTTATTGTCACATATAATCCGTGACGCGTTGCGACTCACATCTGGAGCCTTCCTCAGACGTATAGGATATGGTACATCTGAGGAAGGCTCCAGATGTGAGTCGCAACGCGTCACGGATTATATGTGACAATAAAGATTTCCTTTTCTTCAAGCTACAGTGAGTGCCGGTCTTTCCTTACTTTATTTATGAGATCGTGATCTCGGACGCGAGCACCAAGCCATTGGTTACGGAGTGCCGGCTGATCATCATTTTCATCATCACATTCATTGGTCACATGGCCTAGGCGCAGCTCTATACAATGTACAGCGCTCTGATTGGTAAACTGTGAGAAGGTCTGTTGCATTCTCAAACAGCTGATCAGCGAGGGTCCCGGATGTCAGACCAACACTGATTAGATATTGATGACCTATCCAGAGGATAGGTCATCAGTATAAAACTCCCAGAAAACCACTTTAATGTGTGGAGGCTGACTCAAGGACGAAGATGTTGAGCCAGACTGGAATTATCAGATATACAACTACATTAGGCATATTAATCCTAACATCTCTTTTTAGAGATGGATTGCACAAGGTATTAAATCATTAGTTGATATACAGTATGTACTTATTTAGTTATATACCTTTAAAAGGGTATTGCGGTAGGAAAAAGTTATCAGATCAGGGCCCTGTACCCCCGGCAAGTTCCCTGCTGCTCCCCTGAAATGACCTGCGCGGCCGGTCGCACAAGCGCACGGCCGCACCATTCATTTCTGTGGGTGTTCCAGAGATAGCCAAGCACTGTACTCGCCTATCTCCGGAACTTCCATAGAAATGGATAGAGCAGGATAACTTTCACCTACCGGAATACCCCTTTGAGAAGTTTTAGGCTGGGTTCACACTTGAGCGCATTTTATATGCGCGTTTAACGCGCGTTTTTGTCGCGCGTTTTTATGCACGTTTTTTTCAATAGTAAATGCGCGTTTGACGCGCGTTTGTGTGATTGACTGCAGTGTCCTATGGCCACAAACGCGCGTCAAAACGCCCCAAAGAAGCTCAAGAACTTGTTTGAGCGTAGGGCGTTTTTCAACGCGTTCAAACGCGCTGTAAAACGCTCAAGTGAGAACCAGGGCCATAGGGAAGCATTGGTTTTCATGTGTTGAGCGTTTTACAGCGCGTTTGAACGCGCTGTAAAACGCTCAAGTGTGAACCCAGCCTTAGCCAAAGGCCTCTGATTTGTTAGCATATCTTCAGATAAAGGGCTTGTTCACACAAACGTGCCGTGTTTTGCGGTCCTCAAATTGCGGATCCGCAAAACACGGTTGGTCCTTTATAGAAATGCCTATTCTTGTCAGCAAAACGGACAAGAATAGGACATGATATATCATTTTTGCAGGTATACGGAACGGAGCAACGGATGCGGACAGCACACGGAGTGTCTTGGCGCTAACATCGACCTGTAAGGCTGAGTTCATACTTGAGTTATTTGGTCAGTTTTGGCCCCGTAACTGCCCAAATAAGTGAAGTGTGCAGTGATTCTAAGAGTGACGCCTGTCATCTGCATGTCATACGAACTCACAGTATTATTTCACTACCAAAGCAGACTCCATATGCGTGTAACTGCAAGGCAGTATTCTACACCACAATAAAGGCTCTCTTCAGCCAGGAAATAGCAGTTTTTTAACGTAATTCGCTGGGAATTTATTCGCATCGAACCAAATTTTTTTTTTTTAATTTGGAGAAACGGCAAATTAAAATTTTTGAAAAATTCACTGATCTCTAGTTGCCAGGGGAGAAAGGTCAGCCTTTCAAATGGGAGACTATTTTGTTGCTTTCCAGTCTTCTGGACTCACAAAGGAGTGTCTTCGACTCCTATACACTGGGCATTCCATGACTGGTTTCATGATCCTCAATTGGTCCAGCAATTTCATTAATTCCTCTTATTAAAAATGTGATATAGCAATATATATGTTAAATTAAAAATATCAAATGTTTAACCACCTCAGCCCCCTTAGCTTAAACACCCTTAATGACCAGGCCACTTTTTACACTTCTGACCTACACTACTTTAACCGTTTATTGCTCGGTCATGCAACTTACCACCCAAATGAATTTTACCTCCTTTTCTTCTCACTAATAGAGCTTTCATTTGGTGATATTTTATTGCTGCTGACATTTTTACTTTTTTTGTTATTAATCGAAATTTTATGATTTTTTTTGCAAAAAAATGACATTTTTCACTTTCAGTTGTAAAATATTGCAAAAAAACGACATCCATATATAAATTTTGCTCTAAATTTATTGTTCTACATGTCTTTGATAAAAAAAAAATGTTTGGGTAAAAAAAAAAAATGGTTTGGGTAAAATTTAGAGCGTTTACAAACTATGGTACAAAAATGTGAATTTCCGCTTTTTGAAGCAGCTCTGACTTTCTGAGCACCTGTCATGTTTCCTGAGGTTCTACAATGCCCAGACAGTACAAACATCCCACAAATGACCCCATTTCGGAAAGTAGACACCCTAAGGTATTCGCTGATGGGCATAGTGAGTTCATAGAACTTTTCATTTTTTGTCACAAGTTAGCGGAAAATGATGATTTTTTTTTCTTTTTTTTTTCTTACAAAGTCTCATATTCCACTAACTTGTGACAAAAAATAAAAACTTCTATGAACTCACTATGCCCATCAGCGAATACCTTGGGGTGTCTTCTTTCCAAAATGGGGTCACTTGTGGGGTAGTTATACTGCCCTGGCATTCTAGGGGCCCAAATGTGTGGTAAGTAGTTTGAAATCAAAATCTGTAAAAAATGGCCGGTGAAATCCGAAAGGTGCTCTTTTGAATGTGGGCCCCTTTGCCCACCTAGGCTGCAAAAAAGTGTCACACATCTGGTATCTCCGTACTCAGGAGAAGTTGGGCAATGTGTTTTGGGGTGTCATTTTACATATACCCATGCTGGGTGAGATAAATATCTCAGTCAAATGCCAACTTTGTATAAAAAAATGGGAAAAGTTGTCCCACATTCCCCCAAAAAATGGGAAAAGGGGCACACATTCCTTTTATGAGGGCATTTTTAGACATTTGGACCCCAGACTTCTCACGCTTTAGGGCCCCTAGAATGCCAGGGCAGTATAAATACCCCACATGTGACCCCATTTTGGAAAGAAGACACCCCAAGGTATTCAATGAGGGGCATGGCGAGTTCATAGAAATTTTTTTTTTTTGGCACAAGTTAGCGGAAATTGATATATATATTTTTTTTCTCACAAAGTCTCCCTTTCCGCTAACTTGGGACAAAAATTTCAATCTTTCATGGACTCAATATGCCCCTCACGGAATACCTTGGGGCGTCTTCTTTCCGAAATGGGGTCACATGTGGGGTATTTATACTGCCCTGGCATTCTAGGGGCCCTAAAGCGTGAGAAGAAGTCTGGAATATAAATGTCTAAAAATTTTTACGCATCTGGATTCCGTGAGGGGTATGGTGAGTTCATGTGAGATTTTATTTTTTGACACAAGTTAGTGGAATATGAGACTTTGTAAGAAAAAAATATATAATTTCCGCTAACTTGGGCCAAAAAAATGTCTGAATGGAGCCTTACAGGGGGGTGATCAATGACAGGGGGGTGATCAGGGAGTCTATATGGGGTGATCACCCCCCTGTCATTGATCACCCCCTTATAAGGCTCCATTCAGATGTCCGTATGTGTTTTGCGGATCCGATCCATGTATCAGTGGATCCGTAAAAATCATACGGACATCTGAATGCAGCCTTACAGGGGGGTGATCAATGACAGGGGGGTGATCACCCCATATAGACTCCCTGATCACCCCCCTGTCATTGATCACCCCCCTGTAAGGCTCCATTCAGACATTTTTTTGGCCCAAGTTAGCGGAAATTATACGGACATCTGAATGCAGCCTTACAGGGGGGTGATCAATGACAGGGGGGTGATCAGGGAGTCTATATGGGGTGATCACCCCCGTCATTGATCACCCCCCTGCAAGGCTGCATTCAGATGTCCGTATGCGTTTTGCGGATCCGATCCATGTATCAGTGGATCCGTAAAAATCATACGGACGTCTGAATGAAGCCTTACAGGGGGGTGATCAATGACAGGGGGGTGATCAATGACAGGGGGGTGATCAGGGAGTCTATATGGGGTGATCCGGGGTTAATAAGGGGTTAATAAGTGACAGGGGGGGGGGTGTAGTGTAGTGTGGTGCTTGGTGCTACTTATTACTGAGCTACCTGTGTCCTCTGGTGGTCGATCCAAACAAAAGGGACCACCAGAGGACCAGGTAGCAGGTATATTAGACGCTGTTATCAAAACAGTGTCTAATATACCTGTTAGGGGTTAAAAAAATCGCATCTCCAGCCTGCCAGCGAACGATCGCCGCTGGCAGGCTGGAGATCCACTCGCTTACCTTCCGATCCTGTGAACGCGCGCGCCTGTGTGCGCGCGTTCACAGGAAATCTCGCGTCTCGCGAGATGACGCACGGATGCGACCAGGAGGAATGAGTCAACCACCTTCCGGACGCATCCGTTAGGCGGTCGGGAGGTGGTTAAAGGGCTTCTGTCACCCCACTAAAGTCATTTTTTTTTTTTTGGGCTAGTTAAATTACTTATATTGCGCTATATGAAAATATAATGGTCTTACTTACTTTGATTCAGCAGTTTCTTCTAAAAACAAACTTTATAATATGTAAATTAGGTCTCTACCAGCAAGTAGGGCGGCTACTTGCTGGTAGCAGCTTCAGAAAACCGCCCCCTCGTCGTGTTGATTGACAGGGCCAGCCGGGATCTCCTCCTCCGGCCAGCCCTGTCGGCATTTCAAAAATCGCGCGCCTGTGTTCATTCGGGGCAGGCGCTCTGAGATGAGGAGGCTCGCCTCCTCAGCACTCCCTCAGTGCGCCTGCGCCGATGACGTCTTCTATTTCGGTGATGTCATCGGCGCAGGCGCACTGAGGGAGTTACCCTATGCATCCACTATATAGACTACACTTACCTTATATATAGACAATATAGATTACACTTACTGTATGTACACGTCGGAAAATATGGTGCGGTACGGGACAGAGGCACAGATTGGAATCCCATGAAAGCACTACAGAGTGCTTCTGTGGTTTTTCTGTCCGTGCCTCTACACAGCAAAAAAGTAGCGCATGCGGACCGCAACAGAGGCAAGGCCGGCACAAATGAGCCCTGAGTCACATGACAGTGACATTACTTACGGCAGCAGCTATTTTCCAATATTGAGGACATGTTGAGGACATGTTGCAATAAAAACAGAGTAAACAGAGCTGTGGCAGGGACGTGGACTGTGACTCGGTGACTCGGCACTTGTGCACATCGATCTGCTGCCACTTCTCAAACAGGGCAGATCCAGAAAGTGCATGCTCCAATGATGCAAGACTACACCTGGAAGTGAAGGCACCGAACCTGGCGCCTTCACTTCAGGGTGGACTGACGTGTCTCGGTGCATGTGCAGTCGGAATCTGCTCAGGAAGCAGAAGATCAGGTCCACAAGAACTGAGTCACAGCACAGGCACGAAATTCCTGGGCTAGGTAAGATGTCAGGCCCTGTCAATCAGAGAGGAGATGGAGATTTCAAAAGCGGAGCTCCAAGGCTTCTGGCCATCCCCTTCTGCTCGAAAGAGCGAACTTGTATAATAATAAAAAAACGGATATTTAAGGAATGCTACTATATACAAAGATACAAAGGTATCATTTTAATTGCATGATCAACCCTACCAGGCAACATGCCTGATTTTATAGGGTTGATCATGCTGACAGACGCTCTTTAAGAATATACTATACACTGAGAATATAAGTAATGCCTGTTGATGTTTTCTCCTGTGGTCCGTGAGAAGGTTCTCTGTGAAGACTGCGGAGACTGAAGATTGTGTCTGAATTAAAAAGAAAACATTACATAAATATTCCAGCATTTGTTGGACTCTTTAACCCCTTCAGGACTCAGCTCTATTTCACCTTAAAGAGGACCTTTCACTACTCTACAAACTAAAAACTAACTATATCAGTGGGCAGAGCGGCGCCCAGGGGTCCCCATGCACTTACTAGTATGTGTGGGCGCCGCTCCGTTCGCCCGGTATAGGTTCCGGTGTCTGCGCTCCCTCTGCTGTACTGGAGTGATTTCTTGTATGAGGCGTGTCCTTTGCTGCAGCGCTGGCCAATCGCAGCGCACAGCTCATAGCCAGGCTCTGCCCACTGATATAGTTAGTTTTTAGTTTGTAGAGTAGTGAAAGGTCCTCTCTAAGTACCAGGCCATTTTTTGCAAATCTGACCAGTGTCACTTTAAGTGCTGATAACTTTAAAACGCTTTGACTTATGCAGGCCATTCTGAGATTGTTTTTTCGTCACATATTGTACTTCAAGACACTGGTAAAATACCAAATTTACCAAAAATGTAGAAAAAATTGCAAATTTCCAAGTTTCAATTTCTCTACTTTTATAATACATAGTAATACCTCCAAAAATAGTTATTACTTTACATTCCCCATATGTCTACTTCATGTATGGATCAATTTGGGAATGATATTTTATTTTTGGGGGATGTTTCAAAAACCCACTTTTTAGGGACCAGTTCAGGTCTGAAGTCACTTTGTGAGTCTTACATAATAGAAACTAATCAAAAATGACCCCATTCTAGAAACTACACCCCTCAAGGTATTCAATACTGATTTTACAAACTTCGTTAACCCTTTAGGTGTTGCACAAGAGTTATTGGCAAATGGAGATGAAATTTGAGAATTTAAATTTTTTAGCAAATTTTCCATTTTAATCCATTTTTTACAGTAACAAAGCAAGGGTTAACAGCCAAAACAAAATGCTATATTTATTGCCCCGATTCTGTAGTTTGCAGAAACACCCCATATGTGGCCAGAAACTACTGTACGGGCACACAGTTGGGCGTAGAGTGAAAGGTGCGCCGTATGGTTTTTGGAAGTCAGATTTTGCTGGACTGGTTTATTTGACATCATGCCCCATTTGAAGCCCCCCTGATGCACCCCTAGAGTAGAAACTCCATAAAAGTGACCCCATCTAAGAAACTACACCCCTCAAGGTATTCAAAACTGATTTTACAAACTTTGTTAACCCTTTATGTGTTGCACAAGATTTAATGGAACATAGAGATACAATTTAAAAATTTTCACTTTTTTGGCAGATTTTCCATTTTAATATTTTTTTTCCAGTTACAAAGCAAGGGTTAACAGCCAAACAAAACTCATTATTTATGGCCCTGATTCTGTAGTTTACAGAAACACCCCATATGTGGTCGTAAACTGCTGTACGGGCACACGGCAGGGCGCAGAAGGAAAGGAATGCCATATGGTTTTTGGAAGGCAGATTTTGCTAGACTGTTTTTTTGGACAACATGTCCCATTTGAAGCCCACCTGATGCACCCCTAGAGTAGAAACTCCAAAAAAGTGACCCCATTTTAGAAACTATGGGATAGGGTGGAAGTTTTGTTGGTACTAGTTTAGGGTACATATGATCAGGGCCGGCCTTAGGTGTTCAGGCGCCCTGTGCGAGCTAACCTTGTGGCGCCCCCCCCCCCCCCAAAAAAAAAAAAAACACTGCTTGTTGCTGGCATCATGGCATAGGCTGGCTGACTATCCAACCAAGTAGTTACCAGCCCACACACCCCAAAGACCGGTGTAATGTTATACTTCCCTACTTCGTGAGATTTCCCTACCCTCGTCACTTCCGGTCGCACCGGACATGACGTGAGGAGGTGTGCAGCGCCGCGCAGGCGCACAACGACAGGTTAGGGAAATTTCACAGCAGAGTGCGCATGCGCCAGGAGCCTCGCCGGCGGTTAGGGTAGGGAAAAACTATGGGCCAATGCGCAGGCGCAGTGATCGGATGGATGTTCTCAGCTGACCACCGGCCGACACTGCGCATGCACCGGGAGCCTCACCAGCGGTTAGGGAAGGGAAAAATTACGTACGGGCCAGTGCTTTTTCCCTACCCTAACCGCTGGTGAGGCTCCCAGCGCATTCGCAGTGTTGGCCGGTGTCCAGCTGAGAAAATTAGTTTCCAATGTAGTATTAATAACTAAACAATTAAATAATAAACATATTGCATTGTCTACTTACCACCAGGACAATAAGATGATCTGGACTCTGGCTGCAGTCTGGCTATGGGGACTCCATTGTCACTCTCTCCCCCCCTCCCTCCCTCGTCACTCTCTTCCCCCCCTTCCCTTGTCACTCTCATTATTCCCCCCCTCCCTTGTCACTCTCATTATTCCACCCCCTCTTCCTTGTCACTCATTATTTCCCCCCCTTGTCACTCTCATTATTTCCCCTCCCTCCCCCCTTGTCACTCATTATTTTCCCCTCACTCCCCCCTTGTCACTCTCATTATTTCCTCCTCCCCCCTCCCCCCTTTTCACTCTCATTATTTCCTCCCCCCTCCCCCTTGTCACTCTCATTATTCCCCCCCCTTGTCACTCTCATTATTTCCTCCCCCCTCCCCCCTTGTCACTCTCATTATTTCCTCCCCCCCCTCCCCCCTTGTCACTCTCATTATTTCCTCCCCCCCCCTCCCCCCTTTTCACTCTCAATATTTCCTCCCCCCTCCCCCCTTGTCACTCTCATTCTACTCCCACCTCCACCTCTAGTGTAGCGTGGCCGAGCTCTGTTCGATCCGCGGTACAGGAGCATTTGTTTCCTGTACCCAGCCGGACTGACAGGAAGTGCTAAGTGAGCACTTCCTGTCAGTCCGGCTGGGTACAGGAAACAAAAGCTCCTGTACCGCGGATCGAACAGAGCTCGGCCACGCTACATTAACAGCACACAGCAGGCGCAGGCAGGATTCTTTAGAGCGGCAAGCACTCAGCCTCAGCCACTCAGGCGGCGCAGCATGAGGGGCGCCGCCGGCCGCCCGAACTTATATAAGCAACTTTTTTTTTTTTTTTTTTTAAACCGCAACGGGTGCCGGGCGCCCCCTGCTAAATACAGGGGAGGGGAGATGGAGGTGGCGGGGGGCCCGCCCCGAGGGAGAACACAAGTGCCGCCTCGCCTGCCGCATATTACATTGCGAACTGTCGGCCGCCCTGCATATGATTTTTGGTTGCTCTATATTACACTTTTTGGGAGGCAAGGTAACAAGAAATAGCTTTTTTGGCACCGTTTTTTTTTTTTTTTGTTATTTACAACATTTATGTGACAGGTTAGATCATGTGGTATTTTTATAGAGCAGGTTGTCACGGACGCGGCAATACCTAATATGTATACAATTTTTTTATTTATGTAAGTTTTACACAATGATATCATTTTTGAAACAAAAAAAATCATGTTTTAGTGTCTCCATAGTCTGAGAGCCATAGTTTTTTCAGTTTTTGGGTGATTATCTTAGGTAGGGTCTAATTTTTTGTGAGATGAGATGACGGGTTTATTGGCACTATTTTGGGGTGCATATGACCTTTTGATCGCTTGCTATTACACTTTTTGTGACGTAAGATGACAAAAAATTGCTTTTTTTACACCGTTTTTATTTTTATTTTTTTACGGTGGTCACCTGAGGGGTTAGGTCATGTGATCTTTTTATAGAGCCGGTCGATACGGACGCGGCGATACCTAATATGTATACTTTTTTTTTTATTTATGTAAGTTTTACACAATGATTTCATTTTCGAAACAAAAAAAATCATGTTTTAGTGTTTCCATAGTCTAAGAGCTATAGTTTTTTCAGTTTTTGGGTGATTATCTTTGGTAGGGTATGATTTTTGCGGGATGAGATGACTGTTTGATTGGTACTATTTTGGCGTACATGCAAAATTTTTGATCACTTTTATTACCTTTTTTGGGAAGTAAGGTGGGCAAAATATAAATTTCCTCATAGTTTTTATTTTTTATTTTTATGGCGTTTACCGTGCAGGGAAAGTAACATGACCGTTTTATAGATCAGGTCGTTACGTACGCGGCGATATATTTTTTACATTTTTATTCAGTGCTAAATGTGTTTTTTTTATCTTAACTTTTTCACTTTTTTTTTACCCAGACCCACTTGGTTCTTGAAGATCCAGTGGGTCTGATGTCTGTATAATACAGTACAGTACACTATATAGTGTATTGTACTGTATTTTACTTACACTTTGTCTGAACAGATCTATGCCTTTAGCACAGATCTGTTCAGCACCATGGACAGCAGGATGCCTGAGAAGACGTCCTGTTGCCATGGGAAACTTCCCCGTCTGCTCAGTTGTGGCCACAACTGAGCAGACGGGGAAGGGTAAGGAGTGGGGCTCCCTCCCTCTGTCACCCCATCCTGTCGGGGGGCTGCAAAGGCACAGCAGCCCCCCGATGGGAGAGGGAGGGAGGGAGCCCCCTCTTACTGTTAACCTTTTCCATACAGCGGTCCGTATGGACAGCGGTATGGAAAGGGTTAAATGGCTGACATCACAGCACAGATGTCAGCCATTTATACCAGCTGACACTCTGGTATACCACTGGACGCCAATGCCCGCCTCCCGCAACACCCCCCCTGCACCACCCGCCATCATAAAATCATTCAGGGGTGCAGGGGGGGGGGTGAAAAAAACTTAATTTGGGGTATTGTAAAGTTTGATCGGCAGAAAACGCAGCAAACTGCAGGTCTGCTGCGATCGCCGATACGGGGGGGTCATATTAACCCCCCGGCGTTGTGACAGGATGCCCGATGAATGATTTCAGCGGGCATCCTGTTCCGATTAACCCCCGCAGCTCTGCAATCTCGATTTAAACTCATGACGTACCGGTACGTCATGGGTCCTTAACCCCTTAAGGACACATGACGTATCGGTACGGCATGTTTCCCGAGTCCTTAAGGACACATGACGTACCGGTACGTCATGTGTTGTTCCGATCACTGCCGCCCGGCCGGCGGTGATCGGAACAAGGTGCCTGCTCAAATCATTGAGCAGGCGCCTAGGCTAAATGCACCGGGGGGGTCCCGTGACCCCCCCATCTCGGCGATCGCAACAAACCGCAGGTCAATTCATACCTGCGGTTTGATGTGCTTTTTGCAGTTTCTGATCCCCGTGGTCCCTGACTGCGGGGATCAGAAACTTTCTAATGCCCAAAATATATATATTTCCCCTCCCCCTGCACCCCTGAATGATTTTAGCCCGGTGGGAGGTGCAGGGGGAGGGTTGCGGGGTGTGCGGGAGGTGGGTGGTGCGGCAGGCAGGATCGCGATCCCCCGACCGCCTCCCCTTGAATAATCGTTGGTGGCTAGTGGGTATACCAGGGTGCCAGCACATTGCTGGCACCCTGGTATAAATGGCTGACATCTGTGCTGCAATGTCAGCCGTTTAACCCTTTCCATACCGCGGTCCGTACGGACCGCTGTATGGAAAAGGTTAACAGCGCAGGGAGCTCCCTCCCTCTCCCATCGGGGGGCTGCTGTGCCTTTTCAGCCCCCCGATGGAGAGGGAGAGAGCCCTGAGACAGCCCCCCGACAGACCCGTCCGTACCTTTCCCCGTCTGCGAAGTTGTGGCAGACGGGGAAGGTTCCCATGGCAACAGGATGCTTTCTCAGGCATCCTGCTGTCCATGGTGCTGAACAGATCTGTGCTAAAGGCATAGATCTGTTCAGACAAAGTGTAAGTAAATTACAGTGCAGTACCCTATATAGTGTACTGTACTGTAATATATTATACAGACATCAGACCCACTGGATCTTCAAGAACCAAGTGGGTCTGGGTCAAAAAAGAAAGAAAAAAAAAGTGAAAAAAAAGGAAAAATAAAATTTTCTACACATGTTTGGTATCGCCGCGTCCGTAACGACCTGATCTACAAAACGGCCATGTTACTTTACCTGAAAGGTGAACGCCATAAAATTAAAAAATAAAAAACTATGATAAAATTGAAATTTTACCCACCTTACTTCCCAAAAAAAGGTAATAAAAGTGATCAAAAAAGTCGCATGTACGCCAAAATTGTAACAATTAAACCGTCATCTCATCCAGCAAAAATCATACCCTACCCAAGATAATCGCCCAAAAACTGAAAAAACTATGGCTCTTAGACTATGGAAACACTAAAACATGATTTTTTTTTGTTTAAAAAATGAAATCATTGTGTAAAACTTACATAAATTTTAAAAAAGTATACATATTAGGTATCTCCGCGTCCGTATCGACCGGCTCTATAAAAATATCACATGACCTAACCCCTCAGGTGACCACCGAAAAAATAAAAATAAAAAAACGGTGTAAAAAAAGCCATTTTTTGTCATCTTACGTCACAAAAAGTGTAATAGCAAGCGATCAAAAAGTCATATGCACCCCAAAATAGTGCCAATAAAACTGTCATCTCATCCCGCAAAAAATGAGACCCTACTTAAGATAATCGCCCACAAACTGAAAAACTATGGCTCTTAGACTATAGAGGCACTAAAACTTTTTTTTGTTTTAAAAATGAAATCATTGTGTAAAACTTACATAAATAAAAAAATTTGTATACATATTAGGTATCGCCCCGTCCGTGACAACCTGCTCTATAAAATTACCACATGATCTAACCTGTCAGATGAATGTAGTAAATAACAAAAAAAAAAACTGTGCCAAAAAAGCTATTTCTTGTTACCTTGCCGCACAAAAAGTGTAATATAGAGCAACCAAAAATCATATGTACCCTAAACTAGTACCAACAAAACTGCCACCCTATCCCGTAGTTTCTAAAATGGGGTCACTTTTTTGGAGTTTCTACTCTAGGGGTGCATCAGGGGGGCTTCAAATGGGACATGGTGTCAAAAAAAACAGTCCAGCAAAATCTGCCTTCCAAAAACCGTATGGCATTCCTTTCCTTCTGCGCCCTGCCGTGTGCCCGTACAGCTGTTTACGACCACATATGGGGTGTTTCTGTAAACTACAGAATTAGGGCCATAAATAATGAGTTTTGTTTGGCTTTTAACCCTTGCTTTGTAACTGGAAAAAAAATATTAAAATGGAAAATCTGCCAAAAAAGTTAAAATGTTATCTCTATTTTCCATGAAATCTTGTGCAACACCTAAAGGGTTAACAAAGTTTGTAAAATCAGTTTTGAATACCTTGGGTCACTTTTATGGAGTTTCTACTCTAGGGGTGCATCAGGGGTGCTTCAAATGGGACATGGTGTAAATAAACCAGTCCAGCAAAATCTGGCTTCCAAAAACCAAACGGCGCACCTTTCACTCTACGCCCCGCTGTGTGGCCGTACAGTAGTTTACGGCCACATATGGGGTGTTTCTGTAAACGGCAGAGTCAGGGCAATAAATATAGCATTTTGTTTGGCTGTTAACCCTTGCTTTGTTACTGGAAAAAATGGATTAAAATGGAAAATTTGCCCAAAAAATTAAATTCACAAATTTCATCCCCATTTGCCAATAACTCTTGTGCAACACCTAAAGGGTTAACGACGTTTGTAAAATCAGTTTTGAATACCTTGAGGGGTGTAGTTTATAGAATGGGGTCATTTTTGGGTGGTTTCTATTATGTAAGCCTTGCAAAGTACTTCAGACCTGTAGTGGTCCCTAAAAATTGGATTTCTGAAAAATTTCAAGATTTGCTTCTAAACTTCTACGCCTTGTAACATCCCCAAAAAATAAAACATCATTCCCAAAATAATTCAAACATGAAGTATACATATGGGGAATGTAAAGTCATCACAATTTTTGGGGGTATTACTATGTGTTACAGAAGTAGAGAAACTGAAACTTTGAAAAATGCTAATTTTTCAAAATTTTTGGTAAATTAGGTATTTTTTTACTTCATTTTACTAGTGTCATGAAGTACAATATGTGACGAAAAAACAATCTCAGAATGGCCTGGATAAGTCAAAGTGTTTTAAAGTTATCAGCACTTAAAGTGACACTGGTCAGATTTGCAAAAAATGGCCTGGTACTTAAGGTGAAATAAGGCTGTGTCCTTAAGGGGTTAAGGATTCGGGAAACATGCCGTACCGGTACGTCATGCGTCCCTAAGGGGTTAAAGGGCTTCTTTCACCCCCCAAAAGGGTCTTTTATAATATGTAAATTACCTCTCTACCAGCAAGTAGGGCGGTTACTTGCTGGTAGCAGCCGCATCATCCTTCCAAAAAAACACGCCCTCCTCCTGTTGATTGACAGGGCCAGCGAGCGTTCTCTTCCTCTGGCTGGCCCTGTCTGCGTTTTAAATCTCGCACCTTCGCCGTACCGGTCTTCAGTCGGCGCAGTCGCACTGAGAGGAGGACGCTCGCTCAGCCGCTCCTTCCTCAATGCGCCTGCGCCGATGATGTAACATCTACACCCGGCGCAGGTGCACTGTGGAAGGAGCGGCCGAGCAAGCGTCCTCCTATCAGTGCGCCTGGCGCGAGATTTAAAACGCAGACAGGGCCAGCCAGAGGAAGAGAGCGCTCGCTGGCCCTGTCAATCAACAGGAGGAGGGGGCGTTTTTTTGAAAGGATGATGCGGCTGCTACAAGCAAGTAACCGCCCTACTTGCTGGTAGAGAGGTAATTTACATATTATAAAAGTGCGTTTTTTAAAGAAACTACTGAACGAAAAAGGGTAAGAGCACTATATATAGAAAAATCGCAGTATAAGGATTTTAAGTAGCCCAAAAACTAAAAATGACTTTTGGGGGGTGACAGAAGCCCTTTAACACATACTGTCTATCAGGATGGACCCTGTGTCTTAATATTGTATCAAACAACGAGTGACCCCGATGTCCATTGTAACTTGTCACACCTCTCCTTTCATTTGCTAAGTGAACTGGACAACTGCAACTTCTGATACTCACTCATTTCCAACATTCTGTCATTTTCTGTGAGTTTGTTGATGTCGTCACATAAAAAATGTACAAGTAGTCTCAGCCCAATGGAGATTCTTAAAGGGTTGCAAAAAGAAGTATAAAAAGTATTCCCAAATCATGCACCGAGACCCTAATTAGCATATTCATTAAGATATCTCTGCAACAGCAATTTGGGCAATTTGGGTAATAAAAGTATCAAGCATATTTATATTTTTCATTCACATAGCCGTATCAGGGCTTGTCTTTTGCAGTACAAGATGTACTTTCTAATGGCGCCATTTATAGTTGCATACAATGTGAATGGGAAACGGAAACAAATTTCAAATGGGATGAAATTATAAAAAAATAAACAATTCTGCAACATTTATATTAGTTTTTTTTAACACCGTTTCCTATGCATTAAAACTGACCTATTATTTTTATTCTTGGTCATTACGATTACATTAGTCCCAGGTGCCTGCAGTTTAAAACAGAAGGCACCTGGCGGATATCGCGCCCGCTCTGCTCATGCGGTTTTTGTTGCAGAAGCGCACAGAAATCCGTACAGAAATTTGTGCTGATTTTCTGCACCTTACCCTACACCTGTGTACAGGCACCCTAAGGCTTGGAGGGGAGAATGCAAATTAACTCATACCAGCCCAACCAACTATCTGAATAAAAAATGACCCTTTTTGGGAGGGTTTTTCCGATATTTATATAACTGTGCCTGTAGTAATAGAGCAAGATTTGCATTTAAGGGTTCAATCCAAAAAAGCTGGTTTCACAAGCTAAGGCCTCATGCACACGACCGTGCCATTTTTTGCGGTTCTCAAACCGCGGTTCCTCAAAAAACAGAAGCCGCCCATGTTGCCTTCCGCAATTTGCGGAACAGAACGGGCGCCGGCAATATAAATGCCTATAACAACGGTCGTGTGCATGAGGCCTAAAGCTGCAATGCATATGAAGAACCTCACTTACAGGCAACTACATGAGATGAGTTTAAAGACGCCAAGAATTTTCACATTTTAAGGCTTCATTCACACAGTCAGTGTTTGGTCAGTGATTTCCATCAGTGATTGTGAACCAAAACAGGAGTGCATCCTACACAGACATAAGGTAGAAGGGAAAGATCTGCACCTGTTCTGTGTTTTGGACCCGCACTTGGTTTTGGCTCAAAATCACTGATGGAAATCACTGACCAAACACTGACTGTGCCAATAAGGCCCTAATGCAATCATCTGCAGTGTCTGCCATTCTTTATACTTCACCGTTCTTTAGGTAACTTCACCACAAGTGTTGTAGACCTGACCAAAAGTCCTATTTTCCCTAGACACATAATAAACCGTTCAAATTTAGGGAAAACGCTAAACATCTTTTCCTGTTTTATTGTATTTATACGGAGATATCCCGCACCTGAATATAACAGTTAGATAAATCTCAGTATCTTACCCCAGAAATCCCACCGTGAGCAGTGGGCGTAAAAGCAGCTCCTCCGGGTGTCTCCGAAATTCATCACTAACCATAAAATCAGTTTCATCTCCCAAGGAGCCAACTGATGATTTTTAGATTCAAGCCGACCAATAGCTGTCTGTTTACTGCAGTTGCCATGGTGATGTCAACATCAGAGTTAAAGGGGACATTACCTTCCTAATCACTTTTTCTGTTCCAATACTAATCTTGATGAATTCCTGCACTTATGTCAAGTGTGAATGAAATCCAAATAATCTTTACATTTTATGCCATGGAGAGGTAGAAATTAAAGGGGGTTTGTCACCTATTTGTGCTGCCTTATCTCAGGGCAGTATATACAGGTGACAGAAATCCTGATATATTTTTTTAAAGGGTTTCTACCACCAGAAATACCGTTATGTAGCTGACTGATATAGCGATGCGCTAACATTTGTCCCTGCAGCCGTCTTTGTAAAAAAAGCACTATTATATGCTAATGAGCCTCTAGGTGCTATGTGGGCGTAAAATCAGCACCTAGAGGCTCCGTCCACTCACGCTTAATGCCGCCCAGGTCCCCCGCACCTGCGCCATTCACTTCTGTCTTCAGCGCAGGCGCAGTGAGTGAATGATGCGATCCTGGTGCCGGATTCCTCACTGCGCCTGCGCCGACTACGTTACAGTGAGGAAGCCGGCATCAGGAGAGCGGCCTTCAGTCACTGCGCCGAAGACAAAAGTGAATGCCGCAGGCGCGGGATTTCGCCAACGATGCAGAGAACAGTGGCATCAATCAAGAGGAGCTGGGCGGGCAGAACACTGGACCTGGGCGGGATAAAGCGTGAGTGGACGGAGCCTCTAGGTGCTGATTTTACGCCCACATAGCACCTAGAGGCTCATTAGCATATAATAAAAGTGCTTTTTTTTACAAAAACGGCTGCAGGGACAAATGTTAGAAACATACTGTTATGTAGTGCTGACATTAGCGCATCGCTAATGTCAGTCAGCTACATAACAGTATTTCTGGTGGTAGAAACCCTTTAAGTAGTGGCAATCTACAACGGGATCTTAGTGCTGGAGTGCCTGTTAGGCCAGGTTCACATCACCCTTTAGCTTTCCGTTCTTCTGTATTTTAAGCATCCATTATGCTCAGTTATGCACGTGTTGCATCCTTTTTAGACATTTCCGTCTGGGATCCGTTATTTTAGAGGGAAAAAATTCCTACAAATTTTGCAGTCTAAAATAACGGATCGTAGACAGAAATAGCTAAAACGAAGGCAACATGTGCATAACAGATGCTTAAAATACATGTGAACTCAGCCTTAGGCCTCATGCACACGGCCGTTGTGCGGTCGTTCCGTGCATTGGGGACTGCAATTTGCGGTCCCTAATGCACGGGAAATGTCCGTGCGGCGGCCATGACGAATCGAGACCTTTTCAACTCCAATTCCTTTGCTGTCTGGATTCATTTTTCAATCACATTATACACTGCTTTTTCAGATGGTTACGACCACCCTGTAAACCATCAGTGGTGGCCCTGCTTGCACACTATAGGAGAAAGCACCAGCCTATGTGAGCTTCCACAGTCCTGGTCACCAGAGAGGATTACAGGGTGGTCATAACCATGGTAACGAGCAGTGTATATGTAACGCCCCAGAGTGGCATTACCACTTCTTCACCCCGCTACTATCTCTAATGTGCTAATATCTTGTCATCTTGTGTATTTATTTCAGGTCCACTACACTGTGCATTTCTAATGTTTGCAACTGTTGTGATTAAATGTAATTTGCCTGGTTTACCAGCAGGTGGCAGCAAATACGGCAGAGCTATAGTAAGGTAGAATGGAGCTTTCCATTCCATTCTAAACCCCCTCGGTGGAGGAGTGGGCCAGTCCCACTTCCTGCAGGAAGGGTGGGGATTAGTGAGAGTCAGTTCCAGCTTACCCCCTGCCAAGGGAGGGTGTGCTGGGCACGTCTCTCCTGAACATGCCCAAGCCAAGCCATCCAGAGCACCCTTAGCTCTGCTGGACATGGAGGCCAAAGCTTGAAGCCTCAGGAGCCAAGAGGAGTATTTCCTTGCCAAACATAGAGTCAGACTACTAAGTGTTGTGCAGCATAAAGAAGAAGCAAAGTTATACAGCCAGCCTGATAGTACAGCAGAGCCAGAGAGCAACAAATTTAGCAGTGATGAGTTTGCCTGCCAGAGTCTTAATGCTAAAGCCTGCTGGGACCAAGGCAAAGTTGGAACTGCATCTCAAGATCTGGACTCAAGTTATTCTTTTAACCCTCAACTATTCCCCCTATTTGTTTGCTTCGGAGCCAACGCCTTTGGTCCAGCCATGTCCAGGTAGGAGCACCGTGACACTCACACCTCATATAAAGGGACATTTTAGGCCACCCTATACCACTCGGCCGTTCCTACACCTGGGACGCTACATAGAGCGTAACTCTTGCACACAAAGAGACAGTAACTCCTCTTTTGATTAAAGAGGTTCTGTCGCGCTGGGAGCGTGCGATGACGTCATCACGCTGAGCGCCGGTCCTTCGGCAGGTCCTTTTCATTCAATAGAGAAGCAAGAGGATAAGGTGAGTATATATATTTTTTTTCTTCATTTTTTTGCTGAAATGAAACATTACAGCAGGGAGCCACTATGGGGCATTATTACTGCAGGGGTCACTATGGCAAACATTATGGGCCACCATGGGGAACATTAGTACTGCTAATGGCCACTATGGGAGACATTATTTCTGCCGGGGGGCACTATGGGGGATATTATTACTGCTGGGGGCCACTATGGGGGACATTATTACTGCTAGGGGGTATTATGTACACTGAGGGCACTGCAGGGGTTGGGATCTTTGTTTTTAAAAAAAGCCATTTTTAACAGCCGTGAATAACAGATGCAAAACGGGCATTAAAAACGGACAGACAGACAAAAAATGGATGCACAAATTGTTGGAAAATGGCCACGAAAAACTGACAGTGTGCCTTAAGCCTCATTTACACATCCGTGCTTAAATCTGTGAAAAGGAGGTCAGTGATGCCTCCATGAAGATAACTGTGAAGGATCCACGTGTGGTCTGTGTGTGCGTATTTTGCTGTCCGTGTGTCATCCGTGTTTCACTGACACTGCACAGCTGAAAAATAATTTTCAAAGCATCTCTTCCTAATGATCCCTGAAACACTGATGGATCCGTGTTGCATTCGTGGTTTTTTCACGGATACATAGACTATAATGGGCATGATGGATCAGTGAACACGGACAAAGTAGAGCATTTATCCGTGCTTAAAAACACAGACCCACGGACCGTCCTAAAACTCTGATGTGTGAATACACACATTAAAATGAATGAGGACGTGAGCTGTCCGTGGAGAACATGTACAGCGCACATACGTGGAACACTGAGGTGTGAATGAGGTTTTATAGAGCTTAGAGCGTTCAGTGGCGCACCTACAGGGGGGGTCCAGCGGGTCTGGACCCCCCCTAGAACAACCAGCCCAAATATTTTTTTTAAATCCTTCAGGGCTGCACCGCCGATCACCACAGACGACGCGGCCCTGGATGTAATTGCGGCCGCGGTGGGGGGGGCGGCGGCTGGATTAGTAGGAGTACTAGGAGATGATCTCCATATCTAATCCATCTGTATCGCCGTCCTTAGGACAGCGATACAGATGCCTGTGCTGTGCTGCGGCAGGGGAGGGAGAGGTGTGTCCCTCCCTGTTCTTCTGATAGGCCGCAGGCACTAATGCCTGCAGCCTATCAGAGGCCGGCTCAGGCGGCGCGATGTCGTCATCATCACGCGCCTGAGCCGGGCAGCACACAGCAGGGACACAGGCCGGAAGAGCCTGCATCGCATCGCTGCTGATGGAGTTAAGTATCAGTGTATTTTTTTTTTGTTCTGTTTTTTTTTTGGAGGGGGGGAGCTGACACTATGGGGGCACTAAAGGGGAGAACGGCACTATGGGGCATCTGGTGGTACTTTTTTTTAGGTGGCACTTCTTACTGGCACATTATGGGGGGGGGGGGCACCATGGGGGAGAGGAGCACTATAGGGGCTCTAAAGGGGCTTTTTTTGACACATTATGGGGGGCACTATAGGGGAGAACGGCACTATAGGGGCATTATGGGGAAGTGGGGGTTCTAAAGGGGCCTTTTTTTCTTATTGGCACATGGGGGCATTATGGCATCTGGTGGCACTAAGGGGGCATTTTTTACTGGCACATTATGGGAGGCACTATAGGGGAGGGCGGCACTATGGAGGAGTGGAGCACTATTGGGGCATATGGTGGCACTTTGAAGGGGCATTTTTTACTGGCACATTGTGGGGCGGCACCATGGGGGAGAGGAGCACTATGGGGGCATCTGGGGGTTCTAAAGGGGCTTTTTTTTATTGACATATTATGGGGGCACTATAGGGGAGAATGGCACTATGGGGCATCTGGTAGCACTATAGGGGCATTATTTGGGGGCACTAAGGGGAAGTGGGGGCTCTAAAGGGGCCTTTATTCTTATTGGCACATTATGGCATCTGGTGGCACTAAGGGGGCACTTTTTTACTGGCACATTATGGTAGGCACTATAGGGGAGAGCGGCACTATGGGGGAGTGGAGCACTATTGGGGCATATGGTGGCACTTAGAAGGGGCATTTTTTACTGGCATATTATGGGGGACACTATGGGGAAGCGGGAGAGGAGCACTATGAGGGCATTTACTGGGGCACTATATAGGGGTATTTTATACTGGCATACATTATGGGGACATTAGCTCAACAGCGGGCACTAAGCGGGGGTATTTCATGTACTGTCATATTGTAGGGAGAATTATTAGTACTAGGAGGTATTATGCGGAGCTTTGCTAATACTGGGGGGCTATGAGGAACATGATTACTAGTATGGGCACTATAGGGGCATTATTACTACTAAGTGTGCTCTGGCAGAGAATTATTTCTATTTTGGGGAGCCCTGTTACTTTGGGGGGCACCCTGCCACAGTATCAGCTTAGCACAATAATTTTTGGGGGACATTATCTGTATACTATTAGTGTCTGGGCGCAGTTAATTTTTTAGAGCACTGTGTGCCAATAATTGTTGAAGGGGGCACTATCTGTGTGGTAGTATTTCCAGGGGGACTGTATCTGCAGTATAGTATTTTGGGTGGCAGGAAAGGGTGTTCAGAAGATGTGAAGATGATGGAAATGTGGGAAACTGTCTGTCTGTCTGTTTGTTAATCTCTGCAGAGATGAGAGATGGGAGATGGCTGAAAAATCATCATGGCGAACTGGTCTGAATGGAGAAGATGAGGAAAGAGAACGTCTACAACAAAGGTGACATCACTGGTATGTGGTGCTATGTAGGAGAGGAGATGCTCCGGCTCCTCCCCCTGCCATTTGCAGAAGGAGGATTCAGAGCTGGGTGAGGACAGTCAAGGGGGGCAGCAGGCCACGGGCGGGTGGCAGATGGTGGGGGGAACCACAGGCCTTGAGCAGGATCAGGGGAGGGAGGAGAGCGGAGGAGCTCCCTGGCTGTAGCTTGTTGTATAAGCAGGCAGTGCAGCCAGGAAAGGCCTCCCCCTCTCTCCGTATGATGTGTAGAGACAGGCCTCAACTATAGAATGTCAGCTGTACAGGATTTGTTGGGAGTGGCCTATTATATGTAGGAGGGGCTTTTAATAATGGGCGGGGCCAAAAAATTGCTGCATTGTTCTTTTCCTGCAGGGCTTTTAGAATCGCCAAGTAAAAGAATCAGCGCAACACACTACACCCCTTCCCTGCATTTTTAAATATAAAGGGGGCTTTGAAAAATTTAATTAGCACAGCGCAATACACATGCCACATTTTTTTGCCTTTCGGACCCCCCCTAGACAAAATTCCTGGGTGCTCCCCTGAGAGCGTTTAGGATTGTACGGTAACAGAATTCAGACATGTCGGTTCAGCATGTTAGGGATCAGCTCCCGGAAAAGATTGCACTGAAAGGCTCAATAGCCTTGTGTCATTTCCACTAATTAGTAGCTACAGTAGATGCATTTCTCCAGTGTGGAAATGGGGCCGTTTTTTCCTTTGTAACGAAAATGTATTTCACACCTCCACTAGGTGGCAGCAATGTACTGGTTACCTTTTCATATGACAGAAAACACAACACAGGTGTGAATACAGCCTTACCATAACTTGTTAACCCCTTCTCACCCTGTGACATTTAATTACATCATGGGAACTATGTAGTTCCAGCCAATTGACATAATAGCAGAAGTTGTTCCTGTGTGGTCACTGTGGGAGGCCAGTTTTGACTGAAAATCAGGCTCCAGGCCTGGCTGTTTAATGCCTTGGATGCTGCAAACAATAGCAACCGTAGCATCTAAGGAGTTTAAGAGACGAAAGGGGCTTCCTATGTCAGCACGTTGCAACAAAATTGTGTGGTGCCACTGGGTTGCTATAGGAGTAGGAAGCCTAACGAAGGCCTCCAGGTCAGCCATGTGCAGAAGTGTAATAGCACCTATGGCAGAGTCTAATAGTATACTTTTTTCTTTGTATTTCCCGGCCTGACCACGGTCATCTTAAAGGGGTTGTCTCACTTCAGCAAATAGCATTTATTATGTAGAGGAAGTTAGTACAAACCACTTACTAATTTATTGTCATTATCCATATTGCTTCGTTTGGCTGGACTCATTTTTCCACATTTCACATTATACACTGCTCTTTTCCATGGTTATGACCACCCTGAAATCCATCAGTGGTGGCCGTGCTTGCACACTATAGGAAAAAGTGCTGACCTACATATTTGGTGGTTGGTACCGTAAGACCTAACATAGGCTAGTGCTTTTTCCTATAGTGTGCGAGCATGACCACCACCACAGATGGATTGTAGGGTGGTCGTAACCATGGAAACTAGCAGTGTATAATGTAATGGAAAAATGAATCTAGCCAGCAAAGGAGGTAATATGGTGAATCACACTACATTAGTAAGTGCCTTGTATTTACTTTCTCTACATAAGAAATGCCACTTGCTGAAGTGAGACAACCCCTTTAAGCCTAATTCACGTGTCAGCATACCTCTCAACTTTTAATGAATACAGTAAACACTGTAACCAGTGATAAGGCTATAACGCCACCTATGGAAGAGGCTAATGCATACGGAAAATACTGTGCCCAGTGGAAATTCAATTCCGCCACCTATGGAAGGGGGAACGCCTATGGCGGACCTTGGAAACAGCGCTAGTGCAGTTAGTCCACCTATGGAAGGAGGTAATGCATAAAGTAAGTACTGTATCCAGTAGTAGTGCAAATACCCCGCCTAAGGAAGGGGGGGGGGGGGGGGGGGGAATTCATACGACAACTACTGCTGGCTACCATGGACGCAATCTTGGAAGATTGCACCGGATTCATGTCAGAGTCCGAATTGCTGATCCCCTTGCTCGGACCGAACCTCTCCAGGGAGGGAGGGTGCGACTGAGGGTGACCCTAGGGAGGAAGGGTGGAGGTGACCGAGGAGGAATATGTCCTGCTCTGGTCCGCTTGTGCGCAGTTCTACCCCTCAGAATCTTGCCCATGGCAGTTGCAGGATGCGCCGGTGGGGATTTGACAATCAAACTACCCAGGAGGTGGAATAGGAACTTCTAAAGGTCCACCCACCGCATTGCGCAGGCGGTGCTTTATCAACCAAACGTCCCAGGAAGGTGGATCCAGAGGTGTCCTCCACTAGATTTGCGCAGGTGGAGCATTATCAACCAAATGGCCGCGGAGGGCGGATTGGGGATCCTTCAGATGTCCTCCACTTGATTTGCGCAGTTGGAGCATTATCAACCAAACGGCCCCGGAGAGCGGATTGGGAAACAGAGATTCTCCACTGTCTGGGATAGGGCACGGGCCCAGTCTAGTACTACACAGTCACGGTTGTCCTGCGATGTCGGCTGAGGGGGGCGGGACCTGTATGGTGCACTTTATTTTTATGAAAGTGTGATGCCCCATTCTCAAGTGGACAAGAGGCAGGAAGGGGTTGAATTATTCAATAATAAGGCACATTGCCTGCAGACAGCAACCCTGGATAATGGTCCTGGCCAGGAAGGGTTAAGACTGCCTTGAGTACCGGGGGCAGAGCTAAGCGGGCTCCTGGGGGGAGGGAACAGCTAGGCGGGAAGAAATCACGCCAGAGAGATGGACCCGCCCCCCCTTACTTGGGAAAGAAGTTGTGGCCTAGTAGGCCGCCAGCCGGGGCCTAAAGTTTTGGCCGACCGGGAAGCATTGCCGGTCAGCTGGAGCACAATGGGACCTGAAACTGTGCGCGGAATGCGCGGGCCGGAGAGACAGGTAGGCCTGAAGAGCAGCCGGGGCCTAAATTTTTCGGCGCCCGGCCGCCCGGATGTCCGTTCAGCTGGCCGGGGAATGGCGGGACCCAGAGTGAGGCCTCAGAAAAGGGTGACAAGCAGATCTGGCCTTTTGACCGACTACCTTAGTCCACCAGATATTCTTGCATTTACTGCCCTAGCTGACGAGATTCCTTCATAAACCCCTTCACGGCCCTAGACCACCAAGAATCTTTATACTAATCCCCTGACTGCCCTAGACCACCAGGGATACTGAAATAACCTCATCACTGCCACAGACCACCATAGATACAGACATTTGCAGTCTACAGATACTGATGACCGATCCGGAGGATGGGTCATTAATATCAGATCAGTGAACATTCAACACCCCGAACCTCAGCTGTTCCCTGCAGATTCTGGCACTGGAACTAGCTCTTACAGCAGGAACCACAGCTCCAGTATAGTGGCTGTTATGTATTTTTGCAGCTCAGCTCCCATTCAGTTCAGTAAGAGCTTAGCTGCAGTAACCCTGCATGGCTACTACATTTTGAACAAAGCTGTGCTTCCTGCTCCATTCAAAGTGCTAGTTCCAGCGCCAGGGGCTGAAGAGGTTGTGGGACGTTGGGCCCCCAGTGAGCAGATATTGATGACCTATCCTGGGTATAGATCACCAATATAAGGAGCCTGGAAAACCCTTTTAATCCATCCACTACTGTACTCCTTCAGGGATCTTTACATTTACCCACTGTTCTAGAACACACATATATTGATATTAACTCTTTCACTTCCATCAATCACCAGGGATACTGTCATTAAACCATTCACTGTTCTAAAAACCACCAGGAATATTGTCCTAGCCCACAAGCGATACAGACAAAAACCTCCTCATTGCTGTAGGCCAAGTATGTAAACATTAACCTTCACTGCATTAGAACTGCGTGCTGTTTAATACCATTTGCCTGGATGTTATGTAAGACTGTATATATGGTTTCTTTATAGCCAATTATTGGGGAGCTGTATGTTAATATATATATGTGGTTCTGTATTGCACAGCTTAGAAGAAGCAGCGTCCTGGTGCTAAAGTCCCCACTAAATGTTTACAAAAGATTACAATGAATACTGCTGATGATTAGCTCAAACACAATATACACAGGGCCCAAGGTGTAAATATAATAACACCTAAAAAAATAAAAAACTGAAAACACAATGGAGGGAGAATTCTCATGAGGGTAATATTTGAAGTCAGTTTAGCTGGAGTCTGTGTTCATGCCACAGTTATCAAATGCCACAGGTTGATAAATTTGTGTTATCCTTAAAGGGGTTGTCTCATCCGAGACCATAGGGGCATATCGCTAGGCTATGCCCCCATTGTCTTACAGATTTGGGTTCCACTGCTGGGGCCTGCACCTATATTGAGAATGGAGAGGGCGAAAGTGGTGGCTGGACGACTCTGGTCCGGCCACCACCAAGCGCTCTCCCCATAGAAGTGAATAGGAGTGCACCGTGCAGGACCCACTACCGCTCCCATTCACTTTTATGGGCCTGACGGTCCGGCCACCACCAAGCGCTCTCCCCATAGAAGTGAATGGGAGTGCACCATGCTTCTCCCACTACCGCTCCCTTCACTTCTATGGGCCTGACGGAAATAGCAGAGCACTCGGCTATGTTCAATGGCCTCATAGAAATGAATGGAGGCCGAGTGCGCATGCGCAGTGTGCCCTCCACCACTTTCGGGGCTTCGTTTAGGAGATAGATTCGGGTCCCAGCTTTGAACATAAGGCTTTTGTCTAGAAAAGCTTCTCCAGTTTTCCTACTCCACCCTTCTACTGCAGAACAATCAGAGATTGCAACTTTTTTTTAAAAAAAAGTCTAAAATGATGAATCTAGAGTGAAACTCATTTATATAACTAACCACACCAACACTTCAAAACTGAAGTGAGTGATGTAAAAATGCAAAAAGTTTTTGTGCACTTTTTTGAAGCCAGATCTCTGGAGTGTAGGAATGATAAATCAGTACCAACATTTTCAAAAATCTATATTAATTCCATAACATCATAGTTCGATCTATTTAGTTTCCTTAGCAAAGAACACAAACTAATCTCTTCAAAAAGATAAAAACCATTAGCTTTTGTTTTTTTAAGTATTCACTGCTTGAGTTTAACAATTTACATATGGAAGTCTTGGGCAAGTGTACGGAACTGTTGGCCAAGGGTCAAGTAACACAAAGCTTTATGTATAAGAATGACTATTGCATTGAGACAAGAAAAAAAAAAAATCTGTTTATTTAACAAGCCGTTTTCGTTTCTTCAGAAGTGAGTCTCGGAGAGCAATCTGAGGGAAAGAAAACAAAAAAAGTTCAGGAATAAGAGACACTAACATTTAGATTATCAATATGGCGTTACACAGTAGATAAAAAGGCGGTGGGGACAGAACAATATCAAATGAGTATTGGGCAGCACAACTGTCCCCCTTTGTCTGCAATAATCCGTGGTTTTCTGAGAGATAGTGCACATTACATTTATCTTCTCTTCCTACTGATATGGCCATACATGTTTGTATCTAACTGAAGAAAGAAAATCTGTGGGAGTGCCAGTAGAGATAGGCGTCAGCTGCTCCCTCCTATGTGTACGGCCAAAGTTACTCATTAACATTACCTGCTTATCTCTGAATGAGCGCTTGTTTTTGGATCGGATGTTCTGGCTATATCTCATCATCATAAAGTTCTTGTTCTTTTTCTTCTCTTTGTTGGTTGTGCTAGCATGGGGATTTATTTTCAATTTTTTCTTCACAAATTCTTTTCTGTCCGTCTTACCAGCCTATTCAATAAAATTCATTGGGGAGGTGGGAGAATAAAAAAAATCAGTCAGACATAAAATATTTAACAAAAATGCCAAGCCTATGTTAAGAGGCAAGTTAGAAAATAGCTAAAGGACATGCAAACATCTAAAATATTGAATCTATCATCAGACTGTCAAATAATGCACACAATTCATCTGCATCTCGTGTTGTAGACAGGAGTGTGATCAAATTGAAGCGATTACATTCTGTTTAAAGGGGTTGAGCCAAGCTTAGACGCTTAAGGGACAACTAACTGATCACTGGAACCTGCAACTGATCCTGAGAACAGGGGTCCCACCGCCAGGATCTGATGAAGTGGCAGGTTCAGCATGAGCCCTGCAGCTCCATTCATAGCAGAGCGCTGCACTCTGCTATCTCCAGCAGTCCCATAGAGAATAAATGGAGAGGTAGGGCACATGCTCAACCTCCCTCTCCATCAGATCTCAGGATCGGTGGGAGTCCCAGCGGTTCGCCACGAGCGACCAGGTAGTTATGCCCTATATTGTGGATAGCGGATAACTTCTAAAGATCCTTATTGGAGGAAGCGCTACTATACATTTGTGATAAGTAAAAATGATAAAACTCACCAGAACTGTCGCAAGCCTAGTTTCTTTATCAGACTTTGGCTTTTTGTGTAGATGTTCAATATCTCTGAGTGACAGCAATTCACCTTTGCTAAAATTAAAAGCCACATGTATAGTCAATAGGTCTTTTATCTACATTCATACTAACAGTCTGCCAAAGTCTATCTCCAGAAGATATGACAAACAGACAACACAAACCTGTCTTCCTCATCACTGTCTATTTCAATATTCTTCCTCTTCTCCGCTTTCCCAGGTGCAGATTTTACTTCTTTTGCCAACTGTGCAGCACGGATTTTCTTAAATTCTTCTTGTGTGAGGAGTCTGCTGGCACTAACAGCGGCAGCCTTGGCGTTTCGCTCATCTTCTGGAATTGCTTGAAGCTTTTCTGCCTATAAATTCACAGGAGGCACTTAGTTTTAACACAGTCTATGGGTGACCTTATCACTGTGAATAAAGGAAGTCGCTCTCTGCTATGGGTACTACTAACTTTGCCAAGCAGGGGGACAGTAATGCATTGCATTTTAGGAACTGCACTTTTCCCAGCAGATGTAAAGGCACAGCAAGGTTATTAAAAAAATTCCATGAAATCCATTACAAGTTTATTATATGTATTTTAAACTGACTTGACCGTTTCAAAAAATGTGGCTGAACCATGAAATACAAAACATATCTGTTAAACCTATAGAACATT
This sequence comes from Bufo bufo, assembly GCF_905171765.1. NCBI lineage: Eukaryota > Metazoa > Chordata > Amphibia > Anura > Bufonidae > Bufo > Bufo bufo. The sequence continues at coordinate 528,786,038 of NC_053390.1, read as the reverse complement.
TTTGGCCTAAATTGTGTTCATGTACAGGTGGTGAAAGGTACGGCCACACATGCAGTTTTTTTTTTTTTTAAGACAAAACCAGGAGTGGATTAAAATAAGAAAATAAGTATCTGTCCTTACTGCTTTATGTCCTTTTATGGTCCACAGCTGATTTTGGCTACAAAAACTGCATATAAAAAAATAAAAATGCACATGTGGCTGTATCCTAAAGCATGCAAAAAGTGTCTAACCTGCTTAGCAAGTCAGGCCAAATATATTATGTGCCAAATTGGAGAACACCGCATTCGTAGCACACTTTTTTCTTACAATGATTTACACTTCTGTTTAATTGATCAGGCCTAGCTGGATACTGCTGTTCACCGCCGGAACAGCCTGCTGGATCAGTTAGAGGGGGAATTGAACCTACCCTTCTTATGGTTATTCTAACAAAAATGTTCTGCTCCAGCAAATGAATGATCATAGAATTTTTATTACATGTGTCAGTGATATTAGATTAGTATACAGTAGTATACAATCGCATAACACTTGGTTGAACACATACAATCACTTATTTAATTTTTTTGATTGTGGCGCTAAAAAGCTTTACGTGTGCCCCCGGACTGCCGCTCCGTCGCCATTGACTATAATGGGGGCGGAGGCACGGCCGCCCACTGCGAGAGGCTGCCCGAATAAAACTAAGACATGTCCGACATTTATTCCGGCAGCCTCTCCACCGCCCCCATTATAGTCAATGGGGATGGAGCGGCAGTCCAGGGGCACACAGTCACTAGCGGCAGGATGGATCCGACAGGCTGTTCACCTGACGGAACAGCCTGCTGGAGGTCTGTGCTGCTAGTGTGAAAGTAGCCTTAGAGACCAATAGACAGTCTGCAGTATCTTTTGTTAGTAGCAATAACATGCCAGTTCTATAAATGAAGATACAACTGCTTAAAGGCGTTATCTGAGGTTTGGCTGTCATTTTCAGGATCACATGCAGCACATTGGGCACATGATCCCAGTCTGGGGTTAGAACAAGCAGCGCATGCGCAAGTCTGAATCTCTCGCAGCACTTTGGCAAGACTCACACTTGCGCTGCAGGTTGTAATCCCAGGCTGGAATCATGCAGCACATTGGGCATGTGTGATCCTGGAAATGGCAGCTGTACAGGATTTAGCGCATCTCAGGTAATCCCTTTAAATATCTTTTACTTCTACTACAGACCACATAATTCCATAAAAGAGCGAAATTGAGAAACTGATAAATTATATAAGTTCTTTAAAACCTATTCCTCGGTTTTCCCTGGGCTAGTCAATGGAGACTAGCTGCTATATTTTCTCCCATATACTGCATACAAAGAGGAGATCTTGTTCTCCCTATGTATCTAAAAGCACACCTCAGAAACAGCAGCATGGGGCACATCATACAGCAGCAAAGGGCAGAGTAGCTGACAATTCAACACTAGGTTGAAGTAGAAAACTAGAACTAGAAGAAATACCAGTCTGTGTCACTCTGCCTCTCTCACACAATTTGCAGTTGCTTTCTCCACCTCCAAAGACTTCTATGAGCACGTCACTGGATCCTATCAATGAGCTGATAACCATCTCATCTCTCAGATGGATTTTTAGAAGTTAAAGGGGTTATCCTGGAAAAGATAATGATGACTTATCTTCAGGATAGGTCATCACATCACATCAGCGGGGGTCAGAGTCCCGGCACCCCCGGCAAGCAGCTTTTTTTCAATGAGCTACTGCACTGACTGACATCTGGTAAGCAATGCAGGCTTCCAGCAGCTTTCCAATGACAGCGCTGTACATTGTATAGTGGTAGTGCTTGGTATTGAAGCTTAGCCGCATTCACTTCTATGGAGCTGAGCTGCAACTAGACCATGTGACCGATGTACGGGGATGTCACATGGCCGAGGAAGAGGCTGCAGCGCTCAAGGACTCTTCTAACAGCTCGTTGGGGCTGCAGGGTGTCATATCCCCACAGATCTGATACTGATGACCTATCCTGAGGATAAGTCATGAAGATCTTTTCCTGGGTAACCCCTCAGCCCTATTTCACCTTAAGGACTTGGCCATTTTTTGCAAATCTGACCAGTGTCACTTTAAGTGCTGATAACTTTAAAACGCTTTGACTCATCCAGGCCATTCTGAGATTGTTTTTTCGTCACATATTGTACTTCATGACACTGGTAAAATGAACTTGACTACTTAATTAAAAACTGTACAGTTTTGGAAACCATTAAATGAGCCTTCTGTTTCCAAGGAATTTGTTCTACTACTCTTCACTGGGCCCTTTTTAGTTTTACCTTTTTTCCTCTATGCTGTAAATGCTATATTATCTACTAGCTACTACCTGCAACAATATAATTTGTGAACCAAGCCTGGCAACAGTGTATTTTTTTTGTTTTAAGTGTTTATCTGGGATTTTACATTGATTACTGTATGGTCTATAAAAGGGTTGAGCTGCAGTATGTTACTGTGTCAGGCACTTTACAGAAAGGGCACAGTGCCCCTTTCTTCTGCTAATAGTTCACAGAGGCAAGAACAGCACTGATCGTATATCAATAGTGTACACTAAGGATAGGCCATCAATATGTAAACTGAGAAATCCCCTTTAACATCTGTACGGATACAGCATCAATGTGTTTCTTGAATTACAGATGAAGCCAGTGTTACTATGACACCATCTTCACCAGGATGGTCCCTTTAACCTGAATTGTTGTATTACAGTAATGTGCTTTTGTTACAATCCAAATAACAGTTGCTACATCTGTAAGGGGTAAGTATGCTTATGGTTATCAACAAACATCCTTGCTCCTACAATAAAATTATGAAGTAATAAACCATATTTTAATACTTACAACTTCCTGTTGCTCCTCATCAGAAGAGTGATGAACGTCAATCCACTCCCCATCTTCATCATCACCACTAAGGCTTGCACTTTCCCAGCCATCTGAGAACAGAACATATCCTACATTAATACATCAGCATGCAAACACGTCTGGGCTGCTTGTCATTAGGTTTCTTTAAGTTACCATCTTCCCCTTCCTCTTCCATAGCTTTTTTTTCAACTTCCAACACCTCAGCTCCAGGAATATAGTCTTTTGCAACCAACTCTCCATATGCATGAATTGTTGCCTCTGTAGATGCTTCTGTTGGTTTACCCTGTGTAAATGCATTAAATTCTTAGAATACTAAATTTGTACTGAACATCGCATTTTATATTATCCAAGTTAATACATATATAGACACAACCAGTAAAGTTTAATTTTCTCGTTAATGGCATTGGGGGACACAGTACCATGGTAGCTGGGCATATACCCATGGTACTGTGTCCCTCAATGCATTGAACGAGAAACTGATTTTACGGTAAGTACAAAAATCCAATTTTCTTAATTCCCGGAGAACCCCTTTATGTGAATATAAAGGGGTCCTCCGGGAATTAAGAAAATTGGATTTTTGTACTAACCGTAAAATCCGTTTCTCGTTCAATGCATTGAGGGACACAGTACCATGGGTATATGCCCAGCTACCATGGTACTGTGTCCCCCAATGCCATTAACGAGAAAATGAAAATACTTAAATATTACTTTATTATGAATATATTCCTAAATACATTTCATTAGCTTTAATGGTTAATTAGGTCTAGGGAGCAATCATTAGGAGAAATTAAATCGGTAAACAAAAAACCTGTCCTAATCACACATGAGGACAAGTTACTTTACAACACTGAGCGAAAGAGCTGCCTCATCCCCCTCTCTGGTCTGTCAGGGATTATTATGCTGAATACAGATAAGATCTTCAGCTGAATCTCTGAAGGAATGGAGTTCATGAGGAGACATGAAGTACAGAGAGGATGGGCAGGACAGACTGTGGTAATGTGGAGCTGTGGTAATAGAGACTGCATACAAGTGCTGCTGCTCCTTATCTACACCCCCACTATCCTCTCTATACTTCATGTCACCTAATAAACTCCATTCCTACAGAGATTCATCTGAGGATCATATTAACTCCTTAACCCCTTAAGGACACAGCCTTTTTACACCTTAGGACCAGGCCATTTTTTGCAAATCTGACCAGAGTCCCTTTAAGTGCTGATAACTTTAAAACGCTTTGACTTATCCAGGCCGTTCTGAGATTGTTTTTTCGTCACATATTGTACTTCATGACACTGGTAAAATGAAGTCAAATTTTTTTTAGCAAATTTCAAAGTTTCAGTTTCTCTACTTCTGTAATACATAGTAATACCCCCAAAAATTGTGATGACTTTACATTCCCCATATGTCTACTTCATGTTTGAATTGTTTTGGGAATGATATTTTATTTTTTGGGGATGTTATAAGGCTTAGAAGTTTAGAAGCAAATCTTGAAATTTTTCAGAAATTTACAAAAACTCAATTTTTAGGGACCAGTTCAGGTCTGAAGTCACTTTGCGAGGCTTACATAATAGAAACCACCCAAAAATGACCCCATCTAAGAAACTACACCCCTCAAGGTATTCAAAACTGATTTTACATACGTCGTTAACCCTTTAGGTGTTGCACAAGAGTTATTGGCAAATGGGGATGAAATTTGAGAATTTCATTTTTTTGTCTAATTTTCCATTTTAACCCATTTTTTCCACTAACAAAGCAAGGGTTAACAGCCAAACAAGACTGTATCTTTATTGCCCTGACTCTGCCGTTTACAGAAACACCCAATATGTGGCCATAAACTACTGTACGGCCACACAGCGGGGCGTAGAGGGAAAGGTGCGCCGTTTGGTTTTTGGAGGGCTGATTTTTATGGACTGGTTTATTTACACCATGTCCCATTTGAAGCCCCCTGATGCACCCCTAGAGTAGAAACTCCCTAAAAGTGACCCCATCTAAGAAACTACACCCCTCAAGGTATTCAAAACTGATTTTACATACGTCGTTAACCCTTTAGGTGTTGCACAAGAGTTATTGGCAAATGGGGATGAAATTTGAAAATTTAATTTTTTTGCCTTATTTTCCATTTTAACCCATTTTTTCCACTAACAAAGCAAGGGTTAACAGCCAAACAAGACTGTATCTTTATTGCCCTGACTCTGCCGTTTACAGAAACACCCAATATGTGGCCGTAAACTAATGTACGGCCACACAGCGGGGCGTGATTTTTGGTTGCTCTATATTACATTTTTGTGAGGCAAGGTTACCAAAAATTTAAATTCTGAAATTTCATCTCCATTTGCCATTAACTGTTGAGGAACACCTAAAGGGTTAATAAAGTTTGTATAATCAGTTTTGAATACCTTGAGGGGTGTAGTTTCTTAGATGGGGTCAGTTTTGGGGAGTTTTTACTCTAGAGTGCATCAGGGGGGCTTCAAAAGGGACATGGTGTCAATAAAAAAGGCCATCAAAATCGGCCTTCCAGAAACCATGTCAGTCCTTTCCTTTTGCGGCCTCCCTTTTACTGATACAGCAGTTTACGACCACAAATGTGGTTTTTCTGTAAACTGCAGTATCAGGGTAATAAATATTAAGTTTTGTTTGGTTGTTAACCCTTGTTTTGTTACCGGAAAAAACGGATTGAAATGGAAAAGTGCCAAAAATAGCGGTTCTGGCACAGTTTTTTTTTTTTTTTTAACCGTGTTAATCTGGGGGGTTAGGTAATGGGATATTTTTATAGAGGAGATTCTTACGGACGCGGCAATACCTAATGAGTCTACTTTTTTTTTACAATTATTTAGGTTTTTGACTATATTATCTTTTTTGATACAAATCTTTTTTTTGGGTATCTCTAAAGTCCAAGGGTCATTTTTTTAATTTTTTTTTTATCCCATTATCTCATGTGGGGGCTCATTTTTTGCGGGATGAGCGGACGGTTTTATTGGCACTATTTTGGGGGCTATATGACTTTTTTTTCGCTTGCTATTAAAGTTTTTGTTATGTAAGGTGACAAAAAAAATCTTTTTTTGCACCTATTTATTTTTTATTTTTTGACAATGTTAATCTGGGGGGTTGGGTAATGGGGTATTTTTATAGAGGAGATTCTTACGGACGCGGCAATACCTAATAAGTCTACTTTTTTTACAATTATTTAGGTTTTAGACTATATTATCTTTTTTGATACAAATTGTTTTTTGGGTATCTCTAAAGTCTAAGGGTCATTTTTTTTTTAAAATTTTTATCCAATTATCTCATGTGGGGGCTCATTTTTTGCGGGATGAGCGGACGGTTTTATTGGCACTATTTTGGGGGCTATATGACTTTTTGATCGCTTGCTATTAAACTTTTTATTATGTAAGGTGACAAAAAAAACCTTTTTTGCACTTTTTTTTTTTTTTTTCTTGACCGTGTTAATCTGGGGGGGTTGGTCATGGGGTAGTTTTATAGAGGAGATTATTACCGACGCGGCGATACCTAATATGTCTACTTTTAATAAATTATTTTAGTTTTTTTGGGTGTCTCAGGTCTGAGAACCATTTTTTTTTTATCCGATGTCAGTGCTAAATTGGGATATAAATTTAGTACTCCATGGAAGTGTGATACTCCCTGAAGCAACCGTCAATGCAGAGGCCCGGATGATCGGGGCACGTGTCGCACTGAGTAGTCGTGTCCTTCCGTATCCCCCTCCTGCGACACACTCTGCACTTTTTTTGGGTTCGTCCCTTCTTTCCAGTATGGGGGACCACACCTGGAAAGTGTTGGCCAGGGACGATCCGGGCCCTGATCATCCGGGCTGCTCTTTCCCGGTCCGAAAAGATCAGGGCCTTGAGGACTGCCTCATAGAACTGGAGGAATGTCCCTGTGCTGCCAGCGCTTCGGGATAGTACAAAAGAGTTGTACATGGCAACCTGCACCAAGTAGACCGCAACTTTTTTGTACCATGCCCGGGTTTTGCGCATGGCATTATATGGCTTGAGGACTTGATCAGAGAGATCAACTCCTCCCATATACCGATTGTAGGCGACGATACAATCGGGCTTGAGGACCGTTGCCGCGGTACCTCGCACAGGGACAGGGGTGATGCCGTTACCATGAATTGTGGACAGCATAAGGACATCCCTCTTGTCCTTATACCTGACCAGCAACAGGTTTCCAGTGGTAAGGGCACGGGTCTCACCCCTGGGGATAGGTACCTGGAGGGGGTGGGCAGGGAGGCCGCGTTGATTTTTCCGCACGGTCCCACAAGCGGACGTGGATCTGGCGGCAAGGGACTGGAACAAGGGAATACTGGTATAAAAGTTATCCACGTAAAGGTGGTAACCCTTATCCAGCAGTGGGTGCATAAGGTCCCACACAAGTTTCCCGGTAACACCCAGAGTGGGGGGACATTCTGGGGGTTGAATCCGGGAATCTCGCCCCTCGTACACACGAAATTTGTAAGTGTACCCTGAGGTACTCTCACAAATTTTGTATAGCTTCACGCCATACCTCGCCCGCTTGGAGGGCACATACTGGCGGAAAATGAGTCTCCCCTTGAACGCAATGAGAGACTCATCAACCGCGACCTCCTTTCCAGGTACATAGGCCTCCATGAATTTGGCCCCAAAGTGATCGATGACCGGCCGTATCTTATACAGACGGTCATGGGCAGGATCACCTCGGGGGGGACATGCTGCATTATCGGAATAATGCAGACATTTCCGGATGGCCTCAAACCGGGAGCGTGTCATGGCTGTACTGTAAAGTGGGGCCTGGTATAGGACGTCCCCACTCCAGTACAGCCTGACACTGGGTTTTTTGACCAGGCCCATATGCAGCACGAGGCCCCAAAATATCCTCATTTCGGCTGCACTGACCGGCGTCCAGCCACCGGGCCTGGCCAAAAAGGAGCCCGGGTGTTGAGCGACGAACTGTTGGGCGTACAGATTCGTCTGCTCCACCATCAGATTTACCAGTGGGTCACTGAAAAAATGACAAAAAAAAGTCATATTCAGTGTAGCCCACTGTGGAAATCTGGAATCCTGATTGGCCTACAAAATCAGGAATCACGGGCTCGTATCGCTCTGGGCTACACCAGACAAGTTCACCGGCAGGGGGCTCCGGTGGATTTAACTGGTGGGCCGGGAAACCAGTACGAGCCCCAGAGCTGCTCGTACTAGTGTGGGCCACAGGGTCCCTAACATGGCGGTCCCCTTGCTCCGCCTGGCGGCGTCTCCGCCGCCTTGGGGGCTCATCATCATCGCTAGATGATGAGGAGGATGCGGATGACAACAGGAATGTGGGGTCATCCTCATCCTCACTGGGACTCTCGGAGTCGGAGGCAAGCTGGGCGTATGCCTCCTCGGCCGAGAACGTCCGGCGGGCCATAGGGGAGTGTGTGTCTGCGTGTATATGTGCGTGTGTGTAACTCTTTATTTTGTGTGCGTGTGTGTGGGGGCACGGGTGTTCACGAACTCACCCTAAAACTAACAGAAAAAAAATAAAATAAACTAACTAAAAAAAGGGCAAAAAATGTGGGGGAAAAAAATCAAAACCGCTGATCAACCGTCAAGTGGCAGCACCCCAGACACCCTAACTTAGGGTGATGCAATCAAAGTAAGAAAAGTTCAGAAACTAACTTTCCCTTTTTTTTCCCTGCCTAAACCAAACTTTCCCTATGCTGTCCCTATGTACCTGATGGGGGGTGCTGGGGCACAGATCGGGTCCTGGGGGTGCTGGCAGCGATGGTGGACACACGTGCAGGCAGCTCCTCTCTCCTCCGGCTCCGGAACACAAAAGGAGGAGGAGAGGAGCGCCCACAGACCAATCAGAAAGCGATCCTGAGTGGTGATGTCACCATCACCACTCAGGATCGCTGGATGGTGATTGGTGGGGTGAAATCACACCACCATCACCATCCTGTTCCGGGTTATCGGGTCTTCAGAGACCCGAACAACCCGGAAACGCAGAAAACCGCAGGTCTGAATTGACCTGCGGTTTTCTGCGATCGCATACATGGGGGGGGTCACCGGACCCCCCGGCGCATTTGCCCCAAGTGCCTGCTCAATGATTTGAGCAGGCACGGGGTTCCGATCACCGCCCGCCGGTGATCGAAAATACACAGGGCGTACATGTACGCCCTGTGTCCTTGAGTACCAGGGCACAAAGGGCGTACCTGTACGCCCTATGTCCTTAAGAGGTTAAGGGACCGGGCTCATTTTCACCTTCAGGACCAGGCCATTTTTTGCAACTCTGACCAGTGTCACTTTATGTGGTGATGACTTTAAAACGCTTTGACTTATCCAGGCCATTCTGAGATTGTTTTTTCGTCACATATTGTACTTCATGACACTGGTAAAATGGAGTCAAAATTTTTTTATTTTTAAAAAAAAATAAAAATAAAAATACCAAATTTGCCAAAAATTTGCAAATTTCCGAGTTTTAATTTCTCTACTTCTATAATACATAGTAATACCTACAAAAATAGTTATTACTTTACATTCCCCATACGTCTACCTCATGTTTAGATCATTTTGGGAATGACACTATTTTTTGGGGCTGTTACAAGGCTTAGAAGTTTAGAAACAAATCTTGATATTTTCCAGAAATTTTCAAAAACCCACTTTAAGGACCAGTTCAGATCTTAAGTCACTTTGTGAGGCTTACATAATAGAAACAACCCAAAAATGACCCCATTCTAGAGACTACACCCCTCAAGGAATTCAAAACTTATTTTACAAAAACTTTGTTAACCCTTTAGGTGTTCCATATACAATTTCAAAATTTTACTTTTTTGGCAGATTTTCCATTTTAATAATTTTTTTCCAGTTACAGCAAGGGTTAACAGCCAAACAAAACTCAATATTTATGGCTCCGATTCTGTAGTTTACAGAAACACCCCATATGTGGTCGTAAACTGCTGTACGGACACACGGCAGGGCGCAGAAGGAAAGGAATGCCATACGGTTTTTGGAAGGCAGATTTTGCTGGACTTTTTACCCAATATGTATACTCCCCCCCCCCCCCCCCTATTATTTTTTTTATTTTATTTGGGGAAAATGAAGTTTTTGTTTATTTTCACTTGAAACTAAATTTTTTGGGGGGAACCTTTATTTTTTCAACTTTTTTTTCCACTTTATTTCTTGTCCCACTTTGGGACTTTTGGGGGTCTAATCTATTGGAATGCATTGGCTGTATGAGTAATACAGTGAGTATTACTCATACAGCTTCCGGCCTGAGAGATCCAGGGGGCTGGATCTCACAGGCTCGTCACTGGAAGGCAGCGCAGATGCCCAAGGAAGGCATCGCGCTGCCTTCCATGCCATCGGGTCCCCCCTACAGCCGCATGGGGACCCGATGGCGCCGCCGCAATAGGTAAAACCCCCAAGGTGCCTGCTCAATTATTTGAGCAGGCACCTTGTTCCGATCACCGCCCGCCGCGCGGTGGTGATTGGAAATACACAGGACATACCGGTACGCCCTGTGTCCTTAAGTACCGGGACACCCTGTGTCCGGAAGAGGTTAAACTGTATTCAGGATCATAATCCCTGACAAGAGAGGAAGACGGCGCAGCTCTTTAACTTGTCCTCCTGTGCAATTAGGACAGGTTTTGTGTGGACTAGTAGGATGGCGGCCATTTTATTTCTCCTAATGATTGCTCCACGGACAAAACGAGCCATTATAACTAATGAAAGTTATGTGGTAATATATTTATAATGAAGTAATATTTAAGTATTTTATTTTCTTAATTCCCGGAGAACCCCTATAAGGACTCCTAACATAATTAATCACTAAAAGGAAAAAAATTAACACCCCTTTTATAAAACTTATAATGCAACACTAAAAAACTTTAGTACGAAAAATAAGTATTAATTTTAAGTTTTTAAGTGCCCAAAATCTACCAATAAAAGATAAAATATACCTAAAGCAGAAGTAAAAAACTCACCCGGAACTTCTTCTGCAGCATTTGAGGGTTTAGAGTACGGAAGAGCTGTATCAGTGCTCTGGCAGACATAGAAACGTCTAAATGAGACACAAAATAAGAAAATAAAATAAAAATATTAAAAAAGTTAACTTCTGTAAATGCCTCATCCGTTGATTTCTTACACTTTCATTAACATTTTTAATGGAATTCTGAGCAAAACAGCAAAAATTTACATATACTCAATGCATGAACAACATATTGTCAAGCACTATAATAAAGCAACTGCAATGCAATCTGTACCCTTTGTGTACTGATTCAAAAACAGAGCAACCTGCAATATGCATAAACTTTAGCGCAAAGTACCCCTGCAGTAAGTACCACTTCTCATTTAGTCTCTGATAAAAAAATAAAATGAAAAAAAATAAAGATTTTAAAAACAACTCTCCTCTACATGGGAGGAAACATTGGTGAGTCAATTGGGGAAAAGGGTCAAAGTAAAAAAAAAATGTAAGAATCTAGGGACTGAATTAGTGCCAGGTCTGTTTAACCAGGGCCCCTAGATCTTCGCAAAAGTGTCTGGGCAACCACAGTCCTTATATATAAGCATGTACATAGTAAGCGCCTTAAATTTCCTCATGGTGCTATGGGTACATTTTTCTTGGGGTGCCCAAGTAAGACTCCATGAATTTAAGGACCTCACATGAGTAGCTCTGTAAGACCGTACACTCCTAGGACATATGCCATCCAGCACCTGGGACACTGCTGAGGCCAACATAACTAATACAAGAAAATCTAAAAGGGGTGTAATACAGCCTATGGATAAGGCCTCTTGCACACGACCGTGTATCCCCCGTGGCCGTATTGCGGCCTGCATACAGCGGGTCCGCAATACACAGGACACCGGCCGTATGCATTCCGCATCAGGGATGCGGACCCATTCACTTGAATGGGTCCGCAAATCCGGAGATGCGGTGTGGAACGGAAGCACTACAGAGTGCTTCTGTGGTGTTCCGTTCTGCAAAAAGATAGAACTTGTCCTATCTTTGTGCGGAACAGACGGATCACGGACCCCATTCAAGTGAACGGGGTCTCGATCCGAATGCGGCTGGCCCAGGGTCGGTGCCCGTGCATTGCGGACCGCAGAGGCCCGTGTGCAAGAGGCCTAAATGTAATCTGCACAAGATGATCTCTAGCACTAATTATAAGGATCTTACAATCATCTTCATCTAGGTTATCTCCCAGCACCATTCAAGTGCCTTTTCCTTTAACGGAGTATGGTGACTAGTCATAAGTCTATAGAAAGAAGATTTGCAAGGCTCACAGCCTGAGCCAATCCTTCAAGGACCTGTAGATTTAGTGAGGCTCAGACCCCCAAATTGTATTCTAAAACATGCTTCAACTCTAGTTCAATGTGATAAAGCACGTTCTCTGGGAAGTAAAAATTTGATTGCAATAGTGAAATGAGCAACTAAATAATGTTTGCAGTAATCTCTTCCTGACGAATGTTTCTGGATCTCCCAGAGCCTTATACATACTTAAAGGGTTTCTGTCACCCCGCAAAACTCTTTTTTTTTTTTTTGGATAGTTAGATTCTTCATAGTGCGATATAGGAGAATATAATGCTCTTACTTACTTTCATGCGGCCGATTCTTTATAAAACAAACTTTTATAATATGTAAATGAGGGCTCTACCAGCAAGTAGGGCGTCTACTTGCTGGTAGCTGCTGCAGAAATCCGCCCCCTCACCGTGTTGATTGACAGGGCCAGCCGTGATCTCCTCCTCCGGCTGGCCCCGTCAGTAATTCAAAAATCGCGCGCCTCGCGTCATTCGGCACAGGCGCTCTGAGATGAGGAGGCTCGTCTCCTCAGCACTCCCTCAGTGCGCCTGCACCGATGACGTCTTCTCTTTCGGTGATGTCATCGGCGCAGGCGCACTGAGGGAGTGCTGAGGATACGAGCCTCCTCATCTCAGAGCGCCTGCGCCGAATGACGCGAGGCGCGCGATTTTTGAATTACTGACAGGGCCAGCCGGAGGAGGAGATCACGGCTGGCCCTGTCAATCAACACGGCGAGGGGGCGGATTTCTGCAGCAGCTACCAGCAAGTAGACGCCCTACTTGCTGGTAGAGCCCTCATTTACATATTATAAAAGTTCGTTTTATAAAGAATCGGCCGCATGAAAGTAAGTAAGAGCATTATATTCTCCTATATCGCACTATGAAGAATCTAACTATCCAAAAAAAAAAAAAATGAGTTTTGCGGGGTGACAGTCACTCAATGCAACTCATCCTCACTGCGGACTGATTAAAAAGAAAAGGAGACTGCAGTACAACGCAGCTGGTAATTGATCTGAGCCTTATTTTTTCAATAGCTGACCTCATAGCACCTGAAAAAATGATCACTGGAGGGCAGGAACTACTTTATAATGTGTGCCATTTCGTAAAGGTTAGCTTAAACGGTTTGTCCAAAATTTTGATATTGATGGCCTATCCTCAGGATATCAGATCGGTGAGGGTCCAACTCCCAGCACTTCCTCTGATCAGCTGTATGAAGAGCTTACACCTCTGCCTTGGCCATTTGACGTCACATTCATCAGTCACATGGCCTAGGAACAGCTCAAGTGAATGGGGCAAAGCTGCGATACCAAGGCCCTGCCGCTATCCAATGGACGGCACTTTGCTTGATAAGCTTTGAGGAAGCTTCCTCAAACCTCTGATGGGCCCCTGCCAAATCTGATATTGATGAACTAACCTGAGGATAGGCCATCAATATGAAAATCCCGGAGAACCTTTTCAATATATTCATGTTCATGGATAATGTCTAAAAAGTTGCAGTTTTTGAAACATTACTCACTTTTATCCTTGTGGGTCTTATACTGTGACAGATCTTGCAACAGCTCTACTTTCATTGCTAAAGGACACCGGGCAGTTAGTTCCTTGATGGCATTTAGACTATATAATAAAAAATGTAGGGCATCATTCAAGACATAATAGGGAAGTCCACACAACAAAATGCACCATAACCTTTATTGACATTGCCATTAATTTTAGGACACGTTGTAACATTGATTTGAGACGTCAGAAAAGGGTTAAAGGTATCAAACATCAGTCAAGTTTGACTGTAGTAGCCACAGTACAAGTATGGTTTAAAAGATTTTAGGTCATGTTCATACATAGGAAAAAGCCACAGCAAAATCCAAGGCAGACTCTCAGATTTCTGTTGCAGATTGCCCCCATTCAGTAAGGTCATACATGTGTAGTAGTTCTGCCTCAATAAGTTTTGGGAGCAGGATAGGTGTCGCTGTGGAGTTTTGCTGTGTGAACAGTGGCCAAGTTTAACCATGTTTAGATTTAACGCAATAATGTGTTTGTAGTAATAAATAGGCACTAACTGACCTTAAAGGGGTTGTGCAAGTTATTTTTATTGATGACCTAGCCTCAGGATAGGTCATTAAAATCAGATCGGTGGGGGTCCAACACCCGGCACCCCTGCTGATCAGCTAGTTGAAGGGAAGGCTGTGCTCCGTGCCAGCGATGCCTTCCCTTCATTGTTTAACTGCTCGCCGTTGACATCGCAGAGGTGAGCAAGTGTAATTACAAGACTATGTCCCATTCACTTCTATGGGACGGCTCCTTCCTATTCAAGAGTATAGGAACAAGCCACCCCATTGAAGTGAATGGAATGGCTTCTTGTAATTACACCTGCTGCGGTTGCGGTGGCCAGCAGTTAAACAATGAAGAGAAGGCAGCGCTGGCACGGCACGCGCCTTCTCATCAACTAGCTGATCGGTGGGGGTGCCGGGTGTCAGACCCCCACCGATCTGATATTGATGGATAGGTCTTCAAAAATAATTTAGACAATCCTCTTTAATGTAGAGTTTGTAGGATTGCTCCCATTAATAATTCTGGATAAAAAGCAGGGCAATGGGGAATTTTATATTACCTATACCTGTCCAAATTATCAATGGACATGAGGCTATCATAAAACATGCATCTGGTAATTTATAGGGAAATTCGAATTAATCATAGGAATCACTGCACATGCAAAGCTACAGGGATGACACAATCCTATGACTACTACTAAAGCTGTAGCAGTGCATCCAGACATCTATGATACCATACTCTAGTTCTGTATGACTGCAATCATACTGAGCATTTTTCTGCCGTATATTAGGGGAGAATAAGGTACATACAGAGAACTTCCTTTATACAGCTCTGTAAGGTGCATTGGGACTAATACAGGAATTTTTATGCACACTGCACAAGAGAAGAAAAAAAACTTCCATGGGGATGGAGTTAGAAGCGCTTGACAGTGACCTAATACTGAAGATCACTTACCCAACAGTCATCACCTCTCCTGAATTTCTGTCAGTAACAAAGTTATTAGCAATAGTCATCAGCAAAGACTCGCCAATCTGAAAAAAATAAAACTTCCTCATGAGAACATGACATGTCATATTTATCACAAATCATGACAAACTATTACCAAAGCAACCCCAATTGTCCATACACCATCAGTGTCTCTCTACATTTCAGAAAACAACTCTGAATGTGTTTAATGCATTGCTAATATTACTTTGCATATTAAATCCACAGCATTATGTTTCCAATGGCTCATTTAGCAGTAAGCATGGTCGCCAAAGTCTACATTAACAGAAATTCAGTAAAAATTGTGGACTTTTGGTCTGTAACTATAAAAAAAATAAAAAATTTAAGCTGAGTGTATGAGGTTACTGTGACTAATTACAGCTTCATTACTCACGGTAAACCAATTTTGGAAATTAACCCGTTGTGCGGATTTAGACATCTGCAGCATGTCAATTATGTTTGCGATTTTTCGTGTGGATTTCACCCTTTGCGACAAGACCGCACCAAAAACCGCAAGTAACAATTCAAATGGTCTTCCAAATTCATTTTAAATAGTGACCCATGGAGTTGGTTAGTATGAATTCTAGGCGTCCAAAGAGCTGTAGTTCACTATAGTTTAGATATTTTATATAATTAATATGAACACTTTTTTATAGTCCTAGCATCAATCAGAACTTACCTCTGGAGGCACCAGGTTATGAGTGGATTGAGCAGCAAACAAGAGGATCTTCGTTACATCTGATTAATAGAAAAGGAGGAATTAGAGAAGAAACTAGTTCATGTATTACACTTATTGTACTGTAGACTCTGCATTTATAGCATTATAAGGATTGTCCGGCTGATTAAACTATGTTTTGTAATAGACGCTCAGAACAGTGAAAAATAACAAAACAAGTCATAATCCCCTTAATGACCCCCACACACCCGCTCCAACAATTCCTCCTCCATCTCAACACACAGGAAAGGACTGCTCAACCAGTTGCTGATCACGTTGATGACCGCCTCTCAGCCAGTGATTGGCCAATTATCTAAAAAAAACAATAATCAGCTGGACAACCCCTTTACAAAAAGTGCTGGAGAAAGGGTAAACAGGCAACTACTACTTTAAAAGAAATGGGGAAAAAAAAAAAAAAAACAGCCGATTGCAGGGTAGGGGAGTGAGAACCAGCAGTGGACTCCATGTCATCCAAAGGAGACCTCCTTTAAAAGAAACTCAATCAACAACTGAATTAGTGAACAGAATAAAGGATGTAGAGTACAAACTGGTAATTTTTACTCCCAATAGCCTGCTGCCCTGGAACCCACATCAATTATGTGCACATGCTTAGGAGGAGGGAAGAGCGAACGTCTGTTTTTAAGTTCAGCGTCCATAAAACTTATGGTCCGTGGTAGCGGTATCCATAACGGATTTCTTAAATAACCCGAACTTTGTACGCTGAACTTGAAAACAGAAGTTGACTCAACAATACTTAGGAGACCTCTCTATGCATTGCATAGTCTTGTTGTGGGCGCACAGCAATGGAGTGGGAGTACGTATAAAGTTACAGGTTTGAATTCAGCACCCTTTAAACGTATTCACTCATTAAAAGGCATTGTGTCACGAATCATATCTGACATTTTTCAAACCAGCACCTGGATCTGAATACTTTTGTAATTGCATGTAATTAAACATTTAGTATAGCCTCTAAGTTATTTTATAAAACTTATCGGTGTAGCGCCACCTGCTGTTTGTTCTTTAACTTATTTTTTTTGTCCCTCTCACAGAGTTGGCCACATGTGCTCAGTTTAACCACCTCAGCCCCCAGTGCTTAAACACCCTGAAAGACCAGGCCACTTTTTACACTTCTGACCTACACTACTTTCACCATTTATTGCTCGGTCATGCAACTTACCACCCAAATGAATTTTACCTCCTTTTCTTCTCACTAATAGAGCTTTCATTTGGTGGTATTTCATTGCTGCTGACATTTTTACTTTTTTTGTTATTAATCGAAATTTAACGATTTTTTTTGCAAAAAAATGACATTTTTCACTTTCAGTTGTAAAATTTTGCAAAAAAAACAACATCCATATATAAATTTTGCTCTAAATTTATTGTTCTACATGTCTTTGATAAAAAAAAAATGTTTGGGTAAAAAAAAAAAAAATGGTTTGGGTAAAAGTTATAGCGTTTACAAACTATGGTACAAAAATGTGAATTTCCGCTTTTTGAAGCAGCTCTGACTTTCTGAGCACCTGTCATGTTTCCTGAGGTTCTACAATGCCCAGACAGTACAAACACCCCACAAATGACCCCATTTCGGAAAGTACACACCCTAAGGTATTCGCTGATGGGCATAGTGAGTTCATAGAACTTTTTATTTTTTGTCACAAGTTAGCGGAAAATGATGATTTTTTTATTTTATTTTTCTTACAAAGTCTCATATTCCACTAACTTGTGACAAAAAATAAAAACTTCTATGAACTCACTATGCCCATCACGAAATACCTTGGGGTCTCTTCTTTCCAAAATGGGGTCACTTGTGGGGTAGTTATACTGCCCTGGTATTCTAGGGGCCCAAATGTGTGGTAAGGAGTTTGAAATCAAATTCAGGAAAAAATGACCTGTGAAATCCAAAAGGTGCTCTTTGGAATGTGGGCCCCTTTGCCCACCTAGGCTGCAAAAAAGTGTCACACATCTGGTATCTCTGTATTCAGGAGAAGTTGAGGAATGTGTTTTGGGGTGTCTTTTTACATATACCCATGCTGGGTGAGATAAATATCTTGGTCAAATGCCAACTTTGTATAAAAAAATGGGAAAAGTTGTCTTTTGCCAAGATATTTCTCTCACCCAGCATGGGTATATGTAAAATGACACCCCAAAACACATTCCCCAACTTCTCCTGAGTACGGAGATACCAGATGTGTGACACTTTTTTGCAGCCTAGGTGGGCAAAGGGGCCCATATTCCAAAGAGCACCTTTTGGATTTCACAGGTCATTTTTTACAGAATTTGATTTCAAACTCCTTACCACACATTTGGGCCCCTAGAATGCCAGGGCAGTATAACTACCCCACAAGTGACCCCATTTTGGAAAGAAGAGACCCCAAGGTATTCGCTGATGGGCATAGTGAGTTCATGGAAGTTTTTATTTTTTGTCACAAGTTAGTGGAATATGAGACTTTGTATGAAAAAAAAAAAATAAAATCAGCATTTTCCACTAACTTGTGACAAAAAATAAAAAATTCTAGGAACTCGCCATGCCCCTCACGGAATACCTTGGGGTGTCTTCTTTCCAAAATGGGGTCACTTGTGGGGTAGTTATACTGCCCTGGCATTTTCCAGGGGCCCTAATGTGTGGTAAGTAGGTAAATGACCTGTGAAATCCTAAAGGTGCTCTTTGGAATATGGGCCCCTTTGCCCACCTAGGCTGCAAAAAAGTGTCACACATGTGGTATCGCCGTATTCAGGAGAAGTTGGGGAATGTGTTTTGGGGTGTCATTTTACATATACCCTTGCTGGGTGAGAGAAATAACATGACAAAAGACAACTTTTCCCATTTTTTTATACAAAGTTGGCATTTGACCAAGATATTTCTCTCACCCAGCATGGGTATATGTAAAATGACACCCCAAAACACATTCCCCAACTTCTCCTGAGTACGGCGATACCAGATGTGTGACACTTTTTTGCAGCCTAGATGCGCAAAGGTGCCCAAATTCCTTTTAGGAGGGCATTTTTAGACATTTGGATACCAGACTTCTTCTCACGCTTTGGGGCCCCTAGAATGCCAGGGCAGTATAAATACCCCACATGGGACCCCATTTTGGAAAGAAGACACCCCAAGGTATTCAATGAGGGGCATGGCGAGTTCATAGAAATTTTTTTTTTTTGGCACAAGTTAGCGGAAATTGATATTTTTAATTTTTTTCTCACAAAGTCTCCCGTTCCGCTAACTTGGGACAAAAATTTCAATCTTTCATGGACTCAATATGCCCCTCACGGAATACCTGGGGGTGTCTTCTTTCCGAAATGGGGTCACATGTGGGGTATTTATACTGCCCTGGCATTCTAGGGGCCCTAAAGCGTGAGAAGAAGTCTGGAATATAAATGTCTAAAAATTTTTACGCATTTGGATTCCGTGAGGGGTATGGGGAGTTCATGTGAGATTTTATTTTTTGACACAAGTTAGTGGAATATGAGACTTTGTAAGAAAAAAAAAAATAATAATTCCGCTAACTTGGGCCAAAAAAAATATGTCTGGAGCCTTACAGAGGGGTGATCAATGACAGGGGGGGTGATCAATGACAGGGGGGGTGATCAAAGAGTCTATATGGGGTGATCACCACAGTCATTGATCACGCCCGTGTAAGGCTTCATTCAGACGTCCGGATGCGTTTTGCGTATCCGATCCATCTATCAGTGCATCCGTAAAAATCATGCGGACGTCTGAATGGAGCTTTACAGGGGGGTAATCAATGACAGGGGGGTGATCACCACAGTCAGTGATCATGCCCCTGTAAGGCTTCATTCAGACGTCCGGATGCAGTTTGCGGATCCGATCCATCTATCAGTGGATCCGTAAAAATCATGCGGACGTCTGAATGGAGCTTTACAGGGGGGTAATCAATGACAGGGGGGGTAATCAATGACAGGGGGGTGATCAGGGAGTCTATATGGGGTGATCACCACAGTCATTGATCACGCCCCTGTAAGGCTTCATTCAGACGTCCGGATGCGTTTTGCGGATCCGATCCATCTATCAGTGCATCCGTAAAAATCATGCGGACATCTGAATGGAGCTTTACAGGGGGGTGATCAGGGAGTCTATATGGGGTGATCACCACAGTCATTGATCATGCCCCTGTAAGGCTTCATTCAGACGTCCGGATGCGTTTTGCGGATCCGATCCATCTATCAGTGGATCCGTAAAAATCATGCGGACGTCTGAATGGAGCTTTACAGGGGGTTGATCAATGACAGGGGGGTAATCAATGACAGGGGGGTGATCAGGGAGTCTATATGGGGTGATCACCACAGTCATTGATCACGCCCCTGTAAGGCTTCATTGAGACGTCCGGATGCGTTTTGCGGATCCGATCCATCTATCAGTGGATCCGTAAAAATCATGCGGACGTCTGAATGGAGCTTTACAGGGGGTTGATCAATGACAGGGGGGTAATCAATGACAGGGGGGTGATCAGGGAGTCTATATGGGGCGATCACCACAGTCATTGATCACGCCCCTGTAAGGCTTCATTGAGACGTCCGGATGCGTTTTGCGGATCCGATCCATCTATCAGTGGATCCGTAAAAATCATGCGGACGTCTGAATGGAGCTTTACAGGGGGGTGATCAATGACAGGGGGGTGATCAATGACAGGGGGGAAATCAATAACAGGGGGGAAATCAGGGAGTCTATATGGGGTGATCAGGGGCTAATAAGTGACGGGGGGGGGGTGTAGTGTAGTGTAGTGGTGCTTGGTGCTACTTTACTGAGCTACCTGTGTCGTCTGGTGGTCGATCCAAACAAAGGGGACCACCAGAGGACCAGGTAGCAGGTATATTAGACGCTGTTATCAAAACAGCGTCTAATATACCTGTTAGGGGTTAAAAAAAACACATCTCCAGCCTGCCAGCGAACGATCGCCGCTGGCAGGCTGGAGATAAACTCTCTTACCTTCCGTTCCGCTCACAGGAAATCTCGCGTCTCGCGAGATGACGCGTATATGCGTCCAGGCGGAATGAATCAACCACCTCCAGGACGCGTCTGTGCGTACAGCGGTCCGGAGGTGGTTAAAGAGGACCCGTCACCTCTCCTGACATTCCTGTTTTAATAGCTTCATGCATTCCCCATGTAATAACAATTCTGGAACATCTATTCTTATGGTTCTATGTTGTGCCATTCCTTTATAATTTCTACTAGAAGTTATGAATGAACTGCTATTAGCCTTCAGTAAGGGTACAGAGGGGAGGGGTGTACCTGCACAGCACTGATTGGATAGAGTCAGACTGTACAGGTACACACCCCCAACTGGTTACCTCCCCTCTGTACCCTTACTGAAGGCTAATAGCAGTTCATTCATAACTTCTAGTGCAAATAATAAAAGAATGTAGCAACAGAGACATAAGACTACATGCTTCAGAACTGTTATTTCATAAGGAATGCATGTAGCTATTAAAATAAGCATGCCAGGAGTGGTGAAAGGTCCTCTTTAAATCTTCAACTGCCATCAGCCATATCTACTGTTAGAAGCTATGGCAGTTAAAGGAAGAGAGCTGCAGCAGAAAGGACATGCCCCCTGAGCTGCCAGGCTGAAGAGAATCTAGCAGAACAATTGGAGCTATGGATGGGGAGATCTCTGGATCCATGTGAGGTACAGGGCTGGTTCTAGCTCTGTTAAACTGTCATGTACTATATGAAATCTGATTTTAATTTTGTACATCAATCATGGCATAACCCCTTTAATGTAGTTTGAAGTTGTCAGACATATTAGGGTACTTTCACACTTGCGTTAGAGGAATCCAGCAGGGAGTTCAGTTGCCGGAACTGCCTGCTGGATCCGGAAAAACGTGTGCAAACAGAAACAATTTGTTTCCATATACGGATCGGTTTGACAAATGCATTGAAATTGGATCCGGTATTTATTTTTTGCACATTTTTAAAAGGTCTGCGAATGCATTACAATGGGAATTAATGCCAGATCCGGCATTCCGGCAAGTGTTCCGGAATTTTGGCCGGAGAAAATACAGCAGCATGCTGCAATATTCTCTCCGGCCAAATACCGTAAAAGTGACTGAACTGAAGACATCCTGAACGGATTGCTCTCCATTCAGAATGCATTAGGATAAAACTGAAGCGTTCCCCTAGGATGGAACTCAATACCGGAAAACTTTAACGCTAGTGTGAAAGTACCCTTAGGTTTATAAAAACAGAATAAAAGTTATACGTACTGTCCTAAACCCCCTCTGTTCCACCATATCCAATTACAATCTAACAGTAGCAAACAGATCTATATACACATACGTACACAATCATTTGTTCCAGTGGGAGATTAGCCGATACCACGATTCCCCCACTGAAATTAACATGCATGTTTGTGGTGGAGTTGGGTGAAACCACTGCTGGCCAAACGCACACTGTATATGTAGGGCCAGCCTTTACTAATTGCAGAATAAGCATCTGAGAATAAAGCACGGAAGCTTACCTCTTTGGTGCGGCTGCAGAAATCTTTGTATAAATGGGTAGAAGTTAAAAAGAAATAGCTGTAAGAAAGTAACGTTCACAATCAGAATATACACTGAAAGGAAAATCCTTATATTAATGATGATCAACTAGACAATGACACTTGGCAAATAGGCAGCTGTGTATGTGTGCACAGGCCATCACAACATGAATGAAAACCCTATGCGGTTTTACATTGCTGGATCAGTAAAGCAATTAGTACATTTGCAGTACTGCCTTTAATTAATGATAAACAAGCTTTAATAAAAAGCTGTTGAAACCCTTCAAGACCCACCTTCAAAAAAATGCCTGCTCGTCCGTCTGTAGGCCAAAGGCCACACTTTGGTAGCCCATGCATTTAATAAAGGACGGATGCAATGTCTCTGAAAAGGAAGGAGTCTGCATACCACCGAAGTATGCAGGAATAAGGGTTGACCTTCATGTGAGGAAGAAAACGCTGAAATCCAAAGTTTCAGTATGAAAGACCTGGGTCCAACTGGTGGCTAGAAGCATGTAGTATATTGAGACTCGGAAAGCCATGTTCCAATAGAAAGGGTGATATAGCTGTGCCCCAAAGACTGGAAATAATGATTAAGGCTCCATTCACACGACCACAATTTAGTTCCGCATTCTGCGGAACGGAATTGCGGACCCATTCATTTCTATGGGGCAGCACGATGTGCTGCCCGGACACGGAATTGCGGACACGAAATTGGACTGCCTTTTGGAGCGGAGAAAAGACACGCTCTGGCGGCTGGTAGAGAGACATCCTGCACTTGGAAGGTGTCCCGTATAGCGGCAATTAGACTTTCTACCATAGCAGCAACCCTGGGAGAGTACTCCGGATCCGTATCTGAATCAGAGTCTCCAATTGCCCCTTCAGATAGCACTACAACAGGAAGAGATGATGCGTCCGAGCGTGACCCCGGAGGGGGTGGGGAAGCAGATGCGTCCGAGGAGGAGGAGGAATGTCCTGCTCTGCGACGTTTTTGTGAAGATCTGCTCCGCAGTAGCTCGCCCGATGACTGTGCGGCCTGCGTTGTAGACTTATCAACCAAGCGACCCATTAGAGACAGGGTGGATTGGGATAACTTTGAGGGGTCCTCCACTGCCCAGGATAGTGCACGGGCCCATTCCGGTTCCATATTGGAAGGACGGTAGGATATCTGCATAGGCTGGGAAGGGGGGGGGGACCTGTTTGGGCGCAGAGCAAGCGGAACAAACAGAGTCCAGCTGGCCACGTGGAAATTTAACATAATAGGTAGCGTAATAGGTAGTAGCCGAAATGCTTATAGCATTAGCAATGTGCCGCACAGACAGAAGAAGGAGCGGCCGGCGGCCACAGTGCAAGTGAGTATAATGCTGCTCACTAACATACCATGGCAGCCAGGACTTCAGTAGAGTCTTGGCTGCCATGGTAACCGATCGGAGCCCCAGCATTACACTGCTGGGACTCCGATCGGAACTGCCCACTGCCACCAATGATGGGAGGGGGACCCTGTGGCCACTGCCACCAATGATTAATACTGGGGAGGGAGGGGGGGGGGCGCACGGCGCACTGCCACCGATGATGGGGGGAGGAGGGGGACCCTGTGGCCACTACCACCAATGATTAATACTAAGGGGGGGGGGGGGGGGGGTTGAGTTACCAGAGGGGGCTGATAAGAGGGAGAGGCTGGGGGGCACATGAGAGGCTGATCAGAGGCTGGGGGCTGTTTTTTGGACTTTTGGTTGGTCAGTGGTCACAAAATAAGTGTTATTTAATTGTTATAATTGGTATCGGTAATTAACGTCTCCTTGTGGCTGCCCCCATACAGTGTAACGTCTCCTTGTGGCTGCCCCCATACAGTGTAACGTCTCCTTGTGGCTGCCCCCATACAGTGTAACGTCTCCTTGTGGCTGCCCCCATACAGTGTAACGTCTCCTTGTGGCTGCCCCCATACAGTGTAACGTCTCCTTGTGGCTGCCCCCATACAGTGTAACGTCTCCTTGTGGCTGCCCCCATACAGTGTAACGTCTCCTTGTGGCTGCCCCCATACAGTGTAACGTCTCCTTGTGGCTGCCCCCATACAGTGTAACGTCTCCTTGTGGCTGCCCCCATACAGTGTAACGTCTCCTTGTGGCTGCCCCCATACAGTGTAACGTCTCCTTGGCCCCAAGTGTTTTTTTCTTCTAAATGGGCATTTATCGCGATATATATCGTTATCGCGATGAATTTGTTAATATCGTTATCGTGGGAATATTTTTGATATT
Organism: Bufo bufo; assembly: GCF_905171765.1. Lineage (NCBI taxonomy): Eukaryota > Metazoa > Chordata > Amphibia > Anura > Bufonidae > Bufo > Bufo bufo. The sequence goes on along the minus strand of NC_053390.1, from coordinate 528,761,415 downwards.
GTCCAACCCTAGTGTAGAAGGAGGGTGAGGGTTTTGAGGGGGGTGGCTTTTGAGGGTTCTTCTTGGGGAGGTCGGATGGTGAGGAAACCCGACACCGGCTCGCTCCCTGGGTAGACAGTAGCCAGGCTACTTTGTTTCCCATACCTAAAAAATGAATAAGAAAAGGAAAATAATAAAGCAGGAAGCCCTGCAAAGCAGGGAGGTCTGCCTCCTGCGACACTAAGATAAAAACTGAGTTATAGCCTGCAGGGGGAGGAGCTAACACTTTTTTCAGCCTAGTGTCGCCTCCTAGTGGCAGCAGCAGCTATACCCACGGTCCTGTGTCCCCCAATGAACGAGCGAGAAAAGTATCATAACTCAGGAATCTCGGATAAACAAAAGAAAAGCAGTGTTTTAATCAGGTGAACTATGGCTATGTGTCCATGTAGACAGCTGCATAGGGAGGTCACTGGTGACAGATACCCTTTAATAGTTCATTATTTACATGTAAAAAATAGCAACTCACTTCATGGATTCCAACAAGCCTGGAGATGAGGTCCATAAGCATCATCTTGACTTCAAATCGTTCTTTGGATTTCTCCAACTCCTTTAAAAGTTTTTCTGCAAATTCTAAGGGAATAATGAACCAAATGTATAAATGATAAAGGGCCCCAAAGTTTTTTCTATATTCCTCATTAAAGACATTTTGCAGTCGAAAATTCTTTACTTATTTGCGCCTAGCACCAGGGAATAAGTAAGGCTCTGTTTATACCTGAAACTGCAAGCCTCCAAGAGTTGCTGGAGAAGTTTCTGTGACCTTTGATGGCAATGCAGCACACAAACCTCACCAGGACGCCAACGTTATAAGTCAATAGGGCTTTTGGGGCATGAGATGATCCATTACACAATGTTTCCGGCTTCCACAGAAACTACTGCTAGTGAGAAGAAGCTCATCGGTTTTTCAAAACTCAAAAGGTCATCAATACGGGAAACTGAACAACTTCAAAGAGCAGGGGACCATGCAAAATGAAAATTGCAAGCAGATATGGCATTTCAGTGCCCAGTATCTGCCATGTGAGACACACCACGCCCTTTAAACAGGTTCTGCTAGGTACAGAAATGCCATAACTGTGCATGTGAACCGCTGTTTGGGTACGCTGCAGGGTTCAAATGAGAAAGACCACCTTTTAGCTTTTGCAGCGCAGATTTTGATGGATTTGTTTACTTCCGTTCATGTGTTCAAAACAGCTCCTAGGTACTAGTATCGCCATTTCCTGCAACCATATGTTTTTATTTTTCTCTCAACTCTGCCAGTTGCCTTCATCATTGGCACTATTTTGGCGTACATACTGGTGGTACATCTTTTTGATCACTTTGTGCCATACACGGAGTGGAAAAATGACATGCTAACTTTATTCTGCCAGTCAATTCAAATACAGAGATGCCAAATTAACTTTTTTCCTTTAAGTTTTAGTACTTTTACACAATTAGAGATAAAAAATAAAAAAGGTTATTGTCTCGCCATTTTCTGAAAGCCATATTTTTTTTTTTAGGTTTTTGCGGGATGAGATGATGTTTTCATTTCTTGGTACATACCACGTTTCGATCTCTTGAAATTAAGATTTTTTTCAAGGAAAAGTGGTAAAAAAAAAGGCTGTTCTGGCACAGGTTTAATAAATTTTTTTACTTATTTGTGCCTAGCACCAGGGAATAAGAAAGGCTCTGTTTATTCCCTTCACCTAATGAGGTAGATGTGTGATAGCTTTAAAGAGCTAGTCATTGTGAATGGGAGGATTCCTAATATGACCATTTTCAATTTTTTTCCCTATTTTTTGCAACAGAAAACTGCTTGATTAGGGGAAAGGGGTTTTTTCTTGCACTTAAAACTTAATTCTTTTAAAATTTTTATAAAACTTTTATTTTACTCCCACAAGGGACTTGACCATACATACTGTACTGTAATGCATTTTAAGGCCTCATGAACATGACTGCGTGCCGGTCGGGCCTATGCTGTGGACCGCAAATTGCAGTCCGCAATGCACGGGCACCGGCCGGCACATGCGGACGCGGACCCATTCACTTGAATGGGGTTCGCGTTCCGCATCAAACAGTCTGCACTGCAAAAAAAAAAAAATAGTGCATGCACAATTTTTTTGCGGTGCAGGGGAACAGACAAACCCCACGGAAGCACTCCGTAGTGCTTCCGTAGGGTTCCATGCCTCCGTTCCGTATTGACCTTCTGGATTGCGGACCCATTCAAGTGAATGGGTCAGCAACCATGAAGCGGGGTGCACACGGCTGGTGCCCGTGTATTGCGGACCCGCTGTTTGTATGAGGCCTATGAGACCTAGCCTGGGCCTCAAGGCTTCAGTAGTTAGCAGCCCCAAAGGCCTTTGGACAGTCACAGCAAACATTGGCACCCTGATAACTTAAAGTGTACATCTAAATTATACAGAAAAATGATTACCGTACAGGAGTGTGCACAACAAATCTTTTCCTACAAAAAATGTCAGCATGGACCAGTGAACTTCTGTGCACTAAGACACAGTGTCCTGCTTTGTTTCATAGATTCTCGTATTCAGAAGAGCCAGAACTGTAGAGTGTAACATGATTTTACAGCACTGGCTCTAGTAAAGGACAAGGGAGCGAACTGAGCTATAATGAGTGTTTAGGAGGTCAGAGAGCAGAGATCAGGAGCTGTCAGCTGAGTTGCCTGATGGGAACAGTAAAAACTCAGAACCTGTTACTAGACAATCTCAAGGCTGTACAATCAAAAGGGGATCAACATTTTTAATAAAGGCCAACCGAAAAAAATATTTTTAGTTCAAAATGAGTAGAAAGCAGCAATAATAATAATAAAAAAAAAATACTGCCCCCTAAGGTGTACATAGCCATTAAACATAAAGGGGTTATCCAAGACTATTAAATGCCCCCCATATATCCGGGCCCCTCAAAATGAATATACTTAACTCCCCACACCGCCGTTTCTCCCGATGCACAAGGGAAAACATCTGGTGTCAGGGTGGAGCAGCCAATGGCAGGAGGGGACGGGGACGAGCCTCCCTAGCATCGTGGGTGATGCTAGAGAGGCTCGTCCCCATCCCTGTCTGCCATTGGCTGCTCCCCCCACCCCAACACTGGATGTTTTCATCCACACACTGGGAGAAGCAGCAATGGCAGTGCGGGGACCAGGAGCAGCGCAGGAAGCGGAGAGCCAGGTGAGTATATTCATTGTGAGGTGCCCGGGCGTACGGGGGGAATTTAAAAGGTCTTGGATAACCCTTTTAACATTTTTTTCTAGAAATGTTACTCCAGTTTTTGTATATAACCCTCCTACTAGAGTGAATTTGGGACTTTTTTTTTTGAGAATTTTCTTTAAAAAGTCAGGGTGGTAAAGCTGAAGTTAAGCTAATTAACATAACTAACCACACCCACTTCCCCGCCTCCTTTTCGAAAACACTGTAAGTGAGTGAGTGGTGTAAAAATGCAAGTTTGTTGTGCACATAAACCCAAACAATATTTTGCATATTTTCATTTACTCCACATTTAATCCCATAAATGTATGGGGGATGTTGGGCCTTTAAAGTTGGCGCCCGATCCGGAGCAGAGCGAGCGCCACAGCCGTCGGGTGCCTGTTTCACACAGCAGACACCAGGGGGTAATGCCTGCGATCAGCGATAACGCTGAATGTAGGCATTTAACCCCTCTGATACAGTGGTCAAATGTGACCACACAATCAGAGTTAAAACCAGGAGCTGCGCGCTTCCCGGCCCAGAGAGCCTCCCCTTTGCTGAGATCAGGCAATGTCCATAGTAGCCATAGGCCTGAGGCTGTACAAGGCTTGCACGCCCATTACTGGCATATTCCAATGTTGGGCTGTAGGTGGCAGCACAGCATTGGAATATACTGCATTCTGTAATGGATAAAAATCCATTACTAAATACAAATGGCAATCTAATGATTGCATGTTAGTCACATAGGATGACAAAGTAAAAAAAAAAAAAAAAAAAATTAATTCACACCCCTTCCCCAGAATAAAAATAAATAAATTAAAAAATTAAAAAAAAGTCAGTCACATCCGAATGGTGTAACGAAAAAAGCCCCATCAGAATGGTTGACTTCACCTTCCCAAAAATTGAATAAAAAGTGATCAAAAAGTCACACACCAAAATGATAATAAAAGACAGATAATCCTGCAAAAAATTAGACCTTTCACTGCCTCAAAGACACAACTATATATAAAAAAAATATATATAATTATGGTATTGTTATAATCTTACTGACCCAGAGAAAAAAGGGCATGGGTCCGTGTTACTGCATAGTGAATGCCGTAAAAACAAAACAAAACCCATAAAACTGTGGAGGAATTGCGTTTTTTTTTTTTTTTTCTGGAATTTTTTTCCTGCTTCCCATCAGCAATTTTCAATGGTGCCATTAGAAAGAACAACTTTTCCCACAAAAACAAAAAAAGCCCTCACACGGCTATGTGAATAAAAAAAAAAAAAATTAAAAATAGTTATGGCTCTGGAAAGGCAAGAATTAAAAAACGAAGCGGCAAAAAAAATAAAAAATTTTTAATAAAATAAAAATAGCCATCTCAGGAAAAAGTTAATGTATATGTGTACACCATGATCTTGATTACATACAACTCAAATACGGTTATGAACTCTTCGGTCTAATAAGACCACCCATTTGTGCTGGTGACGTCACTGGCCTCACATCACTATGCTAGGCGGGGGTCTTCCGCCTAGCATAGTGATGTGAAGCCTGGAACATCACCGGCAGTAAACAGACAGACCTTGCCCTGTGTGATGCAGCACAAGGTGATGGGGAGCATCGGAGCAAGGAAATGCTCCAATGCCCCACTCATATATAGTAAAAGAATAAAGAATAGCTTATTTTCGGACAACCTCTTTAACCACTTCAGCCCCCCTAGCTTAAACACCCTTAATGACCAGACCACTTTTTACAATTCTGCACTATACTACTTTCACCATTTATTGCTCGGTCATGCAACTTACCACCCAAATGAATTTTACCTCCTTTTCTTCTCACTAATAGAGCTTTCATTTGGTGGTATTTCATTGCTGCTGACATTTTTACTTTTTTTGTTAATCGAAATTTAACGATTTTTTTGCAAAAAAAATTACATTTTTCACTTTCAGTTGTAAAATTTTGCAAAAAAAACGAGATCCATATATAAATTTTTATCTAAATTTATTGTTCTACATGTCTTTGATAAAAAAAAAATGTTTGGGTAAAAAAAAAAAAAAAAAATGGTTTGGGTAAAAGTTATAGCGTTTACAAACTATGGTACAAAAATGTGAATTTCCGCTTTTTGAAGCAGCTCTGACTTTCTGAGCACCTGTCATGTTTCCTGAGGTTCTACAATGCCCAGACAGTACAAACACCCCACAAATGACCCCATTTCGGAAAGTAGACACCCTAAGGTATTCGCTGATGGGCATAGTGAGTTCATAGAACTTTTTATTTTTTGTCACAAGTTAGCGGAAAATGATGATTTTTTTATTTTATTTTTCTTACAAAGTCTCATATTCCACTAACTTGTGACAAAAAATAAAAACTTCCATGAACTCACTATGCCCATCACGAAATACCTTGGGGTGTCTTCTTTCCAAAATGGGGTCACTTGTGGGGTAGTTATACTGCCCTGGCATTTTAGGGGGCCAAATGCGTGCGAAGTAGTTTGAAATCAAAATCTGTAAAAAAATGGCCGGTGAAATCCGAAAGGTGCTCTTTGGAATGTGGGCACCTTTGCCCACCTAAGCTGCAAAAAAGTGTCACACATCTGGTATTGCCGTACTCAGGAGAAGTTGGGCAATGTGTTTTGGGGTGACATTTTACATATACCCATGCTGGGTGAGAGAAATATCTTGGCAAAAGACAACTTTTCCCATTTTTTTATACAAAGTTGGCATTTGACCGAGATATTTCTCTCACCCAGCATGGGTATATGTAAAATGACACCCCAAAACACATTCCCCAACTTCTCCCGAGTACGGCGATACCAGATGTGAGACACTTTTTTGCAGCCTAGATGCGCAAAGGGGCCACATTCCTTTTAGGAGGGCATTTTTAGACATTTGAATCCCAGACTTCTTCTCACGCTTTAGGGCCCCTAAAATGCCAGGGCAGTATAAATACCCCACATGTGACCCCATTTTGGAAAGAAGACACCCCAAGGTATTCAATGAGGGGCATGGCGAGTTCATAGAATTTTTTTTTTTTTTGCCACAAGTTAGCGGAAATTGATATTTTTTTTTTTTTTTCTCACAAAGTCTCCCTTTCCGCTAACTTGGGACAAAAATTTCAATCTTTCATGGACTCAATATGCCCCTCAGCGAATACCTTGGGGTGTCTACTTTCCGAAATGGGGTCACATGTGGGGTATTTATACTGCCCTGGCATTTTAGGGGCCCTAAAGCGTGAGAAGAAGTCTGGAATATAAATGTCTAAAAAATTTTACGCATTTGGATTCCATGAGGGGTATGGTGAGTTCATGTGAGATTTTATTTTTTGACACAAGTTAGTGGAATATGAGACTTTGTAAGAAAAAAAAAAAATAATTTCCGCTAACTTGTGCCAAAAAAATGTCTGAATGGAGCCTTAAAGGGGGGTGATCAATGACAGGGGGGGGTGATCAGGGAGTCTATATGGGGTGATCACCCCCCTGTCATTGATCACCCCCCTGTAAGGCTCCATTCAGACGTCCGTATGTGTTTTGCGGATCCGATCCATGTATCAGTGGATCCGTAAAAAACTTACGGACATCTGAATGGAGCCTTACAAGGGGGTGATCAATGACAGGGGGGTGATCAGGGAGTCTATATGGGGTGATCAGGGGTGAATAAGGGGTTAATAAGTGACGGGGGGGGGGGGGGGGGTGTAGTGTAGTGTGGTGCTACTTATTACTGAGCTGCCTGTGTCCTCTGGTGGTCGATCCAAACAAAAGGGACCACCAGAGGACCAGGTAGCAGGTATATTAGACGCTGTTATCAAAACAGCGTCTAATATACCTGTTAGGGGTTAAAAAAAAAAATTGCATCTCCAGCCTGCCAGCGAACGATCGCCGCTGGCAGGCTGGAGACCCACTCGCTTACCTTCCGATCCTGTGAACGCGCGTTCACAGGAAATCTCGCCTCTCGCGAGATGACGCGTATATGCGTCCACCCAGAAGAGCAGGGCCGGCGCCAGGACGCAATCCTGCGTACGGCGGTCCTGAGGCGGTTAAACATATAGTTACCTTGAGGGTCATGCACCAGATGAATTGCCGAAAAGTTGAATACCTCTGGCCGTCTCTTCTTTTTATGTTTCTGTGCAATTCAGAGATAATGGAATAAGAGGGTAAAAAGAATACTAGAGTCAAGTTTGATTTACTATTTTAAACATACTTGGAATTTTGTTATAAAACGTAACAAGTGCCATGTCTTCCATGAGAAAATTCTTTAATGCGTTCGACTTCTGAAAAGCATTTATCACCTATCTAAAGAATAGGTGACAAATGTATGATCGCTTAAACCCCACTGATCACTGGAAAATAAATGTGAATGGAGCAGCAGTGCAAATGTGTGACCAGCGCTCAATTCACTTCTTCTATGGGACTGCAGGAGACAGTCCAACACTGTACTCAACAGTCCCACTGAATGAAGGGATAGTCACATGCATGAGCACTACTGCTCCATTCACACAGGGTGCTCATGACACCTGTTCTCATAATTGGTGGGGGTCCCAGAGGTCAGCCTGTGGACAGGTGAGAAGTCTTTTTCTTATCCCAACCACTTTATGATCCCCATACAATATACAAAACAGCGATTTTAGTAACTGCTAGTCTAACAATGACACCAATACCTATCAGATATGCACCTTTAAGACTTTCATGGCTTTCTCCAGTTTCTTCTTGCTCTTTGTATTCTTTTTCCCGGTGGCGTACCTCACCATTAAGTCTCTTGCAGTTGGTCCTTCATCCTGTGAGAGAAAGTGGGAAACAATTTAATCCTAAACAAAAATTGAGGCCCTGATTCAGCAACACCGGTCTGCTGTGTCGGTCGTGACGGGGCCTGTGCTGCCAGAGGAGCCGGGTAAAGTAGACAAGGCACAAGCGTCCCCTGGCTCTCTGCGAGCCGAAACATCTACAGCAGCTCCAAGGTGCCGTCGATTTCAGTCATTACGGACACCAGTTATTGGTGTGAATAATGATGAATGAGCTGGGGCAGAACGCGCTGCTCACAGTTCGTCCATGCCAGCCACACCCGCTTTTCTGTGGATTTGTGATTTTTCTACGCAAAAAAAACAAGTGTAGGGGAAATAATGAATTAGTGCGCAGTCTGTAACAAATTATCCCCTATCTGCAGGATAGTGTGGAGCAAACTTGTGCTTCAAGTTTGACGTACAAGGTTCGTGTTATCTAAGAAATCCGTTATGGATTCTACTACCACGGACCATAAGTTATGGAATCCAAAAAAATTAATTCTCAGATAACCCGAACATTGTACGCCGAACTTGAAACACAAGTTTGCTCATTCCTAGCGATAACTACTAGATAGGTGGGGGTCCAGCCGAAGGGACCCTCACCAATAACAAAATGGGGGACCCTTTACTCTGCAGGGTCATCACGACATGAATGGGGCAGCAGGCCGGCCATGTGCATTACCATTCCATTTACCTCTATGGATCTGACAGAAAACGTTGAGTGCTTGTACTGTGCCATCTCTGGTAGCCCAATAGAGATGAACGGAGCAGCAGTGCACATGCCTGACTTGCTACTCTACTAATTTTGGGTTCCCCGTTCTTGAGATTGGTAGGGGCCCAAGCAATCTAATAGTCATTTTCGATCCTGTAGATAAGGGATAACTTGTTACAACCAGAGTAGCCCTTTAATATATCTAATCTGATAAGACTCACCTCTGACTCTGAGTCACTGTCATTCTTCACATCATCTTTTCCCAGGAAGAATTGCAAGGCAGCAACCAAGATCTGGGAAGAAATCACTGACTTAGCAGAATTTTTTTTTTTTTTACGAATTACAACATTCTTTTTCATCTAATCTGTCTTAACTTCTGTTTTCAAGACAGCCATCTTGCCTGAGCTGCTGCTCCACTCTTTACAGTCCTGTTTACAGCAGCCACATGGACCAAGGAAACCAGTGTCTGGAGACGACCGATTTCTAATGGAGAATGTTCTAGGCATGCTGTGGGACAGGTGCAGGAAAGTGCTGGCTATCTTCTTATTAGGGATCGACCGATATAGATTTTTTAGGGCCGATACCGATAATTTGTCAACTTTCAGGCCGATAGCCGATAATTTATACCGATATTCTGGGTATTTTTATTTTTGAGGAAAAAAAAAAATTTCCTACACAAATCTGCTGAAAATTAATGTTTATTGTTAACGTGTATTATTATTTTATTTTTTTTGTAAATCTTTTTCATTTATACTTAATATTTTTGTGTTTTTTTTTTTTTTTACTAACTTTTAGCCCCCTTGTCCCATTCACCCTGATAGATCTCTATCAGAGTGAATAGGATCTCGCACTCTCCCTGCTGCCCTGTGCTCTGTGCACACAGCAGCATGGAGCTGACTATGGCAGCCAGGGCTTCAATAGCGTCCTGGCTGCCATGGTAACCGATCGGAGCCCCAGGCTTACACTGCTGGGGCTCCGATCGGAGGAGCAGCGGAGAGGGGACCCTGTGGCCACTGCCACCAATGATTAAAACTGGGGGGGGCGCACTGCGCCACCAATGTTTTTACTATTGGGATGGGGGTGGGGGGCGCACTGCGCCACCAATGACTAATACTAGGGGGCTTGAGGGGGGGGGGGCGCACTGCGCCACCAATGTTTTTACTATTGGGGTGGGGGGCGCACTGCGCCACCAATGATTAATACTAGGGGGCTTGAGGGGGGGGGGGGGGGGGGGGGGCGCACTGCGCCACCAATGAAGATACCTCTCTTTCACATACAGGAGGCGGGAGCTGGCTGCAGAATCACATAGCCGGCTCCCGACCTCTATGAGCGGTAGCTGCGATCCGCGGCACCTAAGAGGTTAACTACCGCGGACCGCAGCTGCCGTTCATAGAGGTCGGGAGCCGGCTATGTGATTCTGCAGCCAGCTCCCGCCTCCTGTATTTGAATTAATGAAAGACTCATCTTCATTGGTGGCGCAGCGGCCACAGCCCCTCCCCTCCTCTTGTCTTCCGTCCTGTCATTGGAGGCAGCAGCATCACAGGGGGAGGAGACACTGCTTCCTTCTCCCCTGTGCTGCGGAGGGAACACAAAACGCGCTGAGAGCCGCGCGTTCTGTGTTCCCAATACGTTATCGGTATATCGGCAAAATAGATGCCGATACCGATAACGTTCAAAATCCTCAATATCGGCCAAACCGATAATCGGTCGATCCCTACTTCTTATCACAAGTGTGTTACCTTTCATTATAATCCTAACAGAGGATAAAGAAGAGTGATTTCTGAAGAACAGAAGCTCAGTAGCTAGTGTGAAAACTGCAAGATGCTTTTACAGTTAAAAAGCATCTGTCAGCATGATCAACCCTATTAAACCAGGAATACTGCAGAGATCTCAGTTTTTACTCATATGCAAATGAGCACGCTGGAGCACCAGTGTGGGATAAAATACTTGGAGCACTGCTTTTGTAACTCCTATGTGCTCTGCACACTCCCACCTCCCCTTGATTGAATGACAAGATGTCTAGCCCTGTCAAAACACAGGGAAGGGGTGTGTGCAGAGCACACGGGTGTTACAAATGCAGTGCTCCAAGGACCCCAGGCATCCCCTTGGTGCTCGAATTTGCTTATTGGTCATAACTAAAAACAGAGATCTTTGCAGTGGTTCGACATACTAAATAAAGGTATCATTTTAATCTGCATGATCAACCCTACCAGGCAGCATGCCTTGTTTAATAGGGTTGATCATGCTGAAAAATGAGTTTTTTTTTTTCATTTTTCTTCCCTATTTTCCTTGAGCCATAACTTTTTTACATTTCCGTTCACATAGCTGTAGGAGGGCTTTTTTTTGTGGGACAAAATGTCCTTTCTAATGCCACCATTAATTATGGCATACAATGTAGTGGGAATCAGTAAAAAAAAAAAAAAAAAAAAAAAAAAATTCAAATGGGGTGGAATTGGAAATTAAACGCAATTCCTCCACCGTTTTACAGGTTTTGTTTGCTCTGCGTTCCGTTTGCAGAAAAACTGACCCATTCCCTTCATTCACTGGGTCAGTGCGATTACAACGTATAGTTTTTTTTTTATGTCAATTTTTTTTTTAAAAACTTTACATCACCGTATTATGACCCCATAACTTTTTAATAGTTATAACTACAGAGCTGTATGGGGGCTCATTTCTTGCGGGGACAATCTGTAGTTTGTATTAATACCATTTTGGAGCGTGTGTGACTTTATTATGATATTTTATTAAATTTTTTGGGGTAAGAGAAGCAATGAAAAAATTGGCCATTTTGACCCTTTTTCCGTTACACCATTCGCCGTATTGGAAAAATATTTTTATATTTTAATAGTACAGGCGCTTTCCATCATGGTGATATCTATGAGGTTTATATTTTTTGCTATTTAGGTATTTTTATTATACGGAAAGGGGGGAGATTTAATGTTTTATATTTTTTAAATTTAGTTATATATATATTTTTTTTAAAGCTCATATGAGCCTACAAAATCTATTTATTTATTTATTTTCATTTTGAACCACCATGTATTTTTAAAGGGAACCTGTCATCACCTTTCTGCTGCCCATACCCAATGGCAGAATAAAGTAGAGACAGGTGAGTTGATTGCAGCGGTCTGTCATTTCTAAGTTACAAGTAAGTGGTTGTCGAGAACCAACATCAAACATTGCAGACTGGGCCTGGAAAAGAGTCCCGGCCACCTGAGAAGAGTCCTGGTTACTCATGAATCCCTGCTCTCTGCCCACCTGCTGGTGACTGACAGTCTTCTACCTAGTTTTCTCCCTTCCTCTCCAGGAGAGAACTGCCAATCATCAGCAGATGGGCAGGGAGAGCAGGAGATTATGACTTGGGCCTCTTGCACATGAACGTGTGCTGCCCGTGCCCATGCTGCGGACCGCAAATTGCGGTCCGCAATGCACAGGCACAGACTGTGGGCCAGCCACATGCGGATCTGTTCTATCATTTTGCAGAAAAGAAGCACGGAACGGAGCCTCACGAAAGCATTCCGTAGTGCTTCCGTTCCGCATCTCCGGATTTGCATCCGTGATGTGAAATGCACACGGCCGGTGTCCCGTGTATTGCGGACCTGCCGTATGCGGGCCGCAATACGCCCACGGGGGACACACGGTCGTGTGCAAGAGGCCTAACCATGACTAGTAGATTTTACTCTTTTCCAATGATTTTTGATGCTGGTTCTCAGCAACCACTTACTTTTAGCTCATGAATGACACCGCTGAAATCAGCAATTCTGTCACTAATGTATGCTGCCCTCAGTGAGGTCAGCATAAAGTTGAGGTTCCCTTTAAACTGCACTTATTATTGAGAATTGCTCATTTCTTATGTTGGCCTGCCATCTGGTGGCCAAAATAAGAATTGCACTTAGAATGCTCTCAGCCTCTTCAGCGAGGCTGGGCCCATTCAAATCAATTACCGTCGTCCCCATTGGCCGCCAGTGACGCTCACTGAAGCGTTTTGGCCACGCCTAATGTTTTTGCGATCTCTCTGATGGGTTTGTTTTGTTTCTTCAGCTTAAGGATGGCTTGCTTCACTGATAGTGACAGCTCTTTGGATCTCATCTTGAGAGTTGACAGCAACAGATTCCAAATGTAAATAGCACACTTTAAATGAACTCTGGACCTTTTATCTGCTCATTGTAATTGGGATAATGAGGGAATAACACACACCTGGCCATGGAACAGCTGAAAAGCCAATTGTACCATTACTTTTGGTCCCTTAACAAGTGGGAGGCACATATGCAAACTGTTGTAATTCCTACACCGTTCACCTGATTTGGATGTAAATGCCCTCAAATTAAAGTCTGTCTGCAGTTAGAGCACATCTTGTTTGTTTCATTTCAAATCCATTGTGGTGGTGTATAGAGCCAAAAATGTTACAATTGTGTCGATGTCCCAATATTTATGGACCTGACTAGTTGCCAATGCTCTGCTGACTCAACTGCAAAGTTCTAAACCTCCTCTGGCATTCACATCAGAACAGAAACGGTGCACCAGGAACTTCCTGGCATCAATTTTCATGGCCGACGAACTGCATGCAAGCCTTACATCGCTAAGCATTAGAAGGAGGAGGGGTAAAGCACGCCACCACTAGACTCTGGAGCAGTGGAAGTATGTTCTCTGGAGTCATGAATCATGCTTCTCTATCTGGCATTCAACTGGAGAAGTCTGGGTTTGGCAGATGCTAAGAAAACAATACTTTCCTGACTGCACTGTACCAACCATAAAGTTTGATGGAGGGATAATGAAGGATACTGGGTTATTTTTCAGGAGTTTTCCTAGAACCTTTAGATCCAGTAAAGAGCAATCTTAACCCCTTAGGGACGCATGACGTACCGATACGGCATGTTTCCCGAGTCCTTAAGGACCCATGACGTACCGGTACGTCATGTGTTGTTCCGATCACTGCCGCCCGGCCGGCTGTGATCAGAACACGGTGCCTGCTCAAATCATTGAGCAGGCACCTAGGCTAAATGCGCGGAGGGGTCCCGTGACCCCTCCCATGTCGGCGATCGCAACAAACCGCAGGTCAATTCAGACCTGCGGCTTGTTGCGATTTCTGCAGTTTCTGATCCCCGCGGTCCCTGACCGCGAGGATCAGAAACTTTATAATGCCCAAAATCTATCTGTATCCCCCCCCCCCTGCACCCCCGAGTGATTTTAGCCCGGTGGGAGGTGCAGGGGGAGGGTTGCGGGCGGTGCGGCAGGCGGGATCGCGATCCCCCGCCCGCCTCCCATTAAATAATTGTTGGTGTACAGTGGGTATACCAGGGTGCCAGCACATTGCTGGCACCCTGGTATAAACAGCTGACATCGGTGATGCGATGTCAGCCGTTTAACCCTTTCCATACAGCGGTCCGTACGGACCGCTGTATGGAAAAGGTTAACAGCTCAGGGAGCTCCCTCCCTCTCCGATCGGGGGGCTGCAGTGCCTTTGCAGCCACCCGATGGGAGAGGGAGAGAGCTCCCAGACAGCCCCCCGCCAGCCCCGTCCTCACCCTTCCCCGTCTGCGAAGTTGTGGCAGACGGGGAAGGTTCCCATGGCAACAGGATGCCGTCTCAAGCGTCCTGCTGTCCATGGTGCTGAACAGATCTGTGCTAAAAGGCATAGATCTGTTCAGTGTAAGTAAAATACAGTGCAGTACAATATATATTGTACTGTACTATATTATACAGACATCAGACCCACTGGATCTTCAAGAACCAAGTGGGTCTGGGTAAAAAAAAAAAAGTAAAAAAAAAAAGTGAAAAAAAAAAGTAAAAATCAAAAAACACATTTATCACTGATTAAAAATGAAAAAAAAAAAAAATTCCCTACACGTTTGGTATCGCCGCGTCCGTAACGACCTGATCTATAAAACGGTCATGTTACTTTACCCGAACGGTGAACGCCATAAAAATAAAAAACTATAATGAAATAGAAATTTTGCCCACCTTACTTCCCAAAAAAAGGTAATAAAAGTGATCAAACAAGTCGCATGTACGCCAAAATTGTAACAATCAAACTGTCATCTCATCCCGCAAAAAATGAGACCCTACTTAAGATAATCGCCCAAAAACTGAAAAAACTATGGCTCTTAGACTATGGAAACACTAAAACATCATTTTTTTTGTTTCAAAAATGAAATCATTGTGTAGAACTTACATAAATAAAAAAAAAAGTATACATATTAGGTATCGCCGCGTCCGTATCGACCGACTCTATAAAGATATCACATGACCTAACCCCTCAGATGACCACCGTAAAAAAATAAAAACGGTGTAAAAAAAGCAATTTTTTGTCATCTTACGTCACAAAAAGTGTAATAGCAAGCGATCAAAAAGTCATGTGCACCCCAAAATAGTGCAAATCAAACCATCATCTCATCCCGCAAAAAATGAGACCCCCACTTGAGATAATCGCCCAAAAACTGAAAAAACTATGGCTCTTAGACTATGGAGACACAAACTTTTTTTTTGTTTTAAAAATGAAATCATTGGGTAAAACTTACATAAATTAAAATAATTGTATACATATTAGGTATCGCCGTGTCCGTGACAACCTGCTCTATGAAATTACCACATGATCTAACCTGTCAGATGAATGTTGTAAATAACAAAAAAAAAAAAACTGTGCCAAAAAGCTATTTCTTGTTACCTTGCCGCACAAAAAGTGTAATATAGAGCAACCAAAAATCATATGTACCCTAAACTAGTACCAACAAAACTGCCACCCTATCCCGTAGTTTCTAAAATGGGGTCACTTTTCTGGAGTTTCTACTCTAGGGGTGCATCAGGGGTGCTTCAAATGGGACATGGTGTCAAAAAAAACAGTCCAGCAAAACCTGCCTTCCAAAAACCGTATGGCATTCCTTTCCTTCTGCGCCCTGCCGTGTGCCCGTACAGCGGTTTACGACCACATATGGGGTGTTTCTGTAAACTACAGAATCAGGGCCATAAATATTGAGTTTTGTTTGCCTGTTAACCCTTGCTTTGTAACTGGGAAAAAAAAATATTAAAATGGAAAATCTGCCAAAAAAGTGAAATTTTGAAATTGTATCTCTATTTTTCATTAAATCTTGTGCAACACCTAAAGGGTTAACAAAGTTTGTAAAATCAGTTTTGAATACCTTGAGGGGTGTAGTTTCTTAGATGGGGTCACTTTTATGGAGTTTCTACTCTAGGGGTACATCAGGGGGGCTTCAAATGGGACATGGTGTCAAAAAACCAGTCCAGCAAAATCTGGCTTCCAAAAAACCATACGGCGCAATTTTCCCTCTACGCCCTACTTTGTGCCCGTACAGTAGTTTACGGCCACATATGGGGTGTTTCTGTAAACGGCAGAGTCAGAGCAATAAAGATACAGTCTTGTTTGGCTGTTAACCCTTTCCTTTTTAGTCGAAAAAATGGGTTAAAATGGAAAATTAGGCAAAAAAATTAAATTCTCAAATTTCATCCCCATTTGCCAATAACTCTTGTGCAACACCTAAAGGGTTAACGAAGTTTGTAAAATCTGTTTTGAATACCTTGAGGGGTGTAGTTTATAGAATGGGGTCATTTTTGGGCGGTTTCTATTATGTAAGCCTCGCAAAGTGACTTCAGACCTGTAGTGGTCCCTAAAAATTGGGTTTTTGTAAATTTCAGAAAAATTTTAAGATTTGCTTCTAAACTTCTAAGCCTTGTAACATCCCCAAAAAATAAAATATTCCCAAAATGCTACAAACATGAAGTAGACATATGGGGAATGTAAAGTCATCACAATTTTTGGGGGTATTACTATGTATTACAGAAGTAGAGAAACAAACTTTGAAATTTGCAAATTTTTCAATTTTGTAAATATGGTATTTTTTTATGCAAAAATTTTTTACTTTTTTGACCCAATTTTAGCAGTGTCATGAAGTACAATATGTGTCGAAAAAACAATCTCAGAACGGCCTGGATAAGTCAAAGCGTTTTAAAGTTATCAGCACTTAAATTGACACTAGTCAGATTTGCAAAAAATGGCCAAGTCCTTAAAAGGGTTTCTATCACTTCGTATGACATAATTAGTTGTCAGACACTAGCGATCTGCTAGTGTCTGCTCTGGCCAACCATCCTACTATAATCACTTGTGGGGCAGCGGTTTTGCTAAAAAACTAACTTTTATAAATATGCTAATGAGCCTCTAGGTGCTATGTGGGCGTCATTAGCACCTAGAGGCTCCGTCTACCTTCATAAACAGTTGCTGCCCTGCGCGTCCCTCCAGCCCGCCCATGTCCTCCTCCGTGTGACGCTGCGGACGAGTTCTCGCGCATGCGCCGTGCGCGGCTGTATTCGGCGCATTTGAGATCTCAGCTCGGAGCGGTCAGACATTCAATGCGCATGCGCGGCTGTATTCGGCGCATGCGCATTGAATGTCTGACCGCTCCGAGCTGAGATCTCAAATGCGCCGAATACAGCCGCGCACGGCGCATTAGCGAGAACTCGTCCGCAGCGTCACACGGAGGAGGACATGGGCGGGCTGGAGGGACGCGCTGGGCGGCGGCTGTGTATGAAGGTAGACGGAGCCTCTAGGTGCTAATGACGCCCACATAGCACCTAGAGGCTCATTAGCATATTTATAAAAGTTAGTTTTTTAGCAAAACCGCTGCCCCACAAGTGATTATAGTAGGATGGTTGGCCAGAGCAGACACTAGCAGATCGCTAGTGTCTGACAACTAATTATGTCATACGAAGTGATAGAAACCCTTTAAGGTGAAATAGGGCCGAGTCCTTAAGGGGTTAAAGGGAACCTGTCACCGGGATTTTGTGTTTAGAGCTCAGGACATGGGTTGCTAGTCTAGTCAAGTTCTTTCACACCAAACTCACCCAACCATTCCTTAGTGGACCTTGCCTTGTGCACTGGGGCACAGTCATTCTGGAACAAAAAATGTCCTTTCACAAACTGTTCCCAAAAAGTTGGAAGCATACAGTTGACAAAAATGTCTTGGTATGCCATTAAAGGGAACCTGTCGCCGGGATTTTGTGTATAGAGCTGAGAACATGGGTTGCTAGATGGCCGCTAGCACTTCCGCAATATCCAGGCCCCATAGCTCTGTGTGCTTTTATTGTGGAAAAAACATGATTTGATACATATTCAAATTAACCTGAGATGAGTCCAGTGCTGGCAGGGAACCAACTGCGCATGCGCTAGCTCGCGCATCGCAAGATTACGGCGCTCTAGCTTTCTGACGTCGGGAAGCAAGGAGGTGATTCGGAGGATGCAGGGTGGTGCTGGGCTGCTTCACGCTGGACTCGTCTCAGGTAATTTGCATATGTATCAAATCGTTTTTTTTTCCACAATAGAAGCACACAGAGCTATGGGGACTGTATATTGCGGATGTGCTAGCGGCCATCTAGCAACCCATGTTCTCAGCTCTATACACAAAATCCCGGCGACAGGTTCCCTTTAATGGCATACCATGACATTTTTGTCAACTGTATGCTTCCAACTTTTTGGGAACAGTTTGTGAAAGGACATTTTTTGTTCCAGAATGACTGTGCCCCAGTGCACAAGGCAAGGTCCACTAAGGAATGGTTGGGCGAGTTTGGTGTGAAAGAACTTGACTGGCATGCTCAGACCCCTGACCTCAACCCCATCAAACAACTTTGGGATGAACTAGAACGGAGACTGCAAGCCAGGCTCGCTCATCCAGGATCAGTGTCTAGCCTCACAAATGCTCTTCTGGATGAATGGTTAAAAATCCCCACAGACAATCCCAAATCTTCTAGGAAGTCTTCCCAGAAGAGCAGATGCTGTTGTAACTACAAAGGAGGGACCAGCTCCAAAAATAATGTCTATGGCTTTAGAATGGGACGTCATAAAAGCTCCTGTGGATGATGTTTTGTGTAGGTATCCCAACAACTTTGTTCATATAGTGTATGTAGAAGTAACATTGGTTTTAAGTAAATGTCAGCCTTTAAACACCATTCTTTATCCAAACAAGCCCAAAATGCAATGCTGGTTCATTTCAAAATGTATCTTTAGAGGAGGGTCAGAGCTCAGTTCTTCTGTCACACAGCTAGCAATCCCTTGCTTCCATTTGGGGGATATAAAGATATACTGTATTATACAATTAATCAGAACAGAATAAAAAATATTAAAAGGGAAAGATTGATTTTGTGTTAGTCAGCTCACCTTGGCGACTTTAGAAAAACAGGCGGTTGTTATAACATTCACTGTTTTAGCATCATTCCTGAGATAGAAAAAAAAACAAAAAAAACCTGTTATTTAACTGTCAGAGGTGTTTTAGCCAGGCCAATTACATGCACGTATCTTCATAACTAATAAGCTATCACAACATAGCTTTGTGGAAAGATCAAACATCTGGTTTTAAGCTGGAAATTTTAAAAAGTAGAAAGTTATAAAATAAAGGGATTACGGTCCTTGAAAATAAATGTGCCCTTAAAACCTATATATTTCCTCAAAGCACACAACATAATGACTGAAGTTGCCTTGACAGACTGTTGACAACCATGTCCACCTTCATGTAACTGAAAAAAAAAAAAAAAAAATACACCAAAACAAATATTTGCACCCAACACACAAAATAAAAATATTTGTATTATTTAAATAATAATAATAATTAAATATATAGTGTGCAAAGCTCATATATGCCACAAGTGTATACACCAAGAGCATGTACTCTTAAAAACACAGAAACAGGAGGTCATGTAATATTGTCCATCATCTACAAATTCATTAAAAAATATATGTTTGTGGTGATATAGATATCAAAATGATTGTTGGAGTAGTCAGCCCTCCCTTGACATTCTTGTAGTTGGTTAGAACATCATCCAAGTCCCCTTCCCAAAGCCAGGCCAGGAGATTGTATCAATAAAATCAGTAAATTGGAACCACTTCACAGAGACCAGAGAGCCCCATCATCAAACCTAGAGATAGCATTAGGATCCTGCACAAACCCTTCATAGACCTGTCAGTACCATTAGAGGGGTCATGAAAAGGCTAGCGTCCTCTCCAGCCGAGGTCATACATAAAATCCCTACAATCTGGTATACATCAAAGAAATATGGGCCTAATCCATATTTGGGCAGCGTGCTTCCTCATGAGAACTCAGGCCATCTACAGTGCCTTGCAAAAGTATTCACCCCCTTAACGTTTTTCGTATTTTGGTGCCTCACAACCTGGAATTAACATGGATTGTTTGAGGATTTGCATAATTTTTTATTTTATTTTTATTGTGAAGCAATAGCGTTTTCTTTGATGGCCGAAAAATTCAATTTTAGTCTCATCAGACCAGAGCACCTTCCTCCACACATTTTGGGAGTCTCCCACTTGCCTTTTTGCAAACTCACAACGTGCCTTTTTGTTTTTAGCTGAAAGTAATGGCTTTCTTCTGGCCACTCTGCCATAAAGCCCAACTCTATGGAGCGTACAGCTTATTGTCGTCCTATGTACAGATACTCCAGTCTCTGCCGTGGAACTCTGCAGCTCCTCCAGGGTTACCTTAGGTCTCTGTGCTGCCTCTGATTAATGCCCTCCTTGCCCGGTCCGTGAGTTTGGGTGGGCGGCCATCTCTTGGCAGGTGTGCTGTTGTGCCATGTTCTTTCCATTTGGTTATGATAGATTTGATGATGCTCCTGGGGATCATCAAAGATTTGGATATTTTTTTTTATAACCTAACCCTGACTTGTACTTCTCAACAACATTGTCCCTTACTTGTTTAGAGAGTTCCTTGGTCTTCATGGCAGTGTTTGGTTAGTGACGACTCTTAGGTGTTGCAGCATCTGGGGTCTTTTAAAATAGGTGTGTATATGTAATGACAGATCATGTGACACTTAGATTGCACACAGGTGGACATCATTTCACTAATTAAGTGACTTCTAAAAGGTAATAGATTGCACCAGAGCTTTTTATGGGCTTCCTAACAAAGGGGGTGAATACACACACACATGACAATTTTCTGTTTTCTATTTCTAAACAATAGTTTTATTTATATATTTTTCTCATTTCACCACCAACTTAGACTATTGTGTTCTGATCAATCACAAAAAATTCAGATTAACAAAACATTGAACTTAAGGCTGTAATGTAACAAAACACGAAAAAAGTCAAGGGGGTGAATACTTTTGCAAGGCACTGCATCTGCTTTTACTGTATCGAAGTCAAATTGATCACAGCTCGGTAACAATTAAAGAATTCACTCAAGATTGCCATTACTCCCTTCCTGTTTGGTATTCATTTGTGTGGGACATTATGACGGATTGGACGGAGGTAATACAAAGTTGCTAGAAGGGCCGCAAGAAAAGATATCTTAATAGAAAGATTTGAGGCAGAACTCATAAGAAACCCGTAGTAAAAAAAATACATTAACATATTCACTGGTCTCTCTCTTGCATCAGAGGCAGGGGGGGCTTGTGGGGTGGCCTGCAGATCCTATTTAACACCTACATGCATTGTAGCAATCTGTCATTTCTTTGGGGATCAACTAGCTTGGCCGAATCTTCTGCTACTCCAGGCAACTGGACTTAAACCGTCTTGTAACGTATTAAGTCAGGGCTCGACAAATCCCGCCTTGGGTATTTGCCATGGCATGAAAATATAATGCAAAATAGGCCCAGCACACCAGCAGTCAGACGGGCGCAGTATCTCTTTAAGTTCACAGTAGACGCAGCGTCACGCACGAGTCCGCGTCTAGTAGGTACGCCCCTCACGCTTCCCGCCACAGACAACAGTGAAGAGGACCGCTACTGGCTCAGTCTGTCCTGGTCCTACCTCATTGCTGCGGCGTGTCTCCTTTAACTCTGTGTCACTCTCTGCGACTGCAGGACAAGGTGAGCTGCTTTGGATATGTCAGATAGGGCCAGGGAATGAATCAGTTCCATCAGTGCTTCTGAAAATCTGTTCCATTCGTTTGAATGGGGCAGTGAGCACATGGATTTCTATTTGCCCCATTTCAGATGAATGGAACTGATTAATAACGTACTAAAATGCAAACATCTTTCTTTGTGACTTCAGAAAAAAATGAAGCATACAGCAAAAGCTGCGTCAGAAGATGCTAAGCAACTGCGGATGACAAATTTCTTCGCAAAGACCTCTTGTTTGGAAAGTGAGGTGGAACTTGCTACTGCAGAACCAACCTGCACAAGAGAAGAACAACCAGCAGAGGAGTCCCCTTCAACAAGTCACTCTCAAAATGCTGGAAAAAGGAAGTTTAAGCAATATTGGTGCAAGGAACTCACGTGGTTAAAATTTTACCATAACACGGGTATAGCCATATGCGAGATCTGTGCTTCTTTCCCTGGGATTGCTGACCAAGCATCTAAGTGTGTGAACGGGTTTTCAGGACCATTTAAACTGGAGACCTTCAAAAAACATGCAAAGTCTCTCCAGCATGAAAAATGTGTAAAGGCAAAACATGTTCTTTTATCTCCAGAAGCTACGCCATTGGCTGCATGTGTTAAGAAAATGGATCAAGAGATGTTCAACCACATGAACGTTCTATTTAATGTGGCTTATTATATTGCAAAACATAACAGACCATATACAGATTTTGAAGGTTTGCTAGAGCTGACTGGGAAACTAGGGAGTGCTGTGAGAGGAGTATGGAAATGACAAGAGATGCAAGGAATTCATCTCACATATTGCAAATGTTATAAGGAAAGAGCTCATCTGCGAGCTAAAGGAGTCAAAATATGCAAGTTTGATGCTAGACGGATCAACTGATAAAGGAAGCGTCGAAGAGCTAATATTGTATGTCAGGTACATCAAGAAGAATAAGATTAATGAAGTATTTCTATCAGTCCTACCTCTTGAAATGGCTACTGCAGATGGGTACTTACAAACGATTACTAAAGACCTGAAGACACATGGCCTCTTAGACTGGCTTTTTTCAAGCAAACTGATTGGATTTGGTACAGATGGCGCTGCCAGCATGATTGGAGCTGAAAATGGACTGGTACAGAAAGTACGGCAAAATCTTCCACATGTAATAGGCATTCACTGTGTTGCACACAGATTAAATTTAAGTGTATTAAGCTCTGTGAAAAAGCAAAACACGTTGATGACCTCGACTCGGTTTTAAAGAAGCTGTACCAATTTTATCAGTAGTCACCCAAGAGATTGCGACAGCTGAAGCAGGTAGCTGGTAGTTTTCAGGCAAAAATCCTGAAATTTCAGTACTTGCATAATGTAAGATGGGTGTCGAGCAAAGTCAGTGCTCTCTCTGCACTCGTCAAAGACTGGAAATGTGTGACAGTCCACCTTGAAAGTGTTGCTGCAGAAAAAGACAGTGCTTCTGCAGTTGCACATGGTTTGTTAACGAAACTGACCGATTATAAATTTGTTCACATGCTCCATTTTCTGCTTGATTACTTAGAAATTATTAAGAACCTCTCTCTTATTTCAAAGAGAAGAGCTTTTCTTAAGCACAGTTGAGTTGCATGTGAAAAACAATTTCATTCTTAAACGCACTCAAAGATGTGCCAAAACAGCATGAGGAGAGATTTATTAGTGGAACATCACTTAAAGGACTGTATCAAAACATTCAGTTGCATGGACTCAGCCATACTGCAAATTCTTCCATCCAACATGAGAAAGACAAATTGATTCAGCATGGTGTTTCATATCTGGAAGAGCGATTTCTAACTCGGAGGAATATTGAACGTTCCACAGCAGTGTTTGATACATTTGCCTGGCCATCAGGAACAGCATTACAGGACTATGGGGTTGATGACATTACAGCATTGGTTCGTCATTTCCAGAAACAACTCTCACTGCCTGAAATGCATGACGAAAGTATGCATGCTATTCACAATGAGTGGTATGAATTTAAAGTCCTTGGCAGCAAGAAAGTTTGGGTGATTTGTTAATGATCAACATGAATGGATCATCTGTAAAGGAGTTTGATCCTGCAAAGGCTGTTGACCATTGGTACTTTACTTCAAAGAATACAAGGCATGTTCATGGCCACAAAAAGCCAAGTGAAAAAAAAATGATCTATTTGGTATGACAGGTACTGGTAAGTCACTTCATTATTATTATTATGACATAATATTTTCATTATCTTGCTCATGCCCATGAACATACAGCTTTAGGCTCCATTCAAACGTCCGCAAAATGTGTCCGCATCCGTTCCGCAATTTTGCGGAACGGCTGCGGACCCATTCATTCTCTATAGGGACGGAATGGATGCGGACAGCACAGTGTGCTGTCTGCAGCCGCAATTGCGGAGCGCGGCCCCGATCTTTAGGTCCGCAACTCCGCAAAAAGATAGAGCATGTCCTATTCTTGTCCGCAGCTTGCGGACAAGAATAGGCATTTCTATGGGGGTGACGGGCTAGTGTGTTGCGGACCCGCAATTCGCGGGTCCGCAACACACCACGGACGTGTAAATGCAGCCTTATGAGGTTAAAAAAACAACAACTGGCTCCTAACCTTTTTAGCTGGCTCCTAGATTCAAAGGAAATTTGTCGAGCCCTGTATTAAGGTCTGTTTTTATCCCTTTTATTTTCAAACTGTTATCTTGCACTCTATGTATATGTCTGTATATTTTATTTGGTCTTTTCTATGATAACCCCATTGTTTGTACGCACTGTCCTTTTTTATATTAAAACTTCTCTTTAATAAGAGCCTTCTTGTGTTCTAACAAAAGGCACGACCTTAGAAGAAGTGTTACCTATATTGGTGTATTGACCCTGGAAATGCTAGGGAGCATAGTGAGTCTTACGGCTCATGCACACGAGCGTATGTATTTTGCAGTCCAAAAAAAATGGATCAGCAAAAAAATACGGATGACGTCCGTGTGCATTCCGTATTTAGCAGAACGGAACAGCTAGCCCCTAATAGAACAGTCCTATCCTTGTCCATAATGCGGACAATAATAGGACATGTTCTATTTTTTTGCGGAACGGAAATGGAATGCAAACTGAGTACCTTCCGTTTTTTTTGCGGACCCATTGAAATGAATGGTTCCACATACGCAAAGAAAACGGAACGGACACGGAAAGAAAATACGTTTGTGTGCATGAACCTTATAGTGTTGTCTAATGCAAGGTGTCTCTTCAGCCTGATATGACGAGTGGTAAAACCATTGACAGAGGAAGGCCTAGTGTGACCCTTCAAGCTCCCATCCTGAGTCTAAGTCGTGATCCTGACAATGCTGTACACGGCAAACAGCTGCCATTGTTCCAAAATCTACATTTTCTAACAGCGCACAGCATAATGTGTACAAAAATATAACCTAATAATTTATCCTCCAGCAGAGGCCAATTTGATAAATCTGCCATATTTTTAGACTGGCTAGTCTAAGTCTTAGAAAGTATTAGTAAATGTGCTCTAATGTTTTATGGGGATACATTCTAAATGTTAACTATAAAATCATGGTAAATGATAAACAGATTCTTCCACAATATCCATTTATAGCCAGGAACTATGACAAACTGAAAAAGAAAAAAAAAGAAAAGAAAATCCAAACCAGCAGAGAACTGCAGAGCCGACTCTAGTCACTTCACTGTATGAAGCAGAAAAGGACGGGCACACACGATTCTCTTACCAGATATTTCTTCTGTATAGCTCTATCATGACATCCAGTGACATCTTCGCAGCTACTGTGTTGCTGTCTCTAAGCATTGTATACATAAAGTTCTGCAGAGTCTACAAGAGACGTAAAAAGTGTGTAATTATCTTACAAAACCTATCTCAGGGTATTCTTACCCAAATCAGATGCATAGGAGAAGGTACTCACCGTGTTCACTTTGTTGTTTTTATGTTTGGCATTTATATTTTTGATGTCTGTCACAATGTGAGTGTATAAGGTCTATTTCAGATTAAAAAAAATAATAAAAAGAGTGATAGGAATTAATGGCAGTCTGCAAAGATTGATTCACAGTAGTTTCATTATTTCTTTTTCATTTATGTGTTTGTGCT
This sequence comes from Bufo bufo, assembly GCF_905171765.1. NCBI lineage: Eukaryota > Metazoa > Chordata > Amphibia > Anura > Bufonidae > Bufo > Bufo bufo. The sequence goes on along the minus strand of NC_053390.1, from coordinate 528,735,823 downwards.
AAGATCAAAACTTATCCTCCATCCACAGGGTAGGGGGATAAGTATCTGATCAGCGGGGGTCTTATCACTGGGTTCCCCACTGATTACGATGAATAGTGTATTCAGCTATTGCCAGCAGTCCCATAGAGCAGTGGTCCCCAACCTTTTTTGCACCACGGACCAGTTTCATGTCAGACAATTTTCCCAGGGACCGGGGGGGGCTTAGTGTGTGCTGGTCGGCGCTGACTGATTCACGCGCATAACAAAACACAAGGTTCATGTTAAAATAGATAACTATTACATTTATTATTTAAATGTGACTGACTAGGGTCTCTGCTGCACTGCTGATATTTTCAAGGTGACATGGAAAAGGAACTGCAGGTCATTCTCCCACTCACTCCCTCAGATACTATCTGGATGCCGACAACCCCCCCCCCCCCCCCCCCCGCCTTCATGTTCATTTCCATTGGTGGGGCAATGAGACCTAACCAATCCCTCCCTCAATAGCCCTTTTCAGCTTTCATATTGGTGGCAGTGGCTGGCCAGCATCACAGTTGGAAGGAAGGAACACTCTCCTTCCAACCCGCTGTACAGCCGCACGCTGTGTGTGATATGTGCATGCGTCTGGTGCAGTGGCGTAACTAGAATTCTATGGGCCCCAGGGCAACCTTTGAATTTGGGCCCCCCTGTGGCAATAATAACCATGAGCACCACCGTGCCTCACATGTGGCCGACGTGGTTATTATTGCCAAAGCTTTGTCAGTCGCCCCCTTTCTCACTATTTCATTTTGCCCCCACTCCTATATATTTCATTTTTTGCCCCTCTCTGTATATATTTCATTTTCATTTTGCCCCCTTATTATTTGCTGCCCCTGCACTCATATGGCCGGCGTGGGCCCCCCTTTCTGAATTCAGACATTAGTGCCGGTTATTATAATGTGATCTGATATTAGGGCAGGGGCAGCAAATAATGAGGGGGCAAAATGAAAAGGAAATATATAGAGAATGGGGGCTAAATGAAATATAGGTAGAGAGGGGCCACTGACAAAACTTTGGCAATAATAACCCAGTTATAATTGCCAATGTTTTGTCAGAGGCCCCCTCTCTACCTATATTTCATTTTGCCCCCACTCTCTATATATTTCAGTTTTTTCCCCTCATTATTTGCTGTCCCTGCCCTGCCCTCATATGGCCGGTGCGGGCTCACAACTTTCTGAATTCAAACATTAGTGCCACTGATCATCATCTGCCCCCCGTACTTGCAGGCTGTGGCTGGCTTCAGTTCAGTGCGCAATCCCGTGGCTCTGCCTGCGGCGCACCGCCGTGTCATTCCAGCAGTGATCCCGCGACGCGAGACCCGCCGCAGGAGGTCACGGGTCTCGCGGGATTATAACAGGTTATGAAGCGCAGTGCAGGTGCACTCAAAATATAAAGGAGGGCCCGGCCGCCGCACTGAAAAAAAGCACTTGCGAGGCCGCAGGCCCTCCCCCCTGCCCGCCCCTGTCCTGGCGTCTCCCCTCCTCTGTATTGCCGCGGCCCGGCAAACAATCTTCCAGGGCCCGGTCCTGGGCCGCGGCCCGGTGGTTGGGGACCGCTGCCATAGAGAATGAATGGAGTAGCAGCACGTACGCTCAGCCAACTGTCCATTCATTTGGGGAAAATGGCACCCCCTGTGGGTAGGGGACAAACACTTTAATAAACAAACTGGCGAGAGGTGTTCATCTTCACTGTAAAAATCCTTAGGGAAGAACTGTTGGTGGGGGATAACCAATATAGGCCCCAATCACTTCAACAGAACAGAAGAGCCGCAATATGGCTGCATTTTGGCTACCATATAAAGACGAACTACAGTGCTGCTGAACTGAACATAGATTATCACTAGATTTTTATAGTGTGGTAGACCCACGGGATGTCCAGGTTCTTGGTTGTAATATGGAGGCTATATTGTGGCAGTATTGCCATACCCCCCAGGAACACTTACAACCCCCCCCCCCCCCCCCCCATCTTCTGGATGCCTTTATTAAAAACAAAAAATTTAATTTAGCCCTAAGAATTCATGTTAATATTGTAAATGTCATTACCTTCCTTAGGAGTTTATCGTGACATCTCAAAAGTTCAAAGAAGAGTTCAAGAAGGACTGAAGGGCTTATTAAATCCTTGTTTCGCAGCAAAACCAGAGCTTTGCATAAAGTCTGGAAGACAACAAGCAAATTAGTCAATACATATGAAGGAATACACAAAGAAACTACACCCAGAACAATTGGATTTTTGTACTTAACATAAAATCTCTTTTTGGTTTAATTCATTGGGGGTAACTGCATCATAGATTATAGGCCCTGCCATTAGGAGGCTGACAGAGCACGTGATCTGTGTCCCTCAGTGAAATCAATGAGAAAGTGATTTTATGGTTACTACAAAAATCCAAAATGTTTGGTTAAAGGGATTTTCCAATTCAAAAAATATCCCACAATGCCGGGGGACCCTCCTATAGATCATACTTACCCGGCTTCCCTGGCACCCAAGTCACTCCAGATCCCTGCACGGCCACCGCTGCATCTCCCCGTCGTGTGGATCAAAACATCCGGCGACGGGGGTTGCAGTCAATAGCGGCCCGCAACGGTGACAAGCTTCCCTAGCATTCATGAAAAGTGTCATTACATTCAGCAGACCTGGCCCTACAAGGCTCTGCCTGATTTAACAGTAAATTTCCTGGTGACAGACTCCTTTAAGACTAAATGCTATGAAGTGAGGCTCTCTCCCATTTCACAGGACAGGTTGTCTTCACGCTACACTGTAATAACAATTCCTGTACATAAAACAGCAAATGTCTACTAAAAGTTTACAGGGTAAGATAAGGCCGCTTTCAGATGAGCGAGTGTCCAGCACTGCCGGGGTCGCATAGCATTATATTGATTTATGATGCTATATAACCCTTAGAGTTCTGGAATGTATTGGATAACAGTGACTGCATTATGTCAGTGTTATCCAATATATTCCAGAACTGTAAGGGTTACATAGAATCATAAATCAATAATGCTATGCGACTGCGGCAGTGCTGCGCTGCTCGTCTAAAAGCGGCCCAAGTGTTTATTTTCCTCTGCACTTGACATATCTACTGAATACGACAGCTTGCAGCTACGCAGTACTATGCCCAAAATATACATGACAAGACCGATGGCCAGTTCCTTGTATTGTAGCTATGTGTATCTAGTTGGTCCAATGACCTCCCTGTACAAACTACCGATTCGTCTATTCACTTCTAGATATCCTGTTCAGGCTACTGTCCAATAACTGCCTCTAGGTCTTACATGCCAAACCCAATGATTTGTGGTGGTTTGTGGTGTGTTTTTGCTGTGTCTGATATCTTTACCACCCTATAGTGAAAACGGGAAGTTTCGTAACAGACTTTGTAGAATAACAGATCCTGAGGGTGCGTTAAACCTGGAGTGCATATTCCTGACCCAAAATAAACCTGAAAATGTATGAAAGGGAAATCATCCAGAACGTATTATGTAGAAAACAGCTTACCATTCTGAGATCTGGATCCATGACTGTGTGTTGTGAAGACAGGATGGATTTCATCTGCTGAGGGAAATCCTGGAGATGCTCTGGATAACAGTGTGCAGTCTGGAAAGCACCACAAGACATACACGATTACATCAAGCCTAGTTTCTAGAACGCAACACGGTAACGGTTTAGCATATGGATTAGACCGCAACACCCAGACTGGCCCGTTTTTCTACTGAGATGAGTTTAAAAGGGGTTGTCCCACAGAAAATATTCTTCAGTTTTCAAACCAGCACCTGGGTCTGAATACTTTTGAATTTATATGTAATTAAAAAAAGTTAGCATAGCCAGTGAGTTATTCAATAAAATGTGTCTGTGTAGCGCCACCTGCTGTTTGCTTTTTTCTTATTTCTTTGACCTGCTCACTGAGATGGCCGCACATGCTCAGTTTCATCCTTCAACTGGCTCCTGAGCTGGGATAGGGAGAGCATGGACACGCCCCCTTAGCTTCAGCAGAAAAGACACTCCCACTGAGCTGGGATAGGGAGAGCATGGACACGCCCCCTTAGCTGCAGCAGAAAAGACACTCCCTTTGAAAGGCCAGCTTGATATCAATCTAGCAGAGCATTGAATGGGGAGATCTCTGGATCCATGTGAGGTACAGGGCTGGTTCTAGCTTTAGTAGAAAGAGGTTGTCATGTACTATATGACATTAGTCATGGGATAACCCCTTTAAATCAGTACAGAACTCCTGAGTTTGGTTAGTCCAGACACTAAATTAGGGTACTTTCACACTAGCGTTTTTCATTTCCGGCGCCGAGTTCCGTCACAGGGGCTCTAAATCCCCATGCATTCTGAATGGAGAGTAATCCGTTCAGGATGCATCAGGATGTCTTCAGTTCAGTCATTTTGACGAATCAGGCAAAAGATAAAACCGTAGCATGCAATCACATGGTCATGACATTAATCAATTAGTAACACAGGAACTGACATCACTAACTAATGGTGAAAAAACCTCATATCCTGATTCATGTCCATCCAGACTAACTTCGTGGCACTGCAGTCTGCAAAAAAAAAACACGAGATTTTTGTATAACTTACCAGTAAAATCTCTTTCTCGCTCTTCCTTGGGGGACACAGGAAACCTTGGGTATAGCTCATCTCCATAGGAGGCGTGACACTAAGTGAAAGACTGTTAAGCCCCTCCTCCAGCAGCTATACCCTCAGCCTGGAGCGAGCGACTACCAGTTATGTGCCCAAGTAGTTAAAACAAAGGCAAGGATCAACCAAATTAACACCAACAAGTCAAAACTCCCGTCAGGGCAACCAAAACAATGGGTGGGTGCTGTGTCCCCCAAGGAAGAGCGAGAAACAGATTTTACTGGTAAGTTATACAAAAATCTCGTTTTCTCGCCCAATTCCTTGGGGGACACAGGAAACCTTGGGACGTTCAAAAGCAGTCCACAAATAGGGAGGGACCACAACCCAAAGTCAATTAAAGCATCATAGGCATTAAGGCACCGCCGCCTGCAAGACCAGGCGGCCCAAAGCAGCATCCGCCGATGCATAAGTGTTCACCTTGTAGAACTTGGTGAAAGTGTGCAAAGAAGACCAGGTGGCCGCCTTACACAATTGTTCAGCCGAAGCTCGATTTCGCTGAGCCCAGGAAGCCCCGACCGCTCTGGTAGAATGAGCGGTAACACCAAAAGGCGGTTCCCTGCCCTTAGCACTGTAAGCCTCAGCAATAGCCATCTTGATGAAGCGGGCAATAACCACTTTAGATGCCGCCAGCCCCCTGCGCGGACCCTCCGGAACCACAAATAGAGAATCCGAGCGCCGAAAGGGTCTAGTTACATCCAAGTAGATCCTCAGAGCCCTAACAACATCCAGACGGTGAAGATCCCGTTCCCGAGGATGAGACGGGGACGGGCACAGAGAAGGAAGGATAATATCTTCATTCAGGTGAAAAGCGGACACCACCTTCGGAAGGAAATCCGGAACCGGGCGGAGAACCACCTTGTCCTGGTGAAAAACCAAGAGGGGTTCTACGCAAGAAAGTGCCGCCAATTCAGACACACGCCGAAGAGACGTGATGGCTACGAGGAAAAAAACTTTGCAAGACAACAAGCGAAGGGAAACCCTGCGCAAAGGCTCGAAAGGAGAAGATTGGAGAGCCGTCAGCACAACATTAAGATCCCAAGATGGAACGGGAGCGCGATACGGGGGAGCATAGTGAGCAACCCCCTGCAGAAAAGTCTTAACTGGACCGAGCGGAGCCAGAGGTCGCTGAAAAAGGATCGAAAGCGCTGAGATCTGACCCTTTAGGGTACTGAGACCCAAACCCAAGTCCAGACCAGACTGCAAGAAGGATAAAATCGTGGGGAGAGAAAACCGAAGGGGATGAACATCTAAGGTCTCGCAGAAGTTCAAATAGGCCCGCCAGGTTCGGTAATAAATCCTGGACGATGCCGGTTTTCGCGCACGAATCATGGTACGGACCACGTCAGCAGAAAACCCCCGCCGCGTTAGGACCGCGGTCTCAATAGCCACGCCGCTAAACGTAGCGACCCTAAATGCTGGTGGAAGATCGGCCCTTGAGAGAGGAGGTCTTCTCTTAGAGGCAGAGGCAAGGGGGCGTCTGCCAGGAGCAACATAAGGTCGGCGTACCAAGGACGACGAGGCCAATCCGGGGCTATTAGGATCGCAGGCGTGCCCTCCGCCGCGATCTTCCGAAGGACTCGTGGAAGAAGAGGCAGGGGCGGAAAAACGTAGAGGAGAGAGAACTCCGTCCAGGGAAGGACGAGCGCGTCCGCGCCGTAAGCGTCCGGATCCTTGGTTCTGGCCATGAAGGTGGGGAGCTTGTGGTTGAATCTGGAGGCCATGAGATCCACGTCCGGACGACCCCAACGGAGGCAAAGAGACTCGAAGACGTCGGGGTGCAGAGACCACTCGCCCGGGTCGATCGTCGTCCGGCTGAGGAAATCCGCCGCCCAATTGTCCACCCCCGGGATGTAAATGGCCGAAATGGCTGGAACATGAACTTCCGCCCAGCGAAGGATTAGAGACACCTCCCTCATTGCTGCCGCGCTGCGAGTGCCCCCTTGATGATTTATGTATGCCACAGCCGTGGCATTGTCCGATTGGACACGAACAGGGTGACCCTGAAGCAGCGAAGTCCAATGCCGGAGTGAGAGGAGAATCGCCCTCAGCTCCAGAACGTTGATCGGCAGTTTGGACTCCGATGGAGACCAAGTGCCTTGTACGGACCGAGGAGGAAACACCCCCCCCCAACCCCGCAGACTGGCATCGGTGGTAATCACCAACCAAGTTATCGGTAGGAAGGAACTTCCCTTGGAGAGGGGTCCGTAACCACCAGAGTAGAGAGGAGCGAACCTGGGGGGGAAGGGGAAAGTGCTGATCCAGACTTTCCTGGGACTTGTCCCATGCGGACAGAATGGCAGTCTGAAAGGTGCGGGAGTGATACTGCGCGTAGGGGATTGCTTCGAAACAGGATACCATCTGTCCCAAGACCCGCATGCTGAACCGGAAGGAAGGACGGCGGTGGTTCAGAAGGCTCTGAACCGACCGATGAAGGAGCTGGCGCTTCTCTGACGGAAGCCGAACCTCCGCTGCATCTGTATCCAGCAGCATCCCTAGAAAGATCAGTTGCCTGGATGGAACAAGAGCGGATTTGGGAAGATTGATAATCCAACCGAACCGGCGTAAGGTTTGTAGCGAGAGGTCCACACTGGCAGATGTCAGTGACAGAGAGGGTGCCTTGATAAGGAGATCGTCCAAATATGGAAGAAGAAAAACTCCCCTGGAACGAAGTAAGGCGAGGACAGGGGCTAGGACCTTTGTGAAAACGCGAGGGGCTGTCGCCAGCCCGAAGGGGAGGGCAACGAACTGGTAGTGGTCGGACCCCACTGCAAAGCGCAGAAAGCACTGATGACACCGAGCGATTGGAATATGAAGGTAGGCGTCCTGGATGTCGATAGAGGCCAGGAACTCCCCTTTTTCCAGAGAGGCCACCACCGACCTGAGAGACTCCATCCGGAACCGCTGAAGACGAAGGAAACGGTTTAACCGTTTTAAATCCAGAATGGGACGAACCGAGCCTTCCTTTTTGGGGACCACAAAAAGGTTCGAATAGAACCCTTTGAATCTTTCCTCCATAGGAACCGGAGCGATGACCCCCTTGTCCAGAAGGGTACGAGTGGCAGTAAAGAAATCGGCCGCCCTTTGGGGATCTCGAGGAACCCGGGAGCGAAAGAACCGAACTGGGGGGAGGGACGCAAACTCGAGTTTGTACCCGGAAGACACCACCTCGAGAGCCCAGGCGTCGGAGACGTGCGTCTGCCAGAAGTCCCTGAACAGGAGGAGACGTCCCCCCACCCGGGTGGGTGGGGGCGCACCTTCAGGTAGGGTTCTGCTTGGTCGCGGGAGGACGAGCAGGCTGTGACTTGCGCCAGGAGGGCTGGGTCCGAAAAAAAAAAGCTTCTTACGTCTGTCTTGGACAGGGTTAGAGGATGGACCTGAAGTGGTGCGAGGTGTGGGAGCTCTGCGGGAAGACCTGAAGCGAGAAAAGGTGGGACGGCCTCGAGTGGTGCTCCTAGTCCTGGATTGGGGAAGATGTGTACTCTTCCCTCCCGTGGCTTCAGAGATGATTTCATCCAAGCGGGCCCCGAACAATCGAGAACCAGTGAAGGGAAGGCCAGTAAGAGACCGCTTTGACGTGGCGTCCGCCGTCCAAACCTTTAACCAAAGCTCCCTTCTAGCCGAAACTTCAAGCTCCTGATCCAGCTGAGACGCCCATTCTGAAACCGCTTTTCCAGCCCAAGCGGAGGCAAAGACCGGCCTGAGGGCGGAACCGGAGGCTGCAAAGATACCCTTTGTAATGGCCTCTATCCGACGATCTTCCGTGGATTGTAAGGAAGAACCATCTGCAACGGGAATAGCCGTGCTTTTGGACAAACGGGCCACAGGGGGGTCGACTTTAGGTGGTGACGCCCAGTTTGTAATGCAATCCGCCGGGAATGGATAACAGATATCCAACTTCTTAGGCGGGGTAAAACGGGCATCAGGACGGGCCCAGGCCTTAGAAACCACCGACGAGAAGTCAGCGTGGAGGGGAAAAACCGCAGACGCCTGTTTTTGGCGAAAAAAGGAAACACTGGCCTTTTCAGAATTAGGAGGGTCATCGTGAATCTTAAAGGTATCACGGATATTGTTAATAAGATGGCCCACAGCAGAAGCCAGCTTTGAAGGCAAGGCCGAGTCCATATCCCAATCAGAATCGGCTAGTTCCCCTTCAGAGGGCATATCCTGTAATGAGGAAGGACCCGACTGAGGGCGCACCCTTGGGGATGATACCGAAGCATCCGAGGATGATAGGTGCTCCGCCCTGGACCGCTTCTGGAGTTGACGGACTCTGGAGGTGTCGCCTGGAGAGAGAGACTCAGACGGGTCAGCTAAGGTAGCGGACCCGGAGGGCCCAGCAGGGGAATTATCCAGCTGCGGTAAGGGCAATGTATCTGCAAGGCGGCCCACAACATTAGTGAGACTGACCACAGCCTGGGAAAGGGATCTAGCCCAGTCAGGGGGATCCAAGAGGCCAGGGGGTGACACAGCAGATGGCGGACCCTGTAATGGGGCTTTGCAAGCCGAGCAATGCGGGTCAGGCTGCCCTTGAGGAAGGGGTGCCTTACATGCGGTGCAGGTATGATACCAAGGACCAGCAGGCACTGAGGGGTCAGACATGTTGGCTGGAAGTAATATACAAAAACGTCCAGGCCAGAGGGCTGCAGTGCTGGAAGGGGTCAACAGTCCTACCAGGTCACAGTGGGAGCAGACGGCACAGCAGCGGCAACAGCAGCGGCAACAGCAGCGGTCCTCAGGCCCTGAGGTAATCTGTCCTGAGAGCAGGCAGGCACGAAGAGGAGGCGGGGCTAGTGAGGAGCGAGAAGAAAGACGTCCGCCCCTTGACTGAAGCCTAACATGTACAGTGGAACGGAACGAAGCTCCGCCCACCGATAAAACTTCTCGCGCGCGCGCGTGATTCAAAATATTACATGCCGCCGAAACCCCACAGAATAATGTCCCCCGTTCACTTCCATATAAGCGGAGGCGAACGCACACCAGTGGCCGGACAAGAGCGTGCGCTTGTCAGAATATCAGCCGACAGTTGAACACAGCCGCAGTACACGTGTGCCTGCTATCCAGCAGCTGATAACGAAAGGCGGCCCACGGCCGCCGCACCTGAGGTAAAACTGCGCTGTAACCCTCCCCCACGAGCATCGCTCCGCTTTTGCCACAAACACAAAGGAGCCGCAGGACTCACAGCTAAGAGAGCTGTAACTTGTAACTGACATGAAGGTCAGGCAGAGGGGACAGCAGCATCAGGCCCTAACGGGGGGGGGGGGGGGGGGAGGGAGTAGAACGGCTGCACAGCCACCTCACCATCGACGTTTTCACCCTCTGTCCATCCAGCAGGGACGCCCCTTCAGCCACTGGCACCGAAGTGGCAGGGAGCTGGAGAGGGGCTTGCAGGTGGGCGACCCTTGTGCTGGCGGGATGCAGGGGAGCTGGGCTGCCCTGGTCCTCCTTTTCTTCTGTGGGGGAGGCAGCAGTGCGGATAACCGGCACTGGCGCAGCTCAACCCCGGGAAAACAGAGAGGTCTAATGCGACTCTGTTGTCCCTGTTGAAAAAGGAAAAAAAGTTGAAAATAATAAAAGAGAAAAAATAAAATCTTTAGCAAAGACAGCTCTGCAGTGCAGAGAGTGTCTTGCCTCCTTGACACTAAGCAAAAAACTGGTAGTCGCTCGCTCCAGGCTGAGGGTATAGCTGCTGGAGGAGGGGCTTAACAGTCTTTCACTTAGTGTCACGCCTCCTATGGAGATGAGCTATACCCAAGGTTTCCTGTGTCCCCCAAGGAATTGGGCGAGAAAAAAATCTAACAAATATGGAAAACCAGATTAAAAACACATGACTTCATAATCCCTATTAAGCCCTTTTGGGTATAACGTATGGATCCAAAAGGCCTCCCTGCGCAATAACGGCCTCTTCAAATCACCTCCCCTCCTTGGTTGACACTCTGCTCTATGACTTGATATTTCAATTGTGCGATTGAATGATTGTGATTGTGAAAATGAGAAGGAATGGGCAACAGCAAATTTTGTTTCCGTATTGTGGATTTATGTTTGCATATACGGTCTTTCACCATTTGAATTCTCCCCCACATACAGCAGGCCGCACGGGCACTTGATAAGGTAAGTGACATTTTTTTGTGTCACAGGTGTAGTAGCCTCTAATCTTATAGGCCTTCCTATGGTCAGCCAAAAGGGAGGTACATTTCCTTGTCTCCACTGCATGCAACGCAGTAATATACAGAAAGGACAATATTTCTATCACCCACGCACTGGGAAGGCCTATAAGATTAGAGGCTACTACACCTGTGACACAAAAAAATGTCACTTACCTTATCAAGTGCCCGTGCGGCCTGCTGTATGTGGGGGAGAATTCAAATGGTGAAAGACCGTATATGCAAACATAAATCCACAATACGGAAACAAAATTTGCTGTTACCCATTCCTTCTCATTTTCACAATCACAATCATTCAATCGCACAATTGAAATATCAAGTCATAGAGCAGAGTGTCAACCAAGGAGGGGAGGTGATTTGAAGAGGCCGTTATTGCGCAGGGAGGCCTTTTGGATCCATACGTTGGATACGTTATACCCAAAAGGGCTTAATAGGGATTATGAAGTCATGTGTTTTTAATCTGGTTTTCCATAATTGTTCAATTTTTTTTGCAGACTGCAGTGCCACGAAGTTAGTCTGGATGGACATGAATCAGGATATGAGGTTTTTTCACCATTAGTTAGTGATGTCAGTTCCTGTGTTACTAATTGATTGATGATGTCATGACCATGTGATTGTGATCTATGCCTATAAAATGGGAGAAAGTGTCAGTTCACACTGTGCAGTTGAGGAAGGCTGGACAACCCGAAACGCGTTCTGTGAACCGTTAATAAAGCATACCATTAAGAGCAAGTACGTCTGCTGGGATTACCCTTTATGAATTATATGGGGATTGCTCCTTTCCTGTGCAGACATCGATACTAAGGTCGTGAGCTGTCCGATTTGAAATTTTGTCCGCATGACAAGCGGAGAGACGGATCCGTTCTCGCAATGCATTTGTGAGACGGATCCGCATCCGGATGCGTCTCACAAATGCTTTCAGTCAGAGGCGGATCCGGCGGGCAGTTCCGACGACGGAACTGCTTGCCGGATCACACTGCCGCAAGTGTGAAAATAGCCCAAGACTGGATAGCCGCCATGAAATACTGGCCTTAAAGGCGTTTTCCCCCCACTGCTCAAACTCCCACAATCAACAGAATGGGGGTCCCAAATGCTGTGCAGTGATTAGGAACTCCCACTCTAGTGATCAGTGGGGTTCACAATAATAACACGTCACTTATAGGAGAAGATAAAGATAAATGTTCTCATTCACACAACCATATTTTTCTGTCCACAACCGTTCCGCAATGTTGCCGACCGCATGCGGACCTATTCATGGGAGCCACAAAAGATGCGAACAGCTCACCATGTGCTGTCCACATCCGCCCTTCCATTCCGCAAAAAAACTTAGAACATGTCCTATACTTGTCCATTTTGCGGAGAACAGACATTTCTAGCATAGGGCAGGACGTTCCAATCCGCAAAATGCGGAATGCACATGGCTAGTATCAGTGTTTCGCGGACAGCAAAAACAGATATGGTCGTGTGAATGGACCCTTTCAAACAGATCCTACAAAATCGAGTCATTACTCATCTGGTGATAGCGGATACAGAACTTAAATGGTCACTGACTTTTCCTAAAACTTTGACACGTCATAGAGACATAACAAAGGTTTTGATCGGAGTGGGTCCGAGTCCTGAGACTCCCACCGATCACTAGAATGAGGAAAGAGAAGCACCCGCCCATCGCTACAGGAGATGGACTGAATAGGAAGTTGATTGGCCTTTCTTGTTTCCATCTCCTGCAGTCAGGGGAGAGAGCGTGATATATGAGTGCTTCTCTCTTAGCGATCAATACTTTTGCTATTTCTCCTTGATATATAAAAAACTTTCTGAAATCTGAGTAACCCTTTAACAGCAAGCAGGTCCCAAAATAGTTCAGAACAATTCTTACCTGTGCCATAAACATGACCAACGTAGCCAAATCCTTGTTAGGTCGGTCTGGTCGCAGCTTGAACACCTCAATGACGGACTGAAAGTGCTTGTACTGCTGTAAAAACTTAAGGAAACAAGAATGTCTTAGTATTAACCATGGTATAAACCCCACCATCATAGTTTAAAGAGGTATTCAAGTTATAACAAGTCCTGAATGGAGAACTGGTCGAGCGTGCACATCAGTCTATGAGACGGCATGAGATAGCTGAACGCTGTACTCGGCTGTCCCATAAGAGATTAATAAGACCGGGGGGGGTGCATGTGTGGTCCCTGTGGTCAGTCCCCCAGTCCTGCTGCCTCTCCATACTATCCATACACGGTATATGAACTGTGTTTGGTACTGCAGCTCAATCCCATTCACTTTAGAGGTGCACACAAAGGAGACAGAGTCACAGGTCTCCAACAGCAGATCAGCAAGGGTTCCAGAAGTAGGACCCCCCTGATCAGACACATTCTGCTTTTTTATATTCAGGTCCGGATGATAGGGGTTGTCGTCCCATCACACAGAGCACAGCATGTAGGTGTAGCAAGGCTTTCCATCAACTGGGTCAAAGATTCCCTTACCAAATAAACCCTTAGGCTCAGTTCACACCTGAGCGTTTTACAGCGCGTTCCTACGCGCTGTAAAACGCTCAACAAGGAGAAACCAATGCTTCCCTATGGGAATGGTTCTCACCTGGGCGTTTTACAGCGCGTACGATCGCGCTGTAAAACGCCCGACGCTCAAACAAGTACAGGAGCGTTTTTTTGGGCGCTTGTCGCGCGTTCCCGTACATAGACTTTCGGGAACGCGCGACACTGTGTGTACGCTTGTCTCTGTATGCGCGCTTGTAAACGCCCGTACAATTGCGCATACAGAGCGCTCCTTTCAGAACGCTCAGGTGTGAACTGAGCCTTAGGGTACGACTACAGCTGTCACGGAGTATCGGTGTTAGATTTCTTGCGACTGGCACAGCGATCCCATTCATTTCTATGAGATCCCCACTACTCTGCCCTCTTGGCCATGACCAGTGTTGCCATGTACCAATACCCTTAGGGTCCAGCCGCAGCATGTCACATCATGACTAGTGTTGAGCAAAGTTGTGTGTTAAGTTCGGCGTCTAAAGTTCGGGTTCTCGAAGTATCCAGTTATGGATTCCGCTACCACGGACCATAACGGAATTTAGAATCCATAACGGGAACTCGAACTTTAGACGCCGAACTTAAAACACAAGTTCGCTCAACACTAGTCATGACATCATTGACTGCCGTTATAGAAAAAGTCACGTGACTTTTCTGCGACTGTATGGGCTCTTTCACACCAGCGGATGCTGTGAGGGTAATCCGCTGCGTGAAAGAGAGCCAAGCCCCGCTCCGGACAGCAGAGACATGACTGATAATGCTCCGTGCCTCTCTGTGACCTTTTTACTACAAAATCAGTGAGATAAAGTTGTCACAGTGATTTTGTAGTAAAAAGGTCACAGAGAGGCACGGAGCATTATCAGTCATGTCTCTGCTGTCTGGAGCGGGGCTTGGCTCTCTTTCACGCAGATTACCCGCTGGTGTGAGAGCCCTATAGCTGTACGCTGCCGGACCCTAAACCATCCCCCGCCAGGCTGTCATTTACATGGGCACACATCCCCCGCCAGGCTCTCACCTCCTCCGTGTATGAGGACGGGTCCCTCTTTATCAGGTTCTGCAGCTGCGGCAGGTTAGTCGGCAGCTTGTTGTTATTTCTGCCGGACATGATGGCGGCTCCGTGGAAGGCTTCTCAGAACCAGCAGCAGGCGCTTCCTATAACACCTGATGTAACGTGCTCGCTATACTATCACGTCAGCAATAGGTTCAATGCCCAGCACACGTGTGTACATACTTAGAGGACGCCATGTTGAATTTCCTAGCCGTCAGGGCTGCGCGTTACGTCAGGACGGCAGCTCAAACGGGACAAAACATTGAGATAGCAACCACGGAACATGGCGCCATCTAGTGTCCTCACAGGAGATTGCCGCCCGGGTACACGGTGTGGCGGTTTCAGGTCACACTGGCTGGGGTGAGTTTTGTCACTAGGTAGGAATCATGGCTCATGATAATGTTTCTTATATTGAAAGATGTTATAAAACAGGTGAAAGCTTGTCAATGAACAGATTACATGATCAGAACTTCCAACCTCTGAAAAACATTAAGAGGGACAATATGTGTGGAGCTCACATTGTGCCACAGCAATTTTTTCATACTGGCTACTTTCACACTAGCGTTTTTGCTGGATCGGGCAGGGCTCAGCAAAAACGCTTCCGTTACTGATAATACAATCATCTGCATCCGTTATGAACTGATCCGGTTGTATTAAGGCCCATTTCACACGAGCGAGTATTCCGCGCGGGTGCAATGCGTGATGCAAACGCATTGCACCCACACTAAATCCGGACCCATTCATTTCAATGGGTCTGTGTACATGAGCGTTGGTTTTCACGCATCACTTGTGCGTTGCATGTAAATCGCAGCATGTTCTATATTCTGCGTTTTTCACACAACGCAGGCCCCATAGAACTGAATGGAGTTGCGTGAAAATCTCATGCATCCGCAAGCAAGTGCGGATGCGATGCGATTTTCACGGATGGTTGCTAAGAGATGGTGTTTGTAAACATTCAGTTATTTATCACATGTGTGAAAGTATATAGAAAAAGTACAGCGGCTCACCTCCTCTCTATACGGAAATGGTGCTCACCCCCAGGTCCCACCCTCAGGACCAAGTGGGAATTAGAATGTATACAACAGGTATGGGGGGGCACACTACAAAAGGGAACACCAAGCAATATATTAGTAGTACACTTTATTGTGTCAATCTATTCCACTGTATTGTGGTAAAATATTAAGAACATACCCCTAAAATACAAATAAAATATAGACCATATACAAATCTATAAAATGCACACAAGGGAATGACACGATATAAATACAATTCAAATAGCAGGGAATGACACGATAATACTGTCCACAGCCGCAATAATGTCCGGTAAGTATCCAAATGAAGTGGATATCCAAATGAAGTGGATAGTTATTACTAGGTGACCCCCAGTGACAATCTTAGCCTGTGGGGCCCAATGACTTGCTAGGTATGGCCTACGATAATCGGCTCAGTATCGCTGCCTTCCACAATAACTGCACGTAATGTCTCTGCTCAAGCTGAGCTCGGTCTTACCGGTCTTCACTGCTAGTCCTGCAGCGGTGGTATGGTAGGCCGCACACCCGCAGCGTCCCACGTGGTGTGCTTCCGCCTACACGTAGCGTCCCACGTGACCGGGTATCCAAGGAGACCGGATGCTTTACTTGTGTGACGTCAGTATTGTGCGACAGCTTTCGCAGCGGCGCTGCTTAGTCCACTTTATCTTCCTTTCTTTGCCGGCTTTATTTTCTTTAGTTTGCGGTGGATCAACGCTCACTCTAACAACCGCCAGACGCGTTTCGGGGTCCCTCGCCCCTTCCTCAGTGGCCACTGAGGAAGGGGCGAGGGACCCCGAAACGCGTCTGGCGGTTGTTAGAGTGAGCGTTGATCCACCGCAAACTAAAGAAAATAAAGCCGGCAAAGAAAGGAAGATAAAGTGGACTAAGCAGCGCCGCTGCGAAAGCTGTCGCACAATACTGACGTCACACAAGTAAAGCATCCGGTCTCCTTGGATACCCGGTCACGTGGGACGCTACGTGTAGGCGGAAGCACACCACGTGGGACGCTGCGGGTGTGCGGCCTACCATACCACCGCTGCAGGACTAGCAGTGAAGACCGGTAAGACCGAGCTCAGCTTGAGCAGAGACATTACGTGCAGTTATTGTGGAAGGCAGCGATACTGAGCCGATTATCGTAGGCCATACCTAGCAAGTCATTGGGCCCCACAGGCTAAGATTGTCACTGGGGGTCATCTAGTAATAACTATCCACTTCATTTGGATATCCACTTCATTTGGATACTTACCGGACATTATTGCGGCTGTGGACAGTATTATCGTGTCATTCCCTGCTATTTGAATTGTATTTATATCGTGTCATTCCCTTGTGTGCATTTTATAGATTTGTATATGGTCTATATTTTATTTGTATTTTAGGGGTATGTTCTTAATATTTTACCACAATACAGTGGAATAGATTGACACAATAAAGTGTACTACTAATATATTGCTTGGTGTTCCCTTTTGTAGTGTGCCCCCCCCATACCTGTTGTATACATGTGTGAAAGTAAATCGCATTGCATCCGCGCAATAAAAACTGAACATCTGAATGCGATCGCAAACAAAACTGAATGGCTTTGTTTTCAAAATCGCACAGATTTCACTGAACGCATCCGCAACGCATCCGAGCATAATCCAGACACGCTCGTCTGCAAGGGGCCTAACATTGCCAAGACGAATGCCAAGAGGAGAAGCAGCAGTGGCAGTGAAGGGACCAGGAGCGGAGACGAGAGCGGGGTAAGTATACCTGTGAGGGGCCCGGCACATGGGGGGAATGTTTGTGAAATTGGATGACATAGCTACTAAACACCCTGTGTTAAGCCACGCCCCCACGACCACACCCACTTTAGGTGCAGCCAATAGCCAGCGCTGACCTGCTCCCCTTGCGTCACGTGTGACATCAGGTGGAGCGATCCGGGAAACACGGACCAGTAAGTATTGTCAGTATTAGTGTTGAGCAAACCTGTGTTTCAAGTTCGGCGTACAAGGTTCGGGTTCGGGATATCTAAGAATTCTGTTATGGATTCAGCTATCATAGACTATAGCTTATGGTCCTTGGCAGCGGAATCCATAACAGAATTCATAGATAGCCCGAACCTTGTACGCCAAACTTGAAACACAGGTTTGCTCAACACTAATACTGACAATACTTACTGGTCCGTGTTTCCTGGATCGCTCCACCTGATGTCACATGTGACGCAAGGGGAGCAGGTCAGCGCCGGCTATTGGCTGCACCCAAAGGGGGTGTGGTCGTGGGGGAGTGGCTTAACACAGGGTGTTTAGTAGCTATGTCATAATGTGGCTCCCAGTATTAATAATGCCCCCATTAGTGCCCACCAGTAATACTAATACCACCTTTAGTGCCCCCCAGAATTAATAATGCCCACCATTAGTGCCCCCCAGTAGGGTTGGGCGATATAAAAAATATTCAGATATAATATTAAGACATTGTTTTGCGATAATCATATGTAGCGCGATAAATGCCCATTTAGAAGAAAAAACACTCATCATGTACTCGTGTTTCCTTGTTGCCCCCATATATTATAATGTTTCTTGATGCCCCCATACAGTAATATCTCTTAGTTGCCCCTCCAAGAACAGGGTCACTGTTCCCTCTAATCTGAAGGAGCGGCCGGTCAGGCATGTGCCCTGCTGCTCCATTCATTCTCTATGGGAGTGCTGGAGATAGCAGCCATCAGCTATTTTCGGCGCTCCCATATAAAATGGGACATGCTAGCGGAAAACCCTGATAAATGTGTTGTTCAGAGTGTGCCCATCATAAGTGCACACTGGCATCATAAACATGCCTTTCAGTCAATAAAACATTGGGGGTTATTAGCACAGTGACAGTTATCTCAGGCCCGGCACCTCTGCAGGGATTTATAGCCACTAGATGCCATTTCTTGGTGACCTAAAAAGGACCTGAGATGACGTTATGCCCCCGTGACTAGGGTTGTCACAGTACCAACATTTTGATTCAATTTCGATCCCATAAAAAAGTATTGCGATACTCAATACCATTTAATACCACTCGAAAAAAATAAAACAAAAAAAGCCAGCAGTGTGGAGCTCTGACCCAGAACAGACGGCTCTCTGCTTCACCATTACAGGCAACTGTCTCTGCGTCCTATGGATAAGAGTGAGACATACCTCAGCTGTTCAGGGACCGCGGGACAGCCACCAAAATCCGGGACTGTCCCACCAGATCCAGGACGGTTGGGATGATATGCATGGATTATTAAAATGAAGCCGAAGGCCTGTGCTGTACTGTTAGCCCATATTGTACCTGCACATGGCTCTGATTGTGTATGAAAGCTTGTGGAGATTTCTCTCTATCCGATTCATATGGAATTTCTGAGAATATCGCATACCGTATTATTGATGTAAAGCCCATAAAAACGATGCTTCTAGGGGAGAATATGGTGCCTCATGGAGGCGCTATACCATCAGCAACCTCTGGCATGCCAGCTTCTCTGAAACTACAACTCCCATCATGCCCCAGTCACTTCAGCCGAGAACAAGTGTGCATATTAGGAGTTGTAGTTTCACAACAACTGGAGTGCTGGAGGTTACCTATTCCTGCATTACACAATAGCAGACGGAGAACCTTGGCATACATAATACAGACACATAGGGACACTGTGCTGCTATGCACCATTTATGCACTATGTATGTGTAACAGACGGAGACATAAAGAAAATACTTTTTAAAGGCGGCAGTTATTAATAACTCTGATAGCTGTGAAGTGTTAGAACAACTTGGTCTTTGAAATTGGGTCCTTGGTCAGAATGTAATGGAGCAGGGCAGCCATAAGGGTTGTCCTTGCTGCTGGAGTTAGTTGCCTTCAAGAGGCTGTGAGATTGGTGCTTCTCATGAGCAATATCTTGTCAGTCCTGACTTGCTTGTCCTGCCAATGTATACTTCTCCACTCCACCTCTGGACTTCAGGTTCAGGCTGCAGATTCTGCACTTAAAGGGAACCTGTCATCAACTTTATGCTACCCATACTAACGGCAGTATAAAGTAGAGACAGGTGAGTTGATTTCAGCAGTCTGTAATTTATAAGTTAACAGTAAGTGGTTGCTGAGAACCAACATCACAATCATTACAGACTGGGCCTCAAAAAGAGTCACGGCCACCTGAGAAGAGTCATGGTTATTCATAAATTGCTGCTCTTGCAGCGTCCCACTAATGTAAGTGGGCACTGCAAAAGCTTATTATTGGGCACTGAGGTGGGACGCAGTAAGACAGTCATTTGGAATTTCTTAAATGATCCTGAGGGTTATGGAACAAAAAAGTCAAGTGAAAGACCCCAAAAAATGTCATCAGCACTGAGCCGGAGTATCCAATTGGCTGTCTGTCAAGACACTGGACAATCCTCGACCCAAATTAAGGTCCTTACTGGTGCTGACTGCAGCCCCATAACCATCAGACGGCATCTGAGACTGAAGGGCTTCAAAAACAAAATACGTCTTCAAAGACCTCGTCTCCTTGAACGCCACAGAACTGCTCATTTGGACTTTGCAAGAGAGCACCAAACATGGGACATTCAAAGGTGGAAGAAAGATTTTTTTTTACCTTGATGGTCCTGTTGGTTTCCAACGTTACTGGCATGACAAGCAGATCCCACCTGAAATGTTTTGTACGCGCCACAGTGGAGGGGGCGGCATAATGGTCTGGGGTGCTTTTTCCTTCAGTGGAACAATGGAGCTTCAGGAAGTGCAGGGGCGTCAAACGGCCGCTGGCTATGTCCAGATGTTGAAGAGAGCATTCCTCATGACTGAGGGCCCTCGTCTGTGTGGTAACGACTGGGTTTTTCAACAGGACAACGCTACAGTACACAATGCCCGCAGGACAAGGGACTTCTTCCAGGAGAATAACATCACTCTTTTGGTCCATCCTGCGTGTTCCCTGGATCTAAATCCAATTGAGAACCTTTGGGGATGGATGGCAAGCGAAGTTTACAAAAATGGACAACAGTTCCAGACAGTAGATGGCCTTCGTGCGGCCGTCTTCACCACTTAGAGAAATGTTCCCACTCACCTCATGGAAACGCTTGCATCAAGCATGCCTAAACAAATTTTTGAAGTGATAAACAATAACGGCAGAGCTACTCATTACTGAGTTCATGTTTGGAAGTTGGATTTCTGTTTTGGGGGGTTTAGTTTTTTTTTGGAGGTGTGGTCCTAAACTTTTGATCAGCTGAAAAACAGCCTGTTTCAGTTTATTTGTTGTTTTCATTAAATTTAATGCTCAAAAAAATGTTTTGTCTCACTTCCATTTCTTATTGTTGCATGTTGAAGTTCTACTTGAACCTTGTTTAGATCCAGCCATGCTAAATATGATTATTTGCCATTTTTCAAGTGGTCTTAAACTTTTGATCAGGACTGTATGTTATATCATGCTGTATTTTATTCTTATGTGGAATCCCTGTTACCAGGCTGTTAGGTGCATTAGACACATTCCACCACTAGATGGGGGTAGCACCAC
Source organism: Bufo bufo (assembly GCF_905171765.1). Taxonomy (NCBI): domain Eukaryota; kingdom Metazoa; phylum Chordata; class Amphibia; order Anura; family Bufonidae; genus Bufo; species Bufo bufo. The sequence continues at coordinate 528,714,913 of NC_053390.1, read as the reverse complement.
AGTATATATATATACTACAGTTGAGGCCTAGTGAGGTAGTTGGGAGTTAGAGTTTGGAAGAAGGAGGAGATGGAGTGAGGAGCAAGGGGGAAGGAGAGGACCCCACTCCTCTCAGCTCTCTCTTGGGCTCCACGGCCCAGAGGAGCCAATTCATGGTCGCAATGTCAAGCCAGGAAAATAGACAGAGGTGAAGTCTGTATTCTACCGTCTACTCTTCCGGAGTGTCAAGTGGATTTTACTAAGTTTATTGTGGAAAGACAAAGAAAGGACAATAGCCATTATTCTAGGCTTTAGGCGCCTTTGTAATAAGGTGAAGGTTTATTAGCTTCCGGTAGCCTCACCGTTACTTCGAGGACTGATAGGACATCTGTTGCATCACTTGTGTGTAGAAGACAAGGACTTGAACTACCTTTACTAAGACTGAAGCAAGGCAAAGAGCTAAATATCAGTGAGTACATAACTTCCTATGGTAGCCTGAGATATAACCACTGTGGGGATTCTCTCTGGTAGGCAGATTAGCGGACGCAGTACAGAGGCAAAAACAAAGTCTTTGACTTAAACAGTGCAATGTTTATTCACACATAAACAAAAATGATAGTTCGTCGTCTTGGTGTTCAAGATCTCTCAGCCATTTAGTACGGCACACATCATGCAGATCCCAAAACCACAGAGACTCCACAGATTCACTGTGAAATGGAGGATAATCCACACCAAGCTGAGACTGCTGGCTGGGTTTTATATCCGTAACCAAAACCCGGCCTGGAACGTGGGGAACAGCCACCCACTTTGGCTGCACTTTGGCTGCCCCCAGTAAAAGCCAGCCCTGTAACGGGGTTCCGAAGGTGCACTCGGTCCCCCATTGCCCGCAGAACTGTTGCTTAGCTTTGGGAATGAGGATCTGTGTTTGACCTCATTCCCAGGGCGGCTTTACTGCTGGGTGGCTCCCTGCTCCTAAGTCTGCCTTGAGCGCCGAGCTGATCACTCGGTGCTCAACTGGTTGGTCTGTCGGTCATGTGCTACCCCCACCACTAGATGGGGGTAGCACCACAGTAATCCCTCACTCCCCACTATAAATACAGGCAGCCTGCTAGCCACAGGTTGCCTGTTAATTTCTAGGTTCCTGGCTATTTGTTGGACTACTGAATACTCACCTGATTCCGTTCCCTGACGATCCTTTGCCTGCTCCTCCTGTACTGCGCATCCGTCCTGGTATTGTGACCTCGGCTCCCACCTGACTACTCTCTTTGGACTCCTCTTGTACTTCTCTACTCTCCTGGTATTTGACCCCGGCTTCTCCTGACCATTCTTTGCTTTACCCTTTGTACTGCGTAGCTCTCTTGGTTCTGACCCTGTCCGTTCATGTTCCGTATTTTGTCTTGTCTGTCTTCCCTGCACGTATCCTAAGTTAGGGACTGTCGTCCAGTTGTCCCCTGTCATCAGGACTCGTGAGGCAAGTAGGCAGGGCCAGGGGTGAGGGTGGAGCGCAGTGGTCACTATCCTTCCCCCTGTGTGTGTGTGGACGTGACCGTTACAAGCCCGGATCGGCTTTACAGCCACACTAAATAACCAATAGTGTCAGTCAGCACTAGTGCAGCATCCCACTAGTGTATGTGGGCACTGCAAAAGCTTATTGTGTCATATGTTATATCATGCTGTATTTCATCCTTGTGTGAAATCCCCGTTACCAGGCTGTCAGGTGCACTACGTACATTCCACCACTAGATGGGGGTAGCACCACAGTAATCCCTCACTCCCCACTATAAATACAGGCAGCCTGCTAGCCACAGGTTGCCTGTTAATTTCTAGGTTCCTGGCTATTTGTTGGACTACTGAATACTCACCTGATTCCGTTCCCTGACAATCCTTTGCCTGCTCCTCCTGTACTGCGCATCCGTCCTGGTATTGTGACCTCGGCTCCCACCTTACTCTCTTTGGACTCCTCTTTTACTTCTCTACTCTCCTGGTATTTGACCCCGGCTTCTCCTGACCATTCTTTGCTTTACCCTTTGTACTGCGTAGCTCTCTTGGTTCTGACCCGGTCTGTTCATGTTCCGTATTTTGTCTTGTCTGTCTTCCCTGCACGTATCCTAAGTTAGGGACTGTCGTCCAGTTGTCCCCTGTCATCAGGACTCGTGAGGCAAGTAGGCAGGGCCAGGGGTGAGGGTGGAGCACAGTGGTCACTATCCTTCCCCCTGTGTGTGTGTGGACGTGACCGTTACAAGCCCGGATCGGCTTTACAGCCACACTAAATAACCAATAGTGTCAGTCAGCACTAGTGCAGCATCCCACTAGTGTATGTGGGCACTGCAAAAGCTTATTGTGTCATATGTTATATCATGCTGTATTTCATCCTTGTGTGAAATCCCCGTTACCAGGCTGTCAGGTGCACTACGTACATTCCACCACTAGATGGGGGTAGCACCACAGTAATCCCTCACTCCCCACTATAAATACAGGCAGCCTGCTAGCCACAGGTTGCCTGTTAATTTCTAGGTTCCTGGCTATTTGTTGGACTACTGAATACTCACCTGATTCCGTTCCCTGACAATCCTTTGCCTGCTCCTCCTGTACTGCGCATCCGTCCTGGTATTGTGACCTCGGCTCCCACCTGACTACTCTCTTTGGACTCCTCTTTTACTTCTCTACTCTCCTGGTATTTGACCCCTGCTTCTCCTGACCATTCTTTGCTTTACCCTTTGTACTGCGTAGCTCTCTTGGTTCTGACCCGGTCCGTTCATGTTCCGTATTTTGTCTTGTCTGTCTTCCCTGCACGTATCCTAAGTTAGGGACTGTCGTCCAGTTGTCCCCTGTCATCAGGACTCGTGAGGCAAGTAGGCAGGGCCAGGGGTGAGGGTGGAGCGCAGTGGTCACTATCCTTCCCCCTGTGTGTGTGTGGACGTGACCGTTACAAGCCCGGATCGGCTTTACAGCCACACTAAATAACCAATAGTGTCACTCAGCACTAGTGCAGCATCCCACTAGTGTATGTGGGCACTGCAAAAGCTTATTGTGTCATATGTTATATCATGCTGTATTTCATCCTTGTGTGAAATCCCCGTTACCAGGCTGTCAGGTGCACTACGTACATTCCACCACTAGATGGGGGTAGCACCACAGTATATATAGCACAGTTCAGGCCTAGTTAGGGGGTTGAGTTTAGAGTTTGGAGGAAGAAGGAGATGGAGTGAGGAGCTAGGGGGAAGGAGAGGTCCCCTCTCCTCTCCGCTCTCTCTTGGGTTCCTGTCACGGATGGTGTACAGGAAACAAGACAATACCATATAAACAATGTCTCTCTGGATCCACAACTAAGGAACAAAGGGAGACCCCTGCAATAGACCTGCCGCTCTCCCTCACTGCTCAGCCTATGCGAACACCCCAAAGGTGGATGGCCGCATATCCACGTTCCTCGGCTATCTATTACCTGAAGACCCTACAATAGTGAAGGGACACGACCACCGGCTCCCTACACTGACACGGAGGGAGTCAGGGTCACCTGGATCCAGAAAAGACAAAATCATAAATACATAAACAGCACTTATCTTGCAGACGACTGACGACTGGGAACTGGGAACAGCATGCACACACACTCCAGGAAGTTGTATCAGCCGCACACTACTGCATTATGGGGAGGAACTTAAAGGGTAGCAATCAGTCCAACTGCATGACAGCTGAGATAAACTAACGAGATGAGAAACTAAACCAAAACAAAGAAATTCAAGGAGGAGGATCTGAGAAGCTCCTGTGAGCGCTTCTCAGCTGTCTGGCTGTGACAGTACCCCTCCCTCTAGGAGTGGACTCCGAACACTCAGAGCCCACCTTCTCAGGATGGGACCTATGGAAAGCCCTGATGAGACGAGAGGCCTTAATGTCCGTCACTGGGACCCACATCCTCTCCTCAGGACCATAACCCTCCCAATGAACGAGGTACTGGAGGGAACCGCGGACAAGATGAGAATCCACAATCCTAGAGACCTGAAATTCAAGATTTCCATCAACCATAATCGGAGGAGGAGGCAAAGGCGAGGGTACAATAGGTTGAACATAAGGTTTCAATAAGGACTTATGAAAAACATTATGGATCTTCCAAGTCTGAGGAAGATCAAGACGGTAGGCAACAGGATTGATGACAGACAGGATCTTGTAAGGCCCAATAAACCTAGGACCCAACTTCCAGGAGGGAACCTTCAATTTGATATTCTTGGTAGACAACCACACCAGATCACCAACATTCAGGTCCGGACCAGGCACACGTCTCTTATCCGCCACACGCTTATATCTCTCACTCATGCTCTTTAGATTATCCTGAATCTTTTGCCAAATAGATGACAAAGACGAGGAGAATCTGTCCTCATCAGGCAAACCAGAAGAGCCCTCTCCCGAGAAAGTCCCAAACTGCGGATGGAACCCATATGCACCAAAAAATGGTGACTTATCAGAGGACTCCTGACGACGGTTATTTAAAGCAAACTCAGCAAGGGACAAAAAAGAACACCAATCCTCCTGATTCTCCGCCACAAAACAGCGCAGATATGTCTCCAGATTCTGATTGACGCGCTCTGTCTGGCCATTCGACTGCGGATGGAAAGCAGAAGAGAATGACAACCGAACCCCCAAGCGAGAACAGAAAGCCTTCCAGAATCTGGAAACAAACTGCATGCCCCTATCAGAGACTATGTCTGAAGGAATCCCATGCAATTTGACAATGTGGTCAATAAATGCCTGCGCCAGCGTCTTAGCATTGGGCAAACCAGGAAAAGGGATAAAATGCACCATTTTGCTAAAACGGTCCACCACCACCAGAATCAAAGACTTCCCCGAGGAACGAGGCAAGTCCGTTATGAAGTCCATGGACAGATGTGTCCAAGGACGGGAAGGAATGGGCAAAGGAAGGAGAGGACCTGATGGCCGTGAATGAGGGACCTTGGCACGAGCGCAAGTCTCGCAAGCTGCCACAAAACCCTCAACCGACTTACGAAGCGCAGGCCACCAGAATCTCTGAGCGATGAGATCCAGTGTGGCTCTTGCCCCCGGGTGCCCAGCAAGGACCGTGTTGTGGTGTTCTTTAAAAATCTTGTGTCTCAAAGCGAGAGGCACAAACAACCTCCCAGGAGGACAAAGATCAGGAGCTTCTGACTGGGCTGCCTGCACCTCTCCCTCCAATTCAGGAAAAAGAGCAGAGACCACCACACCTTCAGCCAAAATGGGACCCGGGTCTTCAAAATTCCCACCTCCCGGAAAACAACGTGACAGGGCATCTGCCTTCACATTCTTAACCCCAGGGCGGAACGTAACAACAAAATTAAACCTTGAAAAGAACAAAGACCATCTGGCCTGTCTCGGGTTCAGACGCTTGGCTGACTCCAGGTAGGCCAGATTTTTATGGTCAGTAAACACGGTAATAGGGTGTCTGGCTCCCTCTATCCAATGGCGCCATTCTTCAAAAGCCAACTTGATGGCCAACAATTCCCTATCTCCCACATCATAATTTCTCTCTGCGGAGGAGAGTTTCTTTGAGAAAAAGGCACACGGTTGCCATTTGGCAGGAGAGGAACCCTGAGACAAGACCGCACCCACCCCTACCTCAGAAGCATCAACCTCAACTATGAAGGGTAACGAAATATCAGGTTGTACTAGGATGGGAGCGGAAGCAAAACTCTCCTTGATATTAGAAAAGGCCTTACGCGCCTCTACCGACCAGGAAGAAAAATCTACCCCCTTTCTGGTCATATCAGTTTAACAACAGAGGAATAATTCAAAATAAATTTCCTGTAATAATTGGCAAAGCCCAAAAAACGCATCAGCGCCTTCTGATTCTCAGGAAGCTCCCACTCAAGCACAGCGCGGACCTTCTCGGGGTCCATGCGAAAACCAGAAGCGGAGACAAGAAACCCCAGAAATTGGATTTCTGGAACCGCAAAGACACATTTTTCCAGTTTCGCATATAATTTATTCTCCCGCAGGATGAGCAAGACCTGATGTAAGTGTTCCTTATGAGTCTTGAAATCAGGAGAAAAAATCAAAATGTCATCCAAATACACTAATACAAATTTTCCCATTAAATGATAAAAAATGCTGTTGACGAAATGCTGAAAAACGGCTGGGGCATTCATCAAACCAAAAGGCATAACCAAATTCTCAAAATGGCCCTCAGGGGTATTGAAAGCCGTCTTCCATTCGTCTCCTTCTCTGACCCTAACCAGGTTGTATGCCCCTCTTAGGTCTAATTTGGAAAAGACTTTAGCCCCAACAACCTGGTTAAACAGGTCCGGGATCAGAGGAAGCGGATAAGGATCACGAATAGTGATACTGTTCAGCTCCCTGAAATCCAGACAAGGTCTTAAAGAACCATCTTTTTTCTTAACAAAGAAAAAACCAGCCGCAACAGGTGACTTCGAGGGTCGTATGTGTCCTTTTCTCAGACTCTCAGAGATATAAGCCCGCATAGCGACCCTCTCAGGTTGGGAAAGATTGTATAAACGAGATTTAGGCAGCTTGGTGCCTGGGATGAGATTAATAGGGCAATCATACTCCCTGTGCGGAGGTAAACCCTGAACTCCACTCTCAGAGAAGACATCCAAAAATTCAGAGAGGAAAGGTGGTACAGTCTTAGTAGAAACCTCAGAAACAGATGTTATGAGGCAATTCTCTCTGCAAAAGTTACTCCAACCATTTATTTGCCTCGCTTGCCAATCAATGGTGGGGTTATGTTTAGTGAGCCAGGGTAGCCCCAACACTAGAGGAGTAGGCAAACCGCTAAGGACGAAACATGACACATCCTCAACATGAGCATCACTCACAATTAAACGGATATTGTGAACTATGCCCTTTAATGATTTCTGAGAAAGTTGAGCTGAATCAATAGCAAAAACAGGAATATCCTTTCCCAAAGTGCATACCTGGAAACCATGAGTTATTGCAAATTGATTATCAATGAGGTTGACAGCTGCTCCACTATCCACAAAAATCTCACAAAAAATGCTCTTGCTCTCTAGCGCCACCCTAGCAGGCAGGACAAAACGGGAACTACAAGCAAACGGAAAACCTTCAATTTCCGCCTCAACCCTGCCAATAGTAACAGACGGAACATTTTTAAAAGATTTTTTCCTTTTTGTCTCTTTATTACTCCCAGAAAACTGCCTGAATCTCCTAGAGGGACAAACATTTGCCAGATGATTTATACCTCCACAACAAAAACAAACCCTCCCCTGCGGGCTGAATCTTCTATTGTCAGAGGCAATCAACCCCAGCTGCATGGACTCCTGCTCAGAAGGGGCTGACAGCGACTGAGACCCCTGTGCACAGAATGAGACCGCTGCACTGTCCCGGGACTGAGTATGACAGGAAGGAGAGATCTCTCCTCTCTCTCTAAGACGCCTGTCAATACGAACAGCCTAAGACATAGCAGAATCCATTGAGGTAGGTCTTTCATGATAGGCAAATGCATCTTTCAATCCCTCTGAAAGACCATAGCAAAATTGACTTCGGAGTGCAGCATCATTCCAACCCGTATCTGCTGCCCATCTCCGAAATTCTGAACAGTATATCTCTGCGGATTGTTTACCCTGGCATAACAGACGTAGTCTAGACTCAGCCAGAGCAATACGATCCGGATCATCATATATCTGACCCAGGGCTAAAAAGAATTCATCCACTGAACGAAGGGGCCATGCCCCCTCCGGCAGCGAAAAGGCCCAGGACTGAGCGTTACCCCTGAGCAGCGATATAATGATCCCCACCCTCCGTTCTTCATCACCAGAAGAATGGGGAAGAAGGCGAAAATGGAGTTTGCAAGCCTCTCAAAAACGCACAAAATTCTCACTACCCCCGGAGAACATATCCGGGAGCGAGATCTTAGGCTCAGCACAAACTCCATGAACGCAAGCTGAACCGGTCACTTGAAACTGAGAAAAAGTCTTACGGAGATCAGCTACCTCCAAAGAAAGATCCTGAAAGCGTTCAGCCAAAAGTGAAACCGGATCCATGCTTGAGACGGTTTTGGCGGCTGATAATGTCACGGATGGTGTACAGGAAACAAGACAATACCATATAAACAATGTCTCTCTGGATCCACAACTAAGGAACAAAGGGAGACCCCTGCAATAGACCTGCCGCTCTCCCTCACTGCTCAGCCTATGCGAACCCCCCAAAGGTGGATGGCCGCATATCCACGTTCCTCGGCTATCTATTACCTGAAGACCCTACAATAGTGAAGGGACACGACCACCGGCTCCCTACACTGACACGGAGGGAGTCAGGGTCACCTGGATCCAGAAAAGACAAAATCATAAATACAAAAACAGCACTTATCTTGCAGACGACTGACGACTGGGAACTGGGAACAGCATGCACACACACTCCAGGAAGTTGTATCAGCCGCACACTACTGCATTATGGGGAGGAACTTAAAGGGTAGCAATCAGTCCAACTGCATGACAGCTGAGATAAACTAACGAGATGAGAAACTAAACCAAAACAAAGAAATTCAAGGAGGAGGATCTGAGAAGCTCCTGTGAGCGCTTCTCAGCTGTCTGGCTGTGACAGTTCCACGGCCCAGAGGAGCCAACGTGTATCTCGGTATCAAGCCAGGAAGATAGGCAGAGGTGAAGTCTGTATTCTACTATTCACTCTTCCGGAGTAGCAAGTTTATTGTGGATAAAGACAAAGGAAGGACAAAACCATTATTCTGGGATCTAGGCGCCTTTGTATTTGGGAGAAGGATTTATTAGCTTCCGGCAGCCTCACCGTTATTTTTAAGGACAGATAAGATTTCTGTTGCATCACTTGTGAGTCGAAGACTAAGACTTGAACTACCTCAACTGAGACTGAAGCAAGGCAAGGAGCTGAATATCAGTGAGTACATAACTAACTACCCTAGCCTGAGACATAACTACAAGTACAGCCTGTTACTGGGATTCATCATATCCAACTTGCATGTGTATCAGAGACTGCTTTATTACTGGATGTAAACTGTTATAAAGAACCTGGTTATAGTAAAGTTTTCAGTTGGACTTAAACCTGCCTCATTCTTCTAACTTCATACTACTACCACTCTCAACATTTTGCACCATCAAGGTGCTGGCGTCACGACACTACATAAGTCAGGGGCCCAGTCGCACAAGCACTCAGAAACCCAATCACCATCAAGGGCACCTCGATCACCACCTGGCCGGTGTCCCCTGTAATAGAGTGTGCCCCGGAGAATCCTGTGCTGTTCTCCCCTTGACTGCACTGCTGGCCCAGGGAGGCATCTGCTAAACCGTGAGTAACTGATGAACTGTTTGTACACTTCAGCCCACCATGAACCTCACGTGTTCTACCCCTGCGGACTAGCACGTTGCAATTTAAAATTGGCGTCATGAACAGGCTCAATATCCTCTGTGCCTTATGTGAATGAGCCCCATTTGTTTTATTGGGCTAAAGAACTGTTTAAAACTGCTTAAAAACTGCATGGATATACTGTGCCAATTATCTACTTTGAAATCGCATTGTTAAACTAAAACTGCTTGCTGTGACTGAATTATCTTTGACCTTGAACCTAAAATGGCCGCCGGAGGCCTTCTTGTCTGATTTTTGGCACCATTACTCTGCAAAACACCCTGTTCGGCGGGAAAAATAGAGTGCCGCACCTTGAAAGTGCGGGAAAATAATTTCTGCTGCGCCACCACTTCATTACCATGGATTACAATATGAGCGCCACCTCCACTATGCTGCAGAACATAGGGGACGTGCAAGAGGAGAGGTGGAGCCTGCATGATCAGTGGATCAGTCTGCTAGACGAGTGGCTGCTCACAGACACTTAGAGAGACGCTAAGCTTATTGTTATGTCACAGCCGGAGCCAGAGCACGAGATTGGTGCACCGCCAGCATGCAGCCAAGGTGAAAGACTGCCACCTTACCCTTGCTCACAACCGCAAGGAGGGTTCGCCCGACCTAATCCATTATGGCCTGCTGTTATTTTTAAGGACAGGTGAGATTTCTGTTGCATCACTTGTGAGTAGAAGACCAAGACTTAAACTACCTCAACTGAGACTGAAGCAAGGCAAGGAGCTGAATATCAGTTAGTACATAACTAACTACCCTAGCCTGAGACATAACTACAAGTACAGCCTGTTACTGAGATTCATCACATCCAACTTGCATGTGTATCATAGACTGCTTTATTACTGGATGTAAATTGTCATCAAGAACCTGGTTATAGTAAAGTTCTCAGTTGGATTTAAACCTGCCTCATTCTTCTAACTTCATACTACTACCACTCTCAACATTTTGCACCATCAAGGTGCTGGCGTCACGACACTACCTAAGTCAGGGGCCCAGCCACACAAGCACTCAGAAACCCAATCACCATCAAGGGCACCTCGATCACCACTCTAACTCTTCCCACAGTTTTTACACTACATAGACAGTAATATAACGAAATGTGCGGATTGTTCCCGATTGGTGTGCTATTACTTTGTGGAACGTTTCGACGAATGGTTCACAAAATATCAGCGTTTTTGTGGCAAAATTGGTCCCATAGGAATGAATGGCAGAATGTTCAAAACTAGAGTGTGAGCTGACAAAAGCTAGAGTGTGAGCTGAAAAATCAGGACATGATTTCTAAACTCTCTCATTTTCAAGCCCACCTACACATATTTTATTTTAAAATGTTCAGCTATGGCCTCATGCACATGGCCGTTGTTTGGGTCCGCATCCGAGCCGCCGTTTTGGCGGCTTGGATGCGGACCTATTCACTTCAATGGGGCCGCAAAAGATGCGGACAGCACTCTGTGTGCTGTCCGCATCCGTTGCTCAATTTCGCAGCCCCGCTAAAAAAATATAACATGTCCTATTCTTGTCCGCGCTTTGCGGACAAGAATAGGCATTATATTGACGGCCGTCCGTTTCGTTCCGCAAATTGTGGAAGGCACATGGGCGGCTTCCGTTTTTTGCGGATTCGCGGTTTGCGGACCGCAAAAAACGGAACGCTCGTGTGTATGAGGCCTATCCCTGCTGCCACTAAAAATGTCCACAGCTAAGCCATAGTCCTGATAGTTTTCACAATATGACCATTTGTTTGCAACTCACGCCGCTCATTGACATTCATTGAAATGCCACTCTAGCCACCTCAAATTTGAAGGGAAATTTCTAAACTGCGACTGTGCCTTAATTTTTAACCCCTTAAGGACTCAGCCCTATTTCACCTTAAGGACTTGGCCATTTTTTGCAAATCTGACCAGTGTCACTTTAAGTGCTGATAACTTTAAAACGCTTTGACGTATCCAGGCCGTTCTGAGATAGTTTTTTCGGCACATATTGTACTTCATGACACTGCTAAAATTGGGTCAAAAAAGTAAATTTTTTTGCATAAATTCTAATACCCCCAAAAATTGTGATGACTTTACATTCCCCATATGTCTACTTCATGTTTGTAGCATTTTGGGAATGAAAATTTATTTTTTGGGGATGTTACAAGGCTTAGAAGTTTAGAAGCAAATCTTGAAATTTTTCAGAAATTTACAAAAACCCAATTTTTAGTGACCACTACAGGTCTGAAGTCACTTTGTGAGGCTTACATAATAGAAACCGCCCAAAAATGACCCCATTCTATAAATTACACCCCTCAAGGTATTCAAAACTGATTTTACAAACTTCTTTAACCCTTTAGGTGTTGCACAAGAGTTATTGGCAAATGGGGATGAAATTTGAGAATTTCATATTTTTGCCTAATTTTCCATTTTAACCCATTTTTTCCACTAACAAAGCAAGGGTTAACAGCCAAACAAGACTCTATCTTTATTGCCCTGACTCTGCCGTTTACAGAAACACCCCATATGTGGCCGTAAACTACTGTACGGGCACACAGTAGGGCGTTAACCCTTTAGGTGTTGCACAAGATTTAATGGAAAATAGAGATACAATTTCAAAATTTCACTTTTTTGGCAGATTTTCCATTTTAATATTTTTTTTCCAGTTACAAAGCAAGGGTTAACAGCCAAACAAAACTCATTATTTATGGCCCTGATTCTGTAGTTTACAGAAACACCCCATATGTGGTCGTAAACCGCTGTACGGGCACACGGCAGGGCGCAGAAGGAAAAGAATGCCATACGGTTTTTGGAAGGCAGATTTTGCTGGACTGTTTTTTTTGACACCATGTCCCATTTGAAGCCCCCCTGATGCACCCCTAGAGTAGAAACTCCAAAAAAGTTACCCCATTTTAGAAACTACGGGATAGGGTGTCAGTTTTGTTGGTACTAGTTTAGGGTACATATGATTTTTGGTTGCTCTATATTACACTTTTTTGTGCGGCAAGATAACAAGAAATAGCTTTTTTGGCACCGTTTTTATTTTTTGTCATTTACAACATTCATCTGACAGGTTAGATCATGTGGTAATTTTAAAGAGCAGGTTGTCACGGACGTGGCGATACCTAATATGTATACAATTTTTTTTATTTATGTAAGTTTTACACAATGATTTCATTTTTAAAACAAAAAAACTGTTTTAGTGTCTCCATAGTCTAAGAGCAATTTTTGGGCTATTATCTTAAGTAGGGTCTCATTTTTTGGGGGATGAGATGATGGTTCGATTGACACTATTTTGGGGTGCATATGACTTTTTGATCGCTTGCTATTACTCTTTTTGTGACGTAAGAAGACAAATAATGGCTTTTTTTACACCGTTTTTATTTGCATTTTTTTACGGTGGTCACCTGAGGGGTTAGGTCATTTTTATAGAGCCGGTTGATACGGACGCGTTGATACCTAATATGTATACTTTTTATTTATTTATTTAAGTTTTACACAATGATTTCATTTTTGAAACAAAAAAAATCATGTTTTAGTGTTTCCATAGTCTAAGAGCCATATTTTTTTCAGTTTTTGGGCGATTATCTTGGGTCAGGTATGATTTTTGCGGGATGAGATGACGGTTTGATTGGTACTATTTTGGCGTACATGCGACTTTTTTGATCACTTTTATTACCTTTTTTGGGAAGTAAGGTGGGCAAAATTTCAATTTTCTCATAGTTTTTATTTTTTTATTTTTATGGCGTTCACTGTGCGGGGAAAGTAACATGACCGTTTTATAGATCAGGTCGTTACGGACGCGGCAATGCCTAATATGTGTAGTGTATTTATTTTTTTTTATCTTAACTTTTTTCACTTTTTTTCACTTTTTTTTTGACCCAGACCCACTTGGTTCTTGAAGATCCAGTGGGTCTGATGTCTGTATAATACAGTACAGTACACTATATAGGGTACTGTACTGTATTTTACTTACACTTTGTCTGAACAGATCTATGCCTTTAGCATAGATCTGTTCAGCACCATGGACAGCAGGATGCCTGAGAAGGCGTCCTGTTGCCATGGGAACCTTCCCCGTCTGCTCAGTTGTAGCCACAACTGCGCAGACGGGGAATGGTAAGGACGGGGCTGTCGGGGGGCTGTCTGGGGGCTCTCTCCCTCTCCCATCGGGGGGCTGCAAAGGCACACAAGCCCCCTGATGGGAGAGGGAGGGTGCTCCTTGAGCTGTTAACCTTTTCCATACAGCGGTCCGTACGGACCGCTGTATGGAAAGGGTTAAACGGCTGACATCGCATCACCGATGTCAGCCGTTTATACCAGGGTGTCAGCAATGTGCTGACACCCTGGTATAACCACTGTCCACCAACGATTATTCAAGGGGAGGCGGGCGGGGGATCGCGATCCCGCCTGCCGCACCGCCCGCCTCCCGCACCGCCTGCGACACCCCCCCTGCACCACCTGCCCACATAATATCATTCAGGGGTGCAGGGGGGGTTAATAAAACTTTATTTCGGGCATTTTAAAGTTTGATCCCCTCGGTCAGAGGGATCAGAATCGGCTAAAAGCGCAACAAACCGCAGGTCTGAATTGACCTGCAGTTTGCTGCGATCGCCGATACGGGGGGGGTCACATGCCCCCCCCCCCCCCCGGCGTTGTGACAGGATGCCGGCTGAATGATTTCAGCCGGCATCCCGTTCGGATTAACCCCCGGGGCGCCACAATCTTATTTTAAACTCATGACGTACCGGTACGTCATGGGTCCTTAAGGACTCGGGACCCATGCCGTACCGATACGTCATGGGTCCTTAAGGGGTTAATATATCAGAGACATACTATGCATCAAAGTGTAGGTCTGGGTCTTGTGATTCTCACAATCTAAAGCTCTTCGCTGTAGGGTTTATAATTTTTAAACTACAACCATTTGAATATGGCAACCGCCAGTGAAGTGAGCAAGTTGGAGCAGTTTGTTTTTAACCACTGTTCTCTGCCCTTGATGTAGAGTGAGTTGCCATAGGAACCCAGGTGTGAGCAGCCAGCAGAGTGACAAAAGCTAGAGTGTGAGCTGAAAAATCAGGACATGATTTCTAAACTGCCACCGCTCCCTCATTTTCAAGCCCACCTACACAAATCGGCTGCTAATGTTTTTATAAATGTATGTTTCAATGTAGAAAATCACAGAAATAAGATAATAATGCACTTAGTAGATGTAAGCATTATATATGGACAAAGTCCTCACTCTGATATGATAAAATCTGAGACACTTAGCCAATATATTTTGATCAAAACACATCTGTGCCTGCCTACCAAGCGCCAAGGTGGTCTCAGGTCAGGCGGGTCCTACGCTAAACCTACCTAAGCCGTTGGGCTTCTATGTTCAGGAGCGCAGACGCCGCACATATGGTGTGCTGCTCCTAGTCTCCTCCATGTGCATCAAGCAACCGATGGGAGGAGGAGCAAGCACACCTATATGTACCACCTAATCAAGCCGCTCTATTGGATAGGAAGGGCCAAAGTGCAAAGGAATGCTACTCCCAAGATAAAATAGGAGCGCATTCACACCTGAAGGTGCCACTCCCTCAAGCATACACTACATAGACAAAAAAAATAAAAAAAATAACAGAAAAAACAAAGATAAAAACATCCTGCACGGTACGATATATAAATGTGCGGATGTCCCTGGCCATATTGAAGAAAATCACAGAAAAAAGATAATAATGCACTTAATCAAGTAGATGCAAGCATTATATATGTACAAAGTCCTCACTCTGATATGATAAAATCTGAGACACTTAGCCAATATATTTTGATCAAAACACAAGCGCCTACCAAGCGCCAAGGTGGTCTCAGGTCAGGTGGGTCCAATAGAGCGCCTTGATTAGGTGGTACATTTAGGTGTGCTTGCTCCTCCTCCCATTGGCTGCTTGATGCACATGGAGGAGACTAGGAGCAGTACACCCTATGTGCGGCGTCTGCGCTCCTAAACATAGAAGCCCAATGGCTAAGGTAGGTTTAGCGTAGTACCCGCCTGACCTGAGACCACCTTGGCGCTTGGTTGGCGGGCACAGATGTGTTTTGATCAAAATATATTGGCTAAGTGTCTCCGATTTTATCATATCAGAGTAAGGACTTTGTCCATATATAATGCTTACATCTACTTTGCTAAGTGCATTATTATCTTATTTCTGTGATTTTCTACATTAAAATGGCCAGGGACATCCGCACATTTATATATCATACCGTGCAGGATGTTTTTATCTTTGCTTTTTCAGTGATTTTTTTTGTCTATGTTTTAATGTAACTGTCAGTGGCGTATTGCCAATATAGGCAGACCACGCCATTGCTATGGGGCCCGTGGCACAGGGGGGCCCGGAGCGCAAGGAAGGCCCCGCCCCCCTACATCTACTTTGCACAAGACACAGTTTACTGGCTGAGGTATGAGGCGGCTTGTGGCCCGCCCACTTGTGTTCTCCCAGCGGAAACAGCCAATCACAGAGCTGCATTACACACAGACCGACGGGGAATATTCGGGAGCTTTCTAGTCAGTCTAAAACTCATCCAATCAGCGGCGGGGGCTGTCCGTGATGTAATGGAGCAGAGGGAATAGTTCCAGGCGGAGCTGTCAGTCAGAGAACTTTTCCGCCAATCAGCGTGAGGAAGGGGCGGGGCGTGCGAGACAGCTCCTGAAAAGTCTGGAAGATGTGGAGACTGTGTGACAGGGAGCGGCGATTATCAGTGGTAAGAACGTTCTCCGTTGTTCTCGTCCCGTCTGCTGTGTGTGAGGGGAGGACGCAGTGGGCTGGGACAGGTCTGACGGGAAAACGGAAAAATAACAGTAGAGGCGCCGTGTATATGACAGCTGTAAGGGGAAATAGCCAGAAGTATCCTTAAAGTCGTAGAGTTTTACCTGACAGTATGGGATTTTTAGAGGTCATGGCCCCACCAAGAAAAAATAATATATAGTTTTTGTGGGATAATTAAAAAACCATTACATGTGAAATAAATAGAAGAACCTTTCATCAGACGGAATGCGCTGTGAACCGGACCGTGTGACCGCGGCTGTTTATTCTGCAGGTGCTCGGCTTGAGCTAGAGCCGGACCAAAGCAGCTGTAACTGTAAGGCCGTGTTCGAATGGTCAGGATTTGCTTGTAAATTCTGTCAGAAACCATAGACATTGCTCCGGTAATGGAGGGGAGTGTGGTATATGAGATGTCGTACACGTTTTCTGAGAGAAACCTGCACAGAATAAGCCTCCTTTCACACTTTCAGGGTTTTGGTGTTTTTCTTGCAGTAAAAACAGCAGCTCCAGATGTTTGCTGACGGTCTGTAGGCAATGTGAAATGCAGGACAGAAGAGGTTCCTTAGACTGCATTTTTAAGCATTTTTGTAACATTTATTTTACTAAATGGAAAAAACACACTTCACATAGCCACAAAATGGCATTTAAAGGGAATCTGTCACCTAGTTTGAGCATATTAAACTCTTAACATAGCGATGTTCATAAAGTACCTGCATTCCATAGCTTTTCCACAGTCTGATCTTGTCCACCCCCTCCCATCTCTCCTTCTAAATCCTGGTATGTCTTTTCTGAAGCATTAATGTCTCCTTCCCTGCTAGATTTATTGAGTATTTGTTTGCATTGACTATTTCACCCCTGTATCTGGTGCCCCTTGTGCCCCTTGATTAGGCCATATGTAGCCCCCTCCCCTCTTGGTGTGAGAGAAGGATTTATTATTTTATCCATATATAATTGGAATATTCTGTAGTACACATTTTTGTCCACTAGATGGCCGCAAACCATATGTATGAGAAGGTTAATAATGGAGGGGGAAGAGGGGATTACATTACAGTCTTCAAATACACCTATAGACTCAGTGAAACCACTCCTATCAGGTTAAGGAGCCAATAGTCTCTTCTTAAGGAACACCCCTTTTGTGATGTCATGCCTGCTATTTAAGTGAATGTACTGTGAATAAAAGTCTCGCCTGCTCTTCCACCAGGGCTCAAGGAAGATGAGAAGATGCTTTCATGAAACCACCTAGTTTGTCTGGTCTCATTATAAAGCTGTATGGCATGCACATACTTATTCTTCTAATTGATTTGGCACCACACAAAGAAGAAGGAGAAGCGCATGAATTGCGCTAACAAAATGGCGCCAACGTGGGGCAGATAGCTTGCGTAACTTCCGATTCAAACGCCACGAGAGCGACTTAAACGGAACCATCAGACGAGATCACATGCCGGCAAGGTAAGAAAGCTTTATTTCTTACAAATCTCCTCTGTAACTTCCGCTTTTGTGGGTTCTCAAGAGTTGAATTGGTGTTATCGCGATAAAAGGGTTCAAGTTATAGCTGATCTGTCTGTTAGAAAGAACCTGTTGAAATATTCCTTCTTTGTGTGGTAGAACATGCTGGAAACTAAACTGAAGTTGTTAGACAGCTGAGCCGGATATCCTGTGACGTAGAATTAGTTCCCAGCCAAGGTTCTGACGAGAATCTTGGGAAAAGGGTTAATACCAATTGCCATAGGCAATTGGAAGTTATTAAGATTTTGTATCCCGGTGAATTGACTAGGGGTCTTCACTTTGAGAGATTGTGGGTTCAATACTATTATTTCATTTGAGCTGTGTGCAACTGCGCTTAAGTTTGTGGGTTCGGTGGCGATTACTTATAGTAATCGGATTCCGTTTGAGCTTTGTGCAACTACGCTTAAGTTTGCGGGTTTGATAAGTAGCAATTGTTAGAGCTTTGTGCAACTACAATAATGGGAAATTCGAATGTTGCAGGACAGAGTGAAAAGAGATATTAACAGCGACTCAGTTGATGAGAGAAAAAGAAAGGAAAAGTTTCAGTTAGAAATAAAAGTTGAAAGCATTCTGTCATACTAAGTAGCAGCGATTTCCGGTATTATCCGTAAATATGCAGTTTTGTGTAAAAGTTCCCCCTAGAGATTGCAAATGCAGTAGGAGATAGATTAAATTAAAGTTTGTGTAAAACTGTAGGTGGAAAGTTGAAAGTAATTGAGAAGAATGGACAATATTGCTATAGTAAAATGGAGGATTTGGGTGTGGCAGGGAACAAAGAGAGTTGGCCATGCGGCATTCCCTTCCCCCCACCACATGTGTTGTAACTAAGTAATCCTGGGTCTTGTGGTCCATCAAAGACTACCTATTGCTTTTTCTGTCAGCCCCTCCTCTACACCAGGTGCTGGAATGTGCTAATCAGCACCACCCACTGTGCCTTCTGCTCTCTCTAGCCTTTCCCCATCCCCCAAAAACTCTTTCCTTAGGACTTAAGGGGGGATGGGAGTGTGGGTGCAGGTACAGGAATGCTGTCTGTGGATCTCAAAGACAGGACATAGTTTCTATCATAGTTTCCAACACTGGATTATATCCAGTGATGTCTGAAAATAACCCTTCCCAATTGTATGTCCCATCAGTTAAAAAGGTACCTGCAGTAATTGCCCCTATGATGACTACTAGAAATATTCCCATGATGCTAGTTGGAAGTGTCCTATCAATCTAGATTGCACCCATTCTAAGTCCTTATTCAGGTATGAGTGAAATTGTAGGGATATCTGCATCATTATATGATGTATGACATATACTACACCCAGTAGTAACATCAATTTTGCCATGATGAATAGAATTCCCAATTCAGAGGACTTATGCTGCTTTATAGAAAATTAGTTAAAATATGGAGAGTTTTCTCATATTATTTATGAGATTTGGAAAATTTAGTCCAATGTAGAGCTGAGGATTTAATACATAGTGAAGATCAGTGAGTCTGTGATGAAGTATTTAGATCATCAGTCAGTCACATTGTCCTCAGGACAGAGAGTGTGGAGAAAGTTTTCACTAGACTCCAGGAAAGTTGGGTGGATTTGGATTTTTGAGATTACCTTAGCTATGCATGAGAAAATCCTAAGTACTGCCTTTGTGTATGGTCTTGAGAATCATCTAGAAAGGTCTAGTGTTGGCTAGGCTTGAGAGAAGTTCATTTTGTACCTATTTTGTCATAGTGTAAAAGTTAAATCGAACAAAGACCTAAGGCGGGGGTGGCTGCCAATCAGCCCTCCCCACAAGGGGGGGGGGGGAGACTTTGTATGTACTTGCCCACTTCCTCGCCTGTTGGAGGAAGACAAATGTTCAGCCCCTTCAAATGAAACACCCATAGGAAATTAACAACCCAGAATCAAATACTGGATCCCTGTTATCTATACAGTCCTTAGGATCTAATTACATTGCCTCATAGCAAACATGTTCCATGATCTCTCATGGCTAAGGATAGTATCACATGTGTAGGAGCATCTAGTAATGCAATTCCTACTCCTCTCACCAATTAATCACCGTCTTAAGGGTGTGCAAAATTAGATCCGATCACTCTGCTGCATCTGGAAGGGGGGAGGCTGGGAGTAGTAAATACAAATACTTTTTCCCACCTCTGTAAATAAAAATAAAAAGTGCTTTCTGGGAGTAGTAAATAAAAATATAAATATTCAAATTCAAATTTAATGTCTCCATCCAATTAATAACCACATTTTTGAGTTTCTGGTAGATCATTTCAGGTTCCTGGAAGATGGATCACCTCGGACAGGATATGCTGTTCCTACTTAATCTGATGTTGTCAAGAAAGAACCACTCCGTCCAGCAATGGTAGTGCAGGAGACAGAGCTGAAGACACTCGCTGAGGTTGGTAAGATGGCTGAGGGTAAGACTACTAACATCCAGGTATGCCTTCGGTATCACTCATTATTATGGTCTAATCTAGTGAAGCAGAGATTTTGTATGATCCATGGCTAAGCCCATCAATAATGAATGCTGAGTGTATGAAAGATGTTTGATGCCCTGATGCTGCCTGAGGAGGTAGAGGCTACATTATTACCTGAAGTCTATGCTAAGTGGAAATCTGTGTGATATAGGATGGCTTAAGGCCAGTGGACTTCCAAAAAGTTTGCCTTTTTCAGATACAGGCTACAGAGGCTGAAAGGAAACATCAAAGTATAAAGGTAGAAGTGATAATAGGACTCTGGAGGGTTAGGAAGAAACTCTTCCTTCAGAGGGCGCACTACCTAAAGAGGATGGATTTAGAACATGGGCAAATCGAGAGAGAGAAGGTGTGATTGGGTTCTGTGGTGGATGACTCCTGGGGTCAACAATGCTGCCACTAGGTTAGTTGCTGTAATGATGATGGGAGAACTATGGGAGTTCCAGGAAGGCATATGCCAAGGTCATCTTACCCGTTTCAGAGACTGCGGATTGACTACATTCAGAACAAAGGTGGAACAGTGTGAATATGTCTGTGTATATTGATCTCTTTCCAGGATATTCGGAGATTTGGCCTGTAGCAAAGGCTACAGCTAAAAGATACTGACTGAGGTGAGAGTACCTATCCCTGGGGTTTTTCTTCCTCCGATATACATCTAACCGGAAGATAGGCCTAAGGCCTTATGAAGTACTCTTTGGGAATGCTCCTGGATTAGGTGTCTATTTCCCCAATAGTTCCAGATGCAGCATAGTAGTTTTCCAAGTTATGTTGTCTGCTGCACAAGTTATTGTCTAATGTGTATTTCCAAGTTTTAGTTGTTTCCTAGAATCCAGACTGTATAGAAGCGATTCATTCTTCACAATCAGGAGATTGGATAGTGGTGAAACAAGAGACGGGCGGAAAGTCCTAGAGCTACGGTTTGAAGACCTACATCAAGTCCTGATAACCGCCGCCACTGCTGTCGAATTGCAAGGAGAAACTGATCGTATTGCAATCAAGTGCCAGGACTATAAGAGCCATAATGCTGTTTCATGCCTTATTGTTTGTTCCATATTGTACAAAGGGGAAATCACAGTCAAATCAAATTCCAACGGTGATATATTATCAAGATGAGTCAGGAACAACGAAGTTGACTTTTGCAGTATAGTGGACTGTAAGACAGATGACAGATAGGACACTTGGTTTTGGTCTGATAAGTACATCTGTGTGACGGGGACTGACCCAGTCTATGGTAATTGTATTTAAATATGACCATACCAACTGTGGATATTGGAGGTTAACAGAATGGAGTACTAATCTGAAGTGTTGTGAATACAAACTAATTGAAACTACCTCTAGAGTCAGTAAAGGTGAAGGTTTGTCGCAAAAAAAAATGACTATCCTGAAGGGAACCCCACCAAACAGTTGTAAACATGATGAATGTAATCCTCTGTTCCTGTCCATTAGAAATCCTATCCAACAGGATTTGGGGATATATGTGTTAGGAGCATGTGTAAGTGACAAAGATCCCCTAGGCAAATTTAGAATATTGGTAAGAGAGAAACCTCAAAGTTCAGTAGCATCTGTGGCTCCTACATCCTTACCTATAATTGACATTAAATATTTGGCCAAATTTAAAATATAATGACAAACTGACCTTAGAGACAGGATTTATACAGGAAAGCCCTTTGGTGTTTTCCCTCCAGGATATTGTTCTTACATAATTCAGCTGAAGAAGACAAGTAGTGACTCATAGTTCCTGACAGTTGGTTTATCAACCAAAATGATCAAAACGCGGGGCGTGGCCTGACCGGCATGGAGTGAAGACGCAGGTCGCTTCAGCTCCGGCTTTATCCTGCTCATATCCTGACCATCCGCTCTGGTGGACCCTGTTTTTTTATCTAAAGACCCTCAGTGAGTCTCTGTGACTGTCCCCCCTAAGTTTTGTCCGACCCTGTGACCTGCGGCGGCTGCCGGACAATACCCTGGGGCCGGGCCTACATACCAGACGGCTTCCCTGCCTGCTGGCCGGATCTATCGGTGGGGGACCTGGTGAAAAGGGATTCCCTGCCATACTTATCTGCTCCGGAGGTCGAGAGGAGCCGGGAGGCTTAATCCGGTGGGTTCCTTGGCTTCTTCCCTGGCTGGACGGTGACACGGCGTATCCTGCACGTTTGGCGCGGCGGGCGCCATCTTGGCCGCAGCGCTGAAGAAAGCGACACCGCTCCCTCTGTAGCCAGCGTTCCAGGTAGAGAATCTTCGCTGCTCCTGTATCACCATAGAGACTTACCTGGGGCGGTGTGACGCCGGTCGGGGTCACTGGGCCTACGCGATCCTCAGCACTGAGAGGTGCATCCTTTATACTAGGCCACAGGCGCTGTTTGCTGGAGTGCTGCTTCCTTCTCCCCCCCTTTTTTATAATATCAAAGCGAGGGGTGTACTGAAGATTTTATGGGCCGCAAAACGGGCACCTCAGGGCCTGCTATCCCTCCTAAGCTGATGCTCGACAATATGAGCCAAACAGATAGCCGCGATGCTGGGGCTTCTTCTGAACGTCCGGAGGTGGATCTTGCAAAAGTCATGGCGGCCATTACTAACTGCCAAACGACACTCACGGTCAAAATTGACCATGTACAGGCCGACCTAACCCTCCTCAGGCATGATATCGATAAGATCCGTGAGAGAACAACTGAGGTGGAGAGAAGGCTGGGAGAGGTGGAAGATACGGTTCAACGTGAAGATTCGGTGGTCCGTGCCTTGCAGAATCAAGTTAAAACCCTAGCGGCAAAAGTGGAAGACGCTGAAAATCGAAACAGGAGAAATAATATTAGGATTATGGGCTTACCGGAGAGGGCAGAGGGTCCGTCCCCTGAGGAATTTACGGAGCGCCTTATCAAACAAATCCTGAACCCAATCACCTTATCGGGGACTTTTGCAGTGGAGCGGGCGCACAGGATCCCTACTCGTCCTTTGCCCCCTGGAGCCCTGCCACGTCCTTTTATCTTTAAAGTGCTAAATTATAGGGATCGGGACGCTATTCTGGCTACGGCCCGTCGTATGAAGGACATTCATTTTGATAACGTCCGGATTTCCTTCTACCCGGACTTCTCTACAGAGGTGCAGAAACAATGCAGGCAATTCACAGCAGTGAGAGTTCGGTTGAGGGAGAAAGGCCTTGTCTACGCCATGATGTATCCAGCACGTCTCAGAGTCCAGGATGGAGAAGTGGTGAAATTTTTTGCCACCCCAGAGGAGGCGTCCGACTGGCTCGACCGCAGAGGCTGAGTATAATGGGACTTGTGTACTGAGAGTCTTATTTTATGTTCAGGATGGTCACTTTATATGTGGGAGCTGAATGTGCTAAAATTGTGCTGCCCTACTGCCTAGGTTCAGTTTTTGGGTTTACCTAGAGGGGTGGGTGGCAGCACGGGCCTCCCCGTCCTGATCTACTAGAGAGGAGATTGTTCATGGGTTATTTAAGCTTGGATAGGTTGGGGTTATCTGGGCAGGGTGGGGGGTTTTGCCCGCTGTTCTGGGCAGCTTGGGATGTTTTTACTGCATTCTTGATGTATGGGTATGACTGTGTGTATGTATGGCTTGGGTGGTGCATTTTCCTCGTATGGTATAATTTTGACACTCCGCCGTAATGGCTATCTGTCGGTTTGTCTCCTGGAATGTCAGGGGACTAAATGATAAAATTAAAAGATCTCTTGTCTTCAATTTTATAAAGAAGCATAACCCTGATATGTTGATATTGCAGGAGACACATCTGCAGGGGCGGAAGCTGCTAGCGTTGAAGAAGCCTTGGGTGGGAGCAGCTTATCATTCGGTGTATAGTTCCAGAGCGAGAGGTGTGTCAATTCTGGTGGCGAGGTCCCTCCCCTTCCGTTCCTACTCTGTTCAGATTGACATGATGGGACGTTTTGTGATCCTACACGCTGCAATCAGAGGCATTGATTATCTTGTGATAGGAGTATATGTCCCCCCCCCCTTTTCAGAGGGATGTGTTGGATGAAATTATGAAACGAGTTGCAACGTTGCCTCCGGTGCCTCTGATTGTGCTTGGGGATTATAATGCGGTGTTGGACCGGTCAATGGATAGGCTTCGCCCTGGGGGGTCACATACTGAAGCGTTGAACTCCTGGGCAGAGGTATTTGCTCTTACAGAGGGATGGAGATATATGCACCCTGATATTCGGCAATACTCTTGCTATTCGGCTTCATATGCAGCGCTCTCCCGGATAGATTTAGTGTTTCTCGGTAAGGAACTGCTGCCCTCACTAGTGGCCGCGGAATACTTGCCGAGAGGCATTTCTGACCATGCCCCCCTGTTGGTGGTTCTGAGACAACCGCTTGCACCTGCCGAAAGGCAATGGAGACTAAATAGTAAATGGCTTTAGGTGCTACCGGTGGCTTGGGCTGCGCAACAGGGGATGAAAGATTATTGGGAACTTAATGAGGGTTCTACTAACCCTCTGGTGGAGTGGGAGGCTTTTAAAGTTGTCCTGCGTGGTACGTTGATTCAGGCAATTGCATCTTACAGGAAGGAGCTGAGTGCCACCAGAACTAAACTAGAAGATGAGGTAGTGGGAAAGGAACAGGCTTTCATCTCAGACCCCAATGATGTGAACCGTGGTTTATGGGATGAGGCACAGAGGAATCTTACCCTGCATCTCACTGAGTATACACAGAAGAGGTTGCTGTTCCAGAGGCGCCTGGTCTTTGCAGATGGTGACAAAAATGGGAGTGCCTTGGCTTTCCTGGCTAGGACTGAGGCACCGCAGACGGTAGTTCCGCACATTACCTGTGGGGATGGCTTGAAGGTATATCGGCCGGCGGATATTTGTGAACAGTTTGTTCAGTTCTATACTGACCTGTACAGTTCTAAATCCACCTCATCCCCAGATGGGATCCGTTCATTCCTTCAATCCATCCCACTTACTCCTTTGGCTGCGGCTGATAGTAGATATCTAGGGAGACCTATTGATGATGGGGAGGTCAGGGCAGCAATCGAGGACATGGCACCTGGGAAGTCACCTGGTCCGGACGGCTTCCCGATTGAATGGTACAGGTTAGACGTTAATTTGCATTCTGCACGTTTACTCAGGCTTTTTGACTATGCATGTGATTCCGGGATGTTGCCTTCTTCCTTTGGGGAGGCGACCATCGTGGTAATTCACAAAGTCGGGAAGCCTCCGGATCAGTGTGCATCATACAGGCCGATTTCCCTTCTAAACACGGACGCGAAAATCTTAGCCAAAGTCCTGGCTAGGCGTCTTAACGGGGTGATACTGTCCATTATTGACCCAGATCAATCTGGTTTTATGCCCGGGAAGACGACTGATATAAATCTAAGGAGATTATTTACTAACTTACAGGTCAGGCACGATAATGCGGGTTCAAGAGCCTTGGCGTCCCTGGATAATGAGAAGGCCTTTGACTCGGTGGAGTGGCATTTTATTTGGGAGACAATGTTCTGTCTGGGTTTCCCTTCCTCCTTTATCAAGTGGGTCCAATTGTTATATCAGACACCTATAGCACGGATTAGAGTGAATGGAGTTATATCCCGGCCCTTCAGGTTGTATAGAGGCACTAGACAAGGGTGTCCTTTATCCCCATTGTTGTTCGCCCTGATAATGGAACCGTTGACACAACTGATCAATAACAGCTCTCTGATAGAGGGGTGGACGGTGGCAGGGATTCAGGAGAAAGTATCACTATACGCGGATGACCTGTTAGTCTATTTGGCCGACCCTGGCCCCTCCCTAGAAACTCTGCTGGATGTGGTGAATGGTTATGGGAGGTACTCGGGATTACAGGTAAACTGGGCGAAGTCTAGTTTATGTATAATAGATGTAGATGAAGCTGTAGATATTTCCCCGGTATCCCCCCTGAGAGTAGTGGATAGCTTTCTTTACCTAGGGATACATATTCATAGGGACCCTAGACAGTTTTGTCAATTGAACTTGAGGCCTACCATGGAATATGTCACGCGTAAGCTGGAGGCCTGGGAAAATCTTCCGCTGACCCTGGTGGGAAGAATTAACATTGTTAAGATGGTGTTGCTACCCAAACTTCTGTATATTTATAGAGCGGCGCCAGTAAGGATCCCTAAGTCCCACTTTGATATTTTGGATAGAACCTTGTCCCGTTTCTTGTGGCTCCATCGGTCCCCTAGACTGGCGAGAAAGACGCTGAAGGCCTCCTATGTACAGGGGGGTTTGCAGCTTCCAGATATGTATATTTATTACATAGCTACGCGCCTAATGTATGCATCTTGGTGGATTAGGGCAGATGCCAATAACCCCGCGGTGGTATTAGAGGCGGCGCTGGTTGGATCATATGAAGCTTTAACTAATCTGGTATACAGGAGGGGAAGACCCATAGGTCCTGGGATTTATACAGACTCTATGATGACAGTTAGCGAGGCTTGGGTGAGCTTTGTGGAGATACATACGGAGGGTTTGGAGGGGGATACCTGGTCCCCTTATATTCCACTATGGCGTAACAAGCTCCTTCCAGAGCTCTTGCACCTTTCCGATTTTGAATTCTGGCCTAGGAAGGGCCTTAAATATCTGACACAATTGTTTCATGAAGGGAGCTTCCGCTCCTTTGAGAGCCTGCGAGCGGAGTTCCAGCTGCCCCAGACTAGCTTTTACCGCTTCCTCCAACTGAGACATGCCTGTGAGAAACAATTTAAAGCCCTATCCTTAAATTTAGAGTGCGGCCCACTAGAGTCAGTAGCCAGGAGGAAAGTCCCATGTAAACCTATTTCTTCCTTTTATGCTGAAATTGTTAAAATGCAAGAATCTCCTATTAGACGATCCTTTGTTAAATGGGCTGAGGATATTCCCGAGTTGGAAGATTCTCATTTGGAGGAGTGGCGTCTGAGATGGAGGACGTCGGTTATAAGTGCGAGAGATCAGCTCATTCAAGCGAAATGGATGCACAGAGTGTACTTGACCCCACTGCGTCTCTATCAGATGCGGCAGTTGCCGAATCCAGGATGTGATAGATGTGGGGAGGTGAGGGGCTCTTTCTTCCATATGGTGTGGCTCTGCCCGGTGATGAAGACATATTGGAAAGGAATTTGTAACTTTATTAATGTTAAGTTGGGGCTCCCAGGGATCTGTAATCCAGTAATATGCTTACTAGGTTTAGTTTCTGAAGTTACTCCTTCCAAATATAATAGAATACTGTTAAGATTGTTGATGTTCTATGGGAGGAAGAATATACTTTTGAACTGGAAACCGCCCAAGTGTCCTACAGTGAGCCAATGGGTAATCCTTATAAATAATGACCTGCAAATGTATAAATTGACATACGAGGCAAGGGGATTGACTGATCGATTTGATAATATCTGGATCCTTTGGGTCCGGGCGGAGGGTACGACTTGAAGTCATTGACGATGGCGAATGTATCACCCATTGTATGTTTGTGTGAGTGTTTGTGTATGAGTGAGCTCTAGAAGCAACTTAGTGACAACAGTGATACCTTGTATTATAGTCATTTATATGTCTTTTATGGTCAAGATACATGTTAATGATGGACTTGCCGATGTGAGTGCATGTTTCATGGAAGATTGTTCTTCTTTGTTCTCCCTCAGGGAGTGTTGTATTAAATGCAAAAATGTTAAATAAACACTATTAAAAAAAAAATGATCAAAACGCAGATATCTGGTGATTGTGTGGAGATTTGAAACTCCAACCCAGGATGCAGGTGGAATGAAGTGGCCAATGTACCCTGATCAAGTCCTGATCGGGTACTGATGCCATTTGTTCTATTCTCACCTCCTGAGTGGGATCAAATCAGAAAACAATGTCCGGTCACGACTAAGGAGGTCACTCCCTACATCCTTTGACTCACGTTTATACATGTATACATGGATGCCATAGGAATCTGTAGAAGAGTTTCTGATGAATTTAAAGCAAAAAGTCAGATAGTTGCAGGATTTGAGTCATTAACTCCCATGATTAGTAAAAATCAAAAAAAATAAAAAAAATTTTTTGATTGGATTAACATATCTATTGTCATCAACAGAGATTTGTGAATTATATCTGTGATGCTGTGCAGAGAATGGTGGAACAACTGAGCTCTTTTCCAGTGATGACTCTACAGAACCGACTGGTCCTTGACAGCAGAAAAAGGAGGGGTCTACAAGAACGGCTGCATCTACATCCTGGACAACACTGCCCCTGATGGAAGGATCACCAAGGATCTGAAGAAACTGATGGACTTTATCAAATGAACTGACGGGAAAAATTCTGAAATTAATATCATGGCCAGAATAATGTTTTGGGAACTGGTTCAGCGACTACAATGTTATTAGAATTTGGTTTTAACAGGCTGTCATATAGTTCTACATTTTAGGAAAATTGTTTTTGAAAATGTATAATACATCCATGCCCACACTATGTATATGTGCGGTGCCCCTGTCAAAGACAAAGATTATTCCATCCTTAAGTAAATAAAACCTTGTTGATGGTTGCGGGGTAAATAGGACAAGGTGAAGGCAAACCCGAAAGGGAGTTGAGGGGACCTGGTGAAGCAATAAGGAAAGTCCAGCTCTTCGCTGTTTAGGTCGTTGGGAGAGTACCTCACTTTGCCTGTTCACCTCTGGTCTATTGCCCGCAAAAGGAGGGATTTGTGAGAGAAGGATTTATTATTTTATCCATATATAATTGGAATATTCTGTAGTACACATTTTTGTCCACTAGATGGCCGCAAACCATATGTATGAGAAGGTTAATAATGGAGGGGGAAGAGGGGATTACATTACAGTCTTCAAATACACCTATAGACTCAGTGAAACCACTCCTATCAGGTTAAGGAGCCAATAGTCTCTTCTTAAGGAACACCCCTTTTGTGATGTCATGCCTGCTATTTAAGTGAATGTACTGTGAATAAAAGTCTCGCCTGCTCTTCCACCAGGGCTCAAGGAAGATGAGAAGATGCTTTCATGAAACCACCTAGTTTGTCTGGTCTCATTATAAAGCTGTATGGCATGCACATACTTATTCTTCTAATTGATTTGGCACCACACAAAGAAGAAGGAGAAGCGCATGAATTGCGCTAACATTGGTCACATCTGATTGAACACTGAGTGGTATAAATCTAAGTCCTTAGGTCTTTCAGACCTTGGTCTTTCCAAATGCCACATCTCTCAAGTGCCACTCTTAAGTGCACATACTGAATTATACCAGAATTGGACCAGACGGGGATCACAGGTAATTACAGACATTGTTTACATTAACTATGTTTCAATTTTTCCTCTTACTCTTCCCACTTTTCCAACACCTCCTGAAATACCCCCACATCCATTAACCCAGCAAGGAACTATTCATCTCTTCCTACATTTTACCTTCTCATCTGATCGCTTGCACAAACCTGTTTCCCAACATAAAACACTTCCTTCCCAAACACACACACACGCCTCATGCCCTCTCTTATTCTCATCTATTAACACTTTCTCTGCTTCTCCTTACTGCTGGTGATATCTCTCCAAATCCAGGACCCCCTCAGCAAATCCCCACTATCACCTCCATGTCCCACTACAAATCTCCTACAAGTTTCTGCAACCCCCTAAACCTAATAACCATTCCTCTGACCCCTGCTCCTTTGGTTCCTCTTGCAGGAGCATTATGGAACGCGCGCTCTGTCTGTAACAAACTGTCGTACATTCACGAACTTTTCATCTCTCAAAACCTTTCCTTTCTGGGTCTCACTGAAACATGGCTGACACCCTCAGACACCTCCTCCCCTGCTGCACTCTCTTATAGTGGATTTCAATTCACTCACACCCCCCGCCCTGGCTGCAAACATGGTGGAGGAGTTGGTCTCCTCCTATCAGACACCTGCTCCTACAGCCCAATTCCACTGCCACCCTCCATTACGCTCACCTCATTTGAAGTACACTATGTTCGCATCTACTCTCCCTCCAACCTTCAAGTAGCCGTCATTTACCGCCCTCCAGGCCCAGCCACCATCTTTCTTGACCACTTTAACACCTGGCTACTACACTTTCTTTCTTCCGACATCCCCACTATCATCATGGGTGACTTCAACATCCCTATTGACACCTGCCACTCGGCCGCCTCTAAACTCCTGTCACTCTCTTCCTCCTTCGGCCTATCACAGTGGTCTTCAGTTCCCACCCACAGAGATGGTCACACTTTGGATCTGATCTTTACCCGCCTCTGCTCCCTATCTAACCTTTCTAATTCGCCTCTCCCCCTATCCGACCACAACCTACTCACCTTCTGTTCACTGGTCTCTTCTGCTGCTCCCCCGGTCCACACGCCAGCACACCCCCGCAGGAACCTTAAACATCTCGACTTTCGCTTGCTTTCTGACTCTCTTCTCACACTCTCTACCATCTGCTCCCTCCTAGACCCAGAAGCTGCTACCACCCTATATAACAACACAATAAGTACAGCTCTGGACACTGTTGCCCCCCTCACACACAACAAAACCCGAAAAATCAACAGACAACCATGGCACACTAACCTGACCAAAAAACTCAGACAAGCTTCCAGGGCTGCTGAGCGGCAATGGAAGAAATCCCATTCAAATGATCATTTCACGGCATACAAGCAATCCCTCCTCATATTTAAATCCTCACTCGCTGATGCAAAACAGGCCTACTTCTCATCTCTCATATCTTCCCTGTCACACAGCCCTAAACAACTTTTTAGCACTTTTAACTCCCTTCTCCGTCCCCCAGCGCCCCCACCCTCTCCACTCTTCTCAGCTGAGGACTTTGCCAAATATTTCAAACAAAAGATAGTCAACATCAGAGAAAGCTTCACTACACAGTTCCCACAGACCCTCTACACAACGGCTCGGTCCTCTTCTCCCAAAACCCGCTTCTCTACCATTACAGAAGAAAAACTCTCCACTCTACTCTCCAAATCTCATCTGACCACCTGTGCACTTGACCCAATCCCATCCCACCTCATCCCTAACCTCACCACAGTGTTTATCCCAGCCCTAACTCATCTCTTCAACCTATCACTAAACTCTGGTGTCTTCCCCTCTGCTTTTAAACATGCTACCATTACACCCATCCTCAAAAAGCCTTCACTTGACCCATCTTCCTTGTCCAGTTATCGCCCCATATCACTTCTTCCATTTGCCTCTAAGCTACTTGAACAACATGTCCATTCAGAACTGTCCTCCCACCTCTCCTCCTGCTCCCTCTTTGACCGCCTACAATCTGGCTTCCGACCCCACCACTCGACCGAGACTGCCCTTACCAAAGTCACCAATGACCTACTGACAGCCAAAACCAAGAAACAATACTCTGTCCTCCTTCTCCTTGACCTGTCCTCTGCCTTCGACACTGTTGACCACTCCCTTCTGTTGCAAACTCTCTCATCTCTTGGCATCACCGACCTGGCCCTCTTCTGGATCACATCATACCTCACAGACCGGATGTTTAGCGTCTCCCACTCTCGCACCACCTCCTCGTCTCATTCCCTCTCTGTTGGTGTCCCGCAAGGCTCTGTCCTAGGACCCCTGCTCTTCTCTATCTACACCTTTGGCCTGGGACAGCTCATAGAGTCCCATGGCTTTCAGTATCACTCTTACGCTGACGACACGCAAATCTACCTCTCTGGTCCAGACATCACCACCTTACTATCAAGAATCCCACAATGTCTATCTTCTATATCATCCTTCTTCGCCTCTCGCTTTCTAAAACTTAACATGGATAAGACAGAATTCATAATCTTTCCCCCATCTTGTTCAACCCCCTCAACAGACCTATCTATCATGATCAATGGCTGCACATTCTCCCCGGTCAACAAAGTCCGCTGCCTCGGAGTGACCTTGGATTCTGCCCTCTCCTTCAGACCGCACATCCAAGCACTTTCCACCACCTGCCGCCTCCAACTCAAAAACATCTCCCGCATCCGTCCTTTCCTTAACTTTGAATCTGCGAAAATTCTTGTACATGCCCTCATTATCTCTCGCCTAGACTACTGCAACATTCTCCTCTGTGGCCTTCCATCTAGCACTCTCGCACCCCTCCAATCTATCCTCAACTCTGCTGCCCGACTAATCCACCTCTCACCCTATTACTCCTCTGCCTCTCCCCTCTGCCAATCCCTTCACTGGCTCCCCATTGCCCAGCGAATTCACTTCAAAGTACTAACAAATACATACAAGACCATCCATAACCTGTCGCCTCCCTACATCTCTGAGCTACTTTCCCGATACATCCCCACACGCACTCTCCGATCCTCACAAGACCTCCTTCTCTCCTCTCCTCTTATTGCCTCTTCCCACAATCGACTCCAAGATTTCTCCCGTGCATCCCCCATACTCTGGAACTCGCTACCCCAACATATCAGACTCTCACCTACATTGGAATCCTTCAAAAGAAACCTGAAAACCCACCTCTTCAGACAAGCCTACAACCAGTGACCCTGCTGCCTCTATACCGCCATGACCTACTTAACTCGCACCTACTGTGTCCTTCTCCCATACCATGTAGATTGTAAGCCCTCACGGGCAGGGCCCTCTCTCCTTCTGTACCAGTTTGTAACTTGTCTTGTTTATGATTAGTGCAATTGTCTGTATTATGTATGTGCACCGCTCATCATATGTACAGCGCTATGGAATGAATGGCGCTTTAATAATAATAATAATAATAATTCCAGCAAGGGTCTTCTTTCTTTTATTCAAGTTTTCATTTTGATCAAAAAGCGATTTTTCTGATATGCTAATGAAGCTTCAAGGTGCCCAGAGGGGCGTTATTCCTCTCCACAAGTGCCCAGTAACGCCCCCCCTGCAGTGCCCAGCCCGCCTTTATTTCAAGCTAATTTATTCACCCCACCATCCTTGTGTCCTACTTTCTTTCCCCAGAGATCTCGCGCAGCCGCAGTATCGCCGACTGCCTGCGCCTGTTCTATACTACGGCTCCTGAGGGCAACAGCCTCAATAGTGTCACTGGGCATGCGCCAAGCCCAGTGACGTAATCAGAGCGCTGTTGCCCTCAGGAGCCGTAGTATAGAACAGGCGCAGGCAGTCAGCGATACTGTGGCTGCGCGAGATCTCTGGGGAAAGAAAGGATGACACAAGGATGGTGGGGTGAATAAATTACATGACGTAGCGGAGGGGGCGGCGCTGTTCGGCTCCGATGTGGGAGTAAATTAATTTATGAAGAGGCGGGCTGGGCACTGCAGGGGGGCGTTACTGGGCACTTGTGGAGAGGAATAACGCCCCTCTGGGCACCTTGAAGCTTAATTTGCATATTAGAAATATCACTTTTTGATCAAAATGAAAACTTGAATAAAAGAAAGAAGACCCTTGCTGGAATGAAGGTACTTTATTGAAAATCGCTATGTTAAGAGTTTAATATGCTCAAACTAGGTGACAGATTCCCTTTAAAAATAAAAATAAAAGCAAAATAATGAAGTTAATTTTGGTGTTTTTTTTTATGGTTTAAAAACGCCAGTAAACTATTCATGTGTGGAAGGATCCTGAAGAACTAGCATTTACACCCCTTCCCCTCTTTATTTAGTACATGTAAGCACACTCAGCATCAGCAGCAAGGAGTTAAAGGGGTTATCCAACCAACCCCTATAATGCCCCCCAAAATGCCTGGGCACTGTATGCGGTGCCTGGGCATTTTGGGGGGCATAATAGGGGTTAGATAGCCCCTTTAACCCTTAGGATACCGGAGGTTTTTTCTTTTTTGCATTTTCTTTTTTCTTCTCTATCTTCCTTCAGCCATAACTTTTTTATTTTTCCATTCACATAGATGTATGAGGACCTATTTTTTTGCCGGAGAAGTTGTACTTTAATATGGCATACAATGTAGTGGGAAGCAGGCAAAAAACTGAATTTCTCCACCGTTTTATGGGTTTTGTTCCTACGGTGTTCCCTTTGCGGCAAAACTGACCTGTGTCTTTCAATCTCTGGGTCAGTACGATTACAATAATACCACATATGTATAGGTTTTTTATGTCTAAATAGTTTTTTAGTTACTGCAACAAAGTTAGTTAATAAAAAAATAAAGATTTATCCCTAACAGTTTCAGTAGGTCATGTATACATTCCTTTATTGGCAAATGGGGGTGTGGCAGGGGAGGAGCCAGGACAGGAGGTGGGATGGGCCGGGGTGTGTGGGTGGGGTTAGGGGGCCCAATTCAGATTCCCAGTGATTTCTATGTACGCACCTGGTAACTTTGAAGCACTTTGGGCAACAACATTGCAATTGAATGTGCCACATAAATAAATAAAAGTTGAAATGCATTTCTCACTCGATCAAGCTTGCCATGTGCACTTTTTAAATTTGATCAATCAATTGGTTAGTGTAATGTTTACTATCTTTACTCCAAACACTCCACTCTGCCCACTCCATAAAGTTGTGTCACATGAGTAAATAGCATTTATCATGTAGAAAAAGTTAATACAAGGCACTTAACTAATGTATTGTGATTGTCCATATTGCCTCCTTTGAGGGCTGGATTCATTTTTCCATCACATTATGCACTGCTCGTTCTCAAGGGTACAACCACCCTGCAAGTGGTGGTCGTGCTTGCACACTATAGGAAAATGCACTAGCCTACGTGCGCATCCACGTTCCCTGCCACCTTAGAGGCTGACGTTTCTTTCTATAGTGAGCAAGCATGACCACCACTGATAGATTGAAGAGTGGTTGTAACCATGGAAACGAGCAGTGTATAATGTGATGGAAAAATTAATCCAGCAATATGGACAATCACAGTACATTAGGAAGTTCCTTGTAGTAACTTTCTCTACATGATAAATGCTACTTGCTGAAGTGAGACAATCCCTTTAATCAATGATTATGTTTACCCCAAAGTGGTGCCAATAAATACTGCCCTCATACGACTGCACTAAGGTGAAAAATGCATTGAGGGGGAAGGGGTTAAAAGCTTTCAACGACTGAGGAAGCTCAACTTTTAAGCCTCATTCACACGTCCGTGCTCAAATCCGTGAGCAGGTGGTCAGTGAAGCATCTGTGAAGCTGTCCATGAAGGATCCATGTTGGGTCCGTGTGTCCGTTTTTTGCTGTCCGTGTTCCATCCATGTTTTACTGACACTGAACAGCTGAAAAATTATTTTCAAAGCATCGGTTCTTAATGATCCATGAAACACGGTTGCAATACGGATGGCATCCGCGTTGCATCAGTTTGGCCGGACTAGGGCGCAGCTAAGGGTAGGCCAGCATGATTAGATTTTGGTTGTAGGGTCTTGGTGGTTAAGGGATTTGAATTGAATGGTGGGGTGGGGGGCGCTGCTCTAGTGAGGAGGAGTCTGGGAGGCTATTTATGGGGGTGTAGTTAGGCGAGGAGTGCCATTTTGTGGAGAAGAAAAAACTCCCATCCACCCTCCCATATATTGGAAGTAGTGGAGGGGGTGACATAGGGGAGTGAATCAAGCCAGGTTTGTGGATGATAAAAGGCATTTTGGTTTGATAACGAGGATATTAATTTTAATGGTTATAAGGCATTAAGAGGCGGTTATGGGGGTTGTTGTTTGATGGTGCGGGAAAAGTATGTCATGGCAGTCGAGAAGGTAGGAGGTACTGGAAGCTGGGACTACGGATTGGGATTTGAGGTTGAGAGGGCCCCTTATGGTGGGGGCTGGACTCTCATGGTGGGGCTTACCTGTTCGGTTTGGCGAGGCGTCCACCACCAGGTGCCTCCGAGCTTGTATACTGCGGCTGGAGGCAAGGTGGATTTGCTGTGTGGTTTGTAAGTGGACAATTTGGGGCTTCCAGGACCTCCTTCGTCTGCGGTTATGTTATTTATGTTATATATGTTATGTATTTATATTAATAATAAATGGCTGCTGTGGCCAATTAAATCCATTTGATGAGTGGTGTGGTTATTTTGGGGGGATAATGGTGGGTAGACGGGTATGGGAATGGTGGGGTTAAGAGATGGATGAGACCCGGAGTATCAACCAATACCTTATTCATGTGGTTTTCGCGGACCCATAGACTATAATGGATGTTATGGATCCGTGAACACGGACCCACAGACCGTGCTAAAACACTGATGTGTCAATACACACATTAAAATGAATGGGGACGTGAGCTGTCCGTGGAGAACACATACAGCAAATGTCCGTGAAACACTGACGTGTGAATGAGGCTTTATCTACATAAAACACATAATGCAAGCAAGTATTGGCAGCAATTACAGTATTAAAAAAAATTCTGCCTTTAGACTGGCATTGACTTTTTTCCAGTGAATTACCTATACTGACAGGGAATGTCCCACAGGATTGGCGCGTGGCATATGTGGTGCCAATATTCAAAAAGGGGCCAAAAACAGAGCCTGGAAACTATAGGCCGGTAAGTTTAACATCTGTTGTGGGTAAACTGTTTGAAGGTTTTCTGAGAGATGCTATATTAGAGCATCTCAACGGAAATAAGCAAATAACGCCATATCAGCATGGCTTCGTGAGGGATCGGTCATGTCAAACTAATTTAATCAGTTTCTATGAGGAGGTAAGTTCTAGACTTGACAGCGGCGAATCAATGGATATCGTATATCTGGACTTCTCCAAAGCATTTGACACTGTACCGCATAAAAGGTTAGTATATAAAATGAGAATGCTCGGACTGGGAGAAAACATCTGTATGTGGGTAAGTAACTGGCTGAGTGATAGAAAACAGAGGGTGGTTATTAACGGTACACACTCAGATTGGGTCACTGTCACTAGCGGAGTACCTCAGGGGTCAGTATTGGGCCCTATTCTCTTCAATATATTTATTAATGATCTTGTAGAAGGCTTGCATAGTAAAGTATCAATTTTCGCAGATGACACTAAACTGTGTAAAGTAATTTACACTGATGAGGACAGTATACTACTACAGAGGGATCTGGATAGATTGGAGGCTTGGGCAGATAAGTGGCAGATGAGGTTTAACATTGATAAATGTAAGGTTATGCACATGGGAAGGAAAAATGCAAGTCACCCGTACATACTAAATGGTAAAACACTCGGTAACACTCACATGGAAAAGGATCTAGGAATTTTAATAAACAGCAAACTAAGCAGCAAAAACCAATGTCAGGCAGCTGCTGCCAAGGCCAATAAGATAATGGGTTGCATCAAAAGGGGCATAGATTCCCGTGATATGAACATAGTCCTACCACTTTACAAATCGCTAGTCAGACCACACATGGAGTACTGTGTACAGTTCTGGGCTCCTGTAAACAAGGCAGACATAGCAGAGCTGGAGAGGGTTCAGAGGAGGGCAACTAAAGTAATAACTGGAATGGGGCAACTACAGTACCCTAAAAGATTATCAAAACTAGGGTTATTCACTTTAGAAAAAAGACGACTGAGGGGAGATCTAATTAATATGTATAAATATATCAGGGGTAAGTACAGAGATCTATCCCATCATCTATTTATCCCCAGGACTGTGACTGTGACGAGGGGACATCTTCTGCGTCTGGAGGAAAGAAGGTTTGTACACAAACATAGAAGAGGATTCTTTACGATAAGAGCAGTGAGACTATGGAACTCTCTGCCTGAGGAGGTGGTGATGGTGAGTACAATAAAGGAATTCAAGAGGGGCCTGGACGTATTTCTGGAGCGTAATAATATTACAGGCTATAGCTACTAGAGAGGGGTCGTTGATCCAGGGAGTTATTCTGATTGCCTGATTGGAGTCGGGAAGGAATTTTTTATTCCCCTAAAGTGGAGAAAATTGGCTTCTACCTCACAGGGTTTTTTGCCTTCCTCTGGATCAACTTGCAGGATAACAGGCCGAACTGGATGGACAAATGTCTTTTTTCGGCCTTATGTACTATGTTACTATGTTACTATGTTATAGTTCGGCATATAAATTTGTGATGACATCATCAGGGTAGGCAGAGAACTAAGACTCAGTTGAGTATGCAGCCTAAATCTATAATCTATAGATCTACAGTATATGATCAATGGGGCTCATCCCCGGGATCCCCATGATCAGTATCAATGAGCGCCACAGTCCCTTCTCGGTTTATTTAGGCACAGTGGCTTGCTTTACATGTGCTTCTAACTGCTCAGCCCCCTAGGGTGAGGGTTTGGGGGTCTGACCCCCAAGGATTACACAGTGTTTTTTAACCCACATGTATGCCACAATATTTTTTGTTGCTCTTAATCATGCATTTAGACATTTTGAGTACAACTGGCTTAGTTGCCCATAGCAACCAATCAGATTCCATCTTACAATTTGGACAGCCCCTTTGGAAAATGAAAGGAGGAATCTGATTGGTTGCTATTGGCAATTAAGCCAGTTCTACATGACACCAGTTTTATAAATAATCCCATTTGTGTTTCATGATTAAAATGCCAATAGATTCCTTATTGCCTTGTATTATGCTGTGTTCATTTATTGTATAGAATACAAGTTTAGTAGATATAAGCAGTGGTTAAATGTTTGACATTTTCATTTACTTTTTGACTACTCAACCTTCACAGGGTATTTCAGACATGAACATTTATGTCCTATCCATTGGATGAATTCTAGATCAGTTGAGGGTCCAAGGGCTGGGACCCCCACAGATCACCAGCCCTCATCCCCTGTTGTCCCCAGGTGCAAGACTGCTGCTATGGAATGGAATAGTTTTTTTTAAGCCTGCCGATCTATGCAGAGTCTATGGCACTGATGGAAATAGCTCAGTACAGCGCCAGTGGTTGGGCCCCCTCTCCGTCCATTGGATAGGTGATTAATGCTTTAGGCAGAAATACCCCTTTGAAGATGTTGTGCATGATTAGGACATTATGCCAAGTACCTGCCAGAAACAGCGCCACTCCTGCCCACTGGTTGTGTCTGGTATTGCAACTTAGCTCTATTGAAGTGAATTAGGCTGGTCTGCAATGCCACACAGGCGTGGCACTGTTTCTGGAAGAAAGCAGCCATGTTTTTCTAATCCTCGACAACCTTTTTAAGGAAGGATTAGGAGTCGCATAGATAATATGGTTGAAAAAAGATGGTTATGTCAGTTAAAGCTCATATTTGCATTGGATTATATTGAGTAGAATAGACATTGCTGTCATCTTGTTCCTCTTTACTCTCCAGATGATCTGTAACAAAAAAAAAAAGATCAATGTTTAGTGCACTGGATATCCCACCAAAGCTGGGCACAGCTTGTGTAATTAAAGAGGTTATCCAACACCTATATTGAGCCCCTCTAATGCCTGGACCCCTCATATTGGTTATGCTTACCTTGCGAGGGGGGGGGCAGCTAATAGCAGGCTGTGACGGGACCTCCATAGCATTGCGGGTGACTCTAGGGAGGCTCGTCCCCATTGCGGCCTGCTAATGGCTGAACCCACCTTCCCGCATCCCCCCCAACCCCACCCCGTTGCCGGATGTTTTGATCTGTGGGATGGGGAGATACAGCGGCAGCCATGCGGGCATCAGGAGCGTTGCAGGTCCCGGGGAGCGGGGTAAGTATAACCTTATAACCTGTCTGACGGGCCCGGGCATTAGGAGGGTCATTATAGGGGTTGGATGAGGCTACTTTCACACTTGCGGCAGGACGGATCCGACATGCTGTTCACCATGTCGGATCCGTCCTGCGGCTGTTTCGCTGTGCCGCCGCTCCGTCCCCATTGACTATAATGGGGACGGGGGCGGAGCTCCGGCGCAGCACGGCGGTGCACGGCTTAAGGCCGCCGGACTAAAATTACTGCATGTCAGGTTTTTTAGTCCGGCAGCTTTCTCCGTGCAGCGCCGGAGCTCCGCCCCCGTCCCCATTATAGTCAATGGGGACGGAGCGGCGGCCCGGGGGCACGGCGAAACAGCCGCAGGACGGATCCGACATGGTGAACAGCATGTCGGATCCGTCCTGCCGCAAGTGTGAAAGTACCCTAACCCCTTCAAGCTGCATTTTACCTCATGCAGTTTCTATAGGATTCTTGTTTTGTCTTAAAGGACTATTTTGTTTACCATAAATAAAACTTATCTTTTAGTCTAATTCATCATCAATAATTACCTAATATACTGTAAATTTCAAATATTTATAATAATATAAAAGTAGTTTTCTTCCTCTGCTACCCACTGTGTTTCCTCATAGATTGCCATGGCATCGACCTGTAGTTCTGAGCCTTTGTTAGGTCGAGCATGCTCAGTGTGTTGCTATCAATCCTCTAGCTAAATGTCTTGTGAAACAAAGGGCGTGTCAGTGTGCTGGTGATTACTGAGTAGAGGGGGCGTGACTGGACTGTGTATCAGGCAGCCAATCAGTAAACACCAACACAAACAGGAAAGCCATGGATTGTGGGGATTGTAGTTTTGTGAGGGAAGATCAGGCGCCATGATACTCTCAGTGTGCTGCAGACTCACATAGGAGCTAGACAAATGGATTGCAAGGTAAAATGAAGCTCTGGTTATAGCTATAGGTATGGGCTCTGGTTGGGTCACAGCTTGCAGCCTTAATGCAGTTTTTCAAAAATTAAGTTACTTTACCAGAATACCCCTTTAAAGGGAATGTGTCGCCTATACTTTTTTAAGGATATTTGTCACCTATCCTTTTTTCCTAATCTGTTTTTATTTTATGATTTCAGATTTTTTTTAATTCTGTTTCATGATTATGGGGGCAGCCATCTTGTCTGAGCTGCTCTTAACAGCAGTTACAGATATACTTTACATCAGTCGCCATGGTCCATAGGCACAATGGACAGGAGGGCACCCCATTGACTTCTATGGGAGAGTTTTCTAGGCATGTTGTGGGACCTGTGCAGAGGTCAGGATGGAATAGACAAGCCATAATATCACCTATTGTGAATTTTGAATCCCGCTATTTTGCTAGACAAAATAGAGCAGCATGCTACTCTATTTTTGTTCCATATTTTTGACGGAATTGGCGACAGAGGCCGATAATCGAGAGTCCTAGTTAATTGCACTCCTTTTTAATGACCTATGCAATCATAAGAAAAAAAATGTAATGTGTGGTATGGGTCAGGGTCTTACTTTTTCTTTGCAAGTTCAAGAAGTTTCTTCCCCATTCTGGAGTGAGGATTGAGGCATATTGCCCTTGTCCCATGCTTTAATGTAACACTATAAAGATTTGAAACAAAAAGTAGAAAAGATAAATGCGGTAATAGTATTTCTGCATCAAAACCTGTGACTTCAGGTGAAAAATAAATATAAAAATATCAAATGTAAAATTCCCTTTATATTTCTGTTGTACATTTTTCTCAGACAGCTGCTTAATGTGTGCATTTACAGATAGTGGGATGAAACAGGTCAGCATTGACCCAAATATATATGGAAGATCTTGTAGATTTCTACACGTGCCTTGCCTAGAGTATTTGCATTGCTCCATTGGCTTAAAAGGTAGCTGTATTAAGATATATCCAGCGAGTCCCCGCTTGTGCCAGATGTGGGCAGGCTTGAAATGAAATTGAACACTATGCTAACACTTCGTGGGGCACTCTGCTGACAGTGTTTAAAGAGGGTACTGTGCTGGCACTGATTATGCAGGACACAGAGGATCTGTTTATTATTGAATAAGGGGGCTGCTGGCACTTATATTGAAAGTACGGGCCTGTATATGGGTGAAAATAGCAGAAAAATATCTGCGGCACACACAGGGCAACATGAAAAAAAAAATTTCTTTTCTTGTAGCTGCCACTTATGGTGTCCTAACTAAGGGCAACATAAATAAGTGACTGATTCTCTTAGCACAATGCTGGGTCACTTTCTTTAATTGACCCAGTCAATCTGCCAACATCTTGTATTGAAAAGCTCCAGCTGATAATGATGAGTCATAAATATTCATGAGCTCCTGACTCTCCCCGCCTACCTGCTGCTGATTGACAGTTTTTCTCCATATGAATCAGCAGCAGGTGGGCAGGGGAGTGGCTATAGCTCTGAATTAAATATACGCTGGACTCACTGACATCACGCTGGACTCAAATCAGCTCATTAGCCTGCGGCATGCGGCATCTTTGTGTGTATATCATGTAACCATCTGTCACACCAGTAAGTGAATACATCTAAGGCACTTTTTAGTAGTTAATGATTGTATATAATTAGTTAGATTATAATCAAATATCCACATGACAGGTTCCCTTTAAAATCCTATGCATTGAGCTCCCCCTAGTGGTGGTTTCAAGCAGTTTTATAGTATACTATAAAGCCACACACATAGAACTCTATGATGGGAGATTTATCAAAGTATTTATGTCAGTTGTGCGGTGTAAATGCATTTAGAAATATAGGGGGTCATTTACTATTCTGACATACGCCTAAATTAGGCATATTTCAGGCACAGATGGCAGCACAGCTGTTAGTTGAGCCGCTATCTACAACTTCGCCCCAATTCACGCCAGGTCTAAAATTGTGGGCGTGATGTGGGCAGGGAAGAAATTTACAATTTTCGAAGCCTATTTTAGGCACAGGAAGCTGTCTTACATTTAGAACTGGCATTGGATGCACCAAAGTTATGGAGAGGCCTGTGCCTCTTCATAACTTCGACGGAACCACCACCAGCTATGGGGGTTTAATTTTACCGACGTCTAAAACACTGATCTAAATAAATGTACCCCATAGTAGGGAATTTATCATGAGGGGAATATTTGAAGTCAGTTTTGCATGAGTTTGCG
This sequence comes from Bufo bufo, assembly GCF_905171765.1. NCBI lineage: Eukaryota > Metazoa > Chordata > Amphibia > Anura > Bufonidae > Bufo > Bufo bufo. Next base: position 528,672,294 of record NC_053390.1, on the reverse strand, counting down.
TTGGAGTACTTTATGCCACATTTATCAGATGTCTCATGTTGTTTGATAAATGTGTCTTATCCTTAGGGCATATGCACACGACCGTATGCCCTCCGAGACATACGGTCCGTGAGCGGGTCATATGTCCCAGAGTGGCATACATCGTATATTACAATGATGCTGTGCACGTCGGGCCTGCCCACTGGGCCAGGGGTGTAGCTATAGGGGGTGCAGAGGTAGCAGTCGCTACTGGGCCCAGAAGCCTGGGGGGGCCCAAAGACCCTTGGGCCACATAAGAAGACACCGGTATTATAGAAAGTGCATTCTGGGAGGGCTCTGTTATAGATTTTGCACTGGGCCTAGAATCTTCAAGTTACACTTCTGGCTGGAGGGAAGGGGTTAGGTCAAGAATTTGGCATATGGGAGTGCCGTTTAAATTTTTGCCTATGTGCTTCCCTGCCCCTGGCCACAAAGCACGGAGGGAAGGGGGGCCCAAGCTGAACTCTTGCACCAGGGCCCATGAGCCTTTAGCTACGCCCCTGCGCTGGGCTATTGTCCCGCACTCATAAGATCTTATGAGTGCGGGACAATAGCCACGCGGGCGGCCCGACGTGCACAGCATCATTGTAATATATGATGCACGGTACTCCCGTGCACACGATGTATGCCGCTTCGGGGCATATGGCCTGCTCACGGACCATATGTCTCGGAGGGCATACGGTCGTGTGCATTAGCCCTTAGACCTAACTATTTTGTCTAGAGAAGCTCCTTCAGTTTTCCTACTCCACCCTCCTCCTGGAGTGAGATTGCGACTTTTAAAAAAAGTTGCAATGATAAATCTGGAGTGAAACTCATTAACATAGCTAGCCACATTCACTTTTCTACCCACATAACAAAACTGGAGTGAGTGGTGTGCAAATGATTGAGTGAGTGTAAAAAGTCTCAAATATTTACGCAAGCTCTAAAATTTTGTCAATTTTGGAGTGAAGGTATGATAAATCTGGGCCATAGTGTTCAGAATGAAGGTCATATTTATGCAGAACCTATTCTACTTTTTCTGGCAAATAAAAACAAAAAAAGCTAATCCGTTAATCTGGGGCAATGTGCTTGGCGATCTCTGTTGCCTGGGAGTGTCTGACCCACGCTTAATGGCAAGCCTGGAGGGGTGGGGGTGGGATACAAAGATCAGTGTATGCTCATGTTTTAGCATTCAATACTGTAGCCTGTTACTTTAACAATTCATTTTCTAGATCATCCTAAAACAGCCCATTTTCACAGGAGCGTGCACAACGGCATGCAGATGATTTAACAGTCCAAAAACAAGTGACCGATTCCCTTTACTTCTTTTCATTCTGATAATTCCAATTTACAGATGACTACCTCCAAGGACAAACTTGGCTCTGAGGACCAGAATAATTTATTGTATTTTTTTTTACTCCTGAGCTATGCACCAGTCTCACATTTTTACATTTTTTGTTCAGATAGTTTTCTAACATGTTGATATTTGCAGGAGAAATGTTTTTTTTTGGCAGTTTGGTCTACATATTGCAATAACATAGACCAATCAACTATAACATTAGAAAGATGAAGTGAATAACATTGACTATCTCATAACATTAACACCTGTCAAGGGGTGGGATAGTTTAATCAGCAATCGAACATTCAGTTCTTGAAGGTGATATGTTGGAAGCAGTAAAAAATGGAGTTGCTTTGATAAAGGCCAACTTGTGATGACTGGGTCGGAGCAACTCCAAAACAGAAGGTCTTTTGGCGATGTTTCCAGTATAAAATGTTTAGGACCGAACAAAAGTGGTCCAAGAAAGATAGCCAGTGAACCTGTGACAGGTTCATGGCCGCTCAGGGCTCACTGATGTGTGTAGTTAGTGAAGGAAAACCTGTCTGGTCCTATCCCACAGGAGAGCTACTGTACCACAAATTGCTGGAAATATTAATTCTGTCTATAATATGAAGTGTTTGTGCATTGCCTGGTCTGGTCATTTACGTGTGGATGGCCGAGTGTGTGTAGGTTGTTTACCTGGGGAAGAGATGACACAAGGATGCATTACATAAAGAAGGCAAGTTGGGAAACTTTGGGTCCTGGCAAATATGTGAATGTTACTTTGACACATACAACCTACCTAAATATTGTTGCAGGCCAAGTCGACCCCTTCATGGCACCAATATTCACTATGGGCAGTGGCCTTTTTCAGAGCCACACCACACTTCAAGGAGCATGGCAAAGAATTCAAGGTGTCAACTTGGCCTCTAAATACCCAGACGTCAATCCAGATGAATGTTTGTGGGATGTGCTACAAATTAGTGATTAGTGAACCGGTTCATCCTGCTTTGATCCAACATAGTTCCTTCATCTACATAACTCAGATTCAAAGCAGGACAAAACAGTTCAACAAATCTCCAGTAAAAATACAGATCAGATACATTGAGGTCCCATGTTGCCATTTACAGAACTTATAGACTCTGCTGCTAATGTTTTAGCGCCAGATACCACGATACAGTCAGGTCCATAAATATTGGGACATCAACACAATTGTAACATTTTTGGCTCTATACACCACCACAATGGATTTGAAATGAAACAAACAAGATGTGCTTTAACTGCAGACTGTCAGCTTTAATTTGAGGGTATTTACATCCAAATCAGGGGAACGGTGTAGGAATTACAACAGTTTGCATATGTGCCTCCCACTTGTTAAGGAACCAAAAGTAATGGGACAATTGGCTTCTCAGCTGTTCCATGGCCAAGTGTGTGTTATTCCCTCATTATCCCAATTACAATGAGCAGATAAAAGGTCCAGATTTAATTTCAAGTGTGCTATTTGCATTTGGAATCTGTTGCTGTCAACTCTCAAGATGAGATCCAAAGAGCTGTCACTATCAGTGAAGCAAGCCATCATTAGGCTGAAAAAAACTAAATAAACCCATTAGAGAGATAGCAAAAACATTAGGCGTGGCCAAAACAACTGTTTGGAACATTCTTAAAAAGAAAGAACGCATCGGTGAGCTCAGCAACACCAAAAGACCTGAAAGACCACGAAAAACAACTGTGGTGGATGACCGAAGAATTCTTTCTCTGGTGAAGAAAACACCCTTCACAACAGTTGGCCAGATCAAGAACACTCTCCAGGAGGTAGGTGTATGTGTGTCGAAGTCAACAATCAAGAGAAGACTTCACCAGAGTGAATACAGAGGGTTCACCACAAGATGTAAACTATCGGTGAGCCTCAAAAACAGGAAGGCCAGATTAGAGTTTGCCAAACGACATCTAAAAAAGCCTTCACAGTTCTGGAACAACATCCTATGGACAGATGAGACCAACATCAACTTGTATCAGAGTGATGGGAAGAGAAGAGTATGGAGAAGGAAAGGAACTGCTTATTATCCTAAGCATACCACCTCATCAGTGAAGCATGGTGGTGGTAGTGTCATGGCGTGGGCATGTATAGCTGCCAATGGAGTTGGTTCTCTTATATTTATTGATGATGTGACTGCTGACAAAAGCAGCAGGATGAATTCTGAAGTGTTTCGGGCAATATTATCTGCTCATATTTAGCCGAATGCTTCAGAACTCATTGGACGGCGCTTCACAGTGCAGATGGACAATGACCCAAAGCATACTGCAAAAGCAACCAGAGAGTTTTTTAAGGGAAAGAAGTGGAATGTTATGCAATGGCTAAGTCAATCACCTGACCTGAATCCGATTGAGCATGCATTTCACTTGCTGAATACAAAACTGAAGGGAAAATGCCCCAAGAACAAGCAGGAACTGAAGACAGTTGCAGTAGAGGCCTGGCAGAGCATCACCAGGGATGAAACCCAGCGTCTGGTGATGTCTATGTGTTCCAGACTTCAGGCTGTAATTGACTGCAAAGAATTTGCAACCAAGTATTAAAAAGTGAAAGTTTGAGTTATGATTATTATTCTGTCCCATTACTTTTGGTTCCTTAACAAGTGGGAGGCACATATGCAAACTGTTATAATTCCTACACTGTTCACCTGATTTGGATGTAAATACCCTCAAATTAAAGCTGACAGTCTGCAGTTAAAGCACATCTTGTTCGTTTTTATTTCAAATCTATTGAGGTAGTGTATAGAGCCAAAAATTTTAGAATTGTGTCAACGTCCCAATATTAATGGACCTGACTGTACCACGAGTCCATGCATCAACAATCAGGGCTTTTATGGGGGCACAGTAGGATGATCACAATATTAAACAGGTGGTTTAAATGTTATGGCTGATTTTTGTATATTTGTAATTATGTTTAATACAATTTTATACATTTTTTTTAATTAGATTTAATTTTAAAAAAATTATACACTTTTTAAAAATTTAATAATTTTTTTTAAAATACCCGTTTACTAAGACAACCCCATTTTAAAAGAAGGCTTGCGTGGCAACCAGCTGATGTTGTGGATCTGGCTTCTCTAACCCTGGCTACAGTTGTTATTGCTAGAGGAATCCACATCTAACCATCATTTTCACTGCAGAGACCACTGAAGGTGAAATGTAGCATTAGGTGACTGCCGTTCCAATTATTGGTCATCCATGTGATGCATGAGCAGATGGGTCTGCCAGAGCAGGAGTCACTTTTACAGAATTGTTCTCTGTATTGGCTCATAGACAAAGATCTGGAGTAATGTTTAAAGTATGTGTGCTTTGTGCTGGAATTTATTGAGCCCTGAACTTCAGAGTTCTGACTTCAAAAACTGGTAAAATAGGGCTTTTGCACCTTTTGAGCTCACTTGTGCAAAATTTTTGTGAGGCTTTGCATTTTTACAACACTCAGTCTAGTTTTGAAGTTGGTGGAAAGTGGGCGTGGTTAGCTATGTTAATGAGCGGGACTTTTATTTATTTTTAAACTAAAAAGTCCCAAAGCTACTCCAGTATGGAGCTGGTGCAGCAAACTGGAGTACCCAAATGTGTTAGGTTTAAAGATGAGCTAAATTTAACAAGCAGCACACGCCGTTTGGTAAATCTGGTGCCAAGTACACCAAAGCAGATTCAAGTAAAACTGACTTCAAATATATTCTCCCCATTATCTCACAAAAGTAAAAGACTTTTTATGATTTATTTGCTTGATATACCATAATCTTAATGTTACATAGTTAATACGGTTGAAAAAAGACATACAGTTGTGTTCAAAATTATTCAACCCCCAATGCTGTAAAGGGTTTTAGGGAATTTAGTGTACATTTGTAATTGTGTTCAGAATGAAATCTTACAAGGACTTTTTAAAGAACCAAATGCAACTAAAATGACATCAATTGTTATTGTAATACAGTATTAAATGTTTTTTTGTGATTTCTTCATTGACACAATTATTCAACCCCTTAAAGACTACCACTCTTAAGAACAGAGGTTCATTCAAGTGTTTTCGATCAGGTATTGAAAACACCTGTGGATGTCAAGGAGCAGCAATCAAGCATAATAAGCCCCAATTAGGCAGATTTAAAAGGACTGTGATACTCAGCTCCTTCTAGACATTTACTGGTGTGTTTACAAACATGGTGAAGTCAAGAGAATGGTCCAGGAAGACAAGAGAAGAGGTGATTTCTCTTGTCAAGAAGGGCAATGGCTATAAGAAGATTGCAAAGATGCTAAACATAGCAAGAGACACCATAGGAAGCATCATTCGCAAATTCAAGGCAAAGGGCACTGTTAAAACGCTACCTGGTCGTGGCAGAAAGAAGATGCTGACTTCGACTGCTGTGCGCTACCTGAAGCGCAAAGTGGAGAAAAGTCCCCGTGTGACTGCTGAGGAACTGAAAAATTATTTGTCAGATGTGGGTACTGAAGTTTCAGCTCAGACAATAAGGCGCACACTGCGTAATGAAGGCCTCCATGCCAGAACTCCCAGGCGTACCCCCTTGCTGTCTCCAAAGAATAAGAAGAGTCGACTGCAGTATGTCAAAAGTCATGTGGACAAACCACAAGTTTTGGGATAGTGTTCTGTGGACTGATGAAACAAAATTAGAACTGTTTGGGCCCATGGATCAACACTATGTTCGGAGGAGGAAGAACAAGGCCTATGAAGAAAAGAACACTTTGCCTACTGTGAAGCATGGCGGGGGGTCAATCATGCTTTGGGGCTGTTTTGCTTCTACAGGTACAGGGAAGCTTCAGCGTGTGCAAGGTACCATGAATTCTCTTCAGTTCCAGGAGTTATTGGATGAAAATGTGATGCAGTCCGTCACAAACCTGAGGCTTGGGAGACGTTGGACCTTTCAACAGGACAATGATCCCAAGCATACCTCCAAGTCCACTAGAGCATGGTTGCAGATTAAAGGCTGGAACATTTTGAAGTGGCCATCGCAGTCACCAGACTTAAATCCGATTGAGAACCTCTGGTGGGACTTAAAGAAAGCAGTTGCAGCGCGCAAGCCTAAGAATGTGACTGAACTGGAGGCTTTTGCCCATGAAGAATGGGCGAAGATACCCATAGATCGCTGCAAGACACTTGTGTCAAGCTATGCTTCACGTTTAAAAGCTGTTATAACTGGAAAAGGATGTTGTACTAAGTACTAAGATTGAATGTCACTTGGGGGTTGAATAAAACTGATAATGATGTGAGCACAGAAAAGACATTTGTGGTTATTTCATTATAAATGTTATGTTATATTTGTCTGACTTACAAGTGCCTCTTTGATTTAATTGGAAACAAGATGACTGAAATGATCAAAATCAATGTCAAACTGGCCAAAACACTAAATTTCAGTGGGGGTTGAATAATTTTGAACACAACTGTAAGTCCATCAAGGTCAACCAAGAAATAGGTGGGGACCGGAATCCCAGAAGGAAGATGTTAATGCATTAAAGTGTGACATACGCGATTTCCATTTTCTCACACTTGGAACTTGGTGGAAATACTTTTAATGTCTTGATCTGCTTAATGTCCACAGAATTGGCACCAGGCCCCTTGCACGAACAGCGCCTCTTCCCCCATAGGGACATCCCTATAAATGAAAACAATTACATGACTCTTTATACAGACCTTGAGGACAATCGTTTGTATTGTTTACAAGGCTCCATCTGTAATAACCTTTGGACCTCAGAATAGAAAGTAGTAAAAACAATTACTGGTTAGGGAACATCTCCAGAACGCCTGCAGCAGTAGTATGTTCTTATATTACGAGTTTTTTTGTTGCTCAAGCTCCTAAAACATATTTACCCACTCTCCAAACCAAAATTCTATTACAGGAAGAACTATACTGGCACTGTTCATAGATGGTGCTTTGCCAACACCGTTTATGGAGGGTACTAACCTTGCAATTGTTTATGTGGGACACTCTTCTGACTTTATTGTTTATTGGGAGCACTCTGCCTTATGACATGTGTTCTGTCCCCAGATAAAGATCCAGTTGTTTCTGTCTGTTTAGCAATTGACATTGCATTTAACTGTGTTGTAATTCATTTGCATTACATTGTGTGGTAACAGCACCATCTATCGATGAGTTTAGGTATTTCATCGAGCCTGTTTTTCTCTATGCATTATGGGAGTCCCAGAGCATTGTGGGTAGTGATGGGAAGTTCGGCTCTTTTAGGTGAATCGGTTCATTTGAATCAGCTCATTCGAATGAACCGATTCATGAATCGGATCTTCGGTTCACTTGGTGAGTCAGAATGCTGAGCTGACTCGCAAGTGCCAGCCCCGCCCCTCCCCGCCCACCAACCAATCACCGACCAGAGCTGAGGGGGCAGGGCAAGCACAGCACAGTAGCAGTTCTGACTCGAGTCCTCGGAGTAGTACAGGGTCAGGGAGTCTAAATGAATCGAATGAGTCAAAAGAATCTAAAGATCCAACTCAGTTAGTGACTCATTCGATTCATTGAGTTAAAAGAGCCGAGAGTCAGACTGTAGAACAGGTTACATTACACTGTGTCATTTAATGCAGTTTATTATGTTTATTGTATCTGATAGCTCACTATAATTGTATTATCTCATATACTGAATGTATAGCAGATTATTCTGTGTTTTATGCCATGTACCATGGATATTTATGTTCTAAAATACTACTGTTTTATTCTGTAGTTTCACCTTTCCTGTCAGTCTACGAGCAATAAAGAGAACCTTAAAGCGGAACAGTCTCTTTTCTCTCAGAGGACAGAAGGTTTAGCTACATGTCAGATTACACACCGTGCTAACGTGTATGAGGACAGTATAGTGAAACGACTGCTGAGAACAAGCTCAGTGGATAACTGCCAAAGACAGCAGTGAAACGACTGCTGAGAACAAGCTCAGTGGATAACTGCCAAAGACAGCAGTGAAACGACTGCTGAGAACAAGCTCAGTGAATAACTGTCAAAGACAGCAGTGAAACAACTGCTGAGAACAAGCTCTGAAGATCAGATTGACGGAGCCGCCATTATCCACGCGAAGCCTGCATACGGATATCGCAACAGTCTCCTAACAGTCACAACATGTCCAATAGTCGAGCATCTTCCATTAAGACAAGGTCTCAGATGAGTGGCTCTAATAGGACATCGATCAGAGAAGCTGCCCCCATTGTTCGCGCAAAAGCAGAAGCTGCAAAAGCAAAAGCCAGCTTCACAGAACAAGAGATGCAGATAAAGCTGGAGAAAACGCAACTTGAAGCGACTCTAGAAAAAACTCGCCGCAGATAAAGAGACAGCAGCTGCCATAGCAGAAGCAGAATTTCTAGAAGCCACGGAACTTCAGGAAACCAAGAGTCATCGCAGCATTGTCCATCCAGAAGTTGAATACCAAGATCCAGAACAGCGTACCTTACAATACGTCTATCAGCATTCCAAGTCAGACGATGACCCAGATCCACAGCTTAATACAAAGCGGTTTGTTGACAAGGCAAGCCAACCTGCTTATTCGGATCATCAGAAAGTCGACTATCAGTCTCCTTGCAGCAGATGAGAGAATACACATCAGAGTGAAACTGCCTACAACAACTTCTCTCCAGAACAGAGAATCAGAAATCTGCCCCTGCTAAGAGAGATGCCCTTCGCTTCAGAACGGTATTACACAGATCGTATTAAACCAGAGACTTCCAACAGGTATGGCCGTGCACCACACATTCACTCTGACAACACACCACCAGCTGGTTCCAGCGCCAATCAAGCCACAATGGACTTTGCCAGGTTCCTTGCTCGACGTGAGCTGGTCACCAAGGGACTTGTAAAGTTCAGCGACCGTGCTGAGAACTATCGAGTTTGGCGAGCTTCCTTCCAAAATGCCATCAGAGACTTAGGTCTGTCATGTAGTGAGGAACTGGATCTCCTGGTAAAATGGCTGGGAAGTGAGTCCGCCGAACACGCTAGAAGGATTAGAGACATCAATGTAAATTATCCAGACATTGGTCTAAAAAGGGTCTGGGATAGACTTGATGAGGTTTATGGCGCAGCAGAGGTCATAGAAAGCGCCTTATTTAAGAGAATTGAGGACTTTCCTAAAATAGCGAACAAAGGCTATTCAAAGCTTAGAGAGTTAAGTGACTTATTAATGGAGTTGAGTGTAGCAAAGGCAGAAGGGGATCTGGTGGGATTGACATTCCTTCACACTGCTAGAGGTGTGAATCCCGTAGTTCAGAAGCTCAAATACAACCTGCAAGAGAAGTGGGTCATGTATGTTTCTCGGTATAAACAGACTTACAATGTACCATTTCCTCCATTTAATGTGTTTGTAGATTTTGTCTCTGAGCAAGCAACAATCAGAAATGATCCTAGCTTTGATTTCATGATGTCATGTGCCACCACCTCAGTCAGTAAACCTCGTAGGGCAATGGTGGAGGTCCATAAAATTAACGTTTCTTCCACAGGTTCAGTCCATAAAGAGTTCCGCTCCTATCAAGGAGGAGACAAACCTAAGGACCCGACCAGACAGTGTCCCTTACACAAAAAGCCTCATTCTCTACTTAAGTGCAGAACCTTCAGAGAAAAGTCATTGGAAGACCGCAAGACCTTCCTCAAGGAGAACAACATCTGTTTTTAATGCTGCTTTTCAACTTCACACTTCGCCAGGGACTGTGAGGTTAGTGCAAAGTGTGCCGAATGTGACAGCACAAACCATAACACAGCTCTACACCCTGGGCCACCATCGTGGGCTTCACCCAAAACCCAAGAGCATAGCGGGGAGCTGAAGGACACAAATACTGACACTTTGGCAGTTACTTCTAAATGTACAGAGGTTTGCAGAGACCTCAGGGGAGGCAGATCCTGCTCTAAAATTCCCAGGTTTACCCAGCAGATAACCGAAGCAAAGTCATCAAAGTGTATACAATTCTAAACAATCAAAGCAACAGGTCGTTAGCAAAGTCTGCCTTCTTTGATAGCTTCGACATCAAAGGACCCGATGCCCCCTACTCTCTAAGAACTTGTGCTGGTACTGTGGAAACAGCCGGAAGGAGGGCAAACGGCTTCATAGTTGAGTCCAGCGATGGTCAAGTGCGTCTGCCTTTACCAACTATACTGGAATGTAACCAGATTCCTGACAACAGGTCTGAGATACCCACACCAGAAGTAGCAGCGCATCAGCCTCACCTGAAGCGTATAAGACACCTGATCCCGAACCTTGATCCTGAAGCTCAGATAGTATTACTCCTCGGGAGGGATATCCTACAGGTCCACAAGGTTAGACAGCAGATTAATGGACCTCACAACGCTCCATACGCCCAAACACTTGACCTAGGATGTGTCATTGTAGGAGAAGTCTGTTTGGGAGGTGTACACAAACCAACAACTGTCTACAGCATGCTTACCAGTACACTTGAGAATGGACGCCCATCTCCTCCAACCATGCAAAAATCACTTCTTCATCAAGGAACTGCCTCAAAGCACTTCATCACCAGGTACCTTTGCAGGTCCCACCTACAATGACTTCGTCTGGGATGCCAATCAAGACCACCTGGGATCCACAGTCTTCCGAAAGACTAAAGAAGACAATCGTATAGCGATGTCATTCGAAGATAGACTGTTCCTAGATATAATGGAGCAGGGAATGGTGCAGGATGAAACAAGAAGTTGGGTTGCACCTCTACCCTTTAAGCCTCAAAGACATCGCTTACCCAACAATAGAAAGCAAGTTTTCAAGCGATTTGTCTCTCTCAGGCACAACCTACGAAGCAAACCTGAGATGAGAGATCACTTCTTTACCTTCATGGAAAAGATATTCCGGAACGGTCATGCAGAGCTAGCGCCTGTACTTCGAGACTTGGAAGAGCGCTGTTACCTGCCCATGTTTGGCGTGTATCACCCGAAGAAGCCAGGTCAGATCAGAGTAGTGTTTGACTCAAGTGCCAAGTGTGAAGGCGTATCATTGAACAACGTTTTGCTGTTAGGCCCGGATCTAAACAACAAGCTCATAGGAGTGCTTCTCCGTTTTCGCAGAGACTCCGTTGCATTCACGGATGATATCCAACAGATGTTCCATTGCTTCCTAGTTAAGAAGGAACATAGAAATTTCTTGAGATTCCTATGGTTCAAGGCCAACGATCCCTCTACAGATGTTACAGAGTATCGTATGAAAGTTCACATCTTCGGCAATAGTCCTTCTCCTGCAGTCGCCATCTATGGATTAAGACGCACAGCTTAGAAAGTAGAAGAAAAGTACTCTTTGTAGAGAAGGACTTCTATGTTGATGACTGTCTGAAATCAATGCCCTCAGATGAGACTGCAATCAGTCTTCTTAAAAGAACCCAGGAGATGCTCTCTCTGTCTAACCTGAGGCTACACAAGATCGCTTCTAACAGCCAGAAATTGATGGAAGCCTTTCCTTCTCAAGACCATTCAGAAGACTTGAAGGATTTAGACCTAGGCTTTGACTCACCTCCGATGCAACGGAGCCTTGGCCTACTATGGGACATAAAAGCTGATACTTTCACTTTTCCAGGTTAGCAGAGAAGAAAAACCCTTTACTCGCAGAGGAGTACTGTCGGCCATAAGCAGTTTATATGACCCACTGGGATTTGCAGCTCCTATACTCATCGAAGGTAAAGCTATGTTAAGAGACTTCACCAGAGAAGGGTCGAACTGGGACACTCCCCTTCCCATGAAGGAAAGAACCACGTGGATGGCCTGGAAGAATTCCCTTACAGCCTTATCGGATCTTCACATAGCTCGTCCATATGTTTGTGTACCAACTACCAAGATTGAGACACAAAAACGTGTTTTCTGCCATCAAGAAAACAGCCTTACAGCCTTATCGGATCTTCACATAGCTCATCCATATGTTTGTGTACCAACTACCAAGGTTGAGACACAAAAACTTTGTGTTTTCTGTGATGCTTCAGTCAAAGCAATTGCGGCTGTAGCTTACTTGAAGACGTTAGATACCAGCGGACAATGCCATGTAGGGTTCGTCATGAGTAAAGCGAAACTAACGCCACTCCAGGAACACACAATACCACGCCTGGAACTATGTGCCGCGGTGTTAGCGGTGGAGTTAGCCGAACTCATCGCTGCAGAAATGGACCTAGAGATTAAAGATTCTGAGTTCTATACAGATAGCAAGATAGTACTGGGATATATCTGTAATATCTGTAATCTGTATACGCTTCTATGTCTACGTCAACAACAGAGTTCTAAGGATCAGAAGATCTACCTCTCCTGAACAATGGAAATATGTACCTACTCATCTCAACCCTGCAGACCAAGCAACCAGATCTGTCGCTGCTGACCGTCTCAAGGATACAATTTGGTTTACAGGCCCCACCTTTTTGTATAGACCTGATGACCCAACAGTTCTCACACCCGCCGCACTGCTTACCCAAAAGACTGAACAAATTTGTGCTCCACCTGGAGAATTCAATTCCAAAGATCTTTACAAGAATCGATGGAGACAAGTACAGAGTCTCTCAAACTCGTTCTGGGACAAGTGGAAAAAGCAATACATTCCCACTCTGCAACCAAGGAGAAAGTGGCAAACCAGCAAGCCTAACCTCCAGACTGGAGATGTAGTCCTAATGAAAGACTGCCAGTCACGAAGAAATGAGTGGCCGTTAGGTCTTGTGACTAAGACATTCCCAAGTAAGGACGGAATTAATACGCAAAGTAGAATTGAAAATACGGAGACAGGGAGAGACCAAATTGTTCCTCAGACCAGTAGGCGAACTCGTTCTACTGTTTGCACCCAACAAATACAATAGTGACGTTGGTTGACGTCAAACGGGGAGTGTTCTGTCCCCAGATAAAGATCCAGTTGTTTCTGTCTGTTTAGCAATTGACATTGCATTTAACTGTGTTTGCATTACATTGTGTGGTAACAGCACCATCTATTGATGAGTTTAGGTATTTCATCTAGCCTGTTTTTCTCTATGCATTATGGGAGTCCCAGAGCATTGTGGGTAGTTCCTGGTTCTTACTAGTCTTGTGCTGGTACAGCAAGCAGCCACCATCTTATGTCTCAGGAGCCATACACTCTCACTGGGTTTCCTGCCACATCATCTGTTATTCAGCCTGTTTTTGAGCATAGTCGGTAAGAGCACTATCTATGTGTCATTTAATGCAGTTTATTATGTTTATTGTATCTGATAGCTCACTATCATTGTATTATCTCATATACTGAATGTATAGCAGATTATTCTGTGTCTTATGCCATGTACCATGGATATTTATGTTCTAAAATACTACTGTTTTATTCTGTAGTTTCACCTTTCCTGTCAGTCTATGTGTCACGGCTGAGGATGGGGGAAATCCTCAGCCGTGCGGTGATGGAAGATGTCCAGTCGCTACTCGCCAGGAACACAGAATCAGGGAGCAGGTCACCTCCTGTTGCGTCCCTAACGCTGACCCTGTCTCCTACCTGCATGGGCCGACCTTGATGGTAGGAGGACCCATGCGCAGGAACCTCAGATCCCTGACTTACCCTCCGACCGGTCCCTGGGCTAAGGAGCAGGGTAAGACAACCCACTCCTCCTAGGCACGGAGGAGCAGGAGTCTCACTGGCCAAGCAGCATGAAGAAGGGGGTACATAAACAGGACTATGGATAAGACAGGTGAACCACACAGTTCCACACAAACCTGTCTCAGCCTTGCTGACTGGAACCCGTGCTAAGGAAAGGCTGTCCACACAGACAAACGACAGTGCATACATACACGCACACAAACTCCAAAGGGACCGCACACATACCTGTTGTCCACGGCAACCGCACTTGAGGCATACAACATCAAGCCTCAAGCTGCGGTTGAAACAACAACCCAAACCGCAGGCAACTGTATGCGGCTCCCAAGGAGTCACGGCCAAAACTGTGGCCGTGACACTATGAGCAATAAAGAGAACCTTAAAGCGGAACAGTCTCTTTTCTCTCAGAGGACAGAAGGTTTAGCTACATGTCAGATTACACACCGTGCTAACGTGTATGAGGACAGTATAACATGGGAGGAACGAATCAACGACAATTCGCATACGGAGCAGTGGGTGACTCTGATGAGAGTACCTGTACACGTAGCGCCTGTTTTCTACAATATCATTGAGAGTTTATTTATTTGGTATGATTTGAAGTTCTTCCTTCACATCACAATACCTCAAGGTATAGGTTGACACAGTGGTCTGATGGTGGGGATCAATAATTGGAGTCTTAGGCTACTTTCATACTCGCGTTTTGGCTTTCCGTTTGTGAGATCCATCTTGGGCTCTCACAAGCGGTCCAAAACCCTAATCCATGGTGATGGATCATGTGATGGACCATGTGATGAGCGCAGTGACGTCATCAAAGGTCCTTTTCCTGTGCACAGCAAAGATGAAGACAGAAGAGAAGCTGGGCTGCGCGAACAAGTGGATTAAGGTGAGTTAAATATTTTTATTTATTTTTTAACCCCTCCAGCCCTATTGTACTAAGCATTCTGTATTAAGAATGCTATTATTTTCCCTTTATAACCATGTTATAAGGGAAAATAATAAAATCTACAAAACACCAAACCCGAACTTCTGTGAAGAAATCCGGGTTCGGGTCAGGGTACCAAACATGCAAAACGCATAACAATGTTTTGCACTCACGCAGAAAAATTGCGCATTTTCCCGCAACACACCCGCATCTTATCCGGTCCAAAAACATGACGCCCATGTGAAAGAGGCCTTAGGATTAGCAGATAAATTGAAGGTGAAATCAGGCATTTTTTAATGAATGGTGTGACAATCAGGTGTGAGTGGCTGACCTGTTTTATTTAACCACCTCAGCCCCCAGTGCTTAAACACCCTGAAAGACCAGGCCACTTTTTACACTTCTGACCTACACTACTTTCACCGTTTATTGCTCGGTCATGCAACTTACCACCCAAATGAATTTTACCTCCTTTTCTTCTTACTAATAGAGCTTTCATTTGGTGGTATTTCATTGCTGCTGACATTTTTACTTTTTTTGTTATTAATCGAAATTTAACGATTTTTTTGCAAAAAAATGACATTTTTCACTTTCAGTTGTAAAATTTTGCAAAAAAAACGACATCCATATATAAATTTTGCTCTAAATTTATTGTTCTACATGTCTTTGATAAAAAAAAAATGTTTGGGTAAAAAAAAAATGGTTTGGGTAAAAGTTATAGCGTTTACAAACTATGGTACAAAAATGTGAATTTCCGCTTTTTGAAGCAGCTCTGACTTTCTGAGCACCTGTCATGTTTCCTGAGGTTCTACAATGCCCAGACAGTACAAACACCCCACAAATGACCCCATTTCGGAAAGTACACACCCTAAGGTATTCGCTGATGGGCATAGTGAGTTCATAGAACTTTTTATTTTTTGTCACAAGTTAGCGGAAAATGATGATTTTTTTTTTTTTTTTCTTACAAAGTCTCATATTCCACTAACTTGTGACAAAAAATAAAAAGTTCTATGAACTCACTATGCCCATCAGCGAATACCTTGGGGTCTCTTCTTTCCAAAATGGGGTCACTTGTGGGGTGGTTATACTGCCCTGGCATTCTAGGGGCCCAAATGTGTGGTAAGGAGTTTGAAATCAAATTCTGTAAAAAATGACCTGTGAAATCCGAAAGGTGCTCTTTGGAATATGGGCCCCTTTGCCCACCTAGGCTGCAAAAAAGTGTCACACATCTGGTATCTCCGTACTCAGGAGAAGGTGGGGAATGTGTTTTGGGGTGTCATTTTATATATACCCATGCTGAGTGAGAGAAATATCTTGGTCAAATGCCAACTTTGTGTAAAAAAAATGGGAAAAGTTGTCCTTTGCCAAGATATTTCTCTCACCCAGCATGGGTATATGTAAAATGACACCCCAAAACACATTCCCCAACTTCTCCTGAGTATGGAGATACCAGATGTGTGACACTTTTTTGCAGCCTAGGTGGGCAAAGGGGCCCATATTCCAAAGAGCACCTTTCGGATTTCACAGGTCATTTTTTACAGAATTTGATTTCAAACTCCTTACCACACATTTGGGCCCCTAGAATGCCAGGGCAGTATAACTACCCCACAAATGACCCCATTTTGGAAAGAAGACACCCCAAGGTATTCCGTGAGGGGCATGGCAAGTTCCTAGAATTTTTTATTTTTTGTCACAAGTTAGTGGAAAATGATGATTATTTTTTTATTTATTTTTTTCATACAAAGTCTCATATTCCACTAACTTGTGACAAAAAATAAAAACTTCCATGAACTCACTATGCCCATCAGCGAATACCTTGGGGTCTCTTCTTTCCAAAATGGGGTCACTTGTGGGGTAGTTATACTGCCCTGGCATTCTAGGGGCCCAAATGTGTGGTAAGGAGTTTGAAATCAAATTCTGTAAAAAATGACCTGTGAAATCCGAAAGGTGCTCTTTGGAATATGGGCCCCTTTGCCCACCTAGGCTGCAAAAAAGTGTCACACATCTGGTATCTCTGTATTCAGGAGAAGTTGAGGAATGTGTTTTGGGGTGTCTTTTTACATATACCCATGCTGGGTGAGATAAATATCTTGGTCAAATGCCAACTTTGTATAAAAAAATGGGAAAAGTTGTCTTTTGCCAAGATATTTCTCTCACCCAGCATGGGTATATGTAAAATGACACCCCAAAACACATTCCCCAACTTCTCCTGAATACGGCGATACCAGATGTGTGACACTTTTTTGCAGCCTAGGTGGGCAAAGGGGCCCATATTCCAAAGAGCACCTTTCGGATTTCACAGGTCATTTTTTACAGAATTTGATTTCAAACTCCTTACCACACATTTGGGCCCCTAGAATGCCAGGGCAGTATAACTACCCCACAAGTGACCCCATTTTGGAAAGAAGAGACCCCAAGGTATTCGCTGATGGGCATAGTGAGTTCATGGAAGTTTTTATTTTTTGTCACAAGTTAGTGGAATATGAGACTTTGTATGAAAAAAAAAAAAAAAAAATCAGCATTTTCCACTAACTTGTGACAAAAAATAAAAAATTCTAGGAACTCGCCATGCCCCTCACGGAATACCTTGGGGTGTCTTCTTTCCAAAATGGGGTCACTTGTGGGGTAGTTATACTGCCCTGGCATTTTCCAGGGGCCCTAATGTGTGGTAAGTAGGTAAATGACCTGTGAAATCCTAAAGGTGCTCTTTGGAATATGGGCCCCTTTGCCCACCTAGGCTGCAAAAAAGTGTCACACATGTGGTATCGCCGTATTCAGGAGAAGTTGGGGAATGTGTTTTGGGGTGTCATTTTACATATACCCTTGCTGGGTGAGAGAAATATCTTGACAAAAGACAACTTTTCCCATTTTTTTTATACAAAGTTGGCATTTGACCAAGATATTTCTCTCACCCAGCATGGGTATATGTAAAATGACACCCCAAAACACATTCCCCAACTTCTCCTGAGTACGGCGATACCAGATGTGTGACACTTTTTTGCAGCCTAGATGCGCAAAGGTGCCCAAATTCCTTTTAGGAGGGCATTTTTAGACATTTGGATACCAGACTTCTTCTCACGCTTTGGGGCCCCTAGAATGCCAGGGCAGTATAAATACCCCACATGTGACCCCATTTTGGAAAGAAGACACCCCAATGTATTCAATGAGGGGCATGGCGAGTTCATCGAATTTTTTTTTTTTTGGCACAAGTTAGCGGAAATTGATATTTTTAATTTTTTTCTCACACAGTCTCCCGTTCCGCTAACTTGGGACAAAAATTTCAATCTTTCATGGACTCAATATGCCCCTCACGGAATACCTGGGGGTGTCTTCTTTCCGAAATGGGGTCACATGTGGGGTATTTATACTGCCCTGGCATTCTAGGGGCCCTAAAGCGTGAGAAGAAGTCTGGAATATAAATGTCTAAAAAATTTTACGCATTTGGATTCCGTGAGGGGTATGGGGAGTTCATGTGAGATTTAATTTTTTGACACAAGTTAGTGGAATATGAGACTTTGTAAGAAAAAAAAAAAAATAATTCCGCTAACTTGGGCCAAAAAAATGTCTGAATGGAGCCTTACAGAGGGGTGATCAATGACAGGGGGGGTGATCAATGACAGGGGGGGTGATCAATGACAGGGGGGTGATCAATGACAGGGGTGTGATCAATGACAGGGGGGTGATCAATGACAGGGGGGTGATCAGGGAGTCTATATGGGGTGATCACCACAGTCATTGATCACGCCCCTGTAAGGCTTCATTCAGACGTCCGGATGCGTTTTGCGGATCCGATCCATCTATCAGTGCATCCGTAAAAATCATGCGGACATCTGAATGGAGCTTTACAGGGGGGTAATCAATGACAGGGGGGTAATCAATGACAGGGGGGTGATCAGGGAGTCTATATGGGGTGATCACCACAGTCATTGATCACGCCCCTGTAAGGCTTCATTCAGACGTCCGGATGCGTTTTGCGGATCCGATCCATCTATCAGTGCATCCGTAAAAATCATGCGGACATCTGAATGGAGCTTTACAGGGGGGTAATCAATGACAGGGGGGTAATCAATGACAGGGGGGTGATCAGGGAGTCTATATGGGGTGATCACCACAGTCATTGATCACACCCCTGTAAGGCTTCATTCAGACGTCCGGATGCGTTTTGCGGATCCGATCCATCTATCAGTGCATCCGTAAAAATCATGCGGACATCTGAATGGAGCTTTACAGGGGGGTAATCAATGACAGGGGGGTGATCAGGGAGTCTATATGGGGTGATCACCACAGTCATTGATCATGCCCCTGTAAGGCTTCATTCAGACGTCCGGATGCGTTTTGCGGATCCGATCCATCTATCAGTGGATCCGTAAAAATCATGCGGACGTCTGAATGGAGCTTTACAGGGGGGTAATCAATGACAGGGGGGTGATCAGGGAGTCTATATGGGGTGATCACCACAGTCATTGATCACGCCCCTGTAAGGCTTCATTCAGACGTCCGGATGCGTTTTGCGGATCCGATCCATCTATCAGTGCATCCGTAAAAATCATGCGGACATCTGAATGGAGCTTTACAGGGGGGTAATCAATGACAGGGGGGTGATCAGGGAGTCTATATGGGGTGATCACCACAGTCATTGATCATGCCCCTGTAAGGTTTCATTCAGACGTCCGGATGCGTTTTGCGGATCCGATCCATCTATCAGTGGATCCGTAAAAATCATGCGGACGTCTGAATGGAGCTTTACAGGGGGGTGATCAATGACAGGGGTGTAATCAATGACAGGGGGGTGATCAGGGAGTCTATATGGGGTGATCACCACAGTCATTCATCATGCCCCTGTAAGGCTTCATTCAGACGTCCGGATGCGTTTTGCGGATCCGATCCATCTATCAGTGCATCCGTAAAAATCATGCGGACATCTGAATGGAGCTTTACAGGGGGGTGATCAGGGAGTCTATATGGGGTGATCACCACAGTCATTGATCATGCCCCTGTAAGGCTTCATTCAGACGTCCGGATGCGTTTTGCGGATCCGATCCATCTATCAGTGGATCCGTAAAAATCATGCGGACGTCTGAATGGAGCTTTACAGGGGGGTAATCAATGACAGGGGGGTAATCAATGACAGGGGGGTGATCAGGGAGTCTATATGGGGTGATCACCACAGTCATTGATCACGCCCCTGTAAGGCTTCATTCAGACGTCCGGATGCGTTTTGCGGATCCGATCCATCTATCAGTGCATCCGTAAAAATCATGCAGACATCTGAATGGAGCTTTACAGGGGGGTGATCAATGACAGGGGTGTAATCAATGACAGGGGGGTGATCAGGGAGTCTATATGGG
Organism: Bufo bufo; assembly: GCF_905171765.1. Taxonomy (NCBI): domain Eukaryota; kingdom Metazoa; phylum Chordata; class Amphibia; order Anura; family Bufonidae; genus Bufo; species Bufo bufo. The sequence goes on along the minus strand of NC_053390.1, from coordinate 528,652,166 downwards.
GTGATCACCACAGTCATTCATCATGCCCCTGTAAGGCTTCATTCAGACGTCCGGATGCGTTTTGCGGATCCGATCCATCTATCAGTGCATCCGTAAAAATCATGCGGACATCTGAATGGAGCTTTACAGGGGGGTGATCAGGGAGTCTATATGGGGTGATCACCACAGTCATTGATCATGCCCCTGTAAGGCTTCATTCAGACGTCCGGATGCGTTTTGCGGATCCGTCCATCTATCAGTGGATCCGTAAAAATCATGCGGACGTCTGAATGGAGCTTTACAGGGGGGTAATCAATGACAGGGGGGTAATCAATGACAGGGGGGTGATCAGGGAGTCTATATGGGGTGATCACCACAGTCATTGATCACGCCCCTGTAAGGCTTCATTCAGACGTCCGGATGCGTTTTGCGGATCCGATCCATCTATCAGTGCATCCGTAAAAATCATGCGGACATCTGAATGGAGCTTTACAGGGGGGTAATCAATGACAGGGGGGTGATCAGGGAGTCTATATGGGGTGATCACCACAGTCATTGATCATGCCCCTGTAAGGTTTCATTCAGACGTCCGGATGCGTTTTGCGGATCCGATCCATCTATCAGTGGATCCGTAAAAATCATGCGGACGTCTGAATGGAGCTTTACAGGGGGGTGATCAATGACAGGGGTGTAATCAATGACAGGGGGGTGATCAGGGAGTCTATATGGGGTGATCACCACAGTCATTCATCATGCCCCTGTAAGGCTTCATTCAGACGTCCGGATGCGTTTTGCGGATCCGATCCATCTATCAGTGCATCCGTAAAAATCATGCGGACATCTGAATGGAGCTTTACAGGGGGGTGATCAGGGAGTCTATATGGGGTGATCACCACAGTCATTGATCATGCCCCTGTAAGGCTTCATTCAGACGTCCGGATGCGTTTTGCGGATCCGATCCATCTATCAGTGCATCCGTAAAAATCATGCAGACATCTGAATGGAGCTTTACAGGGGGGTGATCAATGACAGGGGTATAATCAATGACAGGGGGGTGATCAGGGAGTCTATATGGGGTGATCACCACAGTCATTCATCATGCCCCTGTAAGGCTTCATTCAGACGTCCGGATGCGTTTTGCGGATCGGATCCATCTATCAGTGCATCCGTAAAAATCATGCGGACATCTGAATGGAGCTTTACAGGGGGGTGATCAATGACAGGGGGGTGATCAGGGAGTCTATATGGGGTGATCACCACAGTCATTGATCATGCCCCTGTAAGGCTTTATTCAGACGTCCGGATGCGTTTTGCGGATCGGATCCATCTATCAGTGCATCCGTAAAAATCATGCGGACATCTGAATGGAGCTTTACAGGGGGGTAATCAATGACAGGGGGGTGATCACCACAGACATTGATCATGCCCCTGTAAGGCTTCATTCAGACGTCCGGATGCGTTTTGCGGATCGGATCCATCTATCAGTGCATCCGTAAAAATCATGCGGACATCTGAATGGAGCTTTACAGGGGGGTGATCAGGGAGTCTATATGGGGTGATCACCACAGTCATTGATCATGCCCCTGTAAGGCTTCATTCAGACGTCCGGATGCGTTTTGCGGATCCGATCCATCTATCAGTGGATCCGTAAAAATCATGCGGACGTCTGAATGGAGCTTTACAGGGGGGTAATCAATGACAGGGGGGTAATCAATGACAGGGGGGTGATCAGGGAGTCTATATGGGGTGATCACCACAGTCATTGATCACGCCCCTGTAAGGCTTCATTCAGACGTCCGGATGCGTTTTGCGGATCCGATCCATCTATCAGTGGATCCGTAAAAATCATGCGGACGTCTGAATGGAGCTTTACAGGGGGGGTGATCAATGACAGGGGGGTGATCAATGACAGGGGGGAAATCAATGACAGGGGGGTGATCAGGGAGTCTATATGGGGTGATCAGGGGCCTAATAAGGGGTTAATAAGTGACGGGGGGGGGGGGGTGTAGTGTAGTGGTGCTTGGTGCTACTTTACTGAGCTACCTGTGTCCTCTGGTGGTCGATCCAAACAAAGGGGACCACCAGAGGACCAGGTAGCAGGTATATTAGACGCTGTTATCAAAACAGCGTCTAATATACCTGTTAGGGGTTAAAAAAAACACATCTCCAGCCTGCCAGCGAACGATCGCCGCTGGCAGGCTGGAGATCAACTCTCTTACCTTCCGTTCCTGTGAGCGCGCCTGTGTGCGCGCGTTCACAGGAAATCTCGCGTCTCGCGAGATGACGCGTATATGCGTCCAGGCGGAATGAATCAACCACCTCCAGGACGCGTCTGTGCGTACAGCGGTCCGGAGGTGGTTAAAGAACAGGTATCTATCAAAGTTTAACCTTCACATGTTAGTGCAAGTGTATTACAGCACGAATTTCTGAGGACCTTAGAAGAAGAGTTATTGATATTCAGGCTGGAAAGGGTCACAGAACTATGTCTAAAGAGTTTAGCCACCACCAATCCACAGTCAGACGATTATGTACTAATTTAACATAAAGACCATCAAGTGTAGCAAGGTAAAAGTATTAACAATCAAAACACAAAGTGTACCTTAGACCAACAGGACACTAAAAAAGTGGCCACCAGCCACCAATGGTGTCCCTTTCCCAATGCATTTTGCAAAGAATGCTCCTGTTTTGCTTGTTTAAGTACTTTTTGCCTTGCTATAGTTGATAGTCTTTACATTATCATCTGTGAATCATTTTTTTAAGCTATTGAGCATCAGACTACCGGATCAAACATATGATTATGAACAGACTGGGGGCTACTATAAGGTAATGCTGGCGGTTTTATATGCGTTTTTGAGGTGACAAGTTCCCTTTAACTGATATTTGGTCTGACGGCATCATAAGTTTGTCCACCAGGTGTCCCCATAGTCTATCTGATTTCATTTGTTGCAGTATGGATTCATTTTAACATTTATGTATTTTTATGCTATTTATTGAATAAAGATTATATTTAATTTGGAGTGGTAGACATGTTTCTTTTTTGGTAGGATTTGGTATTTTCATGTTACCCCAAGTAAACAACAGGTGTTTGATCCATGAATCGCCCAATACATTTCCTGGTTCAATTAGAATTGGTATTTAAACATTCTAAATCTTTTGTAATGTGTGCAGTCCTAGATCTGCTGTTTGATGGTGCTGTACCAGTAAGGAGGGGACTAGAGGTGCAGGGCAGGCTAGACAGGTGCATGTAGTGGGAGATTCAGCTATTCGGAATGCAGATAGGGCGATCTGTCACAATGACCAGAATTGTAAAATGGTATGTTGTCTTCCTGGCAACATAAAAATAAAAAATCCCCTACCCACACTTTTATAATTGGGTAAAAATGAAAAAAATTAAATACTCTACATATGTTTGGTATCGACATGTCTGTAACGACCTTATCAATAAAAGGATCATGTTACTTTTACTGCATAGTGAACACTATTAAAAAATACAAAAATAAAAACTATGATTGAATTGCAATTTTCCCACTTCAATAATGAGGTATAAAAAATGATTTCAAAAGTTATATGTACCCCAAATTAGTACCAATAAACCGTCCCCTCATCGGCAAAAAATAAGCCCCTATACGAGACAATCTCCCCCCCCCCCAAAAAAAAAATGGCTTTCAGAAAATGGAGACACAAAAACATGATATTTTTTTTCCAAAAATGCTTTTATTGTGTACAACCGAAATAAAATAAGGAAATTGGACATAATAGGTATCGCCGCGTCCGTAACAACCTGTTCTATAAAAATGTCTCATGATCTACCCACTAAGGTGAATGCCGTAGAAAAAAAGAATTGTGCCAAAAAAGCTATTTTTTGTTACCTTACATCAAAAAAAGCATTATGCCAAGCGATCAAAAAGTCCAATATAAACCAAAATAGTACCAATCAAACCATCACCTCATCCTGCAAAAAAATGACCCCCTACATGAGACATTCACCCAAAAAATAAAAATAAATATGGCTTTCAGAAAATGGAGACACAAAAATGTTTTTTTTCAAAAATGTAAAACCGAAATAAAATAAGAAAAATAGACATAAGTATCGCCACATCCGTAACAACCTGCCCTATAAAAATATCTTATTATCAACCCCCTAAGGTGAATGCCGTAAAAAAAAAAAAAATGGAAAATGGAGACAGAAAAACATGATTTTTTTTTTCAAAAACGCTTTCATTGTTTAAAACCAAAATTAAATAAGAAAAATAGACATAATAATAGGTATTGCCGTGTCCATAACAACTTGCTATATAAAATATCTCATGATCTACCCCCTTAAGGTGAATGGTATAAAAAAAAACTGCAAAAAAGCGTTGCATCAAAAAAAGAGTAATTCCAAGCGATCAAAAAGTCCAATATAGACCAAAATAGTACCAATCAAACCATTACCTCACCCTGCAAAAAATGAGCCCCTACATAAGACAATTGGCCAAAAAAAAAGGCTTTCAGAAAATGGAGACACAAAAACATGATTTTTTTTCTTTTTCAAAAATGCTTTTATTGTGTAAAACGGAAATAAAATAAAAAAAATAGACATATTAGGTATCGCCACGTTTGTAACTACCTGCTGTATAAGTGTGAAACCCATAGGTAAGCTGGACCTTGTTCTATGGATTTTTTGTTGTTTCTACAATAAAGTTTCTACATTTTATGAAGCATATTTGGTGAACTGGAATTAATTATGTAGGAAAAGTATTTTGTAAAACCTAGAAAGTGGAAGGGGTTTGCCTTTGTGTAAAGTCCTGTCTAAAGCCTATATTCCGGGAAGATATAAGTGAGGGAACTGAACATGTGAAGTCACTGTGGGTAGAAACACACGTAGGCAAAAAACAATAATAAAATACTAATAGGAGTTTGTTATAAACCACCTAATAGAACACGGTGCAGATAAATTCTAACTACTAAGGCTACATGCACACAAATGTATTTTGTTTCTTTATTATTTTTTTTTTTTTGTGAATTGGATGAGGAGCCCCGCAAAAAATATAGAGCATGTCTAAGGCTACTTTCACACTAGCGTTCGGGGCTCCGCTCGTGAGCTCCGTTTGAAGGGGCTCACGAGCGGCCCCGAACGCATCCGTACTGCCCTAATGCATTCTGAGTGGACGCGGATCCGCTGAGAATGCATCCGCCTGCCAGCGCTCAGCCTCCGCCCCGCTCAGTGAGCGGACACCTGAACGCTGCTTGCAGCGTTCGGGTGTCCGCCTGGCCGTGCGGAGGCGAGCGGATCCGTCCAGACTTACAATGTAAGTCAATGGGGACGGATCCGCTTGAAGATGACACCATATGGCTCAATCTTCAAGCGGATCCGTTCCCCATTGACTTACAATGTAAAGTCTGAACGGATCCGCTCAGACAACTTTCACACTTAGAAAATTTTCTAAGTTTTAATGCAGACGCATCCGTTCTGAACGGATGCGAACATCTGCATTATCAGAGCGGATCCGTCTGATGAAACATCAGACGGATCCGCTCCGAACGCTAGTGTGAAAGTAGCCTTATTCTTGTCCTTTTTGTGGATAAGGATAGGCATTGTTACAATGGATCCACCATCTGTTGCTCCTAGAGGCCCATTTGCATATATTAAAACATCATTTTTCACATCATTTTTCTCAGAAATGCGGGCACATATGAACATGGGACCAACACAGATGTTTTCAGCTGCCAAGTGCACATGTAACAGGTCAGCTAGTTTCATAGGTACAAATCTGCTGATAGATGCCCTTTAGGGTCCATTCACACGTCCATGTTTTGCGGTCCGCAAATTGCAGATCCGCAAAACACTGACACCGGCCATGTGTGGACTGCACATGTCTGGCACTATAATAGAAATGCTTTTTCTTGTGTGTGTCTGCGGACAAGAATAGGACATGTTCTATTTTTTTGCGGGGCCGCGGAACGGAAGTGCGGATGCGGACAGCACACTGTGTGCAGTTCGCAGCTTTTCTGGCCCCATTAAAAATGAATGGGTCCGCACCAGTTCCGCAAAATTGCAGAACGGATGCGAACCCATTTTGCGGACGTGTGAATGGACCCTTAACATCATAGAAGAGGCTTAGTCATGTGTCTGGTCACAAGACCCTTCATCAGCCATCATCTTATTGACAGAACCTCTATGCGGACAACACAAAACATTTGCCTAAAAAGGGGACATGGCTTATAAAATATAACAAACAGCACGGACTATCAACAAAAGCTATATTAGTAAGGCCTCCTGCACACGACCGTATGGCTTTTTAAGTGTTTTGAGGTCCGTTTTTCACGGATCCGTTGTTCCGTTTTTTGTTTCCGTTGTGTTTTCGTTTCTGTTCTGTTTTTCCGTTCCGTTTTTCCGTATGGCATATACAATATACAGTAATTACATAGATAAAATTGGGCTGGGCATAACATTTTCAATAGATGGTTTTGCAAAAAACGGAACGGAAACGGAAGACATACGGATGCATTTCCGTATGTGTTCCGTTTTTTGCGGACCCATTGACTTGAATGTAGCCACGGAACGTGATTTGCGGGCAATAATAGGACATGTTCTATCTTTAAACGGAACGGAAAAACGGAAATACGGAAACGGAATGCATACGGAGTACATTCTGTTTTTTTGTGGAACCATTGAAATGGTCCGTATACGGAACGCAAAAAAACGCCAGTAAACGGGGAAAAAAAAACGGTTGTGTGCAGGAGGCCTAAGCCACATAGTCATCTTACATACACATTGGTCACAAGTAACCAGAAACTGACGAGCTCATTTTAGTCTGATTAACAGCCTAGAGGATCAAAGGGAAAGACAGTACTTTCCAAGGGTTTCCTTTCCTGCCCAGCATTTTCATAAGGCATGCCCTATTGGTGGCAGAAGTATACCACTCTGGCAGCTTCGCCGCCACAATATGTATGTGTGTAGATAGATAATAGATAGATATGAGATAGATAGATAGATATGACATAGATAGAATGAGATAGATATTATATAGATAGATATGAAATAGATTTTATATATATATATATATATATATATATATATAATGTATTTAGAAGGACTTACCTTGCACACATGACTGAAGTAAGAACAGTGAACAGAGGACAACAATCACTGCTCTGTACATTGTGATGGATGAATGCAGACGGTGATGCTAAAGTGGAAGAGGTAACTAACATACAGTGAGTATGTATATATCCTACATTCCCTCCCACTGAAATCAAACAATGGGAAAATCCCATAGACTGATCTAACTGGGACTTTTGGATATTCTCAAGTTCTCATTTCCTTGAAAAGACAGATGATATCAGAAAAGGAGCACCATAAACAGCCTAGTAATAATTATCATGATAGAAAGCAAAAGTAGAAAAAAAAAAAAGATTTGTCGTGCACATTTTTGCAACCATTTCTTATGCTATTGTCTGTAATACGACATAAAAGAGCACGTATAAGGATATATTCATCATTTATGAGAAGCTTTGATAGTTGTATGGAGTAAGTAAGTGTACATATTGCTGCATTACAGAGAGTTTAAAGAACCCAGGAGACAACTTGAATGGAGCTACAATAGTAGCGATATAGATTTAAGGGCTCTTTCACACTTGCGTTCTTTTCCTTCCGGCATAGAGTTCCGTCGTCGGGGCTCTATGCCGGAAGAATCCTGATCAGTTTTATCCTAATGCATTCTGAATGGAGAGAAATCCGTTCAGGATGCATCAGGATGTCTTCAGTTCCGGACCGGAACGTTTTTTGGCCGGAGAAAATACCGCAGCATGCTGCGCTTTTTGCTCCGGCCAAAAATCCTGAACACTTGCCGCAAGGCCGGATCCGGAATTAATGCCCATTGAAAGGCATTGATCCGGATCCAGCCTTAAGCTAAACGTCGTTTTGGCGCATTGCCGGATCCGACATTTAGCTTTTTCTGAATGGTTACCAGGGCTGCCAAGACGCTAAAGTCCTGGCAGCCATGGTAAAGTGTAGTGGGGAGCAGGGGAGCAGTATACTTACCATCCGTGCGGCTCCCCGGGCGCTCCAGAGTGACGTCAGGGCGCCCCACGCTCATGAATGACGTGTCGCATGGATCACATCATCCATGCGCATGGGGCGCTCTGACGTCATTCTGGAGCGCCCCGGGAGCCGCACGGACTGTAAGTATACTGCTCCCCCGCTCCCCACTACTACTATGGCAGCCAGGACTTTAATAGCGTCCTGGCTGCCATAGTAACACTGAACGCATTTTGAAGACGGATCCGTCTTCAAATGCTTTCAGTTCACTTGCGTTTTTCCGGATCCGGCGTGTAATTCCGGCAAATGGAGTACACGCCGGATCCGGACAACGCAAGTGTGAAAGGGCCCTTAGCCAGCTTTTTTGGAAACTACTGAACTAAATAACAAAGCTTAACCACTTCAATACCAGAGTATTTCTAACCAGGCCAATTTTTCAGATTTAGCAGTGGGGCTATCTAACTGCAAATTGCTATTTAATTTCTGAGCCATGTATTTATTATTTTTCCCAGGACACATTAGACCTTTCTTTTGTGCCATTAGATGACAGATATATTAAAAAATTTATATATATTGAAGGGAAAACTGTGAAACAAAAATATTTTTCCTTTCTTATAGTTTTTTTTTCTGTTACAAAAGATTTCAAGACAAAGCATTTCTAAAACCATTACCGTATGTTTGTACCATGAAAATAGATGCTACTCGTGTAATTTATCTAGTGGCAGGGCCCACCACAAGACTTTGAATGCTGGGTCCACCACAAGACTGCCAGAACTGATGTAAGCATTTAAAATTCTTTTTAGAAATGAAAAAATATATGTGTTACCTCTGTATTTTACATACAAAAAAAGCTATACTAAATATAGCTAAACACATATCTATGTTTTTTTTATTTTTTTTAATGAAAGAGTCATTTATAAATCTGAAAAAAGCCTAAGTTAGGCGTAGTTCAGGCGCTGTCTGCGACTTTTCCCCGCTCATGCCAGGTCTAAAATTGTAGGCGTGCCTTAAGCAGGAAAGGGGGCGGACTGGTAGGCCCGTCTTATTCATAATTTTTTACGCCTGTTTTAGGCGTAGAAAAAGGTCTAAATGTAAGACAGCTAGGAAGCTGTCTTACTTTTAGAACTGGCGAATCCACCGTCAGCTATGGACCTTTATTAAGACCGGCGTCTAAAACGGCGGTCTTAATAAATGTGCCCCTTTGTGTGTATATTTTACACACTGTCAACTATATTATTGTTAAAACAAATAATGCTAATAGTGTGTGTGTGTCCTTAGTCTGCTGTACTATTGCTAAAATTAATAATTATAGCAATAACTTTTTTATGTTTTTTATTTAACTTTTTATTTTTGTAAGTAATAAAAAAGTGAATTAATTCCTTCCTGCTACAGTCAAGGCACAATGTGGTTAATTCACAATGACAGCAGGATCACAGTTAATTTTATAGCCTGCAGGGGTCGCTCTCACATCAAGACGATTGTAGCAGAGAAAGGTCCTGCTGGCTTTATACTCTTCTTCACAGTGAGCTCACAGAAAACATTAATGAAAGTGGGATAAAGAAATGGCTTATTGGAAAAAAACCTCTAAAAATAACCTTTAGTAGTATATAATAAAAACAATAATAAGAAGAAATAACCCCCGCATAAACAAAATAATTCAGACATAGAATAGTACATATACCCACAAAAAGAAAGTGTGGCTAGATGCAGTAGAACAGATACTAAGGTATATCCTGGGCAAGTATACACAGATAATACTATGCAATAACAGTGTGGGCTGCGTGGGTAGGTTTACTCACGGTTCCTGTAGTTATTAAAAATACACCCACCAGGGTTTGTCACCGTAGGGTATATTGTCGGGAGATAAACTGTCCCTGGGTGTCCCTCTTAGGCTATTCCTTGCCTAAAAGTGGAACACCCACCCTGAAAGGGGCGACCCTACTTATCGGTGGCTAAGCCCTAAAAATGCCCTGGAAAGCCCTTAGATGTTTTCAAAGAAGCTTGTCATAATAGGTCCCGACGAGCTTCCCCAGTGAAGATAATCACTGGTTTATCACAGGACAAAAACAGCAGGTTAGTGAAGATGATGGCAACCAAGATGATGTGGGCGCAACAATGTATCTGAAGAAGCCCCTATTTATACCTGGAGTGGTATAAAGGCTTGATTTATGGCGGAAAAATAGTAGCTCTGCCTTACATCCGGTTCAGTGGAACGCAAATGCGTTCCAAAGACAGAAGGAGATTAATACCACATTGGTAAAAAATAAATACATTGGAAATAAAGCCTAGGTAGTGAACTAACACTAAAGCAGGAAGAAACCTACCAAAATAAAATATCTATGTACATAAATATAAGCTTGTAATACTGGAGTCAGCGGTATCGCCGGAGACTTAGCAACTTCCAGCAGATGGAACGCACAGCCGGTCGGTGGAACGCATCGTGTGGATGCACTGGTGGAACGCAAGCTTGCGGTCCAAGCAACTAATACACAGTGCGTTCCACATCTTTAGAAAGAGCCTGTGTTTTCTTTCTTTCAGAGTAGCCTGGTAGCGTTCAATATTATGTTGTAGAATAATTTTACGTCTATCAAAATCAGTCTTATATTTGAGTACTGATTCAAAAAGAATATTCAGATGTGTAGATCGGTCAAATATAAGACGTTCCTCATCTAACAACAATTGCATAAAACGAATTTAACTATCTAGACTTAGCAATGGGAACTTAGCAATTGGGAGCCCTTGTGCCCCCAGTTATGCAAATCTCTTCCTGGGCTGGTGGGAAGATATTGTAGCAATACGAGCAATGGACCTCCCATATCATTTTTTGGGGGCGGTACATTGACGATATTCAGATTTTATGGGATGGGTCTATTGACCTCTTTAAGACCTTTGTACAGCAACTTAATCTTAATGATATCGGTCTTAGATTTACACATGAAATCCACAATCAGAGCATCGCTTCTCTGGATATCTACATAGCCAAGAAAAATGGGGAACTATGCACTGAGACCTATCGCAAACCGACAGCCACCAATAGTTTACTAAAGTGAGACAGCTATCATCCTTTGAACCTAAAAAAAAGACATCCCTAAGGGACAATATTTACGTGAATCTTTCAGATCCCAAGCTAAAGAGGAGAATAAGACAATGAGAATAATTGGTACTTTTGATGAACAGAATCAGAAAATCCTTAGTATTCTGAGGAGATACTGAGGAATCCTTTTATATGATCCTGATATGTGATCTTATCCCCCACAACCGCTAGTCATGTATAGAAGAGGCAGATCAATTAGGTACAGACTGGTATATAGCCATTACACGAAAGCTCAAGATAAAGGAACATGGCTTGACCGTAAACCGCCAGGGACCTTTAAATGTGGCAATCACTGTATCTGCTGTCCTATGATCCTTAAATCAACCACCTTTAAAAGTGTATCGACGGGTAGGAGGTACCATATGCGAGACATTGCAAACTGCAAGACTCAGGGAGTTGTTTACTTATGCACTTGTGAATGCCCCCTAAATTATGTTGGTAAGACAAAGCAGGAAATGAGGCGTAGAGTAGGAGATCACCTTGGGGATATTAGTCATCATCTTGACAAACCTATAGCACAGCATGTTTTGGAATATCATAACGGAGACTATAGGACTCTAAAATTCCAAGTGATTGAAGTAATCCGAATATCCCCCATAGGTGGTGATTGGGATAAAAGAATTCTCTGTTAGAGGCTCAGTGGATATGCCGTCTCAAAACGGTGTGCCCGCTGGGCCTCAATGAACAGATATCCTTTGCCTCTTTTCTTTAAACCTCTCTTTTGTTCATGTACGCCTTTCTTTTTTATCCTGTATGTCCCTTTCCTTATTTCTGTACATTTAGATTACCTGCCTAGCTATCTGACCGTGAGTGGTCGTATATATGTACAGTGATGCCCATAATTATTCATACCCCTGGCAAATTTTTACTTAAAGTTACTTTTATTCAACCAGCAAGTAATTTTTTGACGGGAAATGACATAGGTGTCTCCCAAAAGATAATAGGATGATGTACAAGAGGCATTATTGTGTCAAAAAACATTTCTCAGCTTTTATTTACATTTGAGCAAAAAAAATGTTCCGCACTGTGGAAAATCTCAGAGGACGTGGTCGGAAGCCAAAATTGACACCTTTGCTGGCCAGGAAGATAGTTAGAGAGGTGAAAAAGAATCCAAGGATCACCACTAAGGCCATCCTGGTGAATCTGGGCTCTGCTGGTGGCAATGTCTCAAGGCAGACAATCCAACGGACACTGCACAATGCAGACCAAGGAGGACGCCACTTCTCCAGATAAGGCACACAAAAGCTTGCTTGGCCTTTGCAAAAGCTCATCTGGACAAAGAAGAAGACTTCTGGTCTTCTGTGTTATGATCAGATGAAACAAAAATTTAATTGTTTGGTCACAATGATGTTTCCTTCATTTGGCATAAAAAGGGAGAAGCCTTCAACCCAAAGAACACCATTCCCACTGTCAAACATGGTGGTGGTAACCTAATGCTTTGGGGGTGTTTTTCAGGCAATGGTCCAGGGAACCTAATCACAGTAAACGGAACCATGAATAAAGAGAAATACATGAGGATTCTCAACGACAACATCAGGCAGTCTGCAGAGAAACTTGGCCTTGGGCACCAGTGGACATTTCCGCATGACAATGACCCAAAACACACAGCAAAAGTGGTGAAGAAATGGTTAGCAGACAACAACATTAACGTTTTGGAGTGGCCCAGCCAGAGTCCAGACTTGAATCCAATTGAGAATCTGTGGAGGGAGCTAAAGATGAAGTTGATGGCAAGAAGACCCTCCAACTTGAAAGATTTGGAGCTCATTTCTAAAGATGAATGGGCAAAAATACCTGTGGAGACATGCAAAAAGCTGGTCTGCAATTATAGGAAGCGTTTGATTGCTGTAATAGCCAATAAAGGCTTTTCTATTGATTATTGAGAAGGGTATGAATAATTTTGGACTGGACACTTTTTGCTCAAATGTAAATAAAAGCTGTGAAATGTTTTTTTTCCACAATAATGCCTCTTGTACATCATCTTATTATCTTTTTGGGAGACACCTATGTCATTTCCCATCAAAAAATGACTTGCTGGTTGAATAAAAGTAACTTTAAGTCAAAATTTGCCTGGGGTATGAATAATTATGGGCAGCACTAGTAAGGCGGAGCTACTATTTGTCTGCCATAAATCATGCCTTTAGGAGCGGGAGCTCCATTTTCAAACATCATTACCACTCCAGGTATAAATATGGGCTTCTTCGGATACATTGTTGCTCCCACATTATCTTGGTTGCCATCATCTTCACTCATCTGCTGTTTTTGTCCCCTGATGAACCAGTGATTATCTTCAATGGGGAAACTCGTCGGGACCTATTATGACAAGCTTCTTTGAAAACATCTAAGGGCTTTCCAGAGCATTTTTAGGGCTTAGCCACCGATAAGTTGGGTCGCCCCTTTCATGGTGGGTGCTCCGCTTTTAGGCAGGGATAGCCTAAGAGTGACACCCAGGGACAGTTCATCTCCCGACAATATACCTTATGGTGACAAACCCTGGTGGGTGTATTTCCAATAACTACAGGAACCGTGAGTAAATCTACCCACGTAGCCCACACTGTTATTGCATAGTATTATCTGTGTATACTTGCCCAGGATATACCTTAGTATCTGTTCTACTGCATCTAGCCACACTTTCTTTTTTGTGGGCATAGCTACTATTCTGTGTCTGAATTATTTCTTTTATGCAGGGGTTATTTCTTCTTATTATTGTTTTTATTATATACTATTAAAGTTTATTTTTTAGAAGGTGTAACGGCACGTTTCAGCAGACAAGGGGTTAAAATCCGTTCAGGCGATATGCCCCTTTCTGAGAGACAGGCACAGCTACTGCAGAACACCAATGTCCCGAACTGAATACAAAGTAGCACTCCAAACTGGAACCTCACGAATAGCTGCTAGCAGACGAACAGGAATCAGCTTACACTCCTGGCAATCAGCCTCTAACAGCATACAGCGGATCCCCCCAATAACGAGACAAGGCTCCGTGTTGAGGGTCAAGCAGTGGTCTGACTGTACTTCACGTACAGCCTCTTTTATTCATAAACCACAAACATAGTACTGCCCACAGGGGTTTGAAATACAACCATTCAGTAATTTACAACACATACAATGTAACTACAGCAACCAATCATTCACGCCCCCAGAGGACCAGAATGAAGACTGTGACATAGAACAAATACAACATATCCCCACAATGCATCATGGTCTCCTCCTCTCTGATCCCGGAGACAACCTGAGGAGCAATCCAATTATCTCTGAGGACAAAGGGAGATCGCCAATACACATGTGAGGACAACAGAACAGACATCACCATTTAAACACACAATGGGACAATGGCACAATAGAAACACACCCAGCATTTTCCTCCCAAGCTGACAAGTTACACTTATTATAAATTGTTACAACTTTGTGAGTTTACATTGGCCATACATATAACTTACATCAATTTAAACAGTATAACTTGGGGACAAACCTATCCAAAATTCACTTGAATCAGTTCAGGGGTTTAAAAGTTAGTATATGGCCCATAATCCTGGGGCAAGAGGCCAGCAGCCAGTCCTCTCCAAAACCCAGTGGCGAGGTCGGTTTCGCCACACATCTCCCCCCCCAGGGAAGACTAACCAGATACCTGACCTCACGCCGGTCGGTACCTGAGTTAGTCTGGCAGCCCACCCACAACCAAATACTGGACCTGTTGACTTTAGTAGCCTGTCTCTGTCCAGTGAGTCCACCAAGGTTATGTTGGAAGCTGGTACTCGCAGTCTCTGTGTTGCTCCCTGGCTTGGAGTGGAGGTTGCTTTGTGGGCAGGTATCAGCGGTACTCTGCCCTGGTGCCAGCGCTACCACGGAAGAAGCCTGGTTGGAGCCTGGTTGTTGGAGGGGGAGACCGACTGTCTCTACCCCCTGTGCTGTAAGTGCAGAGACCACGGTCCCATCTGCACTGTTGTGGGGCTTACTGTCTCCCCCTGGTGCGTTAAGCTGCCGCTGGGGAGAGGGGGTAACGAGCTCCTCTCCCATACATACTTCCAGCCGCTGGGGAGGGCGACTGACCGTCTCCGCTCCCAATACAGTGTCCTGCTGCTGGGGAAAGGAGACTGGGCTCTCTATTCCCTGCTGGACACTCTGCCGCTGGGGGACAGGACCGACTGTCTCTGCCCCCTGTAACTCCGCCTGCCGCTGGGGAATGGAGACTGGGCTCCCAATTCCCAAAAAATCATGCTGCTGCTGGGGGGCAGGAACAACTACCTCTGCCCCCTGTAACTCAGCCTGCCGCTGAGGAGGGAGGACGCTGCTCTCCTCTCCCTGCATTTCACTCTGCCTTCCCGGCATATCACTCTGCTGCTGGGGGGCAGGAACAACTACCTCTGCCCCCTGTAACTCAGCCTGCCGCTGGGGAGGGAGGACGCTGCTCTCCTCTCCCTGCACTTCACACTGCCGCTGGGGAATGGAGACTGGGCTCCCAATTCCCTGCAGGACCGGCGGAGAGACCTCGGTCCCATCTCTACCGGCCACCTGGGGTCCTTCCCAGTAACACTCTACAATATCTGCCCAGCTGAATGGGTCTGGATCTGGGTCTGTCACCTTACCATCCTGCTGAGCCTTCTCAATGGAGTGGAAGAGATCTCGGTAGTCCTGCTCCAGTTCCCACTCCAGGGTTGCTAGGTGAGCCAGGTCTTGCTCTACTTCATGGGGGTCATCCCACTCATGCCTAGCCTCCCTCTCATAAAAAATGTCCTGAAGTCTGGACTGTGCAGGGCTCCCAAAGTCAGGCTCTGCAAAGGACTCCCATAACAAGCCAGGACCATAAAACTCCTCTCCCTCTGGCTTGTCATGTTCGGCTGTCCAGGGTATATACTGTGCCATATACCACCAAAGCGCCTGGTAGGCATCCTCCAGCCATAGCTCCTGCCATACCCGGTGCTCTAGTTCCTTCACCCATTCCTCCAGGGGCTGCTCTCCCAGGAAGGGCATCCGCAGGGCCACTTGCTTCAGCAACCGCTGCTCTTACTGGGGAGACTCTCACCCCGCTGGTATTGTAGATTATCCAGGGCCTGGTACCAGATGCCTTTCCTTAATGAAGGGTTTTTCAATAAGCCTTTTCTTCACAGTGGATCACTGTGATAACCTGTCACAGCAATCACATGCCCAGTGACCACTTTGACTGGTCTCAAGGATCTTCACTGTGACCGCATCTATGTTATAACAGCATGGTCACAGCAATTTGCAGTGCCACGGGACACTGGGAAATGTAACCCTATGTATAATAGCCTACCGTCACTAAGTATAAAGTTGTGCGGTGGTAGGCAAGTAGTTAAAGGGAACCTGTCGCACAGTGCAATCCGCAGGCATCATTCAAAATAAAAATCTGAAGATGAGGGTCACTCTAAACCCGGAAGTGCAAGGACTTGGTAGATGAAAAAAATACACATTTATTTAGCAAATATTAAAATGTCATATCATAGACTGCAAGAATAAAAATATATGTAAAAGGTAAAAAATGAATATATTGATGCATATAAAAAAGAATAAATAATAAACAGAAGAATCAAAATAAACACACAATTAAAACAGACGCCCGGTACTTCCGGTTCCGGCGCCGCCATGTGAAGTCGCTTGGAAAGTGAGCTCCTCATATACTTGCCATAAACCGAGACAAATTGCCTGTACACCCTCTCTATCGGTGTGGTAAGAGAGAACACAAGGCCCGTTAACGTTGCATTGATCGGTACCTTGTTAATATGGGCAAGAAACTGAAAAGCAGAGTGCTTTCATCACCGCTACAAGAAGACGTAGTTCCCGCCAGTATGGCGCCGAGCACAGAGACGGCGGATAACAACGAGGCTCAGGCCCTGCTGCAGCAGCCTGGTGAAGGGAACGAGGTACGGAATCTCATGCCGGACTCCCTAATTAGGCACATTAATTATAAAGTGCTTGCAATTGAAGTGGCTGCACACCTAGCTCCTGACCTGAGCGAGACTCTGGCTTCATCCGTTACTCATGTGATGCAACAATTGCAGGAAGCTGTCCAGGAGCATGACACCAGGCTAGATGCCCCAGAATACAGGTGATGGAGGATACCACAGAGTCTGTCCTTCACAAATTACAGAAAGTCCTTACAGAAAATAAGAGACTTTGTGAAAAGATGGAGGACTTGGAAAATCGATCCAGGCGCAATAATTTGAGAGTGGTGGGGCTGAGGGAGGCAATCCCGGCAAGTGAATTGGTGGCTATTTGTGAAACTGAGATACCTAAAGCCCTGGGAATCACGCGCCTATGCGAAGTAGAACGAGCACACAGAGTGGGCCCAAATAACCGGGCGATGACCGCCAATCTTCCAGACCTAGACAGGTCATAATGCGCTACCTGGACTACTCTGACAAGGAGGCCATTCTCAGAGCTTTTAAAGCGAGCAAAAGCCCTATAATGCTGAGAGGGGCGAAAGTCTTGTTATTTGGAGATTACTCTGCTGAGGTGGCAAAGAGACATAAGGCATTTTCTCCGATCTGCACGCAACTGCACAATAAGAACGTCAGATTTGCTTTGATCTACCCGGCCTCGCTCCGGATCTATCTGTCACGGCCACGGTTTTGGCCGTGACTCCTTGGGAGCCGCATACAGTTGCCCGCGGTTTGGGTTGTAGTGTCAACCGCAGCTGGAGGCATAATGTTGTTGGCCTCAGGTGCGGTTGCCGCGGACAACAGCTTTGTGTGTGGTTCCCTTGGAGTTTGCGTGTATGTATGCACTGTCGTTTGTCTGTGTGCACTCTGTGTAGTGTGTGGTGTGCACGGACACCTTTCCTGCACTGTGGTTGCCCGTGGCAACGTTTGTCGTTGTGTACATGTGGTGGCAGTGTCCCGGCCTTGGGGCTGACTCCCAGGACACGGTTGCCATCCATGTCGTTGCCTGCGGCAACAACCACAGTGTGTTTGTTGTGTCGGTCACTTTCCCTTTTAGTTGGTGTTTTCCCTTTCCTGTGGTTCTGGAAGGGTTAACTCCCTTCCCAGTGTGTGTGATGTCACTGGGTGTGTCTGACCGTTGGGTGTGGCCTCTTAGGCCTATATAGCCTTGGTGTTTGGCAGGGCTCAGGAGGTTGCTTCAGCAATGCTTAGCTGATAGCAGCCTCCTGTGTTTACCAACTGCCAGTGAGAGCCACCCTTGTGGTTCATAAACCATATGTCACATTTTAGTTTATGTTAAGTTTATGTGTGATGTCTATTTGATGTTTTCCTGTCCTATGTTGTTTAGTGCAGCTTATGGATCTGGATGCCTGTTTGCACAGGGATCCAGTCAGCAGGGCTGTGGCAGGTAGGTGGAACTCGGATAGTTCACCTGCCATATCCGTAAGTTTGTTTGTGTTCCCTTTTTCCCTGCAGCTTGGCCAGTGAGACCCCTGTTCCTCCGTGTACAGTAGGAACAGGCCGTCTTACCTTGACTCCTAGTCCAGGGACCGGTCGGAGGGTGAGTTAGGGATCCGAGGTTCCGGAGCATGGGTCCTCCTACCTTAAAGGTCGGCCCATGCAGCTAGGAGTTAGGGTCAGGTTAGGGACGCTGTAGGAGGTGACCTGCTCCCTAATCCTGCTGTCCTGGCCGAGCAGCCAAAACATCAACGGACATCGCACGGCTGAGGATTTCCCCCATCCTCAGCCGTGACACTATCGCTCGGATGGTTCGTCTACATTATATCATTCTCCAAGTGAAGCGCTTACCTCCATGGAGGGATACTCACCAACTATCCGAGGGCCACAGACATCACCACGACATCGCGACTGGGGACCTCAGGGCTTTGCGGAGGACCCGTCGAGATCGGACATCCATGAGCGACCCCTGGTGGATCGAATCAGTCCGAGCCAATATCGCGGAGCAAGATGATTCTCCTGTTATGACTGCTTTATCATGTGGACTTGGGAGAATCTGAGACTGACTGTGACGCGGGAGCTGGTATGTTCTGGGACGGATCTTCTAGATAGGGGAGGCCGGGGGCGATTTCGCTCCCTTGGGGATGTTTGACCCTGGGGCCCCGGTTTTCCAGATCTGGGGGGTGGACCTACTAGCATGTCCTACCGTGTTATATGTTTGTCGCTAGCAAATTGACGAGTGGAATATGCTCCTTTCAAATACAAGTTTCGCGGGGGGGGCGGAGTCTAGCAGCCGAGCCGGATGCAGGCTGAGTGAAGAGCTCTGCTGCTGACCGAGCCTCTTTGAGCTTATTACAGCGATTTTCAAAGCACAAAATGGGGAAGATTAACAAGGATAAACCCAAAGAAACACCTGGGAAGCTGAAGACCGCTTCAAACCAAAGCGATTTGGACAGATTCGTGAGGAAAACTGAAGTGAGATCTGAATCCAAGATGGCGACCGCACGCCGAGCGGCTCTGACTGCAGGTAAAGATGATGACTCAGAGGGGGAGAGAGATAGCGACACAGAGGAGACAGCAGCTACAGACGAATTACCTCTGTCCAGAGTCTTTATGAGAGACCTCCTGCATGATGCGTTAGAGCCACTCAGACAGGACTTATCTGAGATAAAGCAGGATATGCACCAGCTTAGTGCCAGAGTCGATGCACTAGAATCTGGACAACAATCCCTCATTGAACATGGGGAACATGTGGCAAGCAGCATGGACAATGCACAGGCCCACGTTAACTATTTGTATGCCCTAGTCGAGGATCAAGATAACAGGGGCAGAAGAAATAATATAAGGCTCAAAGGAGTCCCTGAATCTGTCTCTATGGAGTCCCTGAAACAAGAGGTGGAGCTGTTTTTTTCCCGCCTTGTACCAGAATGTCCTCCTGAAAAACTAGAGATGGACAGAGTCCACAGGGCACTGAGACCAATCCCAAAGCCACAAGATCCTCCCAGGGATGTCATTTGCCGCATGACTAACTTTATAGTAAAAGAACAGATCCTTGCAGCAGCGAGAAATAATAAAACGGCGGACATAGAAGGTTCTGTTGTCACACTGTACCAGGACTTGTCGCCCATGACTCTCAGGAAGAGACGGCACCTGAAACCTCTACTGGATATTTTGCAGCAAAAAAAGCTGACATATAGATGGCTGCATCCTTTCGGATTACTGATCAACACGCCGATCAGAAAACAAGTTATCCGATCACATGCTGATTTGCAGAGAGTGTGTGATGTTCTGGACATTAAAGATCTGGATGTTCAGGACTGGTGCCCTGCACAAAATCTGGCTTCACTACCTCCACTACCTGTAAGGGACTCTTGGCAAGAAGGCACAAGTAGGAGACAGAAATCAAAGAAAGCCCAGGGTCGACCACCCGTCTGAGGTCGGATCAACATAGGACGGAGTTGAATAACCGTCTAAATATTGTCTTTCTGGAGACATAAGAACACCAGAGCACATTACCTCCTGTTGAATGTAAAATGGGACTTCATCTCTGGTTCCTGACATGTTTTGATAATTGTAGTTCCTGCAGTATCATTATTCCTGTCTCTCCTCCTTCTCTTGTTTAAACTAAGTGTTTATTGAGTTGGAAGGCCACTTCCATTTTCACTCTCCTCAAGTTTTACTGTCTCTTCAACAGATTTTATATGTTTAAGATGCACAGTGATTCACTGGTTAAAAGTTGTGGTAAAGCTTTATAGGCAAATGGTGACACCTAGTGGCGAAAGATTTAAATGCAAGTATTCGCAGCTAGCCACCCTTTTCTGCCGTCATTGTTACCTCTCAGCTATATCTGTTCAGTTTCTATGCTCCTCACAATAGCTAGCTCAAATGGGGACTCGGTCCACCCGATATAGACTAGCTCCCGAGTTCAAACGTCTCATATGTGGAGACGCCAAGTTATATGCCTAAATGTAACTAACCATTACTACTGTTTTTCCTTTTTTTTGTTATAGGTCCTCCCTCTTTTATCCTCATCCCCTCCTCCCCCCCTCCTATTGGTGCGTGCATTATTGGTACAGGATACAGGTATGGTTGTTGGTTCATGATGTAGGGGTAAAAGTATATGGCTAACTTACAGATTTGTTCATACAACATTAGAGGCTTAAATGCACCCTCTAAAAGAAGCCAGATATGTCGTTACTTGCATAAGTTGAAAGTGCAGGTAGCTTTATTACAAGAAACCCACTTCCGCACAAAACACGTTCCAAAACTATCTCACTTACTGTACAACCAATGGTTTCATAGCACCTCTCCATCCACAGCCACAAAAGGAGTCAGTATAGCCATACATAAAAACACACCGTTTATTCTTCAGGACACCTTGGTGGACAGGGATGGTAGATATGTCTTTGTGAAAGGGTTAATAGGTCCCCAACTATTCACCTTCTGCAATATATACGTGCCTAACACTGCACAAACCACATGGATCCTAGAAAACATAAAAAATCTTGAATCTTTTGCTGAAGGCATTGTAATCCTGGGGGGCGATTTTAATGTCGCATTAGTCCCTAGCCTTGATTCTTCCACAGGATCCTCAGCCATGTCAAAAATATCGCTTTATAAGATTAAAAAAGCACTTTCTCAACAGGGTCTTATAGATGTCTGGAGGGCTATGCATTCAAATGAGAAAGACTATACCTATTTCTCTTCTGCACACTCCTCTTACCAGAGGTTAGACTACATCTTCCTTAGTACTCAAGCACTCCAATATTGTGCATCGTCCAGGATTGGAAGTATTCTTCTGTCAGACCATGCCCCAGTCCTCCTCACGTGTTCTATTCCCAATATGCCCAAAACGGAATATAGATGGAGGTTAAATGAAACGTTGCTGAATAGCTCTAATATCCCTAAATTAGCAGGTCTGTTAGAGGAATATTTCACCTTGAATGATTCAGCTGATATATCTCCAGCGGTGTTGTGGGACGCCCACAAAACTGTTATGAGAGGCCACTTGATTGCCTTAGGTGCGCATATCAAAAAAGTGAAAATAAAGAAAATAGAGGAACTCACTTCAGATATCTCCAAGCTGGAGACTCAACATAGGCGTTCTTTGAACAAAAATACTTTGGCACACCTGGACACCCTCAGATCAGAATTAAAAAATATACTAAACGCCAATACTGCAAAACTGTTTCTGTCCACTCAATATAAATATTATGCGCACGGAAACAAAGCCACCAGGGTCCTCATGTCTCAAGTTAAAAAACGGAAAATTGCATCATATATTTCCCATATAAAACCTCTAAACTCACAAGCTGTCTATAAAACTGAATTAATTGCTGAACAGTTCTGCAAATATTACAGCCAACTATATAATCTACATACAAATCCAAGTACGTCCCAAATTAGTGAGAAAAAACTACTCATTCAAAACTGGTTAGAAACTATTAATCTCCCTACTTTAACTACAGAACAAGTTGGAAAACTGTCTGCCCCACATACTCTAGCTGAATTGAAACTAGCATTAAAAAACTCCCCAATGAATAAAAGTCCTGGGCCAGACGGCCTACCAGTTTTTTATTACTCATCATTCAGTGAAGTCTTACTGCCGCGACTATTGGCAGTTTGTAATGAGGCAGGGGAGGGGAAACCATTCACCAGAGATATGTTGTCGGCACAAATATCCATTATCCCTAAACCTAATAAAGACCACTCACTGTGCTCAAATTACAGACCAATTTCGCTTCTCAATAATGACCTAAAGCTCTATGCGAAAATGCTTGCTAATAGGTTAAAAATATATTTACCTGAACTTATTTCAGAAGAGCAAGATGGTTTTATACCCGGAAGAGAAGGGAAAAACAACATTGTCAGGGTTATAAATCTTATACAACTAGCTTCCAAATCCAATACGCCACTAGCCTTATTAAGTATGGACGCCGAGAAAGCGTTTGATAGAGTGGACTGGCTCTTTATGACTCAAACGTTAGCAAAATTTGGAATCCCAGACTCTTTCATAAGGGGGGTCATGGCAATGTATAACAATCCTACGGCGCGGATCCTGGTGAATGGTACCCTATCTCCAGTATTTACAATTTCGAACTGTACACGTCAAGGCTGCCCCCTCTCTCCCCTATTGTTTGTTCTGGTGATAGAAACGCTTCTTCAGTCTTTCAGACAAAATGCTGAAATAGAGGGAATGAAAGTAGGGTCCTTGATACACCAATCAGCTGCTTTCGCGGATGATGTACTTTTATTTATCACTAATCCAGCCCAAGCTTTTCCAGCAATTATGTCTACTCTTCAGACATACCACTCCCTATCTAATTTTTCAGTAAACTTATCTAAATCCACTGTTCTGAATGTGACCCTGGGGAAGAAATTTATGGCTAAGATGAAAGAAACAACCCCTTTCCAATGGACCACTGAGTCTATAGTATTCCTAGGGATAACACTGACCCCAGACTTCTCGAATTTATTTCGAGATAATTTCCAACCATTACCAAAAAGATTAGAAGACCTATTAGGCTCTTGGGATATCCCATTTATATCATGGTTCGGTCGTAGGACACTGATTAAAACAATATTGCTGCCCACTGTCCTTTACTTTTTACAAGCTTTGCCTATCCCAATCCCAAAGGCTTATTTTGTAAAATTACAGGGAATATTATCCAAATTCCTCTGGGGTGGTAAGAGATCTAGATTACCTCTTACTCTTCTAGTGCAACACCCTACAAATGGGGGGCTTGGTATTCCAGACTTATATACCTATCATAAAGCAGTAATAGCACTTAGATGCCTGGAATGGCTGAGACCTTACCCAAATCGATTAGATCTAATTATAGAAGACAATATGTTAAACCTCCCTCTTCACTCTTTAGTCTTTTTGGACCAATCTCCAAAATACGCCAGGTTACAAACAGATAATACCATCACTAAATATACTTTTGACATGTGGAAAAACTCTAGGTGGAAGGACCATTTATTAACCAATTATCTTGCTCTGATGCAAGTGCGAGATGTCCTATGTCATTCATCTACCCAGTTCTGGGAAACTATATCGGACAAAGCCAAAGCTGTCACTACGCCGGTTTTGTCCTTATGTCCAGATAATGACGTCCCAATATCCGAGGAACTAAAAAAACACCCTAAAGTAGCTTGCCTTTCTAATTTCCAATTGGCTCACTTTATTCATTTTATGAAATCCCACCTCAAAAATCTCAACTTGACTTCAGAAAAATCTGTTTTTGAGAAACTAGCCTTACAATTAAAAGAACCAAAAGGAAAGATATCCAAGCTATACAGTCTTCTACTGACCCTAACGCGCCCGGAAAAAGTTTCCTTCATCTCTAAATGGGAGAATGATTTAAAGATCCAATTCTCAGCAAAAGAAGTGCTTAGTGTACTAAAAGCGCCCCATAGGGTGTCCAGGTGTGTCAAACTACAAGAGAATAGCTATAAAGTGCTTTCCCAGTGGTATTATACCCCACAAAGAATTAACCGTATGTTTCCGGAAAGTAGCCCGTTCTGTTGGAGGTGTGAGTCGGAAGTAGGCACTCACTGCCATATATGGTGGAGCTGCTCTAAAATTGCTTCTTACTGGCAAAAGATATGTAAAGTCAATTCAGATGTGTGCAAAGTTAGTTTTCCGATCTCTGCAAAAATGTGCCTTTTCGGGGTGTTCGGGGGTCTCAGATGCTCTAGAGACACACAAAAACTGGGTCAAATTTTATTGGCAGCAGCCAGATTACTCATTGCTGTATACTGGAAAAAAGTGGAGACACCCCCACTAAAACATTGGATTCAAAGATGTGACCAATTGTTTCGCCTTGAACAGATGGCACACTGGGAGGCCCGAACACCACACAGATTTGAGGCAATTTGGAGACCTTGGAAAGATTTTAGGGGATTTACGAAGTGATAACTTTAAATATATTGTTCGTGAACACGTTTGATAGTGTCCAATTAATTATCCGTACCCTAGAAAGAGCATTTTGCATCAGAAATGGTGCCATTACCCCCTCCTTCTCTCCCTCCGACCTTCCTTCCTCCCTCCCCCTTTTCCTTTATTACTTTAAATCTTATAATTTTTTATAATTTGACTGTTACCAGCCTGGTTGTACGGTATTTACTGTATTTTCCTCATTGGCGCCCTCTTAGGGCATATCAATAATTGTATGTTCTTTATGTTGTAAAAACAATAAAAACAATTTTAAAACAAATACAAGTTTCGCCTGGGGCGGCTTCCTGGGTCGGGGAGACTGTGGGCGATTTGCTCCTACAGGGTCTTAGGGCGTAGCCTTCGTCCCTGGGGCCATGGTCTCCCGGGTACAAGAAGTGGATCAGTTTGATGAGATAATATGTGTTTAGTTTCTAAAGTATTACATATTCTGCTGGGTTACATTCAAGGTGATGTTACATAGGGCAGGGGAGTTGGGGAGTAGAGCGATCAAAACATCAGTATCGCTCACTTTCACATGGGGAAAAAAGTGAAGGTTCTAGGCAAACAATTGTGGCCTTTAAGGTTACCTTCAGGGCTTATCGCCCTAATGTTTCTTGCTTATTTTAGTTTTCTTTACTGTTGTTTTAGAGGGATTATGGGAAGGTTTTTGTTCATACTTATTGCTGGGATGTCTGCCTACAATTGCTTTCTAATCAGTTCTGACGTCCAGTGGAACCCTCCATGAGAGTAGTTTCCTGGAACGTAAAAGGATTGCGCTCACCTCAAAAGCGCAACAAGATACTTCGGCACCTGAAAAATCTTCGTGCCGATATAACCCTCCTACAGGAGACTCACTTGACAGAGGAGGACTATGCTAGGATGAAAAAGATGTGGGTGGGTAAGGTGTTGGGTTCTTCAGCGGTTAACCGCAAAGCAGGAGTGATGATTCTGTTCCACAAAAATTTGTCATGTACTATCATAGATCAGTCAAGTGATGGCGAGGGGAGACGGTGCACAGCGAAGATCTCTCTGGGGACAGATGAGCTTCAGATATATAATGTTTATGGCCCAAATGGGGATAGTAGACCTTTTTTGAGTGACCTGGCAGGGTTCATTGAAAAGGATACGTCAGCCAATAAATTGGTGGGGGGAGACCTCAATGCAGTGGCCTCATTGAGGGAGGATAGAAAACTGGTACGGAATCCTAGTGAGCGCCCTCTTGCTACTGAAGGGGCCCTGGCAAATTTTATGGAGGACACGGCATTGATAGACTCCTGGCGACTCTTAAACCCTGATAGTAGGGAATACTCATTTTATTCAAATCCCCATGACTCATGGTCGAGAATCTTCTGGTTTCTGGTAGCTTGACAAACAGGATCTCAGACACCAGAATTCACGATCTAATTATATCTGACCATGCCCCCATCTCTATAAACATATCAGAGCTACAGCCTAAAGGCTCTGACATTTTGTGGCGCTTCCCGTCATTTTTATATCAGGATGAGAATTTTTCTGATCTCCTTAGGGGCTGGTATTGGGAATACAAGGGAGATAATAATGCATGTCAAGATTCACCGTCTCTATATTGGGATGCAGCGAAGGCGGTGTTGAGAGGCCGCATAATGGCTTACACGTGGGGGTTAAAGAAAAAAGTAGCATCAGCATTGCGGAATTATAGTGAGCTCCTCCGTTCGGCCTATACCGAATATATGACTGCGCCAACCTTGCAATCCAGACTAAAATGGAAAGAGGCCAGAATTAATTATGAGCTGTGGTACGAGAGAAAGGCGAAGATGGATATGTCAAATAGCACTGCTAAATTCTTCAGGGAAGGAAACAAGGCAGGTAGACTATTGGCATCATTAGTAAGGAATTCTAGAAAACAGAATCACATAACATCCATTGCTGATTCCAAGGGTGGGATACATACGAACCCTGAGAAAATAGTTTCTATCCTGAGAGATTTTTACGCACAGCTTTATGAGGACCCTGGCCCGGTCGACCCCATGTCCGAATTCTTTTTGAAATGCACCAGTCTACCCTCGCCATCACAGGTTCAGCTAGATACCTTGAACTCACCGATCACGGAGTCAGAGGTACTAGGGGTTATAAAAAAATCGAAACTACATAAAGCTCCAGGCCCAGATGGGTACTCAATAGAATTTTATAAGATGTTGGGTGGGGAAATAGCAGAACCCCTCACAAAAGTTTTTAATGGTGTCCTTACGGGATCTTCCTTATCACCCTCTGATAATGTAGCCTATGTTAAACTAATTCCCAAGCCAGGGAGAGACGCCATACTTCCTTCTTCGTACCGTCCCATCTCACTTATCAATGTCGACTTGAAGATTGCAGCTAAAATAATGTCTGATAGACTGTCACTGATGATGCCAGAATTGGTGTCTCCATCTCAGTCGGGCTTCATCAGGAACAGAGCTGCAGTTACTAATATACGCAAAGTCCTTACGGTATTAGACGCAGTACGGTGGGAATCAGATAGAACTATAATGCCTTCATTGGTAGCATTTGATGCGGAAAAGGCATTTGATAACGTGAGATGGGACTGGTTGAACAGGGTGTTAGATCGGATGCGGATTATAGGCCCTTTTAGGGTTTTCTTATCAGCATTATATCGAGACCCCAAGGCCAGAATCTCGTTACCAGGATTCTTGTCAGCACCTTTCCAGCTGGCAAGGGGAACACATCAGGGATGCCCCTTATCGCCATTATTATTTAATTTTGCTTTAGAGCCCTTGATTAGGTTATTAGAGGAGGGGGATATTTTCCAGGGTATCAAAGTGGGGAATCAGGAGGTGAGGACGTCGCTTTTTGCTGATGATTTGCTCATCTTCCTAGCTGATCCGATGGCGGACTTGGAGAAGGTGCTACAGCTCCTGTCCTCATTTGGACCGGTCTCGGGGTTTAAGATAAATATAGACAAATGTATGTTACTCACATTGCGTACATCTGCGTCTAAACTTAAACTGCCGGAGTCATGTAGTCAGATTGTAGTAGCTGAAAGGTACATTAAATATCTAGGAATCAAAATAGGGAAAACCCCTGAGTCTCTTTACACCCTGAACTATGTCCCATTGTTTAAACAATTAGAAATGACTTGGAGAGGTGGAAAAACCTACCGTTGTCTCTAACGGGCAGAGGTAACCTTATCAAGATGATATGCTTCCCAAGGTTATTATATCCCATGCAAACATTACCGCTGCTTTTAAAGCATTCGGATGTTAAGAGTGTTCAGTCCATGTTCTCAACCTTCTTGTGGTCAGGGAAAAAACCTAGAGTGTCTTTGTCTAAGTTAATGTTGCCTAGACACCAAGGAGGTATAAATATCCCAAATATGAGGATTTACAATCTAGCATGTCTATTTAGACATTGTCTGGACTGGATACACAAAACACATTATTGCTCAGACCCCATTTAGGAGCAACAACTCTCTGCCAATTGGCCGTTGGTGAACTTATTACACACCAAGAGGCAATCGCTCCCACCCCATCTGAAACACTCACTGATTTTAAGGGACACTATTGTCGCATGGAAAGAAGTGCGCAAGTTAGCCAAAAGACCATTTCTAGCGTCCAGGAACATAGAACTTTGGAAACATCCGGAATTCCCTATAGGGGCTCAAAACAAAATGTTTGGGGCCTGGAGGGCCAAAGGAATTCATGCATTTCTAGATATGCTCCATATTACCGAGAAGAGATACCTGACATTTCCGGAACTATGTGAGAAGTTCGGTCTAGACAACTCTCAGTTTTTAGCCTACCAACAGGTTATTTATTTTTGTAAACAGAGGCTACTAGATGTCTCCAGCGAATGTACGAGCCAATACTTAGCATTTTCACTGGGATACAGGGAAACGAGATACTCTATTTCCCAATTATATCATGTCATGAGAGAGTCAATTGATAAAAAAGTGGAAGCCGGACTCTTCAAGAAATGGGGAAGGAAATTACAGGTCTCTTTGTCGGTGGAGGAGGTTCTGATGGGGTGGGAGAGAGTATGCAAAGCGGTACCCTGCGAAAAGTGGAGGGAGTCACATTTTCGCCTCATACACTCGGCAATATATGCATTCAATGTTTCTGGGCGTTCATCTAAAATTGGGTACTTGACGGCATGTCCGAAATGTGGGGTTGAACGAGCAGATCTACAACACTGCGTGTGGGAGTGTGATTTCGTTCAAACATTCTGGAAGGCGGTGGTTGTATGGATTAGAGATACTTGGGGGGTAGCGCTGGTACACAGCCCTACTGTATTGCTTTTTCATGTTTTTGATGATGCCTCTAAACCTAGAATGATAATTGATGTGGCCCTACTGTGGCCCTAACTAGACACGGAACACCAAAAAGAGAAGAAGACTAAGAATTTCTTCCGCAAATGGCAAACATTTATTGAAAAACATATCCCGCGGGGAGATATCAATGGGCTGATGGCATCCTTTAGATATACAGAATGGTATTCAAATGCAGTGCTAAATGGGGGCATATCGACATTGAGGGTAGACAACCGGGGGTTACAGTCAATAACAAGTGCTTGAAATTATGGTATGGGAGGGGGTTGTAGGAACAGACATCCTGGAAAGTGGGGGGAGTTTGTCATTGATATTATTTTATTGTTTTGTTTTCTGATGTACTCATAACAGGAAAAAAGTGATGTATTATATGCATATATATGTGACATGCTGAGATAATGACATGTAAGATGATACATTTTGAATAAAAATATGTTTAAAAAAAAAAAAACAGACGCCCACTGCTGCACTTTGGATTTTTTTTTTTTTGTAGAAGGGGCACCTAGTCAAAGGTCCACATGCATAATCCGATGTGATCCGGTATGTCCAAAATCCTATATAATCAGGAGCCTTGCCTGGCTTATTGTTAATCCAGTGTTTTTTAAATCTAAGATGGCTAAAGCAATCAGTACAATTGCATGATTTATATGCTGAATATATCAGTGCGCTGAATACACAGAAATGCTAGGTACACTGAGATGCTGGTTACACCGGTATGCTAAGTACACAAATGTTCTAAGTATGGGCTGGATACATAAACATGCTGGATACACAACCGTGCATACAATCAACTTTATCACGACTGGAGGTCCGGTACTTTACCACTCCACGCCGCTGTAGTTGTCCGCGTACTGTACTGCTCCTCTGACCTGCAAGGATCTACGCGGCATCCCACGTGACAGAGGCTGAGCGGTACGTCACACGCAGGGAGGATTGTAACCGGTCCTAGGTTCTGGGCTTGGGATGCGACACCTTCGCGTATAAATCAATTATTTCAATCCAGCGTTAAACTTCCAATGTTCCCAATGGTCCTGGCTTGCACCTCACTGTTCTTTATACCAAATGTGTTTCTGGGCTACACATGCCCCTTCCTCATTGGCTAAACAGTGGGTGTGTGAGCCTCCCTTTTATATGGTATATGGGAGGTATCGCAGTGCTTACTGGGGTAGTGAGGTATCCGCTATATACGGATTCAGGACTTTCAGGAAACCTTGGATTATGCTCGAAATTACATTCCTTAAACACCTTACACCTCTTCATTTGCATAAAAACTTCTGGATTTATATAAAAAATAAGTATATATTAAACCAAATTAGGCATAAATGGTATATATGGCACATCAAACCCTATATTAATATAAAACGCTTGTCCAAGCGGATAGACACATGTTCACACCTAAGGTGCATATACATGTGCAGAAGTCGCATAAAAGACAAATATCTGTATTTTCCATAAGATCTATAAACTTCTACATATAACAATACAGGACAATAAGGAAAATGATGACCATAATACACAGTATATAGATGCATAATGTACTGTGTATTATGTTCATCATTTTCCTTATAATTATAATTGTTAAATAAGATTAGAGAAGAGTGGCTAACATCAAGTAATGATAGGATCTCCTAATATTATACATTTTTGTAACCATGTCATTAATTGAAAGCAATCTTTAATGTCTCCCACGGGGTAGGAGAATTGCAATAAAACTTTCACAAACATCAAAAAATGTCTCCATGTATTTTTCTTTCTTGGAGGATGCCTCCACCCATTCCATCTTCATGATGAAAGATAGCTTTTCTAAGAACAGTTTGAATAGAGGCAAGTCTGGATGTATCCAGACTGTGTAAGATAGTTTTAATCCCCTCTGCAGCTATCATGTGAAGTTTTCTGCTACCTGGCGAATATGGGAAATCATGCTGGTCTATGAAAACAAATATGGTTCAAATTGGGTTTAATGGAACATATGAGATCAGATATGTGGTTGCAAAAGTTGAGATTCTGTGCCAAAATTGTTGGATAGTCAGGCAGTCCTAGATGCAGTGATAAATATCAGCTGCATCACCAAGAAAACGGAAACATCGGTCTATGGAAAACCATCTCTATATATCAACTAGAGGGAAGAAATTTAAGGCTGTGTTCATTAGTGAGATGTAGAGTAGAGGCTGTCAGAGTAGTATTGTTGGTGATCCATTTATTAAAAGCCATTTGAACGTT
Organism: Bufo bufo; assembly: GCF_905171765.1. Classification (NCBI taxonomy): domain Eukaryota; kingdom Metazoa; phylum Chordata; class Amphibia; order Anura; family Bufonidae; genus Bufo; species Bufo bufo. Next base: position 528,620,756 of record NC_053390.1, on the reverse strand, counting down.
GGCATAGGCAAATGGGACATGGAGGAACTTGGCATATTGGGAAGTGTCCCCTCAAAGAGGCCGGGTGAGTAATTGCTTTGTATATTGTTATATTTCATTCCGTTTGTGAGAATAGAGGAAGTAATCTAGATATGTATCTATGAGCGTGGAGGTAAGGGAAAAATGTTACTTGAGCCTGAGGAAATTTAGTCTGGAGATCTGAGAGAGAGGATCTTGTGTGAGTCCAAATCCATGAGTTGTTTCAAGCAAAAGATGCCCCCACTTTGTCAAGTATAGAAGCGTTTATAAGAACAACCATTTTGACAATCTGGGTTGTCAATTAGTATAAGAAATAGTTAGGGTGAAAATGTCTATTAAGTCACATTATTTTTCCACACTCGCCAAGTACTCATTAAGAGCACATTACTTCTATGGGACTCTGAGAGCTTGTCATAGGGGAGATATAGAAAGTTAGGGTGGGCTATATTGGACACATATCGTTGGTCCTGGTAAAAATCCGTAAAGAGAGAATTGTTGAAAAGCCAGTCCATCACTATACATAATAGTGCAGCCATATTATGTGCTTGAATATTTGGGAAGTTTAAATCTCCATTAAGTCGAGGTTGCTGCAAAAAATAAAATTAGATTCTGGCAACCCCCTCCTTCCATATAAACGTTCTCTACAAATAATTAATCCTCCTTTTATCCTTGGGAAGCAAGTAAAGTGGTAGAGAGTAAAAAGTATATATAAATACCATCACTACCTCTTTAGAGCAAAAAATGCATTGTTAAAAATTTGACATATAAAACGCAACACACACTGGCACTTTTGCAAGACAAAAACGTCAGAAAATTAGGAAATTGCCCATCCACTCCATGGTGCGATTTTCAAAAAACTCCATTGAGGTAAACTCAAGGGTCAAAAAACAGGACTACAGAAAACACATTTGTGCTGAGCTTAAAATTCCTTATAGACTTTCATGTACATTTGGAGTTGGCATTTTTTGACTAAAACACTCCATAAACTGCAAAATGCCTAAAAAACACCTAAAAACTATGTCACACCAGCCTTAAAGTGTACCTAAGCCTTTTTATATACTTTATTAAAACGTATTGTACCGTAAATGTCATCAAATACATTTTTCTAATATATTTTATTTATTTTTTGTAACTTTTTACTTGCAAAATAGGCACCTGACATTCAGGTGCCTATTACGCTTTACAATCCATACTCCCATATAGCACTGTTTATTGCAGTACAGACTCCCCTGTGGCTTTCCTAATCGCCTGTGCCGCTATTAGAGCAGGAGCTCACATATGACATTGCTCCTTTGCCTGTGCCCATTCTGCTAAAACATGACAGCCCATCTATGCCAGGCTTTAGGAGAGCAGCGCTGGGACAGGCAGGAGCAACCATGTTTGGCTTGTACAGAGCTCAGTGTGGCAAGAGTGGAGTCCATACTCCCTTACACAGCGCTGTATTGGAGAACGGATTGTAAAACACAATAGGCACCTAAACTTCAGGTACCTATTTTGCTGGGAAAATGTTAAAAAAGTAAATTAAGTATATTATAAAAATTGTATTTATGGCATTTACAAAAAGTTTTAATAAAGTAGCGGTATATGGAAAGATTTAGGTATACTGTAATTATATATTTATGTATATGTATTTTAATATGGCAAGGAAATTCTTCAGTAAATTATTCTTGTACTATTATCTACCTTGATTTATAAAGTGCTGAGGACTACATTGGTACTATATAAATAAACATTATTATTATTATTATTATAGGTTAGTGGAAAAATTCCATTCATATTACATAATACTGCAGGCACACCAGAGATTTAAGCGTCTATCCAGTAGGCATGTTTTTATTAGTTACTTGGCTGTGGTTACTTGGCTGTGTTTTTTTTGTTACCTAATTTTCTCCCCCACAAAAAATAATAGGTACTTATTTAAAAAAATAAAATAAAAAAAACAACTATAAAGATGTACTTTTTGAAGCGGGGTTGTGTAATTTAATAGTAGCACATCTATGCTGGCCATAGACTTCTATCATGACGGAATGCAATACGGAATGTCTCTTATAGGCTTCCGTGGTGCATGCCATCATAGAATTCTGTTATTTTCCATCATAATGGAATCCATTATGGAATTCTTAGACAACCCGAACGCCGAACTTGCAAATCGCAAGTTCTCTCAACACTAGATATAAGAATTGCATCTGACATGACACAATACATTTTTTATGTTGCTTTGTCTTCCTATCTAGAATAATATGAATGGATGTTTAATTCCAGTTAAATGAAGTTATCCGCTATTCTGTGGACTACAGGAGTCAGCTATTTCTGTCAATCCCATCAGGATTAATGGAGTGGCACTGTGTATGCTTGACCTGCTGTTCCATAAATTTTGTGATCCCCTGGGGCACTGGGTCCTTGTTCTCGTGATTTGTCGGGGTCTGAGCACTCAATCCCCCACCAATCTAATAGTTAACTTGATGTAACTGGAATACCCCTTAAAGGAGTGTGTATATAGTATAGCCCACGCAGCCAATTCATCTTCATAGGGAATCTGAATGGTAGGGGCCCCACACTGGCTGATCCTCCACCTGCTTACACTTTCCACAAGTCTCTCGTAGATTACACAGACATTGGAGACAAGCAAATAGACACTAAACAAATCCATTTTATACAAATTTCCTGAAATGTCTACTTCCAGACAATGCTGAAGTTTTGGCAATTCGATTAAGGACTATTATTGGCGTGTCTTCAATGGAGGCCGACCACAGGACTGCTATGTGACGAGTAGTCAGGAGGGGCCCGACACTGAACTGCTACTTCTGTTCCTGATATGAAAACATTACATTTTCATGCCGTCATCACTAGAGGGAGTCCAGTGCAAAGAGATGATTACAGCTTCCATTGCAGGCAATAGTAACTGTATAAACTCCTATGCACTGAGCTTCTATGCACTCAATGTATTTATGCCAGTTGTCTGGTGTAACTACATTAAGAAATACAGTGTTCAAAAGGATGACTACTTTTTAAGCACCAGTTCCACTTTTTCCAACATAGAGATTGAGGGTGACTTTATTAGTTACAATTCTGCTTGATAAAAAAAAAGATTGTAAATTCATCTGAAAACTTGGGCATTGTAGTTTGCATTCTGCGTTACCTGGGACTATATGATGCACCCATACTGGAAAATTGGTGGTGCAGGAAGGGGGGGTGGTCATAATAATTTGCTATAGGGCCTTATGAGATCTGTGTATGCCTCTGGTCACAGTGTCAGGTCCCAAGTAGAATGCCATTCTCAGCTCAGCCACTGATGTTATAGGCCAGCGATGGCAAACCTTTTGGAGACTGAGTTCCCAAACTGAAACCCTAAAACCCACTTCTTTATTGCAAAGTGCCAACACGGCAATTTAACCTGAATACTACAATCCAATGTAGTATATCCTCCATGTATTCTTAGCTATAATAGCCTGCCTACATTCAGTGCGCTGCCTGTGCTGTTCATGGTGCGCCCTGCGCTGATGAATGGCAGGAAAAGTCTAGGGCATATTGGTACACCATAGACTTTTTCCAGGGCGTGGGTGCCCACAGAGAGGGCTCTGAGTGTCGCTTCTGGCACCCGTGCCATAGGTTTGCCACCACTTTTATAGGGTGTGTCTGCCACTAGTCATGTGATGATCACACGTATGAGGGCCTTGTGTTGATCACCTGAACAAAACAACAGCATGACCTCACAGGTGGCTTTTAAACGGGTTGTTTGAGATAATTAAAAATCTCTGACAACTCTTAAAATGTCTTAAAATAAAAATACACACTAGTGCAAATGACAGGAATTAAATGTCATGAAATAAAATTCTGTGTGATAAGATTACTTTGCCTATATAGATACTAACACAGCTTGATATAATAAAGGTATTAACACATATTAAAGTCTTAATGATAAACATGTCATACATAGATTTAAGGTGACTATTAGTAGATCGCCTGAGTCATAAGGTTTTATTAGTCAAAAGATAAAAATTACCTGTTGAAATCAGGTTATGTTGGTTTGTAGTCAAAAGGGTATTTAATTCAAAATGTACTTTATTAATACAATGGATGTAACTTTGATCTGTGATTATGGAAGGGTACCTTGCATTTATAACCTGTTTCCTTATACCCATGTTTTATATTACTGTTGTAAATACATTTTTTGAAAACTTTAATAAACTTAAATTTACAAGAAAAAAAATTAAAAATAAATACTCGCCCATTGTCCAGCACAGCTCTATGGTGCTGGACCAGTACTCTTGCCGCTGTTTATTTTCAAACAGTAGCGGTGCCCTGCCTCGATTCGGCACATGGCTGCTGCAGCCAACTCTGCAGCCACTGCTGAGGACAGTGATTGGTTTCAGCAATAAGGTGCAGAATCCAAACATGTCACTGTACACGTCACATTGTAGAAGCTGTATGAGATTTATAATTAGATCTGACAACCCCTTTACCCTGCTCTTGAAGGAGTGGGTATTGAAAAGTAAACTCACTCACAGATTATGTGTAAGTAGAGGGCACTTCTTGTTGGTGAGGTGAGTTGCCTAAGCAAGTAAGCTGGATCAGCTAGAGGGTTATATTTCTAGGCTTTGGGAAATACCTTCTCCCAAAGTTTGTGAAATACGTGGATAGGCGCCACTGGGGGATGTGTCAGAAAAATTCTTTGGAATAGGATGGACAGTCTAGGTCAGTAATGGCGAACCTTTAACAGACCAAGTGCCAAAACTGCAACCCAAAATCCACTTATTTATCGCAAAGTGCCAACACAGCAATTTAACCGGAATAATACAGTCTAATCTAGTATATCTTCCATGGACTTTATCATTTAGCTATAATAGCCTGCCTGCATTCATTGCGCTGCCTGTGCTGTTCATAGCACTTTCTGCGCTGATGAATAACAGGAAAACTATAAGGCATATTGGTACACCATAGACTTTTTTGAGGAAGTGAGTGCCCACAGAGAGGGCTCTGAGTGCCACCTCTGGCACCCGTGTCATAGGTTCGCCACCACTGGTTTAGGTGCTTTTTTGTACTGGTGTAGCATATATTGGAGTAAGAGGCTGGAGTTGGTGTAGGGGGAATTAATCCCTTTGTGGATAGGTCTCTGAAGAAGGAAAAGAAAAAGGGTGGAAAAGGTAACCATTATATAAGCAATTTTTACCTGATGAAGGGGAAGCTAATATACCCGAAACGCGTTCTATATGTTGCTCTAAGATACTATACCAATAAAAGAAGATCCTCTACACATCCTGGTCGTGAGGGTTATTGCGCCATGCAGTAATATCTACTGGACTCTGTTAATTATCCTCCTAGTGGAAAGGCATCTCCTGTAGCTGCACACCAAAGGACCAGAACAAATTTCATCTATATGCCTACAATAGAGTTGTGCCTATGTGTAGCACAACTCCATAAGCTGCCTCCACTTTAGACCACTCCAAGCTGACTAACTGGCAACAGCAACGTGTAAATGTATTCCTGTCATCTAATAAGGAAATAGAGAATAGGGGGCACACTAATTATATAAACGAGTGCCAGCTACGGTATTACAAAGCAACCACATGAAATGAAAGAAAAGAAATACCGCATTCAAAGCTGCACCTCTTATTATAAAAATATGAAATTTATGGAAAAGCATTGTATACAATGGAACAATGTGTGTGGACTAAATGTGTCCAACACACAACCCTACACACCCTGGTTTCTAAATGGAAACATACAAGTATTGCTAGAATAATATAACTATGCATAGATATAATATAAATAAGACGTCAAAAATTGCAGATCCATCATGGACCCCTAAGGAAGCTAGTTTGAGCTGGTGATACACGCGGGGCGTATTCTCCCTGCACACCATGCCTGCTGTTTACACACCATGATAAGTATCTGCAATTTTTGACCCTTATTTATGATATTATAGCTATGCATAGTTATATTATTCTAGCAATATTTGTATGTTTCCATTTAGAAACCAGGGTGTGTAGGTTTGTGTGTTGGACACATATTTAGTCCACACACATTGTTCCATTGTATACAATGTTTTTATGCTTTGAGTTTTCAATAAATTTCATGTTTTTATAATAAGAGGTGCAGCTTTGAATGCAGTATTTCTTTTCTTTCATTTGATATTCCTGTCATCTAAAAGCCCTCCCTGTGTAGAGGAGCTCTCACGACCGGTGTGCCGATCACATACGTGACGCAAAGGGAGGGAAAAAGGAAGGCCCTGTCCAAGGGAGAGGGAAAGATGGTGACCCCTAACTCACCTTGAGGCTGGCACCTGACTGCCCTGACGTCCCTAGACGTTTTTTTCATCCGTACGCCGATCACGTGCCTAAACCCTGGCTTTCCTTAAGATGAGCCCTAAGTAGTGAATAGGGCGGTGGGAACACTAGTCCGCACCACTAACACTAAAGGAAAACACCAGGGAGAGGACAGACAATACTGAAGAAACATATAATCCCACATGGGCAACAACAGCGGACAACAAAAGACCAACAGGGATCCAGAGGGTAATGCTCTGGTACGACAACCAGGACTAACAGCTACACAGCTCCAGTGGGTCAGTATAGAAGTCCAGGCAGGAAGCTCTATATCTGTCAACCAGAGAAGTGGGAGAGGGGAATATAAGGAGGTTGGGAGTGCCGGACAAGAAACAGCTGAGGAGAAGAAGCTACGGATCCCTGAGTGAGACAAAAAGGATTGCAAGTCAAACACAGAAAGCTACCATTAAGAAACAGCGCGATCTTTAGACATAGACTTCCTGGCCCCGGGTATAACGGAGTCAGACGTGGCTCTTGACACCCTCGTGACAGGAGCTTCATCAAGAAGCTGAACTCAACCTACAGATTCTACTTCAAGAAGAGGGATTTGCCTGTAACCCTCCAAACACGTTGAGATAATTATTAACCATTTTCAGACCGGGCCATTTACCCCCTTCCTAACCAGGCCTAATTTAGCAAATATGACGTGTCACTTTATGTGGTAATAACTTTGGAACGCTTTTAATTATCCAAGCCATTCAGAGATTTTCTCGTGACACATTGTACTTCATTTTAATGGTAAATTTGAGTCACTATGTTTTACCTTTATTTATAAAAAAATCCAAAAGTTAACGAAAATTTAAAAATATTCATTAATTAACATTCCCCATATGTCTATTTTATGTTGGCATAATTTTTGTAATGTCATTTTATTTTTTTAGGACGTTAGAAGGTTTAGAATTTTTTGAAGCAATTTTTTTTAATTTGTAAGAACATTTCCAAAGTGAACTTTTTTAAGGACCAGTCCACTTCTGAAGTCACTTTGTGGGGCTTACATAATAGAACCAACCCATAAATTATGCTATTTTAGAAGTAAAAAACCCTCAAGCTATTCAAAACTGGTTTTAGAAATGTTGTTAACCCCTTAGGTGTTCCACAGGAATTAAAGCAAAATAGAGGTGAAATTTCAAAATTTCACTTTTTTTGCAGATTTTCCATTTTAATAATTTTTTTCCTGGAACACATCAAGAGATAACAACAAAACAAACCTCAATATTTATTACTTTGATTCTGCAGTTTGCAGAAACACCCCATATGTGGTCGTATACCGCTGTTTGGGCACACGACAGGGCACAGAAGGCAAGGAGCGTCATATGGTTTTTGGAGATTTTGCTGGAATCGTCTTTGGGCACCATGTACCTGAGGTACTCCCACAGTGAAAACCCCCAAAAAGTGACCACATTTTGTAAACTACACCACCCAAGGAATTTTTAAGGGGTCTAACGAGCACTTCACTCAACAGGTGTTTAATAGAATTTTTAATACTTGGGTGTGAAAGTGAAATATTACTTTGCTACCCACTTTCTATTGAATACAGTAACACCCCAATTGTTGTCATAAACTGTTATTTGGGGATATGCCAGGGCTCAGAAGGGAAGGAGCGGCATCTGGATTTTCTAACATGGAATTTTCTGTCATGGTTTTTAAGGCCTCATGCACATTAACGTATGTATTTTGCGGTCTGCAAAAAAAAGATCTGCAAAAAATACGGATGACGTCCGTGTGCATTTCGTATTTTGTGGAATGGAACAGCTGGCCCCTAATAGAACAGTCCTATCCTTGTCCATAATGTGGACAATAATAGGACATGTTCTATTTTTTTGCGGAACGGACATATGGAAACGGAATGCACACGGAGTACCTTCAATTTTTTTTGCGGACCCATTGAAATAAATGGTTCTGTATACGGTCCGCAAAAAAAAACGGAGCGGACACGGAAAGAAAATACGTTCGTGTACATGAGCCCTAAGAGCATTAACTATTTTTATTTTTTGTTGAATGAGCTGCATGAGGGTTTATTTTGTGTGAGACAAGCTGTAGTTTTTATTGCCACCATTTTGGGTGCTGTGTATACAGCGATCTAGAAGGCAGGAACACCCAGGAACGGTCCCTGCCTTCTCTCTGGGGTGTCCTGCTGTCACTGACATACCTTTCCTGAGATAATCCCCAAAAAATGCATTAGCCAATAGAAGCCTGGTCACATGACCCTTATCAGCCAATAGAAGCTTGCAGGTGTCACTACCAGAGCTTTGGGACGTTCTCACAGCTCTGTTTCTCCACCCCTGTGATGATGTCACTACTAGAGCTGGGAGGAGTTCTCACTGCTCTGTTTACTTTTGGTTTCCTTCCTCCCAGCTGTTCCTCATGCGTTTGATTTCCCTCTCTTTATATAACCCCTCCTCCTATTGTAGGGCGTGGATTATAGTTCTCATTTCAGTTGTAGCTCTTGCTTTAGTATCTTCACTTGTAGCTATCAGTTCACTGGACCTGTGTTCTGCTGCAGCAAGCACTCCGGATATTGCCAGCTGTCCTTGGATCCGTCTTCTCTGCGGCTGCAACACCTTCAGCTAAGTGTACAGACATTATTGTGTACCTGATTATTTTCTGACTGGATCTGAGGTGGCCACGGTTCCCTCCATATACTGAGTAGGGCACCGGTGGCCGTGCCCCTTCCACTATTGTAGGGGTTACAGTGGTCATCAGTTTTAGGCACGTGGGCATGCCTCGTTCCGCCATTTGGATCCGGGCATGTGCTTTAGAAGCATAGGGAGAGCTTTGAGGGTCGGACAGGGGTCACCCTTTATCCTCCCTAGTTTGGGTCCGGTCAGTAGCTCTTTTACTGTGTATACTATTGTTGCTCACATACAGCCGTGACATTATAATCCACCAAAACCGTCCTTTTTTGACATGGATCCGCTTTCTGGCCTGGTTGACCGCATGCAGGGTCTTTCTTTGGAAGTAGCGGATCTCCGTCAATCTATGACTCAGCTTCAAGCATTGGGCTCTGCTCCGGCTCATGGAGTCTGTTGCGAGCCAAAGGTCTCACTTCCGGAAACGTTCTCCGGGGGCAGTGAGAATTTTGTTCGCTTCAGAGAGGCATGCAAACTCCATTTTTGCTTGTGTCCCCACTCCTCTGGTAATCAGGAGCAGACGGTGAGGATTGTCATCTCCCTGCTCAGGGGTAATGCTCAGACTTGGGCTTTTTCGCTGCCATCAGGGGATCCCTCCCTTCGATCCGTGGAAAGATTTTTTGTGGCCCTGGGGCAGATTTATGATGACCCGGATCGTGTTGCTCTGGCCGAATCTAACTTACGTGTTTTATGCCAGAACAAACTGTCTGCGGAGCTTTATTGTTCTGAATTTCGGAGATGGGCAGCTGATTCGGGTTGGAATGATGCTGCACTCCGGAGTCAGTTCTGTCATGGTCTCTCAGAGAGATTGAAAGATGCGTTTGCTTTCCATGAGAGACCAACGTCCTTAGAGTCTGCCATGTCATTGGCGGTACGCCTTGACAGGCGTCTAAGAGAAAGAAACGAGACCTCTCTGTCCAGCCATTGTCAGTCTAGGGGCAGAGGTGCGGACTCATTCAGTGTGCAGGGGCCTCATCCTGTCTCGCTCCCCTCTGAGGAGGAGCCCATGCAGCTAGGTCGACTTGCCCCTGATAAAAGAGGATTTAGTCCTCAGAGTATGGTGTGTTTTTGTTGTGGGGGCATAGGTCATTTGGCAAATGTTTGTCCGTCTAGGAGATTCTTGAACTGTACTAAGAGTGATAATAAGAGAAAAACCTCAAAAGGTAAATCATCAAACTCTGCTTCATCTGCTACTTTGGGCAAAGTTGATGTAGGAATTGATGCTTTTCCTCTGACCTGCAGTTCCCGTTTTCTCCTGTCTGCCAGGGTGGCGCTAGAGAGCAAAGTCATTTCTTGTGAGATTTTTGTCGATAGTGGAGCGGCCGTCAATCTTATTGACACTCAATTTGTAGCCATGCATGGTTTTCAGGTTTGCACATTAGAAAAGGATATACCTGTTTTTGCTATTGACTCTGCTCCTCTCTCACAGAGATCTCTGAAGGGCATTGTTCCCAATATCCGGCTAGCTGTAGGTGACACTCATGTGGAGGATATATCTTGTTTTGTCCTTAACGGATTGCCTTCTCCTCTAGTTTTGGGGTTACCCTGGCTCACTAGACATAACCCCACTATTGATTGGCAAGGAAGGCAAATAAATGAGTGGAGTGACTTTTGTAGAGAGAATTGTCTCACAGCGACTTTTGCAGAGGTGTCTACTAAAACTGTGCCATCATTTCTTTCTGATTTCTCGGACGTGTTTTCCGAGAGCGGTGTTCAGGAGCTACCTCCTCACCGGGAGTTTGACTGTCTCATTAACCTCATTCCCGGCGCCAAGCTGCCAAAAGCACGCCTCTACAATCTCTCACAACCGGAAAGAATCGCAATGCGAACTTATATCTCCGAGAGTCTCGAGAAGGGGCATATTCGTCCCTCAAAGTCACCTGTGGCCGCGGGTTTTTTTTTTGTTAAAAAAAAAGATGGCTCTCTGAGACCTTGCCTAGATTTTAGGGAGCTGAACCGTATCACGATTCGCGATCCCTATCCCCTTCCTCTGATCCCGGACCTCTTCAACCAAATTGTTGGGGCCAAGGTGTTTTCCAAATTGGATTTGAGAGGCGCGTACAACCTGGTCAGGGTCAGAGAGGGGGATGAATGGAAAACGGCCTTTAATACCCCTAACGGGCATTTCGAGAATCTCGTTATGCCTTTCGGCCTGATGAATGCTCCGGCCGTCTTTCAGCATTTTTTTAATAGTATTTTCTACCATTTAATGGGGAAATTTGTATTAGTGTATCTTGATGATATTTAGATTTTTTCCCCTGATGTTCAGACCCATCAGGATCATCTTTTTCAGGTTCTGCAGATTCTGCGGGAAAATAAATTGTACGCCAAGCTGGAGAAATGTCTTTTTATGGTATCGGAGATTCAATTTCTGGGTTTTCTCCTCTCTGCTTCTGGTTTTCGCATGGATCCGGAGAAGGTCCGTGCTGTACTTGAGTGGGAGCTTCCTGAGAATCAGAAGGCATTGATGCGCTTTCTGGGTTTTGCGAACTATTACAGAAAGTTCCTTTTGAATTATTCCTCTGTTGTCAAACCCCTCACTGACATGACAAAAAAGGGGGCGGATTTTTCCTCTTGGTCGGAGGAGGCGCTTGCAGCCTTTTCTAAGATTAAAGAGAGTTTTGCGTCTGCTCCCGTCTTGGTGCATCCCGATGTTTCCTTACCTTTTATTGTTGATGTGGATGCTTCCGAGGTGGGTGTGGGTGCGGTTTTGTCCCAGGGCCCTTCTCCTGCCAAATGGCGACCCTGTGCCTTTTTCTCTAAAAAATTTCCCCGGCAGAGAGAAACTATGATGTGGGAGATAGGGAGTTGTTGGCCATCAAGTTGGCTTTCGAGGAATGGCGCCATTGGTTGGAGGGGGCCAGGCACCCTATCACCGTTTTTACCGACCATAAGAATCTGGCATACTTGGAGTCGGCCAGGCGTATGAATCCGAGACAGGCCAGATGGTCTCTGTTCTTCTCCAGATTCAATTTTGTTGTTACATTCCGACCTGGGATAAAAAATGTGAAGGCTGATGCTCTCTCTCGCTGTTTTCCGGGAGGAGGAAACTCTGAGGACCCGGGTCCCATTTTGGCGGAGGGGGTAGTTGTTTCTGCTCTATATTCAGATTTGGAGGCCGAGGTCCAGGCTGCCCAGACTGAGGCACCTGCCCGTTGTCCTTCTGGGAAGTTGTTCGTGCCTCCTGAGCTACGTCACAAACTCTTTAAGGAGCATCATGATACGGTTCTTGCTGGTCACCCCGGGAGTAGAGCCACGGTAGATCTCATTGCTCGGAGATTTTAGTGGCCGGCTCTTCGTAAGTCGGTGGAGGGTTTTGTGGCTGCTTGTGAGACGTGCGCTCGCGCTAAGGTCCCTCGTTCACGGCCTTCAGGTTCCCTTCTCCCGTTACCCATACCTTCCCGTCCTTGGACACACCTGTCCATGGACTTTATCACGGATCTTCCTCGTTCCTCGGGGAAGTCGGTGATCCTGGTGGTGGTGGACCGTTTTAGCAAGATGGCTCATTTCGTACCTTTCCCTGGTTTACCCAATGCTAAAACGTTGGCGCAAGCTTTTGTCGACCATATTGTTAAATTGCACGGCATTCCCTCTGATATTGTTTCCGATAGAGGCACGCAGTTTGTGTCCAGGTTCTGGAAGGCTTTCTGTTCTCGCCTGGGGGTTCGGCTGTCCTTCTCTTCTGCTTTTCACCCGCAGTCGAATGGTCAGACTGAGCGCCTCAATCAGAATCTGGAGACATATTTGCGCTGTTTTGTGGCAGAGAACCAGGAGGATTGGTGTTCATTTCTCCCTCTTGCTGAGTTTGCTCTGAACAACCGTCGTCAGGAATCTTTGGTGCATATGGGTTCCATCCGCAGTTTGGGACATTCTCGGGAGGGGCTCTTTCTGGTTTACCTGAGGAGGAGAGATTTTCCTCGTCTTTGTCTACCATTTGGCAAAAGATTCAGAGTAATCTTAAAAAGAAGAGTGAGAGGTATAGGCGTGTGGCTGATAAGAGACGTGTGCCTGGTCCGGACCTGAATGTGGGTGATCTGGTGTGGTTGTCTACAAGAAACATTAAACTGAAGGTTCCCTCCTGGAAATTGGGTCCCAAGTTTATTGGGCCTTATAAAATCTTGTCAGTCATCAATCCTGTTGCCTTCCGTCTTGATCTTCCACGGGTTTGGAAGATACATAATGTATTTCACAGATCTCTCTTAAAACCATATGTCCAGCCCACGGTACCCTCCTCTTTGCCTCCTCCTCCGATTTTGGTTGATGGCAATCTGGAGTTTGAGGTTTCCAGAATTGTGGACTCTCGCATTGTCCGCGGTTCTCTTCAGTACCTCGTTCATTGGAAGGGTTATGGTCCTGAGGAGAGGATGTGGGTTCCGGTGTCGGGCATTAAAGCCACTCGCCTCATCAGGGCATTTCATAGGGCTCATCCTGAGAAGGTGGGTCCTGGGTGTCCGGAGTCCACCCGTAGAGGGGGGGGTACTGTCACTACCAGAGCTTTGGGACGTTCTCACAGCTCTGTTTCTCCACCCCTGTGATGATGTCACTACTAGAGCTGGGAGGAGTTCTCACTGCTCTGTTTACTTTTGGTTTCCTTCCTCCCAGCTGTTCCTCATGCGTTTGATTTCCCTCTCTTTATATCACCCCCTCCTCCTATTGTAGGGCGTGGATTATAGTTCTCATTTCAGTTGTAGCTCTTGCTTTAGTATCTTCACTTGTAGCTATCAGTTCACTGGACCTGTGTTCTGCTGCAGCAAGCACTCCGGATATTGCCAGCTGTCCTTGGATCCGTCTTCTCTGCGGCTGCAACACCTTCAGCTAAGTGTACAGACATTGTTGTGTACCTGATTATTTTCTGACTGGATCTGAGGTGGCCACGGTTCCCTCCATATACTGAGTAGGGCACCGGTGGCCGTGCCCCTTCCACTATTGTAGGGGTTACAGTGGTCATCAGTCTTAGGCACGTGGGCATGCCTCGTTCCGCCATTTGGATCCGGGCATGTGCTTTAGCAGCATAGGGAGAGCTTTGAGGGTCGGACAGGGGTCACCCTTTATCCTCCCTAGTTTGGGTCCGGTCAGTAGCTCTTTTACTGTGTATACTATTGTTGCTCACATACAGCCGTGACAGCAGGCCCTTAGTCTCCACATACACACAATTTTACACCAGGTTTCCATAACAACCCAGCCATTTTTCTTCACTGCTGTAGGTCAGCTTTAAAGAGGCCAGGCGCTATGGATGATGCTGTTAAGGGAGCGTAGTGCTGTGGAGGTCACAGTTAAGGGGGAAGGTAGGGTGGCCATTCAGGCCACCCTCAAAAGACGGGCTTAAAAACCCTGCCCCCAGATCCCACTAAGCCACACCCCCGACCGCGTTAGGCTATGCCCATTCCGCAGCCGACGGGGATTGAAAAAATTAAGTTAAAAATCAACTTCTGTCAGCTGCAGGGGTAGGAGGGTGACTTTCTCCCTGCAGCTCACGCTCAGACAGCACAGTGCTGTGTCCATCTATCCCTGTGTCGGTCCAGGCCCTGCGCCAGACAGGGAGTCTGAAAGGCCAAAAAACATACCTCTGGCCACCCTAGGGGCAGGCTGCTGTGGAGGTCACAGTTAAGGGGATGGTTCGCTATGGAGGTCAGTGTTAAGGGGCAGATTGCTGTAGAGGCCACTGTTAAGGGGACGGGGTGTTGTGGAAATCACTGTTAACGAGACGGGGTACTGTGGAAGTCACTAATAAAGGGGCGGTCGCTGTGGAGGTCACTGTAAGGCCTCTTTCACACTTGCGTTGTTGGGATCCGGCATGCACTTCTGTTGCCGGAGGTGCCCGCCGGATCCGGAAAAAGGCAAGTGTACCGAAAGCATTTGAAGATGGAACGGTCTTCCAAATGCTTTCAGTGTTACTATGGCACCCAGGACGCTATTAAAGTCCTGGTTGCCATAGTAGGAGCGGGGATCGGGGGAGCGGTATACTTACAGTATGACGTGATCCATGCGATCACATGATCCATGCGCTGACGTCACTCTGGAGCGCCCGGGGAGCCGCACGGACGGTAAGTATACTGCTCCCCCGCTCCCCGCTGCACTTTACCATGGCTGTCAGGACTTTAGCGTCCCGGCAGCCATGGTAACCATTCAGAAAAAGCTAAATGTCGGCTCCGGCAATGCGCCGAAACGACGTTTAGGTTAAGGCCGGATCCGGATCAATGCCTTCCAATGGGCATTAATTCCGGATCCGGCCTTGCGGCAAGTGTTCCGGATTTTTGGCCGGAGCAAAAAGCGCAGCATGCTGCGGTATTTTCTCCGGCCAAAAAACGTTCCGTTCCGGAACTGAAGACATCCTGATGCATCCTGAACGGATCTCTCTCCATTCAGAATGCATTAGGATAATCCTGATCAGGATTCTTCCGGCATAGAGCCCCGACGACGGAACTCTATGCCGGAAGACAATAACGCAGGTGTGAAAGAGCCCTTAAAGGGGAGGGTGCTGTGGATGTTACTGTTAAGGAGGCAGGCCGCTGTGGAGGTCACTGTTAAAGGGGCGGGGTACTGTAAATGTCAGTGTTATAGTGGATACTGTCGATATCTTTTAACAATACACACAAACATTAAATGAAATATACTCGTGCAGAGCCTCCTTCTGCTAGTAAGTAGATAAATATAGGACGTATTTACATCTATATATTATATATCACCCTCACCTATCCAATGGTATTGGCGCTCGTTATTTTTCCTTATCCTGGTATCCTTTTCCACCCTTTTTCTTTTCTTTCTCTGGAAACCTATGCACAGAGGGATTAATTCCCCTAAAGGTCCAATCACTTGCTACTTGAGTATTTATGGGCACTGTCTATGGCACTATATATGGGACACTCTTTGGCTGGCACTCAACAGTTACAGAAACAGAATAGCATAGCAATCTTGTCCACTTCTATATTAACTTATGGTGTACATACTGTGGCAGTGGCCATCTAGCCAGGTGGGATGGGGTTAGGAGGCCTCTGTTCTTGAGATAGATACAGGTTCCAGAGGCGAGGCGGGACACATATTCTGTGGATCTGCCATAAATATCTAAGATGCAAATAACCTTTCAACCCCTTCCCTTTGTATGCTTTTTGGGCCTTAATGGGTTGTCCACCCCTTGGAGCCTTTTTCGGCAGACCCCCAGTGTGGTCAGACCTGCCGAGAGAACCAAACTTATCTGATCCCCACTGCTGTTTTCCGGCTTCTTTGTTCCCCCAGTGTCACTTCCGCACTCCGGTGGCCCCATGTCATCAACATTCTGTTTGACGCAGGAAACATGGCCACTGCAGCGGTGATGTGTGCCCTATGCATCATACACCAGGTCACGTGACACATGGGCACATGCCAACAGGTCTCCTGACCTGATTCAAACTGTATCTGGATGCTGTGACACCACAGAGCAGTGTCACGGGGGAGCAAAGGAGTCAGGGTCTAACAGCGGGGATCAGGTATAATTCCTCTGCAGGTCCAGCTGAGAACTGGGGGTGTGCCTGAAAGACCTCAAAGGATGAACAACCCCTTTAGTGACCAAATGAAAATGAATAATTTTGATATATTTCCCTTTGGCTTCGGGATAGCTGCACTTAATATGCGCTGGAAGAAACGATACAGAAACAACATACAGTATAATCAGCTGATTTAATAGACAGAATCATCAACCTACAATTTGAAATCCCCGCTTAGCTGGCAAGCAGGGAAAAAGGGACTCTCAGTTGGTCGATTTTCATCACGTGATCAACTGGAGGAGGAGTCGACAACACGAGGGACGCCGAATTCTGTTCAAAAAATCGTTCACACTGAAATAGAGGTGATACTCAACGAAAAAGGCTGGAAGCGGGCGTAAGCGAAAAAGATCCACACTGGAGATTAGTGTGGTAATGCTCTATATACACCTACCTCGCAGAGACCAACTGAATAGTTAGTACCTCTGAAATAAAATTGTGTGATATCGAACATACACATATCGCATATACGCATACTGCTTGATTGACTCGATTGTTTAAAGTTTGCATGATAAAAATCGAGAGTTAAAAATTTGAGAGAGAAAGTTAGTGTTCTATCGATCAAAACAACACAAATAAGGAGAACTGTTCACATGAACTGTTTGTCTCGATTTATTTCATCAAGTACCTAGTAGTAGTATAGTGGGACATGTCTCGTCAAACTCAAAGTGACATGTGCCCCGCCCCCTTTTCACACCATAACCCCTCCCAGAAACATCCTAACCCCGCCCAGATCCGCCCATTTCTCTCCCCTCGCCGTCCCAAACCACGCCTAAATGCCTCCCACTTTGATATGATTTTCTATATAATTTTATATGGTTTAATATAAATTTTATATCAAATGATAAGCTTTTTATATCACTTTATAAGTCCTTATCAAATGATAAGCTTTTATTAACACTTTATATCCCATTTATAACATTTCGATACAGTTTTATACCACTTTTATGTCATTTTGTGATTTGATATAATTTTGATATCATTTTGATATGCCTTTTTATATATTGGCATGCCCGGACATGTCCAAAAGACGTATACTACACGGCCGGGCGTCTTTTAATTATAATAGCAACGATAAAAAAATCAAGGATGACAAAATTTAAATCATTTAAAAAAGTTTTATTAATTTAATTATAATGCTATACCATGTAAATTAAAGCGCTCTTATAACTGCAGCCCAAGCTTACAGTGTATGCATATCTATGAAAAGTAAGTTCAATCTACCCCCATTGTGAGTGCGGTTCTTATACATGAGTGTAATTTAACTCCCACCAAACCGGACAGCTGTCAGAGTCAACACACTGAATTTGAATTAAAAACCTGAAATGTCACATTCCTGCTATAAATGTGCAGCTGTCATGAGTACATCCTGTCAACTATACAACCATTTCATTAAAACACCCTCAATACATTTTCCCACAGGTCCACAAGCGTACATTAGATTGAAATTTGAAGTGGGTTATGATCATAGCACAGGATGACAGCTGTTACCTGAAACTCACGGTCCATACATCCTAACATCAAACTTTTTTTTATTTCCTACAAGACCAAACACATGAGTATCAGGTAGCAGCTGTGACAACCTGAGAGGTGTTAATTTTCTCGGGATCTGTCTATAGCAGAGTTAACACAAAACTACAGGTATCGTTTCAACAGCTGAGGCAAATACTATGCAGTATCTATCCATATTTTTATAGCATCTTTTTTCAGGAAACAAGATGATTGTAATTGGCTGTATCACCGCCAACACCTATTGCATATGCTAATGGTAAGAAAAATGGCTTAATATAAATTTTATATGAAATGATAAGCTTTACATATCACTTTATAAGTCCTTATCAAATGATAAGCTTTTATTAACACTTTATATCCCATTTATAACATTTTGATACGGTTTTATAACACTTTTATATCATTTTGTGATTTGATAACACTTTGATATCATTTTGATATGACTTTTATATATTGGCATGCCCGGGTATGACCAAAAGACATATACTACACGGCTGGGCGTCTTTTAATTATAATAGCAATGATAAAAATCAAGGATGACAAAATTTAAATAATTTAAAAAAGTTTTATTAATTTTTCTTTATTTACAACACGTCAACTTACATTTTTAGCAACCACTTAGGGGCCGACAAGTTTGTGTGTAATTACAACAGCGTATACATAATTGTTTCATGCCCTTTGCTACAAAGGAGCGCACAACACGATCATTTTTTCTATAATCACTCGTAAACATTTTTAATACACTTTCGAAAGGTATTCCTTTAGCTATACAATGTAAGATATAGATGAAGTAATGGCCGCAGACTGAACTAGTGACGTCCTGGATTTGTCTGTTTAGATACCTTTATAGTCTTAAAATTTTTGTATAAAAATTTTATAAATTCAGCAGGAAATAGCTCAATCGACGGGAATAATCCATAACTATCAAAAAATATAGATATGTCGTCAGGCTGTAATATAATTAAAATCCAGTGTTGCCCGCGCTTATACGAATTGTCTGTATTTACAATGTAGGCCGCCGGGTGGTCGATGATTTTATTTTTAGGTAATAAATCGTACGGAAATACACCCCCCATTGCCCCCGTCCAAATATAAGGCCGCATAATTCGCATTATAACGGTTGAAGCACAAGAATTTCTTTGGTAATGACCTGAAAATGACTCGTTGTCCACAAACGTTAGTATTACTGTTCTCGGTATGTTCCCCAGAAAAAGATTCTCGTGGTTAGATATGCGATCAAATTCTCGTACTTCTCTGAATAAGGGCTATACGCCGCCATAAGAGCCGACAGCTTTCGGCGTGTAGTACTGTTTTCGCAATATCTCGGCAATACCTGTCATTTTAGCAACGTTTTTAAGCCGCGTCTATCAAACAATGCGACCCAACGGTTTATGCAATTTTAACTAATCAAGATAGTGGATTTATTGTAAAAAGAAAAAAGCGGACTACATTTTATTTAAAAACTGTTTATGTAAAACTAAAAAAAACATTACAAGACGTTGCGTACAAACATTTTATATACATTCAAAGTAAAAAAATGTATGTAAAACAAATAAAAACATTATAATGCGTTGCATAAAAATACATTTTATATACATTCAAAAGTGTAGCATCTTCAAAAGCTTCTAAAAAGAAACGTGTTTTACCGGGGTACATTTGCCGCGCCAACGTAATAATCTGTAATTTATCACGAGGGTTCTTAAAAAGGACCATGTATTTAGTGTTTAAATTTATGGTTCGGCTTTTCTTACCCTGACAAAAAAAAATTTGAACGAGATACATAATGCTCAAGTTTCTGTGGTGTATGTATTTGATGAATGCTTTTTGCATTTCAAGATTTTCACAAGCCGCTTCCATTAAATCATCAACGACTGCCAAATTTACCTTGTCCGACGGGAATAGATCAGCGGCTGTAAAATTTTGCGGTATTCCCTCAACGAACCTGATATTTGTAAACAAACGGGTTAGTTCATCGTGCAATTTCTGCCAACAAGCGTAAAACCAAATGACGTTATCAGGTTTGTGCACCATTAACGTATCCGCTTGTATTAACAAACGTTTAACAAAAAACGCTTTCCGGAATTTGAGAGGCCTGCTAAAATACATGAAAAAGGGTGTTGAAATTGAGCCGCCATGTTTAATAGCCGAAAGGTAGCGTTGTAAAGTCGTCAGTCAGACGTCTCTTTGTGTGGACACACTTTTGAGTTTTACATAACGGTCTTGTCTCTACGGTCAAACGTTTTCTGTTTCTGAAAATTCTGTTTTGCTTGATACCTATTGTTTTCTGCGTCTCGGAATTGGAGTTGTGTGAGTAGTCCGGTACAAGGTGTTTTAAACTGTCAAAATTAATAAGTCGGGCGTTAGCGACGTTGAGCGTTACACCCTTAACCTTTAATACAGTTTTACCGTTGTTGAGTTTGTAACCGTACGTTAACGTTAGAACCGTTTATCTAGAACGTGTATTCCATCAACAGCGTGACTTAGTGAATTTTAACAGTACTATGTACACAGAACATTTTAGATTCGCTAACCTTGAAGCCATTCGTTCATTTGTCGACGCTCTTGATGCTATACACGCAGCTATACAATCTTTGTTAGATAGAGTTTTACAGGCCGCTGAGCCGTGTGATTAAACCAACTGCGCTTAGACAATGGCGAGACGTTTAACTCAGCGTATAGCTGTATTATTGAACGCAAAAAAACAACATTTATACGACTTTAACAATTACGATAATAATGTTTGCCTGGCCACTAGTGTTTACGCTATTTTGGAGGGGGCCGCTTTGAGCGACGCCGTGTTGTTAGCGAAAGCCCAACAACTGCATCGTGATTTACAAATACCCGAAGGGCATTTGGTATCTTTTAGCAAAATTGTTGAGTTTGAAAAATATTTAAACATAACAATTAAAGTTTTGTATCACAATAGAGGCCAGCGGCATTATTATCATACAGGCAACACCGCTAAAGAAAAGGTTTATATAATGCATCATGAAAATCATTATTACGGCATTAAAAATCTAAAAGCTTTTATCGGAGCCGAATATTTATGCGTCCGGTGCTGCTCTGTATACAACAATAAACACCAACACGGCTGTATACAGTTTTGCAAAGCGTGTCAGCGGTCGGATTGCGTTGATCAGGACGATAATGTTCTGTGCCCGATATGCCTGGTGCTTTGTTGTTCATGGACGTGCTTTGAAACGCATAGAAACCATCACTTAGTGATAACGCGTTTTGGAAGAAAAAAAACCTTTTGCCAGTTTTTGTTACAGATATATACAGGGAGTGCAGAATTATTAGGCAAGTTGTATTTTTGAGGATTAATTTTATTATTGAACAACAACCATGTTCTCAATGAACCCAAAAAACTCATTAATATCAAAGCTGAATATTTTTGGAAGTAGTTTTTAGTTTGTTTTTAGTTTTAGCTATTTTAGGGGGATATCTGTGTGTGCAGGTGACTATTACTGTGCATAATTATTAGGCAACTTAACAAAAAACAAATATATACCCATTTCAATTATTTATTTTTACCAGTGAAACCAATATAACATCTCAACATTCACAAATATACATTTCTGACATTCAAAAACAAAACAAAAACAAATCAGTGACCAATATAGCCACCTTTCTTTGCAAGGACACTCAAAAGCCTGCCATCCATGGATTCTGTCAGTGTTTTGATCTGTTCACCATCAACATTGCATGCAGCAGCAACCACAGCCTCCCAGACACTGTTCAGAGAGGTGTACTGTTTTCCCTCCTTGTAAATCTCACATTTGATGATGGACCACAGGTTCTCAATGGGGTTCAGATCAGGTGAACAAGGAGGCCATGTCATTAGATTTTCTTCTTTTATACCCTTTCTTGCCAGCCACGCTGTGGAGTACTTGGACGCGTGTGATGGAGCATTGTCCTGCATGAAAATCATGTTTTTCTTGAAGGATGCAGACTTCTTCCTGTACCACTGCTTGAAGAAGGTGTCTTCCAAAAACTGGCAGTAGGACTGGGAGTTGAGCTTGACTCCATCCTCAACCCGAAAAGGCCCCACAAGCTCATCTTTGATGATACCAGCCCAAACCAGTACTCCACCTCCACCTTGCTGGCGTCTGAGTCGGACTGGAGCTCTCTGCCCTTTACCAATCCAGCCACGGGCCCATCCATCTGGCCCATCAAGACTCATTCTCATTTCATCAGTCCATAAAACCTTAGAAAAATCAGTCTTGAGATATTTCTTGGCCCAGTCTTGACGTTTCAGCTTGTGTCTTGTTCAGTGGTGGTCGTCTTTCAGCCTTTCTTACCTTGGCCATGTCTCTGAGTATTGCACACCTTGTGCTTTTGGGCACTCCAGTGATGTTGCAGCTCTGAAATATGGCCAAACTGGTGGCAAGTGGCATCTTGGCAGCTGCACGCTTGACTTTTCTCAGTTCATGGGCAGTTATTTTGCGCCTTGGTTTTTCCACACGCTTCTTGCGACCCTGTTGACTATTTTGAATGAAACGCTTGATTGTTCGATGATCACGCTTCAGAAGCTTTGCAATTTTAAGAGTGCTGCATCCCTCTGCAAGATATCTCACTATTTTTGACTTTTCTGAGCCTGTCAAGTCCTTCTTTTGACCCATTTTGAAAGGAAAGGAAGTTGCCTAATAATTATGCACACCTGATATAGGGTGTTGATGTCATTAGACCACACCCCTTTTCATTACAGAGATGCACATCACCTAATATGCTTAATTGGTAGTAGGCTTTCGAGCCTATACAGCTTGGAGTAAGACAACATGCATAAAGAGGATGATGTGGTCAAAATACTCATTTGCCTAATAATTCTGCATGCAGTGTAGATAGCTGGGGGGCTGAGCACAAGTGTAGCGGTCTAAAATAAAGCGTCTGCGGCGGGCTATTACATGCAGCCTTACAACTCCAAACAAGCGACTGACAAGTACATCTTTTACGACTTTGAGTGCATGCAAGAAGCAGGCATACATATACCCAATTACATTTACGCGACTACATTATACGGCCCTAATTCCTGGCAATTTAGCGGTAAATCCTGTACACGCGATTTTGAACGCTTTTTTATCGACGGAAAGTTTTCCGGCTACACGTTCATAGCACAGAATGCCGGTCGTTACGACGCTTATTTTGTTATACAGAAGCTGATCAACAAAAAATGTAAAATTTACATTATAAACCAATTATAAACCATTATAAAGTCCTTATCAGACTGGAACGGATTACATGGAGTCCAGGAGAAATGGGACTACTTAAAAGGTGCATTATTGAAGGCAACAGAAAATTGCATTAGACTTGTCAGTAAAAGCAAAAAAAGGAGGAGACCAATGTGGTACTCAGCAGAAGTGGCCCAAATCATTAAAAATAAAAAGCTAGCATTTTGTAATTATAAAAAAACCCAGAGCAATGAAGATAAGGAAATCTACAAGATTATGCAGAGAGAGGCCAAGCAAGTTATAAGAACTTCTAAAGCGCAGGCAGAAGAAAAACTAGCTGAGTCTATGAAAAAAGGGGATAAGACATTCTTCAGATATATAAATGAAAAAAGGAAATTAAAACAAGGAATAACTAAATTAAAAACAAAGGACGGAAGGTATGTAGAAGAGAATAAAGGGCTAGCCGACTGCCTTAATGAATACTTCTGTTCAGTTTTTACAAAAGAAAAAGGAGAAGGACCTCCACTAGAAAGAATGACTATTAAATCGTTTGATTCATGTATCTTTACAGAGGAAGATGTTCTAAGTTTGCTGTCTAAGGTGAAGACGGATAAGTCACAGGGGCCTGATGAGATACACCCAAAATTATTAAAAGAGCTTAGTGGTGAGCTGGCAAAACCGTTAACAGATTTATTTAACCAATCATTAGTAACAGGAGTCGTCCCGGAAGATTGGAAATTGGCAAATGTCGTGCCCATTCACAAGAAAGGTAGTAGGGAGGAATCGAGCAACTATAGACCAGTGAGTCTGACATCAATAGTAGGCAAATTAATGGAAACCCTATTAAAGGAAAGGATTGTGGAACATCTAAAATCCCATGGATTGCAAGATGAAAAACAACATGGGTTTACTTCAGGGAGATCATGTCAAACAAATCTTATAGATTTTTTTGACTGGGTGAATAAAATAATAGACGGTGGAGGTGCAGTAGACATCGCATATCTAGATTTTAGTAAGGCTTTTGACACTGTCCCACATAGAAGACTTATCAATAAACTGCAGTCATTGAGCATGGACTCCCATATTGTTGAGTGGATTAGGCAGTGGCTGAGTGACAGACAACAGAGGGTTGTAGTCAATGGAGAACATTCAAAACAAGGTAATGTTACCAGTGGGGTTCCACAGGGATCTGTACTGGGACCGATTTTGTTTAATATCTTCATAAGTGATATTGCAAAAGGCCTCGCTGGTAAGGTTTGTCTTTTTGCTGATGACACAAAGATATGTAACAGGGTTGATGTTCCTGGAGGGAAACGCCAAATGGAAAAGGATTTAGGAAAACTAGAAGAATGGTCAGAACTCTGGAAACTGAAATTTAATGTGGATAAGTGCAAGATAATGCACCTGGGGCGTAAAAACCCAAGGGCAGAATATAGAATATTTGACACAGTCCTGACCTCAGTATCTGAGGAAAAGGATTTAGGAGTAATTATTTCAGAAGACTTAAAGGTGGGTAGACAATGTAATAGAGCAGCACGAAATGCCAGCAGAATGCTTGGATGTATAGGGAGAGGTATAAGCAGTAGAAAGAGGGAAGTGCTTATGCCGCTGTACAGAACACTGGTGAGACCTCACTTGGAGTATTGTGCGCAGTACTGGAGGCCATATCTCCAGAAGGATATAGATACTCTAGAGAGAGTTCAGAGAAGAGCTACTAAACTAGTACATGGATTGCAGGATAAAACTTACCAGGAAAGGTTAAAGGACCTTAATATGTATAACTTGGAAGAAAGAAGAGACAGAGGGGATATGATAGAAACTTTTAAATACATAAAGGGAATCAACTCGGTAAAGGAAGAGAGCATATTTAAAAGAAGAAAAACTACCACAAGAGGACACAGTTTTAAATTAGAGGGGCAAAGGTTTAAAAGTAATATAAGGAAGTATTACTTTACTGAGAGAGTAGTGGATGCATGGAATAGCCTTCCTGCAGAAGTGGTAGCTGCAAATACAGTGAAGGGGTTTAAGCATGCATGAGATAGGCATAAGGCCATCCTTCATTTAAGATAGAGCCGGGGGCTATCCATAGTATTCAGTATATTGGGCAGACTAGATGGGCCAAATGGTTCTTATCTGCCGACACATTCTATGTTTCTATGTTTCTATGTTTCTATGTTACCCTGACTGATTTTAAAAATTAGATTCATAGATTCATAGAATTTTATAACGATGAAGCTCAGTAAGATGCCGAAGCTATGGGCTTTTCAGGCGCCAAGGGTCACTTCCCGCATTTTTTTCAATACGGAAGAAAATCAAAATTATATAGGCGTCGTCCCGAATGCGCAGTATTACCGCTGCGATCACATGATGCCCGGCAAGAAAAAAGAATTCATGGTGTGGTACGAAGAACATAAAAATTACACCTTTAATTTTCAGGAAGAGCTAAGAGCTTACTGTATAGCGGGTGTTGAGAATCGTTTCTGTGTCTTGTGAATGTTACAGGGACACGATTATGGCCATGACTGCAAAACTGTAACAAGGTGCCGAAGGCGCACTCGGTCTCCCATCAGCCGCAGACCTGCTGCTTAGCTTCGGGAGCGAGGATCTGTGTTTGACTTCGTTCCCAGTGCGGCTTTGCTAGCTGGGAGGTTCCCTGCTCCTAGGTCTGGCTGGTCGGTCTGTCGGTCATGTGACGCTGGCCACGTCACATGACCCTCACTCCCCACTATAAATACAGGCAGCCTGCTGGCCACAGGTTGCCTGTTAATTTAGGTTCCTGGCGTTTGTTGGATACCTGTATACTTACCTGATCCTGTTCCCTGACGATCCTTTGCCTGCTCCTCCTGTACTGTGCATCCCTCCTGGTATTTTGACCTCGGCTTCCACCTGACTATTCTTTGCTGACTCCTTTGGTACTTCTCGACTGTTCTGGTATTTATGACCCTGGCTT
This sequence comes from Bufo bufo, assembly GCF_905171765.1. NCBI lineage: Eukaryota > Metazoa > Chordata > Amphibia > Anura > Bufonidae > Bufo > Bufo bufo. Next base: position 528,594,635 of record NC_053390.1, on the reverse strand, counting down.
CTCCTGACCATTCTTTGCTTATCCCTCTGTACTGCGTTGTCCTCTGGGTTTTGAACCGATCCGTTCACTATCCGTTATTTGTCTGTTCTGTCCTTCCCACACGTATCCTAAGTTAGGGACTGCCGTCCAGTTGTCCCCTGTCATCAGGACCCGTGAGGCGAGTAGGCAGGGGTGAGGGTGGAGCGCAGTGGGCACTATCCTCCCCCTGTGTGTGTGTGTACGTGACCATTACAGATTAACAGGCCCAATAACCACTGTATAATGAATGCTCTGGTGACCCTGACTGACCATGTCTCTAATCTGACGCAGATGGTGCAGGAGCTAGGGGAAAAACTCTGTTCTTTTGAGTTAGGGCAAGGTTCTTCCACTCCTCAGGCCTCCAGTCCGCATTTTGAGCCCCAGATTAAGCTCCCAGAACCCTTTTCTGGAGACAAGAAGAAGTTTCTCTTTTAAGGAGAGTTGCAGACTTTACTTCCATTTGCGCCCCGTGTCCTCTGGCCCCGAGAGTCAACACGTGTGCATTATCATTTCCTGACTGCAGGGTGATCCCCAGGACTGGGCGTTCTCTTTACCTGCTGGCGCCACTTGTTTAACTTCTGTGGAGGGGTTCTTTCAGGCCCTGGGTACCCTCTATGATGAACCAGACAGGGCTCTGGTAGCCGAGACGGCTCTAAAGCACTGGTTCAGGGCAATCTACCTGCGGAGGATTATTGCACCCAATTCAGAAGGTGGTGTATCCCCTCAGGATGGAACGAACCAGCCCTGAAGAGTCAGTTCAGGTCAGGTCTGTCTGATAATTTAAAGGCTCTTCTGGTCAGTTATCAACTTCCAGAGACCTTAGAGGAGATGATGACCCTTGTTGTCTGACTTGACTGACGGGTTAGAGAGAGACGACAGGAACGACAGCTCTCTTGCCAGATGGTGGTCCAGCCAGAGGCCTATCCCAGAGACAACGCTGAGGTCTTCACCGAGGAACCCATGCAGGTTGGCATGACCCGAGGGAATCTTCGCCGCACACGTGGAGAATGCTTTTACTGTGGAGATCCTGACCATTGGATCAACCAGTGTCCTAAGAAGGTCTTCTCTGTCAAGTCTCCTAAGGCAAGGCAATCTAAAGACCAGGTACACCCTGATTTTTCTAAATGTAAGCTTTTGGTACCCATTACGATTTTCTCTGGGGGTAGATAAATGGCCGGGTAAGGTCTTTATTGATTCTGGCTCAGCGGCCAGCTTTATTGACTCTGAGTACGCTGTAAGATTGGGTATTCCAATGTTTGCTTTACCAACTCCTATCCATGTCATGGCTATTGATGCTACTCCTCTTATTGGTGGTACAGTGAGCTCATGTACCTCAGAGATTTCTCTAACCGTGGGTGTGTGCCACTCAGAGAGATGTTCCCTTTTAGTCCTGGAGAACCTACCGGTTGAGGTGGTACTAGGGTTGCCTTGGCTCCGACTACATAACCTCACTATAGATTGGTCCAAGGGGAAGTTGGTGAGATGGGGGCCTAAGTGTGACTCGTGCTTGTCTGTGGTACAGGCTGGGGTCTCAGTAAAGTCTGATAATTTACCCACTGTTGTTAGGGAATATTCTGATGTATTCTCATCACCAACCCCGGAGGTTCTACCCCCCCATAGACCTTATGATTGTACTATAGAGCTAGTAGAGGGGGCCAAGTTTCCTAAGGGGCGAATTTATAATCTTTCTAAGCCTGAACGCAAGGCCATGGAAGATTATATTAAGGAGAGCCTTGGTAAAGGGCATATTAGACCTTATGTCTCTCCTATGGGGCAGGGTTTTTCTTCGTTAAGAAAAAAGATGGTGGTCTTAGGCCATGTATCGATTACCAGAGATTAAATAAAATCACTTTCCAGAATAGATACTCCCTCCCATTGATTCCGGATTTTTTCAACCAGGTTCTGGGGGCAACCTGGTTTTCCAAGAATTACCTGAAAGGGGCATACAATCTAATCCGAATTAAGGAGGGAGACGAATGGAAGACGGCGTTCAATACTCCGGTAGGACACTTTGAATATCAGGTGATGCCTTTTGGACTCAGCAATGCCCCAGCTGTGTTCCAAAACTTTATGAATGACATTCTTAGGGAGTTCTTAGGTAAATTTGCTATTGTCTATCTTGACGACATTTTGATATTCTCTCCTGACTTCGAATCCCATGTGTCTCGTGTTAAACAAGTATTAGAGGTGTTGAGGGAGAATAAGCTATTCGCTAAGCAAGAGAAATGTGTCTTTGGTGTACAGGAGATTCTGTTTCTAGGGCATGTTCTGACTCCTCACGCCTTCAAGATGGATCCTGGTAAGGTAGTAGCAATTAAGGAATAGGTAAGACCTTCATCCTTAAAGGCCTTACAACGGTTCTTAGGTTTCGCCAATTACTATCGTAAATTTATTATGAATTTTTCTGTAATTGCTAAACCGTTGACCGACCTTACTAAGAAAGGGGCGGATTTGGAGAATTGGTCTACTGAGGCCATTTCTTCATTTGAAAAATTAAAAAAGGCATTCAGTAGCGCTCCCATTCTGATCCAGCCTGATCAGGAGAGACCTTTTATTGTGGAGGTGGATGCGTCCGAGGATGGCGCAGAAGCAGTCCTTTCACAAGGTCCTGCTAGCCTCACTAACCTGAGACCGTGTGCCTTCTTCTCCAGGAAATTCTCTCCCATGGAGAGAAACTACGACATAGGGAATAGTGAGCTGCTGGCCATTAAATGGGCATTTGAGGAGTGGAGGCATTTTCTGGAGGGGGCAAGGCATTGTGTAACTGTTGTCACTGACCATAAAAACCTTATGTTTCTCGAGTCTGCTAAGAGGTTGGATCCCCGTCAAGCCAGATGGGCTCTGTTTTTTACTCGTTTTGATTTTTCCATTACGTTCAGGCCGGGAAGAAAAAATGTGAAGGTGGATGCATTATCTCGGAGCTTCCATGCTTATCAACCTACTGAGGTACCACCTGAATCCATCCTACCAGCAAAAGTCTTCATAGCAGCTCTAACCCAGGATATCTCGGCTCGCATTAGGTCTGAACAACATCTGGCACCGGTATCCACCCCAACAAATAAGTTGTTCCCGTACAATTTCGTCTCCAGCTGTTGGGTGAGTGTCACGATTCTGCCTTTTGTGGACATCCGGGTGTTGAGGGCACTAAGGATCTGGTTTCTAGATCTTATTGGTGGCCCACTCTAACTAGGGATGTCATATCCTACGTGTCAGTCTGTGAGGTTTGTGCCAGGTCCAAGACACCTAGGACTCGCCCTGCTAGTAACCTACGACCCCTACCCATTCCCAGTAGACCCTGGTCCCATATCTTGATGGACTTTATAACTGACCTACCGCCGGTGGAGGGTAAGACTGTGGTTTGGGTAGTGGTCGATAGGTTTAGCAAGATGGTCCATTTCATTCCCCTGTCTAAACTCCCGAATGCCAAAACCCTGGCGTCTATTTTAGTGAAAGAAATTGTTCGATTGCATGGTATCCTGGAAAATATTGTTTCTGACAGGGGTATGCAGTTTGTGTCCAAATTCTGGAGGGCTTTCTGTCAAAAATGTCAAATTTCATTGTCTTTTTCCTCTGCCTACCACCCTGAGAGTAATGGGCAGACTGAACGCCTTAATCAGTCTGTGGAACAATTCTTGAGGTTGTATGTTGCTGATGATCAGCAATTATGGGTTAAATTTCTTCCATTGGCTGAATTTGCTTTGAAAAACCGTGTCAATTCTGCTGGGGTTTCACCTTTCTTTTGTAACCATGGTTTCCATCCCCGTTTTCATATTGGGTCATCCGTCACCTCCTCTAACCCTGAGGCGGATAGGCTCTCCTCTGAACTGTGCACAGTTTGGGCCCGGGTTAAATCGAACTTAGAAAAGGCTTAAAGTTCTCAGAAACTCAAGGCCGATAGGAGACGTTCAAGGGGGGTGAATTTTCAGGTTGGGGATAAGGTATGGTTGTCCTCCAAGAATCTCTCTCTTAAGGTAGATTCTAAAAAGTTTGCTCCTCGTTTTATTGGACCATATAAGATCACAGAGGTGATTAACCCGGTATCATTTAGGTTGGAGCTGCCCGAGTCTTTCCACATTCATATTGTGTTCCATAAATCTCTGCTTAAAAAATATTTTGAACCGGTAGTACCATCGAAAGCCTCGCCTCTGCTGGTTCTTGTTAATGATGCTGTCGAGTATGTGGTGTCTAAAATAGTGGATGTCAGGAAGGTGCGTAATTCCTTGCAGTACCTGATTCACTGGAAGGGGTATGGACCTAAAGAGAGATCTTGGGTACCTGCCAGGGAGGTTCATGCTCCTAGACAAAAATTTCATTTAGAACACCCTGAAAGGCCATCGCCTGAAATCTTGGGTCCGGTGGCCCCTCGTAAAGGGGGGGTACTGTAACAGGGTGCCGAAGGCGCAATCGGTCTCCCATCAGCCGCAGACCTGCTGCTTAGCTTCGGGAGCGAGGATCTGTGTTTGACCTCGTTTCCAGGGCGGCTTTGCTAGCTGGGAGGCTCCCTGCTCCTAGGTCTGCCTTGAGCGCCGAGCTGATCACTTAGTGCTCGACTGGTCGGTCTGTCGGTCATGTGACGCTGGCCACGTCACATGACTCTCACTCTCCACTATAAATACAGGCAGCCTGCTGGCCATAGGTTGCCTGTTAATTTAGGTTCCTGGCGTTTGTTGGATACCTGTATACTTACCTTATCCTGTTCCCTGACGATCCTTTGCCTGCTCCTCCTGTACTGCGCATCCCTCCTGGTATTTTGACCTCAGCTTCCACCTTACTATTCTTTGCGGACTCCTTTGGTACTTCTCGACTCTCCTGGTATTTATGACCCCGGCTTCTCCTGACCATTCTTTGCTTATCCCTCTTTACTGCGTTGTCCTCTGGGTTTTGACCAGGTCCGTTCACTATCCGTTATTTGTCTTGTCTGTCCTTCCCACACGTATCCTAAGTTAGGGACTGCCGTCCAGTTGTCCCCTGTCATCAGGACTTGTGAGGCAAGTAGGCAGGGCCAGGGGTGAGGGTGGAGCACAGTGGTCACTATCTTCCCCCCTGTGTGTGTGTGTGTGTACGTGACCGTTACAGTAAGGCTGCATGTAACAGACGTGGTCATCAAATTTGCCAACCAGCCCGCCGCAGACACTGCATTTTAGATGGCTACACTTGTGCTCAGCGCCCCAGTCTATATATCTGTAACAAAAACCGGAAAAAGTTTTTTTTTCTTACAAAACGCGTTATCACTAAGTGATGGTTTCTATGCGTTTCAAAGCACGTCCCTGAACGACAAAGCACCAGGCATATCGGGCACCGAACATTATGGTCAATCTGACCGCTGACACGCTTTGCAAAACTGTATACAGCCGTGTTGGTGTTTATTGTTGTATACAGAGCAGCACCAGACGCATAAATATTTGGCTCCAATAAAAGCTTTTAGATTTTTAATGCCGTAATAATGATTTTCATGATGCATTATATAAACCGTCTTTTCTTTAGCGGTATTGCCTGTATGATAATAATGCCGCTGGCCCCTATTGTGATACTTAATTGTTATGTTTAACTTTCAATAGGTTTTTATTAGAGTAAATGCTCATGCCATAATGGGTACAATACACAGACAGCAAGTTATACCGTTGAGCAAGAAACTCTGAATTTTTCACATAGACAGAGTATTCGAATAGGTAAATAATACAGTACAGAAAATCTTAACAGAAAACATAATATTCAAATCAAGGTAAAACGAAAGTCCGAGCCGTGTCTTCTCGTCACCACTAGTATAACATATAAACCAGTTTGGATCATTCGAGATTGTGCAAGTGCAATCCAATGCCCCACCTCCCCATATGCAGCCGCCTATCCCGACCCGTTACCCTCAGGTGTTGCTGGACATAGACCACCCCAGGACTCCCACAGCCGATTATATCGGGTAACTTGAAAAGTTTTGTGAGCTAACATGTGCTCATAAGACTTTGTGGTGTCTACCGCCCTGATAATCTCGTGGAGATCCGGGATAGTGATGCTTTTCCAATTTCTCGTTAATGCTAACTTGGTGGCAAGAAATAAATGCAAAATGATAATCCTGGACTTGAGTGGAATTTTGTTTATGTCTATTAATAGCAAGGCAAGGGCTGGGTCCGGAGTAATCTGATATCCAGCAACCTCAGATACCTTTTTAAACACTTGGAACCAGAGATTAGTAATCTTAGGACAGACCCATAGTATGTGAAACAGCATCCCCTTGCATCCGCATCCTCGCCAGCACTCCACATTTGTACCCGGAAAGAGTGTATGTAGCCTGACCGGGGTATAATACCACCTAAGTGTTGTTTTAATATAAGATTCTAAGTGCGAGGAGCATTTAAGAGCAGAGAGAACGAGCCTGTTTGCAGCTGAGCATTGCGCAGGGGTAAATGTTTGCTTCAGGTCTGTTTCCCAATGCTAAAAGGGGGGCTGTTTTGAGAAACGAGTCTTTGTCTCCTAAGTACATGTATAAGGGCTTAATCCCTGAGTGTACAGATCCAGACACGGACCAACATCTTAGCAAATGAATGTGACCTTTGAGAGTGAACGAGGGGTTATTCGACAGCAGGTGTCTTATTTTGAGGTAAGAGAAAACTTCCCTGTGAGGGATATTGAAAACCCGCTTAATAGTTTCAAAGGATTTCAAATCTGAGCCTGACAATAGATCTGTCATAGTAGTAATTCCACTATCCCTCCATAACTTCAGATTCAGATCAGGGATCAGATATTGGAGGGCCTCAATTGGGGTCAGGTGAGCCAATGATATTGGGGCAGCCCGTCCTCTCTCGTGGTATGTTTTCCACAAAGCTAGCGAAGTGGAGACATAATATGAGGACTGAAGACCCGTATAGCAATCATGCAAGGCGGCCATAAGTAGGGCACGTAAATTACGCCCCGGGATCTGTGATTGTTCAATGTGCACCCAGTGTTTCTCTGTCTCTCCTGTCCACCACTCCCTTAACTGGTTGATTCTAGAAGCCAGGTAGTAATCATAGAGATTGGGCATACCAAGACCACCGCATCTTTTCTGTCTACACATAATACTTCTAGCAATTCTCGGCCTGGTCTTGTTCCAAATGAAGGAGCTTAGCATTCTATTAGCTAGGTTAAAAAAGGACATCGGGACTGGGATGGGAATGGTCCGGAAAAATATAACAACTTTGGAAGTATGTGTTGTTGGAAAGCTGCAATGCGTCCCAGCCAAGAGAGTTCTGTTTTGACCATGCTATCTAGCTCCGGTTGGAGCGATTGCAGGAGGGGAGGGAAGTTGACCTTGTATAATTCCTGAGGGGTGGCTGTAACTTTAAATCCCAGGTACTGGACCATAGAGTCTTGCCAATCCAAAGAAAACTTCCCTTTCATCTGGGACAGGATCGCCTCTGGGAGCCCCAACGGAAGGGCCTAAGATTTTCTTTCATTGACCTTGTAATATGATAGGGCCCCATAGGAACGTATAATATCCATCACTCCCTTCAAGGACACCCGAGGACAGAATGATGTCATCTGCATACATAGACAGGCAATGTTGTCTGTCTCCAATTTGTACTCCTGTTACATCTGTTGCCTGTCGTATGACTTGAGCCAGTGGTTCCAGGGATAATATAAATATTAAGGGTGACAGGGAGCACCCCTGTCTCGTGCTATTAGACAAAGTAAACGGGTCAGATAGTACCCCATTTGCTAATACTCGGGCCGAAGGGTCGGAGTAAAGAACCCGTATGGCTTGAAGCATAGACTCCGGAAATCCCATCCTATGGAGTACCGAGAAGACAAACGACCAATTAACCCGATCGAATGCCTTCTCGGCATCCAGGGTGACCAACACCGCCGGTAACCGGGCACGATTGACATAGTTGATCAGGTTCAGCACCCTCCTGGAGTTATCAGTAATCTGACGCCCCTGTACAAACCCCACTTGGTCCGGGGCCACTAGAGTGGGAATAATATCAGCTAGGCGGGTTGCTAAGATCTTCGCGTAAATCTTAAGATCCGTGTTAAGTAAGAAAATGGAGCGAAAGTTTTGTGGGACTGAAGGTTCTTTCCCGGATTTGGGCAGAGTCACAATGACAACCTCTAGCATTTCCTTGGGCATTTTCCCAGTTGTCATGGCACGAGACAGGGCCGCATGAAGATGTGGGAGCAGACAGTCTGAGAAGATTTGGTAGTAAGAGTTCGGAAGTCCATCTGGGCCGGGACTTTTATGATGTGGCAGGCTGGCTATAACTCTAGAGATTTCGTCCCGAGAAATAGGAGCACAGAGGGAGTCGCTTTGGCATTTATCCAAAGAGGGTATCGTTAATGATCGCAGGAAATTATCTATGTCTCTGGGGGAGGCAGGAGTAAAACCTGGTTCTCCCGATAAATTGTACAGTTGGGAATAGTAAGACATAAATCTATTGGCTATAGCCTTCGGGTCATACAGTTTATAGGATTTAGAAGGGTCCCAAAGAAACGCTATTCTCGATTTCAAGGCCCTTGCCTTTACCCGTCTGGGTGCCGGCGCCATCTTTGTCCCGATCTTGGCCAAAGAAAAACTTTAGCTTGCCCTGCTTCTTCATGCTCCGTTTGCCCCTGGTCATCATCAGGGAAGGTTCAGGTACCGGCAGGCACCGAGGGTTGAGGTTGAACAGCAAAATAGCGGGTTCTGCTAGACTTGAACGCTTTGCTGGAGCGGGAGCTCTGTGATCAAGCGGCCATACTCCTCGGCTGCGCGGCCACGCCCCCTTAATTGTTTTGTTTAAATATTTTTCAAACTCAACAATTTCGCTAAAAGATACCAAACGCCCTTCGGGTATTTGTAAATCGCGATGCAGTTGTTGGGCTTTCACTAACACGGCGTCGCTCAAAGCGGCCCCATCCAAAATAGCGTAAACACTAGCAGCCAGGCAAATGTTGATATCGTAATTGTTAAAGTTGTATAAATGTTGTTTTTTTGCGTTCAATAATACGGCTATATGCTACGCCACCCAAACGACTTTGGGCACCACCGCGACGGTCCCTGACAATGATGACGACTAGTTTAAATGAATTACCGGCTATGCACTCCGCGTTGCTCTGTAAAGCGTTAGCGATATTGTTCAAAAATGTTTTGGCGCTAAATTCATCTCTAGAATATATATTTGAAGAAACTGAGTCAAACGTCTCGCCATCGTCTAAGCGCAGTTGGTTATAATCACATGGCTCAGCGGCCTGTAACTCTATCTAACAAAGATTGTATAGCTGCGTGTATAGCATCAAGAGCGTCGACAAATGAACGAATGGCTTCGAGGTTAGCGAATCTAAAATGTTCTGTGTACATGGTACTGTTAAAATTCACTAAGTCGCGCTGTTGATGGAATACACGTTCTAGATAAACGGTTCTAACGTTGACGTACGGTTACAAACTCAACAACGGTAAAACTGTATTAAAGGTTAGGGTATAACGCTCAACGTCGCTAACGCCCGACTTGTTAATTTTGACAGTTTAAAACACCTTGTACCGGACTACTCACACAACTCCGATCCCGAGACGCAGAAAACAATAGGTATCAAGCAAAACTGAATTTTCAGAAACAGAAAACGTTTGACCGTAGAAATAAGACCGTTACGTAAAACGCAAAAGTGTGTCTACACAAAGAGACATCTGACTGACGACTTTACAACGCTACCTTTCGGCTATTAAACATGGCGGCTCAATTTCAACACCCTTTTTCATGTATTTTAGCAGGCCCCTCAAATTCCGGAAAGAGTTTTTTGTTAAACGTTTGTTAATACAAGCGGATAGGTTAATGGCGCACAAACCTGATAACGTCATTTGGTTTTACGCTTGTTGGCAGAAATTGCACGATGAACTAACCCGTTTGTTTACAAATATCAGGTTTGTTGAGGGAATACCGCAAAATCTTACAGCCGCTGATCTATTCCCGCCGGGCAAGGTAAATTTGGCAGTCGTTGAGGATGCAATTAGAGTCCACAACTATATCTCTCCTGGTGCCAAATGGCTTCCAGTGAGTGAGGGGGAGCAGGCCAAGCTATATACTCACACTAATTAAAATCCTGACCAGCTCGTCTGCCCCATAGGCTGATTTTAATTAGTGTGAGTATATAGCTTGGCATGCTCCCCCTCACTCACTGGAAGCCATTTGGCACCAGGAGAGATATAGCTGTGGACTCTCATTGCATTCTTTGGTGGCCATTTGGCACCAGGAGTGGTGTGGAGTGGGCCCGGCATGCATGGTGGTACCTGCATTCCTTGGATATAATGGAGGCCATTTTGGCACCAAAAATGACAGAAATTAAGGCAGGCCCAGCATGCATGTTGAACTTACACTCCCTGAATTGTATGGTAGCCGTCATGGCACATAACAGGTAGAATTTAGTGTTAGGAACCCGTCTTACAGAGATCGCCTTGACATGCGGCAGACGGGCTCAAATAATTTTGTACAAAATGATTTGCCAAGCATCTCTAATTTATAAGTATAGCATTAGCAGTTATTATGCATTTTTGTACTTTATTTGGTTTGCAGAGAGCTGTTGCATTGCATGTTTTGTTTTACAATGTACGCTTGTGGACCTGTGGGAAAATGTATTGAGGGTGTTTTAATGAAATGGTTGTATAGTTGACAGGATGTATGACAGCTGCACATTTATAGCAGGAATGTGACATTTCAGGTTTTTAATTCAAATTCAGTGTGTTACACTCATTTATAAGAACCGCACTCACAAAGGGGGTAGATTAAACTTACTTTTCATAGACATGCATAAACTGTAAGCTTGGGCTGCAGTTATAAGAGCGCTTTTAATTTACATGGTATAGCATTATAATTAAATTAATAAAACTTTTTAAAATGATTTAAATTTTGTCATCCTTGATTTTTATCGTTGCTATTATAATTAAAAGACGCCCGGCCGTGTAGTATACGTCTTTTGGACATGTCCGGGCATGCCAATATATAAAAGGCATATCAAAATGATATCAAAGTGGTATCAAATCACAAAATGACATAAATATGGTATAAAACTGTATGAAAATGTTATAAATGGGATATAAAGTGTTAATAAAAGCTTATAATTTGATAAGGACTTATAAAGTGATATAAAAAGCTTATCATTTGATATAAAATTTATATTAAACCATATAAAATGATAGGAAAATCATATCAAAGTGGGAGGCATTTAGGCATGGTTTGGGACGGCGAGGGGAGAGAAATGGGCGGATCTGGGCAGGGTTAGGGCGTTACGGTGTGGAAAGGGGGCGGGGCACCTGTCACTTTGAGTTTGACGAGACCTGTCCCACTATACTACTCCTAGTGGATCAAAGTGCCATATGAGCTGTTTGCCTCGATTTATCCCATTGATTATCTAGTGAATCAAAGTGCAATAATAAATATCTCCATATTAGGGTGTTTTTCTTATTGAATATATTGACTACCTGCACGAATATATCCATCTCAATATATTATATTTTATTTTTTATTTTATATTTTTATTTTTATATGTATTAGTACATTTTTTGCATTACATTTTAATCATTTTTAAATTGTTCTTATTGATTGCTGTTATATTTTTGTGAATAAAACCCTATTTACTGCATTACTCTAAATGTCCGAGTGCCTATCCAATTAAGTATCTCTGCTGTTTTATTTTGATATATACCCACTGGGACACAGTGAGAGGTTTGGTTTGGGAAAACAGGTATTTTCCTCTCAGCATGTGCTGCTGGGCTGATTTACAGCCAGGTGAGGTCAAATACGGGACTGGATATTAAATGCCGGTCCGGGGTTTGGCAGCATCTGGCTGTCTTTAACCACCTCAGCTCCCCTAGCTTAAACACCCTTAATAACCAGACCACTTTTTACACTTCTGCACTACACTACTTTCACTTTATTGCTCGGTCATGCAACTTACCACCCAAATTAATTTTACCTCCTTTTCTTCTCACTAATAGAGCTTTCATTTGGTGGTATTTCATTGCTGCTGACATTTTAACTTTTTTGTTATTAATCGAAATTTAACGAAATTTTTGCAAAAAAATGTCATTTTTCACTTTCAGTAGTAACATTTTTCAAAAAAATGACATCTATATATACATTTTTCTCTAAATTTATTGTTCTACATGTCTTTGATAAAAAAAAATGTTTGGGTAAAAAACAAAAATGGTTTGGGTAAAAGTTATAGCGTTTACAAACTATGGTACAAAAATGTGAATTTCCGCTTTTTGAAGCAGCTCTGACTTTCTGAGCACCTGTCATGTTTCCTGAGGTTCTACAATGCCCAGACAGTAGAAAAAACCCACAAATAACCCATTTCGGAAAGTTGACACCCTAAGGTATTCGCTGATGGGCATAGTGAGTTCATAGAACTTTTTATTTTTTGTCACAAGTTAGCGGAAAATTATGATTTTTTTTAAAATGCCCTGTGAAAATCCGAAAGTTGCTCTTTGGAATGTGGGCCCATTTGCCCACCTAGGCTGCAAAAAAGTGTCACACATCTGGTATCGCCGTACTCAGAAGAAGTAGGGCAATGTGTTTTGGGGTGTCTTTTTACATATACCCATGCTGGGTGAGAGAAATATCTCGGCAAAAGACAACTTTTCCCATTTTTTTTTATACGAAGTTGGCATTTGACCAAGATATTTATCTCACTTATCATGGGTATATGTAAAATGACACCCCAAAACACATTCCTCAACTTCTCCTGAGTACGGCGATACCACATGTGTGACACTTTTTTGCAGCCTAGCTGCGCAAAGGGGCCCAAATTCCTTTTAGGAGGGCATTTTTAGACATTTGGATCCCAGACTTCTTCTCACGCTTTAGGGCCCCTAAAATGCCAGGGCAGTATAAATACCCCACATGTGACCACCTTTTTGGAAAGAAGACACCCCAAGGTATTCAATGAGGGGCATGGCGAGTTCATAGAAATAATTTTTTTTTTTGGCACAAGTTAGCGGAAATTGATTATTTATTTTTTTTCTCACAAAGTCTCCCTTTCCGCTAACTTGGGACAAAAAGTTCAATCTTTCATGGACTCAATATGCCCCTCAGCGAATACCTTGGGGTGTCTTCTTTCCGAAATGGGGTCACATGTGGGGTATTTATACTGCCCTGGCATTTTAGGGGCCCTAAAGCGTGAGAAGAAGTCTGGAATATAAATGTCTAAAAATTTTTACGCATTTGGATTCCGTGAGGGGTATGGTGAGTTCATGTGAGATTTTATTTTTTGTCACAAGTTAGTGGAATATGAGACTTTGTAAGAAAAAAAAAACAAAAAAAAAAAACTAAAAAATCAATTTCCGCTAACTTGTGCCCAAAAAATGTCTGAATGGAGCCTTACAGGGGGGTGATCAATGACAGGGGGGTGATCAGGGAGTCTATATGGGGTGATCACCCCCCTGTCATTGATCACCCCCCTGTAAGGCTCCATTCAGACGTCTGTATGTGTTTTGCGGATCCGATCCATGGATCAGTGGATCCGCAAAACACATACGGACCTCTGAATGGAGCCAGCCTTACAGGGGGGTAATCAATGACAGGGGGGTGATCAGATAGTCTATATGGGGTGATCACCCCCCTGTCATTGATCACCCCCCTGTAAGGCTCCATTCAGACGTCCGTATGTGTTTTGCGGATCCGATCCATGGATCGGTGGATCCGCAAAACACATACGGATGTCTGAATGGAGCCTTACAGGGGGGTGATCAATGACAGGGGGGTGATCAATGACAGGGGGTGATCAGGGAGTCTATATGGGGTGATCACCCCCCTGTCATTGATCACCCCCCTGTAAGGCTCCATTCAGACGTCCGTATGTGTTTTGCGGATCCGATCCATGGATCAGTGGATCCGCAAAACACATACGGACCTCTGAATGGAGACAGCCTTACAGGGGGGTGATCAGGGAATCTATATGGGGTGATCACCCCCCTGTCATTGATCACCCCCCTGTAAGGCTCCATTCAGACGTCCGTATGTGTTTTGCGGATCCGATCCATGGATCAGTGGATCCGCAAAACACATACGGACCTCTGAATGGAGCCAGCCTTACAGGGGGGTGATCAGGGAGTCTATATGGGGTGATCACCCCCCTGTCATTGATCACCCCCCTGTAAGGCTCCATTCAGACGTCCGTATGTGTTTTGCGGATCCGATCCATGGATCAGTGGATCCACAAAACACATACGGACGTCTGAATGGAGCCTTGCAGGGGGGTGATCAATGACAGGGGGGTGATCAATGACAGGGGGGTGATCAGGGAGTCTATATGGGGTGATCACCCCCCTGTCATTGATCACCCCCCTGTAAGGCTCCATTCAGACGTCCGTATGTGTTTTCAGGATCCGATCCATGGATCAGTGGATCCGCAAAACACATACGGACCTCTGAATGGAGCCAGCCTTACAGGGGGGTAATCAATGACAGGGGGGTGATCAGGGAGTCTATATGGGGTGATCACCCCCCTGTCATTGATCACCCCCCTGTAAGGCTCCATTCAGACGTCCGTATGTGTTTTGCGGATCCGATCAATGGATCAGTGGATCCGCAAAACACATACGGACGTCTGAATAGAGCCTTACAGGGGGGTGATCAATGACAGGGGGGTGATCAGGGAGTCTATATGGGGTGATCACCCCCCTGTCATTGATCACCCCCCTGTAAGGCACCATTCAGGCGTCCGTATGTGTTTTGCGGATCCGATCCATGGATCGGTGGATCCGCAAAACACATACGGACCTCTGAATGGAGCCTTACAGGGGGGTGATCAATGACAGGGGGGTGATCAGGGAGTCTATATGGGGTGATCACCCCCCTGTCATTGATCACCCCCCTGTAAGGCTCCATTCAGACGTCCGTATGTGTTTTGCGGATCCGATCCATGGATCGGTGGATCCGCAAAACACATACGGATGTCTGAATGGAGCCTTACAGGGGGGTGATCAATGACAGGGGGGTGATCAATGACAGGGGGTGATCAGGGAGTCTATATGGGGTGATCACCCCCCTGTCATTGATCACCCCCCTGTAAGGCTCCATTCAGACGTCCGTATGTGTTTTGCGGATCCGATCCATGGATCAGTGGATCCGCAAAACACATACGGACCTCTGAATGGAGCCAGCCTTACAGGGGGGTGATCAGGGAATCTATATGGGGTGATCACCCCCCTGTCATTGATCACCCCCCTGTAAGGCTCCATTCAGACGTCCGTATGTGTTTTGCGGATCCGATCCATGGATCAGTGGATCCGCAAAACACATACGGACCTCTGAATGGAGCCAGCCTTACAGGGGGGTGATCAGGGAGTCTATATGGGGTGATCACCCCCCTGTCATTGATCACCCCTCTGTAAGGCTCCATTCAGACGTCCGTATGTGTTTTGCGGATCCGATCCATGGATCAGTGGATCCGCAAAACACAAAGTCTTGCTACCTATTTGGCGTGAAAACAGGTTGGTGCTGCTATCAGCAAGGACTCTTTGAGGCAGGATTGCCGCATGGTGTGAATTACCACCAACACCGCAAGGTGACTTTTTGCTTGATTATGACTGCTTGTTTTGTCACTTGCCTAAAGTGTGAATAAAACACTGAACTGTTTGATCCAAAGAACTTTTTGTTGCCTCTATACTGCGTCTGCTAAGGCTACTTTCACACCTGCGTTTGATGCGGATCCGTCTTGTATCTGCACAGGCGGACCCGCACCGATAATGCAAACGCTTGTATCTGTTCAGAACGGATCCGTTTGCATTATTCTTTCAAAAAAAAAAAGTCTACGTCAAAACGTATCTGTCCTGACTTACATTGAAAGTCAATGGGGAACGGATCCGTTTTCAATTGCACCATATTGTGTCAGTGAAAACGGATCCGTCTCCATTGATTTACATCCGTTTGGCTCCGCCTCGTCAGGCGGAGACACCAAAACGCTGCAAGCAGTGTTTTGGTGTCTGCCTCAAAAGCGGAACGGAGACCAAACGCAGCCAAACTAATGTATTCTGAACGGATCGTTATCTATTCAGAATGCATTGGAGCTGAACTGATCCGTTTTGGGCTGCTTGTGAGAGCCCTGAAACGGATTTCACAAACGGACCCAGAAACGCCAGTGTGAAAGTAGCCTAATCCTGTCTACCAGAGCGAGTCCCCACACAGCCTATAGCTTGGTGTTAATTTTATGTATCTTAATTTTTCATTGTATGAATGTGTATACAGGGAATGCTATCAATCACTGATAGGATCACCTTCTTGGCTACAGAGCTCAGAAAAAGCATAGCTTTTAATGACTAAGTTATACATTTTGATACATTTTTTCCCATAAAAATATATAACAATCTGCTTAGCTGCTCCTGATCCTTGCCTACAGATCCCCTTTATGACTGCCAATAGGCAAACTGTGACTGCTGTGAGAAAGAGAGACAGACAACCACTGGGAGGGCTCAAAACTGTTATAAAATATCCACAGAGACTTTTAAAAACACATTATATATACAGATCAATCTATATACATTCTGTTCACTTACATATATTAGGATTATGGCTATGGCTAGGATTTCATTACCGTAATAGCTAATTTAAAACTATGGTTTTGATCACCAAAAAAAGCAAATCGCATGCGGACCCATTCATTTCAAAAGACCCTATGTGCCTCTTTCACACGGGCGAGATTTCCGCGTGGGTGCAATGCGTGAGGTGAACGCATTGCACCCGCACTGAATCCGAACCCATTCATTTTCTATGGGGCTGTGCACGTGAGTGGTGATTTTCACCATCACTTGTGTGTTGTGTGAAAATCGCAGCATGCTCCTCTATGTGCGTTTATCACGCAACGCAGGCCCCATAGAAGTGAATGGGGCTGCATGAAAATCGCAAGTAAGTGCGGATGCAGTGCGATTTATACACACGGTTGCTAGGAGACGATCGGGATGGGGACCAGATCATTATTATTTTCCCTTATAACATGGTTATAAGGGAAAATAATATCATTCTTAATACAGAATGCTTAGTACAATAGCGTTGGAGGGGTTAAAAAATAATAATTTAACTCACTTTAATCCACTTGTTCGTGCAGCCCAGCTTCTCTTCTTTCTTCTTTCCTCAGGACCTGGGTAAAGAACCTTTGATGACATCACTGTGCTCATCACATGGTCCGTCACTTGATCCATCACCATGGGTACCAAACATGCCGATTTTTCTCACTCGCATGAAAAACGCATTAACAAAATTTGCACTCGCGTGGAAAAATTGCACATTTTCCCGCGACGCCCCCGCATCTTATCCGATCCAAAATCATGACGCCCGTGTGAAAGAGGCCTTAGAGGCCTTAGAGTTTTTATCTCCATACCAATTATTTACTGCCTAGCTGTGCTCTTGCTGTATTCGCTAAAATCTAACTAAACGCTGCCCCCCCCGACATGTTTCGCCGGAAAACCGTCGTCCTCAGGGGAACCGGGCAGTGTATAGGCCCACTGTAATTTTTTATACATTCTCAGGATGATTCTAATGAATTAAATAGAATAAAAGCTAAGTTTTACATTTAGTAGCAAGTGAAAAACAGGGCGAAATTTAGTCTGATATGACTATATGTGAGTAGGGTGAATTTGTTAAATACGCCCATCAATTGCTAAGTGTGTCATTTTATAAGTATATATGGTCCACAAACTGTGGACATCTTTCGTGTGAAATCCGCATTTTTCTCACATCACTAAAATGTGACACTGTTCAGATTATCTATACTGTCACTATATATGTTTTTTTTTTTTTTACCCAGAGGTGGAAGGAGCTGTGAGCTGTTGAATGCCACCACGTGATCAACAACGGAAGTTGAAGAGTCCTTGTATAAGGATGAGGGCCTGCGAATAGAGAAGGATAAGCTAAGGAGCCTTGCGGTACATAGCACCAGCCATTTCCTATGGAAAATGATGTGTCAGAGGACATGGAGGAGGGACTTCTAGATGGTGGTACCTCGAACGTGTGCTGGCTTGTGGGAGGCAAGTTATCGTTGTTATATAATGCTCCCCTCCCCATTTGCCGGCAACTGACATGTGAGTACAGAAGGAGGAGCTATGGGATCATGAGAAGACCGCGAGATGTGAGTTTGCAGTCTGATGACACATTTCCTGAGCCCATGTTTCCCCACCCGAATAAAGTAAATTTGAAGTAATGTGCTGGAGCATGCCTGTTAAGAAGTAAATGATGCTGCTAGGACGTGGAGGCAGCCGGTTTAGGCTGAGTTCACATCATGTTTTTCCCATTTGTTTAATGTATACAAAAAACATATACGTTAGGCCTCATGCACACGACCGTTGTTGTGTTCCGTGTCCGTTGTTCCGTTTTTCGTGATTTTCTGCGGACCCATTGACTTTCAATGGGTCCGTTAAAAACTCGGCTAATGCACCGTTTGTCATCCGCGTCCGTGATCCGTGGTTCCAGTCCGTCAAAAAAATATAACCTGTCCAATTTTTTCACGGAAAACGGTTCGTGGACCCATTCAAGTCAATGGGACCATGAAAAAACGTGGAGGCACACAAGATTGTCATCTGTGTCCATGCGTCCGCGTCCGTTTTTTTCCTATCATTTGCATGGCAAACTTGACTTAGATTTTTTTTTTACTTTCCTTCATGTCTGGTGATCCTCCAAAAATGAAGGAAGACACACGGAAACAAAAACGGAAACGGATCACAGAACAACGGAACCCCATTTTGCGGAACGGAATACAACAACGGTCGTGTGCATGAGGCCTTAAGTGGATGACTCAGACTGATGCCATACAAGGTCATCCGTTCACCATAGAGTTCCATTGTAAAAAAAAAAATATATATACTTTTTTTTGTCGCACTCTGCAGGATACAAGAAGTGCATTGTGTTTTTGTGTCCTTTTTTTTTCTAACGTACAGTACAGACCAAAAGTTTGGACACACCTTCTCATTCAAAGAGTTTTCTTTATTTTCATGACTATGAAAATTGTAGATTCACACTGAAGGCATCAAAACTATGAATTAACACATGCGGAATTATATACATAACAAACAAGTGTGAAACAACTGAAAATATGTCATATTCTAGGTTCTTCAAAGTAACCACCTTTTGCTTTGATTACTGCTTTGCACACTCTTGGCATTCTCTTGATGAGCTTCAAGAGGTAGTCCCCTGAAATGGTTTTCACTTCACAGGTGTGCCCTGTCAGGTTTAATAAGTGGGATTTCTTGCCTTATAAATGGGGTTGGGACCATCAGTTGCGTTGAGGAGAAGTCAGGTGGATACACAGCTGATAGTCCTACTGAATAGACTGTTAGAATTTGTATTATGGCAAGAGAAAAGCAGCTAAGTAAAGAAAAACGAGTGGCCATCATTACTTTAAGAAATGAAGGTCAGTCAGTCAGCCGAAAAATTGGGAAAACTTCGAAAGTAAGGGCTATTTGACCATGAAGGAGAGTGATGGGGTGCTGTGCCAGATGACCTGGCCTCCACAGTCACCGCACCTGAACCCAATCGAGATGGTTTGGGGTGAGCTGGACCGCAGAGTGAAGGCAAAAGGGCCAACAAGTGCTAGGCATCTCTGGGAACTCCTTCAAGACTGTTGGAAGACCATTTCAGGGGACTACCTCTTGAAGTTCATCAAGAGAATGCCGAGAGTGTGCAAAGCAGTAATCAAAGCAAAAGGTGGCTACTTTGAAGAACCTAGAATATGACATATTTTCAGTTGTTTCACACTTGTTTGTTATGTATATAATTCCACATGTGTTAATTCAGAGTTTTGATGCCTTCATAGTCATGAAAATAAAGAAAACTCTTTGAATGAGAAGGTGTGTCCAAACTTTTGGTCTGTACTGTATATGTCAAATGGAAGTATAAAACGTGATTTGAACCCACCCTGCTGATGTCACTTTAAATTTGGAAGGTGGTTGGTTATGGAAGGGGATTGTGAATGATGTGATCATTAACTTCTGTATGATGATTGGTGCTATGTTAGATAAACCTCTTTGTATTAGGTATATAAACTTGTGGTTTTAATGGTTTTGTATGGCTTGAAAAAAGGTTTGTAATGAACCGAAACGTTGCCTTCTGTTTTATTGATGGGTATCTTGTAAAGAACACAAGGAGAAGATGCTGGCTCTACATTCTTCATTCTCACAAGTTTGGTGGTGATAAGCCTGTCCACTAGAAGCTGTGCATCGTGAAGTTCAGATTGGGCACTGGTGCTATCGTTAAGTGAATTTCCAGTGGATAGGTCATCAGTGTTGGAAAACCACTTTAATTCCTGAAAATGTGTACCAGACACCTCCTTACTTAATTCCCGCTGGAGGACTTTGCTTTTGTGCATTACACACCCAGCCAGCATTTTATCAGAAGGTGTGCTATTCCCTTAATATCCAACTCGTTATTTCCCAGACACATAGAAACAGACAAATAATACTTTGCTCTCATGTAAATGAAAAGTGAAACCATTTATGATCCCTTTTATTGTACTTCTCAGAAAGAAGAAGTATACAAACCTTCTTCTGTTATAGTACTTTGACCTTTAAATTATACCCTTCCTAAACCATCACAATTACACCTCAACCCTTAATAACATGGATTTTCTGTAAACAAGCAACTATATAACAGTAATAGTTTAGATTAGAACATTGCAATATACTGTAGATGCTGTGAAAGTAGTCACTTGATATCAAATGTTTTTAAAGTGTACCTCCAGGCATGCTCTCCCTTTCCAATCTGGTATCGGGCGTGGAAAAATTCAGTTTCCAGCTGTCTAGTACAGGTGTTGGTGTAGGATACCCAGCAAGTATCATGCATAGCAGGGGTGCACCTCTTACATACCTCTTACATCCAGTGACGTCTCTTCTGATGTAGCTGTTCTCTTTCCACATTTTCTTTCAGACCAGACCGCCATGATGATTTTTCACCCATCTCTCGTCTCTGCAGTTTGACAAAAAAAATTATCTTAGCTCACTACTTTTCCATCATCCTCCCATTTTCTGGACAAATCATCCTACCATCCCAATACTGGGCCTGCTGTGCTCCACAATACTATACTACAGAAATAGATAAGCCCCCTGACAATACTAGTACCCCACAGATAGTGCCCTTCAATAATTATTGGCACGCAGTGTCCTAAAATAACTGTGCCCAGCAAATAGTGCCCCTAACACCAATAATCTAAACATAATGTCCCCCAAAAATAACTGTGCTAAGCTGATAAATGCCCCCTTAAAATGAGCACAGTACAAAAAATGTCCCCTTATAATGTGTACCAGTGCAAAAAATACCCCCCTTTAACCACTACAAAAAATACTAGTAAACTATCTGATCTACAGCCTGCCAGCGGCGATCGTTCGCTGGCAGGCTGTAGATGCGATTTTTTTTAACCCCTAAAAGGTATGATAGACACTGTTTTGATAACAGCGTCTAATATACCTGCTACCTGGTCCTCTGGTGGTCCCTTTTGCTTGGATCGACCACCAGAGGACACAGGCAGCTCTGTAATAAGTAGCACCAAACACCACTACACTACACCCCCCCCTGTCACTTATTAACCCCTGATCAACCCATATTAGACTCCCTGATCACCCCCCTGTCATTAACCACCCCCCTGTCATTGATCACCCCCCTGTCATTGATCACCCCCCTGTAAGGCTCCATTCAGACGTCCGTATGTGTTTTGCGGATCCGATTCATGGATCCGCGGATCCGCAAAACACATACGGACGTCTGAATGGAGCCTTACAGGGGGGTGATCAATGACATATAGCCCATATAGACTCCCTGATCACCCCCCTGTAATTGATCACCCCCCTGTAAGGCTGGCTCCATTCAGAGGTCCGTATGTGTTTTGCGGTACAACGGATCCATGGATCGGATCCGCAAAACACATACGGACGTCTGAATGGAGCCTTACAGGGGGGTGATCAATGACAGGGGGTGATCACCCCATATAGACTCCCTGATCACCCCCCTGTCATTGATCACCCCCCCTGTAAGGCTTCATTCAGACGTCCGTATGTGTTTTGCGGATCCGATCCATGGATCCGCAAAACACATACTGTCCTCTGAATGGAGCCTTTCAGGGGGGTGATCACCCCATATAGACTCCCTGATCACCCCCCTGTCATTTATCACCCCCCTGTAAGGCTCCATTCAGACGTCCGTATGTGTTTTGCGGATCCACGGATCCATGGATCGGATCCGCAAAACACATACGGACGTCTGAATGGAGCCTTACAGGGGGGTGATCAATGACAGGGTGGTGATCACCCCATATAGACTCCCTGATCACCCCCCTGTCATTGATCACCCCCCAGTCATTGATCACCCCCCTGTAAGGCTCCATTCAGACGTCCGTATGTGTTTTGCGGATCCGATCCATGGATCCGTGGATCCGCAAAACACATACGGATCTGTGAATGGAGCCATACAGGGGGGTGATCAATGACAGGGGGGTGATCAATGACAGGGGGGTGATCACCCCATATAGACTCCCTGATCACCCCCCTGTAAGGCTCCATTCAGACATTTTTTTGGCACAAGTTAGCGGAAATTGATATTTTTTTATTTTTTTATTTTTTCTTACAAAGTCTCATATTCCACTAACTTGTGACAAAAAATTAAATCTCACATGAACTCACCATACCCCTCACGGAATCCAAATCTAAAATTTTTTAGACATTTATATTCCAGACTTCTTCTCACGCTTTAGGGCCCCTAAAATGCCAGGGCAGTATAAATACCCCACATGTGACCCCATTTTGTAAAGAAGACACCTCAAGGTATTTTGTGAGGGGCATGGCGAGTTCATGTAAAATTTTATTTTTTGTCACAAGTTAGCGGAAAGGGAGACTTTGTGAGAAAAAACAAATAAAAAACAATTTCCGCTAACTTGTGCCAAAAAAAAAAAAATTCGATGAACTCGCCATGCCCCTCACGGAATACCTTGGGGTGTCTTCTTTCCAAAATGGGGTCACATGTTGGGTATTTATACTGCCCTGGTATTTTAGGGGCCCTAAAGCGTGAGAAGAAGTCTGGAATCCAAATGCCCTCCTAAAAGATACTCATTGGAATTTGGGCCCCTTTGCGCACCTAGGCTGCAAAAAAGTGTCACACATGTGGTATCGCTGTACTCAGGAGAAGTAGGGCAATGTGTTTTGGGGTGTCTTTTTACATATACCCATGCTGGGTGAGAGAAATATCTCTCTATAATGACAACTTTGTATAAAAAAATGGGAAAAGTTGACTTTTAGAGAGATATTTCTGTCACCCAGCATGGGTATATGTAAAAATACACCCCAAAATACATTGCCCTTCTTCTCCTGAGTACGGCGATACCACATGTGTGACACTTTTTTGCAGCCTAGGTGGGCAAAGGGGCCCAAATTCCTATGAGTACTTTTAGGATTTTACAGGGCATTTTTTACACATTTGGATTCCAGACTTCTTCTCACGCATTAGGGCCCCTAAAATGCCAGGGCAGTATAACTACCCCACAAGTGACCCCATTTTGGAAAGAAGACACCCCAAGGTATTTCGTGATGGGCATAGTGAGTTCATGGAAGTTTTTATTTTTTTGTCACAAGTTAGTGTAATATGAGACTTTGTAAGGAAAAAAAAATTAATAATTTTCCGCTAACTTGTGACAAAAAATAAAAAGTTCTATGAACTCACTATGCCCATCAGTGAATACCTTAGAGTGTCTACTTTCCAAAATGGGGTCATTTGTGGGGTGTTTGTACTGTCTGGCCATTGTAGAACCTCAGTGTAATGACCGGCGTCACGCACAGGGAGGGAAAAGGGAAAGCCCTGCCCAAGGGAGAGGGAAAGGTGGTGACCCCTGACTCACCTTGCGGCTGGCACCTGACTGCCCTGACGTCCCTAGACGGGTTCCTCACCCGTGCAGCGATCATGTGCCTAAACCCTGGCTTTCCCTAAAATGAGCCCTAGATAGTGAACGGGCCGGTGGGATCGCTAGTCCGCACCACTGACACTAAGAGGGAAACACCAGGGAGAGGACAGACAATAGAGACAAACACATACACCCAAGTGGGCGACCACAGCAGACCACAAAGGTCCAACAGGGATCCGAAGGGTAGCGTTCTGGACCAACAACCAGAGAACGCAGCAACACAGCTCCAGAGGGTCAGAATAGATGTCCAGGCAGGAAGCTCTATATCTGGCAACCAGAGAAGTGTGAGAGGGGAATATAAGGAGGTTGGGAGTGCTGGACAAGGAACAGCTGAGGAGAAGGAGCTACGGATCCCTGAGTGAGCCAAAAGGGTTTGCAAAGCAAACCCAGAAAGCTACCATAAGGAAACAGCCCTATCTTACATAGAGCGCGCAGCCAACCGCTGCGACTTCCTGACCCCGGGTATAACGGAGTCAGGCGTGGTTCTTGACACCCTCGTGACACTCAGGAAACATGACAGGTGCTCAGAAAGTCAGAGCTGCCCCCAGTTTGTAAACGCTATAACTTTTTTACCCAAACCATTTTTTTTTTACCCAAACATTTTTTTTTTTATCAAAGACATGTAGAACAATAAATTTAGAGAAAAATTTATATAGAAATGTAGTTTTTTCTGAAAAATTTTACAAATGAAAGTGAAAAATGTCATTTTTTTGCAAAAATTTCGTTAAATTTCGATTAATAACAAAAAAAGTTAAAATGTCAGCAGCAATGAAATACCACCAAATGAAAGCTCTATTAGTGAGAAGAAAAGGAGTTAAAATTCATTTGGGTGTTAAGTTGTTTGACCGAGCAATAAACCGTGAAAGTAGTGTAGTGCAGAATTGTAAAAAGTGGTCTGGTCATTAAGGCTACTTTCACACTAGCGTTCGGGTGTCCGCTCGTGCGCACCGTTTGAAGGGGCTCACGAGCGGCCCCGAACGCATCCGTCTGGCCCCAATGCATTCTCAGTGGAGGCGGATCCACTGAGAATGCATCCGCCTGCCAGCGTTCAGCCTCCGCTCCGCTCAGTGAGCGGACACCTGAACGCTGCTTGCAGCGTTCGGGTGTCCGCCTGGCCGTGCGGAGGCGAGCGGATCCGTCCACACTTACAATGTAAGTCAATGGGGACGGATCCGCTTGAAGATGACACTATATGGCTCAATCTTCAAGCGGATCCGTTCCCCATTGACTTTCAATGTAAAGTCTGAACGGATCCGCTCAGACAACTTTCACACTTAGAAAATTTTCTAAGTTTTAATGCAGACGCATCCGTTCTGAACGGATGCGAACGTCTGCATTATCGGAGCGGATCCGTCTGATGAAACATCAGACGGATCCGCTCCGAACGCAAGTGTGAAAGTAGCCTTAGAGTGTTTAAGCTAGGGGAGCTGAGGTGGTTAATGCCCCCAGTTCAGGTAATGTCCCCATAGTGCCACCATAATGTGTGCCAGTATAAAATACCCCTATATAATGCCACCAAGTCATGCCTCCATAGTGCTTCTCTCCCCCCTTCCTCATAGTGCCCTCCATAATGTACCAGTATAAAATGCTCCTATATAGTGCCCCAGTAGATGCCCTCAGTGTCCCTCATAATTTTCCAGTATAAAATACCCCTTCTTAGTGCCCCCAGTAGACGCCCTCATAGTGCTCCTTTTTCCCCCTTCCCTATAGTACCCAAATAATGTGTCCCAGTATATAATTCCCCTATACAGAGCCCCCATATAAAATACCCCTTCTTTGTGCCCTCAGTAGATGCCCCCCAATAATGTTCCAATAAGAAGTGCCCCTAGATGCCCCCATAGTGTTCCTCTCCCTCCTTCCCCATAGTGGCCACCATATAAAATACCACTTTTGTGCCCCCATAGTGCCCCCCAATAATGTGCCAGTAAGAAGTGCCCCTAGATGCTCGCATAGTTCCCTTCATATAAAATACCACTTTTGTGCCCCCCAATAATGTGCAAGTTAGGAGTTCCCCTAGAAGCCCCCTTAGTGCTCCTCTCCTGCATTGTGTGCCATATAAAAAAAAAAAAAATCACTTATACAGTCAGGTCCATAAATATTGGGACCTCATCACAATTCTAACATTTTTGGCTCTATACACCACCACAATGGATTTGAAATGAAACGAACAAGATGCTTTAACTGCAGACTGTCAGCTTTAATTTGAGGGTATTTACATCCAAATCAGGTGAACGGTGTAGGAATTACAACAGTTTGCATATGTGTCTCCCACTTGTTAAGGGACCAAAAGTAATGGGACAATTGGCTTCACAGTTGTTCCATGGCCAGGTGTGTGTTATTCCCTCATTATCCCAATTACAATGAGCAGATAAAAGGTCCAGAGTTCATTTCAAGTGTGCTATTTGCATTTCGAATCTGTTGCTGTCAACTCTTAAGATGAGATCCAAAGAGCTGTCACTATCAGTGAAGCAAGCCATCATTAGGCTGAATAAAACAACAACAAATCCATCAGAGAGATAGCAAAAACATTAGGCGTGGCCAAAACAACTGTTTGGAACATTCTTAAAAAGAAGGAACACATCGGTGAGCTCAGCAACACCAAAACCTCGGAAGACCACGGAAAACAACTGTGGTGGATGACTGAAGAATTATTTCCCTGGTGAAGAAAACACCCTTCACAACAGTTAGCCAGATCAAGAACACTCTCCAGGAGGTAGGTGTATGTGTGTCAAAGTCAACAATCAAGAGAAGACTTCACCAGCGTGAATACAGAGGGTTCACCACAAGATGTAAACCATTGGTGAGCCTCAAAAACAGGAAAGCCAGATTAAATAAGCCTTCATAGTTCTGGAACAACATCCTATGGACCGACGAGACCAAGATCAACTTGTACCAGAGTAATGGGAAGAGAAGAGTATGGATAAGGAAAGTAACTGCTCATGATCCTAAGCTTACCACCTCATCAGTGAAGCATGGTGGTGGTAGTGTCATGGCGTGGGCATGTATGGCTGCCAATGAAACTGGTTCTTTTGTATTTATTGATGATGTGAC
Organism: Bufo bufo; assembly: GCF_905171765.1. NCBI lineage: Eukaryota > Metazoa > Chordata > Amphibia > Anura > Bufonidae > Bufo > Bufo bufo. The sequence goes on along the minus strand of NC_053390.1, from coordinate 528,567,698 downwards.
TGCTGACAAAAGCAGAAGGATGAGTTCTGAAGTGTTTCGGGCAATATTATCTGCTCATATTCAGCCAAATGCTTCAGAACTCATTTGATGGCGCTTCACTGTGCAGATGGACAATGACCCAAAGCATACTGCAAAAGCAACCAAAGAGTTTTTTAAGGGAAAGAAGTGGAATGTTATGCAATGGCCAAGTCAATCACCTGACCTGAATCCGATTGAGCATGCATTTCACTTGTTGAAGACAAAACTGAAGGGAAAATGCCCCAAGAACAAGCAGGAACTGAAGACAGTTGCAGTAGATGCCTGGCAGAGCATCACCAGGGATGAAACCCAGCGTCTGGTGATGTCTATGCGTTCCAGACTTCAGGCTGTAATTGACTGCAAAGAATTTGCAACCAAGTATTAAAAAGTGAAAGTTTGATTTATGATTATTATTCTGTCACATTACTTTTAGTCCCTTAACAACTGTTCACCTGATTTGGATGTAAATACCCTCAAATTAAAGCTGACAGTCTGCAGTTAAAGCACATCTTGTTCGTTTCATTTCAAATCCATTGTGGTGGCGTATAGAGCCAAAAATGTTAGAATTGTGTAGATGTCCCAATATTTATGGACCTGACTGTACTTAGCGGGCAGCGATGCGATGCAGGCCTCTTCCGGCCTGTGTCCCGCGCTTTACGGCTCAGGTGTATCAGCCTAACGGGTAAGGGAGACGTCTCTCCCCTGCCCTGCAGCACATCCATCTGTATCGCTGTCCTGAGGAAAGCGATACAGATGAATATAGAGATGAGCGATTCCACAATGGAAGCGCTTATCTCTACCTGCCCTCAGGGCCGTTTGAAGGAATTTGGGGGCCCCAAGCAAAATAGACATGGAGGCCCCCCGCCCCCTCCACGCCCTCCCCACCTTACGCACGCAAAGCCTACAGGAACCACAGTATAGCCATAGAGTTTAAGTTCACCCACACTTTATATAAATAAAAAAGGAGGTTTACAGTGCAAATACTGCTGTTGCATTTAATGTGCATGAAATTTGAACAGTGCCATCCACAGATCCCCCTCCCCTAAAGAGTGCCATCCACAGATCTCCCCCCTAAACAGTGCCATCCACAGATCCCCCTCTAAACAGTGCAATCCACAGATCCCCCCCCTAAACAGTGCCATCCACAGATCCCCCCCTAAACAGTGCCATCCACAGATCCCCCCCTAAACAGTGCCATCCACAGATCCCCCCCTAAACAGTGCCATCCACAGATCCCCCCTAAACAGTGCCATCCACAGATCCCCCTAAACAGTGCCATCCACAGATCCCCCCCCTAAACAGTGCCATCCACAGATCCCCCCTCCCCTAAACAGTGCCATCCACAGATCTCCCCCCTAAACAGTGCCATCCACAGATCCCCCTAAACAGTGCCATCCACAGATCCCCCTAAACAGTGCCATCCACAGATCCCCCTAAACAGTGCCATCCACAGATCCCCCTAAACAGTGCCATCCACAGATCCCCCCTCCCCTAAACAGTGCCATCCACAGATCTCCCCCCTAAACAATGCCATCCACAGATCCCTCCTCCCCTAAACAGTGCCATCCACAGATCCCCCCTCCCCTAAACAGTGCCATCCACAGATCTCCCCCCTAAACAGTGCCATCCACAGATCCCCCCCCTAAAGAGTGCCATCCACAGATCTCCCCCCTAAACAGTGCCATCCACAGATCCCTCCTCCTCTAAACAGTGCCATCCACAGATCCCCCTCCCCTAAACAGTGCCATCCACAGATCTCCCCCCTAAACAGTGCCATCCACAGATCCCCCCTAAACAGTGCCATCCACAGATCCCTCCTCCCCTAAACAGTGCCATCCACAGATCCCCCCTCCCCTAAACAGTGCCATCCACAGATCTCCCCCCTAAACAGTGCCATCCACAGATCCCCCCCTAAACAGTGCCATCCACAGATCCCCCTAAACAGGGCCATCCACAGATCCCCCCTAAACAGTGCCATCCACAGATCCCCCCTAAACAGTGCCATCCACAGATCCCCCCTAAACAGTGCCATCCACAGATCCCCCCTCCCCTAAACAGTGCCATCCACAGATCTTCCCCCTAAACAGTGCCATCCACAGATCTACCCCCTAAACAGTGCCATCCACAGATCCCCCTCCCCTAAAGAGTGCCATCCACAGATCTCCCCCCTAAACAGTGCCATCCACAGATCCCCCCTAAACAGTGCCATCCACAGATCCCCCCCTAAACAGTGCCATCCACAGATCCCCCTAAACAGTGCCATCCACAGATCCCCCCCTAAACAGTGCCATCCACAGATCCCCCCCCTAAACAGTGCCATCCACAGATCCCCCCTCCCCTAAACAGTGCCATCCACAGATCTCCCCCCTAAACAGTGCCATCCACAGATCCCCCTAAACAGTGCCATCCACAGATCCCACTAAACAGTGCCATCCACAGATCCCCCTAAACAGTGCCATCCACAGATCCCCCTAAACAGTGCCATCCACAGATCCCCCCTCCCCTTAACAGTGCCATCCACAGATCTCCCCCCTAAACAATGCAATCCACAGATCCCTCCTCCCCTAAACAGTGCCATCCACAGATCCCCCCTCCCCTAAACAGTGCCATCCACAGATCCCCCCCCCCTAAAGAGTGCCATCCACAGATCTCCCCCCTAAACAGTGCCATCCACAGATCCCTCCTCCTCTAAACAGTGCCATCCACAGATCCCCCCTCCCCTAAACAGTGCCATCCACAGATCTCCCCCCTAAACAGTGCCATCCACAGATCCCCCCTAAACAGTGCCATCCACAGATCCCTCCTCCCCTAAACAGTGCCATCCACAGATCCCCCCTCCCCTAAACAGTGCCATCCACAGATCTCCCCCCTAAACAGTGCCATCCACAGATCCCCCCCTAAACAGTGCCATCCACAGATCCCCCTAAACAGGGCCATCCACAGATCCCCCCTAAACAGTGTCATCCACAGATCCCCCCTAAACAGTGCCATCCACAGATCCCCCCTAAACAGTGCCATCCACAGATCCCCCCTCCCCTAAACAGTGCCATCCACAGATCTTCCCCCTAAACAGTGCCATCCACAGATCTCCCCCCTAAACAGTGCCATCCACAGATCCCCCTCCCCTAAAGAGTGCCATCCACAGATCTCCCCCCTAAACAGTGCCATCCACAGATCCCCCTCTAAACAGTGCCATCCACAGATCCCCCCCTAAACAGTGCCATCCACAGATCCCCCTAAACAGTGCCATCCACAGATCCCCCCCTAAACAGTGCCATCCACAGATCCCCCCCCTAAACAGTGCCATCCACAGATCCCCCCTCCCCTAAACAGTGCCATCCACAGATCTCCCCCCTAAACAGTGCCATCCACAGCAGTGCCATCCACAGATCCCCCTAAACAGTGCCATCCACAGATCCCCCTAAACAGTGCCATCCACAGATCCCCCCTCCCCTAAACAGTGCCATCCACAGATCTCCCCCCTAAACAATGCAATCCACAGATCCCTCCTCCCCTAAACAGTGCCATCCACAGATCCCCCCTCCCCTAAACAGTGCCATCCACAGATAACCCCCTAAACAGTGCCATCCACAGATAACCCCCTAAACAGTGCCATCCACAGATCCCCCCTCCCCTAAACAGTGCCATCCACATATCTCCCCCTTAAACAGTGCCATCCACAGATCCCCCCTAAACAGTGCCATCCACAGATCCCCCCTAAACAGTGCCATCCACAGATCCCTCCTCCCCTAAACAGTGCCATCCACAGATCCCCCCTCCCCTAAACAGTGCCATCCACAGATCTCCCCCCTAAACAGTGCCATCCACAGATCCCCCCCTAAACAGTGCCATCCACAGATCCCCCTAAACAGGGCCATCCACAGATCCCCCCTAAACAGTGCCATCCACAGATCCCCCCTAAACAGTGCCATCCACAGATCCCCCCTAAACAGTGCCATCCACAGATCCCCCCTAAACAGTGCCATCCACAGATCCCCCCTCCCCTAAACAGTGCCATCCACAGATCTTCCCCCTAAACAGTGCCATCCACAGATCTCCCCCCTAAACAGTGCCATCCACAGATCCCCCTCCCCTAAAGAGTGCCATCCACAGATCTCCCCCCTAAACAGTGCCATCCACAGATCCCCCTCTAAACAGTGCCATCCACAGATCCCCCCCCTAAACAGTGCCATCCACAGATCCCCCTAAACAGTGCCATCCACAGATCCCCCCCTAAACAGTGCCATCCACAGATCCCCCCCTAAACAGTGCCATCCACAGATCCCCCCTCCCCTAAACAGTGCCATCCACAGATCTCCCCCCTAAACAGTGCCATCCACAGATCCCCCTAAACAGTGCCATCCACAGATCCCCCTAAACAGTGCCATCCACAGATCCCCCTAAACAGTGCCATCCACAGATCCCCCCTCCCCTAAACAGTGCCATCCACAGATCTCCCCCCTAAACAATGCCATCCACAGATCCCTCCTCCCCTAAACAGTGCCATCCACAGATCCCCCCTCCCCTAAACAGTGCCATCCACAGATAACCCCCTAAACAGTGCCATCCACAGATAACCCCCTAAACAGTGCCATCCACAGATCCCCCCTAAACAGTGCCATCCACAGATAACCCCCTAAACAGTGCCATCCACAGATCCCCCCTCCCCTAAACAGTGCCATCCACAGATAACCCCCTAAACAGTGCCATCCACAGATAACCCCCTAAACAGTGCCATCCACAGATCTCCCCTAAACAGTGCCATCCACAGATCCCCCCTCCCCTAAACAGTGCCATCCACAGATCCCCCCTAAATAGTGACATCCACAGATCCCCCCTAAACAGTGCCATCCACAGATCCCCCCTAAACAGTGCCATCCACAGATCTCCCCCCTAAACAGTGCCATCCACAGATCTCCCCCCTAAACAGTGCCATCCACAGATCCCCCCTAAACAGTGCCATCCACAGATCCCCCCCTAAACAGTGCCATCCACAGATCCCCCCTAAACAGTGCCATCCACAGATCCCCCCTAAACAGTGCCATCCACAGATCCCCCTCCCCTAAACAGTGCCATCCACAGATCCCCCCCCCTAAACAGTGCCATCCACAGATCCCTCCTCCCCTAAACAGTGCCATCCACAGATCCCCCCTCCCCTAAACAGTGCCATCCACAGATCTCCCCCCTAAACAGTGCCATCCACAGATCTCCCCCCTAAACAGTGCCATCCACAGATCTCCCCCCTAAACAGTGCCATCCACAGATCCCCCTAAACAGTGCCATCCACAGATCCCCCCTAAACAGTGCCATCCACAGATCCCCCCTAAACAGTGCCATCCACAGATCCCCCCTAAACAGTGCCATCCACAGATCCCCCCTAAACAGTGCCAAAAACAGATCCCCCTCCCCTAAACAGTGCCATCCACAGATCCCCCCTAAACAGTGCCATCCACAGATCCCCCCTAAACATAAACAGTGCCATGATGGCACTGTTTAGGAGAGGGGGGATCTGTGGATGGCACACTTTAGGGGGGATCTGTGGATGGCATTGTTTAGGGGGGATCTGTGGATGGCACTGTTTAGGGGAGGGGGGATCTGTGGATGGCACTGTTTAGGGGAGGGGGGATCTGTGGATGGCACTGTAGGGGGATCTGTGGATGGCCTAGTGGGAGGAGCAGGCGCGTGACGTCAGTGAGTGAGCGCCGCCCCCCGCACTGCCTGCTATTACCGGAGCTAAGACAAAGTAAGATATCCAAATAATCCAAGTAAAGAGCTCAGCAATGAGCAATGTAACATAGTACATAACATAGTACATAAGGCCGAAAAAAGACATTTGTCCATCCAGTTCGGCCTGTTATCCTGCAAGTTGATCCAGAGGAAGGCAAAAAAAACCCTGTGAGGTAGAAGCCAATTTTCCTCACTTTAGGGGAATAAAAAATTCAGAATAACTCCCTGGATCAACGACCCCTCTTTAGTAGCTATAGCCTGTAATATTATTACACTCCAGAAATACATCCAGGCCCCTCTTGAATTCCTTTATTGTACTCACCATCACCACCTCCTCAGGCAGAGAGTTCCATAGTCTCACTGCTCTTACCGTAAAGAATCCTTTTCTATATTTGTGTACAAACCTTCTTTCCTCCAGACGCAGAGGATGTCCCCTCGTCATAGTCACAGTCCTGGGGATAAAAGTTAAAGTAGTTACTGATTAGTTTATAAATATACTGCTGTGAGCGGCGTGGCCCTGTATATTCTAACCCCCAGGCAAGCGTCCCTGTCACCATGGGAACACCTGGGGGTTAGAATATACCATCGGATTTGAGTTCTTACAATCTCACTGAGCTCGTAAAACTCAGATCCGATGGTATATTCTAACCCCCAGGCAAGCGTCCCCGTCACCATGGGAACGCCTGGGGGTTAGAATATACTATCGGATCTTCTGAGTTACTCAGCCTTAAAGGAAGCAAAACAAGCACCGGCTCTGCTTGGCCCCGGGCCAGCTCGGGGCCCCAACCAGCTCGGGGCCCCAAGCAATTGCTTGTTTTGCCTGTCTGTTAGCGACGGGCCTGCCTGCCCTGCCACCCCCACTTGTCACCAGGGTCGCGCCGCCTGAGGCGATCGCCTCACCTCGGCTAATTGGTGGCCCCGAAGCAAAGGTCCAATTAATTAGAATAGGACCCTTCCACAATATTTGCTGGACATTTTATGGATGTCTTGCCAACTGTAGCACTCAGAATGCAGTTGCTTTTTAATGCCTATTAAATAGCATTGATGTGGCATGATATGTTAGATCAGGTAGGAAAACATGTCTGGAGGCATACTATAAGTAAAGTATAATGGGCAGTGGGTGTGGACCCACTGTACTAACTAACCCGTTTGACTTTAGGCTAGTTATCCTGGCAATCCCCTGGTTTTTACCCTTTAACCCTTATAAAGGGATCTGACCTTCACTGCAGGGGACCCAATAGACTGCTACCTCTTAGAATAGTCCTGGTGTAGTTGGCAGCTGACCTATGTTTGTTGGAGACACTGGTGCAAATCACCAAGGGGTCAGATAGTACTCTTTTGTAAAAATGCAGAGTCAGTACGGTAGACAAGCTATGGTCAGGGCAGGCAGCAGAGTATCAGTTAGTAAACAGGTAAACGTTTGGTACACAGGCAGACAATTAGAATAGCACACCTTCTCTTGTTAAACTAGGAACCTAAGCTCAGGCCAGGAGTGAGAGGACAGCCCAGCATTTATAGCAGAAGCTGATTACAAGTTAGCAGCAGCCATGCAACTGCACAGAGAGCAAAGATAGGAGGAGAGTGGTGGTGATGGCACAAATGGGAGTAGTAGTAGTTTAACAAATAATGTTACTAATAGAAGTAGCAAGAAACAAGAAATGACATGGGTGATGCCCTATTCATCTGAAGTAACAAAGGCTGGTTAAGTAGATTAGTTTGTGTTGATATTGGCTGTTCTCTTAGTCTCCTTAACCCCTTCAGTACCGAGCCACTTTTCACCTTAAATCCCAGGCCGATTTTTGCAAATCTGACATGAGTCACTTTATATGGCAATAACTGTGGAACGCTTTTACTTATCCAAGACATTCTGAGATTTTCTCGTGACACATTGTACTTCATGACGGTCATAAATTTTAGTTAATATATTTCACCTTTATTTATGAAAAAAATCTCAAATTTACCAAAAATGTTGAAAAATTAGCAATTTTCAAAATTTCAATTTCTCTGCTTTTAAAACAGAAAGTGATACCTCATAAAATATTTGTATACTTTATGTTGGCATCATTTTGTAAATGTCATTTTATTTTTTTTAGGACGTTTGAAGGCTTTAGAAGAAAAGTTTAGAAGCAATTTTTCAAATTTTCCCAAAAATTTCCAAAACCATTTTTTTAAGTACCAATTCAGTTATAAAGTGATTTTCAGGGGCTTATGTAATGTAAACCACCTATAAATTACTCAATTTTAGAGACTACACCCCTCTAATTATTCAAAACTGATGTTTTGAGGTGTTCCACAAGAATTCAAGGAAAATGGAGGTGAAATTTCACTTTTTTGGTAGATTTTTATGTTAATCAATTTTTTCTTGCAACACAGCAAGGGTTAACAGTAGGGTTCGTACCGAACTTTAGGATTATTGGACCCCAGACCCGAACCCGAACTTTTCAGTAAAAGTTTGGGTTCGGTGTTCGGCGAGTTAATGGCGCTTTTTGAAAGGCTGCAGAGCAGCCAATCAACAAGCGTTTAACTCGTGTGCCCTTAGATGCCATCACAGCAATGCCTACTAATGGCATGGCTGTGATTGGCTAGTGCAGCATGTGACCCAGCCTCTATATAAGCTGGGGTCACGTAGCGCCGCATGTCACTCTGCTCTGATTAGTGTAGGGATAGGATGCTGCTGCTGTGAGGGAGAGAATAGGAAAGAATCTTTAATCAGAACTGCTATTTAACTCAGCGCTCTTCATAGATTTTGTTTTGTGGGTGCAGTGCACAATCTTTTTACCCTGCCCTGAGCCCAGTGACACAGAAAAATAACTTTTAAAAAAAAACACCCATTTTTGGCAATACCCTACATCAGGGGCCTTTTCAGCATTTGTCAGTGTGAAATACAAGCTTGAAATACTGCCATAATATTCTGGGTTAAAAAAAACACGCATTTTGGGCAAAATACTAAATTTGCAGCCTTTGCTGCATCTGTCTGTGTGAAATACAAGTTTGAAATACTGCAATAATATTCTGGGTTTAATAAAACACCCATTTATTGGCAATACCCTACATCAGGGGCCTATGCTGCATTTGTTAGTGTGAAATACAAGCTTGAAATAATGCAATAATATTCTTGGTTTAAAAAAACACCCATTTTGGGCAAAATACAAAATTTGCGGCCTTTGCTGCATCTGTCATTGTTAAATACATGCGTTAGATACTGCTGTTATATTCTGTTATTAAAAAAACACCCATTTTGAGCAAGATCCTAAATTTGCAGAGAATGAGGAGAGCGTCAAATAAGGGACGTGGCCCAGGTCGTGGTGCTGCTGGTGGAGCTCCTGTTGCAGGGAGAGGACGTGGTCGATCTGTGCCAGCTACACGCACAAGTGAAACACCCTCCTCAGGTGCGAGTAGGCAACAGAACCTTCAGCGTTATTTGGTCGGGCCTAATGCGGCTCTACGAATGGTGAGGCCAGGACAAGTACAGGCGATAGTAGATTGGGTAGCAACCCAATCTACTATCGCCTGTACTTGTCCTGGCCTCACCATTCGTAGAGCCGCATTAGGCCCGACCAAATAACGCTGAAGGTTCTGTTGCCTACTCGCACCTGAGGAGGGTGTTTCACTTGTGCGTGTAGCTGACAGTGCCTCCAGTTCCTTCACATTGTCTCCCACCAAGTCTCCTGCTGAAAGATCAGAGTTGGCACCTGCAGCCGATGTCCATCAGTATTTCACCTCACCCCCTTGCAAATCAGCCACGCAGTCTGAGCCCCAAGTCATGCAGCAGTCTCTTCTGCTTTTTGATGACTCTGCTAGCAGGGTTTCCCAGGGCCATCCACATAGCCCTGCCCCAGAAGTGGAAGAGATTGAGTGCACCGATGCCCAACCACTTATGTTTCACGATTAGTACATGGGAGGACCACCGCAGCACGTCTCGGATGATGACGAAACACAGATGCCAACTGCTGTGGCTTTCTGCAGTGTGCAGACCGACAAGGAGGGCAGGGGTGAAGACTGGGTGGAAGATGATGTGGAGGACGATGAGGTCCTCGACCCCACATGGAATCAAGGTCCTGCGAAGGACCTGTGTAGTTCGGGGGAAGAGGCGGTGGTCGCACAGAGCCACCAGCACAGCAGAAGAGGGAGCAGGGTGCAAAAGCGGAGCGGCCGTCCCCTAGACAGTACGCCTGCTACTGCCCACCACAGCCGAGCACACAAAAGCCATCTCCAAGGAGTTCCCTGGCGTGGCAGTTCTTCAGACAATGTGCTGCCGACAAGACACGAGTGGTTTGCACGCTGTGCAATCAGAGCCTGAAGCGAGGCATAAATGTTCTTAACCTGAGCACAACCTGCATGACCAGGCATCTAAGTGCAAAGCACGAGCTGCAGTGGAGTAGACACCTCAAAAACCAAGAAAGTTCTCCGCTTCCTCTTCTGCTGCAGTCTCGGCCTCTTCATCCACCTCTGGAGAGACAGTGGCACCTGCCACCCCTCAAACAGACGATCTGCCAGTAACACCACCACCTGGGTCACCAAGCATCTCCACAATGTCCCACGGAAGTGTTCAGATCTCCATCTCCCAAACACTGGAGCGGAAGAAGAAGTACCCCCCTACCCACCCACGATCCCTGGCCCTGAATGCCAGCATTTCAAAATTACTGGCCTTTGAAATGCTGTCATTCCGTCTGGTGGAGAGGGAGAGTTTTAAAAGCCTTATGGCGGTGGCTGTCTCACAGTACGTCACGCCCAGCCTCCACTACTTTTCCAGGTGAGCCATCCATTCCCTGCACAACCAAGTGGGGGACAAAATCAGGTGTGCACTGCGCAACGCCATCTGTGGCAAGATCCACCTAACTACGGATACGTGGATCAGTAAGCACGGTCAGGGAAGCTATATCTTCATAACAGCACACTGGGTAAATGCAGTGGCGGCTGGGCCTGAGGCGGATAGCAGTTTGGCGCATGTCCTTCCACCACCGAGGATTGCAGGGCGCTTCAGTTTGCCTCCTGTTGCTTCCTCCTCCTACTCCGCTTCCTCATCCTCTACCGCCTCCTCATCCGGTCAGATTAACACCTTCACAACCAACTTAAGCACAGCCAGGGGTAAACGACAGCAGGCAGTTTTAAAACTTATCTGTTTGGGGGACAAACCCCACACCGCGCAGGAGCTGTGGACGGGCATGGAACAACAGACCGATGAGTGGTTGGTGCCAGTGAGCCTCAAGCCCGGCCTGGTGGTGTGCGATAATTGGCGAAATCTCGTAGCAGCTCTGGGACTAGCCAGTTTGACGCACATCCCTTGCCTGGTGCATGTGCTGAATTTGGTGGTGCAGAGGTTCCTCAAAAATTACCCCGATATGTCAGAGCTGCTGCAGAAAGTGCGGTCTGTCTGTGCGCGCTTTCGGCATTCTCGCCCTCCTGCTGCTCGCCTCTCAGCACTGCAGCGTAACTTCGGCTTTCCCGCTCACCGCCTCATATGCGATTTGCCCACAAGGTGGAACTCCACCTTGCACACGCTGGCTAGACTGTGCGAGCAGCAGCAGACAATAGTGGAGTTTCAGCTACAGCACGCAAGGGTGAGTCGCTCTGCGGAACAGCACCACTTCACCACCCATGAGTGGGCCTCCATGCGAGACCTGTGTGCCTTGTTGCGCTGTTTCGAGTACTCCACCAACATGGCCAATGCCGATGACGCCGTTATCAGCGTTACTATCGCACTTCTATGCCTCCTTGAAAAAACGCTTCGGGCGATGATGGAAGAGGATGTGGCACAGGAGGAGGAAGAAGGATCATTTCATAGGGTTTCAGGCCAGTTATTCACAAGTGGCTCCGAGGGTGGGTTCCTGCACCCACAAACGCCAGGTACACAATTGTTCAGCCAGGGCCCAGTTCTGGAGGATGACGAGGTGGAGGATGAGTAGGAGGAGATGGAGGAAGAGGAACCCTGTTCACAGCAGGGTGGCACCCAAACCAGCTCATGGCCATGAACTGGTGCGTGGCTGGGGGGATACAGAGGACACAGACGATACACCTCTCACAGAGGACAGCTTGTCGTTGCCTCTGGGCAGCTTGGCACACATGAGAGATTACATGCTGCAGTGTCTCCGCATTGACCGCCGAGTTGCCCACATTCTAACTTGTGCTGATTACTGGGTGGCCACGCTGCTGGATCCCCGTTACAAGGACAACGTACCGTACTTAATTCAGTCACTGGATCGTGATCGTAAGATGCGCGAGTACAAGCACACGCTGGTAGACTCGCTGCTGGTGGCATTCCCACCTGACAGCGGGGGCACAGTGGAAGCACAAGGCGAAGGCAGAGGAGGAGGAAGAGTTCGCCAACGCAGCTGGGGCACCACCAGCACCTAAGAAGGCAGGGTTAGCATGGCCAAAATGTGGAAAAGCTTTGTCAGCACGCCACAACAACTAGTACCACCAGCTGATATGGAACGTCTTAGCAGGAGTCAGCATTTCGGCAACATGGTGGAGCAGTATGTGTGCACATGCCTACACGTACTGAATGACGGGTCTGCCCCCTTCAACTTCTGGGTCTCCAAATTGGGCACATGGCCTGAGCTTGCCCTTTACGCCTTGGAGGTGCTGGACTGCCCTGCAGCCAGTGTATTAACTGAACGTGTGTTTAGAATCACAGGGGGCGTCATCACAGACAAGCGCAGCCGCCTGTCCACAGCCAATGTGGGCAATCTCACGTTCATTAAAATGAACCAGGCATGGATCCCACAGGACTTGTCCGTACCTTGTGCAGAATAGACATGTATACTGGCCTTACCCAGCCATTGTTATACTACAGCGCAATTGCTCATTCTTGTATTTTTGATATTTCCCACTCTTTTGGGGTGTACCCTAAATAAAAAAAATATAAAAAAATAAAACCAAAAACCAGTGTTGGCTACCTCGCCCTCCTTCACCGCCGCTTCCACCTACACCGCTACGTCCACCGCCTCCTCAACCTCCTACTCCATATGGACCTCCACCTCATAAATCAAGATTTTCTTTTTAAATTTGTACGTATTTAATTTAATTTTATGTCATTTCACTAATTTGTCTGTTACATTTTTCGCTGAAATTCACCAATTTTTTGCTGTGATATACCCCTGCTCTACATAGTGGAAAGGGAAATACATTTCACTAATTTGTCTGTTAAATTTTTAGGTGAAAGTCACCAATTTTTGGCTGTGATATACCCCTGCTCTACATAGTTGACAAGGAAATACATTTCACTAATTCGTCTGTTACATTGTTGGGTGACAAATGCTCCTCTTTTACGCTAGAAAGTACATTTGCTGCCTACACTGCATTTAGGACAGTACGAATCAGGTGAGGCCAGAACAAGTAAAGACTATAGTAGATTGGGGGCTGACAGTGCCTACAGTTCATTCGCATTGTCTACCACCCAGTCCCCTGCTGAAAGATCAGAGTTGGCACCTACAGCCCATGTCCATCTGTCTTTCAACTCACCTCCTTGCAAATCAGGCAGTCTGAGCCCCAAGTCATGCAGCAGTCTGTTATGCTTTTTGATGACTCTGCTGGCAGGGTTTCCGTGGGCCATACACATATCCCTGCACCAGAAATGGAAGAGATTGAGTGCACTGATGCCTAACCACTTATGTTTCAGGATGAGGACATTGGAAGACCTCCGCAGCACCTCTCTAATGATGACAAAACACAGATGCCAACTGCTGCGGCTTTCTGCAGTATGCAGACCTGCAAGGAGGGCAGGGGTAAAGAGTGGGTGGAAGATGATGTCGAGGATGATGAGGTACTAGACCCCACATGGAATCAAGGTCATGCAAGTGACCTGTCTAGTTCGGAGGAAGAGGCGGTGGTCGCACAGAAGCACCAGCACAGCAAAAGAGAGAGCAGGGTGCAAAAGCGTCTGGTACATTCTTGGATGACATTTTACAATTTTTGCCGTGAATAAACCCCTGCTCTGCATAGGTGACAGGGAATTAAAGTTCTAAAATTCTTCTTTAATTGACGCGAAAGTTGATAGAGAAGATATCCAAATGGATCGTGGACGTCACGGGGACGTGCGATCAGGCAAAAGTTATCTAGAGTCAACAAAGCTGCAGCAGGGCCTCTCCTGTCTAACGTTTCCAAATCCAAAATACCCCAGTGACATTCCCTATAATTTTTTATTAATCATTCCAATAACAGGGCAGTATTCCTGTATTGTTATTTATCGTCACTACCTCCCCGAGTCGGGGGTTGGTAATTGCCGCGCGCCCCCTCCTTTACTTGTAAGCTTCGGCTTCAATAATTTGTCCCACTTTTCCGCTCGATCACATTTAATTTCATCCATTGACCTCCCTTGGATGTGGTATCCCTTTCTCACGCTCCCTCTCCGGCATGGAACCCTGATTCGCCGCTAACCGTGATCAACATGCTAGGCGCAGAAAAGAACATCTAAAGTTGATAAAGAAGATATCCAATTGGATTATGAACATCACAGGGACGTGCGACATGGTGGGGCAGTATGTGTGCACACGCCTACACGTACTGACTGATGGGTCTGCCCCCTTCAACTTCTGGGTCTCCAAATTGGGCACATGGCCTGTGCTTGGCCTTTACGCCTTGGAGGTGCTGGCCTGCCCTTCAGCCAGTGTATTGTCTAAACGTTTGTTTAGCATGGCTGGAGGGGGTTATCACAAGTTATATTTCCCATTGTTTTGGGGGTGTACCCTAATTCGAACTAAAAAATAATAAAACCAAAAACCAGTGTAGGCTACCTCCTCCCAGCCGCTTCCACCTAAACCACCACATCCACTGCCTCCTCAACCTCCTACTCCATATGGATCTCGTCCTCCAAGATCAAGATTATTATATTTTATTTTTACGCATTTTATGTTATTTGAAGTCATTGCCCTATACACATTTGTTTGCAGAGCACTTACCATGCTCTTAACCACATTTTGCTGCCATTTGCAGCTCTCTAGCCATTTCCATGACTTTTTTAGAGCCATTTTAGTGCTCCAAAGTTCGGGTCGCCATTGACTTTAATGGGGTTTGGGGTCAAGTTCGGGTCAAGTTTGGGTCACGAACTCGAACTTTTTTGTGAAGTTCGGCCAAACCCGTCGAACCCGAACATCCAGGTGTCCGCTCAACTCTAGTTAACAGCAAAATAAACCTCAATATATATTCCTGTGATTCAGCAGTTTACAAAAATACCCCATATATGGCGGTAAACTGCTCTATGGGCACATGTCAGTGGTCAGAAGGAAAAAAAGCGCCAAATGGATTTTGGACGCAGATTTTGCTAGAATTGTTTTTAGGTACTATTTTGTATTTGAAGATACCCTGACGTACCCCTACAGTGGAAACCCTCAAAAAGTGACACTATTTTGGAAACTATACCCCTTAAAGAATATATTAAGGTGGGTACTGAGCACTTTGACCCCCTAAGTGTTTTCCGGAATTTGGAAACCCTTGGCTGTGAAAATTAAAAGTTTTATTTCTTCCAATAAAATGTTGCTTTAGCCCCACATTTTTCATTTTCACAAGTAGTAACAGGAGAAAAAGCACCCCATAATTTGTTGCCCACTTTCTCCTGAATACGGTAACGCCACATATGTGGTGGTAATTTTTATTTTTGTTAAGTTTTACACAGTGAAAGCCTTTTTGAACAGAATAAAATCTTGTTTTTGTGTTGCCATATTCTGAGAGCCAAAGTTTTTTTATGTTTTGGGCGATTGTCTTAGGTAAGGTCTCATTTTTTTGCGGGATGAGATGATGGTTTGATGGACTTTGGGCTAAATACGCCTTTTTGATCACTTGGTGCACTGAGTTTGTTAAGATGCTGAATTCCAATCTGTTTAACATATCACTCACTTATAGGATTTCGGACACCGCTGCTGACTTTCTGGATCTGCGATTGAATTTGGACGATCAAGGTATTCGTACGTCACTGTACCGTAAGGAAACGGCAACAAACAGCTTGTTACATTTTGACAGCTTTCACCCGGCCCATCTGCGAAAAGGGATCCCTAAGGGACAGTTTCTGAGACTACGCAACAACTGTACCACCACTCCCGACTTCAGGGAAGCCTCCGGTGATTTGACGACCAGATTTCGAGCACGTGGCTACCCTAAGAAGGTAATATCTGGGGCATTTGAAATGGCAAAGGCGGCTGACCGCTTTGAATTGTTAAAACCAAAATCTAAACCTCGTAATACCCAAGTTCATCTTATTACCAGATATAACAACCAATGGCAGGATCTATACACAATATTAAATGCGCATTGGCACCTTCTACTGGCGGACCCCAAGCTGAGCGGTCATGTCAACCCGAGTCAGAGGATTATCGCACGCAGAGCCCCAAATCTACGGGACAAATTGGTGCGTAGTCACTTCCAGAGGCCTACACAGGGGCTGGGGAGGGGGGTCAGAATGCGTGGGACATACCCGTGCGGGAATTGTAACATCTGCCAATACATGATTTGTGCTGACGCCTTCTCTACCTGTAGACATCCGGCTGGGATACCTTTGGGTCACTACATCAACTGCCGTACAAGGAATGTGATCTACGCACTAATCTGTGAATGTGGAAAAATTTACGTGGGCCAGACTGGTCAGGAGGTACGGAAACGTATTCAACAGCATCTATCAAATATATCTTTGGCCCGTCGTGACCGGACTCAAGCCAAGAAACCGCTTACTTCAGTCGCTGCGCATTTTCTGGACTGCCACCAGTACATAACTTCTGGACTTAGGATTGCGGGCCTCGACTTGGTGCGCATGAATCTGAGGGGAGGCTACTTCCCAACTGTTACGTTTGGAGTCCAAATGGATCTTCGATCTGGACACAGTGGCCCCACATGGACTAAATGAAGAGCTTACGTTCACTGGTTTCTATAATACCTGAATTCGGGGTCTCATATTGAACCTGGTGGGTGGGGAGTCATGTACTCCTCCACCTGTGGCTTCATGGCACCATGCTACCCTAGTAGTGGCAGGGTTTGCACCACATTGGGCAAATTGCTCTGTGGCGTCAGGGCACCCACACTGGGAGCCAACTGGGAGGTTTTTTGATTCACGCACATACATGTCTGCATTGTGCGTTTTGGGGACAGTGCGTTTGTTTGCACCAGTCAGCATGTATTATACATCAGCATCCATCTGGCACTGGTTAGTTTATGTTTATACAGGGGCTTAAGCTATGGGCTGCGGATTAGACAAAATCTTGAACGGTCATTTTTGCTTGTTCTGATATTTATATATATTTTATTTTTTATTTTATTTTATTTTTTATTATTTTTCTATTATTAATTTATTAAATTATGAATGAATTTATTCCTCACAGGTCTTCCTCACCCGCTTCAACTTTAATTTCCTTTTCCTTACACACGTTTGAGCACTTCTATATCCACCATGCTTTTCACTTCCACATTTGTGGTCTTTCCCACGATATATATGCTATTCACCACCTCACCACTATTTATTTTAGGTCCGACCCTAGGTCCTCGATCATAGAATAGGGTCCTTACCTTTATATAACATCATTGTTTATGATTGTTTATCATCAATCACTTGCCTTGTAGGTATTCTTATTGGTATTATTAGTAATGACACTAGTACATATATTTATTTATTCATGATTACTGTATGGAGTGTATACATGTTACGAATTCTATATTCATTGCTCAATGCTTGGCCCCTGTTGTGTTATTCATACATGTACACTTATATCAATGTGCATGCAGAACTGTGTGTGCTGCATTGTGGGTGCCTCTGCATATGCATTACATATAATGCATATGCATTACAGATTGCCCTTAGTGCATGTATAATAGCTTTATTTTTGTTCATAATATTGCTTAATTGCTTAACAGGCTCTTCTCCATCCCTCCCAGTATGCTGCACAGCCCCCGGCTCCCCTACCTGAACGGTGAGCGCACTGTGCATTCCACTATTCTCTGTGGAGTGCACCATGCGTTCCACCATGCGTTCCACTGCGGCACTCCACTTCCGGTCATGTGATTACACGCTTCCGGTTTTGTGATCCTCTATGCAGTGCCGTTTCTAGGGGCGGGCGGGACGGGCGGCCGCCCGGGGCGCTGTCAGAAGGGGGGCGCCAGCAGGGGCGCCCTCTTGTCGTTTCTCTGCCGTGCGCCCTGCCTCCCTCCCTCTGACATCTCGCAGTCGCCTGACCTGCGCCCGAGTGCCGGCCCGAGTCCTCTCACTCTTCAGACAGTGCGGGCGGCACTTACTGACGTCACGCGCCTGCTCCTCCCACTAGGCGGCGCAGACGCGTGACATACAGTGAGTGAGTGAGCGCCGCCCTGCCTGCCTGTTACCGCCCGCCCTGAGCCCCTGAGCAGTGCTGATGCCTGCTGTGAGGTGCATTAACTACAATGGGGGACATTAATTACAATGGGGGGACATTAATTACAATGGGGGGGGGCATTAATTACAATGGGGGGGCCACTGTGGGAGACATGAAAATGGGGGCCACTGTCACTGTGGGGGACATTAAGTTTAATAAGGATCACTATGGACATTATTTAGAATGGAGGCTGCTGTGGGTGTCATTACTCATTATAACTGTATAATGTCTGATAGGCCTAGTCCTGAGTTATATTACCCTGCCCATGCCCTGTATAATAATGTACCCATCCCTGATACCCCTTAGTTATATTACCCCGCTGGAGTAATATAACTAAGGGGTATCAGGGTACATTATTATACAGGGCATGGGCAGGGTAATATAACTCAGGACTAGGCCTATCAGACATTATACAGTTATAATGAGTAATGACACCCACAGCAGCCTCCATTCTAAATAATGTCCATAGTGATCCTTATTAAAAATAATGTCCCCCACAGGCAGGCTCTGCGGGCGGCGGCGCTCACTCACTGTACGTCACGCGCCGCGTGACGTACAGTAGTGAGGTGAGCACCGCCGCCCGCACTGCCTGCCTGTTACCGCCCGTCCGGAGCAGTGCTGAGAAAGAAGCCTGCTGTGAGTGAGAGCCTGAGTCTATGGGACAGTGGGTCACTGGGTGCGTCACTGTGACCGTCCGTGCAATGTGGTTCCACATTTTTTACAATGGGGAGACACTTATTTCATCGAGCAGTTTTGAGGGGGGGGGGGGGGGGAGTTTTTTTGACACTCGCCCTGAGAGAAATTTTACCTAGAAACTGCACTGCCTCTATGTGCCAAACAGCTCTGTTGGTATCGCTGCTGCTGCCTCACTAGTTAACATGATTGGTATATTTACAGTTGCTCACCATGTGAGATTTAGTCAAACCTCACTGCCCCCCTTTCCCCATGTTTATTTGTGTTGTGTGACTGTGATTTCACAGGTGGAACGCATATGCGTTCCACCTTCAGATCATGTGACTTCCACACTACCGGTTTCGGATGTGTACTGTTTGACATGCCTCCATTCCGCCCACTTCATCTCTGCTGCACAGGTGAATCTAATTATACTCTATTCATTACCCTATATTATGTGACACCCCAACATACAGCTCTTCACCCCTGAGGAAGCCGGATTGCTCCGGCGATACGCGTTGGGCGTTTCTCATGTTTCCAGGTCCACTGCACCAGCTGGTTATGTAGGTTTGGCTTGTGATATTTGACCTTATCATGGTCCGTCTTTATTCTTAGTTGTCTTACCTTACCTGACATTTGCTTTATGTTATTTATTGAATTCCTTTATATGCTGGTTTATAGCGCATATGCCTATTTGTGGCAACTCAGTGGACCTGTGTGTGTTGGGTTTACATATTCTAATCTATTGCATACCGCACTTTGTCTTTATTGTATACAATTTTTAATGTGTGTCTGTTTGTGTGTCTAATAAACTTTATATACATTTTAATATTGATTTATTGTTGGATGTGCATTCGTGGGCTCTTTTGACTCTCTCTTGGGTCAGGTTATTTGTCATATGCTCGTACGCCACCCTTTGCACTCCTTGGATTATTTGGTGTGCCCCCTGTCTCTTTTAATATTTTTTGATCACTTGGTATTACACTTTTCGTGAGACAAGGTGACCAGAAAATGACACTGTTTTCCTTTTTTTTTTTTTTACGGCGTTCACCTGACGGAGTGGATCATGTGACACTTTTATAGAGCCGGTCGATATGGACACGGCGATAACTAATATGTCTACTTTTCTCTATTTCCCTATTTTTTTTTACTTTATTTTGAGAAAAGGACGATATTTTTTTTTAACTTGAAACTTTTAATTATTTTATATTGTAAAACTTTATTTTTTTAACTTTTTTTTTTTTACTTTGTTTTTTGTCCCACTCTAAGACTTCAACTTTTTGCGGTCTGAACGCCTGTACAATGCATTACAATACATCTGTATAGTAATGCATTGGCTGTAAGTGTATCTCACAGGCTCACAGGGATGGCAACCACGATGCCTAAATAAGGAATCTGGCTGCCTTCCCTGCCATCGGGTCCGCATCACAGCAGCGCAGGAACCCAATGGACATTAAGACCCAGCAGGATACCGCAGGGTTAATGCGCCTGCATCCGTGAAAACACTGATGCCGGCACATACCATAGGGGTCCAGCTATCAGTGACTGCCGGACCCCTGCAGCTGATTGGGCGGGTGCAGCTGTACGGCGTTGGTATCCTACGGGTTAAATGGGTTTCCTGGGAATTAAGAAAATGAAAATACTTAAATATTACTTTATTAATAATATTTACCAAATACCTTTCATTAGTTATAATGACTGTTTTTGTCTGGGGAACAATTATCAGGGTAAATAAAATAGCCGCCATCCTATTAGCACACACAAAACCTGTCCTAATCACACAGCAGTGTTACTTTACAACACTGAGCTAAAGAGCTGCCTCATCCTCCTCTCTGGTCTGACTGTCAGGGATTATGATCCTGAATACAGATAATAAGATCTTCAGCTGAATCTCTGTAATGAATGGAGTTCATGAAGAGACATGAAGTACAGAGAGGAGGGTGAGGGAGATGTGACTGATGAGCAGCAGCACTTGTAGTCTCCATTACCAGAGCCCCACATTACTACATTCTGTCCTGTCCATACTCTCTTTACTACATGTCTCCTTATGAATTCCTCCATTCCTACAGAGATTCAGGTGAAGATCTTATCATCTGTATTAGGATCATAATCCCTGACAAGTAGGAGAAGAGAATGAGGCAGCTCTTTAGCTCAGAATTGTGAAGTAACTTGTCCTCCTGTGTGATTAGGAAAGGTTTTGTGTGTACTAATAGGATGACGGCCATTTTATTTTTCCTAATGATTGCTCCATCTGACATGCCACTGAGGAAGGGGAGAGTGTCCCCGAAACGCGTCTGGCCAGAGTTTCACCCCTGAAGGATCTGAACCCCGAAATAACAGTGCACTGTTAAAAACCAGAGGATATCGAGGATTCAAACAAGACGCTTTATATTAACCTGCCTGCAACCAGCTGAAAGTCATCACTGGGGAATACTAAGCCGCTGACACAGCAAAGACCGGGACGCCGGCCTAAAGTCGGAAGCGACAATCACCCAGAAAAAAACAGCTGAATAAAAAGGCCAGGTAAGCCCACAAGTGTGGGTTATCGTTACAAACTTACATTTATAACGAAACAACAATATAGCGTTCATATGTGAATATTGCAATCGGGACTTTGTGTGGAATAACTTCTTTGAGGATCCTCCTGAATAGAATTCTTGAGAAAAATACAAATATAAATGCATGCAGAAAATTCTTATGAAAAACTCCTATAACAACCTTGGAATGCATGGATTGCAGAAACTGTAGGTATACAGAGATAGGAATATAGTGCCTGCATAGGAAATCACTGTATGCGCTTTTCTGCATGTAGAGTCTCTCAGTGCGTTTTTCTTGCATATGAATATAACCGGAGTTTGATGCAACCTTCTGGAATTCAAACAGTCCTTCTGAAAATTTTGTGACTTGTATACATATGGACTGTAGTGACCTAGAGTGCGTTTTATTTGCAAGACAACACCCTGTTGTTAGGATCTGCAGTTAAGCATCTATTGTGTGTCATTGTAGACCCATCCACTATTGAGAACATCCAGGATACTTTGTCTGCAATAAGTTGATTCGAATATTACAAAACTACTACCATTGTTTAATTTATTTTATGTATTTTATTGTATTTTATCATATTTTATCAAACGTAGGTATAATAAATTGTTTCAACTCCGTGGGGCTCCGCATGTTTTGAGTGTGCCAATCCTACATTGACATTTTCTCTTCAGTTTTGTCTTCAGCAAGTAAAAAGCATGCTCAATCGGATTCAGCTCAGGTGATTGACTTGGGCATTGCATAACATTCCACTTCTTTCCCTTAAAAAACTCTTTGGTTGCTTTTGCAGTATGCTTTGGGTCATTGTCCATCTGCACTGTGAAGCGCCGTCCAATGAGTTCTGAAGCATTTGGCTGAATATGAGCAGATAATATTGCCCGAAACACTTCAGAATTCACCCTGTTGCTTTTATCAGCAGTCACATCATCAATAAATACAAGAGAACCAGTTCCATTGGCAGCCATACATGCCCACTCCATGACACTACCACCACAATGCTTCACTGATGAGGTGGTATGCTTAGGATCATGAGCAGTTCCTTTCCTTCTCCATACTCTTCTCCTCCCATTACTCTGGTACAATTGATCTTGGTCTCATCTGTCCATAGGATGTTGTTCCAGAACTGTGAAGGCTCTTTTAGATGTCATTTGGCAAACTCTAATCTGGCCTTCCTGTTTTTGAAGCTCACCAATGGTTTACATCTTGTGGTGAACCCTCTGTATTCACTCTGGTGAAGTCTTCTCTTGATTGTTGACTTTGACACACATACACCTATCTCCTGGAGAGTGTTCTTGATCAGGCCAACTGTTGTGAAGGGTGTTTTCTTCACCAGGGAAAGAATTCTTTGGTCATCCACCACAGTTGCTTTCCGTGGTCTTCCGGGTCTTTTGGTGTTGCTGAGCCCACCGATGCGTTCCTTCTTTTCAAGAATGTTCCAAACTCTTGTTTTGGCCACGCCTAATGTTTTTGCTATCTCTCTGATGGGTTTGTTTTGTTTTTTCAGCCTAATGATGGCTTGCTTCACTGATGGTGACCGCTCTTTGGATCTCATTTTGAGAGTTGACAGCAACAGATTCCAAATGCAAATAGCACACTTGAAATGAACTCTGGACCTTTTATCTGCTCATTGTAATTGGGATAATGAGGGAATAACACACACCAGGCCATGGAACAACTGAGAAGCCAATTGTCCCATTACTTTTGGTCCCTTAACAAGTGGGAGGCACATATGCGAACTGTTATAATTCCTACACCGTTCATCTGATTTGGATGTAAATACCCTCAAATTAAAGCTGACAGTCTGCAGTTAAAGCACATCTTGTTTGTTTCATTTCAAATCCATTGTGGTGGCTGTACAGAGCCAAAAATGGTAGAATTGTGTCGATGTCCCAATATTTATAGACCTGACTGTATATTCATCAGTAAACGTTTTTTACAAGAGTTCATCACCATCCTTTCTATAAACAATGGTCCCCCATCACCAAATATTTTAACATTTGTTAACGATTAAAATATTAATAACATCATATATATATATATATATATATATATATATATATCCATGAGGAAAATCTGGCAGCACTCCCTTCAGCAGCAGTGGCGTACCGCCAATATAGGCAGACCACGCAGCTGCTATGGGGCCCGTGGGAGGGGGGGGCGGAGTGCATGGAAGGCACCGCCCCCTACGTCTGCTCTGCAGTTATGTATTCATTATCCCCGGACATTCCATCCCTATCTGGGGCTCGTGCAGGCCCTGCTTCCCCAATACCCCCCCATCCCCCATCTGATGAGCGATGTCCCACCTGAATCCTGACATCCTGCAGCACCGCTCATTCTCCTTCCTCTGTCTGCTGGGCACTTGCACTGCACTGGCCAATCAGCATTTAGCAGTACAAAGTTCCTGCTGCTGATTGGCTAGTGTGCGATTCGCAGGCTCAGCAGAAAGGAGCAGAGCAGAACTGTGCAAGCGGGCGGATAGACAGGGCGGCCGCCGCAGTTTTGTATATACCGCCCTCACACACTGCGGCTGCCAGTGCCACCACCTGCTGCCTCATTTAGCCACTGCCACCGTCTGGTTCGACAGAGTCCCGACTCCAACCAGCCCCCAGGATCAGTATTGCTGACTTGCCCTGTAGCCTGGACTGTTGTGTGCCACAGTGCTGCCACCACGGACAAAGTGAGTTGTACACTAACAGCAGTGAGTGAGAGACATGTTTAAAAAAAAGTTCATGGGGGTGGTGGGGGGAAGAGGGCAGCAGCAAGCAGAGTTCCTGCAGGGTTGGGGCCCAGGGGACCACAGTTCTATAAGACTTATTATATAGTGGACCCCCAAAGAACTCTGCTTGCTGTTGAACTGCTAAAGTAGATGCCAGTGTCATGGGAGGTTGGTTACTTGGATGAAGAGGGCAGCAGCAAGCAGTTCCTCCAGGGTTGGGGCCCAGGACACCACTGTTCTATAAGGCTTATTAATAAATAGAGGACTCAGGACAGTAGACCAACCCCATCATTTAACCCCTCAGGCACCACGATCAATGATGATCGCGGCACCTGTGAGTAAAGGCAGAGGAATGCGGTTCACTCTAATAAAAAAAAAAGATTTATCTGTTTTAAAGTTTATTTATACATTGTATTTCTTTATTTATTAGCAAATGGGTGTGGCAGGGGAGGAGCCAGAGCCAGGGTTGGGTAATGGGCAGCGTTAGGGGGCCCAATTCTGATTCTTGCTATGGGGCCCAATGACGTTTTTGTACGCCCCTGTTCAGCAGTACCACAGGGTGCAAGCGGTGGTCCCTCAATTCAGGACGGAAGATAAAGAAGAAGATCCGCAGCACTCCTTGAAAGATAAAATGTGCTCTTTATTCACACATATCAAATATCGACAACGTTTCGGTTCTCTCACAGAACCTTTCTCAAGTCAGGTGAAACATAAAGTGCAGTGGTGCCTGTATAAATACATCATCAGGTTGTTACCAATTAATTCATCAACCAATACAAATAAAGTGCACTCCCCTTTTATAGGCATGTTACAATTCATTACTTGACGACACATGTTCACATAAACATCAACGTGTCAACTGTCATACATATATGCTGTGTATTTATAACCCCAATATCGCTTATAGTTTTCATCAGTGATACATTAAAGTGCATATAATAAAGTGCATGGTGCTCTAAAAACATTTAATACCTTGCTGGAGTTTTTTTGTGGAGTAGAAGGAGATGGCGTGTTAGCTTCTGTAAATGCACGCCGTTCCTCCGCGTCTACTCTTGGTCAGTGCGCATGTGTCTGTCTCTTGCCCCTCCTGTTAGGCGGTACATAACCGCTTTACGTCACTGACTGGCGGAGACCATGCGTCATGACGTCCGGTTTACTGCGATCCGGCGCGCATCAATCACATCATATGCCCGCGCGCCCAAAATCCCAGTCACCAGCATCACTTCACTTGTTCCTTCCACCATTTTACATTAGGGCAAACTTTTGGGCAATGACAATATCCATCATCTTTCTGACTATATTGCTTCCTCTTAGTTACAGTAACCCTCCCAGCATAGGTAAAACGCCTGATTCGAAATCACATTATAACATCTTCACGTAACATTCTATTACTTCCACCCTGTACAGCAAGCTGGATACACAGAAACATGGGCCCTACGAAGGGATATTAACTAACCATTCCCCCTGTTACCCTGAATTCGACATTTAACCCTTTGGGTTTCAAGGTGTCCAGACGAAAAATCCATCTGAGCTCCGTTTTTAAAAAAATAGTCAATCTATCTCCTCCTCTATCTAACGGTTTCACATGGTCCAAGATCATAAATCTCAGATCATTTTCCCTATGGTTTTTTTCACAAAAATGCTTAGACACCGGCAAATCTTTTCTTTTATTTCTGATGGATTGTCTGTAATTGTTTAACCTAGTTTTCATATCGCACGTGGTTTCACCCACATAGAGCATCTTGCACGGGCACCATAACACCTATATCACCCATGTTGAATTACATGTAAGGTAATATCTCATGTTAAAGGTTTCTCCCGTGTCTGGGTGTGTGAATACCGACCCTTTATGCATCAGTTTACAATTCACACATCGCAGACACGGGAAAGACCCTGTACGCCTCGTTGTCAAAAATGTCTGTTTTAAATGGCCTTTTTCCGGCAGTCTGGCATGTACGACCTTATCCCTAATATTCCCTGCTCTTTTATATGCCATCATCGTTTTTTTTTTAAAAGCTGCTATAGTGGGATGCCCACTACTCAGCAGCCCCCAATGTCGCCTCACTATCTGTTCTATATTTGGGCTTAGCTCATTATAGGATGATACAAATGGTAGCCTTTCACTGGTCTGTTTTTGTTTTGTAGTCAACAGTTCTTCCCTGGATATACCTCTTGCTCTCTCAGCATGCCTTTTCTTAGTGCTTGATTCATATTCTCATCCTTATCCACTATTCTCCTTCCTCTAAGCATTTGGCTGAACGGTAAAGAATTCACCATCCTCCTTGGATGCCCACTAGAGAAATGCAATAATGTATTCTTATCTGTGGGTTTAACGTTCAGAAAGTAATGAATTGTAATATGTCTATAAAAGGGGAGTGCACTTTTTTTGTATTGGTTGATGAATTAATTGGTAACAACCTGATGATGTATTTATACTGGCACCACTGCATTTTATGTTTCACCTGACTTGAGAAAGGTTCTGTGAGAGAACCGAAACGTTGTCGATATTTGATATGTGTGAATAAAGAGCACATTTTATCTTTCAAGGAGTGCTGCGGATCTTCTTCTTTATATATATATATATGATTTACATATATTTATATAACAATTTAAAAGACTTTACATTATGTGGGAAAATGAGATTATTCTGGTCCAAACTTTCCGCTAGAGATATGATTCTGACAATTCGTCACAAAATGCTATAAATCAGGTATACCCAGGCCACTCTGCCTAATCATATTCTTCCCACTTGGTGGCCCAAGGCTTGGAAGTTAACCCTTTCCCGACCGACGACGGTAATGTTTTAGAGTTTTAACAGTTTTAAACAGCAGACACCCGACACTAATGTCCGCGACCGGCAGTAATGCTGGTTGCGGACTTTTAACTCTTCAGATGCTGTGGGAATGCCGGTGGGCTCCTGGTATGCAGCAGCCTCTGTCCTCCTGTGTGATGGTACCACAGATGGTACACAGCATGTCACCGGGAACACTACTGGGCGAAACCCTTCTCCTAGCCGTGTGCTATTGTAAACAAAAAAGCCCTTGCCCTGCGCAATACAGTGCAGGGCAAGGGATAGCATTGGAGCATGAAATTCTCCGATGCTAATGTCAGGGGGACCGGAGGGGAGCTGAACTTGGACAACCCCTATAACTTTAGGGTTTGAGAAGACCTAAATATTAGTTGAAATTGTCAGTCACGGGGGCATGGCCGGAAGCCGATGAGAACAGTGGTGTGACTCCAGAGATCCGTCCACCCCAGGCTCCTATTAGTTACATCAGCAGACATACTGACCTGCAGTGGGCAAGCAAAAGGTGGGAAGAGCCCCCAGAGAGATGGCAGAGAACGCTGGAGCACCCCAGTCCCAAACCCTGGACGCCTACCTCCAGCCTACCTCTAGAGAGCATGCCAACTCCAAGATGGCGGTGCCGCGTGCTACACGGGAGATGGGGGATGCGGCACCTCCCGCCCTGTCTCCTCAAACAGCGTGGGTAAGCGCGGCTGC
Organism: Bufo bufo; assembly: GCF_905171765.1. NCBI lineage: Eukaryota > Metazoa > Chordata > Amphibia > Anura > Bufonidae > Bufo > Bufo bufo. The sequence goes on along the minus strand of NC_053390.1, from coordinate 528,540,193 downwards.
CCTCACCTCACTGCTGCAAACCCTGTCCCCTGAACGTACAGCCTTCTGTCCCCCTGAGGCCCTTCAGCATGCAGAAAGCGGGGGTGCTCACCATTATGTGTCCCAGGCAGCCTCTAAGCACAATGGACGCCTGAAACTGCCTCACAGGCAGTCTACCACGCATCTGCCGATTTAGAAGCAGAGACACCTTTACTGCTGTAGGAGGACACCCCAGTGTTAACCCCGATTGCACCCTCACAAGATTTCCCCTATTGGAGATCCTTAAATTGAGGCAATGAGACATGGAGTGCACCCCCTCACGCACAGTGATCCGCACGATCCAAAAGCAAACATCTTCACATACCCTCCAATTGTGCGATTTGCAAAGTCATGTGTAAGATCTAGACAATAGAGGCCGCCGCCACAATATTAGGGCATGTGGGGTCCCAGAGGGCCAAGGAAAGCAAGACGTCTGATCTACCCTTCTTACTATCTTTAATACTGTACCGCCCCCCCCCCCCCCATCGCATTCCATCTTGATGGATCGTGTACGTAGGGCGCTCAAACAAAAATCGTTGGGGGGGCCTCCGCTTGACATCATTTGCTATATTTTTTTTTACAATATGTTTATTAGTTTTTCCAAACAAGTTGAAAATTTTACACTCGTATTTCGACATGTAATTACACAATCATTGTACAAAGTGCACATATATATAGGTATCATGTATACTATATGCATCAATCCCAGTGTAACTCCCCCCCACCCTTGTTCCCTCCCCTCCCCTCTCAAGTGGACTAGTTTCTTACTCTGAGTTTATGTAATTCTGAACATCTAGGTTTCTTGTTGCTCAACTAGGTAGGTACTATGTGGTGGTGCATTTTAGTTTCCCTAACATTCCTGCTATGTCTTCTTTAAGATACTAAGTGGAATCTCTGAATGGGTAGACCAATTTCTGTATTTCAGTGTTAGTCAGAAATTCACTAATAAAGACTCTCCATTTAAAAAAAACAAAGACTGCCGACTGTGATTCCTGCTGTTTCCTCGCCTCGATTACCTCCAGCCACAAACACCGTTTAACCTGGTCTACTACTTCTAATATGCTTGGACAATTTGGTTCAAGCCATCTGCTCAAAAGAGACCTTTTGGCTGTCAAAATAAATAAATGCATTATATCTGGGCAATTTGACTTAGTGTCTGTTGTCTGAAAAAGTATCATCTCTGGAGAGACCAGACGGTCAATGGATAGTTTTCGTTTTAGGTAAGTTTTTAGCTCATTCCAGAATTTTTTTGAGGCCTGGCAGCTCCAAAGACCATGATAAAGATCAGTGTCTTTAGTCTTACATTTGGGGCATGCTGTTAGTTTGGTATTATCTGCGTGTCTATTTTTTCGGAATCCGTAAATGGCCCTATGTACTGTATGATCCTAAATTGGGTTTCTCTCCAATTTTCGCTTGCGGTTACCTTCCTCACTGTTTTCCAACCTCTCAGTATTATATCAGTAATTTGATCATTAGGAAATTCATTTTTCCAACCTTTGAACAATTTAAAGTCTGTTATCTTTAGGAGCTTGTCTCTGACCTTAGTGTAGATGTTTAACAGGTTCTGCTTGATGCGTGAGGAAGGTATCAAAATATCAAACTCATTCATTCGCAGTTCCCCAGTGTAGTTTCTAAGTATTTTCTTGAGGGAGCTAATAATTTGGTAAAAAGCTAGGAAGGATGCATCGTCCAGGTTAAATTTGCTCTTACCTTCCTGGAATGTATAGTATCTCTCTCTTCTTCTACGTTCCATATGTCTGCTATGGATTTTAGTTAGGAGTGACCTGTTGGGATTTTTAGTTCCCCCCTCCGCTATAATGACCTTCAAGGGGTCCAGATATTTAGATATCTGATATGGCAAACCATAGTTTTTTCTTACTATCTTCCAGGTCATAATGGTATCTCTGAACATAAGGTGAGTTTTAATCCTATCTGGAATCATCTTAAAGGGAGTGTGTAGTAGTGTATTTAAATCCCATGGTTGCGCTAAGGCTGATTCCAGCTCGTAGTTGGAGAAGAAACTAGATCTCTGTGTCCAATCTACGCAATGGCGAAATATACCAGCCAGGTTGTATGATCTAATGTCTGGGAAAGCTACTCCCACTTTTTCCTTAGGTAATTTGAGCTTGTACAAAGATATCCTGCTCCGTTCCGATCTCCAAAGAAATTTACTGAATTCCTTCTCCAATAAAGATATATCCGCATGCTTCAATAATAACAGGATAGTCTGAAGAGGGTATAACAATTTTGATACTGACATCATTTTTACCAGATGGCACCTGCCTAACAAAGACAATGGTAAGTTGTGCCATTTATTAAGATCCCTCACTATCGTTGAAATTATAGTGGGATAATTTAGGTTATATATGGTGTCTGGTGTCCTTTCTATCCAGATTCCTAGATATTTTATGGACGTTTTACTTAGAAGTGACTGGTATGATGACCCCCTCCAAACACTGTGTGTCTTTTTGGGCGACAGATCTAATAGTTTGCACTTTCTTTGGTTCACTTTGAAGCCAGCCAAGGACACAAAACACGTCAACAGTTCAAACACTTTTGGCAGATCTGCCTGGGAATGAGCCATAAAAAACAGAACGTGTATAAACAGAACGTACGAATAATGTATGCTTGATCTCTTCCTTACCCATCTTTATACCTCTAATTGTCTCCGCTAATGTGATGCTCTTGGACAAGGGTTCCAGGACCAGGTTAAATAATAGTGGGGACAATGGACATCCATGTCTCGTGCCTTTCTGAAGGATAAAAGATGGGGACACGAGGATTATTGTACAGGGTATCTAAATATGTCCTAAAGGCCCCCGTGAAACCCATGATATCTAGCACTCCACGCAGCCAACCCCACCTAACATTATCGAAAGCCTTTTTGGCATCTATAGTTAGTATAACGTTTATAAGTGATATTGGTCTATAGGATGATGGCTGCGTGGGGTCCTTTCCTGGTTTGGGAAGTATCTTTATATATGCTGTGTTGGAGTTGGGGGACATCTTCAATCCCGTCATGTATTTTCCATATAACTGAGTCAGGAGGGGCGAGATCTGACTATTGAGTATTCTAATGAATTCTCCTGTAAACCCGTCCGGACCAGGAGCCTTCCCCATTTTCAGATTTTTGATTACCGCCTGTACTTCCTCAGTAGTGATGGGGGTCTTGTAGTTCGTTTTCTGTAAGTTTGGGTAGTGCTAAAGTACGTAGCCATGCCTCACCCCCCTGTTCTCGCCCAGCATCAGATGTATACAGTCGTTTGTAGTAATGTAATAAGATATCGTTAATCTTCTTTGGGTCATAGTGCGCTGTCCCTTCATCTGATTTGAGAGTCAGTATTTGTGTGGAGGCATACGGGCCCCGGGTCAGTCTTGTTACTAATTTACCGGCTTTATTGCCATACCTGCAAAGGTGGGCTTCCTTTTTTGACCTGTAGAAGGATTCCCTTTCCTGTAACCATGTTTCATATTGGGTCTTAGCCTCCTGCCACTTATTTTTGTTTGTTGGTGTTGGCATGGAGATATAGTCCGTGTATGACTGTCGTAATGTCTGGCTATAATGAGCTAACTGCGTGCTTATCTGTTTTTTCCTGAAGGACACATAGGACAAATTTTCCCTCTGAGCACCACTTTTCCTGCTTCCCACAGTAACCAGGGGCATTTTGTTTCTGTGTGATTTTCCAAGTACTCACTCCACCAACCTCTAAGTTTTTCGCAGAACCCCTCATCTTGGACCAATTGGGAGGGAAATCTCCATATGTAATCTGTCCCCCTAGGTATCTGATCCTGAACATGTAGTGTGACTGGAGCATGGTCGGATATGATTAGGTCCTCGATTGCGACCGATAGGCTCCTTGCTGCCAGAGGGGGAGATGTCAGTATGTAATGTTGTCTTGACCAAGAGAAATGTGCGTGGGAGAAGTGGGTAAATTCTCTCCCTTCAGGGTGAAAAGACCTCCAAACATCTATGACATCCAAGAATCTACTAAGGACATGTTCGTTCCTTCTCCGGCTCCCTTCTGTGGTTATCCCTCGTGTCCTATCCTCCAGTGACCGTACTGTCAGATTCATATCTCCTGCTATGATTTTGTTATTAAATGGATCGGATAAAATCCGCTGCGTCAGCCTCTGGAAGAAAGGACCACTTGAATAATTTGGCCCATACACATTGTATATGCTAACCTCATCTGTGGGGGAGCTGAGTATGATATGATGAACTCTCCCCTCAGAATCTGATTCCTCTCTCCGTACCGTATATGGTACATTTTTTCGTAATAAAGTTATGACCCCTGCTTTTGATCCTAATGCTGGTGACCCGTAAACCTCCCCCACCCACAGCTTATTCATCCTACCAATACCTACCTGGGATAGATGCGTCTCTTGTAGCAGTGCAACATCTGCCCTCAACCGTTTTAAATGACGCAGCACCATCAACCTCTTGTTAGGGGATCCCAGCCCCTTCACATTCCAGTTAATTATTTTCATATTATTATTCCCTGGCTGAGACTTTTCTGAGCCCTGAATGACCACTTGAAAGAGTGCCCTTCAAACCAAACTACCCCCCATAACTTAGAAACAGAAAAATAAATAATATGGGTAAAACCCATTAACAGTGTAATGCCAATAAAGAAACCCCAGAGTTTACATCTGGACTCCGGGACTGAGATTCTATGGACTTCTCTTTTTTCCTTTACGACGAACAGTATCACGATAATGAGTACAATGAACATTGAGAGAAAAAAAATAACCTTGCTCCCTCTCACACCCTTAATACTTCTGTGACTTCGGAAAGCCGGGGATATACATTATGGCTCAAAAAATAGGCGTACTTCTCCCTGAAACATCACGGACCAGTAAGCCAGCAGAGAGTATCAGGTAAACAAACAGTCAAGTGTAGTAGTAAACTTATCTGCATGGCACCCACGATCAGCGGTCAGAGTTCACTCTCGCAGATTTCCTCCTGGGCCGGTCAGTATGAGGAGGCTCATCCCTCGGTCGTGGTACTGGAGTAGTGCCGTCAGGAATCTGTGGACCCCTCGGTGAGTGCCTGGATGACTCTGATTCCCCCTCTCTGCCATCCGAGATAGGTGCTGGATCTTCCGGAGTATGGTACAAATGCACTGAGCCGTCCGACTGGAACACTTTCACAAACCATTAACCCGTTGCTCTGTGTGCTCCACGTGTAAATCTCGTGAGATCGGGAGTAGAGAATCACATATCTCCATTAGTCTCGCGATGCTTGCGGTGTTCGCTGTGGAGAGACTAATTATTGCAGTCTCACAACCAATTTTGTATGGTCATATAGTCCTTTATCGCATGGTCATGCTGTATATAATCCTCGGATCTTTAGAGCATTAGGATAGAGAACCAGACGCAGGTATTGTTAACCTCTTCCTCAGTGGCTGTATCCCAAATGCTCAGACCCCATTATTTATACTCTAATTGGCGATGAACAAACCATGGAGTGTTGGATTTCAAAGAAAAGTGGATGGAGTCCATTGTGGTTTTGCCGCGTTATTGGTGCGTTTTTTTCGGGAAATACGTTTTTTTGGGGGGAAATGCTTTTTTTTGACCATGGCTGCTGTTTCAAGCGTATGAATGTTTTCTATATCTTAACCAGCTCCCGACCGCCTAACGCAGGGATGCGTCCTGCGTGCTGCCAGGTTATTCCTCGTTGGCGCATCTACGCGTCATCTCGCGAGACGCTAGATTACGCGCATATTCGGCCCGCACATGCGCAGTGCGGGCCGGGAAAAGTTTCAGAAGGAGTTGGTCATCAGCCTGCCAGCCAATGATCAGCGCTGGCAGGTTGGTGACTTTTAAATAAACGAACCAAAAGCCATATAACACATTATATTTATCACCCCTGTCAATCACTAGTGAAAGGGAAAAAAGTGATCAGTGTAAAATGTCACATTTTTTTTCCCACCAGTATTGACTGTTAGGTTTAGGTTAGTTTAGGCCCCTTTGGTAGTTAGCTTCAGTTAGCGCCCAGCCCACCGCACCGCACCGCAGTCACTGATTCGCTGATTAGCGTATCGCTAATCAACATTGGTACTTCAGTCACAGTCAGATCTATAATAGTATTAGTGTCACCTTAGCTCGCCCTCCACCCAAAACGCAGTGTTTGCCCGATCAGTGCAGAATCACTACACAAGCGCTGCGGCGATAAAAAAATCAGTTTTGATATTTTTTATCAATCGCAGGGGCTTCCTGTACTTCGCTAGCCTCCCATTTGTAAGACAGGCTTGCTTTTTTTCTTGGGTAGTCTCAGGGAATACCCCCTAAATTTAGTTGACCAAATGGCAAGTAAGGGGTATTCTTCTGAAGAGGCCTACAGGCTTCTGACCCAGTTGGATGAGGAATGGGAACCCTCATCTGACGAATCCAGCGGGTCAGAATGCGAATCTGTAGAAAGCAGTGGCAGTCTGACCCAAAGTTCGACAAAATAAGCAATGCAACAGCTCACTGCAAATCAAATAAAGTACAAAATTGCATCCTATTAGCAAATGCTGAACTAATAAGTTAGAGATACTTAGCAAATCATTTTGTACAAAATTATTTGAGCCCGCCTGCCGAACGTCAAGGCAATCTCTAGTTAGACGGGTTCCTAACACTAAATATACCTGTTATGTGCCATAGCGGCTATCATAAAATTCAAAAAGTGTAGGTCCCACTTACATGCCGGATCCGCCTGAATTTCCGTCATTTTTGGTGCCAAAATGGCCTCCATTACATCCAGGGAAAGCAGTTACCAGCATGCACGCCGGGCTCACTCCACCCCACCCCTGGCGCCACATGGTCACCAAGGACTGCAATGAGAGTCCACACACTATCTCTCTCCTGGTGCCAGATGGCCTCAGTGAGTGGGGGGGAGCAGGCCAGGCTAAATACTAACACTGATTAAAATCAACCTGTGGGACAGACGAGCTGGAGGGAGTGCACGACTGGGGAGGCAGCCACACCTCCAGTACAAACTGCAAAGAAAAGGGGGTCAGTCAGCACATCCCAATGCGCAGGGGCACGTTGCTATGGCTGAGAACAAGACTGTTAAACAAAATAAGCAATGCAACAGCTCACTGCAAATCAAATAAAGTACAAAATTGCATCCTATTAGCAAATGCTGAACTAATAAGTTAGAGATACTTAGCAAATAATTTTGTACAAAATTATTTGAGCCCGCCTGCCGAACGTCAAGGCAATCTCTAGTTAGACGGGTTCCTAACACTAAATATACCTGTTATGTGCCATAGCGGCTATCATAAAATTCAGAAAGTGTAGGTTCCACTTACATGCCGGATCCGCCTTAATTTCCGTCATTTTTGGTGCCAAAATGGCCTCCATTACATCCAGGGAAAGCAGTTACCAGCATGCACGCCGGGCTCACTCCACCCCACCCCTGGCGCCACATGGTCACCAAGGACTGCAATGAGAGTCCACACACTATCTCTCTCCTGGTGCCAGATGGCCTCAGTGAGTGGGGGGGAGCAGGCCAGGCTAAATACTAACACTGATTAAAATCAACCTGTGGGACAGACGAGCTGGAGGGAGTGCACGACTGGGGAGGCAGCCACACCTCCAGTACAAACTCCAAAGAAAAGGGGGTCAGTCAGCACATCCCAATGCGCAGGGGCACATTGCTATGGCTGAGAACAAGACTGTTAAACAAAATAAGCAATGCAACAGCTCACTGCAAATCAAATAAAGTACAAAATTGCATCCTATTAGCAAATGCTGAACTAATAAGTTAGAGATACTTAGCAAATAATTTTGTACAAAATTATTTGAGCCCGCCTGCCGAACGTCAAGGCAATCTCTAGTTAGACGGGTTCCTAACACTAAATATACCTGTTATGTGCCATAGCGGCTATCATAAAATTCAGAAAGTGTAGGTTCCACTTACATGCCGGATACGCCTGAATTTCCGTCATTTTTGGTGCCAAAATGGCCTCCATTACATCCAGGGAAAGCAGTTACCAGCATGCACGCCGGGCTCACTCCATCCCAGTCTGACCCAAAGTTCGGACGATGAGGTTGAGGTCCCTGATACCACCAGGCGTACCCGGCCCCGTGTTGCTAGACCACAGGTTGCGCAGGATCCGCTTCAAGGGCAGCAGAGTGGGGCTGGCGCTGTCGGATTACGTGGTGAGGCATACACCAGCAGCGCAGCCCATCCTGGACCTAGTACCAGCACTGCCGTAGAACATGGTGAAGTGGCGAGCACCAGAAGGGCAGTTGAAGCTGGTACGGTGGCACGTGCAGTAGTTCCCCCGTCGCAGCCACCGCACAGACAGGCCCGTGGAGCCCCTAGAGTCCCTGAGGTGCCTGATTGGCAGCCCCCATCTTCAGCCGCACCAGTAGTTTCCCCTTTCACCGCCCAGTCTGGAGTTCGGGTTGAGACAGCTCAGATCGGATCGACACTGGGGTTTTTTGAGCTGTTCTTCACTGCGGAGCTCTTTGACTTAGTCGTGGCAGAAACAAACCGGTATGCCACTCAATTTATAGCCGCCAACCCGGGAAGCTTTTATGCCCAGTCTTTCCGGTGGAAACCCGTCCAAGTTTCCAAACTTAAAACTTTTCTGGGCCTTCTCCTCAACATGGGCCTGACAAAAAAACATGAATTGCGGTCATATTGGTCCACAAACCCAATTCATCACATGCCCATGTTCTCTGCTGCCATGTCCAGGACACAATTTGAGACCATCCTGCGTTTCCTGCACTTTAGTGATAACAGCACCTCTCGTCCCTGAGGCCACCCAGCTTTTGACTGGCTCCACAAAATTCGGCCGCTCATAGACCACTTTAACACCAAATTTGCAGATTTGTATACCCCTGAGCAAAACATCTGCATAGACGAGTCCCTGATATATTTTACCGGGCGCCTTGGCTTCAAACAATATGTCATGCCCCACTCTGACGATGTGCGGAGGTTGGCCAGGATAGCAGCACGAGTTTAGTGTTTGTTTTGGAGCCGTGCTGGATCCGCCTCTCATCAAGTGCACTAGGTGGGGTCATTAGTTTAAATAGTACACCAGCCCAGTGCTCTGGGCGGATTATACTAATCATTGTGGTCTTGGAAGCTAGGAAGGAAGGTTGGCTGTCTGTTCCAGCTCAGGAAGATAAGTGTTATTTCTAGTTTGGTTGTTTTGTGTCATCTATCCCATCCAGGTTCTGTGCGAGCAGGCTGCTCCTATTTCCCCACTTCACCATCTCAGGGAATTCAGGGTTTTGTCAGACCAGGCACGGGGACACCTCATACCTACCTTAAAGGTCTGTAGGTGGGCTGAGCAGTGCAGGGAAAGAGGTCAGGGATTAGTTAGGAGGTGACCCTTCCCCTGTCACTTGCCCAGAGCCTGGTTGGTGCGTTATCTGTTAGACTGAGTGCACGCCCGCCGTGACACAATACATCCCAAGCAAGCACGCCCGGTATGGGGTCAAATTGTATAAGCTCTGTGAAAGGGCCACAGGCTATACGCACAAATTTCGTGTTTATGAGGGTAAAGATCAGACCCTGGAGCCGGTCGGTTGCGCTGACTATCTGGGGAGCAGTGGGAAGACAGTCTGGGACTTGGTGTGACCCTTATTTGGCAAGGGGTACCATCTTTATGTGGACAATTTCTACACAAGTGTGCTCCTCTTCAGGCATTTGTTTCTAGAACAAATTGGCTGCTGTGGCACCGCGCGACCTAGTCGCCGGGGCTTCCCCCAAAGGCTCATTACCACCCGTCTTGCAAGGGGGGAGAGGGCTGCCTTGTGTAACGAAGAACTTCTCGCGGTGAAATGGAGAGACAAGCGTGACGTTTACATGCTCTCCTCCATTTACGCAGACACGACAATCCAAATTGAGCGGGCAACCAGTGTCATTGAAAAGCCCCTCTTGGTCCACGACTATAATTTGCTCATGGGAGGAGTGGACTTCAATGACCAGATGTTGGCTCCTTATTTACTCTCCCGCAGGACCAGACCCTGGTATAAGAAGGTGTCTGTATACCTAATTCAATTGGCTATGTACAATAGTTTTGTTCTCTACAGTAAGGCTGGGAGAACAAGATCCTTCCTCAAATTTCAGGAAGAGATTATCGAGAACCTCCTGTATGCAGGAGGTTCCGTGGCCCCAACCACCAGTGTAGTGAGCCGTCTACACGAGCAACATTTCTCCAATGTCGTTGCTGGTACCTCAAACCAAGCGTCACCACGAAAAAGATGTTGTGTCTGTAGCAGGAGTGGAATAAGGCGTGACACCCGCTATTTCTGTCCTGACTGCCCTGACCACCCTGCCCTATGCTTAGGGGAGTGTTTCCGGAAGTACCACACACAGGTACACTGGGGATTGCGTGACACAGGACAGGAACACAGGGGTCTTAGGGCCCTTTCACACAGAGCTGCTGCAAACCTCTCCTTTCACCTGGGACAAAGTGCATAATGTACTTCACCACATCTCTGGGCGATTTGCGCTTTGCACATTGTTCCAAGGGGAAGGAGAGGTAAATTTTAGACATTCTATGAATATGGTTGCCTCCCCTCCAGTGTCTATCTACCTTCTCCAGTGCTGCAAAGGTCAGTTTAGTGGGGTCCTTGTTATGGACCTCCTTAAAGTGTTTCGACAAGGAGTGTTTGTCGAATCCATTTTTGATCTTTGTCATGTGTTCAGAGATTCTGGTTTTTAATGATCATTTAGTACGTCCGATGTACTGCTTCTGATAGGGGCACTGGATAATGTAGATGACACTGGAGGAGTTGCAGGATAGGCAATCCTTGATTTTCCAAGAGAAGGAGTTCTGTGTAGATGTGACTTCTACTGTTTTTCTAGGGAAAGCTGTATTTCTACAGCCAGTACATCTACCACATCTGTAAAAACCACTCATATTTGTCCAGCTTTGCACCATAGGAATTTTTTTGTTGTTTTGCTGTTTTATAGAAGGGGCTATCTTTAGGCCCAAATTGGGTGCCTTTGTAAAGGAAATCAAAGGTGATGTATGTAATAAATGTCCGATAGTTTTATCATCTAGTACATAGTGCCAATGTTATTTTATAATACGCTGTACTTTTTTATAATGTATATTGAATAGTAAAATAAACCTTAGTTCGGTATCTTTTTGTGTAGTACCTTTATCTAAGGTATCGGAAAATAAAGATTCTCTCTCTAGTCTTTTGACCTGGTCTAATGCACTGTTGATGATTCTATCACGATATTCCTTATTTGCAAATTGAACTTTCATTTCCATAGCCTCCTCTTCAAATTTACTATCCTCAGTGCAATTTATTTTTATCCGGTGGAATTGTCCAACCGGAATATTAATCAGCCATCTTGGGGGGTGGCATCTGGAGAAGAGTATAAAACTATTTTTGCATGTTGGTTTCTGAAAAGTACTACAGATATATATTTTTTATCCTGTCTTGAAATCTGTAAATCCAGAAATTCTATGTGTGACTTATTAATATTTGGAGTAAAGACAAGATTCAATGTATTGTTGTTCATTTCATTCAAGAATTACCATAGTTTATCCTCTTCGCCTTTCCAAATAAATATCACATCATCAATGTATCGCCTGTATCAACTATCATTCCAATAACTACCATCTCTTTTCCAATCTACCCTTCATTTTATGTATTCTTAATATATCCTCACATATTGTTTATTGTTTATTTATTTTTATCAACCACTCTAATAAATTTGTGTACCAGATGATATCCTCTGCGTAGCTCTATGGTGTTTGAGTGCTTGCCCACCTATAGAGTTCTCCAATACCACCCTGCGACTATTGCTAGGTTATTCCATACCTATTATTCGGCCTTATACTCTCTCCCCTCTAGTCTGCCTAGGGATGAGACGAAACGTAATGAACTCTTAGATGATTTCCTCTCAGTATGCCAATTACTGTCCTTAACTACTGCAGCCCTAGCCCATCTAAACCAACCTGTCACGGTGGAAGAAATCAGGGACACCATTTCTGAATTGCCTAATGGAAAGTCACCCAGACCGGATGAACTTTCTTATGATTATTTTAAGACATTTGGGGAACTATTGATTCCTCACATGGCTGTACTGTTTATTGGGTTCCTACGAGGAGATTCCCTGACACCATACTAGGCTCTTATGTGACCGTTGTCCCTAAACCTGGCAAGGACCCTGCAGACTGTGCAAGCTACAGGCCTATTGGTCTATTGAATTCAGATCTGAAAATCTTCACCAAATTGCTGGCAAATCGGTTGAATTTCTGGCTTCATCACCTGGTTCATAAAGACCAAGTTGGTTTTGTTCCGCCAGGCGGGGGACAACACTATAAGAGCCATTCATCTGGCGGATGTGGCCTGCAGAGAGGGAGTGGAGGCCCTCTTGCCTTGAATTGGGACTTAATGTTTCAATTATTACATCACTTCGGCTTTAAGGGTCCATTCCTGACTGCCCTAAAGGGCCTCTACTCCTCCCCCACAGTGGTGGTTAGACTACCCCATGCCCACTTCCCATCTCTCTCAATCTACAACAGGACAAGACAGGGATGCCCCCTCTCCCCCCTCCTTTATGTTCTCAACATCAAACCCCTGGCGGCTCTTATACGTAAAACCCCAGACATTAGGGGCATAGAGGTCAGGGATAAATCATTCTCTGTTTCCCTCTTCACTGTTGCTTACTCTGACAAAACCTTTTCTTTTACTCCCCAACCTCCACGCAGTTTTAGACCGGTCTAGTGCGATGTCAGGTTATAAGCTTAATACCTCTAAGTCCGAGGCACTGACAGTCAATATCCCCCTGACAGACTCCACCTCCTCCAAAGCAGGTTTAACTACACTTGGCGTACACAATCCATAAAGTACCTGGGAATCCAACTTACCCCTCACTACTCTGCTCTATATAAAGCTAATTTTACACCATTGTTATTGAAATGAACGCCCTCTTCGCTAGGTGGAAATCACTGCCGATATCACTACTTGGCAGTATTGCAGCCATTAAGATGTACATTTTCCCCAAATTCCTATACCTGTTTGAAACCCTCCCGGTGAGGGTGCTGGCTACTGCTCTTCGCTCCATACAGTCTGCCTTCACTAATTTTGTCTGGAATTACAAACACCATAGATTTTCTAATCAGACATTAGTAGCCCCAGTTATGAATAGAGGCTTATTACCTAGCAACACATCTGAGGCTCATGGTTTACGCTCCATTCCTACAAGCGATGGACCAAGATTGAGAGGCTGTGGCTGCCACCAACTCACCCAGGGGCTATGATCTGGGGCTCGCCTATCCCTATCACTACTTCAAATTTACTCGGCCCCATGTTGTTTATAAGAGAGATTTGGTAAAGGCCCAGGATTAGATATAATTTTGTGACACTTCGTTCCTGATTTCTGCATGATAACGTATTGATCCTGTGCCACCTGTCTGACTCATTGTCTGTTTTACCATGTTGCACTAATTTTGCCTGTCTTGACCTATGTCTGTGAAAGTTCTCATTTATCCAGGTCATGGTATATCTGTAAAGAATAAATCAAGGCAACTGGACTTACTGTAGATTTCTTGAAAACGTTTCACTCGTTCTTCCAACGAGCTTTCTGAATTCTGAGTGACTGTACAAGACTTCTCTGGGAATAAATATGTAACTGAATCAGCATCTGGTAATTATACCCAGCATGGGGTCAGAGGTCATTATACCCAGAATGGGTTTAAAGGTGTTGATTCCATTATCCTAATTGGAGTCAGTAGGTGATAATGACCTCCCAGAAAAAGGTATCAAGACAGCATTGTATGTGGCAGACAATAGATGTCTAACCCCCCCCCCCCCCCCGCCTCTATTCAAGCATTATCACCTACTGACTCCAATTAGGATAATGGGATAATGGGTTCAACACCTTTGACCCCATGCTGGGTATAATGACCTCTGACCTCATGCTGGGTATAATTACCAGATGTTGATTCAGTTACATATTTATTCCCAGAGAATTCTTGTACAGTCACTCAGAATTGAGAAAGCTTGTTGGAAGCTCATCAAGAGAATGCCAAGAGTGTGCAAAGCAGTAATCAAAGCAAAAGGTGGCTACTTTGAAGAACCTAGAATATGACATATTTTCAGTTGTTTCACACTTGTTTGTTATGTATATAATTCCACATGTGTTAATTCATAGTTTTGATGCCTTCATAGTCATGAAAATAAAGAAAACTCTTTGAATGAGAAGGTGTGTCCAAACTTTTGGTCTGTACTGTATATGAACATGGTGACAAATAAGGTGTCATGCATTATGTCCCTTGCATATATGGTATACATATTTGCATAACTGTATGGCCATCATGGTTATTGTGGAAGAGATGGAGTGAATGGAATAGGGAATATGTTGACATGTATGGGACATAGACTACTATAGTAGTATGTGTGTGTATCTGTTGATCTGTGTATATGGGTAGGGATGTGTGTGTATGGTGATGAGGAACTGAGTAGTGTGAATCAAGAAGATGAGTAGATGGCAAAAAAAAAAGGTGAAAATAAACAAAGGAAGGGGAAAATTGTGAGGATATTAGTAATACTGAATATGAGTTATACTGATATACTACTATACATAAAAAAGAGGCATAACATATTACCACGTACACCCGCCCCAGGGAGATGGAATTGCAGATGCAAAATATATTGTCTATACACCGACGCCACATGGTGGCATATTGTATAAACATTGCATTGGAGCAGACCTAGTCGTCTTCAAAATTGGACATGTAGACGTTTGCGTATGGAGGGACCACATTAGATCCCATATTGGTCCCCTGTGTCTGAAGGTAAAACTGGTCACTAAAGAGAGAGAAATTATTTTGTAAGACAATGTGTAGTAAATTGAGGCAAAAGGATTTACTCTGTTGGGGTATTTCTGGGCATGGCCACTACTCCCTTTGAGTGCTGAATGGATGTACAGTGAGTAACAGAAGTATTTGAACACCCTGCAATTTTGCAAGTTCTCCCACTTAGAAATCATGGAGGGGTCTGAAATTCAAATTGTAGGTGCATTCCCACTCTGAGAGACAGAATAAAAAAATAAATTTCAGCAAATCACATTTTTGGGATTTTTAAAGAATTTATTTGTCTTGCACTGCTGAACATAAGTATTTGAACACCTTATAAACAGCAAGAATCTGGCTCTCAAAGACCTGTTACTGTGCCTTTAAAAATTCCACCTCTACTCCACTTATTAATCTAACTTAGAAGCACCTGTATGAGCTCTTTAAAGACTCCTGTCCACCCCACAGTCAGTCAGATGCCAACTACTACCATGGGCAAGACCAAAGATCTGTCAAAAGACACCAGAGACAAAATTGTGGACCTCCACAAGGCTGGAAAAAGTTACGGGGCAATTGCCAAGCAGCTTGGTGAAAATAGATTACTGTTAGAAAATGGAAGAGGCTAAAGATGACTGTCAGTCTCCCTCGGACTGGGGCTCCATGCAAGATCTCACCTCGTGGGGTATCACTGATGATAAGAAAGGTGAGGAATCAGCCCAGAACTACAAGGGAGGAGCTGGTCAATGACATGAAGAGAGCTGAGACCACAGTTTCAAAAGTCGGTAGAACACTACGCCATCATGGTTTCAAATCATGCATTGCACGGAAGGTTCCCCTGCTCAAGTCATCACATGTCCAGGCCCGTCTGAAGTTTGCCAATGACCATCTGGATGATCCAGAGGAGGCATGGGAGAAAGTCATGTGGTGAGATGAGACCAAAGTAGAACTTTTTGGTCTAAACTTCACTCGTCGTGTTTGGAGGAAAAAGAAGGATGAGTTGCAAACCAAGAACACCATCCCTACTGTGAAGAATGGGGGTGGTAACATCATGCTTTGGGGGTGCTTTTCTGCGAAGGGGACAGGACGACTGCACTGCATTAAGGAGAGGATGAATGGAGGCATTTATTGTGAGATTTTGAGTAACAACCTCCTTCCCTCAGTCAGAGCATTGAAAATGGGCCGTGGCTGAGTTTTCCAACATGACAACGACCCGAAGCACACAGCCAGGATAACCAAGGAGTGGCTCCATAAGAAGCATATCAAGGTTCTGGAGTGGCCTAGCCAGTCTCCAGACCAAAATCAAATAGAACATCTTTGGAGGGAGCTGAAACTCTGTTGCTCAGCGACAGCCCCGAAACCTGACAGATCTAGAGGAGGAGGATCTGTGTGGAGGAGTGGGCCAAAATCCCTGTTGCAGTATGTGCAAACCTGGTCAAGAACTACAGGAAACGTTTGACCTCTGTAATTGCAAACAAAGGCTTATGTACCAAATATTAACACTGATTTTCTCAGGTGTTCAAATACTTATGTTCAGCAGTGCAAGACAAATAAATTCTTTAAAAATCATACAACGTGATTTCCTGAATTATTTTTTTAAAATACTGTCTCTGAGGGGGAATGCACCTACAGTGTGAATTTCAGACTCCTCCGTGATTTCTAAGTGGGAGAACTTGCAAAATGGCAGGGTGTTCAAATATTTCTGTTCCTCACTGTATATAGACTACAAACATCCCACATTATTAGAATGCTGTTCGGTGGTAATAATAATCTTTATTTATATTGCACCAATATATTCCGCAGTGCTTTATAATTCAGGGGGTTCATGTACAAACAGACATAAATAGTATAGCAACAGACAAGTCAATAAATATACCAAGAGAAATGAGGGCCCTGCTTGCAAGAGCTTACAATCTATAAGGAGATAAGGGTGACGAAAAAGGTAAAAGTGTTTGTTTTGAACAATGGGAAAATAGGGGAGCTGCATGATTCAGTCGCCAGCCAATATCTGTAGTGCTTATGGGTGCAGTGGAGAGTTTGGTGGAGGATCAAGTTCAGAAAAATAATGATAAATGGGCTATATATGGAGAGGAGTTCGAGGAGATGTGATAGGCCACCCTAAAAAGATGTGTTTTTAGGGAGCGCCTAAAACTGTATATATTGTGCATTAGCCTAATTTCTTGGGATAGGGCATTCCAGAGAAATGGTACAGCTCAGGAGAAGTCTTGAAGCCAGGATTGAGAGTTTAGATTCTGGTGGATTTCAGTCGTAAATCGTTTGTAGAGCATAGAGCATGGGTAAGGTGGTAAGGTGGTAAACAGAGATGAGGGAAGAGATGTAGGGGGTGGAGCAAAAAGCCGGGTACGTGCAAGCCAACAACCTATCCATGAGACAGGTACAGTCAGCATACCTTACAATGACAGCCTTGTGCACTATGAGACATTCAAGACCAGCTCTCTATCCACACAGACTTAAGAGCCAGTGAGCCTCAAAGTTGCTTGACTTTTGTTGGATGGCTTGGGGGACCTGTGCACCTAGATCATTATCATTAGGGTGACGAAAATAGTAAATTTTGTTTTTGGATGTCAGCTAACTCACAAATTAGCAGAATCTGCCTTGTTTTTCAGCTGAAACACTATTTGCATGTCTTTCCCATATGCACATGTTTATGCAAATGAGTTTACATGACAAAACAGTATAGAAAGGTTATTAATATATAAATATTAGGATAATTAGAAAACTCAAAATTTTTATGCAGCCCTCCTAAGCAGTGAGAGAAGAGTTAGCTTGTAACAGTCCTACAGGCTCACCTGAGTCAGAGGACCACTGGCTGGAGGTAGGAGTGGAGCCCAGTGGCAAGGACCGCAGGCAGGTAGTAGGTGCAGGAAGTCTGGCAGAAGCGTAGTCGGTAGGCAGGCGGTGGGTCAGGGCAGGCGGCAGTAAGCGTAGTCAGACAATCCGGATGGCAACGGTGGTAGCAGTTCAGTAGGTAGGGACAAGCAGAAGAGTAGTCGGTAGGCAATTCCTGGTCAGCAGTGGACTTTCAATAGTAACAAGAGCAGCAGATGAGGAGACGCTTGATCAAGGCTCAGGAGCTCAATAATCAGCAAGCTAGAGTGCAAGGGGCTGGACTTATATAGGGAAGTACCAGGTGTGGGGAATCAAGGGTGATGAGCAAGGCTTGGCAAGACTGAGGTTACATAATAGGTTTCAGGGAGTAACGTCCAGAGAGGACGGTAGCCTAGTAAGCAGGGCTACCGCCTGGGATGTGGCTGGTCACGGGTTCGAATCCCGACAGTACTCCCCCCCTTCCAAGGTGACCTCCGGGCACCGCAGGGGCAGGCTTACTGGGGTGCCGTTGGTGGAACTCTTTTACCAGTCTGGGGGCGTGGACATTTTCTTCTGGCTCCCAGGAGTTATCCTCGGGAGGGTAACCCTCCCACCCAATTAGGTATTGTAGTCTTCCCCGGTGGATCCTGGAGTCAAGGATCTTTGCGACAACGTATTCTTCTTCACCCTGTACCCTCACGGGTGGTGGAGGGGGCGAGTGGCGGCCTGTGAAGGTGTTCTCCACGTATGGCTTGAGGAGTGAGCAATGGAAGACAGGGTGCACCCTAATGGAGTCCGGAAGGTCGAGCCGGAACGTGACCTCGTTGATTTGTTCGGTGACCCGAAACGGACCCATGTATCTTTGGGCCAACTTTTTGGAGGGGACCTTCAATCTGAGGTTCCTGGTGGACAGCCACACCTTGTCTCCCACATGGAAGCCCGGGGTGGGTTTGCGACGTCTGTCTGCTCCCTGTTTAAAACGCCTCTGGGCGAGCTGGAGGTTGTCTATAATGTTCTTTTGTGCCTCCTGTAGGGTTGTTAGGCGTTCGGCCACTGCTGGGAGGGTGGAGGCGACAGGCAGGTGGGGAATGAACACCGGGTGCGAGCCTGTGTTAGCAAAGAAAGGGCTGTGCTTGGTTGAGCTATGCTCAGCATTGTTGTAGGCGAACTCGGCCGTGGGGAGATGGTCAAGCCAGTCATCCTGCAGGTGGGAGCTGAAACAGCGTAGGTACTGCTCTAGGGTCTGATTAGTTCTCTCAGTCTGCCCGTTTGACTGAGGGTGGAAAGCGGAGGATAGGTTCACTTTAACCCCAAGCGCCAGGCAGAAGTTCTTCCAGAACTTTGAGGCAAATTGTACGCCTCGGTCGGAGACCACGTCGTCCGGGATCCCATGCAGCCTGAAGACCTCTCTGAGAATTAGATCGGCCGTCTGTTTGGCGGTGGGTATGCCTTTGTAGGGGATGAAATGGGCCATCTTGGTGAGACGGTCGACCACGACCAGGATAGTGTTCATCCCTTTTGAAGGAGGAAGGTCTACCACAAAGTCCATGGAGATCGAGCCCCAGGGGCGGGAGGGAATAGGGAGGGGTTGTAACAGACCCACAGGGGAGGAACGAAGAGTCTTATTGCGGGCACAGACCGCGCACGAGGAGATGTACCTCTTGATGTCCTCCTTGTATGTTGGCCACCAGAAGGAGCGGGAGAGAAGCTCCTGGGTTTTTCTTATGCCAAAATGGCCGGCCAGCTTGGAGTCATGGTTGAATTTGAGCACTTCGAGCCGTGCGATTTCTGGTACATATAGTTGTAGGTCCTGATGAAACCAATGACCGTTCTTAAACGTAAGGCTGATATTCCTTGTGGGGTGGGCGAGGAAGGGGTCATTTTCGTATCCTTCTTTGATTGTGCCCAGGAGTTCTTTAGAGTAGGTGGCCCCTACGACCCTTCTCTCGGGTAAGATGTTATTTTGGCCCTTGTTACTCTGTGAGGGCTCGGAAAACATTCTGGAGAGGGCGTCAGCCTTGCCGTTTTTTGATCCAGGGCGATAGGTGATGAGATAGTTGAAGCGGGAAAAGAATAGGCTCCATCTGGCCTGTCTGGCTGAGAGTCTCTTAGCGCTGCGGATGAACTCGAGGTTCTTGTGGTCAGTTAGTACAATTATGGGGTTGGTGGCTCCCTCCAGCAGGTGTCTCCACTCGGAGAAGGCATCCTTGATCGCCAGCAGTTCTTTGTTCCCGATGTCATAGTTCTTCTCGGAGGGGGACATCTGGCGGGAGAAATATGCGCACGGGTGTAATAGCATCCTCTCCCCTGTCCGTTGTGACAAAACTGCCCCCACCGCAGAGTCTGATGCATCCACTTCGACTGTAAATGGGAGCTCGGGGTTCGGGTGGATTAGGATTGGGGCAGAAGTGAAGAGGAGTTTCAACTTGGTGAAGGCCTCCTGGGCCTCGGGTGTCCAGGAGAAGGGGACTGCCTTCTTGGTGAGTTGGGTGATTGGTGATATGACCTTGGAGAAGTTCCGGATAAACTTCCGATAGAAGTTGGCGAAGCCAATGAATCTTTGTATCTCCTTCTCGTTTTTCGGAATGGGCCAGTTCATCACAGCTTGGACCTTCCCCGGGTCCATACTTAGGCCCTCTGGGGAGAAGATGTATCCGAGGAACTGAGTGGTGGTTCGCTCCAACTCGCATTTCTCTAGCTTGATATAGAGAGAGTTCTGTCTGAGTCTCTGCAGTACCCTGCGGACGTGTTCGCGGTGCTGCTCGAGGTCTTCAGAGAAGATCAAGATGTCGTCCAGGTAAACGACTACAAACAGATCCAGCATGTCCCTGAGGACGTCGTTAATGAAGTGCTGGAAGGTGGCGGGAGCATTGCAGAGTCCGAAAGGCATGACCAGGTACTCGAAATGACCATAACGTGTCCGGAAGGCGGTCTTCCATTCGTCCCCAGGGCGGATTCGGACGAGGTTGTAGGCCCCTCGAAGGTCGAGTTTGGTGAAGATCTTCGCTTCCCGGAGTCTCTCAAGGAGTTCGGAAATCAGTGGGAGTGGGTACCGGTTTTTTACGGTTATGTCATTAAGCTTTCTGTAGTCTATGCAGGGACGCAGGGAGGAGTCTTTTTTCTCTACGAAGAAAAAGGGGGCTCCCGCGGGGGAGGTGGAGGGCCGGATGAACCCCTTCCTCAGGTCCTCGTCCAGGTACTCTTTCAGAGCCTTGAGTTCAGGCTCTGAGAGGGAGTAGATACTGCCAAAGGGTATTTCGGCCCCGGGCAACAGTTCTATAGGGCAGTCATAGGGTCGGTGTGGTGGCAGCTTGTCTGCGTTTTTCTTGTCGCAGACATCCTGGAACTCACGGTATTGAGGGGGTAGCAGATCCCTGACGGATAGTTTTGAGATGGTGGTGTCTTCGGGTGGAAGGACGGGTTTGTGGGAGCAATTTAGCGTGCAGAACTCGGATGGGAATCGTATGCAGCGGGTTTCCCAGTCCACCGAGGGGTTGTGGGTGGCCAACCATGGGATGCCCAAGATCACTGGGAACTTCGGGGAGGCGATCAGAGAGAAGTGGATCTTTTCACGGTGATCAGGTTCAATGAGGAGTTGTAGTTCGGTGGTCTCGTGAGTGGCCGGCCCCGAGGAGAGTGGGGATCCGTCGACGGTTTCCAGGTCAACGGGGGCTGCCTTGATTGTCAGTGGAATGTTCTTTTTGCGGGCGAAGGTTAGGTCCATGAAGTTGCCTCCCGCCCCGGAGTCTAACATCGCTGAACAGGGGAGTTGTCGCCCCTCAATGTCGATGAGGATGGGGACGATGAAGTGGGATCCATGAGCCGCCGTGTTGTTATTTTCCGGGGCTGCTGGCGGGGTTGGAGTCTGTGGTTGCTCCTTTAGCTCCGTGACGGCAATAGTCTTTCGGATCTTATGAGGACATTTGATGGCAAAATGACCCGGCTCCCCACAGTAGAGGCAGAGGTTTTCGGCCAGCCTTCTCTCCTTCTCAGCTGTGGATAGAGACCTACGTAGAGCGTCAACCTGCATAGGTTCAGTTACTGACTGGGGGTCGCGCTGGGCGGTGGAAGAGAAGGAGTAAGTGGGTCTGTGGTCCGAGGACCAGAGTCTTTCTTTCTTCCTCTCGGAGAGTCTTTGATCTATCCGGATGCATAACTGAATGAAGTCATCCAGATCGTCCGGGGCCTCAACTCTGGCGAGTTCGTCCTTTATTAATTCTGACAGGCCTCGCCGGAATTGGCTTCTCTGTGCCGCTGGGTTCCAGGTGGTGTCCGTGACCCAACGGCGAAACTCGGCGGTGTATTCGGCGACGGAGCGTCTCCCTTGCCGCAGACCATGTAGTCGCGCCTCGGCTGTCGCACAGCGGTTGGGGTCATCGAAGACTTGGCTCATGGCGGTGATAAAGTTGTTTAGGTTGTCCAGGAGCTGACTGTTAGTCTCCACGTATGGTGATGCCCATGCTAATGCTTCATCCGTCAGGAGATTGACCACGAATAGCACCTTCTTTTTCTCGGTGGTGAAGGGGGCCGGGTACATCTGAAAATAGATGCGGCATTGGTTTAGAAACCCCCGATACTGGCGTCTGTCGCCGCTGAATCTTGATGGGAGTGGCATGCGGGTGTCTGCGGGCGCGCCGCGGACGTCCAGGAGTTGCCTCTGTAGTTCAATAATCTCCCTCTGTTGGCTTTGGACTACGCCTTGGAGCTGGGCAAATTTCTCCTGATATGTTGTACCAAATTCTTGAAGTTCGGAGACCTGCTTACGCAGAGTGGCCATTGCGGACTCCATAGTTTTGGCTGATTATTCTGTAACAGTCCTACAGGCTCACCTGAGTCAGAGGACCACTGGCTGGAGGTAGGAGTGGAGCCCAGTGGCAAGGACCGCAGGCAGGTAGTAGGTGCAGGAAGTCTGGCAGAAGCGTAGTCGGTAGGCAGGCGGTGGGTCAGGGCAGGCGGCAGTAAGCGTAGTCAGACAATCCGGATGGCAACGGTGGTAGCAGTTCAGTAGGTAGGGACAAGCAGAAGAGTAGTCGGTAGGCAATTCCTGGTCAGCAGTGGACTTTCAATAGTAACAAGAGCAGCAGATGAGGAGACGCTTGATCAAGGCTCAGGAGCTCAATAATCAGCAAGCTAGAGTGCAAGGGGCTGGACTTATATAGGGAAGTACCAGGTGTGGGGAATCAAGGGTGATGAGCAAGGCTTGGCAAGACTGAGGTTACATAATAGGTTTCAGGGAGTAATGTCCAGAGAGGACGGTAGCCTAGTAAGCAGGGCTACCGCCTGGGATGTGGCTGGTCACGGGTTCGAATCCCGACATAGCTGGCATCACAATTTTTTTTTTTTACAATTTTTGTCACCCAATGATAATGATCTAGGTGCACAGGTCCCCCAAGCCATCCAACAAAAATCAATCAACTTTGAGGCTTATTTGCTCTTAGTCAGATATTATCTGGTCTTGAATGTCTCATTGCATACAAGGCTGCCATTGTAAGGTATGGTGACTGTACCTTTCTCATGGATAGGCTGTTGGCTTGCACATACCCGGCTTTTAGCATACAGCCTTTGTGTGATTGTCTGTTATATGTTGTCTATTGTATGTTATAGGTAATGGTTTATTTTAAAAATAAAATAATATAGCATCTATAAAAAGAAATTATTAATGATAGGTAGGGAAATACTTATAATAAAGGTTTATTAATGATAGGTAAAATAATAACTATAAAAAAAAGTATGGATGATAGATAGCATAAGGATAAAGAGAGGCTATAAACAATAAGTGAAAAAAGATTATAGGTTTATCTAGTGATAAAAAAACTAGAATATTTGCGATTACGAAAATATAGCACTATATTCTAGAACTTTGTGAGTTCTCGAAGTGCCGATATTCGCGATAAAAATTAGCGATTAGAATTTTCGTGCTCAACACTAGTGATAACAAGCAGTTTCAAATTAGATTCTATACTGTATAGGTAACCAGTGCAATGACTGGCACAGAGTGGCAGCATCAGAGTAGCGGTTAGACAGATAGGTAACCCTGGCTGCTGCATTAAGGATAGATTGGACGGAGGAAAGTCTGGTGAGGGGGTGGCCAATAATTAGTGAATTACAGTAATCGAGGTAGTGAGTTTTTGTTGTTTTCGTAGTGAGAAAGGGGCGGATTCCACATATATTTTTGAGGTGCAGGTGACATAAGCGGGTGAGAGATTGAACGTAGGGGGTAAAGGAAAAATCGGTGTCAAACATAACACAGATACAGCAGGTGTGCTGCCTAGGCGTTATGGTAGTGCCACACACTGAGAGGAAATTGTCAAGTTTAGGTAGGTTAGTAGATGGAGAAAACACAAAGTTCAGATTTTGAAAGATTTAGTTTCAGATAGAGAGAGGACATGATGTAAGAGACAGCAGACAGGCAGTCACTGGATTTCTGTAATACAGCAGGGGTGATGTCGAGGGATGAAGTGTATAGTTTGTGTGTCATCAGCATAGAGATGGTACTGGAAACTAAATCTGCTGATGGTCTGTCTAATTGGGGCTGTGTAGAGTGAGAAGAGGACTGAACCCTGAGGAATCCCAACAGCAAGAGGGAGAGGAGGAGTAGTGGAGCCAACAAATGATACACTGAAAGAGTGGTCAGAGAGATATTAAGAAAGCCAGGAGAGGGAAGTGTTTTTTAGGCCAATAGATTGAAGCATGGCGAGTAAGAGATGGTGATCCACAGGGACTAAAGCTGCAGAGAGGTCAAAGCGAATTAGTAGAGAGTAGTCACTGTTGCATTTTGCTGTCGGGAGGTCATTGTCATTTTTGTGAGGGCAGTTTCTGTAGAATGTAGGGTGCAGAAACCAGATTGTAATGGATCAACGAGAGAGTGAGCAGAGAGATAGCGAAGGAGGTGAGAGTAGACAAGGCGCTCCAGGAGTTTAGAGATGATGGAAAGATTGGAGACTGGTCTGCAGTAAGTTGTGTAGGACGGGTCAAGAGAAGGTTTTTTTAAATAATGGAATAATGATAGAGTGTTTGAAAGAGGAGGGTAAGATACCAGAAGAGAGAGATTGGTTGAAGATTTTTGTTAGGCGAGTGGTGACTGCCAGAGAGAGAGACTGGAGTAGATGTGAGGGAATGGGGTGCATGTAGTAGGACGAGAAGAAGAGAGGAGCCTGGAGACTTAATCTGTGACTGGGTAAAACATGGAGAGTAAGCCAGAGGAGACGCAGGAGGAAGGGGATCGATGACACTTAGTGGCTGGGAGCCAATTTCATGCCGGATGTTTTCTATTTTCTCTGTTAAAGGGGTTGTCCCACGAAAAATATTCTACACTTTTCAAACCAGCACTTGGATCTGAATACTTTAGTAATTGCATGTATTTAAAAATTTAACATAGCAACTGAGTTATTTAATAAAATGTATCTGTATAGCACCACCTGCTGTTTGTTTTTTTCTTATCTCTTTGTCCTGCTCACTGAGATGGCCGCACATACTCAGTTTGATCCTTCAACTGCCTCCCGAGCTGTGATAGGGAGAGAGGTGCCGCAGAATGGACACGCCCCCCGAGCTGCAGCAGAATAGACACTCCCCTTGAGCTGTCAGCTTGATATAAATCTAGCAGAGAAATATATGTGGAGATCTCTGGATCCATGTGAGGCAAAGGGCTGGTTCTAGCTTCGTTAGAAAGAGATTGTCATGTACTATATGATGTCTGATTTTCATTTTTTACATTAGTCATTTGATAACCCCTTTAAGTAGGTGGCCAGATCTTCAGCACAGAGGTCTGTGATAGGCGCCTGCACTTTAAGACTGAGGAGAGAGTGAAAAGTGTAAAATAATTTTTTGGGGTTGTTGGACAGTGAGAAGATTAGGGTGATGAAGTAGGTCTGTTTGGCGAGGTGAAAGGTAGAGTTATAGGATCTGAGCATGAATTTGTAATGGAGGGTATTTTCTGGTGTGAGTTTTTCTCCATAGGTATTTGACACTCCTGGAGCAACGCTGGAGAAAGCAAGTTTGAGGTGTAAGCCAGGGCTGCTTTCGTCTGTGTTTGGAGTTTATGAGGGTAGGGGACGCAGCTTGGTTCAGGATGCTTCTGTCATTATAGTGATTTACAGCTGGATCATAACAGGAGAGGGAACAGATTGGGGACAATGATGAGTGTAGAGTGTCTGTAAGTGTATGAGGGTCGGGCCTGTAGATTTCTGAATGTGTAATAAGTAAGAGTGTGCTTTGATGAGTGAAGATTTTTGAGAGGGATGAAGAGAATGTTGTGGTCAGAGAGTAGGATAGGTGCATTATTAAAGTTGGAGATTGAACAAAGCTGGAAGATACCAAGTCAAGTGTGTTACCATCTTTATGTGTCAGAGTTATAAAGTTGTGAAAGGCCAAGAGAGGATGTAAGAGATAGAAGCTGGGAGTGGGAGGCGGAAATTGGGCTGATTATGGAGATATTAAAGTCTCCCTAGATAAGGGTTAGTAATTGAGGACAGGAAGTGTGGCAGCCAGGCAGCAAAGTGATCCAGGAACTGGGTGGGTGAGCCAGGGGGACGGTATACAACCGCTACTCTGAGGGAGAGGGGATGGAAGAGCCTGAGGGTCTGGACCTCAAAAGAATGGAATGAGACTGATGGAACTGGGGGGATGACCTGGAAAGTGCATTGTGGGGAAAGGAGTATGCTAATTCCACCACCATTTCTATTCTCAGGTCTGGGGAGTTTAATAATTGGGATTGAATAAAGTCCAGAAACTGGCGCCTTTTCCTATAGTGTGCAATCACTGATAGATTGCAGGGTGGTCGTAACCATGGAAACAGGCAGTTTATAATGCGATGGAAAAATAAGGGTATGTCCACAGGACAATTATCTGCTCCACATTTTGGAGTGTTTTCAATTAAATGGAACTAAATCCTACTTTACAGCAGCATATATACTCAATTACTACACCAGTAGAAAGGGTAGCACACAAATGTACCTAGGATTCATAATGAATTTAGGCCCAAATCCCTATACAGGTATTCACATATTTTTTATCTTTTTTTTTTTATCAGGGTGCTGAGGAGGAGGCAACATCAGAGGAGGAGGAGCAATAAAGAGCAGAGGCCATGTATCTCCCAAAGAACAACCAGGGCCACGTTTGCTTCAGGATCTGGTGATGCTGCTGATGCAGTGGGTGAGTTAGGGTCAAAACGTTCCAGAGCTAAGCCCAGCTCGGCTGCCTCTACCTCTGCATGAGTATCTCCCGTCTGTCAGTTTTTTTCCACGCTGCTGGAAGACAAAAGCATTGTCTCATGCAAGCTGTGCAAGAGCAAAATAAAACGTGGACAGGCAAACACAAATATAGGCATGACATCTCTATTAAAACACATGAAGCAGCATCACCCCATCCCATGGGCAAACAGAGGTGGCAGCTAACAACTGCGTCAGGAGTTCCCTCCTTCTCCTGGTCCAGCTTGCAGCAGCCAGGCCACATCAGCATGCAGTACAGTGTCTTTCATATCATCATCCATTTCCTCTTCTCCCACTCAGACTCCTACTCGGCTCCATCGTCAGCCATCGATAACAGAATGTGTGGCCAGGAAACAACTCTACGCGCACACTCATCTCTAATGTACGGACCCGAAACTAATCTCGACTGGTTCACTCATCTCTAATGTACGTCATTATGCGTTAAGGGGTTAAGAAAATGACCCAACATTTTGCTAATGAGATCTTTCACTAGTTTATACAACTGACATTGTACTTTCCATAAGAGAACAACCATTTGCGGAAAAGGTGCAGTTTCAGTTTATGTTTATAAAATAGGAAGTGGAATGTTAGTTTCATGGTTTTTGCAGGAGAAAAGTCTTTTAGTTTCACTTCTGTATATGCAGTGTGAACACTTAGGAGTTTGCACAGTAACATTTGATAACTGGAATTTGCAGGGCCCCCCAATGTGAATTTCTGGGCTCCATATAACCAAGCAGTCTGACTGGGGGAGGGCAGACACTATATTGCAGTGGCAGGTGTTCTGTGGTTGGGGAGGGTGTGACAGTATGTTGCAGTGGCTTGGTGGGGAAGTAGGGGGAGACATAAAAAAAACATTCTTCTGATTACATCCCTCCCACATTAAAGGGGTGTTCCTATCTAGGACATTTATGGCATATCGCTAGGATATGCTATGAATGTCTGATGGATATAGGACCCACTCCAATTTCCAGAATGGAGCCCCAAAGTAAAGCAAGAGCAGAGGTGGGACCGACACCTATCAGACATTTATGGCATATCCTAACAATATGCTGCAAATGCCCTAGATGGGATCATCCCACAGTTCTCCTGGATTCGTGCTGCAAAATTCCTGGCTCCCAGAACACCAATGCACACCACTAATCGTCTCTGAGGCTTCAGCCTTATGAAAGCAGCAGTCAGCGGCGGTGAGAATTGTAATGGCCAGAATCAGCATCGGACTGTCCAGCCAGAGTACCAGAGAATCCTTCGGTGGGCCCAGGCTCTGAAACCATAGTGGGCACCAAAGGTCCAGGAGAAAAATAAACACTTGGAGCTGCATTTAACCCTTAGAGGACATTGCGATGTTTTGTTTTTCACTCGCCACCTTTTTTATTTTTCAATTCACTTACCTTTATGAAGGCTTGTTTTTTGCAGGACAAGTTGTACTTTCTATGGGTACTATTTAATATTGCATATGATGCAGTAGGGAGCTAAAAAAAAAAGGGATGGAATGAAAATGGATGGTTCCCCTCCAGAAGCAGAGAGCAGGGGATCGGCTCTCACACGAGGACTGCATGCACCTGCAAGAGTGCAGATTGGGCCGTTTAACCCCTTACATGCTGCGGGCAATAGCGCCAGACTCCCAGACAGACTCCCTCTGTCATCGGTATATGTTCTCCAAATCGGTCGGCACTGTGTTATGAATCAGGGTGCTCGGTCCAAAGGTCGGATTCCCCCAATAGACAAAAAGAAATTAGAAGACTGGCACTCCCTGGCACAACTGTTAGTGCCGGTCTTCTATTTTCTTTTTGTCCCTCTGTCTTCCATCAGCACACCACAAATGTGATCGCGGGTTGCCGATGTGTGTAAAGGCTGGCTCGGTAATCAAAGTATTGCCTGTTATAGTCCCCTTGTGGTAAAAAAAAAAGTTTAAAAAATGTTAAATAAAAAAATTCCAATAAAAAATATTCTTTTTTTCCATTGAAAATTTGCACAAATAAAATCTCCCCACATGTTTGGTATCGCCGTGTTCGTAACAACCCACACTACACAAATATCATATAGTTATCCCCTGCGGTGAACGCTGTAAAAAAAAAAAAAAGATTAATTGCTAATTTATTCTTAGTTGCCACCGAAAAACTTAATATCAAGCGATCAAAAAGCGTAATTTACCCCGAAATCATGCCAATGAAAACTACATGTCATCTCGCAAAAATCAAAAATCACACAGCTACATAGAAAAAATTTATGATTCTTGGAAAGCGGCGATGCAAAACGATTTTCTTCCTTTTTTTTTTTAAATGGGGTTTTATTGCACAAAAGTAGTAAAACGTAAAAAAAAAACTGTATGTATTTAGTATTGATGTAATCGTACTCGCCCAGAGAATAAAGATATTATGTTATTTGTACTCAGTGGTAGTATTGCTGTTTTTTTAACATCTCCCATTTCCCATCTTTGCTTGAAAAAGACTTAGGAGAGTCGAAACGTCGCTTTGTAACGATGCCTTTTGGTTAATAAACACATCACCGTGCTGCAGATCTTTTTTGGACTTTTCTCTGGTATAACAGTTGTATTAGTTGTCTAGTTTCTGCTCTTTACAGTACAGAGCGGTATTACATCTCCTGTACTGCCCTCTGCTCCATTTTTTGTGCACTGTATGCTA